>NC_140589.1:1513325820-1514573945 GCF_964204655.1 Triturus cristatus
GGATCATGGAAGGAAATGGGATAGGGACATGGACTTGGATAACAGAGGACAGGAGAGACATGGAGAGGTGCACCAAACTGACCCTGCAGGGCAGGCATCAGGGTTTGCAGCAGCACAATACACCACACAGGGCATGCAGGACGGGAGTGCAGCACAACAATCCATAGAAAGCAAGAGGGAGGGGACAGGACCATGCACATGGACAACAGAGAACAGAGGGGCAAGAGGCAATGGTAGCTAGCTGACCATAATGGACAGACAGGAGAGAAGGCTGCAGCATAACAGACCATAAAGGGCAGGAGGGACGGATCAGGGGCATTACAATGGAACAGACAAGCCAGGAGGGAGGGAGTAGGGGTCTGCACATGTAAACAGAGGGCTGGGGGCAAGGGGGCAGGGCAGGAGCAGCAAGATGGCCATGGAGGTCAGGCAGGATGGGCACTAGAAGCAAGACACAACATGAAGAGCAACAGTGAGACTGTGATGGCATACACACAGACCATGGAGGGAAGGTGGGAGGGGGTCAGGGGCAGCTAACTGACCACACAGGGAAGGTGGGAGGGGCCATGGCAGCACAGAATACCATGCATGGCAAGTGGGAGGGTTAGTGGCAGCACAATGGCTATGATGGGCAAGAAGGAGGGTGCAGGGGCATGCACAAAGGACGATGGAGGATAGAAGGGAGGGTCAGGACCTGTGCACAGACAAGAAAGTTCAGGGGAAGGGGCCTCACAACAGACCACACGGGGCAGGCAGGAGGAGCAGTTGCAGCACAACAGACCAGGGAGGGCAGAAGGGTGTGGCAGTACAATGGACCATGTAGGACAGGAGGAAGAGGATAGAGGCATGGCATGTGGACAGGCAGGGTGGAGGTGGCAGGGACAGGTTACAGTCATCTGACAATGCTAGGCAGGTGGGAGGGGAGTGGCAGCTCAACAGAACACTCAGAGTAGATAGGAGTGGCAGGTCCATGGGACATGGTGGGCAAAAAGGATGGAGCAGGGGCATGCACAAAGACATCGGAGGGCAGGGGGAAGGAGAATAGGGGCAGCAAGCTAAGCACAGAGTTTAAGCAGGAGGTCAATGATAGGGCATAGAATTGGGCAATGGAGGGCAGGAGGAGTGGACTGGTACATCATACTAAATTGAGGGCAGTGGCAGCACATCAGACCATGCATGGCAGGAGGGAGGAGGCTAGTCCATGGATTCACACAACAGAGGATAGGGAGGAGGGGGATGGGGCAGCAAGCTAACTGTTCAGAGAAGGCGGGTATTAGAAACTTTATTGTTTTTAAAACATTTTGTCTGTGCAAACTACTTAAAATATGAACAAGTATGCAGCATAATCTCACTTTTATTCAGGAAGAAGAAGACGTTAGTGACTGTGACTCCGGGCTCACTTGGCAAAAACACCCCGTGACCCTCCACCCCCTATCGCAAAATGTAATGCCCGTGAAAAGGGTAGGTGAACACAGTGTTATATAGAACATAGTCCTGAGAGCACGATTGAAAATGAAAACTAGATATAGTGTATGGTATAAACTATGCACCAAAAAGTGTGATATAAGATGAACCAGGCGTGAAATATAATATGCAATACATTGTGCGCAATGACAGATTCATTGGAGAGCGCGAGATAGCACAGGCACTAGCGTGTGCTATGCGATATGCGCCTTGGAGTGTAATATGCACAGGGCAGTGTTGTGTAACCTAACTAGTCTCTAAAGTTGTAATATAAAATATGTGCTGGGGAGTGTAACGTTGCATATGCACTGTGACAAAGATATGGATCCCAAATTGTAATATGTATGGCATAGCACTGTGCGTTATAACATAGGCATCGAGGAAGGCACGTTAGATGGGGCAATATAACCCGTGCGAAGACAAGTGTGGCATGACATTTTCACGGGGTGGTGTTACAGTGCACATGGGCTAGAGAGTGTCATAGCATATGCACTAGCTAGTGGAATACAATACAGAGGTGTGTGGCACTCGGCAGGCAATGGTGGGTGTAACACAGCATTGGGCTCTGTCAGGAGCGCGCTGTGACTCGCAAGTGATGTTCGTCCCCTTTCCAGAGAGTAAAATAAAAAGTATTACACATCCGGCAGTGGATGTGTGTTTTATTAACTGTGAGGGGGGTTTCTTGCATAGTTTTGGTCGAATTTTTGTCGAATCCCCTTTGAATGGCTTGGTGTGCATGTGTATTAAATGTGCCCGTCAATAGCTACCCATGTTTGTATAAATAAACGACAAGGGTGTCTACCGGGATTAGGCACGGTAGAGCATCAGACATGTCAGAGCTTCACTAGTGGTGTAAATAGATTCCACGTGGATTAATTGCATGCATAGTCGCCTTTTAATGAATATCACGCAAATCGTCATGGTGATAGGTACGTACGGTTTGTCCAGCATGTCCTAGGTGTGTCTATAAATATATATTTTTTAAAAATAATAAAAAACAGTGTCCGGCCCTGGGGATTGGGGTCAAAAAAATATAATTAGGAGACAGGCCCTGGGGGATGGGGTCATCAGGGCCAATAAATTAGAATAAGAAGGGGAACCACACAGCCCCCCTTCTTAAAAAAATAAAATAAATAAAAGACTGGCATCGTGCCGGAGGCCATGCCCCCTCCATGCAGCACTCTGCAAACGCGCCCCCAACAGGCATCTCCAGTATGCGCCAGGGAGCTGCGCTGCAGACAGGTGTTCTGAGGCCAAGCCCCTTTTTACCCCTCTCTGCAACGCAGCTCTGTGGCGCTTACTGGAGGTACCTAGTGGTCTAGTGTGACCCTAGGGACCCTTAGGATTCAAGGGGACTTAATCTCTCAGCTTAGAACAGCCACAGGGCGCGTTTACACAGTGGTGAAGGGAGGGGACGGGGCCTGAGGTGACGTGTGCAAACACGCACCATGGCACGTTTTAAATTGGGGATATAATTTCCCTTCAATACTGAGGGCCCCTGGGGGCTAACTAGCCCACCAAGTGCTTCCAGTAAGCGCCACTGAGCTGCATTGCAGAGAGGTGGTCCAGGCCGTGCCACATTTTACACCTCTCTGCAACGCAGCTCTGTGGCACTTACTGGAGGTACCTAGTGGGCTAGTTGGACCCTAGGGACCCTCAGGACTCAAATGAACTTAATCTCCCAACTAAAAACGGACACAGGGCGTGTTTACACAATGGTGAAAGGAGGGGACGGGGCCTGAGTTAACGTGTGCAAAAACGCCCTGTGGCCTGTTTTAAGAGGTAGTTTTAATCCCCATGCCCTATTATATACTAGGGGCTTATAGAGGAGGTAAGGCTAATCACAGGGGGACCCCAACGCATAATGTTCCATAGTGTATGTAGGTGTTTTCACTGTATTCTAAGTGTCTTTTAACATAGCACTGGCTCTAGGACTGGTTAGTCAGACTCAGTTACCACCAGTATCCGTCTGAAAAAGTTGAGGGTACAGGATGATTTTGCAACAAGGCTTCTTTCTGCTCTTCTTTTTGTTCTTTCTGCACGTTATCCTTCTTCCTGCACTTATCTTCGTATTTGAGGACTTCTGTTGCTTCTTTCTGCACTTCTTTTGTTTCTTTCTGTGCATTTTTCTTCTTTCTTCACATGTCCTATCTCTGTAGGCATAGTTAGAAATTAGCATTTAAAAAACCTTTGAAATTAACAGAAAAAACCATAGGTTTCAGGCACGTTATAGTTAGGAATTAGCATTTAAAAAACCTCAGAAATTCACTGAAAAAACCATAGGTTTCAGGGGTGTTATAGTTAGCTGGACTTTTCACTTGTACAAAACCATTGAAATTCCCCCGTTATAGTTAGTTCAGCTAACTATAACTCGCGCGCCCGCAATGCACTGCTGATGACGTTACATATTATATCACTCATGACATGGTCAGTGACATCACTCATGACATCACTGATGACATCTCAAATGACATCACTGATGACATCACTGATGACATCATCCTTGTGATAGAGTGGCAGACCTCCTCTCACCCTAATATAACCTTTGATACACACATTCAAAAATAGAGACTAACATTTTCAAAACAATGGACATACCAATACCAGTTACAACAACCTCTTCAGTAATTCTAAGATCCACATACACATCCACTCATTCACCAACAGTCCAATACAGTCACTCATACATGTACTCACTCATCATATGTACTCATACACCTATACATCCTGTTACACAATGCCACTCATCCATAGTTACTCACACACATAGTCACTCATGCTAATAAAGAATCAAACATACATTTACTTGCATATACAGTTATACACACACCACCACACTTACTTCTACGGAAACTTACACATACTTAGTCTTTTAAACAATCACTTATAGAAACACATTCTTATTCATACAGGAACTCTTTCAATCTCTCACTCTCACATATACTCACATATATACACCAATAGTCACATATACTAGTTTAAAACATATGTAGTTACTCATAAAGACACTATTGAGACAGTCATTAACTCACTAACACACCCATACACACACTCATCCACCCATACAGTCCTGCACACATACTGTGTTCAACACATACAAACAGTGAGTCACTCATTCATGCACCTATGCACTACGTAATACCCCCACCGAACCATGCAGACACTCAGACTGATACTCAAAAAACCAACTAATAACCTATATAGACACCCATGTAGCTACTCACCAACCCATGCAGCCACTTATACACAAAGTGAGAGACTGATACAGATATTTACATATTTAAACATTACTCACTAAGCCATGTATTCACTATGATACACTTAATCAGTCAGTTACACAATCAATTTTTCAAAAACAAATCATCCATTTAGACACTTATATACCCATTTATTCTTCCATCGAACTTGAGATATACATATATAAAACATATTTAATTTTCAGAATAACACACATTCACTGGATGATGTCATCAGTGATGTCATCAGTGATGTCATTTGAGATGTCATCAGTGATGTCATGAGTGATGTCACTGACCATGTCATGAGTGATGTAATATGTGACGTCATCAGCAGTGCATTGCGGGCGCGCGAGTTATAGTTAGCTGAACTAACTATAACGGGGGAATTTCAATGGTTTTGTACAAGTGAAAAGTCCAGCTAACTATAACACCCCTGAAACCTATGGTTTTTTCAGTGAATATATATATATATATATATATATATATATATATATATATATATATATATATATATCACTGAAAAAACCATGGGTATCACACACGTTATAGTTAGGAATTAGCATTTAAAAAACCTTAGAAATTCAATGAAAAAACCATGGGTTTCACACACGTTATAGTTAGCTGGACATTTCACTCGTAAAAAACCAATGAAATTCCCCCGTTATAGTTAGTGCAGCTAACTATAACTCGCGCGCCCGCAATGCACTGTTGATGACGTCACATATTACATCACTCATGACATGGTCAGTGACATCACTCATGACATCACTGATGACATCTCAAATGACATCACTGATGACATCACTGATGACATCATCCTTGTGATAGAGTGGCAGACCTCCTCTCACCCTAATATAACCTTTGATACACACATTCAAAAATAGAGACTAAAATTTTCAAAACAATGGACATACCAATACCAGTTACAACAACCTCTTCAGTAATCCTAAGATCCACATACACATCCACTCATTCACCAACAGTCCTATACAGTCACTCATACATGTACTCACTCATCATATGTACTCATACACCTATACATCCTGTTACACAATGCCACTCATCCATAGAGTTACTCACACACATAGTCACTCATGCTAATAAAGAATCAAACATACATTTACTTGCATATACAGTTATACACACACCACCACACTTACTTCTACGGAAACTTACACATACTTAGTCTTTTAAACAATCACTTATAGAAACACATACTTAATAATACAGGAACTCTTTCAATCTCTCACTCTCACATATACTCACATATATACACCAATAGTCACATATACTAGTTTAAAACATATGTAGTTACTCATAAAGACACTATTGAGACAGTCATTCACTCACTAACACACCCATACACACACTCATCCACCCATACAGTCCTGCACACATGCTGTGTTCAACACATACAAACAGTGAGTCACTCATTCATGCACCTATGCACTACGTAATACCCCCCACCGAACCATGCAGACACTCAGACTGATACTCAAAAAACCAACTAATAACCTATATAGACACCCATGTAGCTACTCACCAACCCATGCAGCCACTTATACACAAAGTGAGAGAATGATACAGATATTTACATATTTAAACATTACTCACTAAGCCATGTATTCACTATGATACACTTAATCAGTCAGTTACAAATTCAATTTTTCAAAAACAAATCATCCATTTAGACACTTATATACCCATTTATTCTTCCATCGACCTTGAGATATACATATATAAAACATATTTAATTTTCAGAAAAACAGACATTCACTGGATGATGTCATCAGTGATGTCATCAGTGATGTCATTTGAGATGTCATCAGTGATGTCATGAGTGATGTCACTGACCATGTCATGAGTGATGTAATATGTGACGTCATCAGCAGTGCATTGCGGGCGCGCGAGTTATAGTTAGCTGAACTAACTATAACGGGGGAATTTCATTGGTTTTTTACGAGTGAAATGTCCAGCTAACTATAACGTGTGTGAAACCCATGGTTTTTTCATTGAATTTCTAAGGTTTTTTAAATGCTAATTTCTAACTATAACGTGTGTGAAACCCATGGTTTTTTCAGTGAATATATATATATTCACTGAAAAAACCATAGGTTTCAGGCACTTTATAGTTAGAAATTAGCTTTTAAAGAACCTTAGAAAGTCACTGAAAGAAACGAAGGTTTTAGGGAAAGTAAAAGTTAGTTGGACATTTCACATGGATGATGTCATTAGTGATGTCATTTGAGATGTCAGCAGTGATGTCATCAGTGATGTCACTGACAATGCCATGAGTGATGCAATATGTGATGTCATCAGCAGTGCATTGCGGGGGTGCAAGTTATAGTTAGCTGAACTAACTATAACGGGGGAATTTCTATGGTTTTGTACGTGCGAAATTTCCAACTAACTATAACTTTCCCTAAAACCTACGTTTTTTTCAGTGAATTTCTAAGGTTTTTTAAATGCTAATTTCTAACTATAACGTGCCTGAAACCTATGACGTTTTCAGTGAATTTCAAAGGTTTCTTAGATGCTAATTTCTAACTATAACGTGCCTGAAACCTATGGTTTTATAAGTGAATTTCAAAGGTTTTTTAAATGCTAGTTTCTACCTATGCCTACAGAGGTAGGACATGTGAAGAAAGAAGAAAAAAAGCACAGAAAGAAGCAAAAGAAATGCAGAAAGAGGCAACAGAAGTCCACAAACAGGAAGAAAAGTGCATGAAGGAGCAAGGCATGTGCAGAAAAAACAACAGAGGAGCAGAAAGAGGCCTTGTTGCAAAGTCATCCTGTGCCCACAACTTTTTCAGATGGGTACTGGTGGTAGCTGACTCTGACTAACCAGGCCTAGAGCCAGTGCTATGCTAAAAGTAGGGGTGGGCGGAATTTGCGTAATCGCGTTACGCAAATCTCCGCGAAACGGTAAAAAATCTCCGCGAACACGCAGAAATTCCGCGAACACGCGGAATTGCTTGTTCGCGATACTTTTTTCATGTTCGCGATCGCTGTTTGCGTGCTCGGGGTGAAATATCTCGCGAACACGCATATTGAGAACGCGAACAAGCAAAAAATTTCGCGAAGTCACGGAACGCAGATTTTTGGGCAATTTCGCGTTCTCCGCAGAACGCGAAATTACCCAAATTCCGCAAATTCCGCGAACGGAACGGAATTTACCGCCCAGGCCTAGCTAAAAGACACTTAGAATACAGTGAAAACACCTACATACACTAGGCAACACTATGCATTGGAGTGCCCCTGTGATTAGCATGACCTCCTCTGTAAGGCCCTCGTACATAATAGGGTAGGGAGATCAAAACTACCTCTAAGTCATAGGTGCAGAAATAGCTACTTTAACTAATAGTTGTGTTTGCAGAGTGGTGGAGAAAGGGTGCTGGGCGTCCAACCAATGCTCAGGAATTCTGCTGCGTAGGACTTACAGGAGGTACCAGGAGGGATTCTTGGACCCCAAACTCCCTCAGGACTATATTGGAATTCATCCCCCATCCCGTAGTCTGCCACGAGGCACGTTTGCAGAGTGGTAGAGAAAGGGGGCCATGGCCTCCAAAGACGTTTTAGCAATCCCACTGTGTGGGACTTACTGGAGGTAACAAGAGGGGTAGTTGGCCCCCAAGGACATCCTTGGGGGCCAACTTCCCAAACTATTACCTCCAGTCAGTCCCACACAGCAGCATTTGTAAGTACTCATACCAAGCCACGCCCAATTTGCCCACCACTCTATGTAACGCGCACCCTGGTGCACTATTTGATGGGTACTGAAGTCCTCTTCACTGCTGGGGGTCCTTTAGGGGCCAACTAGCCTACCTTTTACCTCCATTAAGCCCCACACAGTGGGATTGGTGAGAGGTAGACAAAGGCCATGCCCCCTTTCTCCACCACTCTGCAAACGCGCCCCCTCGTGCATTGTAAGTTGTGGGATTAAGTCCCCTTGAACCCTGGGGGTTCCTGGGGTCCAACTAGCCCACCAGGTACCTCCAGTAAGCACCTCAGAGCTGCATTGCAGAGAGGTGTATAAAGGGGCGTGGCCTGGAACACCTCTCTGCAATGCATCACAGTGGTGCTTACTAGAGGTACATGGTGGGCTAGATGGCCCCCAGGGACCCTTAGGATTGAAGAGGAATAAATTCCCCACCTTAAAACGTGCCACAGGTCGTGTTTGCACACATGTCACCTCAGGCCCTGCCCCCTCCCTTCACCACTGTGCAAAAGCGCCCGTGGTGCATTTTAAGTTGTGGGATTAAGTCCCCTTGAATCCTGAGGGTCCCGGGGGTCCAACTAGCCCACCAGGTACCTCCAATAAGTGCCACAGAGCTGCGTTGCAGAGAGGTGTTAAAAGGGGCGTAGCCTGAACCACCTCTCTGCAACGCAGCACAGTGGCTCTTACTGGAGATACCGGGTGGGCTAGTTGGCCCCCAGGGACCCTCAGGATTGAAGAGGAATTAATTCCCCAACTTAAAACGCACCACAGGGCGTATTTGCACACATGTCACCTCAGGCCCCGCCCCCTCCCTTCACCACTGTGCAAACGCCCCCCTTGGTGCATTTTAACTTGGGGAACTAAGTGCCCTTGAATCCTGAGGGTTCCTGGGGTCCAACTAGCCCACTAAGTACCGCCAGTAAGCGCCACAGAGCTGCATTGTAGAGAGGTGTAAAAAGGGACCTGGCCTGGACCACCTCTCTCCAACGCAGCCCTGTGGCACCTACTGGAGGTACCGGGTGGGCTAGTTGGCCCCCAGGGACCCTCAGGATTGAAGAGGAATTAATTCCCCAACTTTAAACGCGCCACAGGGTGTGTTTACACACGTCACCTCAGGCCCCGTCCCCTTCCTTCACCACTGTGGTGGGTTTTGATTGTTTTTCAGGAACTACTGTGACCAGGATGCATTGCGTGATTACTTAATTCTTTGCAACATATTAAAGTGAAGTCACCTGTGAGATGCACAGTAGCCGTTGACTCTGCCATGCCCGTGAACAAGACTTATTATCGAAACGCGTTGGGAGGCAATTCATGTTTCTTGCTGCTGAAATTATTAAAGGAGATGTTTTCCAGTTTGGGCGTGCCACCTAATGCTTCCCGGGGTTTCGTGGGGAGCACATTTGGAAATATATTACACGGCACAGCCCAGTGCCGGCAGAGGAGCGCACCACCCGTAAAAGGACTTCAGGCTGCCTACGGAATTCTCAAATGGGTGGTCCGAGCCACCGCGGATTTCCGCGTTTGGGGCCTGTCCGATCCATTGGTGATTGTGGGCTCAAGACGGGACAAACTGGACTCTTTGATTGTTTTTATTCAGGGCATCAAACGTACATTATTTTACCTAATGGTGGGTTTTGATTGTTTTTCAGGAACTACCGTGACCAGGATGCATTGCGTGATTACTTAATTCTTTGCAACATATTAAAGTGAAGTCACCTGTGAGATGCACAGTAGCCATTGACTCTGCCATGCCCGTGAACAAGACTTATTGTCGAAACGTGTTGGGAGGCAATTCATGTTTCTTGCTGCTGAAATTATTAAAGGAGATGTTTTCCAGTTTGGGCGTGCCACCTAATGCTTCCCGGGGTTTCGTGGGGAGCACATTTGGAAATATATATATATATATATATATATATATATATATATATATATATATATATGAACAAACACCAGAATTCCCACTATTGTCACCTCCAATTCAAAAAGGCAAAAAATCGGGACACGGACTCCAAGGTAGGTGCGTGGTTTTCTTCTTTTATTTTTTAGGCAAATAGACGTTTCGGCATGGCAGCATGACGCGTTTCGCCCAACAAGTGGGCTTGATCACATAATGAAAAGTTCTAAACTTCACTATATAAAGCACTTACACAGGTGCCACTCATTGCGTCATGTGATGCAGTGAACACAGAAGAAATACTCTTAGTAGGGTGATCTTTCCAAAAACGTAGTGAGCAAACAGTTATTAGTTCCTCAATGACTGTACACTTAATATCATGTAAAAACCACAATTATTATATAAATTAAATAAATAATTTAAAATAATTGATATGTTATATAGTGCAAATATGCAAATGTGCAAATCGATGAACAATAAATAGTTAAACATTTGTAGGTACCAATACCTCAATGAAACCTGAACATCATTTTTCGTGCACCATATTGCATGGCGTCGTTGGTATAGAATTAGGAAAAAATTCCAATATATCTTTTTACCTGGTGTCTACAGTCATAATTATTAAAGAGTCAATCCCTTACAAAAAGGTTTAAAAAAAACCGTTTGGATTATTTTTGTGTGAAAGTCTTCTAAAGTGCTAAAAATAATAATGTAAAAAATAATCACAATTATATCCATTGTGATTAAAAATCATATTAAGTGAAATTGGAAACAGAAGTTGCAAGATTCATTAACCCATTATAAAATATGTTTCCAGTTGGTAAGAGACATATAATTTGTTGGAGGGACATGTACCCATGAACTCTAAATTCTACATCAAAATGGACACTTGTGATTTTACTTGATATTGTTGCGTAAATGAGAATTAGAAGCCAAGAAGTCATAAAATAACCAGAATCTCAATTACTAAATGTGTAAACCTCATAGAAAATAGGTGTTCGATAGTACATATTGATACGAGGAGATTATCTAATCAATGACCGTTGTAAGAAAAGGAAAGGAAAAATCAACATGTAGTGTACTTGAATCCCATTGTACTATCAATAATCTTACTTCAATCTCAATGAACTTGATAGAGTATGTAAACATTTCGACAATATTATAAATAACCTTTAAAAAGATCTATAAAAATACATTCTTAAAATTTCTAACAAAATACAAAAATGTATAAAAAGACTTTTCAAAATTTCAATAAAATGCAATATAAAAGATTCAATTCCCACAGTAACATGTAAAATTATTTTCCTTTACAGTAAATTATGATGACATCAAACAAACACCAACAAGTATGACCTCATAAAAAATTGTATAACTCCTCCCCATTGTTTAAACCATTCGGTGTGCGAGTGTTCAATTCAAGTATAAATTTGGCCTCTAATTGCCTGAGTGCTCTCTCCCTGTTACCACCCCTTCTCATGGGTGGAACAGCAGAGATAACAAAATACTTGAGGTCCTCCAATTTGTTCATGTGGACTGCCTTAAAATGTCTGGCCACAGGATATGTCATGTCGGAGTTGACTATCGCCCTAAGATGTTGAAGGATACGAACATGCACCTGGAGCTTGGTGCTACCTATGTATTTAAGATTGCAAGTGCAGCTCAATACATAGACTGCAAACTCCGTGCGGCAATTGTATCTGGCCTTGATTTGGTTTTTATCAGCACCAAATATAGTAGTGTATTGGGTGGTGTTGATTCCGAACCTGCAGGCCCTACAAGTACTACATTTTACAAACCCATTTTGTGGTTTAAGCCACATGGTGCTGGTTTTGTTAGTTGGAGCTGTCAACTCTGGACTTGATTTGACTAAGGCATCATGCATAGATTTGCATTTTCTGAATGTCAATGTTGGTGGATCAGGAAATAACTGAGTGAGTATCATATCAGTTTGTATTATGGGCCAATGCTTGTTGATGATAGTCCTGATTTTTCTGTGCTGACTGCTATAAGTTGTTATAAATCTCATTGGATTCCTGTCAGTGTTCTCAGAGGTTGCACATCCCCTGTTCCTATGTTCAGTGGTAATGGTACTAGACAGTAGATCATCCCTGGATTGGGTGCAGACTTTAGCCAAAGCCATATTGATCATTTGATCACTATACCCCCTTGCCAAGAATCTGATCTTGCTCTCTTTGATACATTTTTCAAAATAGAAATCTGTACTGCAGATTCTACGAAGTCTCAAGAATTCCCCATAAGGGATACTTTTTATTAGATGAGAGGGATGGAAACTAGACGCATGAAGCGTTGAGTTTCCCGCAGTGTTCTTTCTATGGAGTGTAGTTTCAATACTGCCTTCGTCAGCACAGACTTGCACATCTAAAAAATCAATGGACCTATTACTGACCACTGCCGTGAAATGGAGATTGAGATTATTGTTGTTAAGTGCATTGATGAATTCTTTAACCAGTACTTCAGATCCTTTCCAAACAAAAAATATGTCATCGATAAAGCGCATCCATCCTGTGATGCGCTCATCCCATATTGTCTTGTGTTCTATTTTGAGGACCTGTTCCTCCCACCAGCCCACGTGTAAACACGCGTAGCTGGGGGAAAAACAGGCCCCCATTGCTACTCCTCTAATCTGATGGTAGATATCTCTATTGAATAAAAAATAATTGTTGTACAAGCATAACCTAATCATTTCAACAAGCATCTTTCCATGCTGATAAAATTCAATCGGCCTACCACCCAAAAAGAAATTGACTGCATTGATACCATCCGAATGGTTGATGCTGGTATACAGCGCAGACACATCAAGAGACACCAATAAATGTTCGGATGACCACACAATGTCTTTAAGTTTTTCCAAAAAGTGAGTGGTGTCTTTGATATATGAAGGTAGAGTGGTTACCAATTCTTGGAGATGAAAGTCAACGTATTCTGAGATTTTTTCCAGAATTCCTCCTCTTGCATTGATAATTGGTCTTCCTGGCACTGGCAAGATTTCTTTGTGTATTTTAGGTATGAAATACAACACTGGCGTTATTGGGAATTCTGTTCGTAAATAGTTGAATTCATCGTTAGTGATTAGATTGTCTCTTTTCCATTTGAAAAGCTGCTTTGAAACAGTTGTCTTTAGCACTGTTAACTGTTGTGCATTAGATTTTGCATAGCAGTGAGGGTCATTTAAATGCTTCTCTGCCTCCATCAAGTATTCTTCCCTGGGCCATAACACTATGTTGCCCCCCTTATCAGATTGTTTAATGCTGACCTCATTGTGATTCTGTAGCTTCGTTATCAAATTCTGATATTGTTTGAATTTGAAATTGGTTCCCATTTTGCGCTTTTTGGTGGTAAGACGTAGCTTTTTGATTTCGTCTATAATGATGTCCTGATAAATATCTATTGCGTCTCGTGGCATAATGGGGACAAAGGTGGATTTGGGTTTGAAGGGAGACTTAACTCTGCCACAAACATTGATGCCCAATTCTGCTGCTTGTTCCTGTGTAGACCCAATAGTGTTGTCTTGATTGTTAAGATTGCCCATAGTTAGAAGAGTAGTAATATCTGAGGTGGTTAGATTGGATTCTGGCTCATCGTCAATAGTTGTCATGGGTGCTGTGCTTTTTTTAGAATTTTTTATTTCAAAATATTTTTTCAGTTTCATTTTGCGGATAAATTTATATATATCAACACGTGTATGGACATAATTGAAATTGCTTTCAGGACAAAACGAGAGCCCCAGTGTCAATAATTGAGTTTCTGCCTGATTTAATTGGATAGAAGATAAGTTTACTACCGTATTGGTGTTGGACTTTATTTCCGGTTGTTCCATTTCTTTTTGCGCTGTTGATTGTTTTTTGCGTAGTCGGGCTTTCCTTCTAGCTTTCCGTCTCTTGTTTGCTCTTGTTGTGGATTTGATGCGGGCTTCCGTGGTCTTAGCGTTTGACGCCGCGCCCGCTGGACAAAATCCAGTTCCTCTCCTGGAGTGAGAGCACCCATATCTTCCCTTCCATGGATTCCAGAGATCTCACTGCCATCCGAGTCGATTTCGCTTGTAGTAGAATTAGTTTCCGAAGGAGACTCACTCACTTGATCTTGATGTGAGGCATTTTGTGTATTGCTTGATGTTCCTGGGAGAGGTGCTCTCATTTTTAGACTTTCATATTTTTTAGAGAAAGTGAAGATCCGCCCAGACTCATAGTCCTGTTTGTCCCGTGCATACTTAAACGCTTTTCTGGTTTTTATTATATCTTCTTGTTTTTTTAAGCGTGTTTTTATTTCAGTTCTGGTTTTCTCAATCAAATCCTTGAATTCCAATTTAGCCAAACTTTCATTAATTTCACTTATTTCTTTGATTACTAGCTCCCGATCTATTCTGGCATATTTAATAAGGATATGGACCATTCTCATGGAAGCCTCCAAATTGCTACTGGCCCATTCCTTTAATATTTCAGGGTTAGGGTTGTCAAAACTAGGGGCTAGTAAAATCCGCAATCCTCGAGGCACCCTATTGACTTCTGCATATTTTTCCAGGGATTTCTGCTCCCACCATTTAGTCATTTCCGACTTCATGAGCTTTTCTAATCTCTTTAGGAGTGACTTGACTTCGCTCTCCGGTTGATTAATTGAAGAGGATTGAGTGCGTCCATTGTTAGGGATGGTGGGTAAATTTTCAAATAGATCTGCAGCTGCTGCTTCACGTTCTTTAATCGTTTCATCAGCCATGCCTTCGTCTGGTTATTGCTTATCTAATATTGTGTGAAGATTTTGTTGAAAACACTGTGGGAGCGTTGTATAGAATCGAAGCAATATGAGGCTTGTCAGGATTAAATGCAAGAGTGGTGCACGGAGCCCCGTGTACTGTTCTCGTGATATAATATCTGTATCCTGCTGGTTGCCAAATACTGATTGCTCCCGCACTGACCTCCCAACCTGCAAATACCGTTAAGAATTTCGGCAGCAGCGCACAAGCTTACCGGTGAACGCGAGTCCAGGAATCGTCTGTCCTCCGACGGGCTGCTCCTGGTTCCCGCGACCGGCTTCGCTCCTCGCCGCAAAACGCCAATTCAACATCCGGTGCAGGGGGTCACCGCTGTAGATTCCTTCCGGAGCACTGTACGCGAGTAGGCTGAAGGCGGTTGACCCTTGAGAGGGAGGGGGTCCGTGAAAACGGGTAAAGCCTAATCCCGTAGAATAGATGAACAAACACCAGAATTCCCACTATTGTCACCTCCAATTCAAAAAGGCAAAAAATCGGGATATATATATATTCACTGAAAAAACCAAAGGTTTCAGGGGCGTTATAGTTAGGACTTGGCATTTAAAAAACCTTAGAAATTCACTAAAAAAACCATAGGTTTCAGGGGCGTTATAGTTAGCTGGACATTTCCCTCGAACAAAACCCTAGAAATTCCCCTGCTACAGTTAGTTCAGCTAACTATAACTTGCGCCCCCGCAATGCACTGCTGATGACGTCACATATTACATCACTCATGACATGGTCAGTGACATCACTGATGACATCACTGATGACATCTCAAATGACATCACTGATGCCATCACTGATGACATCATCCAGTGAATGTGTGTTGTTCTGAAAAGTTTAAATATGTTTTATATATTTATAGTGAAAGGCCTATGGAAGAATGAGTGGGTGTATAAGTGTGTGAATGGGTGATTTTCTAGGTGCGTAACTGACTCTATAAGTCAGTCATTAAATGTATCTTACTGCAGACTAGTGACTAAACTGTGTGAATGTCTGTATGTGTCTGTGTGTTGGTGTATAAGTGGCTGCATGGTTTTGTGAATAGCTATATGAGTGTCTATATGGGTTATTGATTCGTTGTCTGAGTATCTGTATGGGTGCCTGAGTGTTTGTGTGGGTAGGGTGTGTGTGACTCTGTGCATAGATGTGTGAGTGGGTGATTCAGTGGGTGCATGGTTTTAAGAGTGCATCTGTGATGGACTGTATGGTTGGGTGACTGTATGTAAGGGTGTGTTAGTGATTGAATGTATATCTCAGTTGTACATGTGTCAGTAACTACATATGTGGAACGCATTGTATATGTGTGTAAGAGTATATAGCTATTTATATGTGAGAGTGTGTGATTTTGGGAGTGGCTGTATGGATGAGTGTGTGCTTGTATCAGTAATTGTATATGAGCATCAGAATTTGTTAATATTTTTATGAGTACGTGAACTTGAGTGTGTTTAACTGTATAGGTGAGTAAATTGGACTGTAATTAATTATTTGCATGACTGACTAGGTGTGTCAGTACCTCAATGGATGATTGGCAGTGTGTGAGTGTCTATATAGGTGTATAAATGCATATGATACTGAGTGACTGTAAGTATGAGTGACTGTACAGGTGAGTGAGTGGAGGTGTATGTAGACCTAAGAGTCAATGAGTGGGTATGTAGTTATTGGTATTGGAGTATCTATGGTTTTCAAAATGGCCGTCTGAAATTTTGAGTCAGTGTATCAAAGGTTATATTAGGGTGTGAGAAGATGCACTAATTTATCACATGGATGACGTCATCAGTGATGTCATCAGTGATGTCATTTGAGATGTCATCAGTGATGTCATCAGAGATGTCACTGACCATGTTTTGGTAAACTCCTAGGATAGTGTTGATTGTCTAAAATCACACTGTGAGTCTGTGTGCATTTGGGTAAGGATTGTGAGAGAAGCATTTGGTAACATTGTGTATTTGCTGACAAATAACTGTTTTGAAACCGGTCATGTTGTCAAGTTTTAGTAGCATTAGAAGCGAGTCTTTGTTTATGCTTTGATTAAATGAGTCAGGCTTTGACACAAAAGTGCAGTCCTGAAATATGAAGATTGTGTGCAGTTCCCTTACCACTTCCACAGTAGTGAATGATTTTTGGTAAACTCCTAGGTATAGTGGTTGTTGTCTAGAATCACACTGTGAGTCTGTGTGTATTTGGGAACCACTGTGAGAGAAGCATTTGGTAACATCGTGTATTTGCTGACAGATAACTATTTTAAAACCTGTCATGTTGTCAAGTTTTAGTAGCATTAGAAGCCAGTCATTGCTTATGCGTTGATTAAATGAGTCAGGCATTGACACTAAAGTGCAGTCGTCAAATATGTAGATTGTGTGCAGTTCCCTTACCACTTCCACTGTAGTGAATGAGTTTTGGTAAGCTGCTAGGGATAGTGTTGTTTGTCTAGAATCACACTGAGTCTGTGTGCATTTGGGAACCACTGTGAGAGAAGTGTTTGATAACATCGTGTATTTGCTGACAGATAACTGTTTTAAAACATGTCATGTTGTCAAGTTTTAGTAGCATTAGAAGACAGTTATGGCTTATGCTTTCATTAAATGAGTCAGGCTTTGACATAAAAGTGCAGTCCTGAAATATGTAGATTGTGTGCAGTTCCCTTACCACTTGCACTGTAGTGAATGAGTTTCGGTAAACTCCTAGGGATAGTGGTGCTTGTCTAGAATCACACTGTGAGTTAGTGTGTATTTGGGATCACTGTGAGAGAAGCATTTGGTAACATCATGTATTTGCTGACAGATAACTGTTTTAAAGTCTGTCATGTTGTGAAGTTTTAGTAGCATTAGAATCCAGTCTTTGCTTATGCGTTGATTAAATGAGAAATGCTTTGACAGTGATGTGCTGTACTTAAATATGTAGATTGTGTTCAGTACCATTAACTCTTCTAGACTAGTGAATGAGTTTTGGTAAACTCCTAGGATAGTGTTGATTGTCTAAAATCACACTGTGAGTCTGTGTGCATTTGGGTAAGGATTGTGAGAGAAGCATTTGGTAACATTGTGTATTTGCTGACAGATAACTGTATTAAAACCGGTCATGTTGTCAAGTTTTAGTAGCATTAGAAGCCAGTCTTTGCTTATGCTTTGATTAAATGAGTCAAGCTTTGACACAAAAGTGCAGTCCTGAAATATGAATATTGTGTGCAGTTCCCTTACCACTTCCACAGTAGTGAAAGATTTTTGGTAAACTCCTAGGTATAGTGGTTGTTGTCTAGAATCACACTGTGAGTCTGTGTGCATTTGGGAAGCACTGTGAGAGAAGCATTTGGTAACATCGTGTATTTTTTAGCAGATAACTCTTTTAAAACCTGTCATGTTGGCAAGTTTTATTAGCATTAGAAGCTAGTCTTTGCTTATGCATTGATAAAATGAGTCAGGGTTTGACACTAAGGTGCAGTACCATGTACTATTCTGTTCACTGTGGCAGAACTGAAAATTTAAATTTTTACCTAAGCACTGTCCTAGAAGTGGTCTGATTATTTAGTCAGTTTCTAACTACCAAATAGATTGCTTCAAATGTCTATGCAGTATGAATGTAGTGTTCTAACATACTATACACTTGACTTTTACACCTTCAATTCCCTAGTCAGTATCCATACACTTCCAGGAAACACCCTGTCACTTCCTTTGAAGTTCTCTAGAGACCCATTCAAGAGCATGTACTAATCCATTCACTGTGCCAAAACCCAAACACTTATAAATTCACCAAGACACTCTCTTTCCAGTACTCTACTGATTCAGTCCCTGCCTAAGTATTCATGCACTGAGCCAGGTCTTAGCACATGGACTTCTTCAAACCCCTATCCACTATGCATGCAGTCCTCTAAGCACCTACACACTTGTCTTTCACACCTTCAATTCCCCAGTCAGTATCCATTCACTTCCAGAAAACACCCTGTCACTCCCGTTGCACTCCTCAAGTGACCCATTCAGCATCATGTACTAATGCATTCACTGCGCCAAACCCTAATAAATTCACCCAGGCACTCTCCTTGCAGTACTCTAATCATTCAGTCAGTACCCAAGTACTCATCCAGTGACCCAGGCCTTAGTATATGGACTGCTTCAAACCCCTATCCACGATGCATGCAGTCCTCTAACCACCTCCACAATTGTCTTTCACACCTTCAATTCCCTAGTCAGTATCCATACACTTCCAGGAAACACCCTGTCACTCCCTCCTTTGCAGTCTTCTAGTGACCTATTCAGCATCATGTACTAATCCATTCACTGTGCGAAAACTCAAACACTTATAAATTCACCAAGATACTATTTTTGCAGTACTCTAATCATTCAATCAGTGCCTAAGTATTCATGCACTGAGCCAGGCCTTAGAACATGGACTGCTTCAAACCCCTATCCACTATGCATGCAGTCTTCTAACCACCTAGACACTTGCCTTTCACACTTTCAATGTCCTAGTCAGTATCCATACAGTCCAGCAAACATCTTGTCACTGCCTTTGCACTCCTCTAGTGACCCATTCAGTACCAAGTACTAATCCATTCCCTGTGCGAAAAGCCTAGCACTTATAAATTCACCTAGGCACTCTCCTTGCTGTACTCTAATCATTCAGTCACTACCCAAGTAGTCATGCAGTGAGCCAGGCCTTAGCACATGGACTGCTTTAAATGCCTATGCAGTATGGATGCAGTCCTCCAATCACCTACACAGTTGTGTTTCACACCTTCAATTCCCTAGTTAGTATTCATAATCTTCTAGCAAACACCCTGTCACTCACCCAGTGTGTCTCCTTATAGTGCTGTACTCATTTAGTCAGTTAGCATGTAGAGTTTTAGTGAAGTAGGCTTTAGGGTATGAACTGCTTCAAAGTAGTATGCACTATGCATGTAGTGTTTTAACCATCGTCACACTTGTGGTTCAGGGACATAGTTTCTTAGTCAGTATTTATATAAAATGTGTTTGTACAGTAATGGAATAGTATAATTTTGAAAGTTATTAATATACATTTATTTGTGATTCTTTTATACAGATACAGAATAGGAGTGTTTCTCATCTGTTTGCACTCTTCTCGTGCAAGATTGTTCGGATGAAGGGTCCTTATGTGTTTCATCATACTTGCCGTGCCGTACGAGTATTTCTTGTTAGGATCCCCTCGTGACAGAACTCTTTTGCAAATCTTGCACGTGACCAAGGTGGTATTGATCTTTGTTTGCCCCTTGGGAAAAGTAAAATATTTCCTTACCACTGAAGAAAAACGTTGTGGGCGTGGTGCCTTCTGCAAAAAAGTTTCCTCAGATTCTGTAAATATTTTAAAGCGGCAACATTTACAGTTTTTGTAAGTTAAACTTATAAAACATTTTTAGCTGTATGCATTTTATATATCTGTGATTTGTTTCTTGTGGTATTTTGTTGAGAATAGCATGTTGGTTTTTTTTTTAACAATCTTTCTGATTTTTCAGGTCTGTCGTCGACATCCATGGTCCCCACAGGAGTGTTCCGCCTTGTTTTGTATTATTGTTGATACATTTTGTTTATTAGTTTATCGTTCATATACATGTTAATAAAAAAATAAAGTTTGAAAATAGTTTATCGTTTACATATTTATGATTATAAAAAATAAAGTTTGAAAAAAAAATTAATAACGTTTTTGGTTGTTCTCTTAACTGCTGTGTGACGCTTTATTGTTCTTATTACTGTTATTTGATGGAGTCCACCATGGTGTTAAATTTTGGGGCACTTATCGCTGGAATACTGGTGATATCTGCAGTTTGCACCAACTTCTGAATAGTGTGTTAGATTTATCTCAACTTTACATCCGTTAAAGGGCTGATAATAAAATGGAGACTAGCCGTTCTCGTGCAAAAAGACACGAGGTGCACCTTTCCGATTTATTCTAAATACTAAAATGCTGTATTGAATTGCACTGAGGTATTAGTTGCACTTACAGTGTACACACAAAATCTATTAAGAAATCTCATTGTATTTATATTGATTGGGAATAGTGCGTCAGGTGCTGGATCTTGACGAGATACACTGCTCAGTTCATATATTGTTCTGCACACGACAAAAATCACATCACAACTTTCACACCAATTGCAATGCGAAACAAATTCCGGCGATAAGACAGGTTAGCTCCTGCTTTCTGCTGGTGTTAAGCAGGACAACTACCTGCACCATGAAAGGGAGCACAGCCAAGAAACACACCAGAACACCCACAGGTGCCATAGAGTCAATGAGCATGATACAGGGATACCCATGAGGGCCAGAAGACTCATCTCAACAATTCCAGGACCGCCAATGCCCCCCAAACCCACATCTTAGCAAGTGTGTCCCTGTGGTCATTGTCTTAGCATGATAGGCACGAGCCCTGCAACATCACAGTGTGCTGTCACCTCAGCGTTGGCAGTGAGCCTGGACGTGTAGCTACGCACGCATCCTCCTTCATGCACAACTGGTGTGTGCAGGTCTGGGGTTCACAGGTCAGTGCAGGGGTGTGCCTATCCGGCAAGGGGAATGGGGTGTCTCGGACATGTCCGTGTACAGGAAGTGCGGTAAGTGTGTCTCTGTGTTCTGGTGTGGCCTGCTACAAGGGCGCGAGTTACAGTTAGCTGAACTAACTATAACAGGGGAATTTCTAGGGTTTTGTACGAGGGAAATGTCCAGCTTACTATAACGCCCCTGAAACCTATGGTTTTTTCAGTGATATATATATATATAATACCAACAAGATTCAAGTTTGCCTGTGATGGAAAAAGCCCACGACAAGGTAAGCAATAGCCCACTATCTTTATTGGAAGCAGCAACGTGGAGGATGTCCCACAACAGTAAATCTAGTCCTGGCCTGATTTGTTTCATGCACCAGCATTTCATCAGAGGCAGCGGACTCAGGGAAACAGCATAACAATTTTGGGCGCTACTTTTGTTAGACAAACCCCGCCCATGGTGGGCGCGGCCACTCCCATGGCCTGATGGAGCTTGTAGTGTCCTGTATTCCTCATGTGAGTAGTAATGTTGTAATCCCCCCAGTGTTAATTATAATCCACAGTGGGTTGTGCAGCAGAGCAACTAACTTCGTCGCTGGGTCTCACCTTCAAACAACAGGCACCTTTATCCCAATTGCGAATGCGTCGCTACGCGTCTCCGCTGGAGGGCTGAAAAAAGTCCTGGGGCTTTTTCCACGGCTCAGGCTGGCCGCTAAACACAATACCAACGAGTTTGCCTGTGATTGAAAAAGCCCACAACAAGGTGAGTAATAGCCCACTATCTGAATTGGAAGCAGCAACGTGGAGGATGTCCCACAACAGCAAATCTAGTCCTGGCCTGATGCGTTTCATGCACCAGCATTTCATCAGAGGCAGTGGACTCAGGGAAACAGCATAACAATTTTGGGCGCCCCTTTTGATAGTGAACCCCCCCCCCATGGTGGGCGCGGCCCCTCCCATGGCCTGATGGAGCTTGTGGTGTCCCGTATCCCTCATGTGAGTAGTAATGTTGTAATCCCCCAGTGTCAATTAAAATCCACAGTGGGTTGTGCAGCAGAGCACCTAATCTTGTCGCTGTGTCCCACCTTCCAACTACAGGCACCTTTATCCCAAATGCAAAGGCGTCGCTTCGCGTCTCCACTGGAGGGCTGAAAACAGTCCTGGGGCTTTATTCGCGGCTCAGGCGGGCCGCTAAACACAATACCAACGAGTTTGCCTGTGATTGAAAAAGCCCACAACAAGGTGAGTAATAGCCCACTATCTTTATTGGAAGCAGCAACGTGGAGGATGTCCCACAACAGCAAATCTAGTCCTGGCCTGACGCGTTTAATGCACCAGCATTTCATCAGAGGCAGTGGACTCAGGGGAACAGCATAACAATTGTGGGCGCCACTTTTGATAGTCAAACCACGCCCATGGTGGGCGCGGCCACTCCCATGGCCTGATGGAGCTTGTGGTGTCCCGTATTCCTCATGTGAGTAGTAATGTTGTAATCCTCCAGTGTCAATTAAAATCCACAGTGGGTTGTGCAGCAGAGCACCTAACCTCGTTGCTGTGTCTCACCTTCCAACAACAGGCACCTTTATCCCAAATGCGATGGTGTCGCTTCGAGTCTCCGCTGGAGGGCTGAAAACAGTCCTGGGGCTTTTTCTGCGGCTCAGGCGGGCCGCAAAACACAATACCAACGAGTTTGCCTGTGATGAAAAAAGCCGACGACAAGGTGAGTAATAGTCCACTATCAGTCATACTTGTTAGCAGACTCAAGAAGCATGGTTTGGTTGTGATACCTTCATTGGCATAAAGTGCACCAATCGAAGGAATTTAACATTGTTTGCTTGGAGCCGTTAACATGAGAGTGCACACTTTTTGTTAGATAAATTATACCACTGCATCCAGGCTTGATGCAACATAACAAATCTGAATCCAAGCATTTCTCTCTCTCTTTTGATTCAAGGCTTTTCTCATTGGTGGTAGAACCTTTTCAGTTTTAGACCCTAAAATGTGAAACGTTTTGCATTATGTGAGAAGCTGGCCTGGTATATGATGTACACTTATGTAAGCAGGCACCTTGCACCAATCCAGACAACCCTTATGGTGATTTAAGTGGTCTTAGACAACCTTAGAAAGCTCTCTAAGTGGTAGCTGTGGAGTGTAGCCTTCAGGCTTAGTCCAGAAGGAGTGTAAAGCAGCTTGTTTTACCAGAATGCAATCTTATAGAAGAGATTAAATGAAAAATAACCACAAAAGGTATTTATAAAAATATGTATTTATTATTTGATACTCTCCAACACATGCAATTATCTCCTACCCGGAAATATGCACAATGCACGCAATACTTTGTTATTCTTAATAGTAAGACTCTCACCTGATTGACTGAGGGTCAGGGAGAACATGTGCCTGTATTGATTGAGAACCGTCCTGCAATCAATCTGCTGTTGATCAGTGAGCCTGCCTGCCAAGGCTACTCCATCAACTGATCCATCATTAGGATTTTGTGAGAAGAGATCAGGGAGACAGTCACTCTATTCCTCCTGTCCCTCATCAGTTGCCATGAGCAAGCCCATGTTAGCCCTGTCAACAAAAGGTTTCAGCCTGTTCACATGAAGTACCCTGTGGGGGCTTGTGGGAGTGTGAAGGTCTACCAAATAGGTGACATCACCCTTTTGTTCAAGTATGTGTGGGGTCCACTCCATTTGTCCTGGAGAGCTGCTGGGGCCACAGGCTCCAACACCCACAACTTCTGGCCTGGCTGATAAACAGCCAAGACAACCTTTTGGTCATGCTAAGCTTTTTGAAGTTCTTGGCTTGCCTCAAGGTTTTTGCTGGCCTTATTCATGTACTCAGACATGCAGGAGCGCAGACCAAGTACATAGTCCACTATGTCCTGTTTGAGTGGTTTGAGAGGCAACTCCCATCCCTCCTTCACCAGACACAAGGGACCCCAAACTAGATGCCCAAACAGAAGTTCAAAAGGGCTGTAGCCAACCCCCTTCTGAGGGACCTCTATGCAGGCAAAGAGGAGGCAGGGCAGTAAGACATCCCATTTACTCCTAAGTTTTTCTGGGAGGCCCATAATCATACCCTTGAGGTTTTTGTTGAATTTTTCAGCTAACCTATTGCATTGAGGATGGTAGAGTGTGGTGAATTTGTAATTTGCTCCACACTCTTTCCACATTGCAGTTATATAACTTGACGTGAAGTGTGTACCTCTGTCAGTTAAGACCTCCTTAGGGAAGCCTACTCTGTAAAAAATTCCCAAGAGGGCCCTTGCCACCACAGAAGCTGTAGTGGTCCTACGGGAAAGAGCTTCTGGGTATCTAGTGGCATGGTCCACCACTACTAGAATATAACTGTGCTCAGATGCTGTTGGAGAGTTCATGGGACCAATAATATCAATCCCAACCCTCTCAAAGGGAATCCCAACCACTGGAAGTTGAATTAAGGGGGTCTTTGTGATGCTACCTGACTTTTCACTGGCTTGGCAGGTTGCACAGGAGCGACAAAACCCCTTAGTGTCCTCAGAAATATGGGGCCAGTGAGAGTGAGGGACAAGCCTGTCCCAAGTTTTACTTTGCCCTAGGTGTCCTGCTAGGGTAATGTCATGTGCAAGGGTGAGCAGGAAGCCTCTAAACGTCTGGGGTATAACCAACCTCCTGGTGGCACCAAGCTTGGGGTTTCTACCCTCTGAGTGCAGAAGTCCTTTCTCCGAGTAGATCCTATGGGACCCACTGACATTCCCAGCAGCCTCAGCAGCAGCTTGCTGCCTGAGGGGTTCAAGAGAGGGCCAGGTTTGCTGCTTCAAACTCAACTCTGCTCTGGAAGGGCCTCCTGCCCCAAAAAACTCAACCTGATCATGTTCAAGCTCATCTGGGGCAGTACCTTCACAGATGCCATGGTCATCTCCCTCAAGAGATTGATCCTCACTCTGAGTCTAGGGGGGAGACACAGCCTTATCCCTCCTGCTCCTTCTTCTGGGAGGTACCTGGTCCATTCCAGGATCCAGGGCCTGTTCAGTGGAAAGCTGCTTTGCTTGTGACCTAGTCACAGCAAACACACTTGCAGAGATGCTCAACATTTCTGCATGAGTCCTGAACTCTTTCTCATCTCAGGCTGAAGTTTCCAAATCTGAAGGACTGAGCTATTCTGAGGCCCAGCGGTGCCAGGGGACAACACCTGAAACCTTCGTGGGTTACCTGTTCCGGCGTATAAAATACAGAGACACGGGACACTTCCGGCGGCGTCAAAGATCAGCGTTTATTTACTGCAGGGATACAGAAGTCGCAAGAAGTACACAACGTGTAGGTTCTGGGAGACTGCTTCGAATTGTACAAGTGGATCGCTCCTTTTATACACATCTTGATCATAGCACAACATGGCAAACAAAGGTTACGACTCAGTTCCCACAATAAACTTCAAAGGGGTCGCATTCATGTTTCAAAAGCCCGGAACATAATTACAACAGCATTGCCGGTTCCCAACTGTAAAAGCACGTTATCCCCACATTAAGCACATTCTATCCTGACTGTAAACACATTAAGAGAAGGGACAGAAACAGATGCAAAGGAAGAACAAGGATGGACAACAGATTGGAAAAGAGTGTAGAGAGCAATATCGGAAACTTGATTGCAGGATCAAAAGACTCGTGCCTAATGCATGCATGACTGAAACAATAGACTGGCACGGCAAGATGAGCCTTGAGCGGGGCCATCTGCCTTTGCCGTGTCATTTCCCTTATCATAAAAGACCCTCTCAAAGAAACACATGTCCTTCGTGGAAGCTTGGGAATCCCAGGGTCACAGAGCGAACAAGGTCCGTTCGCTGGCTACTTGAGGGCAAGAAACAAAACGGATGCCGCATCTAAAATGGAACCCGAGGGTTCGGATAGACGTACCTAGAAATGAGACGATCCATACATAGTAGCATAGCGAAAACGCGTACTCCCACTAAACTCGTCATTTGCGGTTCGTAGATATCAAACTCGTCCATATTTGAACACACCCAAAAAGTGTCGTTCCGATTCGCACGGAACCTCAGACGCTCCTTTTGCCCTCATGTAGGCAAACACTAGTCGAAATCAGAATCGATTTCGATATTCATCAGATCGTTCAGCTGTTGCTGGAACATCATTCTATTCATCAATGTCTCCTTGGTAACAGATGGCCGTCTTATACACGTTGTAGCACAGAGACTACATAAGGCAGGACCACACTGCACACAAAGACAACACGTGAACAGAAACGTCACAACAACCCCCACGATCATCAAAATCTTCCAGCCCCAAGTGGATATCAAGCCCCAAAACCATCCCAGAAGTGTCCAATTACCTTCGTCTACGTGTATGGACTCGGAAATCTTATGCAACTTCGAGATGGCTTGGTAAACAGTTGGAGTGTTGTCAGGAATGAAAATGCAACAGCTCGAATGGATAACTTTGCACACACCACCTCTATCTGCAAGAACAATGTCTAGAACCATACGGTTCTGCAACGTCATAAGTCTATCCGCCTGAAGTTCCGCTGTTAAATTACCAAGAGCACTCGCAGTTATGTTAGCAGTCGAATCTACCACACGGGTCAATTGTCTTAGGTTCCTACTATTAACCATAGGTCCCCAAAACGGCAAGAAACCCTTAAAGAAGTCACCTGCTTCTTGACCGGCAGTATCCTCTTTGCTAATATCACCTCTCACAATCCTAGTCTTGTGATAGTCTGAGGCAACCGTAAAAGTCGGTGGCAAAAGATTCGCAATATAACAGGTACCCGAGAAGTCACGGGGCAACCATGTATATGCACGTTCATAACATACGAAATAGGTACCCTTGACAGTCAGAAAAACAGGGGAAGAGAGCATCGGTAGAACATACGTATCAGTACAAGCACTGTTCCCAAGTTGTACTCTCGGATTTCGACCCAAACCTTTCAAGCAGAAATTACCGAGGTGGGGTACGATCCATATTGGAGACGAGCTCTTAAGCTGTCTATCACCCACTGACGCACCATACTCAGCCTCACTCAGGTCTTTATAGGCTTGCACCTCTTCATCTGGAATAAGCGATGCATCAATAACATCTCTATCTAAATCCGCAATCGCTATCGCCAAAGGCTTGTGGTCCTGACCAGGACCAGAGTTTGCAGAGCGTGGCTCTCGACTGGGGTAGGAATCTAGTGCACTACGGAACATAGTTTGGAATGCTCGAGCTGACCCTTGGGAGCTATAAGGAAGAACCAGATACGGAATACCCCTATCCATGGTATGTGGCATTAACCCACACACCCAACAGTTGGTAGTATTCATCACCAACTGATGCTGATGTAGGAGTTGAACAAAGGAATTATTCATGAATTCAGCACGTCTAACCTGTTCATGTTGGGACAGAGGATGAAAGGAATGTGGAGAAACAGTGACAATAGAGCTTGATTTAGGAGAAAGAGCAGGTGAAATGGAAGGCAATAACGACTGTACTCCAAAATACACTCCACCCACCAATAGCATAGACACAGTCAGAAACAGCAGGAATACCTGAAACAAAAAACATTTTGCTCGTACGATCTTATGCAATTTTGATCTTTGCGCCAACATCCTTTCTTCTTCCAACAGCTTAGAGAATGCCATCCTCTAAAAACCGTCCGTGACGTACTTGACGCACTTCGTTCTGAGTAGCGATTATCAATTCCCAGGAGTTCCCAGGAGTCGACAAAAGTAACCGACCTAGTGTCAGAAACCTGCTAGACAGAAAGGAGTACCCGCACGGCCCTACGGTTAACCCGGATGATAGGTTCTCCTAAACAAACACTCAACTTAATAAAATCTCTTAGCTGTAAAGAGTACACATAAAAAGGAACTCAAAAATCAGAAAAGGATGTAATTGTTCATAATGTTTGTGGTAACAGTAAAGGAAAAGATGAGGAAAAATTTATTAGTCTTTGTTTCGTGGGCGAAGAAAATATCGATTTCTTCCAGGTCGAGTCTGCTCCTCAAATAAGTGTTCAACTGGCGTGACAGTGTTCAGTCGATCAGATGACAATGCAGACCCTGAGTTCCCCAAAACTGATGACTCAACAGATGCATCTGGCTGCGATTAATTGTCTTCTACAGGTTGAGCATCACTAAACGGCACAAAGCGTAAAGGGGTCTCGGTTTCCGTCGCCGCAATACCAATTCTCACCTAACCGTCTGTTGGTAAAGGGATCGGGACTTTCTTGGTATGGGTGGCGTGAACCCAGTTCTTTCTGCCTTCCAACCAAACTGCAGTCCTTGTAGCTAGCAGCACTTGGTAGGGTCCCACGAATCTCGGCTCCAAGTTACGCTTCCTGCCAAAATTACGGGTAACCACCCAGTCACCCGGTTGGAGCCGATGTCCAGGACCCTCTGTCTGTGCCGGTAAAGCTTCAAAGACCTGTTGATGAATTAATCTTAGTTTAGCAGTCAGATCATGAAGATAATCAATCAGCATTGGATACTCAAGACTGTCAAAGGCCTTAGGTCTCGGAACTCCCCAAATGTTCGCAGGGCGGCCAAACACAATCTCATATGGACTGAGCCCTACTCGAGAGTGTACAGTCGCTCTGGTTGATAAGAGAGCCAGAGGCAAGGCATCAGGCCATGACAACCCAGTCGTGGCTTGTATCTTTGCAAGTTTCAGCTTCAGAGTACCATTGTACCCTTCAACCAAACCCGCTGCCTGGGGATGATTGGCACTATGGAATTTCTGTTGAATTCCAAGGCCTTTACACACACTCTGCATCACACTTCCCACAAACTCGCTTCCGTTATCTGACCACACAATCCGTGGCATTCCATACCGAGGGAAGTATTCCTTCAGCAGGACTTTCGCCGTGGACAGGGCAGTATTATCCTTAAGAGGATAGGCCTCAATCCATCTGGAGAACGCACAAACCACAACTAAAACATACTTCAAATTATTGCATCTCTCCATATGAATGAAGTCCAGCTGGATAACCTCAAAGGGACAGGCAGGAGGAGCAAAATGACCAGGTGGAGTGGGGGTGCCCTTACCAGGATTATGCATCAAACACACCATACAATTCTTAACCACCCTCTCAGCACATTTAGCAATACCATCATTCTTCCATACAGGAGACAATAACTTGCATATACCTTTCGCACTGATGTGTGACAACCCATGAGCCATAGTCACAACAGCCAATACATAAGCATCCGGTAGCATCCACCTCTGACGTTCCGACAAGTCAACCCAACATCCATGCATGTCCAACTTTCCCGTACTTTCTTTCCACTTAGTTCTTTCAGCTTCAGTGGCCTCATTCTGAATTGTTTTCACGCTCTCAACAGTGTCTTCACACATACCAGTCTCCGTTGGCCACCTCACTGAGCTCGTAACATACATTCGGGTTGCAAGATTCTTAGCCGTTTCCTTGGCAATCTCGTCCGCAAATGCATTACCACGACCAACATCATCCGTAACCTTTTGGTGCGCACTACATTTAACAATCGCTACCTGTTTAGGCAATATAAGTGCATCCAAAAGATCATTCACGAGCTGCCCGTGTTGGATCTTCGTACCATGCGATGTCATAAATCCTCTTTCTCTCCACAAGCGACCAAAACTATGCGCAACACCGAAGGCATACTGACTATCGGTGAACACATTCACTCGCTTTCCCTTAGACAAAACACACGCTCTTGTCAATGCAATCAATTCTGCCGCTTGCGCTGAATTCTGACTCAATCTCGCGGTTTCCACAACTGTGCTCAACGTCACTACAGCATACGCAGTCGTCACATCACCATTCGGCAACTTAAAACATGAACCATCAACATACAAAGTGCCATCGGGGTCTGTCAACGGAGTGTTTTTCAGGTCCACACGACCCTTCGTTTCCTCCTCAGTTCGTAAGTAACAATCATGTGGTGGTACATCATCTGATTCCATATTAATCGACAACAATGTCGCCGGATTCAGCACACTACAACGCTTGTTCTGTATATGACTTGCCAAAAGGGTCAACTCATACCCGGACAACCTTGCACTCGTCAGATGTTGAGTTTTTGTCCGATTCAGGAGAGTGTCAACTGCATGCGGAACCATCACTGTGAGCATATTATCCATGACCAGACCTGCAGATTGCCGAATAGACACCGCAGCTGCCGCTGTCGCTCTCAAACAGCTCGGCAACGCTCTAGCTACCGGGTCTAAGGTCGAGGAAAAATACGCACATGGACGCTGCTTACCACCGAATTGCTGCATCAAAACACTCAACGCACAGCCTTCTCTCTCATGAACGTATAGTGTAAATGGCTTACTGTAATCAGGAGTACCTAACACAGGAGCCGAACACAACGCATCACGTAGTTCCGAAAAACTTTTCTGGCACTCTTCCGTCCATGGCAAAGGAGTCGAAACATCCTTGCACGTGAGAGCTATCAATGGCTTCGCTAACAGTGAAAAGTTCGGGATCCACTGCCTGCAGTGTGACGTGATACCTAGAAAGGCACGCACATCTCTCTGAGTTATTGGCACAGTCATTCGAGCAATTGCTGCAATTCTTTCAGGGGTCAACCTTTTTCCCGCCTTTGACAATAAGTGACCTAGATAGGTTACTTCTTGACAACAATATTGTAATTTAGAAGGTGACACTTTGTGATGTAAGTCACATAGATGCTGTCATAGTGACACCGTAGCAGTTTTGCAAATCTGTTCAGTGTCAGCAGCTACCAACAGATCATCGACGTACTGAATCAAAGCCGCACCAGCCGGTAACACAAACGCATCTAGTTGGCTCTTAAGAGCTTGACTGTAGATTGATGGACTCTCACAGTAGCCCTGAGGTGCGCGTTTAAACCGGAAGCTGCGACCACCTAATGAGAAACCGAATAAATCCCTACTTTCCTCAGCAATCGGAATGCTAAAGAACGCATTCTTCAGATCGATTACCGAGAACCATGATGCAGAAGCTGGGATCAGAGTCAGCAAAGCTGTAATATCAGGTACCACGGGGAACTGTGGAACAACAATTTTATTCACCTCCCTTAAATCAATAACAAAACGATACACGGGAGGCTTGGATGGATCAGTTCGTTTCAAAATAGGCAACACAGGACTATTACACACGTTACCTCGTGTTTCCTCGATAACACCTTTATCGATCAAATCGTAAATGATCGCTAATAGTGCTCGTTCACCATCAAGAGAGATACGATACTGCGGAATGCGTGGCAATCGCACGTTTGATTTTAATTGAACAACATAAGGTGGGATATCCAGCAGGCCCTCGTCATTGGGACCTGTCGCCCACAAAGAATCAGGAAGAGAACTCAATTCCGGTGGGAGCTTATCAGTCGACAGATACATAGGGGTGATCACTCTCTGACCCAATGTAAGCTCCACTCCCGCAGGAGAACAGTACAAAGTCGCATATAACCGCTTCAATAAATCCAGGCCCAAAAGATTCTCACCACAACCAGTAGTCAAAATCAGGGGAGCTTCTAACTCACGAGACCCAATTGTAAGGGGCAAAGGGCTAGAAACTGGATTGCTAACGGGGGCGCCAGAGAATCCAACGGAAACATTCGTTAAGCCAGACAAAGGCGCGCCAGGGAGTTTCGAATGAATGATGGAACTTTTCGCTGCACCAGTGTCCAACAGAAAAGGCTCAACTACGCCCAATGTAGCAACTGCGACATAAGGCCCTCTCTGATCAACCGGAACTGATACTACTCCCTTTCCTTGTCTAGGGCTGTCCTAGTAATTACCGTCCACACCAACATCATGCTCGACATAATAATCGTCCACATGATACTGTGCAGATCTACCAGACGATGGATCGCGCCGATCGAAGCAATTTTGCGAATCTGATGAGGTAGCGAGACGCTCATTCTGATTCTGAGTAACACCGCGACCTCTACCACGTGATGCTTGTTGAGGACCACTACGACCTCCTCGAGCCGAAACACCATTGTTGCGGTCACGCAAAACTGGGCAATTAAACTTCAAATGACCCTCACCCCTACAATATGCGCATTGATTGTACCCCAACACAAAGCGGGGTGTAGAGGAGTCATTACGCGACTGCGATCTAAAAGACTGCGATTGTAAGCGATGTGGCTGTTGCGAGTCATTCTGATTCGAGCGCGGAGGATATGCTTGCTGTAATAAGACCTTCGTTTTAAGATCCTTCGTTTTCTTATCTGCCCGTTTGCTCTCTTCTTTCTCTCTATTTTCGTAGTATTGGGCCGTGGCTAATATCTGAGCAGTAGTAGAAACAGCCCACGAACTTTCAGAATTCTTCAACTTGTTGCTTAGTTCGGGCAACAAATTCGATACAAATTTATCAACAAACTATCGCTGACCTCCCTCAGAGCTCATATCCTGACCACTATGATCAATAAATGCCTCCTCAAATCTCGTAAGGAAATCGGAGACACTTTCATCCTTCTTTTGTTTGCACGTGGATAATTTGTCCCAATTAACGCGTATAGCTGGCATAAGTGTCTTCATAAGGGTAATTATCTTCTTGGGCAGATTCTCAATGAGCTGTTCAGGTTTAGCCCCACCAACTTGCCGTCCGTCAGCCGCCGCAAGAGCAGCCCAATCACCGCCTAACTCAGCTGCGTGATTCTCTTGACGAATTTTCGCCCAAATCGGTTGAGGTACTACATTACCAAACAACATGTCAATATCGGCAAGGTTCATGACAGTAGCATCCACTAATTGGGACAACTCCTTATAATAACCTGCAGGATTTTTGCGGGGATCGGGCAAGGTTTGCTTTACCTGCAAAACGTCCGATCGCTTCCATGGGAGGTGTATCCAAACTCTCTGAAAGTGAGGTAGAATAGCAAGATTAGCATTAGGATCACCTGGCATCCATACTGGGGGAACTTCCCGCATAGGATACTGACCTGGTTGTGCCATCCATTCCTCAGTGGCGTCCTTAAACAATGCTCGAGGTGGCATTATAGACCGGAAAGATAACAGACGCTCTAAAGCACATCGGACATTGTCACCTACAATCGTACCAGTCGAAAATTGATTCTGAAGCTCAGTGATCTCGGGCGGTACATTATCTACCTCCTCATTATCCCACTCTTCTCTCAAGGATTTACACATTTCCTCGAACACGAATCTTTGTGTGGGCTCATTAAACTGAGAAAATGTCTCAAAAACTATACGCAAAGCGTACTTCGCAGGATGCCTAATCCATTTACGCGCCGTTTTCACTAACGCCTCACGTTCCCTACCATCAGGGAGTTGACTGCGCCTCTGAGCAACATCAGAAAGATTGGACCCAAGTACAGGTCCAAAAAACGGAGAATAGAGAGTAGCGACAGCATTAAATATACGACTACGAACAGAAGGAGAAGAAGAAGGCACAGGAGCAACAACATGAGGAGTAAGCGTAGAAACAGTAGCAGGAGTCGGGGTAACAGGAGTAGTAGTAACAATAGGATGGTGAGGTACCGGCAAAGGAGCAGTAGGGAAAAGGGCGGGTAAAGGAGGATGGACAAGTTGCTGCACAAAGGGATTTGGGAGAACAGGAGGAACGGCAGGCTGACCAGCAGCCGCCAAAGCAACAGGTTGAGGAACAAGAGGATTCACAGGACCCACAGTATCTGGAGCATAGGGAGGTGGTGATTTCAGTAGATAGGACAATAGGGGATCTTCCACCACTTCTTCTCCCGTCTTGTCTGGACTAGACGGTAAAACCGGATAACATCTATCCACTGCCATATGATGGAGCCTAGCACTAACTTCCTGCTCCTTCTCATCTTTGTCTCGCTGATACTGTTCTGCATTTCGCATCACCGTAAGAACACCTTCTTTCTTATTTCTCTTAATCTGTTTGATTTCTTTCTGCTTGGCCTCTTTGCGCCATAATCGAAAGGAATCAAACATGGCCGGCCTAGCCTTCTTTTTAAACAATTTAGCTTCAAGATTATCTAATATTGCAGTTTCGAAACTACCATGTGATGGCCAACTAAGAACACCATCATTTTTAGTGTAACAAATCCAATAGTCATTATATACAATAGGACCTACACCGTGGCGACTATAGAGCTCATAAACTGGAGTTCCAACTGTAGGTATCGGGCATGAATCCTCCAGCCGGGAATCCGTGCTGCAACATTTAAGGAAACCAAACAAAGTACTACGGCCAGGCATCGTGCACACTAACCGAGTTTACAAACTTCAAGGGCTATCGAATTACGATGTCCTCGCAAAAATGCAAGACCCTCGGTTTTTGGCGATTGCAATCGTCAAATAAAACCAAACCAACAACTAAGAACCACAAATGCAATGGAACCATGCAAACAACAAAGTAACCTGGGAGCGACCCACAAATACTTAACTGAAAGAGCAATGGCGTCACCAGGAAGGCCCGTCTATGGTCTCGCCGTACAAAGGACTACGCCAGGCGCCAAAACAGGTCGACAGTCAGGGCATCAGTCCGTCGCAGCCGTCAGGAGGCGGGAATCTTTGCGGGAAAAGTCTTCGGGCCACTTATTTCGACAACTGGATCGATGAAGCGGGGTGCACCTTCCCTCGGAGATTTCACACGAAGTTCCTCACAATCGTCGGGCTTTGGACTGGTACCGCTGATGTCGCCCCACATGGGCGCCAACTGAAGGACTGAGCTATTCTGAGGCCCAGCGGTGCCAGGGGACAACACCTGAAACCTTCGTGGGTTACCTGTTCCGGCGTATAAGATACAGAGACACGGGAAACTTCCGGCGGCGTCAAAGATCAGCGTTTATTTACTGCAGGGATACAGAAGTCGCAAGAAGTACACAACGTGTAGGTTCTGGGAGACTGCTTCGAATTGTACAAGTGGATCGCTCCTTTTATACACATCTTGATAATAGCACAACATGGCAAACAAAGGTTACGACTCAGTTCCCACAATAAACTTCAAAGGGGTCGCATTCATGTTTCAAAAGCCCGGAACATAATTACAACAGCATTGCCGGTTCCCAACTGTAAAAGCACGTTATCCCCACATTAAACACATTCCATCCTGACTGTAAACACATTAAGAGAAGGGACAGAAACAGATGCAAAGGAAGAACAAGGATGGACAACAGATTGGAAAAGAGTGTAGAGACCAATATCGGAAACTTGATTGCAGGATCAAAAGACTCGTGCCTAATGCATGCATGACTGAAACAATAGACTGGCACGGCAAGATGAGCCTTGAGCGGGGCCATCTGCCTTTGCTGTGTCATTTCCCTTATCATAAAAGACCCTCTCAAAGAAACACATGTCCTTCGTGGAAGCTTGGGAATCCCAGGGTCACAGAGCGAACAAGGTCCGTTCGCTGGCTACTTGAGGGCAAGAAACAAAATGGATGCCGCATCTAAAATGGAACCCGAGGGTTCGGATAGACGTACCTAGAAATGAGACGATCCATACATAGTAGCGTAGCGAAAACGCGTACTCCCACTAAACTCATCATTTGCGGTTCGTAGATATCAAACTCGTCCATATTTGAACACACCCAAAAAGTGTCGTTCCGATTCGCACGGAACCTCAAATCATTGCCCAACAAGCAATATACAGGTAGGTCTGAAGATACCACAACCTTTTAAGGTCCAGCTACCCCTCCCCAGCTGAAATTAACAACTGCCAAGGAATGATCAGTCCTGACATTGTTAGCTTTGGTCAACTTGGTACATTTACCCAAGTATGATTTGGTCAGGGGACAGAAGTTTCTCTGTCACCATAGTGACACTGGCACCTGTGTCCCTGTAGGCCATACCCTCTTTTCCATTAATCAAAGGCTTTTACCCGTACTTGCCCAGGGTACTGAGACTGAAAAGTAAGGTGGCAAGGTCTATACCACCATCACAGACTAAAACAGCCTGAGCTGGAGTTCTGACTAAGTCAGAACTCACTTCAGAACCCAAGGTTAACCCCACTATTCCCTTATTTCCTGTACCAACATTTGAACTTGTGCTAGGAGGAGCAGTTGCCTTAGGGGCAGTGGTGGTAGTAGTCGTCTCCTTGGCTTTTGGGCAATCAGTATCCTTTGTCCAATGGGTCTTTACCTTACAGACATAGCACCAAGGTTTCTTCTTACCTTTTTTGTTGGATTGTGACTCCCCGTAGATGCAGGTTTTTTGGGGTCCTTGAGAAGACTCTTTCTTGTCTTTGCCCTTGTCCCCACCCTTATCTTGAGTTTTAGAAGCATCCTGCTTCTTCTGGTCACCACCGCTGTTGTGGTTTCTCTTCTTAACCCTGGTTCTGACCCATGTATCCGCCTTCTTTTCCAATTCTTGGGGAGAAATAGGATCTGAGTCCACCAGGTACTGATGCAGAAGATGGTTCTGACAATTATTAAGGATTTGCTCCCTCATAATCAAACTATACAATACTTCATAGTCATGCACTTTGCTCCCAAGTAACCAACCGTCCAGAGCTTTAATGGCACTATCCACAAAATCTACCCAGTCCTGGGATTGTTGTTTCTGGGTATCTCTAAACTTAAATCTGTATTGCTCAGTGGTTAGGCCAAACCCATCAATGAGAGCACCCTTCAAAACTGTGTAATTATCAGCATCCTCTTCTCTAACAGTGAGGAGCTTATCTCCACCTTTGTCAGCAAATGAGAGACACAAGATAGCTGCTCACTGCTCTTGAGGGACCGTCTGAACTTTACAGGCCCTCTCTAAAGCAGTTAAACATTTGAGGATGTCATTCCCGACATAGTAGGGAGGGACAATCTTGTTCAGGTTCCTATGTTCAAAGGGATGTTCCTTAGATCTAGGGACACTGTTGCTGCCACCATGGGACTCTAGTCCCAATTTCTTCCTTGCTCTCTGGACTTCTAGAGACTCTCTGTCAAGGGCCAGCTGCTCTTGCCTGAGCCTAAGCCTAGATTTCTCAAGCTCAAGAAGTTGGTACTCTCTATCCAAAGAGTCGCCCCTATGATTGAAATGGAGGTCCCTGCTGAATGTCCTGATGGACTGGATTCTGCAGAGGAGGTTCTAGACCTCTTGGTCTACTCTGCACTTTCCCAGGAGGAGCAAAGGGGGCTTCCTCAAAGCCACCTGTTGTATCCTCTTTGAGTTGTAAGTTTTCCATGTGGGAGCCATCAAGCTACTCCTGGTCAAGGTTAGATTCAAGGTCAAAGAGGGGCTCCCCTCCTGGCCTATCCTCATGCCCTTGCCCACCCACTCTTTCCTGTTCATCTGACCCAGTAGTTTTCCTGAGGTCATCTAACAGTAACACCTCTAGGAGGCGTTGAGTGTTGTCTCCTTTACCTGTATTCAACTTTCTAGAGGCATACAGTGCTTTCAGGTCTTGGAACGAAAGTTCACTGTATGTAGCAGTCAGAGAGCCACTGGCATCTCCTTTGAAAGACATACTAAGTGTGGTGTTGCATCTACCTAACCTAGAGGAAACTAAACTCTCTGGTTGGAGAAAGGGTGTGCTATCCCTTTACCACCCAACCATAAGTTTAGTAGAACTTACTATTCTAAGCTTCTATTATATGTGCCTAGTGTTAGTGGAAATTTTTCAATTAATCAACGCAAAGATTTATCTGGTAAAACAATGCAGGTTTGAACCCAAACGCTGCTACCAATGTGAGAAGCTGTCCTGGTACACAATGTACACTTATGTAAGTGGGCACCTTGCACCAGACCAGACAACCGTTATGGTGATTTAAAAGGTCTTAGACAACCTTATATAGCTCTCAAAGAGGTAGATGTGGAGCGCAGCCTCCATACTTAGTCCAGAAGGAGTGTAAAGCACATTGTTCTACCAGAATGCAATCTTAAAGTATAGATTAAGTGAAAAATAACCACATAAGGTATTTATAAAAATATGTATTTATTATATAATGCTCTCTAACACATACAAATATCACCTACCTGGACATATGCACAATGCACACAATACTTTGCAAGAAATCACAGTAAATAGCATGAAATACACAGTGGGCCGCAGAGGGGGACCAAACCAGATCCTAAGAAAGTGGTATAAGAACCACGACTGGAGACAAGACAATATCGAGAGGATGTAGAAGTGCTGGGAACCCAAGGAACCACCCAAGGTGAGTAACTAGGAGACCCACGGAGAGCGTGTGCAGTATGAATACACCACTGCGTGCTCTGTATAAGTCTACATGTAAGTCGCAGTTGGATTTTTAAAGATTAGGGACCTTTCCGAGTGGACCCTGAAGACAAGATAGAAGGTTGGAGAGACACCCCACCCCTGGATACCCTAGTACCTACATTACCTACACCAGGGAAGCCGGGTGCATACGTATGGAGTGGTGTCAGAAACCGCTGTCGTTTCCAATGGAGGACTTCAGGAAAGGGCTGCTGCTGGAAGAGGAGAAAGTGTCCAGTGGAATCCGAAGGTGGATTCTAGATGAGAAGTATCTGCAAGCAGAGGGGACAAAGTCTATGTCACTCAGTTGTGACCAGGAGACTTAGAAGATGAATGCCATCCGATGTCAGGTGTTGCAGGAGAGTTGACGAGGACCTTGACTCTGCAGCTGTGAGGAGCAGGCAGTGCTGAGGACATCCAGGAGCCGAACACAAGCTGTCCAACGCTAGATGTTGATTTAAACAGAGGGGTCGGTGACTGGCGGGAGCACCAGCAATCATTGGCAAATGCAACCAACACAGAAGTCGAAGAAGGTGCAACGTAGGGACCAACAAAGTCCAGGGGACTCACCAAAAGATGGGGAGTCTGGGCAGGCTCCGAGCAATCAAGGGAGCCCAACAGAAGTAAAGCTGACCCTCAAATGGACCCACAGGCAGGAGGCACTGGAGTTGCGAGAGGACCTCACGGAGCTTATCAAAAGATGCAGGTTATGATAGACACGATGTGGTGTGGCTGAAGATTTTGGTCACAGAAGAATGTCGAATTTGGGGTTACTTGGAGTCCAAAGTTCTCCTTGGAGAGAAGTCAACAAGGCAAGTTGACACGGCGCACAAGGGTCCAGTTATTGCAACCGCCACGAGGGATACTGGCCTCAAACTTGCTGAGAGGGCAGGGCAGGCCTTGGGAGCTTTGGAAAACCACCACTCGTGTTGCAGAGCCATTCAGGGTCCAGAGGAGCTTAGGATCAGCAGACTGATCGACTTAGTTGCAGTGCCTGAGAATGCAGGGAAGTGACTCCTTCACTCCTGAGGATATTCCTTCAAGTGTCTTTGATGCTTCACAGGCCTTGTAAGGTTCCTGTATGATGCACAGGTCCAGATAATGCAGCAGACTGGAAGGGAGACAAAGTCAGGCCCAACAAAGTCCAGGGAAGTCCAGAGTTCCCAGATGGTAGAGGATGATGTGGTGTCAGATATGAATTTTATCCCACGACAAATCTAGGGACCTACACCCAGGTAAGTCCCTAAGTATCCTAGGGAAAGGGTTGGGATGAATCAGGGTACCCTCCCAGGGGAGGGTCTGGATAGATGGGAGGTTACTCCCATGTCCTTTGTCTAGTTTTGTGCCAGAGCGGGAGCCAACGGCTCCCAGGACTGGTTTGAACTGGACTGAGTGGTGCTGGCAAACACCCACTCTGCCCCAATGCACTAAATCCTGTCTAGGAGGTGGTCACACCTGCCTGTGACAGGATGCCTATTTTTCTGCCTTCCCCTGCTCGAGCTTGGCTCAGCAGCAGGAGAGCAGAATCGTGTCTCTGGTCGGCAGGAATTATTTTGTGCTGTCCAGGTCTGGAAGACTGAGACCAGGGACATGGGGGTATGATTTCAACATGTTTGATACTAAACATGATAGGATTTGTTGCATCCAGTTTCGAGGTGGTCATCTCGTAATTACGCGGTGCCCCTCTATATGGGATATGACTGCTTCACTGACAACCCAGGAGAATGGACTCTATAGGCTCTAGGGGTGTCCTGCTCATGCAGGGGCACCCCCTCACTTAGAACCAAGCACCCTGTCTTCAGGATTGCAAAGGCCTGCTATAGAGGTGACTTAGGTTTTAAGTGCATTTACCCTAAATATAGGAAACCTATATCTTTAGTAAGTGGTGCTAGCACCAACTTACACAGGCAGCAATGGCAGGTCTGTAATTCCATTTTTTATGGTCTCTCATGGGTGGCATAATGCATTCTTCAGCCCATGGGAGACCTCTGTGGTACCTATGCCCAGAGTACCTTAATACCATGTACTAGGGACTTATAAGGGTACCCCCAGTATCCAATCTGGGATGTACCTAAGTACTGAACATAACAATTTTGGCAGAAAGCAGATAAACTGGGGTCCTGATTAGCAGGATCCCAGTCAGACTATTCAATAACACCTTAGCACCAGGCAAAAAGTGGGGGTAACCATAGAAAGAGATTCTACTTTCCTACACATTTTAACCCACATCATTCAGGAAAGCGATAAATCATACCCATGTAATTAATTCCTGCCATCTTATTCCTGTTGTCATAAACCCTACCTGTTAAACAAGCACTTTATAAGTTTTCATTCATGGATTCATTCATTCAGTCATTAAGTAAGGGTCATGAACATTAGTTATATGTTCAGCATAATCAACGTACAGAGAAGTTATTGTTTACAGTACAGTCGTAGATAACATAGTGCATAGTCCATGAAAATCAGTTCATCTACCGGTATCAATTTCAAGCACTGTTCTATTTTTGGGTTCTAAGTAAGTGCAACTGGCACACAAACGCATTGACATCTCAGGAGGTGATGCTAGTTGGGAACTATATAGGAGCAACCCCAGATGCACGTGTGAGGAAGGCTCACAAAAACCATTGGTGAAGTGGGAGAAACAGTATACTAGAAGCAGTTGAGGGTAAGAGGTAGAACCAGTAGCCAGTGTTATGCAAGGAGGTATCAACAGTACAGTATGTGAGAAGCTGCATGTTAAAAAGAGTGTGTTGATGGGGCCATAGAACCATGGACTTGAGCCAGTGGTGGTACTAGTTGCCCATGGTGCTAGGTGGGACTGACATTAGCATGATTCTTTTTGAACATGAGAAAAGTTTACAGAGTCTGAAAATTAGGGGCATGGGAGGAGATTGTTGTACATGATATGGGATTGAGCTGGCACAAGATATACATGGAGATCGAGGAAATACGATATTTATTGGCACTGTTTAAAAAGAGGAGAAATGGAAAACTGTGAAATCGATAAGAGCTGTTTGACCTGTCAGCTACAGGGTGGTCTTCTGACAAACCCTTAACTACTTACCTCAATTTTTCTGCTGAAATTCGGTTTTGTCGGCCTTAGGACTCTGTGCACTATGCCACTGCTGACCAGTGTAAAGCGTGTGTGCTCAATTCCCTAAACATCGTTAGATTGGTTTACACCTTATTAGCATTACTTATAAGTCCCTTATAGAGTGGTATACCATATGCTCAGGGCCTGAAAATTAAATGCTACTAGTGGGCATGCACCACTTATTGTGCCACACACTTACGTAGCACCGTAAAACATGTCCCAGGTCTGCCATTGCAGCCTGAATGCAATTTGTAAACTGCCAATCGACTTGCCAATATCCCCCCTTTGCCAAGCCTTAAACTCTCCTTTTATTGCATACAGGTCACCCCTAAAATAGGCCCTAGGTAGGCCCCTGGCCTGGGTGAATTGTAATTAAAAGGTTGGCCATTTATTTGTAAGTTTTTCATTGTTCACTAATTGAGGCCTACTTATCCCATAGGATAACATAAAATTGCCATATTACATTTAATGAGTGCTAACTTTTGATTAGGACCGGGTGGCATTTCATGTTTGATATCTATGAAATAGCAATGACAGATCCTCTTTAATGGTAAAGTCAGATTTAAAATTACAATTTTGAAAATGCCACTTTTAAAAAGTTGCCATTTTCTGCCCTTAGACCTTTGATGCCTGCAGCCTGTCTTAGGTCATATGAATAGGTGTAAATGACAGTTAGACATTGTGAATTCTTCCCAGACAGTCACACAATATAGGGATTAGGTGTGCTTGAACAGGCCGTATGCTGGTAGGATGGGGCACACAAAGAGTTTGTCACCTCCACATTATCTCTGCAGCCAGCTTGGAGCTAAAGTCTGAAGTCAGGAAATGCCAAGCACTTCAAAGAGAAACCTCTAGAAACTTCTCCCAACTTCAAAGAAGGCACCAGGTATGAAATTATGGCCTTTAGACCCACTCTTCAGTTCTCTTTCTAGACCTGTGGAAGGAATCTCAGAAGGCTGTCTGCTGCTGTAGCCTGCTGTTTACTCCACAAGACTGCTTTGCTGCACTTGGAAGGACTGCTTTGCTGCTGGTGCCTGCCCTAAACCCTCAAAGTCCAGCCCTGCTGTATAAGCCTTGCATCTTCACTTGAACCCAAGATTACCAGAGTGACTCAGAGAGCTAGTTTGCTGGACTCCTGTTCAGAGCCACAGCGACATCCCACCATATTGAACCCACACCTGGACCCAACCTGAGTGAGTCCTGAACCCCCAACTGGTATCTCACCAGTTCTGGACCGTTGGTTGTGGTGCTTAAGGTGTCCAAATATTCAAAATCCAAAACTTGGGAGTTCAAAAACATTTGGCTAAAAACTGCCCTGAGAACCTAGGGAACACCCTGAACAACCTGTTTGTCAATACTCTCGTGGTGCATCTCTGGTTGGCCTGACTTCATGGCTGATCCTGCTACATTTTTCTCTACAGCTGCAAATCCTGTTCAGCGGTCCTTCGCCAAAGGGGTATGCAAGCTCCTGGAAATGTCCTTGGCTACAGCCTCGTCGCGTTCGATATTTTCAACTTCCATGAAAGTGACTAAGTCTGAACGCAGAAATCTTCACTGCAACTTTGTCCAGCGGCTCCCCGATGATGATGCTTCCTCCTAGGACACCGCCTGCAGCCTTTCCCCTCTGACCTCTACCTTTTGAAAATATTTTTCTTGTAAGTACTTCTAAGTATGAAGGTAAGCGCTGACTGGGCCCAATCCACTTTTTGTATCTGATCTGCACTCCAGTGCAGTCAGCCATATTTCTTACTTTGACCCAGTCTCTCTAAGACTAGATGTCCGCAGTTGGCGCTTTGATCTTTTAGGTGCCAGTTTTTGCTTCAAACTTTATAAATTCATAACTCTGGTTCTACTGATAGGAATTTTGTTATTTTAGTGTCAAATCATTTATTAAACTTTACTCTGTTTATCGAAAGTGGTGTGGGATTTGTCTTGTGTAGTGTTTCTACTTTACTACAGTTTGTGTGCTGCATAATACTTTACAAATTTACGGAAAGTTAAAACTGACGGCATTTTGGGCTAAGTTAGTCAGGGTTAAGTACAGGTAAATTTAGTGACTTTTAGTGGTTTACTGTGCCAGGGATTATGGCTGTTGCTTGATCAGGGCTCACACACCAGTCACCAACAATCTAAAGTCTCACAAGGGCAAAGAGTAAGAAAGTAAATTATTATGTGGGCTGGATGAAAGTGCCCTGCAATTAATAAAGTTACTAACCTGTTAGCTCCAGTCGAAGGTTTCAGTAATTTCAACCTGATCCCAACCACTGGTAGTTATGGCACAGAGCAGACAGGCTTAACTTTAAAAAAAAAATGTAAAATAATTTAGAAGTACCAAAGCAGTAAAAAAGTCACAACCACATCAGAATAAAAATCCCACTCTGGAGAATATCACCAAAGAACACCAAGTTCCAATGATTGAATATGTTACTGGTAGACCAGTACCAAGGCACTTGCTATGTCAGGTCAACCGTAATGGAGCACAGGGTGAATAGTCCAACCAGGTTCATTCCATTTGGAGATTTTACCTTGGAATGTAGCCTCTGAAATGGAAGTTGAAATCTTCCACTGAGCAAAATTGCAGACTGCTTCCAAGGTAGTCCTCTCCAAGTGGGATAGCTGTTGGATGATATCCATCTGAAGCTATTGGTTTTGTCAGGAAAAGTTCAACGTGGGAATTCTTGTGTGAGTAGTATTCTTTTGGCGACTTTGCCCAGTCAAGATTTCTTTGTTCGGACTGATTTAGATGTTGGAGAATCAGGTCCCGCCTTTGCTTTTTCAACGGTCTTTCCACTTGCCGACTTTGCCGTCTGCCTGCTGTATTTTGATGTTTAAGGGTCTACGGAGGGAAGACCGCCGAAGTTCTGCTGCCTCTGCCAGAATCTTGCTCCACATCGACAGCGTCAGAGGCAGAAGCAGCTGTTGGAGGGAATCCAGCCAAGACTCCCACTATCCTGATTATGATATGCCTTTCCATCGAGACAACTGTGGGGAAACCTCCAAACTTGAGTTGTCAGAATGGGAGAAGAAGGGGTGAAAACTTACCTTTTTTCAGTTTCCCACTTCCATTTCCATCTGGAACCCCATTGTCAAGGTCCTTCCGCGACTGTTGTCGCCAAAATGTAAGTTAGGCTTCTATGTCACTTGTCTCACTATGATTCCTGGGTTAACATTTGCTTTCGCCTTATGTATTTTAACATTGCTGTCGCATGCAATTTTGTTATGTGTCATTCACAATTTTTCATCTGACAGATCATCATGGTAAAATGAACACACCTCTATTGAGACATAACAAATATTTTTGGATTGTGCACATGGGTGGACATTGAATAGTGTGTATATGTTGTTGGTGTGTAATGCCCTATGTAAAAAAAGGGTATTGCACATTACCTTCAGATACATTATGATTCATTCACAACATATATGTGTAGTAAGATAATGATGAGTAGTACTTACTTGTCTCCACACCACCATGTTCTTACTTCATCAGGACTCAGCCGCCAGAACACTGCCGGAGGAACAGGAACATCTAAATCGGCTCGGCACACACCTGCCGGCATGACAGCGATGGAGTACTGTGAGCCAGCAGAGATGTCTGCTGCCACGGCGGTCAACTTTCTATTGCCGCAACATCTAAATATGGTAGGCAGAACACCGTCAGCTTGACAGAGTACTTGAAACTGCCTCTGTGGCAAGATGGTGGTCCCACCAAGATTTAAATCAAACAAGTCTCTTATTCTGAGCTCAGAATCCTCCAGTGGAACAAGATTACAGTCTGTATTGGATAATAAGTTCCATGAGGTTGAATATATTCTCTCTGAGGACCAGCTGAAATGAATTTGCCTCTACGCAAAAGCCTGAAGAGGAAGGAAACCTGTTTCTTCAGCTCCGTAGTTCTGAAAGTTCCATCTTTTCAGAGTTGTTAGGAGAAGTCCAGTTAGACACTGCTAAGGTCCCAAGACATCTAGAACAGAACTTGGGGGTCAAGACTCACTCTAGCAGAGGTCACCTGCATGGTCCTTTCCAGAGCAAGTTGCTACCGGTCAGCTAAACAGTTCAGAAACAAGCATTGGCATAGCCAATAGGTCTTGCTTTTGGGACCTTATAAGTATTTAGTTATGCATCACAGTATCCTTGGTGCAACAACATCAACTGTTGCATGGCTAAACACTTATAAGGTCCCATAGGCGAGACCTATTGGCTATGCCAATGCTTGTTTAACTGGTGTGCAAGTGGTTACAATTTACAAGCTGACGGTAGCAGTGCAATTGAAAGCGCCTTTTCAAGGGTAGCCGAAGTTAGGCTGTTGAGCTAAAACTGGGGCAAAACTGGAACCTTTTTTCTTTAGGTCTATGTGGCCGTTAACCTTTTTAAGACCAGGCACAGTTTTAGTGGCGATGTATCAGAAGTGTTAAAGGTCCATATTTTGGAGAGAGAACATTCGGAAAATAAATGAAAAAGGGCCAAATGAGGCTGTAGCGAAATTCCTCGACCAGCCGCCTACACTGCCAGTGCGGAGCACACACTACTTTATTATACTTTAGCCGTGTGGCCTAATCCAACATTTCTGATCTTGGAGTCATTGCTTGTGCTTGGCGGATCGTATAGCGTCACTGTAAGACGAGCGGCCTTGAGGTGCTTTCTTTGTGTGGAATCTTACAAGTGATGGAGTGTAGGGAGGGGGGCGTACTGTGCTACAGACTGACCTCTGCTGGTGTCTTGCACAAGGGGCATTTTGCGATTCTTTTTTGTATCTGGGTGGACACTTGGGTATATGTTGATGTACATACTTACAGGAAGAGATAGATGGGGTGTGAATGAATGAATGAATGACGGGCCTTTTAATGCAGACAACTGCGCCTACTCACTGACACTCAACGGCTGAGGCTCTGGAATTCACAAAGCTGCGGGGGCGAGGTCAGGTAATTGCTGCCAAGTGAACTGGTGTCGCATGTGAGCATCGACCTGTCCTGTCCTTTTCAGCCAAGAATTCTTTACATACCGATTTAATAACACCAAAGATTAAAAGCGAACTCAGGAGCTCTGGATTGCAGTTTGGTTTCGTTAACAAGGCAGGAGTGGCTGAAGCCGGTGTCTCCACGAGAAGGGGTAGCATGCCAGCTGTGCCCGTGTTGAAGCAGGATCCGTTGAATTAGATTCAAATTGTAGGAGGTAGCGCAGTTTAGAGTTAGGATGGAATTAAGTCTATTGCGTTTGCAATTATTGGACTGTTTTGTGATGCTACTTGTGGCTACAATTGGGATCACAGTTTGTTGCGATCTTTATACCGTAGGAAGCGCAGATTCTCTCTGGTTGAATTTAAAGCCAGGCTACGAGTCTAGCTGCGTGGACAAGGGTGACACGTCTTGTCCTTCCACTCGGACTGTGGCTTGCTATTTATTGCACCTGATAATATCCGATGCCCCGGGATCTGTAAAAAGATTCTATAGTAGTTTTCTCATATGAATGGGGATTAAGAGGGAGAACTTGGTCCTTTCGGCATAAACATCTCAATGTCCTGGTATTTGCTATGCCCTTTCCCCACTTTAGAATTAAGCAGGTTTGCCCTGCCGGAGTTTAACAGGGAGAACTGCAGGGGTGCAGATTTCTTGTGATTGCGTTTGCACAGTTGTTACAAACTAATGACACAAGAAGGCTCATGGTGTCATGAACTTGTTCCAGACCCTTCATGTGACATGGATGTTACGAGTTCGAATCCTTTTTTAGTTACCTTGACTTTATTGCATAGGGAATTAACACCATTTGCAGTCTTTAAAGCATCAAAACTCAGACGATTACGTATATTGCTTGGCAAAGTAAGTCTAAAAAGCCTTGGCCGCGCGCGCGCCTCAAAGTTAAAAAAAACAAAAAAACAGGCTGCGAGACACGCTCTGTGGTGGGGAGGGGCATTGAAGCGAGGCGCACGCGCTTGTCCGAGCGAGAGGAAAGCCATATGGCGCCTCTGCTCGTGCCTGTGCACGTGAACACAGGCAGAATGCCAGCAAAAAGCGTGCGGTCGCACTTTTAAAAGCCCCGTTTACTAAATGTCTTGCCGCGCATGAATTTTTCTACCCCTCATAACACATAAATCAGAAGGTGAAACCCTGGCTGACGATATCCTGCATGTATGGATGCATATGATAGTTCTATAGTAAAACCTAACCAAAAAGCAGAAGAGCATTTTACATGATAAAAGACAAGCATGAAGTAAAGAAGTAAAAAGAGAGGAATCTGGGTTGTGCACGTTTATTGCATTGTGATATAGTGGTCTTTAAAGAGGTGAGACATTTTTCTGATTCCGCTTCCCCCATTCACGAAACAAAGGCAAACCCATCTGCACATGTCGGTGCACCGGCCACTCACAGTGCAGCCATGCTGCAAACTATGGTTCAACCTCTCAGTGAAAAAAATGCTTAGACTACACCCAAGAACAATTGCTTGAGTTGGGTCTATTGTTGTCATATGATATTATCATTAACCTCTGAGTCAAAATTAACTCTGGGTCTTTTGGTGGTATTGAGACTACAAATTCCAACTCTTTAAATTCTGGGCTTCTGGGATTCAGAGTTCGACTTAGGTCTAGCTTGCCCACTGATTTTTCATAAACCACGTGTGCAGATAAAGGGGGATGGATTTGATTTGATTTATAAAGAAATATGGGTCTTTAGCCCACTAAGCTGAGATAAAGTTGTGGGCCCAGAGCTTTTGGGTTTTTCCCTAAAAATCAGTAAGGGTCACGTATTTTCAGTTATATTGTGTTACCATCCTCCTGGCCCATCAAGTCCCTATTTACAATCCAGTGATATTTTTGGTAACATGACTCTGGCCCACTCAACGTTCCTTATTTTAGGTGATTTTATTTTATGGTCTACAGGTGAGCCTGGACCGGCAGTAAAAAATCTTCTTGATTCGTGTGATAACCTGGTCTTGCAACAAATAGTGCCGAACTCAATCCAACTGGATGGTCATATTTTTCACCTTATCTTTTCCTCCCATGACCTTGCTACGGTTGGGAATATTCTCCCATTTTTTAGTGAAATTCTCTCTACCATTTAAAAATGTAGCATTGTAAAAAGCATCTTAACCCGCCAACCGTCATGGCAGAATGTGGAAAAAACTCCTGGAACCTCCTAGGAACAAGCCTCTGTTTAATGTATACTTTTTAAGGATTTTAAGGAGGATAGGTCAGTGGAGGAAAACTACTGGAATTTTGAAAAAAGACTTAGAGCCACCTTAGACCAGGTCATCGCTATTAAAGAATTTAGAACTGTGCAGACATTTTCAGCTCCTTGGTTTAGTGCCGAATTGAAAGATGTAAAATCATTTTGTAAAATTACAGAGAGAAAATGGTGCAGATCTTATGGAGAAGAGGAAAAGTCAGTTTTAAAATCTCCTCTACGGAAATATAAGACTGCAATCTCGAAAGTGAAAGCAGAACACATCTCTGGTGCTATCTTGGTTGCACGCAAGAGAAGTGGTCAAAAATCATGCACAAAATGTCCAAATCATTCTTTACTGGCTTCTCAAGATTTTAATGATAAACTTGCAGAAGTTTTTGAGGAGAAAACTGTTATTATTGATGGGATTAACTCTAATGTATTGACCCAGGTCTCTAGGAGTGTCAGTGATCTTCAATCCGATGTCACAGATGCTCGGTCCCCTTCAAAGCAGATTAGTGAGCTAGAATACTATGAATACTTAACAGAATACTTCAGGGACCTGGCTTTGGCCATCCCCTCTGGATCTCCTTTGGACCCTTTACCTTAAAGAGTTTGGAAAGAACTGGCAGATGAAGTTCTCCCATATCTTTGGCAAATTTGTGGCCAATCTCTGTATAAGGGGGAGATTCCAATAACCTGGAAAAAAGCTTTGATTACACCATTGATAAAGAAGGCCTCTTTGGACCCCGAATATCTAAGCAATTATAGGCCTATTTCTCTTCTTCCATACCGTATAAACATCCCGGAATATTGTGTGAGTAAAGTCTTATCCCATTATCTTGAAGTCAATCAAATCTTGGAGGAGGAGCAATTTGTGTTTCACCCAGGCTATGAGACTGAAACAGTATTGCTTACTCTTATGGACTAACTAAGAATGTGTGCAGACAATAGTAATTCAGTGGTATTGACTTTATTAGATCTTTCTGCCAAGTTCGATGCTGTCAATCATAACATCCTTCTGGACACACTATCCTCAATTTGAATCAAGGGCTCAGTGGCAAAATGGTTGCACTGATATCTGTTGGATAGACAGCAGTCAGCATCCCTCCCTCCTTTCTGCTCTGAGTTTAGGATTGTTAAACATGGTGTTCCGCAAGGCTCATCAATTAGTCCTATAATTTTTAATATATACATGAGCCCTTTGATCTCACTTGTTAAATCACAGAAGATTAGCTTGTTAAACTATGCTGATGATACCCAGCTAATCTTGTTGCTAGAAGGAGATCCATCAGCGTCACCTGACAAGTTCCATAACTGTATGAGTGATGTAGCCAACTGGCTCAAATCCAAATCCCTGAATTTCAACGGAGATAAAACAAAGTTCATGTGCTGCCCGTCAACTAAGATTCCAGCCCTGCTTGCACCTGACTTTTGGCCAGTGCCCTCTGATAAGACTCCCATACTTTCGGAGGTCGTCAGGAATCTGGGAGTCCCTTCAACATGAGGCTTAGCTTGGAATCCCATGTCAATAAGACAGGAGGGACCTATTTCACCTTAGTCAAAGCACTGCATTAGATTCTCCTTCTGATTCCCAACTCTTCTTGAGCAGTGGTAGTTCACAGTGTGATTTTAAGTCATCTGGATTACTGCAATGCCCTACTGCTTGGGAGTTCGGCACTGAGCAGGGCAAGAAAGGCATCAGTCTTGTTGTCAGTGAAAGATGTACATTGACTACCACTTGAACAAACAATACAGTTTAAGTCCCTTTTCATTTAAAAAGAAAAACATCTCTGCAAGGTTTTGATCCAACCCCTCTGCAAAAGAGATTAAAATGGTATGTTCCTGGCAGGAGTTTTCACTCCCCCTCTGCCAACTTGGCCTCTGTGGCCAGATAAGGAAAGACTAGGCAAGGGGGACAGACCTTTTTGATTGAAGCAGCCAGACTGTGGATTCAACTCCCGGACACCCTGAGACTCTCTATTGATCTATTGCATTTCAGGAAGGGTCTCAAAACTTGACCTTTCCCCAACGATATTTAATGCTGAATTGCATGGTTGAGAATTGTCACACTGTATGAAATTCGTTTTCTTCCCTTATTAGGTACAATAGCACCAGGATACCTATTCGGTGACAGCTGCTCTTCAAAAATTTGATATATAAAATACATACATTAGCTCTGGTGTTTGTGTTGGTGGATCAATTGTCCGTGATGCAAATTTCAAGCACATAAAAAGGAACATATCGGTGCCACAACATGTAGGTCTGTGAAGTCGACCCCCAAAGTAAAAGTACATTTCCACTTTTCACAAGACCCCTGACATGCTAGGAATTTTCTTCCCACATGACAGAAACACAGGGTGCAAGAGCCTCATGCTGTGCCTAGCATCCTACCAAGGAGATGCTGTTGTGGACCAACAAGTCTAGAGCTGCTAGTCAGACTGCTACCAATTTCTTCAGTGTCTGAACCGCAAACGTATTTGTGATGGCAGTGCCAGCAGTGGTAATGTCACTGGAAGGGTGACTTTGCCCTGCTGTCAAAATAAAAAGGTAGGATAAAAGGACCACCGTCATTTCTTGGCTGAAATACCATTATCACTCTACTTTTAATCATGTCCCAAACTATCACAACAACAATGAAGTCAAACACAGTTATTAATGCCACATCTTTGTGCAATTCAGCATGACACATTAAAGCATCATTACAGAAATCATCTTCCCGAAATGCTTTACTATAAACATAAACATGTCATATTGGTCATACCAATGCCTGATGATGTGAGAGACTTGTTTTTAAATTGTACTTTACTTTAGAATTTTTGTTCCAGGACATTAGGCTGCTGTTATGCATAATTCTTTTTAATCACAGAACTTTCGAATCCACAATTCAAACTGTAGAACCCAAGCACAGATAGAAAATCAAACAGAACAGTATCGTCATCAATTACATTCCCAATACTGCCTCTTTCGAATTCTGTTTGCAACTCAGAAAGCTAGGTTCCTTGCCGTTTGTCCGTGCAATGTGGTAAACATGACTGTAATTAGTTGATAGATATAATTGGTTTATATCAGGGTTCATATACCATCTTTAAGAGTTTATGCTAAAGTTGTTTTCTAATTTTACTTTAACACTAAGGGACATATTTATCATACTTTCACGCAGCGTAACGCAGCAAGCCACCTTGCTGCACTGCGTGACAGGGCAGGAATGCGCCATATTTTACATCATAAAGTGCATTGCTGTCCTTTCCTTGTGCTGGTGCATTTTTAACTGGCTAGTGCCAATGTGGACACCCTTGTACTATGGTGCAAGCGTGCCTCTGTTGTAAGCAGGATTGTTTTTATGCAGGAAGGGACACCTTATTGCATGAAAACAATTCTGATAGGCATTTTCCTCTTTATATATGTGCTGCAGAATGGGGAAGAAAAGGGAAGAAATTAAGATTTTTCTCCTCAATATGCCACCCCTGGTGAGATGTAGCATTTCGGCACATTCCCTGGTCTACCACTAATGGTAAATCTGTGAAATCCTTGGGTGGATGCATGGAAACACTCACACTCCTCCACCTCTCTTTGGCACAGTAACACAAGGCAGTGATTTGCGCTGCCTTGCATTACTCCAGATTTATCAAGCCATGCAGGGCCCTGCAAGGTGGCCTTGCGTGACTTAATAAAACTGACTATAGTGTTCCATCACCTTTGCACCCCCTTGCGTGGTGCAAGGGCGACACAACACTGTGTTAAATATGGGCCAGAGTACTTACCAAAACAACTCCTGCACTCTGTGTCTCAGAATAAGGCACATTTTAATCTGGTGATTGACTTTTCCAAGCTCTCCGAGGACCATGGGTGGGTCAGTCAAAATGGCAGCATGGAGGCCTGTTACAGGAACAAAAGGAACAAAGCCTGGCCTAATTGATAATATCAGAAGGTCAGCTGTCATTTTTCACATTATTGGAAACATCTGCCGTGACGTAAAAAAAAAAACAATAGTGTGTGGACTTATCAAGGGATTGACAGTGCAGTAACCCATTTTGGACTTTTGCTGAGTTCATGATCACTTTTAGAGTCGAAAAGGGGAAAAACAGTGAGACTGGATAGAGGGGAAGCAATTTATATATTTTTCCGCTTTGAGGTGTTTAGCCAGGCAAAGGTAACAATGCTAGTAAAAAAAAAATTAAAGTATCAGGGAAAGAGGCAGAGAAGCCAGCACAGAAGAAGGTGTGCGGTATCAGTGGATGAACATAGACCCTTTTTCAAAGAGTGAGGGAGTAGAAAGAAAGGAATAACAGGGAGAAAAGTGTGTAAAAAAAGAAAGCAAACAGCAGTGAAAGCCATATGAGTTAATACAGATGTTAGGAACAGTATTTCTCTTCCAGTGATGGCTGGTCCAAATGTCTCACACCAAAAGGGTGCCCTTAGTGGCAGCGGACAGCAGAGCTCGAACACATAGGGAAGTAATTGCCTTTTTGTTTTTCCAAGCTCTGAAGTTAGCAGCATATGCACTAACCCAGAGGTTTGTAAAGTTAATGTATGTGTTGCAGATGGAAAAAGAAATGCATAGACCCCTTTCTTTTTTCAGCGTAAGGCAAAAAATGAGATCATGATAAGGACCCTGGCTCATGCGGAGGATAAAGTATGCATGACTTCTGACCAAATCCAGTTTTCTGTTCAGGATGCCATGGCCCTAAGAAAGGTTTTGGGAAAGTCCTTAAAAGAGAGCCAGTTCAATTCACTAAATGTAATTGATCTCTTGACTCATATTTTTATAAGCCTGAGGAAGTACAGAAGAGGGTGGCTGGGGTAGATGTTGTCCTATTTAGAGATGGAATTTAAAGTGCTTAGAGGTCAGCACATGCAGATGCAAATGCTTCTTTATTTGGATAGGGCTTAGCAAAGTGTGTGGGCAATTAGGTAGCTGTGTGTACAGCCTGAGAAAAAGTGCCATCTCACATATGCAGTGTTTTTAGAAGTTAAATTGTTTTTGCATGGCTGGAAGAAAGGACGGAGGCATGCAAATGTGCCTTATTCACCATCAGGGAATGGAATATTTTAGAGGATTTAGTGCTATTACACATTTCTTCCCACTGACATAAAGGACTTTGAGAACTGGAGCTCAATTACCTGTCTGTTGCTTGGGTGAGTGTTTTCCTGCAGAATGGCAGAAGGCAGATTGACAAAGTTTAGTTCACAGTTGATACAAAGTGACATATATAACTTTGGGGTTGTTAAGAATACACAGTTTTAAAATACTTTTAGGCTGTCCTGTTTTCAGTGTTTATTTTCTGTGGATTTAAATGGTGTTTTCTCAGTTTTTTGTAAACCTCTGAAATCAGTGCTTGTCAGTGTTTATCCAGCTGCTTAATCCCCGAATAGAAAAAAAAAAAATCCATTGTTTTTAAGTGATTGTTATAAAGCACATCATTAATTTAAAGTAAAACTACTGCATGCTATGTAGTGTCTTCCCATGGACAGCATGTGAGATGGACGTATGTTAGGCTGCTTTAAGCATAGAAAGCCTGTGTAGTGGACTTTGAATTGCACTAACATCCCATTACCCTCTCTCACTTCTCTTTATCTTTCACACTCACTCTGTCTGGTTTAAAGGATGATTAAAAAGTAGGAGTGCTATATTCAAATGTTTTCATAAACAATTTCCTGGACACAGTTGGGAGTCATTTACCTACTCCTTATAGTCTATTACAACATTGCAGGGCGGGCGGGGGGTTGTGAAACTTTTAAAGTTTTGAATTATACCAGATTTATTTTCAGCCTTGCATTGTAAGGCATTTTAAACTTAATTTCTTAAGCATGCTCACTACTGCTGTTGGCCTAGATTCTTATGAACTAGCCATTTCAATAATCAGTTAAAGAATTCAACATTGCCAAAATATCTGATATGATTTTAACATTTCCAAATTCTCTACAGTGCATAAAGTAATTAGATGAGACGTCAAACATGCTTTTTAAACCAAAAACCTGGTTTTAAAGCATACAAAACTGGTGGAAACAAAGGAAGAAACAATATTTTAGTGACATCCATGAATAACAAATCTCAAGCAAAACAACCTTGAACTAGTCTTTTTTGTTGATTCCTTCTAACAAAGTTATATCATGGTGGCCCCTTCAGAAAGAACAAGAATGCCTCATTCGCTCTCACTTTCCTTTCTGTGAATGGTATTTTAGTTTGGGGTTGTACACGTGTTTATCAGTGTTTATATATTTACTCTGATAAGACTGTATCCCTTTTGGTGGGATTCTATCAGATATTATAGGTTTAGACTTAACCCCTTGAGTGCGCACGACGTCTCCCGGCCGTTGTGCATTACGGTGGGCGTGTGCGCACGACGGCCGGGAGCCATCGTGTTCGCGATCGCCGTTTATTTCTCCCGCACAGCAGGAGAAATAAACCCGCACACAAGGAGTTAAAAGAGGTCATAGAGCTCACTCTAGAAGTCAAAGGACCTAAATGATGGTGTTTTCAGAGCAACTGTATTTGTTAGTGAGTGGGGGGTTAAGTGATATACTGGTGAAGAGAAGTATAGTGGAAGTGCAGGAAAAACAATGAGTTTATGTGGGCATTCTTTTCTCGTAGGGAAGATGGAAAGGGATTACAGCTGCTGATAAATGTACGAAGATTGAACAGATTTGTGGTATACAGACACCACAAGATGGTGGGAATATATCTTTTAAGGGATATTCTTTAGGAGCAAGTTGGGTTACTCAAGCTTGACCTCAAAACATGTATTTAATTGTTTTAATTGTGGCAGGATGTAGTGTAGTTCATATGGGCAGGAGCATTATTCAAATTTTCAAGTCTGCCACTTGCATCTGAATGTTTGTGTTTTTCAAGGGTACTCTTTACGATAGACAGCATGTAACTTTTACGTAAAGTGCAGAACAAATTGGCGGAATAGTTGACTTTCGGGAGGGGATTTACTGATAAAGTATTAGATAAAAAATCTGTTGTCTAGAGGGATTTCCATTTTGTGGAAATTGGCACATACTAGTTTTCTAATATCACTTTTAAATTAGATAGCGTTTCCAGATCCCTGGCAGTAAAAGACACACCTATGCATGAAGGTGGCCGTGCTTTTTGTATAAAGGCAAGATTGTTTTACCCGAGGAAGTCAAGGTGCAATTTATATTGTGGTTAGAGAACCTGGAGGTCTTGAATGGATAAGCGATCTTTGGCTCATTGCATGTTTGGCAGACTGTTTGGATTGGTGTGCTTGTATGGGTCTGTTTGTTATGGGTCCAATGGTGCAAGGGCAGAAGTACTGTGGCCAAGAAGCAGATACACATAAATTACATAAATTTCAAGGCAAGAGCAATTTGCCTGACATTCCTCTCATCAATAGGTTGGGTATATGCAACTGTTAGAGTGAACAAAAGAATGATGGCATTAATGCTTGGATCATAAGATGCTGCTCTAAACACATAGGAGGATCATATGGTGGATTGGTGTTCCAGATATCTGAGAGACTTCAGTGAGTAGCAATTGAATACAATTTAATTTGCTGTGCTTCATAAGAATTGGTGGACTTTCAGGGTATGTTTCTTTTCTTCCAGGCACATAACTCTGAAATGTTTCAGTTGACGATTCAAACTGGGAGCATTTTCAGTAGATGAATTCAGCATAAAATTCAGCATGACAGGACTTAGGTGGAGATGTAAGCTTTTCTGCTATTGCTTATGCCTTAGCATTTGCTGTTTCATATGTACAGATTTAAGATTTGCTTGATGTTGGTGATTTATTTTCAAGTGTCCCAACTGTGCCTCCCAAGTATGATGGCAGTGGTACTAGATAATACTAGCTACCTTCAATTTAAGGCATTTTGTTGGATACCTGCATATTTTTTAAAGGGTGTTAGAACACCTATAGAGCTATAGCCTTTTGTGAGAAACATCAGGCTGTCTAAAAGAACCCAGGTATGAGAACGAAGTGTGCTTGCCCTTGGGGAGGAGTTTGAGTCTACTCAAGACATCAACAGCAATAATGGGGAATATTGTTTATCACACAGTCCCAGATTTACAGTGCCAGATTTACAAAGAGTTGTAGAACTGGAAATACATCAAAATGACTTGCCTCCTTGAACCAGGCATGACAAGGAGAAATATTTGTATTTCTCCTCGTTACATCCTCTTTCTATGAATGCTGCATTCTGCAGAACACATAGCAAGATTAATATGCCTTTAATGATTTGTTTTGTGAAGAAAGGTATAAAACAATTCTGCTCCTATTGCAGGCACCCTTGCAACTTGGCGAAGGGTGCCTGCTTTGACGTTAGGCAGCACACAGTGTGCCAGAACAAGGAGGGAGCCAAAGTGCTCCATTTAGTAGATATGGCACATTTCTGCTCTCCCCCATTCACACAATGTAGCACAGCTAGCTGTCTTGCTGTGTTGCATTTTGTGAAATATTGTTAAATCTGTTCCCTGTAATTCAACACCAAGATGCTATAAAGGGTGAATGTATTTTTTACAAATGATACATTTGCCAATATGAGCTTAGTTGGTTTTGATTAGTAAATACATGTCTACTTGGCCCTCAGAATGGGTGAAAGGCCATTCCTGTATTACTTGCCAGTTTGGCGCCGCATAAACACTAATATAATGTGCAGGGGGTGTGGGAGCAGTAAGGAAACAATTGAGCATGTGGTATGTCTTTGCCCTGCACTTCCTAACGATCGAAAGACCTTTCTAAAGGGCGAATGGAACAAACTTGGAGTTCGCTCTTGTCGACAAGCCATTCTTGCATCTATGAATCTGGACAACCCAGTGCTCAACATCCGGTTCACTAGGTTTGTTACAAGAGCAGTAAAAAGACTTATAAACTGCGAGAGCCAGCAATCAACAACTGTTAATTCATAATGGGGAGAACCAAGCCCGATGTTGTTTTGCCGATCTGTTTACTTTACTGTACTACTTGACAGCGGCCGAATGTGGCATTTTGCACATTGTTCACTTATTGTCCTCTGCTTTGTGTGACCTTTAAGATTTAATTACCTTATGTACTTATTTACACATAGAATTGCACCATGAGTGGTTTAGTTAGCAGCTTTTTAACAATGACTAATGTCTTGTCTCATCTTTTTAGTCGATGCTAAAACTAGAATGGATCACCACGGCTCTTGACTGTGTCTTAACAAAAAGGATTCCTCGTCTAGATGAAGTCTACATTTTATTAGCATGAACAAATAGAGACTATTAGGTTTTAAATAATTATTTATTGTTGAAATTCACACCCTCTTATTATTTACTATTTGATCGCGACAGTATCAATGTATTAAATGGCTGCATTTAGGCTGCTTCTAAAAGAGCACAAGGAAATAATATAAGCAAAGACACAGGAGTCTAGTTAACGCTTGTTTACTGCCCTATGTGTAAATATTTTAGCAATTGTCCGATATACGTTTTTATTGATGCATGCCCATCATTGTAATGATTTTTATTAATCAGACAATAAAGCATTCTCTCATTCTCTCACATACATGTCTACCTAACAATACAGTGGTTGATGCAATATTTTTGTCATATATACAACACATGCAATGAAGTGGGGTATACCAATGCCAATGAAAAACATTTTGTCATCAAACTTTAGATGTAACAGAAATATAATAAATCTCATAGGCTCTTACAGAAACAGGAAATAAGGCAAAAAAATAATAATAGAAGAGTGAGTAGCAAAGTAACGGACAAAGAATAGGACGAAATACTGAGGGACCTCAAGTAACTGAGGTAAACTAAACATCATGCTCTGAAGGGACAAGCATTCACTTTATATTCAGTCATTAGTTATATACCCAGGCATGCTCTTCATTCCTCCAATCTTAACCTTTAGGTATCTGGGGTAGTACTACATATAGGGTGCACTGGCTGTGTTTGTCCCATGGTACACTTTCAACTTGGTACGCTGGACACAAAATGGACAGTGTGCCCTATTACTGATAATGCACTGCCCCAGGGCAGACGCAAACTTGTGGTGTCCTGGGGCAGCGCATTAGCGAAAGACAGAGCAGCTGCCTGAAGTTTTTTTCAATGTTCTGTTAGTACCTGCAGAGTAGATGTGTTTTTGGAATGCATCTGAGTTCATCTCCTTTTTACACAGAAGGGAAAGCAAGAGGGTTTATGAAATGTTTATAGAGATTTTGGTGCTCTCTTCAGCCACTCCATAATAGGGAGAGTTTTGTTTCCTTCTTGCAAAAAGAAGTAAAAGGGTTGCAATGCAGGGTTTATAGTAGAGACACTGGGTAAGCAGACCACTTACCACGTACCTTTCTTTTCTTGAAGGTAGTAACAAAACAGGCTCTAATATTGCAGCAACTTTCATGAGTGTTTTAACAAGTTATGGACTCCAGGCAGGAAAACTCCAGGCAGCAAAACTAGTAGAGGTTTTACATTGTCAGCTAAGGGGATTTTGGAATGAAAAGTGATGAGCTGTGATGCTAATGGGGCAGGTGTAGACGCTTATGCATAATGACCATCTTGTCAGTTTCATTGAGCTGATTTCCTTCTTCCTAAAAAGCCATTAATGGTCTATGAGGAGGCCCTTCACAGTGTGATAGTTGTTCCTGTTTGGCCTTAATCTCTTTGGTGTTTCTGGTCAAGCCTGCACAAGGCATGAAAGATCATACAGGGGTATACATGTTTCCTTATGCCTCCTGTCCAGGAAAATGACAATCCATATACTTTACCTTACTATTGATGGGATCAAAGTCTGATTGATGAGTCCAGCTCAGGATTCATCTTTAGAACAAGATCTAAGTGGCTATTTGATAGGTTGCCACAATGGTGGCTGGCAGTCACCTTCTCAGGTCGATATTCTGCTCCATCTCTTAGACACATTCTCGTAGCTTTGAGTAGTAAGTGGTGATGGATCCTGTTCCTCTTCTTGAATGGTATTGCATATCCAAGTCAAGTCAAGTCATTTTGGGGCATATGTATCAAACTCCCATTTAGCGAATCCCAATTTGCGATATTTTGTGATTAGCAAATTGAAATTCGCAAGCGGGATGTAAAAAATAAATCGCAAATATTTTGCGATTTCTTAAAAATCTCAAAATATTCTCAGAAACCCCATTTGCGATTTCTTAATAGCGAAATTCGCAAATTAAGAAATCACAAAAACGGGAATCTGCAATCCAGGTGCAGCCTGATGACATCACAAACAGGAAACTGGAGTGATTTCCTGCACCTGCTCACCTGAGCCACACCCAGAGGCTGCTTGGAGAGTGTGAGGAGGCATCCCAGGAGAGAGCAACCAGCAATGGCGTCCAGCAAACAACAGGAGGGCAAGGATGCAGAGAAGAGGAAGCATAAGTTTTCAGAAAAGGAGCAGGAGGTCCTCATTGAGGAGATGGTGTGCAGCCATGAGCTCCTTTTTGGCAAGAAGGCACTGCGTGTCCCAGAGGCGAGGAAAAGGAAAATTTGTCTGGACATCCAAAATAAGGTGAATGCAGTGGGAGTGACCAATCGTACCATTGAAGAACTGCGCAAGCGGTGGTATGACATGCGCCAGAGGTCCAAGGAGAGGGTGGCAGCAAGACTGAAGGACGCAAATCAGACTGGAGGAGGACCATCCACAGCAGAACACCCCAACACCCCACGAGGAGCTTGTGGAGTCCACTCTCCTGCCTGAGAGCGTCGGTGGTGTGGATGACATAGACAGCTCCGACCCTGCATCCAGCAGCCAAGGTAAGATGCATGCAAAATCAATCTGCACTCATCCCTATCCCATGCACACTTCTCCAAATGCGCATAGTAACCTCCCAAAATGTCATTCCAGTCCAAGTCTTACAGCACACCCAGCAATGCATCATGGGACTTTTAGTACTATGTCTGACAGTGTGTCCATGAGACAAAGGAAATTTAATGCGACATGTGGGTTGGGGATAAGTGAATGATACAGTGTCAGAGGTTAGCCAAAACAAACTGTAGGAACTTTATTGATTGCCAAATGCAGACAAAGACACAAACTCATGTAGTCCCCTTTACATCCACAGCACAATCCAGGGCACGTGAAGACAGCGCAGAGGGAGAGGAGCCTGCACAGCCGGAGGACTCCAGTGACGAGACTGAGCAGATTCCAATCCAGCGCAGGAAGTGCGCACATGTGCCCCCACTGCCTCCATTTGAGGACGAATTAGCTGCCACAGGGGATGACAGTGACAGGAGAGAGGGGAGTCAGGGTGTGTCACACATGCCCATTCAGGACACACCAACGCCAGGGAGTAGACCACAGGACACACGCAGGTCAAGGCCCAGGAGCAGCACTGCGACTGAAGCCGAAGGATCCGTCTTCTCAGGCCTGGAACATAGCATGCTTCAGGAACAGCGCCTGCAAAGCAAAGCACTCAGATCAATCAATAGGCAGCTATGCCGTATGCACAAGGACCAGAAGAACATGGGGGAGGGCATCATGGCCATGGCAGGTGCCATCCATGACCTATGCAACACTTTGAGGCACAACCAAGCCGCCAGTGATAGGGCTGGCCGACGTGCCAATGCACGCCTTCACAACTATACGAAGGCCGTGAACCGCCTCTGCACCACCACCAGCACCCTCACACGCAGAAGCGTCACTATGCAGGTCGAAATGGCGCACTGCTGCCAGGATATTGCCCGAGGACTTGCACAGGTCACCACTGCGGTGGCAGTGCACTCATGGCCTCTGCCGAAAGCGAAGAAACCTCCAGTAGGAGCAGCATCACTCCTAAATTGCCAGGGGAAAGACGACGCAGTGCCAGACAGGGCGCAGGAAAAGGGAACACCATGGGGGCACTCAGCCTGGACCTCACCGAAGGAGGTGAACATGAGCGGTGACACTAACTGCAAAACGGGTGAAGTAACCCTACTATGCTGTTTGCACAGTTACTTGTGCCTTACCTGCACTGAGTGCATAACATGTGCCGGGGACAGCTACAATTTTCATTATTGTGAAGTGTGAATAAACACTGCACACATTATCAAGCTTTTTTGTCTAATTTCATCATTACTCACCAAGAAGTAGTTTTGTGTGATCTCAGTCCGTCTCTGGCGTCCAGCAGCTGCCCCAACTCCTGATGCAGGTCTGGCAGGGGGAGCAGGGCGCTCGTCATCCGATGTGTCTGTATCGGTCACATCAATTGTGGTGCCTTTTCTCATTGCCATGTTATGTAGCATTGCACAGCTTGCCACGATTTTACAGCAGGTCTCAGGGCTGTATTGCAGTGCGCCTCAACTTTTATGCAGGCACCTGAAGCAGCTCTTCAAGATTCCAAACATACGCTCAATGACGCAGCGTGTAGATCTGTGTGCCCTGTTGTAGCTCCTCTCACTTGCATTTGCAGGATCGAGATATGGGGTCAGGATGAAGTCCCGCACTGCATAGGCACTGTCACCTGCAGGGATAGACACAATAGGTAAGTCAATGTCCCCTCCCTCAAGTGATGTAGTGGATGTATTGATGTGTGCCATGTATTTACCTAGCAGGTATCCCTCCCCAAACTCTCCAGCACTCAGACGTCTGTGTATTCCACTGTGTCTGAAGATGAAAGAGTTATGTGTACTGCCGGGGTATTTGGGTACAATGTCAGTGATGATATACTTTGCATTGCACACAATCTGTATATTGAGGGAATGGTAGCATTTCAGATTTCTGTAGACATATTCAGTTGCTGATGGGGGTGTGATGGCCACATGGGTCCCATCGATGCAGCCAATGACGTGGGGGAAACGTGCAATCTGGTAGAAGTCCAGTTTTGTTTGCTGTAATGCCTGTTGGGTGGTGGGGAAGTATATGTGATGTGAGAGCCTCTGTAGCATTGCATCTAGAAAGGCATGTAAGAAGCGCGAAAGTGCACTCTGTGACACCCCACCAACCTCCGCTATTACCCGTTGAAAACTCCCTGACGCCAGGAGGTGCAGGGAGCACAGGACCTGCACATGTGTGGGAATTGTTTGTGTCCTGCGTGTAGGGTGTTCCAAGTAGGGTTTCAGCTCCTCATTCAGGTCCATTATGGTCTGTGGGTGCAGTCTGTACTTGTCATAGATGTCCTCTTCAGTGTGCTGGAACAGAGTGATGCGCAGACTGAATATACGTTCCTGTCTCATTCTCCTCTGTGCAAGAGCCCGAACACGCAGACTCCTGGCTATCATGAAGAATGCTGCCATTGTGGGTGGGTCTGTTGCATTGTGGGGTGGTTTAAGTACCTTGCACCAGTTTACCACCTGCATGCAATTGGTGTTAATAGCGATTTCTTAAATTGCGAATTTCGTGAAATCGCAATTAGCCACTTTTTCATACATGTGTTAGCGAATTCTTATTTTGCGATATCCTTTTTGCGATTTTCGCAATGTTAAGAAATCGCACGGAAAATCGCAAATTTCATGTTTCGCAGCCTAAGAAATCGCTAATTTAGCGATTTCTTAGTTTTCACTAGAAATGTGTGTCATACATATGAAATTGCGAAAAATCATTCGCAAACGCTGTTTTTTGCGATTCGCAGTGTTTGCGAATAATTTTTGCTTTCATACATATGCCCCTAAAAGTCTTTATTTCGATTTAAAATCATGACAGACAAGTCCATACAAAATCCATAACTATCAATGTAATCAAGTTATTTGACATTAAAACATAATGGTGAATTTCATAGACATCAATATGAGCAAGTTTGTGCATTAAAAAGATGTCATACAAGAGGATAACAGATCCACAGTGAAGAGATACATAAATATATAATAAATAATTAAAATTACTAAAAATCTCTAAAAAGACTCTCACCATAGTATATATAATCATCATAATTACATTATATTCAAAGCAGCACGGTACATAATATTATTTGTCCCCGACAGCATACAAGGAGACAATTATCTTTGCCTCCTCTCCTTTGCACGTATAACCCACATCCAGCTTAAAAACTTGGCAACGGCAATCACAATGGATTCATTAGTAGCTGTTTTTAGGATCCTTAGTGCTTCGCTGCTTAACCTAGTCCCCAGGTTTAAACAGATAGGTTTTAACCATCTGTGCCTAGGAGTTTTATTAGCTGGACAGGCAAATAAAATGTGTGCCAATGATTTATTCTGCGTTGGACAAAATGGACATTTGCTGTGGTTCAGGGTGTGCCATTTACTGACAAATAAATTAGTGGGGAGTGATACCACCCTAAATTGGTGGTAAAGTTTCCTATCTCTAGTGCAATTGATAAGGTCCCAATTATTTTCATACTCCACTTCATGCTTGTGTTCAAAATAGTCCCTGGATAATGATGGTCTTATTAAGGCACAGAAACGCTTCGTTTTAATCATATTCCAATATGCTGCCTTATATTCATTCTTTGCAGGAAAGGGGATTTCGACGGGATTTACCCACAATCTACTCATCCCCATCTCACAAAGAGTGATTTTTACCCGTCTCAACCATGGAATTTTATGCATGCTGTCAGCCTCCCTGACTTCCAAAAGTGCTTGTGCGTACCTGGACAGCTCTGGGGTAACCCAGAGCCTTCTCCAGTACGCCACCGGTCTAAATTGTGCCATTTCTTCAATAGAATAACAGCCAAGATCTAAAAATATGGGCAATAAAGGAGTTGACTGGGGAAGGCCGGTCAATGCCCTAAAAAAATTATTTTGGGCTGTTACTAAAGGGGCTAGATTGTCCAAGCCCCACAATTCGGCCCCATACAGGACCGAGGCACTAATTTTAGTATTATTAATTTTTAAGGCTGGAGCAACAGGTTTAGTGTAAGAGAGACACTGCTCCTTCAGCAGGGCACCTGACAATTGGGCATGCCTAAGGGTCAATAATCTAATCTGAGGCTTCCAACTAGGTTTACTGCCGATAGTTACCCCCAAGTAAGTAAAATTCTGAGTCTGTTCCAGGATGCCTTCCTTCATTTCAACTCTACCATTTATAACCTTGTGTTTATGTAGGACCATAAATTTCGTTTTCTCTACATTCACTAGGAGATCATGATCCTGACAGAACTCCTCAAATCTCACCAGAGCAGACTGTAAACCCTTCTGTGTCTTAGAAAGTATCAGAGTGTCATATGCAAACATAAGCAACGGGATCTTCAAACCTGCTAAGGTTGGAGCATCAGTGGGAAAGTTCTGGAAATACTGGACTACCTTATTCATATACAAGGATAAGAGGGTTGGTGCCAGAACGCACCCCTGGCGAACCCCCTTTGCTATAGGGAACCTTTGTGTGACACTCCCCTGCATATCCCAACGTACCTGCGCATAATTAGCATCATGAAGAATAACCAAAAAAGCCAATATTTCAAGTGGCATACCTAGTTCCAAAAAGGTTCTCCATATTTTGGCGCGAGGGACGAGGTCAAAAGCCGACTTAAGGTCGACGAAAGCAGCATAAATAGTGCCCCCGCCTAAAATTACCACACGCCAATAAACTAAAATAAACCTAAAAACCTGGTCAATCGTACTGGTACAAGAACGGAAGCCCGCCTGAAGTGGTGACAAAATATCAAATTCGTCCATCCGAGTCTGGCTTCGGCTTAGTACCATCCTAGCTGAAACTTTCTGTATGCAGTCAATGAGGCTTATAGGCCTATAGTTACCTGGGTTGGAGCGGTCTCCTTTCTTAAAAATTGGGAGAATTTCTGCTCCTAACCATGTATCGGGCATAGATGCTCCACTGGCAATGGCATTCACAAGGAGCTGAATATAAAATGTCCAATTAGTTATATCATGGAGGAACAGATCCGCCGGGATACAATCTAACCCAGGAGCCCTGCCTCTGGGGACTGATTTTAATGCTGTTTCCACCTCTTTCTTTGTAAAATACAGAGTAGGTTTAGCACACGGCAATTCAAAATTTTCCTGTGTGGGGTTCATAGTTGCAAACTGGGCCTTATAGTGAGAAACCCACTGCTCGGGATCTACGTTGTTCTCTGGCACACGACTCGATTCACCCCTATCCCATTTTACAAGATGCCAAAAAGTGACCATGCTTCTCCCTGTACAAGCCTTGAGCAGCTCTGCCCAGTATTGTTCATCCCATTCACTTTTTGCTTTCTGTTGGGTCAACTTGTACCCCACCCTTGCCTTTCTTATATCCCCCCGGTTCTTGGATCTTATTGCCCTAGCTAGAATTCTATAAGCTTTTCTACATGATTGACCATACCAGGCGGCAGCCTTCGGGCCCGAATAAGTCTGTTTTTTTTTGGCCATAGTAGTAAAAAAGCCTTTAAGCTTGTTAAACAAATCACTGTGGACCTGTGAAACCTTTAAGTTCACCTCCTCTTGAGTTGCACAGTTTTTAAGAATAGCTGTTGCACTTGCCACTAACTCACTCATCTGCTGTAAATGCTCTTCTTTTTTAATAACATTAGTCCATTTACCTCTCCTTGTATCATTAGTTAAATGTGCTTCAACATAAGCAGTTCCAGGCACCTGACTAACAAGAATGGGAATGCCTTTGAGCTGCATGGAAAGAACTAGGGGGTTATGCTCGCTTTCGGTCCGCTCCCAAACAACCATATCTACTAGAGAGGGCCAAAGTTCCTTGTTAAGGAAAATAAAATCAATGCGAGTACTTCGCAACCCATTGTTAAAGGTTTGCGAGCCCTGCCTATCAGAGACGGACCTCCCGTTAACAGCCCTAACCCCCTGTTCCAAACAGAACACTTTTAACTGCAAGGCTGCCCCTGTCCATTTTTTAATAGGAGGAAGATCCAAATGCGGTATACTCCACTGGACATCCTCCTCAGAACTGAGGTTGACAACATTGTCATCAAGGGGCCTGAAAGAGCAATTGAAATCTCCTGCAATTATCATATTGCTTACACCACTGTAATCATGTAAAAACATATCTAGGAGATCTACAGTGGGAGAGGCTTTTCCACCTGGCATATCCTTAGCATGAACATTAATAAGCAACAAATCAGGGACTTCTGCCATCTGCAATCTAATTATTAAAATGTCCCTACTGTCAATATGCAATTCCTTCACCCTATAGAGGTCAGATTGCCTCACCCATGTTGTAAGACCCCCCATGGGTCATTCCCTCTGCCCCCCTTGTGCTGTTTTTGAAAAATTTATAAAACCCTGACGATAAACATGGTCCATAGACCAGGTTTCCTGGAAGGTCATTATGTCGTGGCCTTCAATAAAAGTAGACCAGTCCACTGGGGATATCTTTGAGCATAACCCTGCTACATTCCAGGAAACTAATTTTAGGTCTGGCATGGAGTAGGGCTTATTTACTTTGCACACAGGGGGCCGGGTATAATCTACATAAGCACTGCCTGGAACCCCTTCACCTAACGAGATGCTTATTTGTGTTGGTGTACAGTCCCCTTCTTCGCCCACCATATTGTCACTCGTAATTCTATCCCTCCTGTTGCCAGTTGGTGATGTTAATATGGGTGCTCCATTATTATAAATGTTCGTTATACGATCAACCACACACTGCTCCTTAAATAGGTATGTGTCTGGACTAATAATACTTGGTGTGCGTCCAAGTCAATCTATTTCCTCCAAATTGGAAAAGACTTCAAACCTATTACATATAGGAACCGCGTAGTTATAAGGGCCCAGTTCAGAATCTAGATCCCTCAATACTCCCCTACCTCTTACATGATCGTCACGGGACTGGTAGAAAAAACCCAGGGGAAGTATATTAATGTTGCCCTTGGTTAAGTACACAGTCCCTACCCTGTCAAGAATTGTCTGGACCAGGCACGGGGACCTAAAACTTAGGACCACACAGTCTCCCATAAGGGCCTTCGCGGATTTACCAACCCAAGGAATTCTTCGCACCATTTTGAATTCACTAAATAATGCATTCCCGACCCCATATCTTTTGTTCAACAGATGTAAGGCCTTATTCTTTAGCGATGACTAATGTTCGTGGGCACATGAGGGAAGCATTGGCACGTTTGCTAATACAATTGTATATGGAGTCGCTTCGGGTGGAAGGTGCAGGGACATACTTGGTCCTGAGATTGTTGAGGGGCCTGGGTACCTACTAGGCCTGCTTTATGAATTGAATTAACATTTAATGGGGGAATTGCCATAGAATTTGCCATGAGAGCCCTTTCCTCAACATGGGGAGTTAACGTAACTACATTAGTAGGTAATCTAATGTCGGTAGTCCTCTCTTATCTGACTTCAACCATACCACCTTGCCCTGGCCCGCTAGAAGTTTGGGAAGTACTAAGTATGTGCCGCTCTATTACAGCCAATCGCTTGTCTATTCCTGACAATTTTAGCAGTAACGGATCCAAAAGGGCAGTAAGCTTCTCCTCAAGTCTGTTTACGAGGTCCGCCTCGTGGTTACTACGTGTGTTGCTAATGTTTCCAGTACCCACGGTATTAGAGATCAATGCTTCCTTTGAGCCTCCCTCACAACCAAGAGTTTCAGGCTTCTGTTTCGCCATTTTAGATGACTGATGCGTTGTTTTTGGCGGGCCACGCGCTTTCCTCTTTTTTTGAATGGGTTCCCTACCAGAAGCCAATATGCTCCTTTGCTGGTGAGTTAATACTTTGGTGGTGGATACCGAGAGTGTGGGTGAAGAGCTTTCTAGACTAAATACCTGCGAAGACCTATTTTGCTGATGCACCGGGGAGGTATGGCTCAGTTGGGGGGAGCAATCAAGTACTACATTTTTTTCGGGTATAGGGGATGATACAATTGGTGCAGTACCAATGGCGAGTCTCTGAGGCTCTAAAGAAAGTCTCCTTTCTTTCAGCTGAATCTCATGAATTAATACTGACTCTGACAGAAACGCATCCAATGTACCCACTGCCCCGAGCCCTCCTCCACCCTTATGCTTGCCTTTACTCCCTGGAATATAGCGAGACAATGAAAGATACAATCAAATACTCAGCAGAGCTACACAGGGAGAGTTACACTATATGAAATGTCAGTGAGGTGGCCCGACCCGGCCCGGTCACCTTCGATCTCTGACGGGCTCAGACGGGCCCGCCCTTGGCCGTGAGCATCCCGCGGGTGCTGTGAGAAGTAATGTAGTATCCCTGCAGGCAGACACAGGTGTGGGAAATTATGGTGAGGCTCCCTGGGACTTGCAGTCCATAAAAAAGCAGCAGTTCGTCCTCTCCTCAGCTCGCGATGCGGCTCCCCTTCAGTCCTATTTCCTCCTCCAGACCCCTGCAGAGCCCTTAAGGTGGCCCCACTCTCTTTCTATTTGCTTTTCACTTCTTGTCACTTGTCGCTTTCACTTTTCACTTTTCCCTTTACATGGGTCAACCCTAGCACTGGGCCAAATCTGCCACAACTCTGCCACTAGGCTGCTGCTAGTCTAAACTCAGATCATGAACAAACACTCAAGCAGGCAGCTAAGGCGGCTGAGACAGCTATGGCAGCACAGCTGGGGCGGGTAGTTTGGGGGCCGAGAGGGAGCATGGTGGGGCAATGTGTAGCCAAGCAGCCAGTCGCATAGAGTGGACAGAGCAAGCTAACAAACTTTGAACTGCACACACACGCAAGCGAGTGAGCAGGTTCTGCCCTACCTCCTAGTTCTACTCCTGCCACCGAACTCACCGCTCTCCAGATGATCCCCAAGCTGCTCCCTCTGGGTTTTTCGCGGGTTATTCACGGTTTCTACCGGTCGTTCCCGGCTCATCACCAGGGATGTGAGGCTGAACTGGAGATGTGAAGATTCCGGTTCCGCTGGTGCTGCGTATCCGAGGCCTGCATATCCATATTCTGCTTCAGTTGCAGACTCTGTCATTCTGAAATACTGGAGAGCCCTGCAGATGTCGGCTTTGAAATCATCTCCAGGTGATTTTGTAGCAAAGGATTACATTGATGGATGTGCCACACCTTACATGCAAATACTACTAGATGACACAAATTCATCAAAATGCCAGAGGGAGTGGAAGTGACATCGAATACCATTTGACCGCTAATTTAACTCACTCATATATACACACACATTCACATATAAACACACTGTCTCTCACATAAACACATCCACAAGCACACACACAACATACTTATAAAACATTCTTTACTTACCTCAGGTGCCAGGGAGGGTCATATTCCAGCTAATTGTACATTTGTATCACTTCAATTGTGTGTAATATACATTTATACACTAAAAGTGTAATAAAAACTTAGGGTGGGCGGACAACTCCGTTCCGCCCACGGAATGTGCGTAGATTTGCCCTTTCGCCTTCCGCGATAATAGGCGGAGAAACAGGGCAAATCTCCGCACACTCGGGGCATAACAGAAGTTGGCCACCCGCAGTATTAAATACATTAAAAAATAATTTTTTAAATAACCTTACCTTATCTTATCGGCGGCGTCCCCGGGCTTCCATCCTCCTCCAGCGCGTCTTCTTCTGGTACCTGTGCATGCACGTGAGCCCGCGCATGCGCATTCCTCGGCAGGAGGAATTGTGCTGTACTTGTCTTTTTTGCAGCATTTGCTGCCACTGCTGGCCATTACATGGTTCTAAAGTGAGAGGAAGGGAAGACTGAAGTGGCATGATCGTTAATGTCAAAGAGCATAGCAAATCATTTTGGGAGGGAGCACTGTTATAGAGGCTTTATGATTTTTTACCCAATATCTGTTTTGAGAAACACATAATTTCTAGGGGTGTGCGAAATTGTTTTCAAGTAATTGCATGAAATTTCAGAAATATCACACTAAATAATGTTTAATTATGTGAAATTGAAATCCACCATTCACGGCTATATTTTACCATGAAATATGCACCTACATGAATTGTTGATGTGAGCATGCATTTTGCTGTAAAAAAAAATCCACAAAAGACACTAAACCCGAAAACTAAAAAACTCTAGTCGTACCACTTGCATTTTGCCCATTTGAGGTATTTCCTCACAATCAGACTCTTCAAATATCAATTTTGTTTAAAACTTTTAATGTTTTGTCTTACTCACCCATCCTGCTAAATGCTTTTTATTCAATAATGGGAGTGCGGTTATGAATGAAGAAAATTCTTTCAATATAGAAAAACCAAGGCCTCATTCATGAGGAATTGGCATAGGGCAGTGATGCAAGTCTTCTTGCTGTGCTGCTGTACGCCAATGTGAAAGGGTAGGAATGCACCGTAAATGGGGTGCATGCCTGTTCTCTCACTCTGCGCTGGTGCACAATTTGCTGCCTGGCACCAACCTAGACACCCTTACACCATGGTGCAAGGGTGCCTCAGTTGCAGGCAGGATTTTTTTTAGTGCAGGAAGAGGCAACTTCCTGCACAAAAACAATCCAGAAAGGCGTTTTCCTCTTTCGAAGTGTTCTGCAGAATACAGTATACATGGAAAGAGGAAAAAACAAGGGGAAATAAAAATATTTCTCCTCATTACGCCTACGCTGAGGTGTAAGGTTTTTTGCACAGCTCCAGGTTTATGTGATTAAGTAAATCTGGAGCAGTGTCAAAATCTGTGGGTGTTGCATGAGAATACCCACAGTAGCGCCCATGGAATGCCTCCTTGATGCAAAGTAAGGCAAGGCAGTGACTTACGCTGCTTTGTCTTACTCCATATCCATGAGGCGCATCAAAGCCAGGTAGAGTGGCTTTTGCATCGCCTCATAGACATGATTGAGAGGCTTGCACCCCCCCGAGCATCAAAAAAAGTGATGCTCCGGCGGTGTAAGCCTCTCATAAATAAGCCCCTTAGTATCTGATGTCTTGAAGAAACAGGGCTTACTCCCGAGACTTCAGTGACAATAGCTAACATTGTCCCTCCATGATACTGTGTTGTGCACTAATTTCATGCTGAAACAAGGGGAGGTGGGGCGACTATCACTTATAAATAACAATGGCACTTTTGCCTCTGCCTCTCCTTGATAATTCCTCATGATATGAGTTCTTGTTGGTGATTATGCAATTTACACCTACCACTATATGGCTACTCTATTTTGCCCCCTTCCTACAGGATAAACATTCTGCCACTTATTTCCTTATATATTTGATTGGAGACCTAGTTATTTGATAATCATCTATCATGTTTTGGGATCCTAACTTGTAGTTTAATGCAGCAAAATATAGTTCAGCTGCTATTTCTTGCACACTATGAAAGAACAGCGAGAGTTTCAGCAGTACTCACTCTGAAGGAGCGTGTGTTTTTGGGATTCTGTTATTCCTCCATGTCTTTTCAATTCATCGGCAGGAACACCTGGATTCTTGGAGTGCAGGGGTGAACCAGTTTTCTTTCTTGATGTGTGGTCCTGTGGCTTTCTTGAGGGGGGCGAGTGTGTTGGCGCAGTTTGTGATCCAGCAGTGAAGGTTGCATGCTACTATGTTTTTGTCTGCTGTCGTTGGTGGTGGGGTGCTGATGAGGGCGGAGGTGAGCTGGTCTTCAGTGAGCAGAGAGGGAAAAGAGAAAATAGGGCACAGACAAAGCCAAGAGAGGTAGAACAGCAGAAGAGCAGAGTGCTCTTCCACTGGACCTCCAGTGATGAGGCAAAGGCAGGAGCCTGCAGGTGGAGGAGATCCTCGAATACCCAGAAAATGGATAGCTCAGAAGGCAGCACTTAGTTGTGGAGCTGAACGGGGGGGAAAAAGTCACACTGACCAGATCATCAAACACACCCTATCCACAGAGTGGAGCCCTACTCGACCTATTGTGGAGTACCTCTCCTTTTGGCTTTGCAAAGAAATACCAAAATAAGTCATTTCACCCTTGAGATCTGAATGCCCCTGCCCCTCCCTACCAGGCAAGGTTGCCTCAACCCCAGAACTAGATCCAAAGGTTGTGGCATTTATTGCTAAAGGAGGAAAAGACCCAAGGAAAGGTATTGATAAAGGCCTAAAGTCATGCCAGGAACGTCTACTTGATATTATCGAAAATGTTCGAAATGGCGGAAGGCGCCTACCTCGATGACTTCCAAATTGACCTAATGGAATTGCACAAATGGGCGCAAAGAGCCATCCGTCTCCTAAGGAACGCCAACGAAGCCCTCTCAAATGAGAGAAGGAAAAGTGTTCTGTTCAAAATAGACCCAAAGCTAGTAGAACTGGCCATGAAAGGAGGAGGAGCAGCGTCCCGAGGCATGCTCTTTAGAGATGATTTCATTAGAAACGTGGCAAAATATGTAGTTTTTTTTTAGCTCCATCCGAAAGTCCAAGAAGGACATCAAAAGAGTATTCCAAGATAGAGTTTGTGGCAGGGCTGGGAGAACAAGCGGTCGGTTCCCCGTCCGTGACCAAAGCTCATCAAGACCCTACATGGGACGCAGCCAAAGATTTACACAACCAGGTTTTGGATCATACTCCCCCTTTTACCCGCAGAAACAAAGAGCTAGTGGTAGAGGACGCAGAGGCGAGAGGAGACAAAGAGGCTTTTTGGCAGGTAAGAAATACCAAAGGCCTTTCAAATACCCATATAAAGGAGGGAGGGAGACTGGCCCAATTCTCTGGGAACTGGAATATGGTTACCCAAAACCCTTAGATATTAGAAACAGTGAAGGGATACAAAATCAAATTCATTGCTACCCTAGTATAGAGGAAAATGCCCCGGGGAATGGTTTACTCACACAAAGGTACACTCCTAAAATCACAGGAATTAGAGGACCTACTAACCAAAGGGGCAATTCGAGCAGGCACACAATGTGGGTTCATCAGCAATATCTTCTTGGTAGAGAAGAAAGACAAAGGGTTAAGACCAGTGATAAACCTAAAAGAATTTAATGAATGGGTGGTTTACGACCACTTCAAAATGGAAGGAGTACACCTCTTAAGAGACGTATTAAGGAAAGGGGACTGGCTAACCCATCTAGATCTCAAGGATGCATTTCTGACCATCCCAATTTGGCCACCACACCAAAAATTCCTTCAGTTCGCCTGGGACGGAAAACTTAGGTAGTTCTGCAGCCTCCCATTCAGTCTATCCTCAGCTCCTTGGTGCTTCACCAAAGTTCTTCACCCGATAATTGGCTGGCTCAGAACAAGGAGAATAAGCCTAATAATCTGCTTAGACGACATCCTAATAATGGCCCAATACAAGGAAATGGTATCACACCACACAGACCTTACCATAAAACTGTTAGAACACTTAGGATTTCTCAAAATCAAGAAAAAGTCTTGCATAGTCGGGTTTTGTTATAAACACAACACAAGCAGAATTAAAATGACCTGGGGAAAAGCTCATGGAACTCCTCAAATAATTTAGGAAAATATTAGGGAAAAAGGAATTTAATCTAAGAACCCTAGCATGGATTCTAGGTCTTCTATCCTCAACGATCCAAGCTATCTACCCATGTCCCTTCTACTGCCGAGCTCTCCAAAGGCTCAAAGCCAAAACATTAAGACTAAACTAATCCTATTCCCAAATAATAGCTCTGGACACGGACTCAAGGAAGGAAATACTCTGGAGGTTAAAGGATGCAGAAGCATAGAATGGGAGAGTGATCTTTGGGGGAGAACTGGAGATAGTGATAGATTCAGATGCAGGCTTAGAAGGATGGGGGCGAGATGCGGCAACTCAGCAGACAGGGGCCGCTTGACAGAACAATAGAAGGAGTTGTACATCAACTGCTTTGAATTACTGGCAGGCTCCTTTGCAATCTACTGCTTCACCAAAGATTTAATGAAAATTTCTGTAATGCTGTGGATGGACAGCGTATCTACAGTCAGATATGTCAATAAGATGGGGGGCCCTCACTCCAAGGGTCTAGCGGATTTACCGAAGCTCTTCTGGGGTTATTGCCTGGACAAAGGCACTTCAGTAGTAGCAGAACATGTTCTGGGCTTGAGCAATGGGACCGCAGATTGGTTCTTCAGGAATTTCAGAGATTCCAGTGATTGGAGGTTAGGAAAGGGCACCTTCCGCAGTATCCAGTTGATATGGGGACCCTTCGGGGTGGATCTCTTTGCAGACAGACTGAACACTCAATTATCAAAATTCTTCAGCTGGAGGCTGGATCCTCAGGCATTGGGGGTGGATGCCTTCCTTCAGAATTAGAAGGGACTAGCACCGTATGCTTTCCCTCCATTTGTCATGCTACAAAGACTATTGCTGCACGTCTGCAGGAAAAAAAGAAATCACAGTGGTAGTAACACCCCTCTGGAGATCCCAGGCATGGTTTTCAATCTTACTAGAAATTAGTATAGACCTACCAATCTCTATACCGACATTCAGGGAAATATTAACAGGTCCAGAAGGAGAATTGCACCCACTCATAGAGCAAGGTCTTCTGACACTGATGGCCTAGAGGATTTCAGGACACACTGGCTGATTGCAGGCTTTTCGGCAGATGCTTTCAAACTCATATCGGAGTCATGGGCACATGGCACAAAAAAGCTTATAGACTGGCTTGGGAGAAACTGGTTCATTAGTGTCCTTGACGGAATTACAATACTGTTGCAACTTATTTAGTACATCTGATCAACTATTTGTCTGAACTATTCATATCAGGACTCTCTTATAAAACAGTCCTGTTTACATATTGCAGCAGGCCGTCTTGTGATAGAGTTTCAATGGGACAGAACTTACTAACCAAACAAATTATGCAAAGTATTTGAGTCCTAAACCCACCTTCTGCAAAATACGCTGCCTTATGAGATGTAAAAGATGTTCTACAAGTACTAGTAAGTTGGGGTGAAAATTCTAACTTACCCTAAAACATATCCTACAACCTAACAGTTTTACTTTGCCTGGTATCTTTTAGACAGACCTCAGACGTAAAGGCCTTAGACATCAGCAGCAGGGCCTACCAACCCGAAGGAGTTGACTTCTACTTAAAAAGACAGACCAACACCGTATTCTACCCTTTCATTCCTCAGCATGAAAGACTTTGTGTGGTGAAATGCTTGCTGGAATATGAGAGAAAGACTGCGAGTCATAGAGGAAATACAGAACAAATGCTATTATCCTATAGATCTCCTCATAAAGCAGTTTTACCTCCCACCTTAGCGAGATGTGTCAAAGAGGTAATGAAAGAAGCAGGTATAGACACTACTATGTTTGGTGCACATTCGCTTAGGGGCGCCTCAGCCTCCAAAGCTTTCTTCCTAGGAGGATGTCTACAAGATATCCTTAGAACTGTGGATTGGGCCAATGAAAACATGTTTAAAAGTTGTTACTTTAGACCTATTGCAAGCACTATCGATAATGTGTTAAATGCACTTTAAATTTGCATAATGTTAGCCTCCGACTTATGCCATAACATTTTGATTTTTCACAGCCTGATGGGCAGAAAATCTGGATTTTATTAAAGACAAGGAGGCTAAGATTATCCCTCCACTAAATACCATCCCGGTAGAGTAAATATTACTGACTGTATTTCAATTTTATTTTTCAGAATGGAAAGAACTTTGCTGAGGAAAACGCTCCTGTTTGGAAATTAAAAATCTTAGAAGTTATCCTGTTCGCAATACCAACAAAGAAGGAAGAATGCTGCATGATGGAGGATTTTATGAGTCATTAGAATGTTATTGAAGTTCTAGATTCTTCAATTGTTGCTTTTGTGAGCTAGTAATAAAGGAGATATGCATGTACTTAGCCTCTGTGTCATTATTAAAATCCAGATTTTCTGCCCATTAGGCTGTGAAAAATCTAAATTTTCCCATATCAGCCTGAAACTTGACCCTTGTTCATTTAGAGACCTATAATTAATTTGATGGTGCACTCTATAATCCTTGTAAAAATTAAAAATTCCAAGGTACAAAAGTTCCTTGATACTACTAGCTGCCTTGCCAATCTTATTTTAGATTAGTGATACTCAAAGTACGGCCCAGGGGGATCATGTGGCCCTCCTGACCTTTACATCTGGCCCCCTGGGCAACATCACCACTGGGCTGCTGTTTACTGGACTCAGAACTAACATTCTAGAAAGTGTTAAATAAACTGAAAGCATTTATTTAAAGGTAATTGCAGTTAAACAATGGAAGTAGCTAGGAAGTATTGCACCCCTTAACTTTAGGAGCAAATTTGTTTTTAACATAGCAAACGTGTAAAAATATGATAGTTTCTTTAACATTCATAAAGTGTATTTCATTATCCTACAGATCTATTTCACCTTAGTAAATCAAATGACAGTAGTCCGTTCAGTAGTATTTTTTTTAAAGTAATGGTTTTCAAATATAAATTTAGAAGCGTTTATGCTTCCCCCAGACAACAATTCTATTAGTGGATAAATCCAAACATAGGAGAAAGTGTTGTACAGCACGCATCCTGAAGTCATGTATTCTGAGGTCCTCTTATATGTGATAATGAAGAAAAAGAATGGAAAGTGAAATATAATGATTGCTCAGGATCACACAATTTGGTCAAGTGGGTAAGTCGGGATTCATCCCAGGTATTCTGGTTCCACATTGTGCAATTTAGTTCAGTCATTAAATGTGCATGCTTCACTTCCCCTGCACCCACTTTATGCCTCACCACCACCCTGCTGGCATCAATGCGGCCCTCAGTCACACCAAAGACAAAACTTTTTGGCCCCTCGGAAAATGTTTGCAAGGGCCCATGTTTTAGACCATAGCATGGGACAGAAATCACCATCCTGGATTCTAGGATGACTGTTCAAGATTTGTTGAGGAAGGAGCAGAGTATGTACTGGTTATTCTGGCCTTATCGAAGCCTGGAATACAGTTGACCACCATTTCCTTTTCAATACTCAGCCATGATTAGTACATATTATCATTACACTCAAAGGAGCAGAATCTTTGTTGGAGTATTGTGCACAGCAAGATTCAGTAGGTCTCCTAGAAACTTAAAATCACTGCAGCCAAACCCATGACTCCCCACTTTCAACTTTTTAATGTATATCTTGTGCCACTGTGTGGCTTGTTTCATGGCTCTCAAATTGATATTCAATTCTATACCAACGACGTGCAAGTGTGGGGAATTCAGAATGTGTTCTCTAAAGAATAAACCTGAATGCAGGATAGACACCTTCTACTTAATAACAAACACAAAAACTGAATTCATTTATTTCAACTCGGTTTTGTCCTTGGATGTCCTTAGTCCTCTTTACCTCTTTCCACAAAGGTCAAAAATCTAGATTTCTACCTTGATAGCAATATGTGGCTACAAACTCAGATTGTTCTTCTTAGGAGTTGCTTTTTCCAGCTTCTCAACTGGGACCTGTTCTCTTCCTTCTCTCAGCCTATCACAAGGCCTTGTTTACATGAGATGTTATTAATTCCTGGGTAGGTTATTGTAATGGTTTATATTCCGGACTGCCATCTACCCAAATACAGTTTCTGCAGTAAACCCAAAATGCAGCAGTAACAGGGATAGCTGGCCTCAGGAGAAGAGAACGTGGCCTAAGCTAGATGAACACTTTGTTGCCTATCAGTCCGGGACAGAATTCTTTTCATATTGGGAAATGCTGTGCTCAAAATCATCAATCAATTAGCTCCTAGGTACCTGTAAATATATCTCTTAGTACCAACATGGAAGACCTTAAGCAGCTGGGACCTTTGACTGCTTATGGTGTCACTTATTTAGCTTTGACCTAGAGGGAGCCTGTTTAGGAAGGCCAATAGGGCATACTTGTTTCCGGTGAGGAGCAGCATCATTTAGTCCCCGACCTTTCGTATGAAATTTATATAATCAATATGTGTTTAATTCTATTAATCTATGTGCAATGTATTAAGCAATTGTAGTAAGTGGTTATAAATTCACTTGAATGAGCGCCACCCATATATTTAGTTGAATTTTGATAGCTGTATTCACCATGAAAGAAATCATTTGTGATAACTGGATTCATTTAGAATATGTTTTTAACTTAATGTTCGCCTGTAACTAGGCCTCAGTGCACCTATAACGTTTTATAAAAGGTTTTGCAAGTGTCAGAATATACCTATTGGTCAGTTTCTTAGACGGGGGACAGATCATTTTAGTAAAACATTGGCCTCAGATGTGGAGAATGAAACAGTGGGAGAAACCAGGCTGTACCAGGCAGACCGGACTGATGTTACATCCAAGGTCTTCCAAATGAGTGCTTGTTTGTTGGATGCTAGGAAAGCTAAGGAGACTGCCTGCTCCCTGAGAATACTGCCTTTGATTGGTTCGTTTGCTGGAAAAACATAAGGAGAAACATTCTAGAGTCTTCTTTCATGTTATAATTGTGTACTTTTTAAAATAGCAGAGCAGACCCTATCCTGACTTTAGTGGATGAAGACCTCTTATCTTCTATGCTGATTTGACAGTCTCACTGAATCCAAGTGGTTGTTGCATGAATCAACACCAAGGTTCTGGTTCCCAGTTTCCCTGAAGTCACACCATGGGACACATTTTAATATTGAAGTCCTAAGAATGCTGTGTGTGGCTTTGCATGTGGAACAGTGATTGCACTGCAGTTACCAATCCGAGGCTTCTGACATTGTGGAGCAAACAAAATGTTGAAGTTCGATATCGCTAAAGTGTGTGCATCTTCTCCAATGAGGTTGCATGCATGTATTCCTATGGTGCTGATGAGTCCCTGGAGCACTCCAGAATGGCACACAGGACTATCTCCTCATGATATTCTCATGGTAAGGGCCATGAGATTGCCTGGAGTGCCTGTAAATGTGCATGCGAATATCACAGATTATATGGTTCTCAACTACTTCAAAGGACTGGCTGAGGACTGGATCCTGGTCAAGAAGCATGCCCAAAAGTCATGCCTGGAGGCCTTGTTGGAAAAGCCTTTGCCAAAACATCATAGTGACTAATACAGCTGCCAAGTGTGATGGACTGCCAAACTGAATATACGTCTCCCACACCCAATAAGTAGGGAGTCCAGCCACCAAAGATGGTAAAGTCTGCTGCTGAATCTCAACCCTCACCTGGCGGATACCCTGAAGGAGCATTCAATACCGGAACTCCAACGGGTGCCTGACAACAGACAGAATCCATCACGTCAACGGAAACGTCACCAAGTCATTTTCAATACCGCCAACACTAAGCCTAATCACGCGCCGGGAATTCGTCACTAAGTTGTTCTCGCCGAACCCATTACACATTTAGCCAGTAACCGCTAACTATCTTATGTGGCATTCTTCTGCCAAAAACAGGCCGAAAAAAACAGGGTGTTATTGAAATCACGGAGTGCAACTATGAAATCTAGTACTTTTAACAGACTAATCGGTCGGCCATATTGGAAAAATCAACAAAAGGTTACGTATGTGTTAGAAATGGGGGTCTCCAGTTGGCAATGGTGGGCGCCAATGTCCAAATAGGGATCCTTCTTCCTAAGTCAGGGCAATCGGGTTACCCCCTTTGACAACCCCTGCTCATTCCTGTGGTAACGTAGCACAAGCAGTTAGGCCTATCTCAGAGGCAGTGTGTGAAGCATTTACTTTAAATTTATTAGTGGTTACTCGCTAAATGTGCAATGGGTTCGGCGAGAACAACGTACTGATGAATTCCCGGCACGTGATTAGGCTTAGTGTTGGCAGTATTGAAAATGACGTGGTGACGTTTCCGTTGACGTGATGGATTCCGTCTGTTATCAGGTACCTGTTGGAGTTTCGGTATTGAATGCGTGGAAGTTCTATTTGGTATTCGGGTAGCACGGAGAAGAGGTGAAGACTGGTATGTTCAGCTTCCTGTACTGTCTGATGTAGGTTGTAGATGTCTAATCCGATTGCGGTTCATTTTCGTTGACCTAGGGTTGCACACAATTGTTCCTTTTATGTCCTAGGGGCACCGTGATATGTAAAGGAGGAGCGTAGAGGGTAAGAGATAACTTGGATGTTTGTTCATACAGCGAGGTATCAACTTAGGGGTGTTGCTTCATGGCTTGTAATGTTTTGAATTCCAGATAAAGACCGTCAGAGAAAGAGCTTTGGTGATTTTTTATGAGAAGGTACGAATTATTTTATTGGCATTAGTTACTGATGTTCTGAATGTGTTGATATAAGATAGTTGACAAATTTGAATTTTCTCAGATGAGATTCCAATCATTGTATTTTCTAGGAGATGAGTACATCCTCTTTCATATGGGTTTCTTTTTCTTCTCTTTACCTTCTTTTTCATTTCTATGTTTTGGTTTTGGTCGAATATCATTTTCTGTGTTTTTAAGTTGGTTCCACGGTTTTCACATGGAATGCAGATATTGTATATCATTGGAGTTGAGCATCTTCTGTCAAGATCACACTTTCCACACGGGGAATGGTGATGATTGTTTCGCAGATGTGTGTATGGCATAATGATGTTTTGTTAATTTAGTGTTTTGCAGTGATTTCCCTGAAGAAGGGACATATTAGTCCCAAAATGCATTGGGCTTAAGTCATCAGTGAATTGTAAAATGACATGATACTAAATGAATTGTTAATTTTATGTTATATTTAACTGTACATATTGATTCGGTAACCTATATTTCTTTGGCTGACATTGTATGTTTCATAAATTGAATACAATCTGAAAAAACAGTTTTTGTATGTATATTACTCAAGTGTTTTTGCGAATATTTTGAGAGTTTTGTATATCATAAAGAGCTGTGCGTGCCTGAGTCCAGCGGACAGGTTTTTTTTGTTGTTCTTTTTTTTTCATAGATTGAATCTGACATGTGCCATGAGTCCTGTAGAGAAATGCCTTATCCTTGATTTTTGAACAAGAAGGGTCGAAATGTTCCTTTGGTCAATCGGAGTTGAAGATGTTTTGAAGCATGTGTGGAAAAAAGAAGGAAGATGAGTTTAAGGTGAAGGGAATTTATCCTAAGTGGAAATTGGACTGTCATCATAAAGAGTAGCTGTGCATTTAAAAATTAGCAAGTGTAGAATGAAATAAATATATAAGGGCATGAGGGCATGTGAGCATAACTTTGAACCTTTAGATGGCCCTGCGGGGAAAGATCAAGTGATTATTGGAGTCTGTTTTGTGGACCGACAGTGTACTTATTTAAGGTTACCTAGAATTTGGGCAGGTATTGCTCCCTTCTTCTAGTGATCCCAAAAATCTAACATGCTAAGAATTTAGACATGTCTGAAAAGGGATCATTCAGCAGATCGAAATGCAGTGGTACTAGCGCCTCACAAATAGTAGGAGTCACTTTTGGCCCTATGATTCCTTCAGTAGGTGTTCTTAATAGTTTAAAGATTAGAAAGCTTTCTACAATAGTGGATAAACTTGCCACCAGTACAGCTGATGCATTGCTGGCTGTAGATACAGAGATAGTGGTTCTGCAGACTAGACTTGCAATAGATATTCAGCTGGTGAAAGAGGGTGGAGTCTGTAAGATGCTAAAGATTCAACAATGTTGTACTTTTATCACTGATAAGTGCAAGGAGAAAAGAGAAAAGGATCTGTTAAGAATATCACAAGGTAGAAAGCTGATCTGAAGGAATTGGAAGCAACTGGTGCTTGGGAAGCAGTTGGAAAGTGATTTGCTGCGTATGCAGTTGGTTTAGTAATCTTGCTAGTGGGCTTTTAGGTGCTACACTGAGGCCTATTTTGAATATTGGCATTTGCCTGATTAGTCTATTTGCTAAATTCATGAGATCAAAGAAAGTGGTGGTTGAAGGAAAGGGGGTAAAGAGAAAGAAGGATGAAGAGAAGCTAGAAAAATCAGTTTAATTACTATAATTTGAATAGTGTGATAGCTATTCTAGCCATCAGAGGTGGGCATTGAAGCAGCATAATTTAGTGTCCCCCTTTTAATATGCAATTTATATATTCAATGTGTGTTTAACTGTGTAAATCTGTGTGCATTTTATTGAGCAATTGTAGGAAGTGGCTATATATTCACCTTAATGAGAGCCACATGTATATTTAGTTGAATTAATATAAATGTATTCACCATTAAAGAAAATCTATGCTCTTGTTAAATTGCATTTCAGATAATCATTTATGTTAACTGTATTAATTTAGAATCCATTGTTAACTTAATGTTTGCCTAACTTGTAACTAGGCCTTAGTGCACATTGGGCCAGATGTATCAAGCATTTTTGCATTCGCAAATGGGCAGATTCACAGAATGCAGATAGATGAGAAGGCTGGTGATATTATATTTAGCCCTTATGATCTTCACTTAACCTCTTTTGTTTGGTTTTATGTCTCCCTGCTCATTGGTGGTCTGATCGGGTGAAATTTTACAGCTCATATATGCTTTGGAAGTATCAATGTCCCGACAAATCCCTAGACTTATTTTATTTGTGCTTTGACTGTTTTTACTCCGACAACTGGTACTGAGGTATGCTGTATTGCACACAATGGTGCTTTGTGCTAAAGTTTTTACATAATACTAGGAATGATTACCAATAAAAATATTAAATGTGATTTTGGTGAATAATTATGGATTACAAAGATTATTTTTTTGTTGGGGGGATGTCTGCTCTCCCACTCATTTTATTTACTTGGTTTTAGACACCAGTGGTAGCCTATTTATTTTAAAACAGACTTCTGAACTCTTGTTTCTGTGATTAATATTTCATATCCTCCTATCTTTAGTCCTCTGGTCCATGGGGGCATACTTTGGTTAATCTTACAATTCTCAATTGGATAAACCGTTAAAGGTAGCTTCCCTTTATCCACTTGCAATAATCCTTTTTCGTTTATTTTCTCTCTTTTTGTATCTTGTTTTACTTGATCCACATGTTCACACTCTGGATCAATGGTCACTAGTGCACGCGGATTTTCGGGTTTCGGTCTCTCGGTTTCTGTCTCTCTTTTACTTTTTCCTCTTTTTCTTACTTTTTATTCCACATTCACTGTTTTCATTTGATTTACGTTTGGGAATCTTTCTTCTTATATTACTCTATCCGATTTTTGGAAAATAAGTGCAAGTGCTTCTTGTTTTTCATATATATCCTCTTACTATCTATGAATATCTCTTCACTTGCTAGGGTGTATTACTTATACCTTTGTGGATATCTGTTTCTTTATTCCTGGAAATATCATCTAGAATGCACTTTGAAAGGCAATGTTGTTCCTACTATCGTGATATGATAGTTAGGAATTGTAATATATGTATTTCGCTCTCACAGCCTTGAACAGTCGGCTAGTGCGACGAAATATGTGTCAGCTGTCTTTGTGTTTGTATACGGAATAAACAAATGGAATCATCAGATTTTCTGTGTCTACCTTTTTCGCATCGAAGTTTATTCTACGTGAACAGACCCATTAAAGTGATGGACCTTTAACTTCTGATTGTGGTGGTGCTCTGGACACAAGTTTCTTGTTTTCTCCCCTCTGCAGGTACCTCATTAAGATGCTTGTCAAGTTATATTAAACTTATTGTTGATTTTGTTAGACTAGGGGGGTTGTTTTTTAAGCAAATACTAGCCTCGGACATGGAGACTGATACAGTGGGTGAAACCATTTTGCACAAGGCAGACCCGACTGATGTTACATTCAAGGTCATCCAAATAATTGCTTGTTTTTTGGAAGCTAGGAACGTTTTGGGATCTACCTGCTCCCCCAGAACACTATCTTTGACTGATTTGCTGGGTGGAAAGAGATAAGGAGAAGCCTTTCAGATGCTTCTTTCATGTTATAATTGTATGCCTTTTAGAATTGCAGGTCAGACCCTATCCTGACTTTGCTGAGAGAAGACCTCTTCTTTACTCTGTTGATTTCCTATGCCCAGAGTATTAAGTTTCATGCTTGAATTCACAAGCTCTTTCCTTTGAACCTGAAATCTGGTTCCTCATAGAATTTACCCTTACCACTTTCAATACTTTTTTTAGAATATGGAAGTTCCTTTATGGAACCTGCTTGGGTGATATTTTGTTTGCTGTATGTGGTACTATTTAGCATGTTCTTTCTTATAATATATACATTCATACTCATGATCATTTGAGTATGTATGCTCTCATGATATATTTCCTCAAATTCTGCTGATTGATTTATTCTGTAATATTAATTATTTGTTAATAACACCCTTAAGGTTCAGACACCATCCTCTCTGGTGGTCTTGTACAGCCACATTGGTTTCCCTGTAATTGAAATGTGTTGCTCATGATAGCTCCTGCAACTTGATGATCAAAGGTCCATTTGACCAGTGGGGAAACATATGTGATGACTTCCCCAAGAGATTGAGATTTAAGAAACCCTGCTCTAATAGGTGATTAGTTGTTCTGTACCTAGAGACTCTTGTAAATATTATCATTGATTTACTAATTGATTGGTGATGTGAGGGAATCCTACAGTGTTGTAGCATAGTATGTATCTGTTTTGTGTATGAAAGGCAGTATGCACTGCCACACGCAACAAAAACGATTAAATGGCATTTGGCTACTCGTATTTTTTTATTCTGTTGGTGCTGTCAACTAAATAACACTTTCTTATTTTGAAATGTTCTTCATAGGTAGCTAATCAAACCTAATTTCTTCACAGATGAAGTTGGAAAAAATCGTGTTGTAAACAAAACAAGTCATTTGGGGACCATCTAACCACAACTAAAAGAATGTTAATACCATTACCTCTCCATATGGGCTACAGACCTTTACAAATTTCTGAAATCTGAAGGAAACTGCTAAATACCTTGTAAAGATGGAAATATCCGACAGCAGTTTGTAGTGTCAGAAATGTGAACTCTTTTCAGATCTGAAACTTTAACCCACCCTACCATGTTTTCGCAAATATGGAATTATTTACCATGCGAGGTCTGTTCACCAAATGTTTTAGCTGTCAAACTTTATTTGGATTTTTGATGTATACGCTTTGAAGACAGAATTTGAAACTTAGAAAACTGTAACAAAAGACATTTTCAGCGTTGTAAGGCCCCGAAAACTAAACTTTTATGCATAGGGACCTAATTCACAAGGGTAACGTAATTTACATTTTGAGTATGTTTAATATTTTTTGCCTGTTGTCAAAATCCGAGTGTAAGTTAAACTTTTGAAGTAAATTTACAATCAGATTTTGTGTATAGCCATATGATTTTGATGCAATATCTGCTTTTTCTAATCTTTATGACTCTTTATAGCCCATGTGTTATATTCCCTTCACAGCGCTTCTGGTATTGCACATTTTTCGTTGTTGTGCTACACTGAACGGTTAGAATATTATACTCTGTTCTTTCTTTTAAATAATTTTCTACCGATACATGGATTATGTTGGCCTCTCCATCCATGCCCAAGGACCTATACTCATTAAAGAAATATGGGCTGTGATTTAGCAAGATGGGAGTTTGATTTGCTGGCCACGTTACTTAAGGTGGGGTGATAGCACCATTCAGTTGTCCCCAAATCCTGTATTTCTCGTTGCGTGCCCCATTTTCTCCTTCCCCTCTGCCAGCTTTTTCTGCATCTCTCACCAGGACATACGTTTGTCTTCTATTTCTCTGAATTATCCAGCCTCCGATTATCTTGTTCCTGTTACGTCACAATGTATTTGTGGAGTAGGTCAATACTGTTATCCTACTTCATAAATTACAGCTATCATATATCCTCCCTTCTCGATCCCCCCGCCCCCACATTTTTAGACGTCTCCACATACACATTTGACATATCCAAAATGCTTTACACCAGACATCTTCACTTCCCTATTGTTTATCTCAAATTACAATGGATGCAAAGGAGACTGCATTTGTAAATCCATTAAGAGTATATATTTAAATGTGAATCATAAGTCTTACTGTTATGCACTATTCGAATACTAAAAGCACTGATATTGCATTACTTCAGGTAGCAGTTGCATGCACTTCTACCCTAACTTCCCTGCAAAATCCTCCAGTTACATGATGAAGTAAGTAGTATTCTTTTTATTAGTAAAACATTGCAGCCTACAATCTTTAAAACATGGATTGACCCAGAAGGCAGCTTTGCCTACATGAAACACAAATCTTTGGGGTCAACTCTGATATCTGGGATTGTCTATGCACCCAGCACCTGTAATCTGTCCTCTTTCTCATGATTTTCCAGAATATTCACCTAGTACATGACCCTGCATTAAATTGGGCTGGCCCAACAGAGAAGTGCCATAATGGGGATAGATGCCTACTATTCTATATCTTTGCAGACCATGGTCTCCTTGACATTGGGTGCTTGCTACACCCTCGGAGCACTCTGTGAACTGTGCATGGCATGACATTTCCCATTGATTATTTTCTGAGGCAGGGTTTATTACTCACAGTGAGTGATACTATCCTGTAGTGTCCAGGAGAGATATCAGACCACTCTCCGGTCCAGTTAATCTTCGACTTTGGACACAGCACAAGAGTATCCCAGAGGGCAAAAGTTCTTTTCTGAATGCTTGAAAGAGTGAAATGTGGCCAAAACGTCATCTCTAAAGTCAAGTTGCTATACACCTGATTAACTGTTCAGGTTAGTTTTGGTGGAATTCGATTGAGACCCACCTTGATACAAACGGGGCACAAGAGGATGGTCCCTTATCTGACTGTTCTTCATTTGTGCCCTCGAGTCTCTATCAGATGCGATTTGGGCCTTGGTAGGATTAACAGGAGTACCCATAGTACCCAGGAAATCATTTATATATGCTGATGATATTCTGCTCCCTATTACCTCCCAGGAAATGCTGATAGTGTCATGACTGCACAAAGGTTTTGCAAAATGGCCTCACCTTAGTCTCTACATGTGGGGTAGTGTGCAAATATTTAAAATGGTGATGAACCCTCATTATAAATAAGTTTAAGCAAATAGGTTGAGTTCTGAGACAACAATTTTTTGATCATTTAAAGTTTATGTACCATGGGCCAGATGCCTGATGTACAAAGTTGGATGATCAGAAAACAAACTCAACATAAACCTCTATTGTGTCAAGTGGATGGGTTGAGCGCACAGCACATTCTCTGATGATCCAACAAAAGAAACCTTGGGACAGCGGATGCTTCAATTGACTTAATTTTGGGGCTTCGCTAATAGACAACCTCAGTATGTGGAAAAATTAATACAGTCTTGAGGTGTTTTGCCAGATGGCATGTTTTGTCCTGGGGTGATCCACTGGGTCGAAACATCAACATTTTGTTAGGGATTGTTAATGTTCTTGCAATCTAACACAGAAAACACAATTTGTACTGAACTGTATTTATTTACATATTTGGGTGCATCCCTTATGTTTATACATGCATCATGTTTCATTGTTCACATAAATGCACTTATGAGCACTGCACCTTCTGCACCAATTTAATTTATAGCCACCTATCTGAAGAATAAAATAAGGAAATATTGCATGTATCTATAAAGGCTTTATTGTTATTCATATTTTCAAAGCAAGCATTTAATACTACAGAGGTTCATTGAGTGAATAACCTTATTATGATACTTGAATGAGATCCAGAGAACAGTTGTGTTTGTTCTATGGTGTGTGTTGTTATTAATAGCTGAACATTAAATGTATATACTGCAGAATTATATTATTCCATATGTTATTTCTACTGTGCCAGCTCCTGCTGGGCAGTGTATGATCACTATCCTGCCTGGTTGCACCCTGTATGCATGATTTAGAAAACCCCAATGAAAGTTTGTTGCACACTGCCACATGCTGTGATCAAACAACACTACCACTCACATCACAACATACAAATATCCAGCATACTTTATGTTTAGGTGAAGAGTTTCACCACATATTCTTCTTTGGATAGTATCATCAGACAGCAAAGAACTTAGAGGATGTAGACAAAACTGAAAGCAAAGAATCAAGGTAGACACAGAACCAGAGAGACACCATGGAAATGGACATCAAAACACAAGACTGGAAGTTGGCAGATAAATTACAGATACACATTTGAGTTAGACTCTCTAAAATTGAGAGTCATAAAAGGAACATGATTGGAACTTCTCATCTGCACATGCCATCACTAGGAATGCATTACTTTTCAAAAAAGGTATTGGGTTCATACAGTTTACTTCTGAAGATATTTATCAAGAACAACACAAAAAATGCCTCATAACAGCAAAGAACAGAATGTGTCAGTGGGGCCTGCATGTTGATTTGAGGTCATTAAGGATCAACTCAAGAACACTGTGAATCTAGGGGAAAGTATTTAAAAAAGAGGATGTAGGTGGTGTTGAAATAGACCCTGAGAACTGACCTGGAGAATGTATATCAGTGACCAGTGAAGGACTGGGCTATTCTAAGGCCCAGCGGTGCCAGGGGACAACACCTGAAACCTTCGTGGGTTACCTGTTCCGGCGTACAAAACACAGAGACACGGCACACTTCCTGCGGCGTCAAAGATCAGCATTTATTCACTGCAGGGATACAGAAATCGCAAGAAGTACACAACGTGTAGGTTCTGAGAGACTGCTTCGAATTGCACAAGTGGATCGCTCCTTTTATACACATTTTCGTCATTGCTCAGCATGGCGAACAAAAGGTTACAGCTTAGCTCCCATAATAAACTTCAAAAAGGTCGCATTCATGTTTTCAGAAACCCGAAACATAATTACAGCAGCATTGCCGGTTCCCAACTGTAAAAGCACATTAAGCAAATTCCATTCTGACCGTAACGAATTAGAGGAAGGGACAGAAACAGATGCAAAGGAAAAAGATATGGATGTACAACAGTTTAGAAAACAGTATAGAGAGCAATAACGGAAACTTGATTGCAGGATCAAAGGACTCGTACCTAATGTATGCACGACTGAAACAATAAACGGCATGGCAAGATGAGCCTTAAGCGGGGCCATCTGCCTTTACCGTGTCAGCCCCCTCACCATAAAAGACACCTTCAAAGGAACATGTGTCCTCCACGAAAGCTTGGGAATCCCAGGGTCACGAAGCAGACAGTGTCCGTTCGCTGGCTACTTGAGGGCAAGAGACAAAATGGACGTCGTATCTAAAATGGAACCCAAGGGTTCAGATGGACATACCCAAGAATGAGACGAACCATACATAGTAGCGTAGCGAAAACGCGTACACCCACTAAACTCGTCATTTGCGGTTCGTAGATACCAAACTCGTCCATATTCGAACATACCCAAAATGTCAGTCAGATTCTCACGGAACCTCAGACGCTCCTTTTGCCCTCATGTAGGCAAGCACTAGTCGAGATCAGAATCGATTTCGATATTCATCAGATCGTTCAGTTGCTGCTGGAACATCATTCTATTCATCAACGTCTCTTTGGTAACTGATGGCCGTCTTATACACGTTGTAGCACAGAGGCCACATAAGGCCGGACCACACTGTACGCAAAGACAACACGTGAACAGAAACGTTACAACAACCCCCATGATCATCAGAATCTTCCAACCCCAAGTTGATATCAGGCCCCAAAACCATCCTAGAAGCGTCCAATTACCCTCGTCCACGTGTATGGACTCGGAGATCTTATGCAACTTCGAGATGGCTTGGTAAACAGTTGGAGCGTTGTCAGGAATGAAAATGCAACAGCTCGAATGGATAACTTTGCACACACCACCTCTATCTGCAAGAACAACATCTAGAACCATACGGTTCTGCAACGTCATAAGTCTATCCGCCTGAAGTTCCGCTGTTAAATTACCAAGAGCACTCGCAGTTATGTTTGCAGTCAATTCTACCACACGGGTCAACTGTCTCAGGTTCCTACTATTAACCATAGGTCCCCAAAACGGCAAGAAACCCTTAAAGAAGTCTCCTGCTTCTTGACCCGCAGTGTCTTCTTTGCTGACAACGACTCACACAACTCTAGTTTTATGATAGTCGGAGGCAACTGTAAAAGTCGGTGGCAAAAGATTCGCAATATAACAGGTTCCCGAGAAGTCACGGGGCAACCATGTATATGCACGCTCATAACATACGAAATAGGTACCCTTGGCAGTCAGGAAAACAGGGGAAGAGAGCATCGGTAGAACGTACGTGTCAGTACAAGCACTGTCCCCAAGCTGGGCTCTCGGATTTCGACCAAGACCTTTCAAGCAGAAATTACCGAGGTGGGGTACGATCCATATTGGAGACGAGCTCTTGAGCTGTCTATCACCCACTGACATACTCTACTCAGCCTCACCCAGATCTTTATATGCTTGTATCTCTGCATCTGGAATAAGTGACACATCAAAAATATCTCGATCGAGATCAGCAATCGCTATCGCCAAAGGCTTGTGGTACGGACCAGGACCAAAATCCGCGGAACGTGGCTCTTGACTGGGGTAGGAATCTAGTGCACTACGGAACATAGTTTGGAATGCTCGAGCTGACCCCAGGGAACTATAAGGAAGAACCAAATACGGAATACCTCTATCCATGGTATGTGGCATTAACCCACACACCCAACAGTTGGTAGTATTCATTACCAACTGATGCTGATGTAAGAGTTGAACAAAGGAGTTATTCATGAAGTCCGCACGTCTAACCTGCTCATGTTGGGGCAGAGGATGAAAGGAATGTGGAGAAACAGTAGTAATGGAACTTAGTTTAGGAGAAAAGGTAGGAGAAACAGAAGGCAATAACGACTGTATCCCAAAATACACTCCGCCCACCAATAGCATAGAAACAGTCAGAAACAGTAGAAATACCTGAAACAAAAAACATTTCGTTCGTACAATCTTATGCAATTTTGATCTTTGCGCCGACATCCTTTCTACTTCCAACAGCTTAGAGAACGCCATCCTCTAAAAACCGTCCGTACGTTCTTGACGCACTTCGTTCTGAGTAGCAATTATCAATCCCCAGGAGTTCCCAGGAATCGACAAAAGGTAACTGACCTAGTATCAGGAACCTGCTAAACAGAAGGAAGTACCCGCACGGCCCTACGGTTAACCCAGATGATAGGTTTTCTTAAACAAACATCCAACTTAATAAAAATCTCTTAGCTGTAAAAAATGCACGTAGAAGGAAACTCAAAAATCAGCTTAATGTTCGTGGCAACAGTAAAGGAAAATATAGAAAAAATTATTAGTCTTTGTCATGTGAACGAAGAAAATATCGACATCTTCCAGGTCGAGTCTGCTCTTCAAATAGTTGTTCAGCTGGTGAAACAATGTTCAATCGATCAGATGACAATTCAGACCTCGAGTTCTCCAAAACTGACGACTCAACAGATGTGTCCGGCTGCAATGAATTGTCTACTACAGGTTGAGCATTGCTAAACGGCACGTAACGTAGAGGAGTCTCAGTTTCCGCTGTCGCAATACCAGTTCTCACCCAATTATCTGTTGGTGAAGGGATCGAAACCTTTTTGGTATGGGTGGCATGCACCCAGTTCTTTCTGCCTTCCAACCGAACTGCAGTCCTTGTCGCCAGCAGCACTTGAAAAGGGCCCACAAATCTCGGCTCCAGATTGCGTTTTCTGCCAAAATTGCGGGTAACAACCCAGTCACCCGGTTGGAGCCGATGTCCAGGACCCTCTGTCTGTGCCGGTAAAGCTTCAAAGACCTGTTGATGAATTAACCTTAGTTTAGCAGTCAGATCATGAAGATAATCAATTAACATGGGATACTCAAGGCTATCAAAGGCCTTAGGCCTCGGGACTCCCCAAATGTTTGCAGGGCGGCCGAACACAATCTCATATGGGCTAAGCCCTACTCGAGAGTGCACAGTCGCCCTGGTTGACAAGAGAGACAGAGGCAAAGCATCAGGCCATGACAAACCAGTCGTAGCTTGTATTTTTGCAAGTTTCAGTTTCAGAGTACCATTGTACCCTTCAACCAAACCCGCTGCCTGAGGATGATTGGCGCTATGGAATTTCTGTCGAATTCCAAGGCCCTTACACACACTCTGCATCACACTTCCCACAAACTCACTTCCATTATCTGACCACACAATCCGTGGCATTCCATACCGAGGAAAGTATTCCTTTAGTAGGACTTTCGCTGTGGACAAGGCAGTATTATCCTTGAGAGGATAGGCCTCTATCCATCTGGAGAACGCACAAACCACAACCAAAACATACTTCAGATTATTGCATCTCTCCATATGGATGAAGTCCAGCTGGATAACCTCAAAGGGACATGTAGGAGGGGCAAAATGGCCAGGTGGAGTGGGAGTGCCCTTGCCAGGATTGTACATCAAACACACCATACAATTCTTAACCACTCTCTCAGCACATTTAGCGATACCATCATTCTTCCATACAGGAGACAACAGCTTACATATACCTTTCGCGCTAATATGTGACAAACCGTGAGCCATAGTCACAATGGCTAGCACATATGCATCCGGTAACATCCACCTCTGCCATTCTGACAAGTCAACCCAACATCCATAGGTATCTAACTTTCCCATACTTTCTTTCCACTTGGTCTTTTCAGTTTTAGTGGCCTCGTTCTGAATTGCTTTTACGCTCTCAACAGTGTCTTCACACATACCAGTCTCCGTCGGCCACCGCACTGAACTCGTAACATACATTCGCGACGCAAGAGTCTTAGCTGTTTCCTTAGCAATCTCATCCGCAAATGCATTACCACGACCAACATCATCCGTAACCTTTCGATCCGCACTACATTTAATGATCGCCACCTGTTTAGGCAATGTGAGTGCATCCAAAAGATCATTCACAAGCTGTCCGTGTTGGATCTTCGTACCATGCGATGTCATAAATCCTCTCTCTCTCCACAATCGGCCAAAGCTATGTGCAACACCAAATGCATACTGACTGTCAGTAAACACATTCACTCGCTTTCCTTTAGACAAGACACACGCTCTCGTTAACGCAATCAACTCTGCCGCCTGCGCTGAATTCTGACTCAATCTCGCAGTTTCCACAACCGTACTCAACGTCACCACAGCATACGCAGTTGTCACATCACCATTCGGCAACTTAAAACATGAACCATCAACATACAAAGTGCCATCGGGGTCTATCAATGGAGTGTTTTTCAGGTCCACACGACCCTTCGTTTCTTCTTCAGTTCGTAAATAACAATCATGTGGTGATACACGAGTTGATTCCACATTAATCGGCAACAATGTCGCCGGATTCAGCACATTACAACGTTTGATCTGTATATGACTTGCCAAAAGTGTTAACTCGTAACCGGACAACCTTGCACTCGTCAGATGTTGAGTTTTTGTACGATTCAGGAGAGTGTCAACTGCATGCGGAACCATCACTGTGAGCATATTATCCATAACCAGACCTGCGGATTGTCGAATAGACACCGCAGCTGCCGCTGTCGCCCTCAAGCAACTTGTCAACGCTCTAGCTACCGGGTCTATGGTCGAGGAAAAATATGCACATGGACGCTGCTTACCACCAAATTGTTGCGTCAAAACACTCAACGCACAACCTTCTCTCTCGTGAACGTATAGTGTAAATGGCTTACTGTAATCAGGAGTACCTAACACAGGAGCCGAACACAACGCGTCACGCAGTTCAGAAAAACTTTTCTGACATTCTTCCGTCCATGGCAAAGGAGTCGAAACATCCTTGCACGTGAGAGCTATCAATGGCTTCGCTAACAGTGAAAAGTTTGGGATCCACTGTCTGCAGTATGACGTGATACCTAGAAAGGCACGCACATCTCTCTGAGTTGTTGGCACCGTCATTCGAGCAATTGCTGCAATTCTTTCTGGGGTCAACCTTCTTCCCTCCTTTGACAATAAGTGACCGAGATAGGTTACTTCTTGACAACAATATTGCAATTTAGAGGGTGACACCTTGTGATGTAAGTCACATAGATGCTGTAACAGTGATACTGTAGCAGTTTTGCAAATCTGTTCAGTGTCAGCAGCTACAAACAGATCGTCAACGTACTGAATCAAGGCCGCACCAGTCGGTAACACAAACGCATCAAGTTGGCTCTTAAGCGCTTGACTATAGATCGATGGACTCTCACAGTAGCCCTGAGGTGCGCGTTTAAACCTGAAACTGCGACCACCTAACGAGAAACCAAATAGATCTCTGCTTTCCTCAGCAATTGGAATGCTAAAGAAGGCATTCTTCAGATCAATTACCGAGAACCATGATGCAGAAGCTGGAATCAGAGTTAGCAAAGCCGTAATGTCGGGCACTACGGGGAACTGTGGAATCACAATTTTATTTACCTCCCGTAAATCAATGACGAAACGATACACAGGAGGCTTAGATGGATCAGTTCGTTTCAAAATAGGTAACACAGGACTATTACACACGTTACCCCGAGTTTCTTCGATGACATCCTTATCGATCAAATCGTAAATGAATAGTGCTCGCTCTCCATCAAGAGAGATACGATACTGGGGAATGCGTGGGAAGCGCACATTTGATTTCAATTGAACAACATAAGGCGATATATCCAACAGGCCCACGTCGTTGGGACCCGTCGCCCACAAAGACTTAGGAAGAGACCTCAATTCCGGTGGGAGCTTACCAGTCGACAAATACATAGGAGAGATCACTTTCTGACCCAACGTAAGCTCCACTCCCGCAGGAGAACAGTACAAAGTCGCATATAACCGCTTCAACAAATCCAGGCCCAAAAGATTCTCACCACAACCAGTAGTCAAAAGCAAAGGAGCTTCTAACTCACGAGACCCAATTGTAAGGGGCAACGGGCTAGAAACTGGATTGCTAACGGGGGCGCCAGAGAATCCAACGGAAACATTCGTTAAGCCAGACAAAGGCGCGCCAGGGAGTTTCGAATGCATGATGAAGCTTTTCGCTGCACCAGTATCCAACAGAAAAGGCTCAACTACGCCCATTTGTGGCAACTGTAACGTAAGGCCCTCTCTGATCAACCGGAACCGATACCACTCCCTTTCTTTGTCTATGGCTGTCCTAATAATGACCGTCAGCAGCAACATCATGCTCGACATAATAGTCGTCCACATGATACGGTGCAGATCTACCAGCCGATAAATCGCGCCGATCAAAGCAATTTTGCGAGTCTGCTGAAGTGGCAAGACGCTCATTCTGATTCTGAGTAACACCGCGACCTCTACCACGAGATGCTTGTTGAGGACCACTACGACCTCCTCGAGCCGAAACACCATTGTTTCGGTCACGCAAAACTGGACAATTAAACTTCAGATGACCCTCGCCCCTACAATATGCGCATTGATTATACCCCAACATAGTTCGCGGTGTAGAGGAGTCGGTACGCGACTGCGACCTAGAAAACTGTGACTGTAATCGATTTTGCTGTTGCGAGTTATTTTGATTCGAGCGCGGGGAATACGCTTGCTGCAATAAGACCTTAGTTTTAAGATCCTTCGTTTTCTTATCTGCACGTTCGCTTTCTTCTTTCTCTCTATTTTCGTAGTATTGGGCCGTAGCTAATATTTGAGCAGTGGTAGAAACAGCCCACGAACTTTCAGAATTCTTCAATTTGTTGCTTAGTTCAGGCAGCAGATTCGATACAAATTTATCAACAAACAGTCGCTGACCTCCCTCAGTACCCATATCCTGACCACTGTGATCAAGGAATGCCTCCTCAAATCTCGTAAAGAAATCGGAGACACTCTCGTCTTTCTTTTGTTTGCACGCAGACAGTTTATCCCAGTTAACTCTTATTGCCGGCATAAGTGTCTTCATAAGTGTAATTATCCTCTGGGGCAGATTCTCAATGAGCTGTTCAGGTTTAGCCCCACCAACTTGCCGTGCGTCAGCCGCAGCAAGAGCAGCCCAATCACCGCCTAACTCGGCTACGTGATTCTCTTGGCGGATTTTCGCCCAAATCGGTTGAGGTACTACATTACCGAACAACATGTCGATATCAGCAAGGTTCATAATAGTAGCATCCACTAGTTGGGATAACTCCTTATAATAACCTGCCGGATTTTTGCGGGGGTCAGGTAAAGTTTGCTTCACCTGCAAAACTTCCGATCGCTTCCAGGGGAGGTGTATCCAAACTCTCTGAAAGTGTGGTGGAATGGCAGGGTTAGCAGCAGCATCACCTGGCATCCACACTGGGGGAACTTCCCGCATAGGGTACTGACCAGATTGTGCCATCCGCTCCTCAGTTTCGTCCTTAAACAATGCTCGAGGTGATACCGTAGATCGAAAAGATAACAAACGCTCTAAAGCATGTCGGACATTACTACCCACAATCATACCACTTGAAAAGTGATTCTGAAGTTCAGTAATCTCGGGCGGTACATTGTCTACTGCATCAGTATCCCACTTTTCTCGCAAAGATTTACACATTTCCTCGTACACAAATCTTTGTGTGGGCTCATTAAACTGAGAAAATGTCTCGAAGACTATACGCGAAGTGTACTTCGCAGGATAACTAATCCATTTATGCGCCAGTTTTACCAACGACTCACGTTCCCTACCATCAGGAATTTGGCTATGCCTCTGAGAGACATCAGAAAGATCGGACCCAAGTATCGGCCCAAAAAGCGGAGAATAAAGATTAGCGACAGCATTAAATATGCGACTACGAACAGAAGGGGAAGAAGAAGGAAGCACAGGAATAACTACATCAGGGGTAACCGTAGAACTAGTAGAAGTAGTCGAGATAGCAGGAGTAGTGGTAACAATAGGCTGAAGAGGTACAGGCAAAGGAGCAATAGGGAAAAGAGCGGGGAGCGGAGGATGAACAATTTGCGGCACAAGAGGATTCGGAAGAACAGGAGGAACAACAGGCTGTCCAGCAGCCGCCAAGACAGCAGGTTGGGGAGCAGGAGGTATCACAGGACCCACAGTATCTGGTGCATAGGGAGGTGGTGATTTCAATAGATAAGACAATAAGGAATCCTCGACCGTTTCTTCTCCCGTCTTATCAGGACTAGACGGTAAAACCGGATAACATTTATCCACCGCCATATGATACAATCTAGCAGAAACTTCCTGCTCCTTCTCATCCTTGTCTCGCTGATACTGTTCTGCATTTCGCATCACCGCAATAACACCTTCTCTCTTATTTTTCTCAGACTGTTTAATTTCTTTCTGCTTGGCCTCTTTACGCCATAACCGAAAGGAATCAAACATGGCTGGCCTAGCCTTCCTTTTAAACAATTTAGTTTCAAGATTATCCAATATTGCAGTTTCGAAACTACCATGTGGTGGCCAACTAAGAACACCATCATTTTTAGTATATCGAATCCAATATTCATTATATACGATAGGACCTACTCCATGGCGACTATAGAGCTCATAAATTGGAGTTCCAACTGGAGGTATCGGACATGAATCCTCTAGTCGGGAATCCGTGCTGCAACATTTAAAGAACCCAAACAAAGTACTACGGCCAGGCATCGTGCACACTAACCGAGTTTACAAACTTCAAGGGCTATCGAATTACGATGTCCTCGCAAAAATTGCAAGACCCTCGGTTTTTGGCAATTGCAATTGTCAAATAAAACCCAACAACTAAGAACCAATGACTAAGAACCACAAATGCAATGGAACCATGCAAACAACCAAGTCTACTTTGGGAGCGACCCACGAATACTTAACTGAAAGAGCAATGGCGTCACCAGGAAGGCCCGTCTATCATCTCGCCGTACAAAGGACTACGCCAGGCGCCAAAACAGGTCGACAGTCAGGGCATCAGTCCGTCGCAGCCGTCAGGAGGCGGGAATCTTCGCGGGAAAAGTCTTCGGGCCACTTATGTCGACAACTGGATCGATGAAGCGGGGTGCACCTTCCCTCGGAGATTTCACACGAAGTTCCTCACGATCGTCGGGCTTTGGACCGGTACCGCTGATGTCGCCCCACGTTGGGCACCAACTGAAGGACTGGGCTATTCTAAGGCCCAGCGGTGCCAGGGGACAACACCTGAAACCTTCGTGGGTTACCTGTTCCGGCGTACAAAACACAGAGACACGGCACACTTCCTGCGGCGTCAAAGATCAGCATTTATTCACTGCAGGGATACAGAAATCGCAAGAAGTACACAACGTGTAGGTTCTGAGAGACTGCTTCGAATTGCACAAGTGGATCGCTCCTTTTATACACATTTTCGTCATTGCTCAGCATGGCGAACAAAAGGTTACAGCTTAGCTCCCATAATAAACTTCAAAAAGGTCGCATTCATGTTTTCAGAAACCCGAAAAATAATTACAGCAGCATTGCCGGTTCCCAACTGTAAAAGCACATTAAGCACATTCCATTCTGACCGTAACGAATTAGAGGAAGGGACAGAAACAGATGCAAAGGAAAAAGATATGGATGTACAACAGTTTAGAAAACAGTATAGAGAGCAATAACGGAAACTTGATTGCAGGATCAAAGGACTCGTGCCTAATGTATGCACGACTGAAACAATAAACGGCATGGCAAGATGAGCCTTAAGCGGGGCCATCTGCTTTTACCGTGTCAGCCCCCTCACCATAAAAGACACCTTCAAAGGAACATGTGTCCTCCACGAAAGCTTGGGAATCCCAGGGTCACGAAGCGGACAGTGTCCGTTCGCTGGCTACTTGAGGGCAAGAGACAAAATGGACGTCGTATCTAAAATGGAACCCAAGGGTTCAGATGGACATACCCAAGAATGAGACGAACCATACATATTAGCGTAGCGAAAACGCGTACACCCACTAAACTCGTCATTTGCGGTTCGTAGATACCAAACTCGTCCATATTCGAACATACCCAAAATGTCAGTCAGATTCTCACGGAACCTCACCAGATCCTGCAAGAGGGTATAATGTCGGAAATCTAGGAATAAGCAGTGTAGGTTCAGGTGGCTTAGGGGAAGAGTTGTGGTAGACAATATCTCCTCTGTTGTAGCTACTAGAGGGTTGAGCTCAAAGTTTATTTATTGACTTTAGTGGTTCACCCTGACAGAGGTTGTGGTTATAACTTGAGATGAGTACTTACCACCCTCATCGAACTCCCTTTTAGGACCTCCAAGCCTTTTCTCAATGGCATTAGAATTATGAAAACAAGGAAGACCTGGTTCAAAACATTTCATCTTGGGTGTCTATTACAAACAAGTTTAAACATGAAAGATTTTCGTCTCATAAGCCAAACTTAAAAGAAGCTGCATCTATGTTTTTTCAATACTTGGTAGACCGCCATAGTTTTAGTTGCAACATTTTGGATATACCAAGATTATATAACTCTGTCATCAACAGAAAAATCTATACTTCCTCCTTTTTAGTTAGACTAAAAATACACTGAATTGTCCTCATCACATCTATTTTAGGCTTATTATCTTCCCTTGAGATGACATGGCTTAAATACTGTATTTCAGATTGGCAAATTTACAATTGCTAGATTTGAGTGCCAAACCTTTGTTATAAATAGTTTCCAAGACGCTTCTTACTCTATCAAGATGTTGTTCAGGAGAGCTGGAAAACACCAGATGTCATATTGGAAATATTGCACACTAATGATACATCAAATAAATAGGCCAAAAGCCTCTGAAAAAGAGAAGCAGCAGAGCACAAGCCAAAATGCATGCAATTGATCTAAAAAACACCAAAAAGGGTGGAAAAACACATTGAAATTCTTAGATTCCTGATATAATTTGACCTGATGATGTGCTGATGGGAGGTGTAGAGTATTAAAACCATTCTCTAAAAAGCACACTGTGTATTTTGCAATATCAACACAAAGGGGCATATTTACAAGGGCATTGCGCCACTGGAACTTCACTCTTTCCGTTAGGGTGACGCAATACCCTGATCCATTTTTACAAAGCGGCGTTAAGCCATTTTGTGTGGCTTAACACAGCTTTTGGAAATATTGCCACCTTTCACGCAGGTAGCTGCGTGAAAGGGAAGTGCACTGGGTGGTGCTGTGGGAGTTCCACTTCAACATGCATTGCTTTTTGACTCTGCCCCAGATTTATATGGATCTGTAAATCTGAGGCACGCCAAAATGTAATGCCACTGAATAGAACACATTAGGTTGGTGCAACTAGGAGAAATACTTGTATTTCTTCTTGTTATTGCTCTTTCTGTGTGTGCGCATGCAGCACACATCGAAAGAGTGTGCTGCATTCTGCATCACACATAGAAGGATCAAACTGCCTTTCAAGATTGTTTATCTGCAGAAAGGGGACCCTTCCAACACATGAACAATCATCCCTGCAAAACAGACACTCATGCACCATAGCGTAAGGGTTCCTGTGTTGCAGGGAATCATCCCTGCAATGCAGGCACCCTTGCACTATATTGCAAGGGTGTCTGTGTTGGCATTAGGCAGCTTTATTTCTAGTGCCAGTGCAAGAGAAAACACAGGGGTGAGCCGTATTCTTGTAAAGGCGGTGCATCCCTGCATTTTTTTAAATAACACAACGCGGTGCTACTAAACAGCATGCTGCGCAGCGCTGCGCCATTTCCTTGTAAATATCAACCAAAGTTGAACATCAAAATTGGCCAAATGCGCTTATTAGCACTGTAGCCAACTACTCAGTTGACTCTTTAGGCTGAATGATGTTTTCAGCACGTAATTTGTTGATCTCTGTTTCTACGACATCCTGTGCACTTATGAGTATAGGCCACACCTTAAAAAGCTAATTTTATCAGAGAATGCTTTCAGAAATGCCTTTACTATCTCCTATCTAGAGCCTCAACACAGTTGACCTGTACTGAAAGCACAAAACTGGGGTTAAGGTTTATTACTTAAGCTTCTATTGCTGGCCAAGCGACAAATAGCAATGTGCTGGGCTCGTCGCAGAAGCCCATGTGCCACTGACTGGATTAGAGATACGGCGTTCTGCCATGGCCAACTGTCTGAATATTGGCAGTTGATGCCCGAGCAGGCTCACCCCAGGGACATTTGGAAACCGCTGCAAAGATATCTCCTCTCACACCCCCTGGATCAGAATGGGCTCCCCTTGTCAGCCTAGAGCCTATAATGAGGGTGTGTACCACTTGTGTTCAGGTAGAGCGCAATTATGCAGCCTACAAACTTGTTCCTTCTGGAGGCCAGTCACTTACCCCCACCCCTTCTTCCCCCTCTTCTGTACCCATTCTTCTGCTCCCCCCTTGTTTTGTTTCCCCCCGGATTGTGCAGTGAAGACCACTTTTGAACATTGGAACTGCGATACCAGAGTAATCCTCGCAGATAACAATTGTAATCTAGCACTATCAAATATTGGAAATCTTGGTCGATTTCATTCATTTTAGCAGTTGCTCCAATGAAATCAAATTTGCAAGTGTTACACTGTGCAAATGTTTTGTATTCAATAAAACCTCTAAAAAAAAAAAATAAAAAAAAAAGGTTTATACTTAGTAGCTTTTTGGTGTGCTCACCTAAGAATCGTATTGCCAACTAAGGGAACATTAACGTTTCCCTCTCTGGCGTTAATACAGAATGCAACAAAATCTTCAAAATACTCTCTACATTAAAAGGGCCTAAACCTATAACTGTATAGCTTCACATCATGGTCCTTCAGAGACACAATAAATTTCACATCAAAAACCTTGCCTCAGATTAATGTGAGTCTGGCTCCAGAATCCATCATCATTCTCATGTTGATACCATTTATGATATCAGTGTCAGCAGGATGATCAGAGTCCTTTCCATCTACACCATCCTTCACTTGCAAACCAAAACCCCCGAGATCAGCAGTAACCTCATAGACTCTGTCATTAGACTTTATATTTGCTCAGCATTTAGCCAATTTGATTTTTCCCCCAGTCCTTTAATGAAAATTCTAATCCCAGGACACTCTTTATGATTGGCCATATGTCCAGAACTACTGCAACGATAACAAGGTCCTATAACCTTCCTGTTCTGTTTGAATCTCCTAGGAATTTGAGATAGACAACGATTGCATGTACAGTAGACTATTATGGATTTTACTTACATATTTCTACTATATATGCAAACAAGTTCTCACACTGCTTTGCAAAAGTTAAGATTGTCTTTGTACCAGAGTTCTTTTCTACCCATCATTTCTACAGCATAATACAAACTCGTTTATGAGCAGACAATGGTCTCATTGTCTACTGCCTGCTCTCAAAAAACATTTGTGAACATTCGGAAAAGGGAAAGAGTGCCATGGGAACCCCTTCTCATTTGCGAATGGTTTACCACCTCCTTTGAGGAGGTGATACGGTAGTAAAATATGAATGTTTTGTGACTGGATTCCAGTTGCAAATCATTAATACATCTCTAAAGGAATTGTTATTTAGAAGAGAAAGCACTAAACATGCCTGTTACAAATATCGATTCGGTATCTATTCCCAAAATAAATTAGCAATTCAGTAATATAAGGTAACATATCACCATCATCAAAATACATTATTTGGTTTTTGAAGACAGTAAAACTTAACAAAACTTTGCAAACAAACAAAATACAAATACAATAAAATATCCAGTCATAGTATAACAAAAGGCAATCGAATGATCATGATTTTCCATGCCATGATAAGCTTAGGTAACAAATTACAGAATATCTAATTGGGTTTGGGGTCAGAAGGACTCCTGATTCTAACTAATCTGATCCTTACCATCTGTAAAAGGCCATGATGCATGAGGGCCCACGTTACTAGAAATACTTGAACTGCGCTGTACACCCTATAATGGAAATATTAAAGTGTATAATCTTTTTCACAAGTTTGCAAATTTAATCTTTTGGTTCCAAAGAAGTAAAAACTTGGTTCAAGATCTTAGAAGCTCTGCAATCTCCAACCTCTACATCAGAGATCTGTTCACGCCACATCATAAAACATTTGTGCTTGGTAAGAAAGGTAATGCTTGGTGTAAACACTTTTTACCACTGAATCATGAAGCCATACTTGTGCAAGTGGAAAGATGTGACAAGAGCTTTTGTGCAACGTTGTTATATTTCATGTTCTGTTGTGGTTTTGTGATATATTGTTGCATTTGGTCGCTTTGTAATTATTTAAGAGACACCAACAAATGCTGCTACCAGCAAAAAGCAGCACTTTTGTTTAATATTCTAGTGTCAAACAACAATTTAACACTTTCTATGATGGTAAAATACCACTGTTCCTGCTCTTTAATAATATACACCTAGCGGGGCGAAACATACCTGCCCTAATGTTCGCCGTCGCCATATTAACGTCACACAACACAGTACGGCCACGTGAACTCACCCGCGAACCACGGTCCGGTCGTAGAACTGCTAGTCATCTGCCATCCCAAGTCTGAAAGCACATCGAGCACCCCATGCCAGCCTAGACTTGCCTCTAGCACAGTAAAACACACATTTCCTTGTAGGTACCGGGAAGTTCATCCTCCATTGTCTGGAGGTCCCCCCTCTCTCTCTCCCCCGCTGAATCCCAACAGCGTCTACCCTTGGAGCTGTAACAACTTAGAAATCCCACTTCTAAAGAACATACCAACGGTACGTACAGATAACCACGTTTTTAACCAGTGTATATACGTGTAAATAGTCAACATGAAGTCCATCCATGTTCCTATAATAATAACTCGGTCACCCCATCTCTCTTTATTAGATACACCCAGTCCTTCGCACAAACAGGTGTTTACCCTGATGAAGACCTTCCACAATAAGTGCCACATAGAAGGTCGAAACGCGTTGGTTTCTAGAGGAGGCAAGCCTTACAAAGAACCCTAAGGAACAAAATCGACGTCAAGTCCTTAAAAAACATTTGCCAGACACCCAAGTATAGTGTCGAAAACCTGGTATTTTACTCACTGGAGGCTTCCTCCCTTTGGCACTCTAAAAACACTGTTATTCTGTGAGGACAAAAAGAATAGGTCCCGGGTACTTTATACGAAATGTGTAGGACTTCCCTCATCTGTTGAATATTCCACATTCTGTTGTTCAAAAAAAGTAGAATTTAGAACTGCTTTTGTCTTTTCATGTAAATATTGTTTATGTACATGATTGTCTATTTGTCGATTTGGTTTTCATTGTCAAGTGTTTCTAAATGTTTTTTTGTAATCTGATTTAAAGTTGTACAGCACTGAACAGATCTTGATGAAAAATATGAAATATAGTTCATGAGTATTACATGTACGAAGTGGAAAATAAAAATCCACTGTAAGAAACCGACTATCTGATTTATGGTGACAGAGGTATCATGTGTTGTTATTAGTCTTTGGATTCCAACTTCTGTTTACCTTAAAAGAATCAATCCCCTATTGTTTATATAACTTTTGAGAGTGGGCGCATGCCTACGAGGGAAAGTTGTTAGGATTTAGTTTGGGTAAATTTCAGGTCCCCCTGGCAGGAGATTATTTTTCCTTCCTCACAAAATCTCCATTCCAAGATTCTGTTCCTTGCTCCTTCTTTTCTCATTCTTTTTGCATAAGTGAGCCAGACTGACGCTCACTTCTTTCTCATTCCCCCTTCTTTCAATTACACGTATACTTTTATTTCTTTGAATTGGTTATCCCAGTATCACAGAGACTTGAACTTAGAGCCCTCTTACAAATGTCCGAACTAAAAACCTTAACAATTGGAGAGGATGAAATTGAGGAACTTTTGAAGAGACCTTCCAAATTCAATTTGAGCAACAACCAAGCGACACCAGGCCAACAGTCAGACCTGGAAAAGATTAACCGTTTAAAGAAGAAGCAAGTACGTACTGCCCTTCATGGAGAAGTACTGCTAGAACATCTACGAGCAGGGACCATACCTGCAGGATTGCAGGTAAAGAATGTTCCGGTGATTTTTGTAGACCAACCCGAATACATTGAAGGCTTCAGCCACATTGGTACAAAATGCTCTAGGGACTGGATGTTCCATTCTATAAAGACCGCAGAACGCCTTTCCCTTTTGGAACTAGACCTAATTAAAGAATTGGAGGAAGAATTTAAAAACAACACTACCGTGCAGGACGCTCAGGCACTCCTGATAAAGTTGGAAAAAGAAAACGAGACCTTCAAAAAGAACACAGAGGACTTTAAAAGAGCTAAATTGCAGAAAGATATTAACAACTTCTCCGAAAAAAAGACTTATCCATATCTGGAACAAGATTATTACAAGCAACAGACAAATGTGGGTATTCTTCGCACATATGGCGGAAGAAGTAGGAGACAATATATAACTTTTTCTGACGCATCTTCCTACTCGGGCGACTCAAGTGACTCTGACCCATCAACGAGCAATAGAGACAACGAACCACGCCAGTTCTTCCAACCGAGACCTTTTTTAGGGAGAGGCCAGAGACGCCCAACCGGAAGAACAAGATCCACACAATGGTACAATCGAGCTCCACCACCCCAACAATATCAAGGAGAGATCACAACACGGAGGAGAGTGTACAGATGGTAGAAAAGAAGAATCCTATTTTCAACTTATCAACCTATACCCTGTCACAAGATGAAATAACATTACTTCATAAAGGCCTATCATTCATACCCACGGTAAGACCTGATATCAGCCAAATGAAGTTGGAGATACTACAACTATTCTGGAAAATGCGTTTGAAAATCTTCTTCCTTAACCAAGAAGAAGAAATTACCATCAATTACTCGGGACTAAAAAATCCCTCGACGTTTTTTCCTGCGGCGGAATTGATGCCCGTGGAGCAACTCACTTTTGAAAAAAATGTGATGAGAGACCTGAGTGATTTAGACAAAAAGAAGATCTACACTAAATGGAATCTATCTAAAAATGAAAAAACAGCTTTGGATGTACTCATGAAGAATGAGGAAATCATTATCAAGCCTGCGGACAAGGGCAGGGCCATTGTTATTCTTCCCCGCGTAAAATATGAAATGGAAGTAGAACGTCAATTGAACCAAGAGGAACACTACAAACGTTCGGATGAGGATTTTGTGAATTTAATCAAACAAAAACTCATCTCCTTGGTAAATATTGGAGAAGATGAGGGTTGGCTATCAAAAAAAGAAGCACTATACCTGATCAATAACAATCCAAGAACACCTCTTCTATACGTTCTCCCAAAAGTTCACAAAGACATCGAAAACCCTCCCGGAAGACCAACCATTTCAGGAGTCAACTCCATACTCGAAAGACCAGCTAAGTATGTCGACACCTTTCTAAAACCTTTGGTGAGAGACACCATGAGTTACATCAAGGACACGACGCAAGCTATCAACTTATTGGAAGGTCATCCCTTTGATGAACAAGAGGAACGCCTAGTCACACTGGACATCGTCAGTCTGTATACCAACATCCCACAGGAACAAGGACTAGAAGCCATTGAGTTCTTCTTAGACAAACGTGAACGTCCACACAATGTCCCTACCTCCTTCATTCGACAGCTGGCTGAAATCTGTTTAAAATACAATTTTCTCACCTTTAACGGAACCCAATTTTTGCAAATCAAAGGAGCCGCAATGGGTTGTCCTTTCGCACCTGAAATGGCCGTAATGTTTATGGCACTGTTTGAAGACAGATGGGTCTACACTAACAATCCATATGACGGCCACATTAAAATGTGGTACCGTTATATTGATGACGTGTTCATGCTATGGCGAGGAGCACTGGATCAACTTCTGGAGTTCGTTAATTGGATCAACAACAGAAATAAAGACATCCAATTTACAGTCAATCACAATAAAGATGAGATGAACTTCTTGGATTTATTGATACGACACGAGGCTGGTCATCTGTACACAACCCTCTATAAGAAGAAAACCGACAAAAATACCACATTGCACTTCTCCAGTTTCCATCAGAGAAATTTGCGAGAAAATCTGCCCTTCAGTCAGTTTTTACGTATCAAACGTAATTGCATGAAGAAGGAAGATTATTTTGACAACGCCAATGCACTGATGGCACAACTGGTTGAGAGACAGTACCCAAAGAAATTACTGAAGAGGGCAATGAAGAGGGCGTGGTACATCCCCAGGGAATCCCTATTGGTATCGAAAGAACGAGATAACAACATACCCCTAGTTTGCGTCACTACTTTTTCTGGACGCACAAATGAGATGAAAAAAATAGTTCGGAGAAATTGGACAACTGTTAAATCTATAGAACCATTAAGAAATCCTCCAATCTTCGCACTTAAGAAAAATAGAAGCCTTAAGGACAAACTAGTACACGCGAACACGTCAAAGAAATGTGACATCAATCCAATTCGAACTATGTTATCTCTACCACCGATTAAGGGCCACCGTAAGTGTGGTAATTGTACATCTTGCCAGAGTACCATAGAGGGCGACATCTTTGTATATGGAAACAAATTCATAAAACATGAACCATTTACGAATTGTAACACCCATAACGTGATATACTGCGCCCTGTGCCCCTGCCCGTTGGCATACATTGGAAAAACAACCCAAGCTATAAAAACAAGAATGACCCAACATCGTTCTAGAATTAAGTGCAAGATCCTAACTGCACCGATGGTAACACATTGCATTGAATACCAACATAGCCCCAAAGATATCAAATGGACTGTCCTAAAGAGGGTATATGGAGCTAATGTTGAGAGTCTCCTTTCCAAGTTTGAGGCAAAAACCATTATGTACCTGAACACAATTGAAAATGGCTTGAACGAAACCAGTGAACTACAACACTGGTCTTGAATCTGTCTCTTCTCAATTCCTCTTTCTTCCCCCTTCGGTACATATCTGTACAGGCTTGTATACACTGCCATAATACACAAGGACGCTATATCCTTGTAAAACTCTGATTAACAAGAGCAAACATCCCGTGTACCGTTAAGTATGTGAACATTACTTTGTACTATGTGTGTCACTGACACTGTCAGTTCGTGTAAATACCATTTGTGCACACAGTCCATATGGTCATGACTACACAAACTTAGATCGTGTTCCAGCAGGTGGGCTTCCATCTCAGCAGTGGGATCGGTGTTAACTAGTATACATCCGACAGTGAGGGACACTGGGATACTCAGATCTCTCTATAGATTAACAGTGGTCCGGGACCCGTTTGAATCAGTTCTGTACGGAGCGTTGGGTGTTGGTAAGGCCCTTTAGTCAACTCCACTGTCCCGCAACGATGTTGCTTTAACAAATAGGAAGCCCTACATCCAGAACGCCCCTGAACATACACAGACACGCCCCCCTACACGCCCTCGTCTGAACTTACGCACGCGAGACCCGGAACCAGAAATCCACTTCCGGAGCGTCTTTGCCCACACCCTTAAAGTCAATGCACTAGGAGGCTCCTCCACACTCCGTGGGATTGATTGATTGCCCCCGAGTTGGATGCTGTATCGCTACGCAACTTATCCAAGAACGTGAAGCCCTGCTCCACCGTCTTTAAGCCAACGATTCGTATGAGAGCCTCGACCCCGGAAAAAGTTGGTAAGACCTTTAGGGATTAATGTTACCTGGGGAGTCTATCAGGCACCTACATTTCACGCTGCATAGGTGTTTATCCGCGCATTAGCCACTCGATATAGATCGGCAGCACCCTGAAGAAATCGAGAGCTCAGACCTTGGTGAAGCACGCCGACACCTCGCACCAATGTTTTTTCGCATGCCAGTCACACGAGGTAGACCTGTAGCAGCCACAAAACCGAAAGCACAGATCCCGTCCAAGCATGCACAATCCGATAGAGTTTGTCATTTATACACAGCATGTGTTTTAGGTGGAATAGCATAGACCATGCACCCCATTGGTACCTCTCAATGTGAGAGCGCACTCATTTTAACAATACACCACACCTTCTGTTTTGCCTCACTTACGAGACGACGCCATATTAACGTCACACAACACAGTACGGCCACGTGAACTCACCCGCGAACCATGGTCCGGTCGTAGAACTGCTAGTCATCTACCATCACAAGTCTGAAAGCACATCGGGCACCCCATGCCAGCCTAGACTTGCCTCTAGCACAGTAAAAACACACATTTCCTTGTAGGTACCGGGAAGTTCATCCTCCATTGTCTGGAGGTCCCCCCTCTCTCTCTCCCCCGCTGAATCCCAACAGCGTCTACCCTTGGAGCTGTAACAACTTAGAAATCCCACTTCTAAAGAACATACCAACGGTACGTACAGATAACCACGTTTTTAACCAGTGTATATACGTGTAAATAGTCAACATAAAGTCCATCCATGTTCCTATAATAATAACTCGGTCACCCCATCTCTCTTTATTAGATACACCCAGTCCTTCGCACAAACAGGTGTTTACCCTGATGAAGACCTTCCACAATAAGTGCCACATAGAAGGTCGAAACGCGTTGGTTTCTAGAGGAGGCAAGCCTTACAAAGAACCCTAAGGAACAAAATCGACATCAAGTCCTTAAAAAACATTTGCCAGACACCCAAGTATAGTGTCGAAAACCTGTTTTTTTACTCACTGGAGGCTTCCTCCCTTTGGCACTCTAAAAACACTGTTATTCTGTGAGGACAAAAAGAAGAGGTCCCGGGTACTTTATACGAAATGTGTAGGACTTCCCTCATCTGTTGAATATTCCACATTCTGTTGTTCAAAAAATGTAGAATTTAGAACTGCTTTTGTCTTTTCATGTAAATATTGTTTATGTACATGATTGTCTATTTGTCGATTTGGTTTTCATTGTCAAGTGTTTCTAAATGTTTTTTTGTAATCTGATTTAAAGTTGTACAGCACTGAACAGATCTTGATGAAAAATATGAAATATAGTTCATGAGTATTACATGTACGAAGTGGAAAATAAAAATCCACTGTAAGAAACCGACTATCTGATTTATGGTGACAGAGGTATCATGTGTTGTTATTAGTCTTTGGATTCCAACTTCTATTTACCTTAAAAGAATCAATCCCCTATTGTTTATATAACTAATGTTCGCCGATGACACGCTTTTATTGTCAAAATCATTTATGGGCATTCGGCGTACATTAGAGGCATTTTTCTCCTTCTGTAAAATAAAGAATCTGGAATTGAATTTACCTAAAACTATATTTATGGTCTTCAGCTCTAGCCCAGCCAACTGACCTCATCCCCAGCCAACTGCCCTCATCCCCAGATGGAAGGAACAGTGCTAGACCGAGTATCCACTTTTGATTACCTGGGGGTAACTCTTAATGACAAAATGAAATGGGGGTCTCATTTGGCGAAGGCCAATCTGAAGTTGACACAATCTGTGGGGGGTATTCTAAAGGTTTTCAATAACACCTCATCTAAGCCCTTGGGCCCCCCTATGGAAATTTATAAATCCCAAGTAAGAGGGGGTGCGCTATACGGCGCAGAGCTTTGGGGCCATTGTAGTATTGCCCCTCTAATTCTGACCGAGAATAGCTTTATTAGGCGGCTCTTGAAATTACCAATGAGTATCCCTTTAATCCCCCTGAGATGGGACTTAGGTCTGGTTCCTATTGAAGAGATCGCCCTAAATCTTCCACTCCTGTACTGGAGACGTCTCTGGTCAACACCTGAGCTTGTGAGCTATAGGCAGGACCTTGGTGATCTCTTGTCAAGAGGGAATACGGGGAAAATCCCATGGTTAATGCACATTCAGAACCTTTGCTATGCCTTAGGTAAGGGGGACCTGTGGACGTCACCAGAGGAGTCTTGCGCTTTACAGACTAAAAAATCACTGAGCGCGGCTCTTCAGCACTATCGAAAGGAAACATTATTAAATTCTTCCTTGGGCAGGCTTACTAACACCTTTTTGGATATTAAGATCAGTCCCCACTTTGAAAATGTCTTGGATGTTATCCAGCCTCCACTGGCCAAGAAATTATATACCCAGTTCAGACATGGTTCTTTACCACTGAGGGCCTTAACCCATAGGTTGGCCAGCGCGCTCTGTCCAACGAGTTTTTGTCCAGAATGTGTTGATAATTGTGAGACAGAGTTGCATGTTGTGCTCTTTTGCCCTCTTTACATCAAGGCAAGAGCAAAATGGATTATCCAACTCTGTAAGTCTAGGGGTCTCAGGGATTATCAGGAGGTATTTAGAATCCTTAAATATGATACTACCCCTATGATAGTGTTTGCGATGGCTAAATTTCTCCTTTCCATGTGGTATTCAAGGTGTAAAAAAATTAAAAAATTGTTAGGCTATAAATTGCTCTTACTGAGGTCAATTTGGCGTTGTAGCGTAAGCGTGTTTGGGTATGAGATGCGTCTAGGGATGGGATGCTGTTTCATGTGTTTATACCCCCATTGATACTACTTTGCCTCTTTCAATAATGTTCTTAATTGTGTTTTAAATATCTATTTAACTTCTAAATCATGTTTTTAATTCTTGATGGATTGAATCACATGTTAATCTCCATTTTTTATTAATCTTACTGTAATTATGTACTTATGTCTTTTTATGGTATTATATCGAAATAAATGTTTTTGACTGACTGACTGATATACACCTATCAGCCCAAAGCCTTGACAGAGACCATACCTTAAATTAGCATGCTCAGTGTTTTTTTTAAGTGAAAAGACCGTTAATGTTTTGATACAGAACCACATTATGGACAAGATTTACTAGGTACTTTAATTGTCCTTGTGAGACGCGAGTTATCACAAGGCAACACAAGTTCTTAAATGTGGTACACAAAGCCACAAAAGGGGCTATTTGCAACACCGTATGCAACTTTGTGAAGCAATGTAATGCAACACAGCAGTTTGCACTGCATTGCATTACATTTCGTTGTGGTATGTGCTCTTTAGGTGGAGCATGGCCATTTCCGTGCTTTAGCCCATGAAATCTGATGCAATCCCAGTTTACTAATGGCAGTAAATTTGGGATTATTTTAAAATGGTGCGCTAACTACAGAGAGGTGTAACAAGGAGAAATGTCTTTATTTCCTCTTGTTATTTCCTTTTTTCATCTCCGCTGAATTCTGCAGCACACACAGGAAGAGGAATACACCTCTAAGAATAGTTTTTTTTGCAGCAAGGTATTCCTTCTTGCACATAAACAATCCTGCTTATAACACAAGCACCATTGCACCACGGTGCAAGGCAGTAGCGGCAGCTTACTTTCTAAAACTGTGGGGTGAAATAGCTTTAACAGTACATCAGTAGCCTTAGGTAAGGCAGCTGAAATAAGCAACATTCCTACGATAAAGTATAAACCTCAATAAGCACATTAGCAACTGTGGTTTCAACTTGAGGAGCAATAAATGACAAGCAGAAGCTAATTCACTCCAAACCTGAAGCTGCCTCTGCCAGAAATACCCCAGTACTAGGTGAGGGGGTAGGAATCGTAACTCATTAAAAAATAAAGAAATAAAAACTCAATCATTTCAGGAACAGGTCACTGCGTCTTAATGTGTAACGCACACTGTTATTAAGATGTGCACTTATTCAACATACTCAATAACTCAAACCTCTGTTTTTTCCTCGAAAGACTCTTTCTGTGCATAGTATCCTCCAGTGCTCTGCTCTGAGGCTAGACATGCATTCCTAAAATACTCTGCACTTAACGTGGTTTATAAGATGCTTGTGTGATAAGGAGCGTGCCTTGGACTGAAGGTGCCCTCCACACTCTACATCCTCACGTGTGGAAGACCTCTCGGTACATTTCAAAGAGGAGATCCCCTCCTTGGCTTGTTGCATGACTTAGTTGTGATGTGCTGATTTTACCGCCAGTCTTGCTACTGGGGTCTTCATTTCATGGCTTACTTTCTATTGGGCCCCCATGTCACTATGGTCGTAGATGTGGCAGAGCAAGGCTGGGTGCTTCCTCTTCAGGTTTTCATGGGGCTGTAATGCTGCTTCACATCTCCCAGGAAGCTGATTTCTAGTTAGCAGGCTGGAGAGTCGTGGGGAGTCAAGGCTCTGAACACGGTCACCCTATATTTGAATGCTCTTTTTGCACAACAACACCATCTTGAATGGTGCTGCCGCCAATATTCTCTAGCCACTATCAGCAGCTGAGAGTCCTTTTGTGCTATTCAGGAGACACTTTTGCATGTCTCACAAAGTGCTTAGTAAGTGTGGGGGCCTAGAAATGGGTAATTTGCAGTGCATTGGCCTCAGACTAGTCTGGATCTCCTGGTTCTTAGCACTGTTACCTTATAACCTTAGAGTAATAGGGTGTGTTCGGTGTAGGTTTGTGTGGGTCTCGTAGTTGTGTCGCCACACACACCCCTCACTTGGGAGTGTAATTGGGTGCTATGTGTTCGTCCCATTTGCCGGTCCCTATAGTAGTCTGCCATAGGGGGCTCCAAACTCACACATCCTTCCTCCGCACAGTCAATGTTCATAACCACTCCTGGGGGGGCTTTCTGCCAGTCTCTTACTGCCAGTGGCTCCATTCAGGCCCTCGTCATCAACATCTGTATCTGCCGCATGCATGCCGCCTTCTCTGGTCCAGAATGGCCCTGAATTCAAAATGATATGAAAGCATGTATTTACACATGATATTTCCCTTTAAATATCCATTCACCACGGTGGTACATGCGCCTCCCTGTTTCTGGCCCGGTGGCTTTACACCCTAATGCGAGAGAAGGACTGTGACCTTGGTGCATGATTTGTGGTGTCAGTTGCTTTCACCTGAGAAACAATACTTCAGAACTGTGTGAAGTCAAGCAGAGGTGTAGAACACAAAATCCATAAGGAAACGCCTAAACAGAATACTAGAGGTAGTGAGGTTTCAATCCTGATGCTGCTCTCATGCTTCTGCTAATATCACCATGCATGAGGGAAGCTCCGGGATTGACTGGAGCGGGCTGCTTAGACGCTCTATCAGGCACTGGGTGCCTGTGCCTGCTCTCCACCCAGCTGTCTTAGACAGCTGGGTGGAGAGGTTTAAAATGTGCATGTCAGACTGGCCATCGCAAGAGAGTCGGCCAAAGTGAAAAGCGCAGTTTAAACTGAAGCAGCAATTACCACTGCTCCCTGCTGCCAATCATGCTTGTTGCAATGTCGGGGAGGACGACGCTCTTCCACTCCAGTGGAGGAACCGCCACCTGTACAAGGGTGCCTGCGTTAGTGCTAGACAGCGCTAGGGGGAAGCAGAAGTATGCCACATCTTAGAAGTTATGGTGCATTTCTTCTCTCTCTCTATTTCATGCATCATAGTGGAGCAACTTCCCTTGCTGCTATCCCTGAAACTTTAATAAATATAACCCTAAATTATTCTCCAATGAGGCTGTCTCCCCTGTGATTTTGACAAGATGTTTTCCAAACGTATTTGCCTGCTCCTCGTTTTGGAGCATATAATGATAGAATAATGACCAGATTACCTTTCTAGCATCCGATGCTCATCTAATGCCTCTATTTCACTGTAAAATTACTGTAGACCCAACTTCACATGCCCTGTAATAATCATAGCCACTGCTTTCTATTTATTTATAAATGATGAGAATGATTATAGGAATACTCACAGGACTTCAACCTGTTCCCCAACTTTTGTTATTTGTATCTCCCATTTTTTTGTGATGAGCTTAGGATTTTACCCCGACATTTCCAAACCATATTGTTCACTGCGCCACATGCAAAACTGTATGTCCACGAAAGTTCTCTCTATCTCTCATTGGTGTAAACTTCAAATGAGAAATGAGCATCTCAAACTCACAAACATTAAGGTGCCGATTACGATCCGGTAAAAAATGTCCCCGTACGACTCGTATCCGGTCTTTTTACCGTACGAATCGTACAAGTGCCGTACAAACTGGCAATTACGATTCGCATGGGAAAAAGACCATACGAATCGCATTGGGAATTATTCCCCACACGTCCTCGGATCGGAAAATGTGTCCGACACGTCCTCGGACGATTTACCGTACGAATGTGAAAAGTGAAGTCCGACCGCGGAATCACGATCCATCCCATGCGTCCGATGTTACAACCGTATGGAAAAAACACCGTCCGCACCGAACTCCCATAGCAACCATGGAGACATGTGCCCGCATACGCGCCCAACACTCCCCCCAGCCCCGTACGTTCGAGTCGTACCCCCCGTGTATGTACACCCCACCCGTGTATGTACACCCGTGTACGTGTCGTACCCCCGTGTATGTACACCCGTGTACGTTCGTGTCGTACCCCCGGGTATGTACACCCGTGTACGTTACAGTCGTACCCCCGTGTATGTACACCCCCACCCGTGTATGTACACCCGTGTACGTGTCGTACCCCCGTGTATGTACACCCGTGTACGTTCGTGTCGTACCCCCGGGTATGTACAGCCGTGTACATGTCGTACCCCCGTGCATGTACACCCGTGTACGTTAGAGTAGTACCCACCCGGGTATGCACACCCGTGTACGTTACAGTCGTACCCCCCGTGTATGTACACCCTCACCCGTGTATGTACACCCGTGTACGTGTTGAACCCCCGTGTATGTACACCCGTGTACGTGTCGTACCCCCGTGTACATTCGTGTCTTACCCCCCGTGTATGTACACCCGTGTACGTGTCGTACCCCCGTGCATGTACACCTGTGTACGTTAGAGTCGTACCCCCCCTGTATGTACACCCGTGTACGTGTCGTACCCCCGTGTATGTAAACCCGTGTACGTGTCGTACCCCCCGTGTACGTTCGTGTCATACCCCCATGTATGTACACCCGTGTACGTGTCGTACCCCCCGTGTACGTTCGTGTCATACCCCCCTGTATGTACACCCGTGTACGTGTCATACCCCCATGTATGTACACCCGTGTACGTGTCGTACCCCCGTGTATGTACACCCGTGTACGTGTCGTACCCCCCCTGTACGTTCGTGTCGTACCCCCGTGTATCTACACCCATGTATGTTAGAGTCGTACCCCCACCCGCGTATGCATGGAGCGTACCCCCACCGCAACATTCTAAGTACGGAGCGCACCCCACCCCCGTGTACGTTCGTGTCATACCCCCCCGTATTTACACCCGTGTACGTTCGTGTCGTACCCCCGGGTATGTACAGCCGTGTACATGTCATACCCCCGTGCATGTACACCCGTGTACGTTAGAGTAGTACCCACCCGGGTATGTACACCTGTGTACGTTACAGTCGTACCCCCCGTGTATGTACACCCTCACCCGTGTATGTACACCCGTGTACGTGTCGTACCCCCCCGTGTACATTCGTGTCTTACCCCCCATGTATGTACACCCGTGTACGTGTCGTACCCCCCGTGCATGTACACCCGTGTACGTTAGAGTCGTACCCCCCTGTATGTACACCCGTGTACGTGTCGTACCCCCCGTGTATGTACACCCGTGTACGTGTCGTACCCGCCCCCGTGTACGTTCGTGTCGTACCCCCCGTGTATGTACACCCGTGTACATGTCATACCCCCCCGTGTACGTTCGTGTCATACCCCCCTGTATGTACACCCGTGTATGTGTCGTACCCCCGTGTATGTACACCTGTGTACGTGTCGTACCCCCCGTGTATGTACACCCATGTACGTGTCGTACCCCCCCGTGTATGTACACCCGTGTATGTGTCGTACCCCCCGTGTACATTCGTGTCTTACCCCCCGTGTATGTACACCCGTGTACGTGTCGTACCCCCGTGCATGTACACCTGTGTACGTTAGAGTCGTACCCCCCCTGTATGTACACCCGTGTACGTGTCGTACCCCCGTGTATGTAAACCCGTGTACGTGTCGTACCCCCTGTGTACGTTCGTGTCGTACCCCCATGTATGTACACCCGTGTACGTGTCGTACCCCCCCGTGTACGTTCGTGTCATACCCCCCTGTATGTACACCCGTGTACGTGTCATACCCCCATGTATGTACACCCGTGTACGTGTCGTACCCCCGTGTATGTACACCCGTGTACGTGTCGTACCCCCCCTGTACGTTCGTGTCGTACCCCCGTGTATCTACACCCATGTATGTTAGAGTCGTACCCCCACCCGCGTATGCATGGAGCGTACCCCCACCGCAACATTCTAAGTACGGAGCGCACCCCACCCCCCGTGTACGTTCGTGTCATACCCCCCCGTATTTACACCCGTGTATGTTCGTGTCGTACCCCCGGGTATGTACAGCCGTGTACATGTCGTACCCCCGTGCATGTACACCCGTGTACGTTAGAGTAGTACCCACCCGGGTATGTACACCTGTGTACGTTACAGTCGTACCCCCCGTGTATGTACACCCTCACCCGTGTATGTACACCCGTGTACGTGTCGTACCCCCCGTGTACATTCGTGTCTTACCCCCATCTATGTACACCCGTGTACGTGTCGTACCCCCCGTGCATGTACACCCGTGTACGTTAGAGTCGTACCCCCTGTATGTACACCCGTGTACGTGTCGTACCCCCTGTGTATGTACACCCGTGTACGTGTCGTACCCGCCCCCGTGTACGTTCGTGTCGTACCCCCCGTGTATGTACACCCGTGTACATGTCGTACCCCCCCGTGTACGTTCGTGTCATACCCCCCTGTATGTACACCCGTGTATGTGTCGTACCCCCGTGTATGTACACCTGTGTACGTGTCGTACCCCCCGTGTATGTACACCCATGTACGTGTCGTACCCCCCCATGTATGTACACCCGTGTACGTGTCGTACCCCCCCTGTACGTTCGTGTCGTACCCCCGTGTATCTACACCCGTGTACGTTAGAGTCGTACCCCCACCCGCGTATGCATGGAGCGTACCCCCACCACAACATTCTAAGTACGGAGCGCACCCCAGGCCCCAACATCACCACCGCATGTACGAGTCGTACCAAGCCACACACAAGGACAGCACTGTACAACAAAATGGCCCATGTACACATTGTACACACGCAAAAAACGCACATACACAACCAGGACAAACCAAAACGACACAAGAATACACCATTCGAATGGCACAAAGCCACAAAACATGTCCAACAACCACTAAAACAACACATTCACTGACCTGCAACTGCCAAAAACAAACAGAGGCCCAAAACACAACCACTCCTTATAACACACCCACCCAAAGTTCAATCACAGCCACACCCACCAATGGACCAATAAAAAGGGCCCACACACACAAACCATGAGCCTTTGCAACAGACTCACTGCTTCCAGACCCCACAGACAACCTACAGCACCATACTAGAAGCTTTACCACACCTTACACTTGCACACCTTCACACACACACCTTCACAAACACCCCCTCATCACATTCACACACACACCTGCACAACCACACCCACACACCCACAACCATCCACACCCCCCCACCATCCACACCCACACCCCTCACCATGCCCACTAACAAGAATCCAAAGTTCACTAGCCGAGAGTTGGAGGTCCTTGTCGATGAAATCCTCAGAGTCGAGCCACACCTCTTTGGAACATTGGTCAGACAGACCAGCACTTCAGCAAAAACAGCCATGTGGCAGACCATCGTCGATGCTGTGAATGCTTTTGCGGACACCAGAAGGAACAAGCAGGAATGCCAAGCCAGGTGGTACGATCTGCGGAGGAGGGTCCGAGCCAAGATGACCGATGAACACAACCAGGCCAACGTCACTGGAGGAGGGCCGGCCCGCAGACCCGTACACTACCATCCCTGGGAGGAGAGGGTGATGGCCATACTGCCGGTGGTGGCAGTGGACGGATTAGAAGGACTCCGAGACCCGGGTGAGTACACAAACAACTCACCTCACATGGGGGGAACGTCTTCCACAACCAAACTCACAAACAGGCACGCAACCACCCCAAGCTATCGCATGACTCAACCACACTCCATGAACACGCACATGCCACTGCCGCCACCATGCCCCATGCACCCAGCTGGACAATGTCAAGTCACAGGCCACAGAAGACACCAACACATGACACGGTAAGCCGGATGGCGGGAGGGTGGGTCCCAAAAATCACATAGTGCAACTCAGAAGCAGACAACAATGCCCCCTGCCCATATGGCCTAGGTCACAGCCAGACAAACAGTGTGTCCCAACACAGGAATGACTTGCCAGCAAATGGCGGATGCCTTGCATCAACACATGGGGGTGACAGCACGTTCTTGCACATGACAGCAGCCAATGAACAGCCAACACTGTGAAAGAGTGGCAGCACACACCACCACAGCAGCAGTGCAGACACACACACTACACCCAGTGGGTGCCTGGAGATCAGAAACAAACTCACATCAACAATCCAAGGGCCATTCAAAGATCTGCTAACAGTGTGTGCACAGTAAGCTGTGCTGAGGTGACAGAGGGTGACACACAGAGGGAGGGAAAGGGGGACAGAGAGGGAGGGAGACACAGGGAGATGGACAGAGGGAAGAGGCTGACACACAGAGGGAGGGAGAGGGGGACAGAGAGGGAGGTAGACACAGGGAGACGGACAGAGGGAGGAGGCCGACACACAGAGGGAGGGAGAGGGGGACAGAGAGGGAGGGAGACACAGGGAGACGGACAGAGGGAGGAGGCCGACACACAGAGGGAGGGAGAGGGGGACAGAGAGGGAGGGAGACACAGGGAGACGGACAGAGGGAGGAGGCTGACACACAGAGGGAGGGAGAGGGGGACAGAGAGGGAGGGAGACACAGGGAGACGGATAGAGGGAGGAGGCTGACACACAGAGGGAGGGAGAGGGGTACAGAGTGGGAGGGAGACACAGGGAGAGCAAATCAGCCTTGTGGTGTGTGGGAATGTCTGCTCGTCAGCAGGTGGACTGCGTGCATGTAGACAAGGGTGGCCAGTGCCAGCACCCCCCCTCTCCTCCATGGCAAAACACAGGGCCATGTCACAACCTGTGCACGAGCACAACGACAGCTACCTGCATCATATAAGTGTGGGGAACAACTTCATGTGCCCACGTACAGTCCTACACGGAAGGCGCCAATGCACGGCTCGCCACACCTGCCCACTCCACTGCTGACTGCAGTCACACTTGACGCAGCAAGTAAGACTGTGCCACACATAGGTGAAGTCGCCAAAGCTGTGCCCAAGGGACATACCCATGCACAAGTGCACTGTGAGTGGAATGCAAGACATATCCAAATTCCCAGAGGAAATGTTCCAACTTTGAAACGAATGAAACATGGATGTTGCATGGAACAAAATTAACATTGTCTCTCTCACACACAGGTCAACGTCGTGGATCACCCCCCAACACTGGGGGGGAAGACTCACAGGACCCGGATCGGTGGGATGAAGGAGCCACCGGCAGCGACGACTCTCACCACTCTGTGGACGAACCCGACCCCGACCAACCTGGCCCCTCTGGTGTCCAACGACCTGCAGGACCTGCGTCAGGTACAACGGGGCCAACCACCACCCCCACTCCTGCCACATCCCAGGAGACACCCAGGATCCCAGCCCCACCACCACAAAGCAGCCAGGCTGGCCAGGAGGGACACGGTGTCCCGGGCACCCAGGAGGAGGCAGGCGACAACGCCAATGCCACCCCTCAGGGGTCCTGGAGACCCGATGTGCCCACAAGGGCATGCCAGGTGCAAGTGGGCAGGGGTGGTGGGAGTGGAGTACGGCGGAGGCGCCAGCCTGACCAGTTGGCTGGGGAACCGGTTTATTCTCATGTCCGAAACATCCTGGGCACATACCGGCAGGACACCACGGGCATGGCCCAGGTTGTGTCCACCCTCAATGAGATGAAGGGGACCCTCGATGAGATCAAGACCGAGCAGGCCCAGCAACATGCGGAGCAACATGCCTGTCTACAGCAACACCAACGGCGGATGGAGGACAGACAGGCTGAGCTCGTGACGGTGTTCACGGGAATTCACAGTACACTCCGTCGGATGGCCGACAACATGGGCAACCCTCCCTGTGCCAGCAGACGTAGAACATCACCACCCACAGGGAGGGATCAGGAGGAGGAGGAGGAAACATCCGATGGAGCATCCCAAACATCGTCACGGCCTGCTTCTGAGGGTCCCCGCAGGAGGGCGGGTCGTCCACGTAAAAGACCGTGAGGGTCGGCGCTACAGCACCATCTCCCAGGACACCTGGCCTGGCACCTGGCCCACTGGAGCAACAGCAGCACAGCATCAAAAGACATTCTCTGCCACATGGCCTTGCTGGTCACTGTCTGACTAATGTTGACAAAGACTGTGGCATGGACTCTGAGGATTTCAAATGGCAAGGACACCAACTCCCCTAGTGAGCTTTGGATTCCACACACCCGGAAAGCCCCTCATGTCAAACCCCCCCGCCCCCCCCACGAAAATAAAAAGTCACACCATGAAGAGAAGATGCCTGCTGGTTGCATTATTACCTTACATGTGTCTTGTAAAGTCTAAACATGCCTGAGTTCTCATTTGACTTCAACCATCCACACCCTGGGGCCTGAGTCTGGCACAGGACACACGGGTCACAGTGTATTAGGCAAGACAGACATGGAGCACCATACACACCCGTGATGGGCCCAACCAGCTGAGGGTGTGGCCGCACAACCGTGCCGACAGACATATTGAGTACAGCAACAGTCATGCGCAGAGGTCAGGAATCATGTCGAGTGTCCTGGGGGGCACCCAGGTATGTGTAGACAGGTGGCCGAACCATGTCCTGCAAGCTTGAGTCAGGTGGATGCAGAGAATGGTGGCCTGGCCAACGTTGGATGCATGGGGATGGCACATGTCACAATACCCACACAGTCATGGACATCATGCACAATACACAGTCTAATCCCACACAAACAGCTTGCATGTTGCTACTCTACACATAGACACATAGCCACTATCACGGAAAACCATGCCAGACATGCCGGATGCACCGTGGCAACACACCAGCATTGACAGAGAAGAGGCACCTTGGAGGCATAGGGACACCTTTATTAGTCATGTATTTGGGATTGCAGAGGCAAGTCGGAGTACACATAAACGGGTCATGTGGAGTAACATGTGGGTCCAATACTGGCCCCCCCCTTCTGCACCACAAATGCGTGATATCCATGGAACTGGCACACAAGTGTCGGCTAACAGCTAAACACCCCCTGCTGCTCACGGAGAGCCTGCCATACACCATTGAACCGCTGATGTAGAAGTCCCACACCATGTCAAGCCAATGCAAACCGTATGTGTCCGAGGGCAGTGTAACACACATTGATGCCATCATCACATTCCACAATCCCATCACTGATGACTGTCAACAAGTCTGACCATCTATTCAGGTGTACACAGCTGCATGTCATGTGTACCATGGTGATGCAACATGTCTGCAGAGGAACCAAACATCGACAGGGGCAGTGTGCATACATCGTGAACAACTGCCACACCCAATACACCCCTGATGCATCCCTTACCCTAAGGAGACTTCCAAACTTGTCCGTGCGTGTAACGCTGAGTCAGCACACGATGACGTGTCCATGAGGAATAGCAGTGCCACAACAATGCAAGCAGCAGACGGCATGCGCAAGTACCTGGGGAAGAGAGACACACAAGAAGTCAGCCACAAAAAGCACAGCCACTTGCATGTGCATGTACTCGACACATGTATGGATGACAACATGCTAGGTCACAATTATGACTGGGGAAATACACTCATCACTGGCACCATCACTCCAGTGACACATCCACACACACCTCTGACTCACGTGGCATACATGCAGATGGACACACACATTGCAACACATGCCACACGGGGACCAATGCATGCACACTCAGACACTGGTACTCACCACTAAGCAAAGAAGTCGCGTATGAGCCGAGTCCGGATGTCCTCTTGCGGCTCCACATCCTCCACATCACTAGCCCCATTGCCAAGCCATTCGTCCTCCACGGGGGATGGTCCTGATCATCTTGATCCAGGATGAGTGGCACAGCTTTCTCAACTGCCATGTTGTGCAGCATGCAGCAGACCATGAAGATTTTGCAGACCTTCGCCGGGGCATATGGGAGGGCGCCGCCGGTCTTGTGGAGGCATCGGAATCGGCTCTTCAGGAGGCCAAACGTCCTCTCTATCACTCGCCTTGTCCGGCCATGGGCGGTGTTGTAGCGGAGCTGCGCCGGCGTGATGGGGTTGCGGAGAGGTGTGATCAGCCATTGCATGTTGGGATAGCCAGCGTCCCCTACATGGAAAGCACATGGACATAAGTAGGACAGGAGAAGCGGTCGTGCTGGAAGTCTACGCAAAATACAGGACAGACAGACTGTACCCACCAACAACACATGCTCGTTCGTTGCACAGCTGCGTCATCATTTCAGGCACCCTGCTACGCCTCATGATGTAGGCATCGTGTGCTGATCCTGGAAAACGAGCACAGACATGTGAAATCACCATGTTGGACAGACACACCACAAGGGCATTGATGGAGTGGTAGTGCTTGCGATTCCTGTACGCTACCTCCTGTGCCTGTGGTGGTACCAAAGCCACATGTGTCCCATCTATGGACCCAATGACATGGGGCATCCCTCCCAGGGCATAGAATCCATGCTTGACCCCAGTCAACATTTCAGGGGTTGGGAAATGGATGAAGTCATCCAGGTGAATCAACATGGCCTCTAAGAAATCATGCAGCACACGGCAGAACATGCTCTGGGACATGCCACCAACATGAGCTATGGTATTTTGAAAGGTACCCGTGGCAAGAAAATGTAGGGCTGCCATTACCTTCAGCTTAGGTGTCAGTGCCGTAGGATACCTGTGCAGCGGTTGCAGTGTGGTGCCAGTCTCGCCGTCAACTCCAGAATCAACCGGTGGGGGAAGCGGTAGCACCGGATACAGTCATTCTCCCGCATGGCAGCCAAGTCCGGAATTGGTCGGGGAAGAGGCGGCGCTCTGCAGTAATTTGGAAGTGACAAGGAAGAGTGAGTGCACCACAACAACAATTTATTTGTACTGAGCACATGTTAATCTGTCAATACACATATGCTACATACGGAGTCAGGTATGTGCCACATGCCCTGGATACGTATGGCTGCCAGGTGACACTCCTACCAAGACCCAGCTACACACGGAGATTGTGAACCTCCACATGCCATGGCATGGGATTAGCTGTGTCCCAGTGTAAGTGAACAGCCAGACGCAAGACAGGAGTGACATACATCCACACATCAGCAGAAGTAGGATGTCGATTGCAGAGACTGGTAGCGGAACACTAGAGCCACAGGTCACCTGACATTACACTAGGACAGCCCACACACCTTGCCATGAAGGTGTACATGTGATGACTCACCACACACTCATAGAGAGGATGCAGACATGTCCTTGTTACGCTACTCCGTGTCCCATGCATACATACGCACCTCACATCCGATACCACATGTGGCATGGTGTGCGGAACAGTGTGCAATGTCAATCTACACACAGACACATGTTGTTTGCTGCAACAGCTGCAGCTTTTGAGGGAGCTCCAACATCAAGCTAATGGGAATCCCCCACACATACATGACATAGTCACATCGTGCACCGTGGGTAGTGACATGTCAGGTGTGGTAACCCCTGTACCGGGCCTCAGGGGACACTTGTGTGTGTTGTTGTCTGTGCCATGCCAGTGACGCTCATCCCAAGTGTGCAGTACGACATGCACACATGTCAAAGGAGTCAAGGGCATGCCTGGCACACATTGCACCGTCACACATTACATGTGTACACATCTCATCATACATCTGGTGCCTTCTCGACTCAGGAGTAATGTGCCACATCACAGCGTTTCACACCTGTGCCCCACACATGTAGTACTGACCAGACAATGCCTTGATGTCCATCCATGGACAAGTATGTCAGCCCTATTCCTTCCTGTGTGCTGCCTGTCACCACTGTGATGTGTGAAAACCACCGTACTTTCGCTAAGAGGGCCTGTGTACGTTCCCGTATCACTATGGGAGTGCTGCCGTATGTGTACCCATAGTGATGGTGAGTGAACAGGCATGTGTACGGTCCGTACCACCATGAGTACGCATACGCGAGAACACCCATAGTGATAGTGAACGTACGCACGCGTGTACGGTCCGTACCACTATGGGTGTTCTTGCGTATGCGTACTCATGGTGGTACGGACCGTACACACGCCTGTACGCTCACTATCACTATGGATACGCATACGCGAGCACACCCATAGTGGTACGGAGCGTACACGCATGCGTACGTTCACTATCACTATGGGAGTGATGCCGTATGTGTACCCATAGTGATGGTGAGCGTACAGGCGTGTGTACGGTCCGTACCACCATGAGTACGCATACGCGAGAACACCCATAGTGGTACGGAGCGTACACGCGTGCGTACGTTCACTATCACTATGGGTGTTCACGCGTATGCGTACTCATGGTGGTACGGACCGTACACACGGCTGTACGCTCACTATCACTATGGGTACGCATACGTGAGCACACCCATAGTGGTACGGACCATACACGCGTGCATACGCTCACTATCACTATGGGTACACATACGGCAGCACTCCAATAGTGATAGTGAACGTACGCACGCGTGTACGCTCCGTACCACTATGGGTGTGCTCGCGTATGCGTACCCATAGTGATAGTGAGCGTACAGGCGTGTGTACGGTCCGTACCACCATGAGTACGCATACGCAAGAACACCCATAGTGGTACAGACCGTACACGCGTGCGTACGTTCACTATCACTATGGGTGTTCTCGCGTATGCGTACTCATAGTGATAGTGAGCGTACGCACGCGTGTACGCTCCGTACCACCATGAGTACGCATACGCAAGAACACCCATAGTGGTATGGAGCGTACACACGCCTGTACGGGCCGTTGCTATGCATTTGGGGTGCCCCAGGGCCCCGTAACGCACCGTACCTGTGTGTGAAGCTCCAAATTAGATAGGGGACACATGAGGGACAAGTATAAAGGCCTACATGCATGCTGGTTGTCATGGAGACCAAGTTTAAAGTTTGAATTTGTTCTGGAAGGTGCACAGCAGAAGTCAGTTGGAATGAATCTACTTTGTTGCAATGTGTTTGTGGGGTTGACATCATGCTGAAGAAAAAAACACAATAAGAACCCACTGACTGTGCTAGGTTTGAAGGGATTGGAGGAAACATAGGATGCAAATGTGAGTGACCAATCACTCTGTACTCCTGTGCATGAAACAGGCCAGCAAGGCAGATATAAGGCAGCCAGGTCCCATGAGGGAGCACTTGCCTGCACATCTTTGTATTCCACGACCCAGCTGCTGCTACTGATTCCCTGGAACCATGTCAAGGTCTGTGGAGAGGTCACAGCCCTTCACCCTGGAGGAGAACCTGGCTTTGCTGGATGTGATCCTCCCACAGTACCCAATGCTGTATGGGCGACCAGGGTATCAGGTGAGTGCAGAGTCTACCAGCACAGACTGTGTCCCTTTTTTGTGAGTGTGACTTCTGGCATTGTGTCCAGGTGTGGCACACATGCTATGTACTGTAGGGGGGGTACCAGGGGGGAATGCCTGATGTCTCCCAGCCAGTGCATGCTGTGGTGCATGTCTGCCGTCCTCACTTGCATTGTGTTTACTGTGACAATCACTGCATGGTGCATGCCACATTCTGCCTGTCTTGTCCTCCTGGGAATGTAGCCTCTACAGTCCTCATGTGACTCTGTGCTCACACCAGTGTGACAGGTGACTGTACCCACAGATGTGTGTTAGTTCTGTGTACCTGTGCTGAGAGTGTCCACATGATGTGTTCGTACCCTGGACATCGGTGTGTGTGTAAGTCCCCTGTCATGTGGGTGGGTGCATATGTGGAGTGTAGCACCCCAGCTGCATGAGGGATTGATGTACCCTGGCCATGTGATGTGAGCAGGGAGCAGTGCTGTGTGTCTGACGTGCAGAGCCAGCCCCACACCTGTGAGCCCCCCCCCCCAGTCTAGTGGCACATGTGCAGAGTGAGGTATGTCGCTGCATTTGGCAATGGCAGGTGAATGTCCTGTGCCTGTGTGTGTCTGTGTACTCTGCTGCGGTAGCGTCAGTGGCCTGTGGCATGTGACTGCTTAGAGGTGCTGCACATTATCCTGGTGTAGCTTGTGATGCACAGTGTGAGCCTGGATCATTGATTGTGTAGTTGCCCTCATTTCACCTGTGTCCTTTCAATGGCACGTACTGCTTTTGCCCTACCTCAGAGGATCATGTCCCTATGACAAAGGTGCAATGCGTTGGATGCATACTATGCCTTGTTGTAAACAGCAGATGTGTTCTAATATGTGTCCCTGTGACATGTGCCAGGTGTATTGATGTAGTTTCACTTGTTCATCCTCACAGGTAGGCACCTCTGCCAAGGAGCAGATATGGCTGACCGCCGTCAGTGCCGTGAGGAGTGCAGATGGTCGGAAGCGGCGCCTGTCCCAGGTGAGGAAACGCTGGCAGGATATCCGGTGCTGGACGCGGAGGATCGCACGGGTCCTGCTGGGGGACTCACCTGAGAGCCATAAGAACCGCGGGCGCCGCTGACTGACCCACATCCACAAGCGTGTGCTGCCGGTGGTATTTCCAGACTTGGAGAGGCGCTTACAGGAGAAGCAGCAGCAGGAAGGGGGTAGGTACATGTGTGCTTGTTGTGTTTCACGAGCATTTGTAAGTGCACAGTTGCTTGGATACACTGCCAGGGTTTAAAGGTGCTGTGCAGATCCAGTTACCCACAGTATAGCTGTGCTCTCCTGCCTCCCTTCCCCTCCTTGCAATGTGTTCCCTGGTCTGTGTGTAGTCACTCCTTCCCAAGGTAATGTAGGCTGGCGCTTTCTCCACGTGAACTATGCCTGTAGCATCATGTGTGGGGGTGGTGTGTAACAGGTTTGGGAACCTTGCCTGTGCCCTGTCCAGTTCAGTACATGTGGGTTCCATGTCAGTTGGCACTGATGCAGAGTCCAGACATGGGAGTTAGTCTCACAAGTGTCATGCCTTACAGCGCGCATGTCCTATGTTGTGGCCTGTGACATGATGTGCATGAGTGTGCGATACGCATAGTGCAGGGATGGTGGCGTGTGTTGCAGTCATTCCCATTCAGGACCATGGAGTTGTGTTGCCACTACTGTCCCCTGGGGCATATTTTCATAGGTGTCATGTGTGTCATCACAAAACGTGGACACTCTCAATGTCTACAGCATAGGTTGTGCTCTGTGCCATTGTCCCCTGGCACCATGTATATTGACGTGAAATGTAGTACAAGTGTCCACTGTACGGCCTGACCTGATTTTCCTTGTTCATAGTCACAGTGGCCAGTGCCTGTGTGTCTTGTTACAATCATCTGATGATGGCCATTTGTACATGATTATTTGGACAGGCGCACCTTGGGTATTTGGCGTCCAATCTTGCATTTATGCATCCCCTGTGTATTTCACCCAGACTAAGAGAAGTAAGTGCCACCTGTGTCTCAACAAATTGTCTCATGTAGGGGGTGGTTGGTGCGGGCCAAGCCTACATGTCAAAACCAGAATTCTCCTTGCTAGGTCTGGCCAGTGTGTGATGTTTGCCTGGACATACACTCAAGGTGCAGTGAGCCAGTCATGTTGGGCATGTTTTCAGTATTACCTATGTAGCATGTGCCTCAAGCTCATGGATTTGGTCCCTCCTCATCCCTATTGTCGGCAACGCTGTGTGGTGCAGATGCAGTGCTGGATTGTCACCAGGGCCTGGCTCCTATGTCAAACTCCATTTCATGTCATTTGCTATTGTGTCATGCTCTCCATGGATTTTCTGTGGCATGGTGGGTCAACCAACTGTGTGTTGCATGCCCTACATCTGTACCTTGTTTTGTAGATGTTACTTTACTTTCTTTGCAGGCTATGCACTGTGACCTATGTAGATTGGACTCATGTGACATATGTATACAGGTGTGTGATTAATTGCTGTCTCTTCACCTTGCCCACAGCATCGTCGAGGGACACGGAGGGAGACATGAGCACAGACGGAGCGGAGGGACCGAGCACCAGTGCCAGCGTTGACATCATGGCTGGCACATTGAGTGGTACAGAGGCAGAGGAGAGTGAGGCCGAGGACCTGTCCACTGGCACCACCGAATATGAAGCCGACGGGTCCGAGGATGATCTCTCCGAGTGGGCGGAGGCTGCACAAGCAGCTGACAGCGGAACAACATCGCACCCCGCCCCCTCCATTGCCATCAGCCGCCTCCCACTTGCTCGTGTCCCTTCCCAACGTCCACGGTCACCACATGTCTCCTTCCTGCCAGGCACCGCACCCCCTGCCCCTGTCTCCACTGCTGCCGCCAATGCCGAGTCTGTGGACATCCAGCGGCAGTTGCAGGTTGGTCAGGCTGCGATCCTTAATGTCCTCCATGGCCACAGCCAAGTGCTGCACAACATGGAGGCATACTTGGAGGGCATTTTTTCGTCGCAGGCTGACCAACGCCAGTTGCTGAGGTCCATAGACTCGACACTGACTGCAGCAGTGGGTCTCCTGCAGCGCTACGTCCCATCCCCTACCCCTGCCCCATCCACACTTCCCACTCCCATACCTGTCCCACGTACACCCAGATGTACGCATGCACACACCACAACAGACACAGGCACCACACCAGCAGGGAAGATCATACGCACACCTCCTGGCACGCACACACAGGGTGAGGTAGGCACACCCACTGGGTCGGGGGGCAAACGTAAGACACGCAGCCAGAGTGGGAGTCCACATTCCACCCAATCCACTCCCTCCAAATCCCCTCCCCTCAGCTCTCCTGGCCACATATCAGGCAAGGACTCCTTCATGGCTGCTCTGTCCCTGAGCCCCACTGTGACACCACCCCGCAAGCGGTCAAGGGAGTCCCCGGTCAGGGTGGTTGAGTCCCCCCCCTGTCCACACCCTCCCCCAGTGGTGCTGCGACCCATCCCTCCGCCCCCCCCCCTCCTTGGGGCCTGTGGTTCCTTCGGGTGCAGGGGAGACGCTGGAGGACCTTGCTAAGGTGTGCAGCGAGATCCTGGCCTCCGCCTTTGGCCCTGCCCCACCCCCTGTGGTGGAGTCCTCCATCCCTGCACCCACGACGCCTACCCTTCGCCCTCCTGTCCCTGCGGTGCCTGGTCCTTCCCCCCAACATGATGCCCTCCCGGCTGTGGAAGACGAAGGAGTCTGACTGTGCAGGCAAGCTAGGGGACACGCGTCCCACTGTGTCCCCCGTCCAGCTGTGACTCATGGACTGCCCTATGGGCTTTGTAAATATTGAACTTTCTACGAACACACTATTTAAGATTATGCTGATTAAAGCCATTTTTGTTTCCTTTGAACACTACTGCTTTTCTGATGTTGCTGTTGGTGGGGCTGCTACATGATTTTGGGTGGTAATCATGTGTTGGGTGTGTGGGAAATGTAGTAGTGTGCTGGTCATAGGGGGGACCCTGGTATCTGTGTGCCATCACACGGTGTTGGCTAGGTTTCTCTGTTCATGTAAGCAGTTACTGCATGTTGAAATTGTCCCAAGGTGTATTCCTTCCTCTGTGTACCCTGACATCTTCCCAGCAGGGTGTTCCCAATATTGAGCGCTGAGCTGTGTGTACATTAGCTGGGTGTGTGACGGACTCCTTCAACTTTGCACATGCATGCTGAGTGATGTCTCCACCTGCATCATTCGTGGCATCCTTGGTAGTCATTGTACTTGTGTATGTGGACTATTGACATGACTTCATGTGGACATGTTTTCTTTTCAGAGCTATGCATGCGTATACTCCCAGCCTCGCACACATGTGGTACATGTACTGCAGGGTCTTTGTGCACCTGACTGACATTTGTGGGCATGGTATCTGTGGCTACTCCACCCTTTGCGTTCCATGGGCACTGCTGGGAGTGTTAGGCACACACCCTCCTGTCTCTGGGCACTGCTGGGAGTGATAGGCACCCACCCCTCCTGTCTCTGGGCACTGCTGGGAGTGATAGGCACACACCCCTCCTGTGTCTGGGCACTGCTGGGAGGACTCTGCACACACCCCTCCTGTGTCTGGGCACTGCTGGGAGGACTCTGCACACACCCCTCCTGTCTCTGGGCACTGCTGGGAGTGATAGGCACACACCCCTCCTGTGTCTGGGCACTGCTGGGAGGACTCTGCACACACCCCTCCTGTCTCTGGGCACTGCTGGGAGTGATAGGCACACACCCCTCCTGTCTCTGGGCACTGCTGGGAGTGATAGGCACACACCCCTCCTGTCTCTGGGCACTGCTGGGAGTGATAGGCACACTCCCCTCCTGTCTCTGGGCACTGCTGGGAGTGATAGGCACACACCCCTCCTGTCTCTGGGCACTGCTGGGAGGACTCTGCACACACCCCTCCTGTGTCTGGGCACTGCTGGGAGGACTCTGCACACACCCCTCCTGTCTCTGGGCACTGCTGGGAGTGATAGGCACACACCCATCCTGTCTCTGGGCACTGCTGGGAGTGATAGGCACACACCCCTCCTGTGTCTGGGCACTGCTGGGAGGACTCTGCACACACCCCTCCTGTCTCTGGGCACTGCTGGGAGTGATAGGCACACACCCCTCCTGTGTCTGGGCACTGCTGGGAGGACTCTGCACACACCCGTCCTGTGTCTGGGCACTGCTGGGAGGACTCTGCACACACCCCTCCTGTCTCTGGGCACTGCTGGGAGTGATAGGCACACACCCCTCCTGTCTCTGGGCACTGCTGGGAGTGATAGGCACACACCCCTCCTGTCTCTGGGCACTGCTGGGAGTGATAGGCACACACCCCTCCTGTGTCTAGGCACTGCTGGGAGGACTCTGCACACACCCCTCCTGTCTCTGGGCACTGCTGGGAGTGATAGGCACACACCCCTCCTGTGTCTGGGCACTGCTGGGAGGACTCTGCACACACCCCTCCTGTGTCTGGGCACTGCTGGGAGTGATAGGCACACACCCCTCCTGTGTCTGGGCACTGCTGGGAGGACTCTGCACACACCCCTCCTATTTAACAATATGTACGCTTAGAACATACACGTGTGTGGGTTTGCTCCATGCATACGAGGTGGGGGTACGGTTCGTACTTACACTGTTGGGGTGGGGGGTCCGCTCCATGCATATGGGGTGGGTGTACGGTCCGTACGTACACTATTGGGGTGGGGGGTACGCTCCATGCATACGGCGTGGGGGTACGGTCCGTACGTACACTATTGGGGTGGGGGGTATGCTCCATGCATACGGGGTGGGGGTACGGTCCGTACATGCACTATTGGCATGGGGGGTATGCTCCATACGTCCGCGGGTGAGGGTACGGGTCGTACTTACACTGTTGGGGTGGGGGTACGCACCATACGTACGCGGGTGAGGGTACGGGTCGTACTTACACTGTTGGGGTGGGGGTACGCACCATACGTCCGCGGGTGAGGGTATGGGTCGTACTTACACTGTTGGGGTGGGGGGTACGCTCCATACGTCCGCGGGTGGGGTTACGGGTCGTACTTACACTGTTGGGGTGGGGGGTACGCTCCATACGTCCGCGGGTGGGGTTACGGGTCGTACTTACACTGTTGGGTTGGGGGGTACGCTCCATACGTCCACGGGTGAGGGTACGGGTCGTACTTACACTGTTGGGGTGGGGGTACGCTCCATGCATACGCGGGTGAGGGTACGGGTCGTACATACACGGTTGGGGTGGGGGTACGCTCCATACGTCCACGAGTGAGGGTACGGGTCATACTTACACTGTTGGGGTGGGGGGTACGCTCCATACATCCGCGGGTGAGGGTACGGGTCGTACTTACACTGTTGGGGTTGGGGTACGCACCATACGTACGCGGGTGAGGGTACGGGTCCTACTTACACTGTTGGGGTGGGGGTATGCTCCATGCATAGGGGGGATGGGGGTACGGTCCGTACATATCCGTCCCCACGCTATGTGATGCTTGTGCGGGCCGTACCCAGGCCTTTGCCACGTGGGTACAGCCTTCCCGCCATTGTTGGGGTGACGTAGGTGTGGGCGGGGTACGACTCGTACCCACGCTCTTAAGGCGTGGGTACGGGACGTACCTGTATTGTTGTGTTGCCGGTTCGCGTCGTCAAGCACTTCCGTTGTGGCGGACGCTGGCTTTGCTGGACACGCCCCCACCCCCTTTTAGTGACCAGGGCCTGGGGGTCAGGTATGTCCAGGGCATGTGTGCTGTGTGACTTTGGTGGGGGTTGTGTGGCCTGCCCCTGGTCCTGCCCCCCCCTCTCTCCCCTCCCTTTGTTGTTCTGACCTTCTGCGGCGTCTGCGTCCGAACCTGTAGAGGAGGTCGACTGCTATGAGGGCCGGGATGACACGTAGGTTCGGGTCCATGTCTGTCCGTCGCGTGCAGGTACTCCTTGTTCGAGTCGTCCTGATTTCCCGGCAGTTTTTGGCAGCCGGAAAATATTCACCGTGCGGGATGACGTCGGTGCGAATCGTAATTCCTGGTTCGTGAATGGCAGGCTGCGTGCGTCCCGACGTCACGTCGGCGCTTTCCCGGATCGCATTTGTATATTTATTTTCGGCGGTCGGGGTTTTGTACGAATTGTACGGAAATGGAGTTTCCGTACGATTCGTAATTCCATGATTGTAAGTTTTGACGACCGGGTACGCGTCGGACGGAGAATATGCTCCGTCCGACGGTTCGTACCCGGTTTTTACAGGATCGTGATCGGCACCAAAGTATTTTTGAAATGTATGTGTTTGTGCTGTCCACATTTTCAATATTGATGATCAACATAATAGCCGGAACGACTACCAAATCTTCTTAGCCAAACCCTATTCTATGCCCAACAAAGATGTAGACAAAAACAAAAAGACGTTAAATCTAGCAGGATAGATGTGCATATGTTCGTCCATAATAATACTTGAACTATTATTGGATCATATCATAATTTATCAAAACATTTATCAAACTTGTTAATCCATCCAGACACTTCCTTAAATGTTGCTATATAACTAGTTTATTTGTGAATACTTGTACTGAATCAAATTTAAAAAAACTTTAAAACCAAAGACACACTGTTATCATATATATAACATTAAATAGACGGCCCAAAACATCATTCCCAGTTGGGACTGTCATGAGATAGTCCACTTTCTGTTCTTTTTACCTGTTACCTAATATTCACATACTGTACATCCAATGTAATAAAATCGGTAATCCCTGCATTAATCTTCCTTTTCTAGTATTGACGAGGACTCCCCTTGTGTATTAGTCGACAGAGTTTGGCCAATCAATTTCCAGCCTCTTCACTACTATACAGTCCAGACACACTCGAATGTTGGAGAGCACCCAGCATGCTTCCAGTCGCCATAGCATTGACATTTATTGATGAGCCACAATGTGTGCTTAATAGTATCCAGCTGTTGAGGATCCCGGATGTAGAAAGCAGATAATATACATGCACGAGAGGCCTGATTATAAATTGTTTGGTGGCGACTTTAGAGGGGCACCCTCCTTTGTAAAGACCTAAAGAGCCCGGAAACTGAAGGTTCTGTAATTTGATTCAATACAAGTATTCACAAATAAACTATTGATGTATAGCAACATTTAAGGAAGTGTCTGGTTGGATGAAAAAGTTTGATAAATGATTATATGATCCAATAATAATACATGTATTATTGTAGACTGAAATATGCACATCTATCCAGCTAGAGTTATTGTCTCTTTGTTTTTGTGCACTACTGTCCAAAACTCTAGAGGGTGATTTGGGCTACAACCCCCCCCCCCCCCCCCCAGTAAAAGCAATATAGATGCAGGCAAAAAATACAACCCTAAAAAGCGTGTCTCCTGTGCAATATGGTCCATACCTTGATGTGTTAACACAGAAGAACTCAAAATAACTGATATTGAGCCTATTAATACCATGTGTCTTTAAGAAGTTACATACTCCATGGCACCTCACTTGTCCTTAAGTTCATCTTATGATTCTTGACATTATTCCTTCTTCCTGACCTGAAATGTTGAATTACGTGTTTCAGCTTAGTCTGTTCGGGCAGTTTGTTTCATCTTTAGTTATTTTCTCAAACTCAAAGATTATCATCATCCTTGGTTGGATGTGAGAGCCACAAGTGAACCAGTGTGCCTAAAGAGCAACAGCAGCTCCTGGTTAACCACACCTGCATTTTTCTGCATTTAGCAAGGGTTTTTCCTGTGAAATCCTAGGTAGTGGCATCTTCTTCTCTCTAAAAGAGTTACCTAAAGCAGTACTCTACAGGAATACCACTCCAGCCTTTTCCAATGTTTCTGGGCCCAGAACTATTGGGTCTGCAAACTCCGGACCTGAACATTTATGGACCAAATGTCACTTTGAGAACTTCTAACTGCAGATAGCTACTGTGCTGGACCCCTGCCCTCACACATCCTTCAGCTGGGGACAGCAGAATAAGCTCCCCAGCTGAAGTAAAAAACATAAACCTCCCTCCTGCCAACCCCACCCCTATTTCACCCCCACATACAAAAGAAAAAGTCCCCTGCAACATTTTACCACCAGCTTCAAGTAGGTGGCACGTTTCTGGGGATTTAATCCCAGTATTACTGTGTCTGCATGTTATTCCCCATTCCCTGGGAAATAACTTGTTATCCCTATTCTATCACAGGGAGATATAGCCCAGTATTGCCAATGTTGGCCCTTGTATGTCCCCATGAAGATAACGGGAAACTCATACTGGGGCCCTAAGTGGCATATATTTATTTTAGGGGAAGATAAAAGGATCCTCTGTTCTGTCAAAACCTTATTTTGCTTGGTTGAGTGCACACAGAATTTCATCAAAGAGGAGAATTCATGATTTCTCTCATGCAGATACTGTTGCACTGGGACCAAGTCTCAACATTTTCTTGCACTGTGAAAGGAGTACCTGGTTGAGCTTCCTGCGTCTGACCCTAGGCAACAGTTTGCCTTGATCAATAGACTGATGTACAATTAGTGTTTCAATATTGGCCACTTATCACTGCACTGTGTGTAGATCAATGTACATGCCCACAAGTTTCTCATTGATGTATTATTCAAGGGGAAACATCCATTACAACGCAGTCATTACAACAACCTACCTTAACACCGCAACTGTTACAACGCAACTGCCTTTACATTGCATGCCATTACAATGCATGTCTTTACAACGCATGTCACTACAACACATGCCATTACAACGCTTATCATTGCAACGCATGCCATTACAACGCATTATAAGGTAAGTACTGGAGATTTCTTTAGTATTAGGGTGGGTATGGGTTTCGGGGTACATGGGAAGAGTAATTTTTACCCCTACACTATCCAACACTTTCCCTACTGTTGCACTCACTGGAGTGGGAATAGTGATTTTTACCCCTACACTATCCAACACTTAGTACATTTTACCCCTACATTATCCAAAACGTACCCTTCTGTTGCCCTCACTGGAGTGGGAATAGTAATTTTTACCCCACACTATCCAACACTTACCGTACTGTTGCCCTAAAAGTATTATGCGTTGTAATGGTATGCATTGTAATGGAATGCGTTGCAAAGGTAGTTTTAAAAAATGCGTTGTAATGGCATGCGTTGTAAAATCATGTAATATAATGGTAGTTGCGATATAAAGACTGCGTTATAAAAACATGCATTGCATGCTTTGTAACGTCATATATTCTTATTCAAGAGTTGTATTTTGCCGCATATGTTATAAACAACGTCCATGAGATTACCAGTATTAGATTTGCATCTCTGGATACACCTTCTGGTACAAGGATTTCAGAACAAACCACAGAAACAGATGGGAAAACGGATCTGAATTACCATAAAAGTATACCCTTATATTCAGAGAACCAGTTTAGGTTAAAAGTGTGTCTGAGATGCCCTCTATTAGAGTTGTAAGCGAGTTTTGCAAACACTGGTCAATAGAGTTGTGAAGAAAAGCAATTATCTCAAACCCTGCCTGGCCATAAAACAACAGGAGAATTCATGACTAAAGTATTCCTTTTGGCTCTTCTTTCCTATAGAAGTTCACGCCTTGTTCCTTCAGATCACAATTCTTGATTTAAATGCGTGTATTGTAAAGAATTTTAAAAATAGCCTATATTCATTCATATATTTACTAGACAGCCTAAGAACAGACAAGGAACCTGGGCACTTGCAATGCATTTCCAACTGCTAATGATTTATTTAACGGGTCTGGCCAAAATAACATCCATTCACACAATAAATAACATCAAACATTTGCCATAATTGAATAACAGTCACATAATTCCAGCTGAAAACTGGCTGTTAAGATAAATAGATCCCTATTTGATAAACGACCTTAAAAACAATGGGAACTCTGGAAGAGGCATATCAAAGAAAAATATACTCAATCATGACTTTCTTGCTTTGTTTCTGGATGTGTTTGATCTACACAGCAGGCCATGTGTGCGGCACAGGAGGCAGTGGCAGCAATCCCACCAAAAGGTGCAATGCTTAATGTGTGTAATTGTACCACTCCTCTGTCACATTAGTGATTGATAATTCCATGAACAAGCTGTTGTATTCTATATTCAATGAAATGTTTTAACATTCATCTCCTGCCAGCTGAATGTGTATGTGATGTCATCAGCTGATGTCACAGGTGGAATGTGATGTGCAGCTTAGCAGTCTGGCTGAAGATGAAGGTGGTTGGCAGTTCAAGAGCTGTGTAGTGTTATCAAATAAATCTACTCAAATTCAACTGTTCCTTTTTGCGACTGTGTGTCTAAAGAAAACATTTCAAAAGAAACCTGTAGCTTGTGTGGTAGAATCTGCTGATGAATCTGAAGGAGAAGTTGTGTCTGTTGTTCATCAGGCAGTTTCTAGTGAGGAAACATCTATTCCCCTTACTGGTGATCCCTCATGTTGTGTCGATCCAGTGGTGGAAATAGTTGTAGGAGACAAGAAAATCAATCTCCTTGTGGATTCTGGTGCCAGAATCACCATGATAACTCAGAAGCTATTTCATGAGACCTGGGGTAGTAGAGAATTGTTTCCACCTGATCGTTCTCCAGTTTCTTATGAAGGACGGAAAATCGAACTGTTAGGCTTTATGGAAGATTTTTTAAGTTTCGAGGGAAGGAAGATCAGAGGAAAAATCTATGTAGCGGTCAAGGGTTTGAACATTTTGGGGTGGTTTCACCAGGGTTTGTTTGGTATGATTCTGAGACCTGGAACAAAAGAACAGGTCATGCTAGTCACCTGTGAAGAGGAATGCTCTAAGTGGAAAAATGATTTCCCTTCTGTGTTCTGTAACGATCTGGGTAAAATCACTGGATTCAAACACAAAATAATTGTAAAGGATGGAGCCATTCCAATTAAACACAAGCTCAGAGGTGTTCCGTTTAGTATACGAGAAGATCTTAACAAAGAACTTAAATCTTTATGTGATAAAGGAATCATCGAACCCACAGAGTCCTCTCTCTGGTTGTCACCTTTGGTGGTTGCCAGGAAAAGGGATGGACAGTTGCGTGTGTGTGTGGACCTCAGGTCTTTCAACAAAGAGATCTGGGTTGACTCCCATCCTTTGCCTAGGATATCAGATTTGTTCACATCCATCAAAGGGGCTGCTGTATTCTCGAAATTAGACTTGGCTAGCGCCTATCATCAAATAGAGTTGCACCCTGATTCTTGTGCTCTAACAGCTTTTGTGTCTCCTCTGGGTACGTTTCAGTATAGAAGGATGCCATTTGGTCTGGCCTCCGCGGCCTCAGTTTTCCAGAGGGTTATGCAAAATATGTTAAAAGATGTCGAAGGAGTCATTGTTTTCCAGGACGATGTTCTTATTTATGCCAAGGACAATGAATCACATGATGTCATTGTCAGACGGGTCCTTGAAATATTCAAGGAGCGTGGTGTTGTATTGAAGTCTGAGAAGTGTAAATTTTCGTGTAGGGAAATAGAATATCTGGGACATATGTTATCTCATGAAGGTGTTAGGCCCAGACAAGGTTTGATTGATGCAATTTTGGAAGCGCCTGTGCCAAAGGACAAAACTGGAGTTAAGTCTTTATTGGGGCTTCTAGAGTACTATTCGAGATTCATTCCGAACTACGCGTCTATAGTAAGGCCTATTAGCAGTCTACTTATGGGTTCGAGGAAGTTTCTGTGGTGTACAGGATGTGACCAGGCGTTCAAGGAAGTTAAGAGTATTTTGAAAGACAGTGAGGCTCTTACTCCTTTTGACCCGAATCTTCCTAGTTGCATAACTGTAGATGCTAGTCTGGCAGGGTTAGGAGCAATACTTACTCAACAGGATGGTAGTGTGGAAAATACCATGGCGTTTGCTTCTAGAGTGCTCAGGAGTGCTGAGACACAGTATTCTGTTATCGAGAAGGAATTGTTGGCCTGTTTGTGGGCTATAGACAAATATCGACCATATGTTTGGGGAAGACGGTTCTACTTATTTACGGATCACAAGCCTTTAGTCTCTATTTTGTCTTCAGGTCCGAGTAAGTGTTGTACTCCTAGGATTACCAGAATGGTCAGCAAACTTCTGCAGTATCAATTTGAAGTTTTCCACATTGCTGGGGGAAAAAATACCAGAGCAGACTTTTTGTCTCGCTTTCCTCAGAGTAGTGGACATAGTGAGGGAACCAGTTTTCTAGATTTGAATGATGAAGATAAGGAAGACTGTTTTGTAGCTTCATTAGATATTCCGGTTCTGGCAGTTGGTTCCGAATCTGACTGGAGGAGTGCATTGTTAGAAGATCCTCTGCTGCAAGAGGTATGCAGACTTTCTAGAGTTGGGTGGCCCAAGGAAAGATCTTTGCCCACAAATCTTCAAGCTTATTGGAAGGTTGAATCTGAGTTATCTGTGGAAGATGGCTTGTTGATGAGAGGTGACAAACTTATTCCACCACATTCTTTGAGGCCCAAGATTATTAAAGAGGCACATGAGGGACATCTAGGAAGCACTCTCACCAAAAGACGAATACGTCAGGATTTTTGGTGGCCTAGTATGGATGTTGAAATTTCAACATTGGTTGAAAGCTGTTTGGTGTGTCGTACATCGGAGAAAACTATGAAAGTCATTACACCTCCTTTGCACCCTATTGAGTGTCCGTCTGGCCCTTGGGTTAAAATAGGAATTGACATTATGGGTCCTTATAAGATACTTCCAGTAGGGTTGGAGTACATTTTGGTAGCCATGGACTATACGTCAAAGTGGCCAGAAATCAAAGTAGTCAGAGATGCTACCTCTTCGAGTGTTGTCAAGTTCCTAAAAGAAATATTTTTAAGGGAAGGGTTTCCACAGTATCTTGTGTCTGATAATGGGATGCAATTTCTGAGTGATGAATTTCAGTCGTTTCTAAAGCTCAGTTCTATTAAACATCTCAAGAGCTCTCTTTATCACCCGCAAACGAATGGTCTTGTTGAGAGAATGAACAGGGTTGTGGGTGAGTGTATCAAATGGGCAGTGAGTGGGAATCACGATGTATATAAGTCCCTTGAGAGTATGTTATGGTTTTATAGGACCACGCCTCATTCTTCGACAAAAGTGTCTCCTTTTGAGATACTTAGGGGTAGGAAGGCAAATACCAGTTTCAGACCAGGTTGGATGAGTAAATGGGTAGAATCTTTGTGTGATGTGGAGGGCATCATGGAAAAGGTCAAAGTCAACTCTGATATGGCTCAGAGTAAAGAGAAATCATGGTTTGACAAAAAAAGGGGTGTGAAATTTGTTGCTTTGTCTGTGGGCGATTTTGTGCGCATTAAGAATCCTGGGCATACTAAGAAGGGGCATTGTAAATTTGGTGATCTTGTCAGAGTTACTCGCATTTATAATAATGCTGCCCAGGTGGAAGGGGGTTGTTGGTGGAATTTATCCAGATTGATTAAAACAAGATTTCGCCCAACATCAGAGAGTGCTAATTTTACAAGTAGAGAGGACAGTTCTTTCGAGCCTTCTGTGGGTCAGAGTAGGAAAAGTTCGAGGGTTCGTGTTGTTCCCCACAGGTTTCGTGACTGAAGGTATGTTACTATGCATCATACTATATAATATATATTATATGTGTTTTGGAGTAAAGGAGGTATGTGATATTATTTGTCTTGACATATTGTTATATGCATTGAAATTTTTATTTTTATAGGTTTGTGTACATTTTGTTCTGTAGGTTTTATTCTGTAATATAGAAAGTTGTTGTTATGTTATTGTTCCTTTTCTTAGGAGAAAGGAGGTATGTTGTATTCTATATTCAATGAAATGTTTTAACATTCATCTCCTGCCAGCGGAATGTGTATGTGATGTCATCAGCTGATGTCACAGGTGGAATGTGATGTGCAGCTTAGCAGTCTGGCTGAAGATGAAGGTGGTTGGCAGTTCAAGAGCTGTGTAGTGTTATCTAATAAATCTACTCAAATTCAACTGTTCCTGAGTCAATTACTACACAAGCCTTGGTCATAAATACCTGTAATGACACATGGCACGCTCATTCATGGTGTATCAAAGTTAAATGTCTCATACACGCATAACAAAACATTCCATAGTCAGGGTTGATGAATTCAAACAGGTAAACGATTACCTGCCTAAACATGTAATACATATGCACCCTAAGCTGACGTAGATGACGCTTGTGACCATGGATATGTCCCCTTCCACCTAGAAGTTCCAACCAAAGATGCCCAAATATGTGTGGTGGCTACTGAAGGGCCACCCACTGTCAATGGAAACCTTAGCTGTATCATCAACACATTATGTCACTTAGAACATTGAGGAAGTAATTACAGGTAATACATAGGTGTGTTAATATGACACCCAAAGTCACAGATTTTGGATGGGTATTTAAAGATTCGATACTTTTCCGGGTTTTTCCGGATGCCATGGATGGGTCAGGAATGAATGGGTGCCTGAGCACCAGATCTTGAATAATGGAATTTCAAGACCTGGTTTCATCGTACATGTAGCAATGCAAAAGAAACAGAAAAAGCAAAATCACAAGGGGACAAAAGCACATCAAAACTACCTGGAACCAATGAAGACTTGTCCCATCAATGTTGATATTTCCTCTTATGAATAAAGATCCCTAAAAGTTGAATCCACTTCAATCCTCTTGCAATAATATCTATCCAGCTAAACTAGCAGCTGCGAGCAACCCCGTGACATCAGGTCTCAAAAGTTGTCTTCCTTTAAATTGAGCAAATGTATGCAAATCGCCACGCGACTCCTGGTCTAGGAAGCTTCAGCGATGTTTTTTTTCTGTTTTCTTTCTGGATGTTAGCAGCGGAGGTTTCAAAAGGCAACAATAACTAATGCTTCTGAAACGTTTTGAATGAGAGCCCTTTCTTTAGCTCAGTTGTGCAACACAGGTTTCTGAGTGAGTAGCACCCACGCCTCTATATAGAATGTATAAGAGGAAAAAGGTATATTAACTCTTTCCAATTAGGGAAGGGCAGAGAGTCAGTTTGCTGGCAGCTATGCTGTCAAGTCAAGTCAAAGAAAACTTGATTCGGCCAAAAGGCAATTAGAGCGTAACACAGACATAAAAACATGCAATATGAATATCCTAAAAAATAACATGAACAGTTCATGAACATTTTAAATTTAAAACAATGTAAAAATCATCCTATAAAGAGTATTACATTAGAATTCGTATCTTTTCTGGATATGAAATGCATTTGTTATCAAATTTAATAATGAATAACACAAATTGAGCAAACCCAGTGATTGCAGAAATGTTAAACCTTCCTTATGGAGTCTCAGGTTTGATTTGGGTAAAATTGGAACCAAGAAAGAGCGCCTCAGCTTTTAATATAAAGTGCAGAATAACATTAAGGGGCTAGTGCTTTGTATTGAGGTGCCATCACACCCACAAGGCGGTAGACCCCTTTTCCAGACCCCAGCTGTGGGAAAGGCAAATTATAAATGCAGTGTTACAAGCCTAAGAGTAGTAAACCAATATCGACATGTGGGATTTTCAATCCACCCTAAGAAGGGCTCAAGTCTGAAAAGTGTACAACGTTGGACTGAATGAAGGAAAAAGAGGGCTCACAACTGGTCAGTACGTAGAACTTGCGTAGAACTTGCTGCGAAAAAGCACTAAGTTGTTCAAGGCTATGACACAAAGATTGAATGCATACTACTATAGTGTGGTACATCTTCTGGTACAGTGGTGCATAAAATTGCTAGTTTGACAGCACTCTATTCAGGGCAAACTATCTCCCACCCCACCTCCCCCCAAGAAGATATAATAAGGATATGTCAATCTATTGGCCTACTGGGGGAGCGATCAGGACTGATCTCATGGCCGTTCTTCTAATTGCCCACATATGCCCCAGTAACTTTTCAGTTTTAGGCCCTCATTCCGAGAGAAGTTCAAGTTATCAAAACGTTTGGCCTTTGGGATTTAGATAAGGGAATCCAGGGTGATGTGAAGTGGTTTGGGGTCACTAATACAGTAGCCAAGGACCTCAAAGCTGATCAGGCAGGGCAATAATTTAGATGATAGTAGAATGTGGTCTACCAACATGGTTCCCTGTAAAGGTAGGGACTAGAGTGTTACTAGGGCTTCGAGCAACACTCAAAAAGACTAGGTCATACTTCATTGATAATTCATTCAGTGCTTACCCATAAGCGGAATGGGAAAAATCAGTTGCATTTTTGTTTCTATCATTGCACAAATAACAATCTCGTGTATCAGATAATTTACCATTGCTAATGTTGAAACCCATGACCCAAATAATATGATCAATACGGTTGGTTTTTTCACAAGAAGTCCAAAAGAAATTCGTCCAATTGGTCGATGATATCCAAGGTCAACTGGTTAAAGATGTTACAATCTATACAAAAGGAGCATGTTATTCATCCAAATAATTATAGAGTTCCTAGCAGTGCTCTCATATATCGTCCATTCACTGTGTATCCAACCAAGAAAATCCCAAGGGAGTCTTGTTTACTTGGAAAGCCAATTCCGAATTTATTAGTCAATCCAATTTTTCAACACAAAGGTACATTATCCAATTCATCCAGCCAACACATTTCGTCCTACGTGGATATCATCAGTACTTCTACTATCATGATAATCATATGCTTTTAAGATATTGGATATCGAAATAAAGCTATTTGATTGATTGATAATCATATGACTTTAAATTTCATGGCGTGCGCCCATCCTTCTTCTAGTATCAATCTTTGTTTATTTCAAACGTCAATTACGTTCCACGCTTCCTTCTAGCGCGTCTCCAACACTGTCCTGTCGATGAAAGTGTACGAAAGAAGGACAGTATTGGAGACGTGCTAGAAGGAAGCGTGGAAAACGATTGACGTTTGCAATAAACAAAGATTGAACCAATTTTGTAAAGTTTTGGGCTCATACCACATAGACTGGGGACTAGACAGAAGTACTCCAGTGCACAGAGTTAAAATGTTAGCAGCATCAGACCACCAAAATGGGGGTGGAGACACAAAAGGAGGAACTTTCTGAGTAGCCCCATCTGGTAAATGCTTTGTGAGGGCTTGGTGTGTGTTGTTCTCACTTAGTGACCATGACCTTTGGTGACAGGGGCCTCTCCATTACATGTGGAACTAGTGTTCCAGAAGCCCCAAATATCATATAATTTAACAATGCTTGAGAGGGGGATCATGAGTTACTTCAAGACTTTTGAAAATATGGGTTGGGCTATGACATGCCCCATTGTGTCCTAGAATTCATGTCCTGGGACGAAGTGAAGCACTTTTAGCAGTTTCATAGGGTGTGGCAGTGTGATGCCTATGCTGGAGTTTTAGGATGTAGACTGTGGATATGTTTAGTAAGTCCAGATTTCCCCTGATGAGCATAAATCCTAACTCTTCAAAATCTGAGTGGGCAAGGTGTGGTCTGCATTTTATTGCCCAGAAAGCGTTGTTGGATACATCTGTGCATTTCCATTTTCCTTGTTTCTCACTGTAGACCAGTATTTTGTTAAATCATTGTACGTAGAATGTCCGCTGGTTATTTTTGTGAGTTTTTGGTTTCCTTTCTGTAGGCATATTTCACACAATTAATCGTCTGCTGTGAGCAGGAGAAATTTTCCAGTGATATTTTCACCTGTCAGGAAACCTCAGTCACAATTTTAATAGGTTTTTTACTTCTGACCTGGCAATTCTGGATCTATTATTAATGGAGGCTGACTCTCACTTGGTTGCCAGGTGAAATACTGTAGCGTTAGTCTCAGTCCTTTCACCATTTACCCCCCAAATTAGATGCATTCTCAGATGCAGTTGTTTTTCATGCTGTGAGACCTTATTAAGGCATGTTTTAAAATTCAAAGCATTTCCCAATATGTGAATTGACAATAACACATTCTAGTTTTTAGAAGAACTTCCTATGCTTTTTAGATCCAGCAGCTAAAAATAGCAGGTATGGTATGTCATTTCCTGTTAGACCCAGTGGTTTCTGGCTGGCTGGGATGCATCAAAGACCGACAGAATCCACTTTCCCAGACAGGATGAGTATGATACACTTGCCTGATAGCCTGAGCTCACCCTTGGGTAGCTTGGGACAGAGCAGTCAGGCTTATCCTCAGGGTCAAAGTGTCATGTATTGACACAGCCCCACCCTCACAACACACTGAGTGCACTACAAAAAAGCTCCAAACCTTATGTATAAACACTGGTCTTTGTATTACACACACATTGAAATCAAAACAACATACACATTGGATGTAGGCTTTACAATTATGTGCAATTGTCAAATTCTCCCATTAGCAGCAGAATACAATGAACATATGTGTACTAGTCGTAGGTACTCACCTCTCCATTATCCCCTCAGTCTTGTAAGCAACATAAACCCATATGCGTACTTCTCCAAGGTGTTCACGATCCTAGCAATTCCTCCCACATCAAAAGCGACAGAAACATATATACAAGCTGTTCAGAGGTATTTCACTTTCCAGCCTAACACATTAGCATAAAAGACGACATTCTCAGTATCGCATACCCGTACAGTTGTAATGATCAATAAATCAATTGTTTTGACTACTCCTTATTACCTAGCCCCTCACCCACTCAAACTACACCAGCCAATGATACACATTGCACCCTCTGGCAACACTTTGATTAGACTGTCAGAACCACCTAAAACAGAAGGAAACAGTTGCTTCATGTTGTCCCTCCAGATTAGGCTTTCAGGCATCCAGTGGCACCTTCATGAGTTCGGGATCACTATCCCCGCATAGGCAAAATATGTGGCACCAGATGCTGGCACACTTCCGAATTGGAGAAATGCTTTCCCTCAGGTAGAGGTGCATGCTGCAGTTGTTCCAGACAGCCAGCTGTGGGTGCACACAGGGCACAACGAGTCCTCGGGTCCAGTCACAATTTTCTCAACAACTGAGTACCTTATGGTGTGGGTCCAGGGAGAGGGAGCCAGCGACCACAGACAGAGGCTGTGATGTCAGGGCACTGTCATCCTCCCAATCTGGAGGTCATAGACAGTCTAGGCTTCCAGCTTGGGTCCCTCAGACTCAGCCAACTTCGCCCAACACCCCTTGGACACTACATGCTACATAGTGCGAGCTAGCATAGGTTTCCAATTCCAAGCATGGGTCCCTCGGACTCTGTAAACTTCCCCAGCATTCCTCAAACTCCTTATGTTACAGTACCCCAGGTGGGCTGCTGATCTTTACAAGCACACGCCTCTGCACAGTGTGATTACAGTGTATGTCAGGATGGTCCTTGTCTCAAATAACGATCACTTCCACACGTTTCCGTTGTGACCTACACGCTCCTCATGATCTCGTGGAAATGGGGAGATCCTTTCTGTCCCTGGGATCTTGTGGACAGGAGACCAGCCAACAAGTCCTTGGAGACTGCTTAGGGTCCTAGGTCACAGCAGTTGGAATTTAGCTGCAGGCCAGTAACATAAAGACAAAATCCACCAAGTGATAGTCCCATCCCTGGTGCATGACAAGCCCCTGGCCACCACAGGTCTGTGGATAGTCCAGTTGCAGTTCCTCCTGCCCTAATGGTTCCTTGTGTCGATGTCCCAGCATTGAACCAGGGTTGTGTGGTTCAAATCCCAAAAGTATCTCTAACTCCTGAGGGCAGAGCCCCAGTAGTTATACCCATGTGGGCCTTTGAAGAAGAGATCAGTTTAAAAGGCCACCTTCGGAATGCACAGGTCCTCTCTAAATGTTGTCCTGTCTGCCATCCTACCCCTGGAGGCTTGATCAATATCTTTATTGTGGCCAAAGGAGGTGCCATTCCACCCCTCATATCTGTCCCAGGAAGGCCCCTCGGATGTAGCTGTCCCCTCAGCACCCAGATGTGGATTGGAGACAGGCTGACAAAATGTTATTTCTACATTAGTAGGCTTTCCTGTTTTCAGTTTCCATTTTTGGTAAATTCTGGTGGGGTTTTGTCAGTTTTTCCAATACCTTAAAAAAACAGTGATTATCAGTGGTTACACATTTTTGCGCCATTAAAAACAACAAAAACAGTGTTTTACTGGTGTTTATGGAATTTTTATTTAATTTTAATTATTGCTTGTTTTCTGCACTGATAGTGCATGTGTATAGGTAGCCTGTGCACAGGGTATATGAGGACCAAATAAATGTTTACTGCACCAGAATGGACTACAAAGTCAATAGCATTCTTCATTAACTCTAAAGATTGTAAAGATGCTTTCAGCAAACCATTTAGCAAGTGACAAGGATCTCTTACAGGGAAGCACTTCAGCTCAGGTATTTTTACAGACCATCATACAACTTTTTCATATACAAAGATGAATTACTACAAATACAAACAATATCACTCAAATCTTTATTGAACTTGGTAGGAACTTTTTTCAGCAGCATTCTAAGTCTCACTGTGTTCCATGTTTACCAAACGCCGGGTGTCATGTTTAAAGACTTGGGGGTTTGGCAATTTACTTACAATCAGTACTGACTCACTAGAAAAGGGGGCTGATGTATCAAAGGATTTCACCCATTCTCTGTCTGTGGGTAAATGTGATGCTACATATTAGGAAAGATTCTAATGAAACCAGCCATTTTACCCATCAGTGAAATCAAATGTAGACAAAATTTCAAATATGATTTTGATATTTCCTTATTCTCTACAGTTTAGAAAACAACTAAATAAGACCTAAAACATGCTTCTAAACACTGCATCTTTAGACCAAAGATCACAAAACTAAAAAAAGTAGAAGAAAGAAGAGACAATGTTTTAGTGACATCCCTAAACAACAAAACTCAAGCAGAATAATGCTAGCCCAGTCTTTCTTGATACTACCTTGTATAACAAAGTTACATTGTATTGGCCCCTTCAGGACGAAATAAAAAATACACTTTCACTCATCTTTTCCTTTCTTTGAATGGCACTTAGTTTGTGGTTGTAAAGGTGTTTTTTCAGTGTTTATATGTTTACACCGGTGATGGCTATTTTCCTTTCGGTGGGGTTTTATCAGTTATTATAGGTTTAAACCTAAAACCGGATAGCCTATACATTAGTAATGTTGAAACCACCCACACAACTGGAGAGAATTTATCATTACTAACTCATTGATATCAAACACTATACTGCTGCTCTACGGCTCCTAGGAAATACTGCTCAATAGCCTTTCCACTGGTCCCCCATGTTAATCAATGCAAGAAGCAAGCCCCACCACACCGAACACACCATCCAATGCCATTCACTACCAGCACATGTAGCGCACACGCGCACATGCCCTGCCTCTTCCCAACACTGCACCCTGCACCCAGGGAGTACTCCAATATAGTGAGAGACATGCATAAGCTTGAACAGTAGCTTTTTAAATGCCAAGCAGAGTAACAGTAACCTACACACACAGGCCACCAGGGCAAACCTGTGGCACATTTGAAGAGCTACCTCCATGGTGGTACAACCAGTGCTGCAGGCCCACGGAGGAGTATTTGAGTTACATGCCCTAGGTATATGTCTTACTTCTAGACAAGGGACTTACAGCTAACTCAAATCAGCCAATCATGTATAACCAATCATCAGTATGTTTATGAAAAGCTCAGCGCTTTGTCATTGAATGGCAGTGTCAAAAGCGCTCAAAGTCCTAAGGCTAGCACATACAACAGCAAAAAACAAGGAGGGTTAAAACCAAAAAGTTGAGGGTAAGCACCCCAGAAAGGGCCATTTCCAACACCTCCCCTCTCCCAAACCTTGTTGAGGAACAAGATTCAATACTAAAACTTCTACCAAACAATACAATAAGGCCATATTTGTTTTGCCTGATTTCCCTGCCCTGCCTTAGGAGGCCAATAGAAATTCAGGATTTTTATCCAGGAGGAATCCCTGTGTGCGACTAGTGGCATGTATTATTTCTGTCTCTTTCTGCACTCTATATATTAAACTCTCAGTATGGGGTATGGTGAAGACAATTAGGTGTATAAATGCTGTATTATGTCCAATACCATTCAAGTTTTACAAGGGTAGCAACATAATGACAATAACAATGACATGAAGGGAACTAAAACACATTTTTCTTTTTCATTGTGTTTGGAAGGTAGCAATAAAAATGCATTTTGACCTACCACTACACAATTTTTGGCATACTCAATCTGAATATATGACGTTACAACGCATGCAATTACAACGCATGCTTTTACAACACAGTCTTTACATCGCAACTACCATTACATTGCATCATTTTACAACGCATGCCATTACAACGCATTTTTAAAAACTACCATTACAACACACACCATTACAACACATAATACTTTTAGGGTGACAGTAGGGTAAGTGTTGGATAGTGTAGGGGTAAAAATTACTATTCCCTCTCCAGTGAGTGCAACAGTAGGGTAAGTGTTGGATAGTGTAGGGGTAAAAATTACTATTCTCACTCCAGTGAGTGCAACTATAGGGAAAGTGTTGGAAAGTTAGGAGTAAAAATTAATATTCCCATATACCCCAAAACACATACCCACCCTAATACTAAACAAATCTCCATTACTTACCTTATAATGTGTTGTAATGTTATGCACTGTAATGGTATTCGTTGTAATGGCATGCGTTGTAGACAGTGACATGCGTTGTAATGGCATGCATTGTAATGCCATGCAATGTAAATGCAGTTGTGTTGTAACAGTTGTGTTGTAAAGGTAGGTCATTGTAATGACTGCGTTGTAATGGATGTTTCCCGCTCATACCCATTCGGAACACCTTCACCTCTACAGAGACCCACCCAGATGCTTGGAAACATGCAGCTGCCCTCCCAATACTGAAGAGCCCCTCCATAGTCCCTTCAATGCTTGCCAACTACACCTCATCTCCCTGCTGCCATTCCCGTCCAAGGTCTTAGAGAAAATCATCAACAGATACCTCACTGAATGCCTCAATGACCACCAAATCCTTGACATCACCCAGTCTCAGACCCAACCACAGCACAGAAACTGCCCCCATTGCCTCCACGGAGGATATCCAGATGAATTTGGATATGAGAGACACAGCGGTCCTGATCTTTCTAGACCTCTCCTTAACATTCAACAATGTCTCCTACCACAACCTTATCCAGCGACTAAACAACATCAGAAACCAGGGATCTGCACTCTGATGAATCTGCTCCTTTGAGGACCAAGTCAGTCAGCCTGGCACCATACACCTTGGACACCTGCAACCTCATATGCTGAGTTTTGCAAAGATATTTTCTGACTTTGACCCTCTTCAACGCATACATGATCCCTCTAGCCAGCACCTGGATCTAGTTCTCTACCTGCATAACTGAACTTGGCCGCTGGATGAAGACCATCTGTCTGTTGCTGAACACTGATAAGCCTGAAATCCTGATCTTCAGGAAGAGCACTTCAATGTGAAACTCTACCAGGTGGCCACCAGAGCTAGGACCGACACCCACCCCCACCACCTACGCCAAGAACATTGGGATCATAATTTAAAGAACCACGACATGACCGCCAAGTTAATGCTGCCACCTCCTCATGCTTCCATACTCTGAAGATGCTGAGGAAATTTCCAAATGGCTCTCTATCAGCACCTGGAAAACCATCAATCACACCCTGGTCAAAACAACCTTGACTATGGGAACACCCTGCATGACATAACATAGCAATCCTGGTGGCCCTTTACTTTTATCAAAAGGACTCAGAGGGAAGTAATCCAAATTAAAGTGCTCTACTTCTTCACTCATTATATACCAAACAAGTATCTTATTGCTCAAAAAAGTAAGAGAAGAGCCCATCATAGTTTCCAATGGTGAGGGGCAGTCCAGTGATGAGGCTTCAAGCCTCATTTGCAATCTGCCATCAGGTGCTGCATCTGCTCCCCTCCTGCGTACCTTATATTGGCTTCCAGTTTGGAAGAGAATCATTTTAAAAATGTGTTGCCCTACACATAGAGCCCTTACTGGAGATGGTCCTTGCTACGTATCTTCAAAGCATAGGCATTATTCCTTCCTAGACTCCTAGATCTAGTGATAAAGTATTGTTAATTATTCCTCGCGTCAAAAAGGTCCAATCAAGGGGGCAGGTCTTTTTCTTACTTAGCTCCTTTTTACTGGAACAAATTGCCACATCATATTCAAACTTGCACGGATCACCTTTTCTTCAGGAAAATACTTAAGACAACTTTGTTCTGATTTAGCTGCTGAGGTTGTCTCTGTCTCTTGGTTGCGCCAAGATACCCCTTCCGGGGTGATTCGCGCATATTATAAATAAAAATAACATAACATAACAAGTATGCCTCCATGAGCAGGTGAGGGCTTGAGTTCCTTTTACAGTAAAGCTTCTTAATATATCTACCATCTAGAATGACAAACATTCTCCTGATTCATATGAGGACCAGGTAGTTTTTGCAGTAGTTCGGTATAGATTGGGGAGACTTCCAGCATCTCACATATATATTATCCTATCAATCTTCACTGTAATTGTGACAAACATTTCTTATGCACTAAAAGACTTGTCAGACAATATTCAGAGGGGGAGGGGGCAGCACAAGCCAGACTGAGACTCAATCATGATGGTTGCAGTTATTTGGCGTTAGATACCTGAGATCTCACATTCTATGACTCTGCAAACTGGGACAAGTACATCTTTTTTGTATGGGCTGTCAAAGTAGTGAGGACCATCAGTCAAAGGCTTCTAACAGAGGAGATGTGGGAAAGCAAAGGTTCAGAAGTCAGCAGCTAACCAATAGACATAATAAATCACTCTCCAGCCCAATGTTGGTCTTTTTAGAAAAGAAAGTACTTTTAACATCACAATTAGATATATTTCAAGTGCAAGGAAAAACAATCTCAGCCTCTAGCCTATCCTTAAAAGCTGTACCTGCCCTGGTGCCCTCCTGTAAGTCAAGTTTAGACAAAATTAGGCACAGGTGCAACTCTAAGATGTTTTCCTTGGGTAACCAGTGGATTAATTTGTTTAGTTTTTAGCACTAAAGTGTCTTACGTATAAGGATAAATCCTCATTGTTGTTTGACTGTGCTCGTATCAACAGTCTCCCAGTCGCTTGATGGCCACTGGATTGTGCGCGTGTTGGTGTCTTTGGTCGTGTCTTTTTGTACATGGTACAAGTCTTGCTTCTCTCTTTCTCTATCTTGTGGAGTACTTCAGGTCCTGGCTTGGCAGGTGGTAAAGGTGTGGTCTGCCTTTTGATAGATGCGTCCTCCAGGTGGGCGTCCAGGTGGGCGTCCTCGGTAGGTGTGGTCTTCAGTCCTGGGCTAATTTCCCACTTCTGCATCGACCGATTACTCATGGTTATGTCACACCCTGGCAGTGGCAGAACCAGTTCTCTGTAGAAGTGCTAATTGGCACAAGATTATACAATTGCTCTACTTTCACGTGGTTTACTCCTAGAACTGTTCTTTTGCAGACCGGAAGACCTCTCACAGACCTTTTCGATTCTGGCAATGCTCCCAATGTATGTGTCTTATTTGTGTCTCACACTCTTGGGCGCAGTTGGGCATCTCTTCATGGATAGTCTGTCCTCCGGCAGGGCCAGATAATCTCTTTCCCTCACCGAGTAGGCAAGCAGGCTTCTAGGCACTGGGCAGATTGACTGTCATAGGAACACCAGAAGCTGTCCCACATCAGAACTTCAGGTAATCCGTGGAGCACTCCTTACCTTGATCTTGAACAGGGGTGACATTTTGGCAAAATTATGCAAAATTACATTTATTTCCGTGAAATGCAAATTAGTTATTTACCACTATATTTTTGCATGAAATGCATCCTTGCATCAGCTTTCGATCCAAGAACATATTTTGCACTTTAAAAAAAGTGCACAAAGCAACACAAGTGTTCATTTTCTGATACTCCTGAATGTTTCGGTACATTTTAAACATGAATAGCATGCAAGTACACAAAGTCATGCAATGATGGAAATTCTGGAATTTTATCTAAGTTCGAGTTTATTAAGATTCAGATCTACAATAAGATTCACATGACTAATTATTAAAGTAAATAATCAATGCAAAGTTTTAAAAAAGTTAAAAAAATTAAAAAAATGTAAAACCCATCATTTCAATTAGTGGATTCAATAATAATTGTAAAGCTTTTTTTTGCCATGCGGGCACCATATTTCACAAGCATGGGCTTCAAAAGAAGACAAAGGTTAGAGTGCAAAATATGGCACACAAATAGCAGATGATCAAGATTTTGTGTAGAATCCTTAAGAAAATCACATAGTATTTCCTCGTACTCGAAAGAGTGATAAAAATCAATGAACTCTGTGAGCTAAATCCCACATTAAAATGGAGTTGTGTCTGTATTTCAATACATAAGGATATTGTAACATCCATCTTCTTTTTCCCCTTACAAATCAACATGTCATAATTCATGGAACTACTCCTAATGCTATATTTAAAACGGCTTTGTCTTGGAGACAACACATTTCCATAAAATTGGGCTTGCTCAATTTAAAGTGCAAAAGTGCTTGACTAATTAAAAAAAAAAAAAAATTCTGTTCAGGTGCTTCTGCACATAAGAGGCCTTTTAAAGTGTTCTAATTACTATGCATAAAAAAATATCCTTAGCATAGAATTTAAGCCAATCCTATTATATAGCTACTCAGTATTCCTAATACTATATTGAAAATTGGTTTGTCTTGGAGACAACACATTTCAATTAAATTGGGCTTGCTCAATTTAAAGTGCAAAAGTGCTTGATTAAATAAAAAATATATATATTCTGTCCAACAGCTTCTGCACCAAGAGGCCTCTTAAAGTGTTCTCATTACTCTGTATGAAACAATATCCTTAGTATAGAATTTAAGCCAATCCTATTATATAGCTACTTGATAGGAACATTTTTAAGACATATTGTTTTGATCAAAGCCAACATATTTAAATTACATTACAAAATATATATTTTACCCTTCATTTTGTGCATAATACTCCAACGTTTTGTATCTAGAACTTCAATAGCAAATAACGATTTAGGGGAAACTTTTGCATGATATACCTAAAGTAGATAATTACAATGTCTTCAATCTGTGGTCCCATATAGAGGCAAAAGTGCATTTGAATGACCATCACTTTATTTGAGAGATATGAAATATGCTCTTTGTCTAAATAAACGAGCATAAAAAAGGTCCCTAGATGATGATTTCTTTTAACAATTTCCATCTCCTCTCTCCCTAAAAGCCATTTCAATGTACTATTCTTTCTAGATCAAGCCATTATTTTTTAATATTAATTTCCAAGAAATGACTATTGGTGTATTTTTGCAAACACTCTCACAATTGTTGTCGAAACCTTTAAGAGAAGGTTCAGGAGCACAATCTCATCGGCATATAGTAACTAAGCACAATTTAGATGACCTAACTTCAGGGTGTCCTCTTCCATTTCATTCAGTACGGTAGGCAAATCAAAGGATTGATAATAATAAAGGTGGTAGCAGGCAATTTGGGAATTTTACTCGAGTTATGCTGGCGTAATTCAGTTTTGCCCAGACCTAGTCATAAAGAACTTGAATCTGGAGCATAGTCGAGTCGTTTAGATTCCACTTCAGAATTTCATTCAAATGTCATTTTATAGATTTTTATCAGACACAATCTTTGTGCAAGGCATTGGGTCTCAGACCAGGTAGTGCTGATACAGGCTCTGATGTCAGTCTAAGGGCCAGGACCTAGAGAGGTACTCCTTGAGGATGAGGGACTCATTCTAGCAGAGGCCATCAGGGCTCAGGAAGGTCCAGGTCCAGTTGGAGGTACAGGCAGGTCCAATAGCAGCAGGTTAGCTAGGCAGTTGCAGGGAGGAATCTGGAGCTTGTTTTAGCCCTGTTGCTCAGAACAATATGTCAGCCAACTGACCCTTATAGTCACTCAGGTTAGTCACTCTGGTTAGCCTGGGTGAAATTCCTTCACAGGGAGCAGTGCAGGCCTGAATCAGCAGGGTAATCCTCTGGAGAACAAGGCAGGCCTCAAGCAGGAGGATAATTGCATGGTAGCAGCACAGCCGTCCTCTGAAGAACAGGGCAGGCCTCATGCAGCAGGACAGTCCTCCAGGAAACAAGGCAGTCCTTCTTCTCTAGTCCACAGCTCCAGGAGTGTAATGATGATTAGTTCAAGAGGTCCAAGATTTATACCTGGTGCTAGCCTTTGAAGTATGGGTGACATCCCGACTATCCCAACACCTGGTTCTGGAAGTTCTTCCCTTCCCCTGCTGAGGTTCCAAGTAATCTAGGGTGGGAAAAGGCTAATATCAAGTCCTTTTATGTGTCTGCTGGAGGTAGCTCTTTGAAATGTAGGTGGAACATGGAACAGCTCACCCCACACATACTGCAAGGTTGGCCCATCTTCCCAATATCCCCCTTTGTCCCACCAAGGCCAATTTCCAAGTTATTCAGAATCATGTGAGCCAGGAAACAGGCTGAAAATGGCAACATTTAAAATGTGGCATTTTCAGAATTGTGACTTAATATCCAATTATACCATTTAAGAGGATTTTAAATTCATTTGAGTTCAAACTCGATATTCCTATTTGTTCCCAATCAAAAGTTAGCACTTATGAAATGTAATAAGGTAACCCAATTTTATCCAGTGGGAGACCTGGACTTTGCAGTAGTTAAAAAGAAAGTTGGGTGTTTTTCATTGCCAGGACATGAAAAACTTAAAAACACTTCCTACCGTTTAAATGCACCCTGCCCATCAGACAGTTTAGGGCCTACCTAATAGATGACTTATAAGTATTAAAAAGAGAGGTGTAGGCCCTGCAAAAGGTTTATTTTGCCATGTCAAATTGACAGTTTAAAACTGCACACAGTTTGCAACGGCAAGCCTGGGGCATTTTGAAAGGGCTACTTTATTGGGTCGTACAATGAGTGCTGCAAACCCATTAGTAGCATTTGTTTACAGGTCCTGGGTATATTTAGTACCCCTTTACTAGGGACTTTTGAGTGAATTAAATGTGCCAATTTGGTGTAAGCCAACTATACCACACTGGAAGGAAACAGCACAAGCACTTTAGCATGGGTAAGCAGTGGTAAAGTTCACAAAGTCCTAATGCCAAGACAAATGAATGTCAGCAAACAGGAGGGAAAAGGCAACAGGATTGGGGGAAGACATACCAAAGGCTGTCGGGCTAACATGTGTCCCCCCAGCTGAATGTGGGGAGAACTACCCACCCTCATGGGACTTCTCATCACTAAGGTGGAAGAACGTGGATAGACCATCAGCACTGGAGTGGTCAGACCCAGGGTGGTGTTCCACCATAAAGACCATTCCCTGGATCACGGCAACAGTTTGGAATTCTCACCCTTCATCTGCATGAGACATCTTAGAGATCTGTGGTCTGTCATCTGTCTCAACCAGGAAGTGAGTCCCAAACAAGTATGGTCTCAACTAAGCGTGGGCGTAGTGCTCCGCTCCGCCGGCGGAGTGTTCATAGTGCTGCCTACTTCGCGGTCTGCGAAGTAGGCGTAGCAGGCAGGCTACACACATGCCACGGCGGAGCAGATTTGCCCGCCACCCGCCTCCCTCCCGTCCTCTTTTAAAATCCCTTACAATGTTTAAAAGCATGTTAAAAGTAATTAAAATGACTTACCTGAGCTGCGGCATCCCGGGGCTCCCTCTTCCTGCTCTATCGCCGGCTTCTTCCTCACGAATGCTCATTTGTGAGGAAGAAGTCGGCGATAGAGCAGCAAGAGGGAGCCCCAGGATGCCGCAGCTCAGGTAAGTCATTTTAATTATTTTTACATGCTTTTAAACATTGTAAGGGATTTTAAAAGAAGGCAGGAGGGAGGCGGGCGGCACGTAGTGGGGCTACGCGGAGTGTGCGTAGATTTGCCCCCACTCCGTGATGCTCCGTGTAGCCCCACTACGCCCACTACGCCCAGGGTTAGTCTCAACTTCTTCAATGCCCAGACCACGGCAAAGGCTTTTTTTTAATAGCACTCAACCTCTGTTCCCTGGGCAATACCTTCCTACTTACAAAGGCTTCAGGTTGGGCTAGGCCTCCTCATTCAGCTGTGATAGCACAGTCCCTATGCAATGCTCTGAAGCACTGTCGGCACTATATACTCCTAGGAGTCAGGGGCCTTGAGCACTGGTGCTGCACTCATGGCCGCCTTGCGGGTATCAAAAGCTTTCTGGCACACTTCTGTCCAGATAATATTTTGGGTTGCTTCTTCGAAGTCAGTACAGTCAAGGAGGCCATACAGATCCATTTCCCTTGACAAACCTCCTGTAATATCATGTGAGTCCTAGGAAGGCTTCCACTTCAATCTGAGTTTTGTGGGGTTCCCAGGTCAGGATAGTCTCAATATTGATTTGGAGGGGTTGCATCTTGCCCGCGCCCGCTAGGTGTCCCAGATGCACCACAGATCCCTGCCCTTTTTGGCACTTGCTGGCATTCATAGTTAGGCTTGACTTTGCAGGGCCTGAAGCACCTCCTAGAGGTGGAACAGATGCTCCAACCAGCTAGAGATGAAGACAGCTATGTCATCTAGCTAAGCAGCACAGAAAGCTTCCAACTCAGACAGGACCCTGTTAACACATCTCTGAAAGGGGACAGTGTGGAGTACTTGTAAGGGAACCCACATCCATTCCACATTGACTTCATGTCATACCTGAAATTTGTGCCCCTGTCAGACACTACCTCTTTAGCTAACTCCACCTGGGTAAAAGTCCCCATCAGGGCTCTGGTGACTACACGTGCAGTTACCGTCCTCAGAGGTATGGCCTCTGGGTATATAGTTGCAAGGGCCACCAAGACAAGGTTACATCTGTTGCCTAAGACAGTTTGTGGTCCAGGGGCCCAGCAATGCTGATCTTCATCCTCTCGAAGGGGGTGCCAATGAGAAGTAAGGGAACTAGGGGAGTCTTGAGCTTTTTCCCTGACTTTCCACCAACCTGGTAGGTAGGACATGACCTGCAGACTGCATTTGGAGTCACCTTCATCCTGGGCCAATAGAAGTGTGTGACAAGTCTGGGAAAGGTCTTGTCCTGTCTAAAATGTCCTGCCTGGGGTATATCATGAGCCAGACCCAATAGGAAGGCTCTGTAGCACAGGGGGACCACCAACAAATGGGTTGCCCCAGGCTCAGGACCCTTAGACTCATTATACATGAGGGCATTCTCCCAGTAGATTAAATGATCACCAAAGGTGTCCTCACTTTGCAGCCTCAAGCCCGCAAGAGCGGGGCACTCCTTTTTGAGCTCTGCAGAACTCTTCCCTGGTTGTCCCACCCTCTGCTTGCTATCCAGCCAGTAGCAGGCAGGTCTCCCAGGGTTTGGGGCACTGCACTCAGACTGCGCTTCCTCCCAGACTGTGGGAGTTTCAGGGACAGATTTACCATGCCTTTTGCCCTTCCTCTTTTTGACAGCTACCTGGGCCATTTATTCCAGGCTCCAAGCCTCCTTGATTACTCTCATGAGCTGCCATCCACCTTGTGGTCAGGTACACACACTCAGGCAACTCTAGCATCTACAGGTGGGGCTGGAGCTCCACCTCCTTCCAGATAGTGTGCCTGGCAGACAATATACAGGCCTGGCAGGACTCACAACTATCTTTAGCGAACCTGAGACCCTCCTCCCTATTCAAATGGTAACCAGAGCAACATGTTAGTGGCTTTCAAGATTGCCTGTGATCACAAATTTGTGGAATGTATTGGGGATTTCGATGACACCAGACAGTAGCCGTGCTGAATCCTGTAACTCTCAGAGCCCCCAACCTGTGCCCAGTGATGGTGACCCACTGACTATACTTGGAAATATTTGAAGGCATGTAGGTGTTGGGTACCATCTTCTTGCACCCATGGAGACAACAATAATCTTCTACCCTCCATGCTAACTGGGAAAAACTCCTCTCCGAGTGCTACACTAAGCAACCCTGGGGTCTGCCCGCCAGAAATGGGCTATCACCACTTGGGACACTTGGAATCCCCCTTCATGTTCACAAACCTATATAGTGCTTGGGGATGTACTTACCTGAAATTTTGCTAGTAAATCCACTCTTCTTGTGATCAAGTTGGGGTTGGGTATACTTCTCTTCTGAACAGTTTTGGGGACCTATAGAGAACTCCTTATTTTTAGTTTTGTCTCCCCTTCTCTTTATTCTGGTGGGGACCCTGTCCACCCTTTAGGGGATCCCCCTAACTACCTTCATGTGGATGCTGGTGCTGAGCCAATGGTCCACCTCCTTATCAAGCTTCCTGCGATCAGTGAACTTATTATCTCCTAGGTGTTGGTGCAGCTATGTAAAACATTGGCTGAACTTGCGCTCCTTGGCAATCATATTGTACATCCCATTGCATTGATCCACATTACTGATTTTTACCCAACCATCCAGTGCCTTGCAAAAGTGATCCACAAAATCTACCCAGGACTGTTGGATCATCCTTTGGCTGTCCCTAAACTTCTGCCTATACTTCTCAGATGTGAGACCATATTTTCTGACAAGTGTGTCCTTCGTGAGTGGATACCTAATTCTGCCCCCCCCCCCCCTTTTCCTAGGGCCAACAGTGCATCCCTCTCTACAGTGGGAATTCACCTCCAGAGACTGGCTCCACAATTCTCCGCAAGAACCCTAAGCAACTCCAAGGCAACCTCATAGGCCTCAAACCACCAGTCAATATCATCCCCACAACAAAGTTAGGCACCAGGCCCTTGGGAATGTTGACCCTCCTGTCTATATTGGGCACTAGGTTATTGCTGTCACCATTGCTCCTGGATCCTGAGATTTGCTTAGCTTTTAGCTCCAGCTCCTGTTTGCTCATTTCATGAACCAGCAGAATGTTCATGTCCTCCAGGGCACATTTCCTCATCTCCTCATTTCCTCTTGGCAGTTGCCTCCTCCTCTGCTGCCTCTTTCTGGGCAGCTGCATTCTCCATCCTTAATTTTACCTGCGGCAACCTAAAATCCCTTTCAGCCTTGCTGTCCCCCAGCTCCTCCAGGGACACCTTTTGTGAGGACTCACTGCTCCCTGCCCTGGCAGGAAGCTCCATTCCTGTGGACAAGTTGTCTTCCTCCTTCTCATGGTACTGTAGCTCAGGGCCTGAGGCCAGTCTCTCCTCCTCCTCCAAGTCCACCTCCCCCTTCTCAGGATCATTTTCTTCACGTTCCTCTAGGGTGGACTGGAACCTTTTGACTTTCTCAAAGGACTACCTGAAGGCCAACCGTTTTGGCCTTCTTTTCTACATTTAGTACCCTCTCCTTGCAATGCCACTGCAGTTCTGCCTTGCTGAGGTCCCCCATGTACATCAGTTCCATCTCCATTGTAAGTGAAAAGGAGGTGAATAATATGTAAATTTGGAAAAGGAAAAAATATCCAAATCAAGAACAATGGAGAATTTAGAAAAAAATCCAATTTGAGGTCAGATTATTTTGAAGGTACTTTAGTGTTACACCAATCACTGAGGGTAGTTGTAGTAATAACTTCATTTGTTCAATTAATTAAAATTGTTACAAAAAGAGACCTCACCTCACATAAAATACGCGGCGCTACATGTATATACAAAATCGGCATAAAACACAGATTTAAAATTAATTGGCTTCTCAATAGTCTGATCAGCAGTTTTATCTTTATGTAAAATAAAAAAAGCAATAAAAACAGAAAAAAGAGCTGTGCATGGTTATCAACATTTGATCAGATTATGCAATATGTCATACTTTCGTCAGATAATACCCAATAATTCGTATGCTCAACCATTGTTGAAGCAATCCTGATGTCAGAAAAACTTCACTCCTTGACGACCCTTCACTCGCTCTCCATGCAGCCATTAATACACGAGCCCCATTCATTTGGAACCCCTGCTATCTCAACTGCACTGCAGAAACAAGCATTGGATCCCACCACTGAATGCCACTGTAGGAAATTGCATTTTAATTGAGGGGTAAAGACCCCCCTCAAGCATCTACCACAATCCCAGCCAGGCAGAAACACAAAAGCCACTAAATTAATATGTGCTTAACCCTCTGGCAGCTTGGCAATAAAGGCTTAAATTGAAGCACTGTTTTAAGTATTTATGCAGCCCAGAAATAGTAATTAAGTGAAAACACATCAAAAGAAAAATCCCACTTCAATTTAGAAAAATTGGGAAAACTTTAATAAATAAAATGACATCAGAACAACAGAAATCCAATCAGTAGAACTGGGGATGCTAATTGTAACATTTTAGGTTGATCTAGCCTGAAAGCACAAAGAGCCACTCACAGTCATCTGGTCCTGTTAGATCGGGAGAAAGTTATAAGTTCAGGCTGAGTGCAAGAGAGCACGGGCCCAAAACAAGGACCTGGTTAGTCCAGCTTAAAAAGTTACCTTCTCAAAATTTGGCGTAAAGAGTCCAGTTTGAACTGCAGGAGGCTTTAAGGAGCGGGGATAGCGTTGTGGATGGTTGTCGCCATTGTACAAAATGTAGGCTTGGCGTTTTTGATTGTTGTTGTTGGAGCACGAAGATCCAGTCAGGCATCATGGATGGTTGTTAACCCTGGGCGTGACACTACGCTTCGCCCACGTAGTGTACGTAGCGCTGCCTGCTTCGCAGTTTTTGAAGTAGGCGAAGCAGGCTAGCGCTACGCACACCCAGGGTGAAGCGTAGCTGCCTGCCGCCACCACCCGGCTCCCGCCCGCCCTCCTTTTAAATCAAACCCCGCATTTAAAATAAATAAAAAGTAAAGAAACTTACCTGAAGCGCGGCGTCTCCGGGGCTCCCTCTTCCTCATTTCCAACTTCTTCTGACAAATGTGCATGCGCGGACGCCCGCGCATGCGCATTTCTTGCGAGTAATGCGCATGCGCGGGCGTCCGCGCATACGCATTTGTCAGAAGAAGTTGGAAATGAAAGAGGGAGCCCCGGAGACGCCGCGCTTCAGGTAAGTTTCTTTACTTCTTATTTATTTTACATGCGGGGTTTGATTTAAAAGGAGGGCGGGCGGGAGGCGGGTGGCGCGTAGTGGGGCTACGCGTAGCGCGTGAGTGTGCGTAGATTTGGGCACACTACGTGCTGCTTCACTGTAGCACAAACAGTCAGGTTCACTGGAGGTTCACATTGATGGTCATCACAGGTAGCAGAGTCTGAGTGTGAATGGGCCCTTTCACAAAGAAGAGCTCAAACCTTCAGGATTTCTCCTTTCTTCACAGAGGAGTGCACTCTGATGCCAGCCAAGATGCCAAGACCTGTTCCTTACACATTTGTTGACCTTAAGGAATTGTTTTCTGTTTTTTCGGATCGTTTTCCTTAGTTGCTTTGTAGGTTAATTTGTGATACCTCTAGCACTCTGTTTGGTTGATTTCTATTGTACTTTCCTTGTTTATATTTGTGTATATATTAAATATATGTTTTTGAAGAAAAGTCCGCCCGTGTTACCACTGTTTGCACAAGAATTACTACCCTTTCAATGTTTGATTAATCACTAATTCACCACTAATCAGGGTTGAACAAAAAATAATCTTTCAAGATATAACTGTTGAATCAAGTTCAGAAACAAAATCCCTTGTAGGCACTCTTCAACTCATTTCTAGCTTTATCGCCCAAGCCTCCAAGGGTATATTGGGTTTCTCCCACTCCTTTTGATACAGGACCTGTTGGTGGCACCTCTTGGTGATCATGGACTCACTCTAGCATAGGCTTGCAGGAATCAGACATACCCAGTTGTAGGTCTAGAGAGGTCCAGTTGAAGCAGGTGAGCTGGGCTGTTGCAGGGCAGCCTCTAGACCTTGTTGTGTTCCTGTAGCTCAAAACAGGAGGTCAGTCAAGTGACCCCTGGAGTCACTTAGGTTAGCCTGATATGTAGTGTGCAGTTCCAGTCTTCTGTCACAGGGAGCAGGGCAGGCCTTAAGCGCAGAGCAGTTCTCTCGAGAACAAGGCAGGCCTCACAAAGCAGGTCAGTCCTTTGAATAACAAGGCAGGCCTCAAGCAGCAAAGCAGTCCTCTGGGGAACAAGGCAGTCCTTATTCTGTAGTCCACAGGTCCAGGAGTGTACTGATGATTTGTTCACGTGGTCCAATATTTATACCTGGTGCCAGCCTTTGAAGTGGGGGGGACATCCTGGCTATCCCCACATCTGGTTCTGAAATGTTCTTCCCTTACCCTGCTAAGGCCCCAAGTAATCTAGGGCTGATGTCAAGTCCCTTTGTGTGTGACCTGGGGGCAGCCTTTTAAAATGTAAGTGGGGCAGGAAACAGATCCGCCCAACCATCCTGGAAGGATGACCCAACCTGCCAAAACTTTGTCTCACTGTCATGTAGGAATACACAAAGGCAAATGCCAAGATAATCAAAGTCATGTGATCCAGGACACAGTAGGCAGGCACCAAATGGTCAGGACAAGAACATGCCAGCTTTCTAAAAGTCACAAAAACTGAAGGGGGTAGGCCCAAAGGAGAGGTGTCAGGTAGGGCCGTAATATTTGTCGAATACACAAAAGGAACGTGACTCCTTCAAACTTTTTACTCTTTTTGCTTTAGAGCAACATTCAAATGACTTTTGATTGAATAGATTATTTATTTAACTATTCCTTTTAGAAATTGAATTATTTTTTATCAAAAATTAAAATACATGAAAAGTGGAGAAACACTTAATTTTCAATGACATCAAACAATACATCAGACTAATACATAAAACAATTCACTGAAAACATTAAAGGACAAACAATGAAATCAAAACATCACTATACACAATAATTCTGAACAACAAACATTATATTTGCATCATGTCACTTGGCAAATGAGCAATCCTTGTCTCTTTCCTATATTTTGAGCCAAGGTAAGTACCTAACACAGTGAACTAATTTATGCGTATGTGCAGGGAATAGTTTTCAGTTCAACTCCCTCAAAGAATACAGCGTGTTAATTCACAATTACTCTGTATCAAAATCAAATTCCAATGCGTTTCAAGACCCAGGCCTGTAGTACTGGGACTCTCGTCAGGGCTTCATCTTAATGGATGTCAACATATTCTATAAAATAAATGATGCAAAAGAAATGTCAGAAAAAATCTGAAATAATCTACTCTATCCCCCTCCAACTGTGTGGGGCACTCAACATGAAAGATTACCTGGTTTAATTGAGCGCTTACCCACAGCTCGCGTGTTCTGGGTGATCGTGGAACAAATCTTTTCCACTTTAGAATTACAACAGTGTGCCTCGTAGCTTAAGCCAATAAGAAGTTTCTTGAGGGTCTGAACGACAAAGAAAACGGCAATTTTCAAAGTCGCTCCATTTTCTGGAAATTATACATAAACAATAGTCAAGGAAGTTGTGTTCTACCTTAATCCTGCCACAAGTATTTCCAGCATAGCAGATTATGCCTCAATGACGTTCCATTTCCCTAAATGAATTTACACGCATTGTTTAGATGAAAACAAAAAAGCTTGTGGGTTGCTTTACAGAAACATGCTGCAAAAGCAAAACGGGCCACACTTACTTTTGGTCAATCTAATCACAACCGCATTTCTTTCAACCGATGTGGAAGCACAGTTAGCTGGCTCGGGGCATTTCGAGTTAGAACTCTATTGAGCGTGCAATTGCACAAATGCTCATGGGAGTCAAAGTTTCAGCCAATCACACTTTGTTTGTTAAAAGCGCATTTAGGAAACTGGAAAGATGCATTGTGGGACTAGTAGTTTTATGACAAATGCTATGTTTTATAAAGCTCTGTCCTTCCATTTAGCCCAGTTACTGTGCTGTTATATTTTAAAATGAGGTAAGCCTCTTTCTGTAATAGGATGGTGTCAATGTCCAGTGAATGTTTGGTTGTATCTAGGACTGACAACACGGTCCACCTGAAGTCCCTTTCACTATGGGATTCCTCCCTAAAATGTTATACCATGGGAGCAGCTACAACTTTCTTTTTTATTCTAGAACGGTGTTGAGTGATCCGCTGATTAATCTACTGATTTGTCTTGCCTATAAATAACTTAGAGCAAGGACAAAGAACAGCATAAACAACATTCTTGGTTTTGCAATATGTAAATTCCGAATGTCACCATTTGATATCTTTATGTACGAATTCAGATCCTTCAATTGTAGAATCGCACGCCGCAAAATTTCCACATTTATGGTGGCCGATCACTGGTTTAAGTTGCCACTGGGATCGTAGGTTGTTTTTAGATCATGTAGGGAAGATGTCTGCGCTTACAATTTGTTGGCCAATACTCTGATTTTTCTTCATTGCAAAAAGTGGTTTTTGGAATGGGCAGTCTAGATTTTCTAACAAATGCCAATTTTTTAAAACAATTTGTCTAAATTTAATTGTATCTGGCCCAAATTTCGTGATACAGACCAATCTTTTCAACAATTGTTTCACTTTCTTTTGAAGTAAATCTTTACGGGGCGTGTACCAGGCTCTTTTCATTGGTTGCTTTAACAATTTTTCAGGATATCCTCTTATGATCATCTGTTCGCGGAAGATCGGTGCATGCTGTTCAAAGTCAATTTTTCTAGAACAGTTTCTTCGTATCCGAAGTAGTTGGCCATACGGTAAATTTTCTTTCAAGCTCCTGGAATGAGCACTTGTATGGTGTAAAATAGTGTTATTATCGGTGGACTTGCGGTGTAGTGTAGTGGTCAGTCTGTTCTCATTTGAGGAAACCTCCACATCAAGAAACGTTAACTTGGTCTTACTAATGTTCAAGCTAAATTTTATATCCTCATGGCGTGTGTTGAGACAACCATAAAAGATTTCCAATTCTTCTTTCGACCCACTCCTTAGACCAGGTTATCTTTAATGTCGAGTGCCCCACACAGTTGGAGGGGGATAGAGTAGATTATTTCTGATTTTTTCTGACATTTCTTTTGCATCATTTATTTTATAGAATACGTTGACATCCATTAAGATGAAGCCCTGACAAGAGTCCCAAAACTACAGGCCTGGGTCTTGAAACGTGTTGGCATTTGTTTTTGACATGGAGGAATTGTGAATTAACACGCTGTATTCTTTGAGGTAGTTGAACTGATAACTATTCCCCGCACATATGCATAAATTAGTTCCCTGTGTTAGGTACTTCCCATGGCTCAAAATATAGGATAGCGCCAAGGTTTGCTCATCTGCCAAGTGACATGATGCAAATATTATGTTTGTTGTTCAGAATTATTGTATATAGTGATGTTTTGATTTCATTGTTTGTCCTTGAATGTTTTCAGTGAATTGTTTTATGTATTAGTCTGATGTATTGTTTGATGTAATTGAAAATTAAGTGTTTCTCCACTTTTCATGCATTTGAATTTTTGATAAAAAATAATTGAATTTCTAAAAGGAATAGTTATATAAATAATCCATTCAAACAAAAAAGGTAGTTGTTTGAATGTTGCTCTAAAGCAAAAAGAGTAAAAAGTTTGAAGGAGTCAGGTTCCTTTTGTGTACTTGACAAACTTTCTAAAAGTGGCATTTGCGGAATTGTGACTTAAAGTGACTTTAGCATGAAAGTGGATTTTAAATTCATTCAATTGAATTAATTTGAATATAAGCAGCGTATTTCTATCTGCACAAATCAATCTGGTTGCAGATAGAAATATGTTATTTACACTTAAAATCCTGTGATTCTATGCAAATCTTTTAACATGGGAAAAGTGACGCAAAAGTGGTGCAAGAGGGTTGTAAATCTGTCCCTTATTCTCTAAGGGTGATAAATTGTTATATACATATGCTGCAAGAGTAAAAGGCAAAACCTTATGGAAATATAGTTCTACAAAAGCAGATGTTAACAGTATTTTGATAAGAGAAGTAAACGAGGAACAAGCATTGGCAAACGCAGGAAAATATGCTTCAGTCAATAGAAATGGAGGAAAGGTAAGTGACACGCTCAGGAATCAATGAGAAGCAAGGAAAGAGAGGAGGCAGGATGTAAGTCCCTTCTAAGTTCATATTAAAAACAATAGATTTCTAAAGCACAGAGCAAGCACTTTGCAGGCGAATCCTAAACGGGAGAATTAGGCCTGGCAGAAGGTTTATTGCGCCAGATCGAATTTGAAGTCTAAAATTGCACAGAGGCTGCTATTGTAGGACTGAGACATGTATTAAAGAGTTACAATAGGGTGTCGCACAATATGTGCTTCAGACCGGCTGGTGTTGCCAACCGGGGGAAAACATGGCGCCCGCTTAGGACGCGGTGTCGGAGGCTCCCGAGACCAAACGAGAGATTATGCCCATATGAAATAAAAGCGGGAAAGTATAATGCTGGTATACTGCCGGTATAACGCTGGTATAATGCATGCACAGGATTTTGGAGGACGTGTCCTCGCTTAGGGGAAAAGGAATACATAATTGGTGAAATGGGCTTTACTTTTTTGTTTCGCTCCTCAGCATTTTCAGCACCCTCAACATCTTCGGTCTCCCAGGCGGGGTCCGTTTAATTGTCTGCTTGGGTGGAGGCCCTGGGCAGCCTGATGAGATCGGTGGAGTTTGTGGGGCTGCCAGTCCGGCACTCCTGTTGGGCTCGAGACTCGGGAGCTCGGCTGGGGCCGGAAGGTGGTGGCTCAGTGCTCCAGCCGCGGAGGTCTGAGCAGATTCAGCACAAGCGCGGGAGGCTCCCGGTGTGAGAACACTCAAGGAGCAGTCAGACGCAGATGACCAGAATTCCACACAAGTCAGACACTCCTGGACAACTTAGAGGCTGAAAGGAAGCCTTGGAGGACACCACAAAGTACAGGTCAGAGCAATGGTGAAGGAGGGGATGAGGTGAGAGGAGATGCTGAGAGGAAGGTGGCAGGGAGAGGCAGTACTGGTGTTAAAAGTAGAGGCAACTCAAGTTTACTAAAAAAGAAACAGAGTGTTCCCTTAGATAAAGAAAAGGGGTTGAGCAGTCTAACACAGGGGCATCTCAACTCCTAGGAAAGGTAGAAGGGGCAGCAGAGAAAAAGGCTCTGCAGAGTAAGTACCAATTGAGAAGTGGGAGAGATAAAATGTATATGAGGGGTACAAAAAGTAAGTCTCAAACAAACTGTGGTAAAAGAGCCGGCGCCCTTTAAGCAAGCTGATACAGAGACAAAAGGGTGATTGACCACATAAAAGAGGAGGTCAAAGGGGAAGAGAGGAGAGACATAACAACAGGATGCAGAAATTTTGCAAAATAGAGGAAGCGGAGGAATTTCTTAAATTAATATCAGGGGCTGGTACGAGATAGGGAAGGTAGAACTCACTCCCCTTCCTTCTTTCTACACTTAATCTCTCCTAATTCTCTTATGGTTTTGTTTCCTCTTTTTTTTCGCTTACGTTCTAGTGTGGAAGGATAACACAGTGCTTACTGGCTGCTTTAGTTCAGATTTAAGATCTAAATGAGAGAGTGGTTAAAAGTTATAGATAAATTGATTGGGTGAAATGAAATACCAAGATTTGGAAATAGGTCTCTGAGACTCGGAGGGTCTCCTTAGGCTTAGGCCATCAAGAAAGAAGAGGAAGGTTTTCCAAGGGAAGAGGGGAGGGGGTCACGGTTATATTTTGTGAACGGGTGGGGGAGCAGCGGGAGAAAATACAAAAAATAATGTTTGTCCTCAACAAACTAAACTGGAACTCAGGTTTTAATAGTGTTATGAGGTTAAGAAATATTAAGTGACTACCAGTCAGAAGGCACAGATAGAGTTTCTATCATGGAATGTCAATGGGCTCAAGGTGAGGCATAGAAGGGAAAATATCCTGCAGTACTTAAAAGACGCTCCGGCTCAAATGATAATCCTCCAAGAGACTCATCTAACTAGTAAAGAAATGAGTGGGGTGTTCAAGTCAAGAAGATGGATACAGAAAGTGGTATGTACAGATCAGCAACTCACCATAAGAGGGGTGGCGATTCTTGTTAAAACTAACCCCCAGATAACAGTAGAGGAAAGTAGGGTGGACAAGGCTGGTAGGTGGGTGATTGCCAAGGTGAGATGCTATAATCAACGGTTTACTGTAGTTGGATACTACGGTCATAACTCGATGATCCTACCCCATTTGGTAATCTACTCTCTGAACTTTTAGATTTCCCTGACCCTGTTATAATGGCAGGATACTTTAATGTGGTTTTGGATGGAAGTTTAGATCATTCCACTAAAAGTAGAGGCATTGTACATAATAAATCACGATCTCTGATAATAAATTCAATAAAGAATCTAGGCTGGTGTGATATTTGGAGCGAAAGGAAGGGATCCCTAAAGAGATTTACTTTTAGTAACATAAACTACAGGCATCAACCCAGAATAGATTTATTTCTAGTTAATCAAAATATAAAAGAGCAGGTTAAAGATGGCAACCATGTGGGATCGCACACATCAGATAATTCGGCTATAACCTTACTTTTGATCTCTCCATATATTGCAATACAAAGGAGAAGGACTATAGATAGTTCTATATTGTCTGATGAAGAAATGATAGATAAACTTGTGTCGGAATATCAAGAGTTCTTTGAAAATAATTTAGATAGTGCACCAATTAGGATAGTATGGGATGCCTATAAAGCCTTCATAAGGGGGAAAATAACATCAATCCAATCCTACAAAAATAAACAACGAAGGACTGAGATAGCGAATATTGAAAACAAAATTCAGAGGTTAGAAGTGACCAGGCACATTTTTTATAAAAGAATTCAAATATGGAGGGGCAGGCTGTCCAATTAGAGCGGAGGATAGTACAGAGGAAGCTCTACTAAAGTATTTTGGGGAAGTGTACTTAGAAGATCTAAGCTTGACGGGAGGGGAGGTGGAAGATTGGCTAGGCCAAGAAGTCCCCCGTAAAATCTGTGAGCTCCAAAAGGAAGCTATTAGCAGTCCAATAACTGAAGAGGAAATTGGAAATGCCATCAAAGCATGGAAAATGAGTAACGCGGCAGGTCCACTTGGCCTTCCGGTTGAGATAAATAAAAAGTTAGGGAAATATCTAGTTCCAGATTTTGTCAGGCTCTTTTCAGAGGTTTTCGAAAATGGAATGAAGCCACTGTCACTTTGATACCTAAACCAGAAATACCGCCAGATTGTTGTGAGTCCTATAGGCTTATCTAGCTGATTAACACAGATCATAAGATCTTTACGAAAATACTAGCAGACAGGCTGAATGGGGTGGTGGGAGTGCTTCTGCATAAAGATCAGAAAGGCTTTGTGCGGGGTAGAGGAATTAAAGATCTAACCTATAGTTTAATTGGAGCCATAGATAAAGCATCCTCATATAAACTGCCACTAGCGGCCATCACAGTGGACGCGACCAAGCCTTTTGATCGCGTAAACTGGATTTACTTGCAGGAAATTTTAAGATTATCTAATCTAGGGGAGAACTTTTGCAGGGCAATAAACTGGTTATATAAAAACCCCACAGCCAAAAAATTAGTAATCGGGAACATATCAAAAGCTTTTAACATCCATAGGGGGACAAGGCAAGGGTGTCCGTTATCTTCCCTGCTTTTCAACCTATATATTGAACCCTTAGAGGAGAAAATAAGAAAACACAATAGTATAATACCTTTTGAAATTTGTGGCTGGGAGAAAAAAGTGGTATTATATGCAGATGATCTGGTGATATATACTTTGGATCTCATTCCTGCATTACCGGTAGTATACGATCTGGCAGCACGGTTTGGGCGGATCTCAGGATATGAGATAAATGAAAGTAAAACGGTCATGATGACATGGAATATCAATGCACAACTGAGCTGTGTTAAAGAGGGAATGAGATAATTAGGTATGAGAATTGTCCAAAAAATAGAACAAATACCAGTAACCAACTTTCAGAAGATCAATAAGGATGTGGGGAAACTTTTACTTAGCAGGTCTCATTTGCCTCTGTCTAGCTACGGAAAAGTGAACCTTGTAAGGATGTCAATTCTTCCAAAGCTTACCTTCTAATTTCAGAATATCCCTATGGCCTTTAAGGAAGAATGGCTTAAAAAGATTCAGTCAACAATTACCAGTTTTATTTGGGCCTAGGTAAGAATATTGGGGAAAAAGTTAAGACGACAATACGATAAAGGGGGCTTAAGACTGCCTGACCTATCATACTATGCCTGGGTCTTCCTATTAAAAGGAGGGAAATGTTTATTTAGTACACCAGATAGCTCTGAAATCGGAAAAATGTTTAGAGCAATGCTTTGTGATGTGAAAGGGGGAGAGTATGGCTTTATATATAAATATGGAGACCCACGATACTTTAAAAAGGTGCGTCTGAAAACCCTACAGGGCTTTGCAACTACATGGCATAAATTCAGGAGAGAACTAAAACTTAATTACTATAGTGGAATGGCTCCTATTTGCGACTCTCCTGGATCACGGGAGTGGTCCAAGGACTGTTAGCCCCTTCCATATAAAGAAGCAGGAATAACAACCTGGAGACAACTGATGGAAAACTGAGTCTTAATCTCTTGGGAAGAGGGTCAAGAGTTAGCCAACAGTCGATTTTCAAGATTTAAATATCTCAAAATAAAAATCTGGAGCCTCACAGATGGTCTTGGTGCGGTACTGTCTAAAGAACTGGAAGCTTGCATGACAAATGACGTTATATGGAAAAAAGAGGTGGCAAATTGGTACTGGCTGTTAATGGAGATATCAGATGGAGACTTTATTCTCCCAGCAGCACTGTGGGAAAAGAACTTGCCAGGAGAGCAGACAGAAGACTTATGGCAAGTATCTTGCGACATGTTATACTCCACAGTACGTGCCGCAAATTTAATGCGGAACCACATTTTTTGACTCTACAGGGTTTATTGGACGCCATACAAATTATCAATATTGGGGAAAGATGATACGCCAAGATGTCCTAAATGTGGTAAAGAAAAAGGTGACGATATACATATGTTCTTGCAATCCCCGGTGATTCAACGGTTCTGGTTGCATGTGAGTAATACGCTGTTCCTAATACATGGAGAGACACTCCAGGTAAGCAAAACTTTTGTTTTATTTGGGATCCCGGAAGATCATGAATCCTTGCCAAAAAATACCAAGAAATTGATATTCTATCTAATATTACTTGCCCGTAGGGAAATATGCAAAAATTGGGTAAAAGCCACTCCTCCAAGTACAATAGAATGGTTGGCTTCAATAAAATATATTAATTTATTAATTGGTTAGAAAGGGCACGTAAATATATCAAAATGAGTTCTGGCTTCCCTATGAGAACTGGGAATAATCCTTTACATAATAGTCCAATGATTAGGCTTCTATACCATATTGCTTGATTACTCTGGTGGTGGCTTTATAGACAGTCATGAGAAACTAGCTACCTATGGTTGGGTACAGGAAGCAAGATGTAGAGTGATCCACCCTGGGTCTAAAAACAAAAGATCACCGGATGGTGCTATTTCGAGGGAGACCACTGTGTTTAGATTATTATCTTTTGTGAACCTGGGCAATGAGGACAATAAAAAAAATATATATATGTGCTTCAGACCCCTTGGTAGCATTTATTTACGGACCCTGGGTACATGTAGTACCACATTACTTGGGACTTATAAATAAAAGAAATATGCCAATTGGGTGTAAGCCAATTTTACCTTGTTGGAAGGAGTCCTAAAGCCAACAAAAATGAATTCCAGCAAATAGGAGGGGCGAAGCCAAAATGATTGGGGGAAGACCACACCAAAGGCTGTCTGGTCTAACAGTAATCACTTGCTAAAAGATCCTCATAAAGTTTCTAAGGACAGCTCTAACTGAGTTTTCCCTCACTTCAGTGTATGCGTCTCCACCCTCTTGCTTCAAGAATACTATCAATATGCTTGCACTGTCTGGAGGAAGCTGTTTCTATCCTCCAGTTTGTGTCATGCTATACCTAGAGCCATCCAAAATTGACCCCCCCTTAGTCCCTGCAAACATCCACATTGCCTCATTGTCATGTATGTGACACACGTACACCCTGTCCATACATACACAACATGTACACTGGATGTGAGCACAGGGGTCAGGGGTGCTACACTGAAGCTGAACTTTTAATCAAATGTGCCCAGTACACCACTTTTTTCTGACACAGGAAAAAGATCTAGTACGGATTTCTAATTCACAAAAATCAGTATGATGTCATTACCACTTCAGCACATGGACATATGTTCCATGTCATTAAAAAGAGGGAATGAATGGTGCACCCTTCCAGGTCATTGAACCATTGATACTCTATGATATTACTGGGGCCTGACCGAAGACTCAGCACAAATGCTTGTTTAGATTTATAACTAGGTAGTAAAACTTAGAATACCAAATACACATGCAATTGGGTCACACACAGCAGGGTTACTGGCCTGTATACCATGCAGGGAGCATACCCAACAGGTCTTTACATAGAGCAAACTGCGCTCCTGGATAGGTAAATTTTTATTGAGCTCTGTATAAAGCTCCATTTCTTAGGCACTCATGATTGCCAATGTAAAAAGTGATTCTCCCTGAATTGTGGTCACAGTGGACACAGTGCAGGACTTGAATGTGGTCTTGTTTGTACTTATGTCTCCACTGCAGCAGTATATTGACGGAATCAATTCCCCTTTAGCATGTTTATTTACTATCAAAGTAGCTCTTCCTGTTATTTTCAGCAACATCCTGAAAGCCTGCATGCTTTTGCTTGGTGGTGGTAGCAACAGGAACATCAAGGAGTCACGTGATGCCAATAGAGGGCCAGAGTAGATATGAGACTCACAGGTAAGGATCACAGTCATGCTTAAGCCCTGGAGGAGAAGTAGCATGGGTATTTAATGGCACTATGAACTATGCGACAATCTACATTTTGCCACGCTCGTATGTAGGAACTCCACAGCATGACTAGAAGATTATCCAACCAGATATGCAATTGTGAGACAAAGTGGAGCAGTGAGATAATATCCCAAATACTTTGACACCTATTCACTCTATGTAGACTCTTTAAGGTCACCCTCACTAAAACAGTTGGCCTTCTAAACACTGAAATATCAACATTATGGAGTAATTGGCTAATTTCCAAATCTCTCCCTCTAAACTCACTACAACTAAGCCAATGATTTAAACTGAGAATGAAAAATAAATCTCCGTCTTCAACAATGAGTGCAGGTGGTCCCAACCTGCAACCACCAGCTCAAATTAGGCACTGGTTTTAACATATTGCATCCTCCCTCCTCTGTTGGCGAAAATTGGAAAAGTAAACATTTACATGTATTTTTTTACATGCTCCCCTCAGGAAAGGACTGTTTATTCTGACCTACATTTTGTAATGCTCTCTCTTGCACATTCACTAATGAGCCCTTTCTATTCATCTCATTCTTGCTCCTTGAAAGCTATATCCCATGGGTGACACAACAGCTGACTGGCAATGCATTCATTTTACAAACACTAATATCGCCTTCAACTGAGGAGATATTACATAAAAAGAAGGGTCATATATAATTGCTTTGTAAATGAAGCAATACAGTGGTGCTAATGGAAGAGTAGTTGTAATATCTAGAAGGTTATTAAAAGGGTGTACACTTAGAACCATTTTACCTGTTGGTCCATTTTAAAGAGCCAATTTAAAATTACATTTGCTAGAAATTGGTTTTCTGGCTGGCTAGGGTATGCACCCCAGCCAGGCAGAATCCACCACTCTAGTCAGGATAAGGGAGTTACACTTCCAAAATAACTGCTGCTCACCCCAATGATAGCTTGGCACGAGCAGTCAGGCTTATCTCAGAGGCAATGTGTAAAGCATTTGCACATAACAAACAGTAATACGGTTAAAACGCTACAAAAGGACACCACACCAGTTTTAGAAAAATATCCAGGGGCTTATTTACAAGCCCCTTGCGCCTTCACTTTTTGTAATGCACAGCTGGGGCATCCTCCTGTCCCATATTTACAAGGACACGTAAATATGGGACAAGGACATGTAAAGCAACCTTGCATGGCTTTTCCTGTCCATGTAAATATAGCTCCTTCTCACCTTTCTTTATTGTTTTTGTTATTGTTTTGGTTCAGGAAGGTACCCCTTTTTGCACAGAAACAATCTCCCCGCAATGTAGGAACCCTTGCAACATGGCGCAGGGTGCCTAAGTGGCGCATGGCAGCCGATTATGCACCAGCGCTGGGGAATGCACAGGGACGTACCATATTGTTGGAAATATGATATATCCCTGTGTTTTGAAAGTGCTGCCGCGTGGACCAGCCAAAGAGCTTGTGGTGCTGCGCTGCAGCACCTTTTTCTAAATAAGGTCCACAACATTTATCTGTGTAGAACAAGACCAAAACATTAAGAACCTAATATACAGTTATCAAAAATATCAACAAGCAGAAATAAACTCCAAGGGCCCGATTCACAGAATTAACTTAAGACAAAATCCTAAACTTACTACTTTTGGTATTCACAGAATGCACTTACTACTTTTGGTATTCACAAAATGCACTTACTACTTTTGATATTCACAGAATGGATTTACGACTACTAACTTTACGTCCGCACTTGGGCCGGAAATTCCGGCCCGGAGGCGGAGCTTCCGGCCTGGAGGCGGAGCGTCCAGCCCGGAGGCTGAGCTTCCGGCCCGGAGGCGGAGCTTCCAGCCCAGAGGTGGGGATTCCGGCCAGTGGCGGAGATTTAGCCATGGCCAAAATCTCCACCTCTGGCCCGGAAGCTCTGCCTCTGGCCCGGAAGCCCCGCCTCCGGCCCGGAAGCCCCACCTCTGGCCCAGAAGCCCCGCCTCCAGGCCAGAATTTCCGGCCCGAGTGCGGACATAAAGTTAGTAGTCGTAAATCCATTCTGTGAATAGCAAAAGTAGTAAGTTTATTCTGTGAATCGCAAAAGTAGTAAGTTCATTCTGTGAATACCAGAAGTAGTAAGTGCATTCTGTGAATACCAAAATGGTACTAAGTTTAGGATTTTGTCTTAAGTTTGTTCTGTGAATCGGGCCCCTAGAAACAGTTCCTTGAAGTAGATAGCTCCGTCCCGGGCTATCACTGTGTCGTGTACACCCAAATCCAACGGTTACAGATGACCACGGCTTTGCGGGCCAGTGGCGGTGTCAGAAGATCCTCAAAACAGTACCTTTTTATTCCGGCAACGATGGCACTGGCTGGCTGTGGCGGACGTTGAAGCTGTGAAGCGGAGCTGTGCGGCATGCGGTGCCTTCAGGTCACGGTGCAGGCAGCGGATCGGGGGCGGTCGCCCAGCAGCATTGGTGAGACCAGGGTTGCGGTGTGAAGTGGGGCGTTGCTCGTCGCGGTGCTGACAGGTCGCGGTAGAAATCATGGTGCCAGGTGAGGATCTGGAGTCATTGGGGCTGGTGTCGGTGGGCCAAGACTGCGATGTGTGATGGGGCGGTGTGTCTAGTAGCTTACCAGCGGTGCCCCTAAACCACAGTGCAGGCAGTGGCGTCAATGTCAGTGAGACCAAGACGGCGGAGTGAAGCGAGGCAGGTCGAAATTTGGTGCCCACAGGTCGCAGTGTAAGCAGCGGCTCAGTGGGGGTGCCGGACATGCGTTGTCAGTGAGACCAGGGTTGCGGTGGGAAGTGCGGCGGTGCCTTCAGGTCCCAGAAACGCCGGCGATCTTGGTAATGGTGTCATGTTACCTTTCTCCTCTGTGGCTGCTAAAACCTCCAGTTCCAGAGGGCGGCACCCAGAAGATGTTGAAGTCTTACCTGTTCCTGAGACTTCTTGAACAAGGGGCAAGCTCTACTTCAAGCCCTCGGAGATACTTTGTATTCAGAAAGGACAGTCCAGTCCTTTCCCTGTCCAAGGCACCAGCAGCAGCTGCAGGCCAATCCAACAAAGCAACAACAGCAAAGGGGCAGTACTCCTCCTGGCAGCTCTTCCACCTCCTCTTCCTGGCAGGTCCCTTAGTCCAGCAGTAATCTAAAGTTCTGGGGTCAGTGCCCCAATATTTATACCACATTTTCCTTTGATGTTCTGTGGTGTTAGCACAATCAAAGTTCTACTGGCACAAAAAAACTGGTTCAGCCTGGCTCAGGCCAGGTTCACCACAGGAGGTGAAGACAGCTGTGCTAGGGGCAGCCACAGTCCATTCAGATGCAAGCAAAAACTCCTCCCACTACCGTAAACACAGCCAGGTCGATCTAGCCTGGCTATGAGTCACCCAGGAAAGGCAGGACACACATCAACCTCCCCCTTGAGTCTGTCTAGTGTGAATTCACATCCCCTGCTCCTGTCACTGTAAACCCAGGCAGGAAATACACAAAAGGCAGAGGCATACAGGATGGTTAGACAAGAAAATGCCCACTTCCTAAAGAGGTATTTTCAAACACACAATATAAGAATCATTGTTACTAAAAGATGTATTTTCAGATCCTGGGTTCAGGCATACTAAACAACATTTTTCTATCAGCTCCCACTGGCAAGCTACATTTGTAAAGTGCTACCAAGCAGCTACCCTGTTAAGCTATCGGAGAGATAGCCTTTTAACAGTGAAAACGAGATACACAGTATTTCACGATTAGGAGATGCAAAAATATACCACCTCATCCTACCTTTTAAAAACACTGCACCCTGCCCATGGGTCTATCTTGGATCTACCTTAGGGGTGACTTAGATGTAAAAAGGGAAGGAAAGGGCCTGGCAAATGGATGCACTTGCCTGGTCAATATGGCAGTTAAAAAATGCATACAGCCACTGCAGTGGCCGGTCTGAGACACCTTTGAAAAGCTACTTGTGTGGGTGGCACAACCAGTGTTGCCGGCCCTCTAGTAGCATTTGATTTACAGGCCCTGGGCACCCACAGTCAACAGTATGAGTGACTTGGCAGTTAATCAGATAAGCCAATCATGGAAACACCAATCTATAAACACAATTTACATGGAGAGCATATGCACTTTAGCAGTTCATAGCAGTGGTAAAGTGCCCAGAGTCCCACAACTAACAAAAATAAGGTCAAAAACAGGAGACTAAAAAGCAAAATGTCTGGGGGGAACCCACTAAAACAACAAAGTCTAACACAGGGTAGACTTACCCAGGGGAGTGATGATACAGCTTGGGAAAGACGGTTTTAAATACCTGGGCATCCATATTGCCCCAGAACACGATCAATTCCATGAGCGTAATCTTGTGTCCCCCCTCCTGAGACTTTAAAATGACGTAAAACACTGGCATGCGCTACCCCTGACTCTCCTGATGGCTCTTCCGCGATTTTTATATGCTTTACAAAATACACCAACCCTGGTCCCAAACACCTATTTCAAAGCCATTGAGGCCGTGGTGGGACTGCTCCTTTGGGGTGGAAAACCCCCCGCGTAGCACTGGCCAAGCTCACTAGAAGCTGCTACGATGGCGGAATCGCCTTGCCCAGCGTACAATTGTACTACTGGGCCTCGCAACTCATCATAGTGAACCAGCGGCTACCTAGTTCTAGGACACCCCCGCGCCGCACGGCCACCAGCTGCTGCGTGTGTCTTCCCCGCCTTACTGCCCGCTGCCCAAGCTGCCGCCGCGTGACCACGCCCCCTGCCTTCTAGCGGCGTGGTCCGTGACCACCTGACCTGCCCCCGTCGTCATTTGTGTTTAGAACTGTATTTAGTATTGCCTGTTTCCCTGTAATTTGTTTTTGCCTTCTGTATTGCCTGTTTTTTGCCCCCTGCGTCCTCCCTCCCCGCTCCCCGCTTCCCGCCACCGCCGCTAACCCCGCCCCTTTTTGCCTTCTGTACCCTCCCCGCTCCCGCCTCCCAGCTGCTCCGCCCCCCCGCGCACTTGGCCATATATGGCGACCGTGCGACGCAGGTGAGTGTGACCTAGTTCTAGGACACCCCCGCGCCGCACGGCCACCAGCTGCTGCGTGTGTCTTCCCCGCCTTACTGCCCGCTGCCCAAGCTGCCGCCGCGTGACCACGCCCCCTGCCTTCTAGCGGCGTGGTCCGTGACCGCCTGACCTGCCCCCGTCGTCATTTGTGTTTAGAACTGTATTTAGTATTGCCTGTTTCCCTGTAATTTGTTTTTGCCTTCTGTATTGCCTGTTTTTTGCCCCCTGCGTCCTCCCTCCCCGCTCCCAGCTTCCCGCCACCGCCACTAACCCCACCCCTTTTTGCCTTCTGTACACTCCCCGCTCCCGCCTCCCAGCTGCTCCGCCCCTCCGCGCACTTCGCCATATATGGCGACCGTGCGAACGCGCAGCGGTCACGCGCAGCGGGTGCGCCGATTGTGCGCCGAAGGCGCGCCAAAGGTAAGCCCGTCTATGCCCGTCCGCGCCTGGACCGCGCCCAGTGCCAGGACCCCTGGCCCACGAGGACCCCGGCCAACCCGCCTGACATACACCGCCGCCACCCTCATCGCACTCAACACCGGCCGAATCCCAGGATGCTACCAAGCCACCCCACGACGCTCCCACGGACCCTTCAGCTGCCACGCCTGCAAGTTCACCTGCATCCGGACCTGCCCGGCACCAGCACCTGCCAAGCCGAACACCAGCAGCTACCACCTCAAGTGCATCCTGCTCAACACCCGCTCCGTCCGCAGACACGCCATTGAACTCTGGAACCTCCTAGACACCACAGCCCCTGATGTCGCCTTCCTCACGGAGACCTGGATGAACGCCTCTTCAGCGCCCGACATCGCCATCCCCATCCCAGAGGGCTACAAGATCACCCGGAGGGACCGCACCGCCAACCAGATGGGAGGAGGCATCGCCATCATCCACAGGAACACCATCCGTATCACGACTAGCACCAACAACACCCTAACCACCGCCGAACACCTGCATTTCCAGATCCACACCGACCCGAAGACCACCCTCAGAGGCACCCTGATCTACCGACCCCCGGGACCACGCACTCAATTCAGCGAGGACATCGCCGACTTCGTCAGCCCCATGACCTCCCCTCCGCTGACTACATCCTCCTGGGGGACCTCAACTTCCACCTGGAGAACAACAACGACCGCAACACCAGCACCCTGCTCGACAACCTCGCCAACCTTGGACTCAAGCAACTGGTGAGCACCCCCACCCACCTCGCCCGACATACACTCAACGCCGTCTTCTCATCCAGCAAAGACATCGCCTTCAGCCACGCCACAGAACTCCACTGGATGGACCACAGCTGCGTCCACTTCACCTTCGAAAGAACGACGATCCACCACCACCAGCAACAGGTTGCCCGTAGAAGCTGGAACAAGATCACCGTCGACCAGCTCGCCGCCTCCCTGAGCCAGCACCCTCCTGCCAGCTCAGCGAACCCCAGCCAGGCCGCCGAAAACCTCACGAAGTGGATCAGCAACTGCGCGGACGAACTCGCCCCTCTGAGGACCCCGCCCAGCAGACCCGGCAGCAAGAAAGCCCCATGGTTCACTGACGAACTCAAGAGCTCCAAGAAGAACTGCCGAGCCCTCGAGAAAGTCTGGAGAAAGGAACCTACACCGGACAACATGACCACCCTCAAGCTCGCCACCCGGAAGCACCACCAACTGATCCACGTCGCCAAGAAAACTGCATTCAAGGACCGGCTGGACAACAACGCACACAACTGCAAGGAACTCTTCAACATCGTGAAAGCTCTCCAACCCCAACGCCGGAAACAACGACATCACCCCTTCGCAAGACCTCTGCAACTCCCTCGCCTCCTACTTCCACAACAAGATCGCGGACATACACAACAGCTTCAGCACTCAACCGACGCACGCCACGACCACAGCAACGCCGCCCACCACCACCCTCCGAACCTGGACTCCGATCAGCACCGAAGACACCGTCCGCATGATGAACTCCGTCCACTCCGGATCTCCGACCGACCCCTGCCCTCACCACGTCTTCAACAATGCCGACGCTGTCATCGCACCCCACCTGCGGGACATTATCAACACCTCCTTCAACACCGCCACCTTCCCCGAGAGCTGGAAGCACGCCGAACTCAGCGCTCTACTCAAGAAACCTACAGCAGACCCCACCGAACTCAAGAATTACCGCCCCATCTCGCTACTCCCGTTTCCAGCCAAAGTCATCGAGAAGACCGTCAACAAACAGCTGGCCGCCTTCCTCGAGACGAACGGATCCCTCGACCCCTCACAGTCCGGCTTCCGAGCCAACCACAGCACCGAGACCGCCCTCATCGCCGCCACCGACGACATCCGAGCCCTGATGGACAACGGAGAAACAGCGGCCCTCATCCTCTTAGACCTCTCCGCGGCCTTCGACACTGTCTGCCACCGCACCCTAGTGCAGCGCCTCAGCAATGTCGGAATCCAGGAGAAGGCACTGGAATGGATCGTCTCCTTCCTCGACGGAAGAACACAGAGAGTCCGCCTACCACCGTACAAGTCAGAGGCCACCGACGTCATCTGCGGCGTCCCTCAAGGATCCTCGCTGAGCCCTACCCTCTTCAACGTCTACATGAGCCCCCTCGCGGCCATCGCACGCCAACACAACCTCAACATAATCTCCTACGCCGACGACACCCAGCTGATCCTCTCCCTGACCAACGACCCCGCCACCGCCAGAGCCAACCTGCACGAAGGGATGAAGGATGTAGCCGAGTGGATGACGACCAGCTGCCTGAAACTGAACTCAGACAAGACGGAGGTCCTCATCCTGGGCTCCTCGCCCACCGCCTGGGATGACTCCTGGTGGCCCCCCGCCCTGGGCACCGCACCCAAACCGACGAACCACGCACGCAACCTGGGCTTCATCCTGGACTCCTCCCTCTCCATGACCAGACAAGTCAACGCCGTCTCCTCGTCGTGCTTCAACATCCTGCGCATGCTACGGAAGATCTTCTGGTGGATCCCCACGGAGACCAGGAAGACCGTCACCCAGGCCCTCGTCACCAGCCGACTGGACTACGGCAACGCCCTCTACGCCGGAACCACCACCAAGCTCCAGAAGAGACTCCAGCGGATCCAGAACACCTCAGCCAGACTCATCCTCGACATCCCACGAAACAGCCACATCTCTGGACACCTGAGAGACCTGCATTGGCTCCCCGTCAACAAAAGAATCACCTTCCGTCTCCTCACCCACGCACACAAAGCCCTACACGATCAAGGCCCGAGCTACCTCAACAACCGAATCAACTTCTACGCTCCCAACCGCCACCTCCGATCAGCCAGCCACGCCCTCGCCGCCGTCCCACGCATCCGTAGAGCGACAACAGGAGGAAGGTCCTTCTCCTACCTGGCCGCCAAGACCTGGAACTCCCTCCCGGCCGACCTGCGCCTGACCCAAGACCACCTCTCCTTAAGGAAGAAGCTCAAGACCTGGCTGTTCGAGCAGTAACGGCACCCCCCCCCCCCTTAGCGCCTTGAGACCCTACGGGTGAGTAGTGCGCTCTATAAATGTCTTTGATTGATTGATTGATTGAGCGGCTCCATGCCCCGCAGGGGGAGCCGGCTCTCCGGCTTGACAGGCTCGCTCTCGGGCCCGACGAACCTCTAGTGGCACTCTACCGCAAAAGGGACACATGGATCGGCCCCACTGCGCACACAATAAGCATATGGTTAATTGAGCAACGAACGCTCGGCTGGGAGGGAGTCCTCACCCAACTCACACCACTTTGGGACACGCCTAAGCTAGGCATGCTCCGTTACAGCAAAGGCTTTGCACGATGGGACCTTATTGATATTGCGAAAATTGGGGACCTTTGGAAAAAGGGAGAAATGGTGACATTCGCCCAACTACAAACAACATATCAAATGGCCGACTCAGAACGGTTTCGTTACACGCAAATTAAGCATGCACTCACAAGGAACATACCCAGAGGCACCGCTCTCCCCGAATCCTCACCACTCGAGGACTGCCTCCTTACCGATCATCTAACCAAAAAAGCCATTTCTCTCACCTACCATAAGCTAATTAATAATCAGAAAGATCCCACACAAGCTCTGAGAGACAAATGGCAGATTGACCTGGGAGACATGGATGACCAGGACTGGCAGGAGGCATTGGCGTCCCCGCGTGAGGTGGCGATCCCGTCCCGTCTACAGTTGGTGCAATTGAAGATTCTGCATAGGACATACTATACTAGAACCATGCTTCACAAAATCAGCCGGGCTGAGACACCGCTCTGCTTGCGGGGATGTGGGATACGGGACACCTTTTTCCACACGATTTGAGATTGTCCCTGCATAGCACAATATTGGGAGACGGTCATGGAAACCATTACCCAGGTGTGTGGCTTTGAAGTTTCCCCTGAGCCAAAAAGATGCCTCCTCAATATATGGGAGCCAACCGACTTTAATCACGCTGCATGGGACTGGGCGACCCTGGAGTTCAGGTTAGCTTAGCGCAACATCGCACAACACTGGGGTGCGCCCACGGCCCCCCTGAAGCGACACTGGTGCCAAGACATGGATAGAGCAATGGTGGCTGAAAAAGCAGTCTTCACACACAGAGGGTGCCCTAAAAAGTGGGAGCGGGTGTGGGGCAAGTGTAACTCTTTCCGTGGCAATATTTGTACCCCCCCCCCGGCAGAAGAATTGGATCTGGACCTAAGCGACTAGCCAACAAAGACCAGTTAAGGGCCGGATACGCGCCCTGGTTTGAGGGTCCTGGCACCGTGACAATTTGGGAGGTGACTTACTGTAGCCCCATACAAGACATTACCTGTGTAAATAACCAATACTATATGAGACGGAATTATGGATAATATGACTGTTACCAGCACGTTTTGTTTTTTCTCCTTTTTTGGGTAGATGATAATTCTTACAAAGTTTAATATGATATAGAATGAGAAAACTTGATTTTGTTTATCTAAATGGTATAACTTGGCTGATTTCTGCTGGATGCGCATGAGTCATAAGGGCCCAGACGGTGCTACAACCATGGACCCACGTTAATGTACCCAGGAAATGTCGCAACGTTATTTAAGAACTTTGGGAGGTCCTCAGAAATAATGCCTTGATCAGCTTATAGATGATGAAAAACAAACACATATGTCACGCAATGTATAAATAATATGCTAATTGGATACTGTTTTTTGCTATTTGTGTATTGGATATACCAAATCAATAAAATGTGTTTACAAAAAAAAAAAACACAGGGTAGACTAATCAATACCTTGATGGACTTCCCTGCTTGGGGCAATACAACATAGACCTGGCCCACAACAGTTGGGCCCGTTTTAGTTCTATGCCTATCTGAACCCAGCTGGGTCACTCTGTCCATACTCTCAAGACCCACTAAGCTAACCCTTGAGGAACCCTCCTCTTCACCTGCGGACCCCACCCATGCAGCACCTAAACTTACTTGCCTCACAGATGTGTCCCAGCAGACTGACAGTACCACCATGGGCATCACAGTAGTGTAGCCCAGTCCAGCCCTGGGGTGACTCCTTACCCCCGAGGGGCAACGCTGACCACCAGGACAGAAAGTCACAGTAGCCACTGACAGCTGTCAGTGAGGAGAGCCAGGGCCCTTGTCTCTCAGGGCTCTGCAATCTCTGTGGCATCAGGGAGTGGGGGTGGTAGCCCCAGGTGCTTGGCACCCTTTGTCCACCCTCCCGTCCTGACAGTCCAGGGATGGCATCCTGATGCTGGCCCACCAGCCCAGGATCTATACCCTGCAGCTGGTTTGGAGATGGGGTGGCCTCTCCCTGTCCTCGCCACCGGGGTCCTGTACTGTCCACTGGGCAGAGGTACCCCCAGACTCCAGAACTGTCAGGGTACCTGTGGCAAGTGTCCTGCACAGTTTCCCCACCAGTTCAGGAGTGCTATCCTGAAACTGGTTATTCAGGTCAGGGTCTATACCCAGAAGCTGACCAGGAGACTGGGGTGGGCTCTTTCACACCCGGTCCTCCCTCCTGGGGTCCTGTACCCTCCACTGTGGAGATGTACCCCCAGGCTCTGGAATGGTCAGGGCGACTGGACTAGCCATTCTGCACAATTCTCTCACCAGTTCAAGGGTGCTATCGTGCAACTGGTTTGCCAGCCTAGGGTCTGTACCCTTAGGCTGCACAGGAGTCAGGGGCAAGACTTCCCTCCCCCTGCTCCCCATCGGCACATTACATACTCCCACCCACAGCAGAACCCCCAGAAGACAAAATGGTAGGGACACTGGTAGCAGTCGCCCCTTCCTCCAAGTCAGGGGGGACACCATGAATCTGGCCCTCCAACCCAGGGTCTGTACCCTGAGGCTGGACCTGTGCCTGGCATGCAAAGACTTCTGGGGGAGCACAACCACCCACCAAAGGAAACACATCCTGGAAGTGTTGGGTAAGAGTCTGACTGGTGCAGTGCATAATGACTTCTCAGGCCAGAAGTGGCCTCACTAGGGTCAGTCCTTGGGTGCTCTGCCCTCCGAGCTGGCACCCTTGACCCATTGGTCCTCCCACTGGGGACTGTCTCCCCCTCTCACCCCTTTCTCTGGACTTACGCAACCTCCTCTGTGGAGTGGGGCTGCCAGACATCAGAACTGGAGACATGCTGGTGGCAGGTGCCCCCCCACTCTTCTGACACTAGGGGATCCCCTGAGTGGATGCCCCCCCAGTAAAGTCTAGGACCTCCTCCTGGTGCTTCCCCTGGGAACCATGCAGTTTCTGGGACTTCGTTTTGGGAAACCTAGGCCTCTGTCCACCCCTACCTCTCCCCTTCTGAGAAGGGACCTGGGACCCTCTACCTCTCCCCTGGAACATATCTGGGTTACTGCGAACCTCCCCCACCTCCCTGGAGTGGGGAAAACCTGAGCCACTCCCTTCAGGACCATTCCCAGATGCTTCTTCAGACCCTGTGGACTCTACCAAAGTGCAAGCTCCCTGGGGTCAGAGAACTCACACTCCACCGGGTGTTGGCATAGCTCTGGAAAATAGGGACTGAACATAACATCTCCATCATCCAAATTACACAGCCCCTCACATGTGTTAACCAAACTACACTTCACTCAACCATCCAGTGCCTCAGACAAGTAATTCACATCACCTTTGCAAGACTGGTGAGATAGTGCCTGACTGCTTCTGCCACTCAACCCACACTTTTCTGGGCAGTCTCCATACTCACTAACCAGTGCTTCTACCATGGGGGAACCCCTCTTCCTGCACCCCTCTTTAGAGTTAGCCGAGTGTCCCTCCCACTACTAGGAATATGATCCCCTGTGCCAGTTCCCCCATCCACCTCAGGCACGCTGCACACCACTTGAGCTACCTCATAATCCAGAATCCCCTGGTGCATGTCAATCTCCTCTTTCAAGTCAGGCGCCACACCTCTGGGTGTGTGTACTTCTCCATCAGCACTAGACAGCACCTTTTTACTGCCACCATCTGAGCTGAACTCTGCCCTCATGGCTTTCACCTCCAGCTCAGCAAAGCTCAGTTCCTGAGCAACACACACTTGAAAAATCCAAGTCTACAAAATTATAATGCATGCTGTACAAGACTGCAAAAAATACCTGTGGGGTGCATGTCATTTCTAAATATTTATTAATTCAGACATTTCTTGCAGGCTGTGTGAGGAGGCCGGAGTACATATCTTATCTTCTCCTACATGTGGCAATGAAAATCCTTTCCACTTTTAGAAATTTGCATTTAATGAGTCTACTGTTTGGGACACTCTGGGCCATATTTGCGACATTGGTGGCGCAGGGCATTGCAGCAAGTTACCTTGCTGCACTGCTCTGTGTCACAGGGAAAGGGCAGAAATCCAACATATTTATCCAATACACAAAAGGAAGAATTGATGGGCAGAATGCAAAACAATGTAAACATTTTCCCCCAGTCACAAAGATCTGGCTTTAATCCATTGTTCTTTTGATCACCACACCACTCCAATTTGAACCCAGCCATATGTGACCCTGCTTCTCGTGGGAACAGTCCAGCCCGAACTGCCAAGCCAGGCCCTCCCCGGACACGAAACCAGCATCCTGGGACCTGTTTCAGGGCATCACCCCTCTTCAGCCAGGCTGGCTTAAATCCAATGACGCAGTGAGCATGGGACCCACATCTGGGCAGACCCTTCCCACTTAGTGCAACAAAATCAAAAGGAACAATAGAGGAACAGAATGCTGAACATTCACCCCAGTCACATAAGTCTGGGTTTAATCCATCATTTTTTTTCTCACCACCCCACCCCAGTCTGGAACCAGCCATATGCAAATCAGTCTTGACCCTGCTCCTCATGGGAACAGTCCAGCACAAACGGCCAAGCCAGCTCCTCCCTGAACTGGAAGCAAGCATCCTGGGACCAGTTGTGGACATCGCCTTTCATCAGCCAGGCTAGCTTGAATCCAGTGAAGCAGTGTTCATGGGAACCACGTCTGGACATACCCTTCCCACTTAGGATGACAAAAGCAAGAGGAACAATTGATGGATGGAATGCTAAATAATGCAAACATTCACCCCAATAACAAAGATCTGGGTTTAATCCATTGTTCTTTTGCTCACCACGTCACCCCAGTTTTGACCAACCAGTTTGAACCCAGCCATATGCAAATCAGTCTTGACCCTGCTCCTCATGGGAGCAGTCCAACCCGAACTGCCAAGCCAGGTCCTCCTTGGACCGGAAACAAGCACCCTGGGGCACCTTTTGGGGCTACCTTGAATCCTTTTGGGGCTACCTTGAATCCAGTGGCACAGTAAGCACGGGACCCACATCTGGGCCTACGCCTCCCACTTAGGGTGACAAAAGCAAAAGGAACAATAGATGGACGGCATGCTGAACAAAACAAACATTCACCCCCAGTCACAAAGATCTGGCTTTAATCCATTGTTCTTTTGCTCATCACACCACTCCGGTTTGGACCCAGCCATATGTAAATCAGCCAAGACCCTGCTTCTCGTGGGAACAGTCCAGCCCGAACTGCCAAGCTAGGTCCTCCCTGGATCAGAAACAGGCATCCTGGGGCCAGTTGCGCGGCATCACCCCTCATCAGCCGGACTGGCTTGAATCCAGTGGAGCAGTGAGCACAGGACCCATATCTGGGCATCGCCTTCCCTCTTAGGGCGACAAATGCAAAAGGAACAATTGATGGACAGAATGCTGAACAATACAAACATAAATCCCCAGTCACCAAGATCTGGGTTTAATCCATCGTTCTTTTGCTCACCACACCACCCCAGTTTGATCCCAGCAAAATCAGTCTTGACCCTGTTCCTCATGGGAACAGTCCAGCCTGAACTGCCAAACCAGGTCCTCCCTGGACCAGAAACAAGCATCCTGGGACTGATTTTGTGGCAGCACCCCTCATCAGCCAGCCTAGCTTGAATACAGTGACACAGTGAGCACAGGACCCACGCCTAGGCATACCCTTCCCACTTAGGGTGACAAAAGCAAAAGGAACAATAGATGGACGGAATGGAATGCTGAATAATGCAAATATTCACCCCAGTAACAAACATCTGGGTTTAATCTATAGTTCTTTTGCTCATCACGCCACCTTTGTTTGGACCCAGCCATGTGCAACTTAGTTCTGACACTGCTGCTTATGGGGACAGTCCAGCCGGAACTGCCAAGCGAGGTCCGCCCTGTGCCGGAAACAAGCACCCTTAGGCCGATTTCGGGGCATCACCCCTCATCAGCCAGGTTGGATTGAATACAGTGATGCAGTGAGCATGAGACCCACGTCTGAGCATACCCCTACCACTTAGGGCGACAAAAGCGAAAGGAACAATAGATGGAAGGAATGTTGAACAAAGCAAACATTCACCCCCAGTCACAAAGCTCTGGGTTTAATCGACTGTTCTTTTAGTCACCATGCCATCCCAGTTTGGACACAGCCATAAGCAAATCAGTCTTGACCCTGTTCCTCATTGGAAGAGTCCAGCCCAAACTCCCATGTCAGTTCCACCCTGGACTGGAAGCAAACATCCTGGGACCGGTTTTGGGGCATCACCCCTCATCATCCTGTCTAGCATCAGTTTCGGGGCATCACCCCCATCAGCCAAGCTACCTTTAATCCACTGATGCAGTGAGCACGGGACCCACATCTGGGCCTACCCTACCCACTTAGGGTGACAAAATCAAAAGGAACAATCGATGGACGTGATTTAAGGTAGTTTAGGAATTTTGCTATCTTGTCATACCACTAAAATGTTATCATTTACACAGAGCTCTTCCTCATTGGTTCATACCCTAAGATAGTTAAAGCTAAACATAAAAAAGGGGAATCAAACGAAATTAAATCGAAAACAAGGAAGATTAGAAAAGTCCTAATTTCAGAACATGACCTGAAATGATCCAGAAAATGTAAACATTGCATAGGTTTGCTAACTTGTTTTAGGAAAGGGAGAAGAAACTCAGGGGCATATTCCAAGAGGAAATCGACACCAGAACGTCACTTTTAATTATGTTCTGGAGGCGATATCTCCTTCTCCTTATTTACTAGGTACTTAACGTGACCTAACGCTTCCTTGTAAATAAGGCCCCTTTCACGCTTTACTTTGTGTGAAAGGGGAGTACAATCTGTTTAACAGCGGGCTTTGCTTTTAGACACTGCCCCATATTTACAAGGATGGAGCAGCACCAGAAACTAAGACCAAGTAAAACCTCCTTTTTGGATGGTGATACAAGGAGAAATTCTTAATTTCTCCTCGCATTTTGCTCTTTCTATGTATGCTGCATACGTAGAAACAGCAAATCTCCTTTGCAGATTGTTTATGTGCAGAAAGGTGTACCTTCCTGCACATAAACAATCGCCACACAGGGGTGCGCCGTGTTTTTGTAAATATGGCGCATCCCTATGTTTAAAAAATGTCAGAGCGTGGCTTTACCAATTTTGGAGTAACACCGTGCTCCGGCATTTTATTGTAAATATCCCCCTCAGTACATGCATGCAAAGGGCTAGATGGATTGCCTCGACCACTCAGACATATGATATTTCTACCAGCAGTGTTTTGGAAAAAGTGATACCAGTCAGTATTTTCATCAATGCCCCCCCCCCACCCCCGACGCCCTCAACGTGTGTATTAAGGTGTGGCATCGGTTATATATCTGCCATTACAAAGTTTAAACTTTATTATTTCACATTTTCAGTACTTATTATACAGTGTATTCCAAGTCTTTTAACATCCACAATGTGATATTGTTTAAATCTGACCTGCAAGGAGGACTCTGCAGAGGCATATCTGGAGAAGACGACAGTGGAAGCCTGTAATGTGGATTGCATGCATTCTCTTCTGTAGAAATGCACTTATTGACGTTTTTGTCACTGAGAAAGTGAATTCAGGTCCTGGGTTGACTTCCAACTTGACTCTCACTTCCATTGACATATTTTTTTCTGTTTTGTTTTTCATTGTGTCTGTCCGGTGTTTTCATGTCCCCTGACCTTCAAGTAAACTCGCTGTCTTGTTTCTGTCTGGATTGTAGTTGAGGACGCTGTGGAGACCGCATAGGAACGTTTCCAACATCAAACGGACCCACTGGTCGCAGAGAACCACATGTAATGCCAAAATGCTCCATCTGCATCTCAGCGAGGGCGCCAACAGTCACCTGGAGAGCTGTCAGCATCAAAAGAAGATCACGGGTTGAAATATAGTATAGCTTGCGACGCCGGTTCGCATTCTCTTTACTATGTGTTTGTTCAGCTTCGGTTTTTGCTGGTTTCGGGTACTCTGAGCGCCCCAGCTACCATTTCTCTCAGCTATGAGTCATGTGGGGACCTACCAAATCAAAAGGAAACACTGGCCACGGTGCACCGCAGGCATTGTCTGGAGGGTGGTGAGCTAAGCCTGCTGCCCATCTGTGCTGGTTTGCATATGACCGTAGCTCGAACTTCCATCATTCTTGACTTTAAATTGTAGTGGTATGCAGCGTTCATTCTTTTGGCATGTTTCACTTTTAGCTGTACCTCGTAAATAAAAATGTTACATTAATGGGTGCAGAGGGGCAGAGTGAAAAAGCTGTTGAGACTGTCATTAATCTCTACCCTGCAAAGGTCATGCATGTGTTCTTATATAATGAGAGTGAATTTTAAAACTCTTTTAGAAATGGGATTCCTGGTTGGCTGAGGTATGCACCCAGGCCAAGCAGGAACCACCACTCTAGTAAGGGTAAGCTAGATACAGGCTAAAAGATAAACTGTGCTCGCCCTCTGGTAGCTTGGCACAGAGCAGTCAGGCTTATCTAAAGAGGCAATGTGTAAAGTATTTGTGGAACACATAGTAACACAATGAAAACACCATGAAAAGACTCCACAAAGGTTTATAAAGATAGATTATTATATTATAGCCAAAACAAGAACAAACGACAAAATTTAAATGTATAGAATTTGAGATATTGATTTTAAATGAATAAATGCAGTGAAGTGCTTAGAAACAAGTAGCGCTGAAAAGGTTACTTCAGGTCATGCTGAATTAGGGCAAAGTCAAAGTTAGAGACGACCACGATGAAGCGCCTGCCGGCTACAGGACTCCTGCTGGCCCTGGTGAACAAAGTACCTTCTTGGCTGCAAACAGCAAGATGCGTCAATGTCGAGGCCCGCAGGATGCGCTGATTTTCTCCATGCAGTGAAGGCGATGCGTCAGTTCTGAAGACAGGTGCCATGTCGAACAATGCGCTGGATACTGCCAGTTGAGGATGTGTCAATTTCACCAAGATACGCTGTCCGATTCATTCATCTCTGGAGGCAAATTGCTGGTTTTGGCGCGATGTGCCGATTTTACTCCCGCAACCAGGTCGATGCTCCGGTTCTGCTACACGTACACAGGAGATGCGTTAAAATCTGTGTTGCAAGTCTCTGAGCCAGTTTAAGTGAGCAAGGCACAGGAGTAGGGTTAGAGACTTTGATATCCCTGAGTCTCAAGCAACAGGAGGTAAGCCAGCAAGCTCTTGAAGATCACTCGGAGGGAAGGCAAATGCGAGCTCTCCCTCAGCAGAGTCAGTGAGCATCAGGCAGCAGGGCAACAAACAGGAAAGCATACCTTCCCTATCAATCATTCAGTTGAGTCCTTTAATCAGCACAGCACAGCAGTTCTTCTGGCAGAGCTTCAGTTACAAATACAGTAGTGTCAGATTGTAGAGGGTCAGAGACCCAGTACTTATACTTAAGTGTCTTTTATGTGGGGGTGTCTTCAAAGAAGCTCTCTGAAGTGCACGCGTATCACTTTTAACCCAGTCCTGTCTGCCAGATTAACTGTGGGGGGTAATTAGTCATTTGTGTGGGGACAGGACAGCCTATTCAAGTGAAGTGCTAGCTCTTTTTTTTCATCCTGCCCAGACAAGGCCATCAGAATGCAGATGTATGTAGATGGGTACCCAGACACAGCTATTATTCCTGTGTTTTGGCTGTCTAGATGGAATGCACAAAGTATAGCTGTCACCCACCCCAGATGTTTATGGGAGACAGGCAAGGCACACAGAGCAGTAAGTGTAAAAAAATGTCTACTTTCGCAAGTGGCATTTCTAAAACTGAAATGTTAATTGCAACTTCACCAGTAAGGAAAATGTATCATTACTAGGGGTGGGCGGAATTTGCGAAATTCACTTTCGCAAATTATCGCGAAAATGTTAAAAAATTCTCCGCAAACACGCGCAAATATCGCGAAGATGCGGAAGTTTTTTTCCCGCCCGTTCGCGGTATTTTCTGCGTGGTCGCGGCTCGCCAATTTACCCATGCGGTTGCTCGCGGGCGCGGCCATCTTGTTTTCACTTGTCTCACGGTGCATGATCGCGAGAAGAAAGGCGTGATCGTGCAACGAATTACGTTACTGCGGGCGCGAACTGTCGCGAGACAGCGCAAATGGCTACCAACAATCCAACATCTCGTGGAGAACGCGACCGGATCGGGAAAACTTGTCGGCGAACGCGGGGATTCAGGTAAGGCGATCGCACGCACGCGAGAATGTATTATTTTACAGCGTGAGCAAGCAAAAAATGTCCGGTAAAATGCGGATTGCGTAAATTTTGACATTTTCGCGCTCAGACGCGGAACGCGAAAATGTCAAATTATCGCAATTTCCGCGAGCGGAACGGATTTTTAACCCAGGCCTAATCATTACCAATCCAAAGATATGAAACATGAAAAGGCTGCTCCTCTCTCATCAGGAATTACCACTTAAAGGGATAAAGGGGATTTCAAATGTTAGCCTATGAGAGGGGTAGGCCTCACAGTAGTGAAAAATAAATTGACACTACTAGGCCAAGTAAAGATTAAACACACATGTCCTAACTTTTAATTACATGGCACCCTACCATTAGGGTTACTTAGGGCTTACTTTAGGTGTGACTTATATGTAATAAAATGGGATTTTAAGGCTTGGCGAGTAGTTTTAAATGCCAAGTCGAAGTGGCAGTGAACTGCGCACACAGGCACTGCAGTGGCAAGTCTGAGACAGGTTTGAAAGGCTACTTATGTGGGTGGTAAAATTAATGCTGTCGGCCCACTAGTAGCATTTTAAGTACAGGCCCTTTATATATGGTATACCACTTTACAAGGGACCTACCAGTATATAAAATATGCCAATCAGTTATACACCAATATTATCATGTATGGTGAGAAGCACATGCACTTTATCACTGGTTAGCAGTGGTAAAGTGCTCAGAGTTCTGAGGCCAACAAAAAGAATCATCAAAAACAGAAGCTAAAAGGCAAAAAGTCTAGGGGAAGACCACCCTAAGGATGCTAGGTCTACCAAACTCTCTATTTGAAAATGTGTTGTTTATGCAGAAATCCCTGAATCATTTCTCTAGCACGCCTTCATAGGTGGCCCTAGGATGAGGTATAGGACAATTTTAATTTGACAATTCCTATAGATCCTTTTCGAAGATGATCAAAAATACACCTGGAAACAATTGTAATCTGTGTGTACATACATTATAGGTCATTCACAAAAAACTATGAATTCCTAGGAGGTAAAAGCACTTGGGCCTTCATTACAATCCATGTGTTAATGGTCTTAATGTATGGATTGGGTCAAAATGCTGAGTAAAATTACCTTACTCAGTTACAAGTCTAGGCACTTTCATCACAACAGTTTTATCGCATAGTAGAAACTCTGAGACAATCTCATCCTACTGAACACACTTAGCTGTAAGTGCTGCTCCTTCATCAATATAGTCAAAGCATCTTAATACAAGACCATCATCAGTGAGGCAACCAATAGAAGAAAAGCCCTGTTTAAGGTCAGGCCATCGAACAATGTTCCAATCCTCTTCTAGAACTCACAATCCCTGCTTCAGTTACAAAAATGCACCTCCTTCAACGTTTTTCTCACTGTGAAAATTAAAAAGACCAAATCCATCCATCCACAATGCTGAGTTCAACACCGTGAAGACAAGCATTTTACTCTTAGGTACTATCCTAAAAAGGTTCACATTCCATCTTGCCAATGGATGCCAGCTCATAGAAATGGGCATCACAAGAGCACAAACCCTCCCTATCTCCTGCGGAGTAGCAAACGGCCAATCCTCTCTCCAATCAACTCTAAGCATTATATTGAACCCAGAATTTATTTATAAAAACAACAGCATTGAGATACCTGAATATGTAAATGATAGCCAAGTCTACCTTAGAATATGCTCATGCAGCGACATACATGAATTCAAATCCAACTTCAGACCTATTCAAGTTTGGTTGTCAACTAGGTTCCTGAACCTGATCCACACTAAGAATGAATTACTTCTGCTCACCCACTGCTACAAACAACCCCAAATACAAGTATGGCTCTGTAACCAAAACCTACTACGCTTCACTCTCGAACAGACAGATCTTGCAAAATCATTAGAATTCACTTTCAACACTGATATCTCATGCAGACCGCATATCGCTGGAAAGACCAAGACAGCTTGGTTCCAACTCACATTCTTGAAAACAATGAAGCTGCCTTTTCTTGAAGATAACTTCAGAACAACTGTTCAAGCCTGATTCCTCTGTCACCTAGAAGGGAGCCACGTCCTTCTTAGCTTTCACACTGACTGATCTTTAACACCTTAAAGGTATTCTTCTTACAGTGGGACGTTTGACTAAGAGCTTAAAGAAATTTGATTACAGCACCTGCACATGCACGTTGAAAGAACTCTGTTGACTCCTGACTCCCTGTCCGGGTCATCTTCAAAACGAGCTACTTCACAAAAAGGCCATCAATACGGCCTCAGCTTACCTGGCTAAAACAATATTGCCCGTAAGTCATCAGATCAGTCACCAGGATATCACCGGGCTACAGATAAAACTCTGAAAGAAACGAAAAAACAGAAGACTGGCTTTCTTCTCTACACCCATAGGCTGGAACTCCATCTCTATTGACATCAGAACAGCACTGCCTCTTTTAAAGGTCAGAAACTCTGATGGCACACCCCTTCAAGAACACTACCTCTGACCTGATAATCACCAACTATGACACAATTGACTATCCTCTGAATGTTCCCCTTTGTCTTTATTCTCCATGAGACCATTACCACTTCCAGTGCTCATTTGCTCTCCAGCTAAGTTTGTGCTCTATAATTACCAATTGCTATGTACATTCAATTTTAGGTGAATAACCTGCATGCAGTAAACTTTCAAGCGATAAAATGCAGCTATTTCAAGCCATATGGACCATAGCTAAATATGTAGAAATGCTCTCCAGGTGGTTAATGATTAAAATTAAGTTAAAAACCCTATAAAACATAATTTTCTAAAGTGAAAGCTGCACAGAAGGCAACTCCCAGCAAATAAAATGGAAAATTAAAATCATGTTTTTAGCACAAATCCATCAATGTACAACAATGTCCCAAAGTCTGCAATAAGGAAGACCTGACCATTACCTATCCATTGGTGGTTTCAGGTAACTATACAGCTCCATAAATCCAATCCCCACAAACACTCATACAATCACAAACATTAACCTTATGCAGGCATTACACTATGTCAATTCCCATTGTTTACCCGGTATACTACAGGAGGAAGAGAAGCTGGCTGCACAGCACCAAAAGCAGCTAGCAATTCCCAAAGTTAAAGGAAAAGTGCAACAGTTCCAGGACAAGGATCAATCCCTATAACAGCCTATGGTCCTGACAATATATCCCTTTGACATGGCCACTGTATAGCATTCTATGGCCATGGTCCATGAATTGGTGAAGTATATTTTTTCAAAGATATTGAATTAGTACAACAGTGGCCCAGTGCATTATATATCCTACATACAGTGTTTAATTTGAGCTGGTGTTTGCCAGTTGGGCCCACCACCACTCAGTTATGGGGATTGGCACTCAGTTCCCCTTACCAGATGTTGACCACATACAACAGAAGGATGAAGGAGGAAGAGAAAGATGCAAAGACCTATTGCCTTTGCCAGTGTTTGTTTTTGGACCCTCACTGTTGGAAATCCACCAGACTCGTCTGCCAGTGATGTGTCAATGAGCCTATTTGATTCAGTCTGACAGTTCAAAGAGAACTGAGATTGCAGGATTACTGTGAAAAATGGTCAAGATTTACAGGAATAATGTGTGAACTAGACATGTAGGGTTCATCTTTAGGTCATTAAGCATATTAAGGGAAAGGAAGACAAATGCTTAACATTTTTCAGGTGGATATAGAAGAAAAAAACAGGCCAATAAGTATTTATTGTCAAAGGTTACACGAGCATGCATGGGACTGGAAGGCTACTACACCAAACCAAAATATGACACCCAGTCAGGGCTTTCATTGTCATATTTGCATGACCAGACCTGCCCCTATAATCACTAGGGACTGCGAAATTAGCAAAATCTACAAGCAACTAAAAGCAAATTTTCAACCATAGCAGAAATGTATTTTGCAAACTAAAACATTTATAAAAAGGACAGTAAAAGATAAAGGACAACTGATCGATAACATGACAAAGACAAGAGGGAAACGCATCCAGTGTCATCAGAACAAAAACAACAGCAGCATAGAATGTATCATAAAAAGCCACAGTCATATGCAATGCATGAAAACTATCAACTCACCAGACCATCAAAACAGAGATTGCAGCACACGCACTCTTCGGGGATTATCGGCAAAAATCAAGCAAACAGGCAATGGGGAGAAGATTACTGAGTGATCACAAACCAAGGTGTAACATGGCCATAAACAACCCTGAAAAGGACTAATGCGATTAAGTAACTGAAGAAATTCACAGACCTGCACGTACACTACTTAAACATTCTCGGATTGCTCGAACAGAAAAATCTAAATCATGACAAAACCTGTTTCTCATCTCATTCATTCAGCAACAAATACCATACTTTCAATTGAGCATACATTCATCAAACGCAGATAGACTATTTTTACAAGAAAAAAAAAGAACAAACGCTAACACACAGTATGGCACAAAAGTATTTGGTGGAAAATACCGTTCGCAGTGCAAGAATGAAAATACCTAAAACATTGCATTTCGATCCAGTGCTGGAATTGGACAAACGTTCTGATGGAACACATAAATTGGGGTTCAGGCTGTGGTGGTGGAAAAGGGATGGACTTATGCGGGGCAGTGCCATGAAAAGCAGAGTCCGAGTGTGCGCTTATACATTTATTTTATACAAAATTGAAAACAAGTAGAAAAGTGACAATACATGCGTTCTGGGTTTTTCACTGCTCTCAAAGAGGCTGCATTTTAAAATATATTAAGGAGGTATGGCACCTGGTGCAGAGATCTTATTGTGTTCTACATTTTTGAGGGGATAATAATAATAGTAAGACACCTCTGGTTGTTGCACTTGCTGGAGAGATCTGTGTTTTGGCTAGACACAGTTTTGACTCATAAAATAACATTGCGAGCTAAAGTGCCTGCTGCAAAGCACTTGATTAACATGCATATCACAGACTTTGTTTTATTTGACACAGATTATTTTGTTGATTGCCATTCATAAATTGCCATCTTTGCAATATAGCAGTGACCTATACACCAGAATCAAGGGGCTGAATGAAAACTGCAAGGTGTTTTTGCACTCAATCTATCAATATCATAAGGTTTCTTTGTGTAGAAATAATGACTTATTAGTACAGATGGCTCCAAGCACTGTACTACATTTTTGAATCCTAAAACCTACATTTTAAATTCTAGTCACTCTTGGCATATAGAGGCATATTTACAGTGAAATTTCTGAGCGTGGAGCTGCGCCAAATTTGGAAGCGCCACGCTCCGACATTTCCAAAATGCTGGGATGCACCGTATTTACAACACTACGGCAAACCCCTGTGTTTTCGCTAGCGCTGGTGCTAAAAGTAGGTGCCTAGCGCCAATGCAGGCACCCTTGCGTCAGAGCCTAAGGGTGCCTGCATTGCAGGGAATGATCCGTAATGGTGATTTGTTACTTCTATGTGTGCTGCAGAATGCAGCACACATAGAAGTAGCAAATTGTAATTATGTAATGATTGCTTACGTGCAGGAAGGTGTCCCTTTCTGCACATAAACAATCATTAATGATGTTTTGCTCTTTCCATGTGTGCTGCAGAATGCAGCACACATGGAAAAAGCAAAAACGAGAAGAAATGAAAATATTTCTTCTCGTTTTGCCATTCGAACACCTGCTCTTGCATGGCGTTAGTTTTTGGTGCTGCCTCAGATTTATAGATCCTTGCAAATCAGGGGCAGCGTCAAAAAGCAATGGGTGCTGCAGGGGAACACCCAAAGCATCACCCACTACACGTCCCTGCCACGCTAAGTGATACATGTAAAATGGCAGTATTTACAAGTTGGCGTTAAGCCACAAAAAGTGGCAGGTCGCAACCAGATCATCACTAAAAGTGACGTTCTGGTGGCGCTATCCCCTTTTAAATATACCCCATAATGTCTCTGTAGGAAGGTAGGATCCTTTTGCATGGTTACCCCCACTTTTTGCCTGGTGCTAAGCTGTTTTTGACTAGTCTGACAGGGATCCTGCTAATCAGGACCCCAGTCACTCTGTTTTCTCCCCTAAGTTGTTATGTTCAGTAATTAGGTACCTCCCAGATTGGATACTGAGGTACCTTTATCAGCCCCTAGTATATGGTAATAAGGTACCAAGGGCATAGGTAACCCAGAGGTCCCCCATGGGCTGAAGCATGTATTATGACACCCATGGGAGACCATTTAAACTGTAACTACAGGCCTGCTATTGCGGCCTGAATAAGCTGGTGCTAGCTCCACCTACGAAAGATATAGGTTTCCTATATCTAGGGTCACTGCACTTAAAATCTAAAAGTCACCCCTATAGCAGGCCTTTGCAATACTGAAGCCTTTGCAATCCACAAAACTCGACAAAGGACATGGATTATCCTCCCCACTGTCCAATCCCTTCCCTGGGAGGGAACCATGAATCGTCCCAACACTTTCCTTAGGTTACTTAAGGGCTTACCTGGGTGTAGGTCCCTAGATTCGTCGTGGGACACAATTCAATTCAGACACCACTTCAACTTCTACCGTCTGGGCACTCTGGACTTCACTGGACTTTGTTTGGGCTCGACTTTGTCTCCCTTCCAGTCTGCTGTATCATCTGTGTCTGTGCACCATACAGGAACCTTCCAAGGCCCGTGGGCATCCAAGACACCTAAAGGAATCTGCCTTGGAGTGAAGGAGTCACTTCCCTGCATCTGCAGGCACCACAACTAAGCAGATGGGTCAGCTGATCCTGAGCTCCCACAGACTCTGAAAGGCTCAGCAACACAGGTGGCGGTTTCCACATCTCTCGATGCCTGCCCTCTCACCAAGTTTGAGGTCAGTATCCCTCATAGGAGCTGCAGGAACCAAACCCCTATGCACCGCGTTAACTTGCCGTTGCAAAGGGTTGTTGGCTCCCTTCCACCAAGATCTTCGTGCTCCAAGTAGCCCCAACCTCAAGCATGTTCAGTGAGCAAAGTCTTTGTACACATTGCATCATTTGCACCGTGGCTTGCAGCTTTTGGTGAGCTGCTTGAGGTCCTCTTGCGACTCCAGTGCCTCCGACATGTGGGTCCTGTTGAGAATCATCTTTGTTTCTTTTGGGCCCCACTGATTGCTCAGGGCCTGCCTTGACTCCCATGCTTGTGGTGAGTCCCCTGGACATTGCTTGTCCTGACTCTGCACCTTCTTTGACTGCCATGCTGTTTGCAGTTGCCAAGGCTTGTTGGTGCTCCCGACGAACACCAACCCCTCAACTGTCGACATACGACATGGGACAGCTCGTGCATGGCTTCTGGTCTTCCACAGCGTCGCCTCGTCCTCACAACTGCAAAGTCAAGGTCACCTTTAACTCCCCTGCAACTCCTGACATCGGTGGGCATTCGTCTTACAGGTCTCCGGGTACTCCTCAACTTGAATCCACCTTCGGATTCCATCGGACACTTTCTCCTTCTCCAGCAGTGGCATTTTCTGAAGTCCTCCATTGGGTTCGACGGCGGTTTCCAACACCACTTCACACCTATGCAACCGGCTTCCCTCTGGTAGGTAACGTGGGTAAAACGGTATCCACAGGGGGGGTGGCTCTCCAACCTTCTGTCTTCCACAGGGTTTCTTCAGGGTCCACTGGGAAGGGTCCTTAATCTTCAAAATTGCAACTGCAACTTACACGTTGATTTGTACAGAGAACGCGGTTGTGTTCCCACACTGCACACAATCTCCGTGGGGTTCCTAGTCACTCACCTTGGGTGGTTCCTTGGGTCCCTGGCACTTCTACTTTCTCTGAGCATTGTCTTGACATGTGTCATGGTTCTTATACCACTTTCTTAGTATACGGTTTGGCTCCCCCTCTGGAGTCCACTGTGTATTCCATGCTATCTACGTGATTTCTATTCAAAGTATTGTGTGCATTGTGCATATCTCTGAGTAGGAGATATCTGTATGTGTTAGTGAGTATTATATAATAAATGGATATTTTTATAAATACACTGTGTGGTTCTTTTTCACTTAATCTATACCTATAAGATTGCATTCTGGTAAAAACAAGCTGCTTTACATTCCTTCTGGCCTAAGCCTAAAGGCTGCGCTCCACAGCTACCACTTAGAGAGCTTTCTACGGTTGTCTAAGACCTCCTACATCACCATAAGGGTTGTCTTGACGGGTGCAGGGTGTCCACTCACCCAAGGTGTACATCATATACCAGGCCAGCCTCTCACAGTCTCCAGTAATGTTGATATGTGGCTCCTGTATCTTCTAACGCTGATTGTCTTATGTAGCATTTCCTGAAATTTGATTTACACACTTCTATGATATATTGTCTCTTTATAATGTGTATATGTAATGATAAGCACTCTGACACACTACTTTGAGATAAATAGCACTATAAAAACGAAATAAAATAAATTAGTAAGTGCTATTTAAATCATTTTTTGGGTAATTACTCAAACAGACCGATGCATCAGACATTCCTTTAATGTATGAAATACCTTAAGTACAAGGGTTAAACAAAGTAAAAAAATGCCTCCGAATCTTGTTTTCTCTTAAGTACTTGGAGTGATTTTCAGCTGTGTGCCTTTGGCCCATCTGCTGCATTGCCACATTGGGTTAGGCTCTAGATGGCTCCCGGACAGGATGATATTTGTAAAAAAAGGTCTGATGGCCTTTAAAACAGGCCTTTATTTTGTGCCCAACTGGAAGTTATAGCCTCCTCACCACATGCAGAATGCTACTTGGAATGGAAAGCAGGCACTGGTGAATGTGTCCAGGTGTCAACAAATGACACTGTGAGAAATGCAGCATATTTCACTGGGGCCTGCCCAGATCGATTCATTATTACCAGCCGGATCGGGCGAGATCCCCCTCATTCCCTGCACTGATTGTATCATGGTAATCCTCAGATTAGCACAGTCCATAGACATATCCATTTCACAGACACAACAAAAAGGACACCTCAGCTCACCAATATACAGAAATTACACAGTCAGAACCATACATAAAAGAAACTTGTAGTGATATCATGTTTGAAAGGCAATTAAATGTGATACACTTCACTGACCAGGAGGGAACCCATAGCTACTATCTAAAAGGGACCTTCTGAAGAATCTACCACAAATATGCAAGCATCATATCAAACATCATAAAGGACCACAGGAAGCCAATATGCTAATGGAAAACTATGATAAGCACATAATATTTAGTACATAGCCTCACCAAGACAGGAATGCTTGCAATTTGTCTATCCCCTGCAATCGCTTAGGGTATTATCCTAGCCCATTGTTCTTTTGTTCACCATGCCACCTCAGATTTTACCCAACCATATGCAAATCACCCTTAATCCTGATCCATATTGGAAGATTCCAGCCCAAACTGCCAGACCAGCACCTCACGGGATGATAACATAAGCAATTTAGGACAGGTTCTGCCCTGATAAGGGCTTATTAGACAGGTATAGCTTGGTTCCAGTGATACAGTGAGCATGGGGCCGACGTTTGTGTATACGCTTGCCTTAGGGTGGTACTCAAAATACAAAAGGTGATGGCAGAAATGCTTACAATTTGTCTAACCACTGGCAATCGTTGGGGGTAGCATCCCAATCCATTGCTCTTTTGCTCACCATAACATCTCAGTTTTGACCCAGTCACAGGCAAATCAGCCTTGGCCCTGCTCCTCATGGGAACATTCCTGCCCAAACTGCTATGATAGGTACTCACCAAACCGGGTATTCCCTGTTGCTGACTCATTGTCAACGAATAATGTGATGCTGTGAATAACGTAAGTGACATTGGGCTGTGCCCCACTAGATGTGAATCTGTCACAGTGCTTAATTTGAGCCTGTGTATTCTGGTGTTCGGCACCATCACTTAATTGTCAAAACTAGCACTTATAACAGTCTGCCACATGGTGGCACTGTTTGCCTAATTTAGAGACGAGCACAACAGCCATAGTTTATTAATTCGATACATATTAAAAATGCCTAATACCTACCGCTCAAGCCGTTCTTAAAGCTTTGGGTACCTGGAATAGGCTGAACTGTCACACTTTTGTGATGGTTATAAGTTGTATTTATATTGTAATTGGCAGCCCAGCAAGGTGAAAGTTGCAATAGCTTCCTGACAGGGCCCTGGCACTTTTTTCTTTTTTTACAAATTGTTTACAAATTAAGCACTGTATTCTATCAAGTACTATGAGCGGTGGCTGGGTGTGGTAGTCTCATTTGAGGGATGTCTTGCTGATGCCTCAAGACCAAATAGTGAGGGTTCCAGTAAGAGCGCTGTACTTCTGCTAAGTAACTGCCTAGATGTGGCATGTGGTGGCGAGTGGCTAGCAGCGTTGATGGCTTCTGGACCTCTGAGGCACATTTTGGAAGTGAGAGGTGACGCCAGCTTGCCACGCAGATGCATGAACTCAATGCAGCTTGTCTGTGATTGATTGGCTTCCTGTCACTCACAGCTCAAGTCCTGGTCTGTGAACATTGTCGCTCTGAGCTTCTTTCACATCAGAGGTTGCTGCTCTGTAGGATGACGTAATTAGTCATTCGGTAAGTATCTTTCAGCGCTTATTGACAAATAGAGAAAGGATGAGCACAACACTAATATTACATGTAGAATAGGAGCATCTCACACAAACAGAAGATCTATAGAATTCTGGGGCATATCAGCAACAACCGGTGATAATTATCACTAAGCGCACTTAGCGCTAGGATAATTATCGCCAGCTAGCGTGGATTTTTATCGCTGAGATAGCGTGCTATTAGCAACGCTTATCTCAAAAGCGATAAAAATCCTAGCGCTAACTGCCTAACGTGAGATTATCGCTGGAAACCCAGCGATAATCCCACGAAATGTGGCGTTAGCTTGCTGATAGGGACTCACAAATTTAGCCATGATATCCACCTTCCATAGGATATCATGGCTAAGTCAGTCCTGAAGCAGGCATAAGGAAAGTAGCGATAACAGGGGTTATCGCTACTTTTCCTGCCGCTATGCTTCATAGCGTGGGGCTTGATGATAGGAGAAATGTCGCTTAGCGATATTTCTCCTGTCATGTTAGGTCAGGAACGCCCACTTTGCATCTCATTAGAGATGCAAAGCTGGGCGTTAGGAATCCCGACGCTAAAGCAAGGTTTCACGTGTTAGCGTGGCCTTGCTAATTAGGCGATAAAATTATCGCCGCAAAAGCGGCGATAAATTTTTATCGCCAGCTTGTAAATATGCCCCTCTATTCTTTAGGTGTCTCAGTCAATATTTGGCTCTCCTCGACATTCTAACACGGAGCGTGCGCTGAGAACGTGGGACAAGAGAAAGGAAAGCTACCTGGAACGAGAGCAGACAGACTGACATCACATTATGCACTTGTTAAAAATTAGCGTGAGTTCATCATATTACATCACTTATGTATAAATGGAACACATTACACATTGTCTAACAAATACTAGTGTAAAAACACAAAAATAGATTGTGGAAAGATACATATAGAATGGTTCACACCTGAGGACTCATAATACTGCGTGAAGAGGAGAAAACATGGACGCCTCTATATATTGAAGAGCTGGGTTCTATGTCGTTTACTTGAGATATCTTTCGGCACCTTCTGCAGCGATTTACAAACCCTCAAAGAGAGAGAGGGAGGGAGAAAGAGAAGAGAACTAAATAGAGCAAAACAAAGAGTAAGAAAGCGAGTGATGAAATGAGAGTCCAAGAGGGCTTAAATATTTGTACACGCGTGAGTTTGTTTCAGTGCACTAAATAGACTGAAATGCCTTCCAGAACTGCTTAAGAAATGACAATCTCATGTACATTTTATCACTGTTTCATGCCAGCATATTTTGTTGTTTGTATTTTTTGAAAACATCACTTGGCACAGTTAGTTGCCTAGCAACCATGTATCATCTAAATCTACTACATTTAGATCACATTCCCCTGCCAAGAGTTTATCATAGTTGGGTGGCTCTATCAGCAATGCCATCAATGAGGTCACACATGTATGTGCATGCTACATTTCAGCATGATTGTATGAATGGTACTTCTTCCCTGCAGCATGCGCCTCAACTCAAGTTTTACGCAGGTAATTTCCAGACAGCTGAAGTAAACTGAGTGGCTGTCATCATCAGTGAAGCATAAACATATTCATGCATTTTCAGCTACGGTTTTAAGTGAGCCGAAGATGCTTTTAGAGTTATCCCACAGACAGGTATATTGCTGGGAGCCAAATGAAGTCAGAGCTGGACCAAGGCATTGGCCGCACTTGAAAGGCAGATATATCAGCCAAGTCTGTGGAACTCTTATGGCTGTTAACCCCTATAAAACTTTGGAAAAACTTGTTTAATTACTTGAATTTGGAAAAGATTAGCATTTTACCTTTGGGGCAAGTGACATTTGTGCCAGTCGAGAGTGGGAATTACAACGTAATGGCTTGGCTAAATGTTAGAACATATTTCAAAACTGGTGTCCAAATTTGGAGAAAGCAGTACCGACCAGTCCCAGGGTCATGTGGCTTGCCAGTATAATAAATTAATGTAGTTTATACCTGAGTTCAGAATTATCCTCAAGAGCTGCACCGTTTCTATGGTCTTTAACTTGCTTTAAAAATCTCAATTATTATTCCCGGTGGGTTGCTTCTTCTCTGTTGTTATAAGGTATAACCTTGAACGTGATATTATGCCACTGATATTCTCCCCGGGACATGTGTCCCTAATTTGCTTGATCTTTTGTTTCTATTTTTCTTTAATAAACAGATATTAAAATTAAAATCTCAATTATTGAAATTCCATTAATGCTTTTTAATTGAATTATGTTATGGATACCATGAGTTTATGTGCACGTGTTCTTTGTGGTAGTTAAAAAGGGGAGTCTCCTTCAAGACCAAGGTACAGATTTAACTTGGAATATAGTCCCATTAATTCTTGCATATATGGATGGATATTAATATATTAATGGTGATGTGGCAGTGATACCACCCCGAGCACCAGCTCCCATATTTGTAAGGCCGCCGCCAATACCTGCATCCACCAGTACCTCAGTAGAAGTAAGCACTGCAGAGAGAAAATCGTCGACACACCCATCTACCTCCAGTTCTTTAGTCGTTGGCAGTGGCACCAGTGACCCACTGAAATAGTTCACCTTCCCAGTTTGGGACTTCTTTACGATTACCAAGCAGCAAGATAACATTGTAATTTGCTCCATTTGCCACACAAGTGTTCGCCGATGTAAGTCTAGTTCACACAATGGTGCTGGAGGCCAAAAGGCGCATATGAAAAAACATTGTGCAATCTGCTGGGAGACACACCTTAAAAATAGCTGCAGGTGGTGGTGGTGAAGGTGATGAGAGCAAGGAATCTGCTCCGATCATGGTGGGACATGAAGGTAATGAGGAAGAACAGGGTGACATATTTATTGATATTACTACTATCAGTATCTTAGTGAGAGTACAGAGGGGTCTGCATTACTTTTTATATAATCAGCCCAAGTGAGCACTGACGAGTACGATTAGGTAGCTCCGAGCATTTAACTTACCACTGAGTGTGAGCAGCATGCGCTTTGAATGTTTTTTTTTAGCATTGTGGAACACAAACACAAATAAATAATTTCTCATCAGGCCCCACAACCTCAACTCCCAGCAGGTTGAGCAAGTCCTGCTCCCTGTTCAGTATATCCACCTAGCAGTGCATCAACTGCTGCTGCTGGGAGCGCTGGAACCCACTGCTCCGATGGACCAGGCTACTGGCACAAGAAAGGTGGCTCAAATGGGCGGCTGATCATTATTCCACTTGTCGGAGTTCCACGGAATCTTACTGAGTTTTTGGTAACTCTGTGGAATTCCGCAGAACAAAACTCTGTGAGCTCCATCCAGGCCTAGAGCTAACCCGTTTTGTCTTTCCCAGAACAGACAGACTGATCTGCCCTTTAACAAAGTAAATGTCCATGAACAAAGAAAATGCGCGTTATAAGGTGAGTATTACCACACTGTGTTAGAACGCTGCCTTTTTCATCAACAAAGTGGGAGCATGTGCATGTATAGGCTTCCTTTAGGAGCAAGCTAGGGAAATCCCCCACAGTCGAGGCACAGTCCTTGACTATGGCAGCCCATGGGGAAATCCTGGAGAGGTCCTGGGTACCTTTCAATGCTCTTCCCAAGGGGTATTCTGGTCAGTTACGTGCTAAATGATAACAAAGACCTGAGTCTTGGCCAATTTGTACATCTCTCTTGAGTCTATTTGCCCGTATGCATGCTTTGGTGGTAGAAACCTGCTCTTGGTCTTTGGAAATCCATTTATTTGCAAAGGTGTAATGTCTCATTGCAAATGAGTGAATGTCTAAATTTTAATGGATGTCGGTGTACATTCAGTTAATGACAAGGCTTCTTGGGATTCCTTCTGTACTACCACTTTGTGCCACCTGCAGGGCAAACAGACTGGATGGATGATTGCACAGTGAGCAATGGTTTGTTAATATGGCCTTGGGATGTGTAAGATGTATTATTATTTTGTTGCAAAATACCTTTGCATTTAGTGAAATGAGTATCAGAAATGAAAAAAACAAGCATTGGCAAAGCAAATTGTTTTGACTTGTATAGAGACAAATATATTTGGAGTTGTCTTAATAATGCCATAGTTTGGGCACAATGATATTTTACGCTCACTACTAAAGCCATTGTGGTATTTGATCCCATTTTTTTTGAGCCGTGATAGTCCACTGATAAGGAGTTCCATTAAAGTGTATGAGCCTGGTTTAGGGTGACCAGATTCTCAAAACAAAAAATCGGGACAGTTCATAGACATAGAAGTAGGTCTACAGTTTGCAGTAACCGTCAACACAAAAGTAGGACTATTTGAAAGCTGTCATAGACATAGAAAAGGGACTACAATGACAGTCACCTCCACAGACACAGATGAAAAATTACAGACGACAAATCAGATGTGTGACACAAACAGCAATGGATTTTTAAGCTAACAGCATGTGCATTACAGGAAGTTAGGTTTTTGCTTTAACAATGCCAAGAACTGCCTCCAAACTAGTAACTTGCAAAAATGGCTAAAAATGCTTGCCCCATGCCAGAAGTTGAGAAGAACAAGGAGAAGAAGAAAGACAAAGGGAGAAAAAGGCACTATGATGTGTGAAGGGCTGAGGAGGTAGGCCTGTCTGTGTCTCTGAGATGAGGGGTGGGGGATACGGGGCCTGTGGCATTTCTCAGGTACAAGGCTAACTCCACAATAGAACAGAAGGGGAAAAGCTCTTTCAGGACCTATATGATTTTAGTTTGAGACTATAATAAGTTCTCACCTGCCATCATCAAAAAAATATAATTAAGCAAAAAGAAACATGTATTTATTAACAAATTTTATTTATATTTTTTTTGAATTTTATCCATATTCATTAAAAAATTTTTACTGTTACTATCATTGCTTATTCACATATATATTCTCATTGAGCAATTTACAAAAACCACCCTAACACATGATCCCGTGGCTAATTATATAAAAATACAAATCATACTCTCACTCATACATCAGTCATACTCATATTAAAATATAGCACTGATCATTTGGTTGTTTGACATAGTCTCCAGGACAGATAACAACAAAACAGTTATATCAGGTATTGTCGAGTCTCTGGGGACCTCTCCTTTAGATGAAAAGGGGCCTACGCGCGTTTCGGTGACAAGACACCTTCCTCAGGGCCACCAACAGGAGGGGCAACAAGCCCTAAATGATGTAGGGGGATCTGTAGGGGGGTAGATATAATAATTTTAGAAAAGGCAGGTAATATATTTTGAAACAATATTTCTTAAGACTTCATACTATTGTTCAGGTTTAAGTATCAGTCATCAATGTTAACAAACACCAGCAATTAATAGATCTATATATATATGTAGCATACATCTTTAGAGTGGATAGAAGATTGACCCCTTCACCAAAGACGTGATTAAAAAGTTTTTTCAGTGGTAATTGGAAAAGAGAAAAGATTAGCAGTCAGAAGAATACCTTAATAGTCTGATTTCAAAAAGGTGCTTTGGCAAAACCAATGGTACTCGGTTATTGTTTTTTGGTGCTTCTGCGTCTGTGTTTAAGAAAATGATTGTAGTTGGTGCTCTGACTTACTCTGGGTAATGACAGTGTTATACAAACTCTACATACACGGAAAGTACTCACCTTTCGGTATATTCTCTTGGACCTCAAAGTATGTGCTAAGGGGGGCCTTGTGCTTAGATTTATTTCTTCCTCGGTCTTTACCGAAGGTTTATATACCAATTTTGGTTCTTTGACTTCATACTCGTAATTTTCCCAGCAGTGAGTATTTGTAGCTGTATATCTTTAGTTGGTTATGTGTTGAACTTCTGAACAGTGAGTGGATGAAATTGCAAAATTTACGCAAAAAAGCCAAAAGAATGGAATCACACGCTCATTTTATGTTAGAGTACTTAAAAGCTGGAGCAATTCCCTCAGGTCTGAGAGTAAGAAATGTGCCAGCTCTATTTGTTGAGGTACGCCAGTTCCTGGAGCGTTGGTCACACATTGCTAACCGATGCTCCAGGGACTGGATGATCCTCATTATTGAAACAGTTAAGGAGATGATTCAGACACTCAATCAGGAGATCTTAGAACTTGAGGAAAAGCTTAAAAAAAACAACAGTGTAGAAGAAGCAAAAGACAAACTAGGTAAGATCAATCAGGAACTCTTAGAATTCGAGGACTATCTCATTAAGAAAAAGACAGATAAGTTGAAGAAAGATCTTCGCTGGTTCACTCAAGAAAAGGCTTATCCCTACTTGCAGAGTACATTCTATCAAGGTGAGTCAGTAGACTATGGGGTATATAATCCACAAAATTCTAGACGCCCAAAAATTGTGAACTTTTCTGATACCAATTCATCGGACTCAGATCCTGAGGGTCCTAGTACAAGCGAGTCAAATTATAGACAACCCTCAGGACAACCTCGCTACCCATATCAACAGGGTCAGTCGCCTTTTTTACGGTCAGGGAGAGGCAGAGGACGAGTCAGATTTCAGAGATCAGAAAGGAATCACTATCCTCAAACAGAGCAAGCACATCCGCAGCAATATATGAGGACACGGAACCATCAATATTGGAAGTCATAAACAAAGAAGTCAAACCACATGACAACATTCCCATCTTTAATCTGTCTAAACATCTGCTATCTTCGGATGAGATTAATATCCTGAGTAAAGGCTTGTCATTTGTACCAAGTGCCCAACCGGACATATTCAAACTACATAGAGACCTTTTTTCTTTCTTTCGGAAAGTTAGACTGAAAAAATATATGATGGAGGTAGTGCCATCAGAATCAGAAATGAATTATTCAGGCTGTAAACCACCGTCAAAATTTACTCCATCTTTAGATATGGTGGGTCCTGAAGTTACAATCTTCGAAAAATCAGTCCTTAAAGAAATTGAAAGAATTCTCAAGTATATTCCATCCACCCATCCCAACTTATCGGTCTCTGAGAAAATTGCCCTTAACAATTTACAGAACAATGACTCCATTACGATCAAACCCTGCGACAAAGCAGGAGGTATAGTTGTCATGGATAGTGATATCTATAATGATAAAATGAAATCAATGTTATCGATTTCAGATCATTATTGTAAGGCTAATAGATCTGTCCTACCAGAACTTAAAAAACGCATTGAAAATTGCACTATCAAAGCATTCAGAGACGGCTACATATGTCAAAAAGAGCTGGATTTCCTAAATCAGACACATACAGTTGTCCCTGCTCTGTATGGAGTACCTAAGACGCATAAAAATGCAGACAATCCCCCTATGAGACCTATTGTCTCTTCCATCAATTCCTGCACAGAGCCTCTTTCAAAATATGTAGATACTTTCCTTTGTCCACTTACCAAACTGTATACCTCTTATATCAAAGACACAGGACACATGATTACGACCATAGAGCACTTACCGTTTAATAAGGAGACCCAATATCTGGTCACACTAGATATTGAGTCCCTTTATACAAACATTCCCCAGGATCTGGCTCTAGAAGCGGTGGCAGCGCTCCTTACTAGAACTCCGGGTGATAGACCAAACGGATTCATACTGGAATGCCTGGATATAGTACTCCATAATAACTTTTTTGAATTTGGAGAGGCACTGTACCATCAGATCAAAGGCACCAGCATGGGAGCTTCATGTGCCCCAAGTGTAGCGAATATCTACATGGGCGAATTCGAACTTAAGCACATTTTTAATGAAGTAGCCCCTTTTTACGAGAATATACAGGTATGGCATAGATTTATAGATGATATCTTTTTCATCTGGACAGGAAATGAACAAAATCTTCTAGAATATATTGAGTGGCTGAATCTTAGCGACGTCAACCTTAAATTTACAGCTAAATACTCCACAGAAAAAGTGGAGTTCCTAGACATTTGGATCATGGACTGTGGAGGCAAAATTGCAGTCAGCCTCTTCAGAAAACCAACTGCGAAAAATACAATTCTAGAACATAGCAGCTTCCATCCCAGCTGTCAAAAGGACTCCATTCCCTTTGGAGAATTTTTAAGGATTAGGCGTAATTGCACCAATACAAGCGAGTTCAACATGCATGCAGAAGAACTCCAAAAAAGACTCCTCGCTAGAGGATATCCCAGACGATTAGTGAGGCACTCAATGAAGCGTGCTAAATACTATAATAGAGACGCCCTAATCTCTGGCAGACAAAAACCAGCTTTGGACAAAATTGTCTGCGTAATTAACCATTCTAGTTTGAACAACAAGATCCAAAAGGTGCTACATAGGAATTGGAAGATACTGAATGTCTGCGATGATAACAGTGCTCTAGCTCCCCCCATCGTAGCGTTCAGAAGAAATACAAATCTTAGAGACAAATTGGTCCACAGTAGACCACGACGACGACAAGGACAGCAAACGACTATTGATGGACTCCCTCCCATCTTAGGCAACCACAGATGTGGTAATTGCCATGCTTGTCCCTCAGCGATTACCACCCAAATCTGCAACTATGGCTCTAAAACAGCTAAGTTGAAAAGCCACACTAATTGCAGAAGCAATAACCTAGTCTACATGATATTGTGCCCGTGCGGACTAGGTTATATAGGAGAAACAAGCCGTGAGTTCAGAATAAGACTATCCGAACACAAATCTGCAATCAAATTGGGGAAAAGACAAGCCCCAATGGTTAATCATTTTCTAGATCAACATCACTCTGAGACTGACCTGCAGTGGCTGATATTAGAGAAGATTACTCCAAAATTGGGACGAGACACAGAGAAGATAAGGAAAGAACGAGAATCCTTTTGGATTTTCTACTTCGACACAGTACGACATGGGCTCAATGAGGAAATTATATGGCTAGTTACCTAACATGAATTTTAGCCATATTTGGCTGTGTCACGAGCCTAATTTTTATTCACGCTGTTTGTATTAATTCTAATCTTACAAACACGTTGAATAGTCCATTGGTGTCTTAGCGGATGATCAATATAGTATGATGATCACACTTGTATGTGGTCGTTTATATATAAGGCCTAAGTGAGGAGCGACACATTGATACTGAGACACCTTCCCTTTACCTAATAAGTGCAAAGCTTGTGTTGCGCTAACATTTATATCTTTATTTAGCAAATAGGAAATGTCTTACCAAGCAATCTTATCTGTCTGGCTGGCACATATATATGCCCATAAAAACGGGACTCTCGTTATTCGACTCTGAGAAGACTATATATTTGCTAATAGATGATGCAGCCAACCCATAGTTATTTACATACTACAAAATGGCTGCGGTGATAGATGGCGTTATGTATCAGATTATCACTAACTATGTTGTGACCACGTAACAAACTGTATGACCACTTAAACTGTCGAACACTTCGAGCATTCCGCTTAAAACTGATGTGATCACCTATATTCTAACTGAGTGAATTTGAAATGTCTTACCAGCTAATATCATCCATTTGGCTGACATACATATGTTCATAAAAACGGGACTTTTGTTATTTTATATCTCTGAGGACTATATAATGAATACATTCGCTAATAGCAGCTATTTTACAGCTATTTACATAGCAAGAAATGGCCGCGATGATAGAGTAGTCTGTATATCAAATTGCCGGCATAGATGCGGTGATCGCGCAACATACCACGTGACTAACTAATAGACCAATCACCCCGAGCTCTGAGCGTAAAGCCCATGTGACTCTGTGTTCGACCAATCATCTGCCGAGCAGTCCGTTTAAAACCGGTGTCATTATCACAAACGCTGATCGCTCTTTGGAAATAGACGTACCAGTGAGGTCCATACTCTGCGGAAGCCAGGTAAGCTCGAGGATATACTTCGTCATTCAGACTGATTAGCTTGTAGGTTGGCTGTCGTGCCGGTAATTATTACCATAGCTAAACGCGGAGGTTTCGTCGATATTAGATCGCATTTATTTGCCAAAACTCGAGTACTTTTAATAAGAAAAAGTGGCTCCGCTTGTAAAGATCTGTACCTACAGTGGCAGTAAGTTCTAGAATATGCGTAGAAGTTGACCGCTAGCAGCACAAATTTAAACATAAGACTCAATTGCCTTACAACTAGAAAAGAAAAGACTGGGGAAGTGTTTTTTACTTAGAAGCATTTCCGAAAACAACTATAGAGTCTAACAAGGCATAAACATATATGTCTTCTCTTTAGAGACATCACGATTACGAGTAAACCGATCGCACAGCACAGCAACTTACACCGTAAGGACCCATTAGAAATTTTCTCCATTTTTTGGGATGCGTGAAACTCCTTTAAAGGTAAGAAATCAGACATATTTGCGCAAATGCGGTACTACTAAGCTAGACCCTAGACCGACCATCAATATGGTGTAATCAATTTCGTTCTACTTTCTGATATTTTCTATAGAACGCATTTGATCATATCTACATCTTGGACGCTGTGCAAAGATAGAGGTGATAGCAATTTAAAAGCAATTTATTTGCACCTCTAAATGCTTTCTACAACAGGGAAATCAAGAGCATATACCGAAAGGTGAGTACTTTCCGTGTATGTAGAGTTTGTATAACACTGTCAATACCCAGAGTAAGTCAGAGCACCAACTACAATCATTTTCTTAAACACAGACGCAGAAGCACCAAAAAACAATAACCGAGTACCATTGGTTTTGCCAAAGCACCTTTTTGAAATCAGACTATTAAGGTATTCTTCTGACTGCTAATCTTTTCTCTTTTCCAATTACCACTGAAAAAACTTTTTAATCACGTCTTTGGTGAAGGGGTCAATCTTCTATCCACTCTAAAGATGTATGCTACATATATATATAGATCTATTAATTGCTGGTGTTTGTTAACATTGATGACTGATACTTAAACCTGAACAATAGTATGAAGTCTTAAGAAATATTGTTTCAAAATATATTACCTGCCTTTTCTAAAATTATTATATCTACCCCCCTACAGATCCCCCTACATCATTTAGGGCTTGTTGCCCCTCCTGTTGGTGGCCCTGAGGAAGGTGTCTTGTCACCGAAACGCGCGTAGGCCCCTTTTCATCTAAAGGAGAGGTCCCCAGAGACTCGACAATACCTGATATAACTGTTTTGTTGTTATCTGTCCTGGAGACTATGTCAAACAACCAAATGATCAGTGCTATATTTTAATATGAGTATGACTGATGTATGAGTGAGAGTATGATTTGTATTTTTATATAATTAGCCACGGGATCATGTGTTAGGGTGGTTTTTGTAAATTGCTCAATGAGAATATATATGTGAATAAGCAATGATAGTAACAGTAAAAAAAATTTAATGAATATGGATAAAATTCAAAAAAATATAAATAAAATTTGTTAATAAATACATGTTTCTTTTTGCTTAATTATATTTTTTTGATGATGGCAGGTGAGAACTTATTATAGTCTCAAACTAAAATCATATAGGTCCTGAAAGAGCTTTTCCCCTTCTGTTCAGTTTCTCCCCCTTTCTCTTGGACCTCAAAGTATGTGCTAAGAGGGGCCTTGTGCTTAGATTTATAACTCCACAATAGATGCAGTATGTTTACTGGTGATGTCTGCTCTGTGCACGCTGCTGTCGTACATAAGTGTCTCCTGTTGAGCAGCTTTAAAAATACCTCTAGACACTGTGTATGCATCCATTCTTTGCTGTGATAAAACCCATTGCATCATAGTGCTCAAAAATATTTCCTCAAGTGCATTTTGGTGAGTGCCTGTCTACCGCTACAGTTAATGTCCAATTACAAGCCATCATTTCTGGTCATCTGGTAGAACCATCCAGCGGCAAGCTCTTCCCAGGTAGGTGGTCTGAGGAATGCGAACAAGGGTACTACCGCATGGACATGTTGTAGGTCACAGCAAGCAGAGCTCACCTCTGACCCTGTGTATCTCACCCAACCATGTCCCATCGGACAACTGCACCGCAGACATCTCACCGCTTCTACGTCACACAGGGCCTTCAGATGTAGTAGAAATACTACCCGAGTAGGCTTGGAGGCTGCAGTAACATGACCACATCACCACTCGCACACGACACACAACGATTCCCCCACACTACCTTCAACCACTCATGCACCCTGTGCCCTCCCAGCGCTCCCAAAACAAGGCAGCGCGCTGAAGTCCCATACAGCTCTCTACAAAGACAAAGTACCCAGGCTTTAAGTGGGATGAAAAAACTAGGGGTCTCTCAAAGGGGCGTGGCCGATCTAATTAAGGGCATGGCTTAAAACACATAAGCTAAAACATCTATGCTTACCATAGTGTCCTGCCTGAAAAATGTGCTGCTTCTGTCATTGTATTCAGATAAATAATACAACATGTGACATTATACCTACAACAAGCCAGGACTATTAGCCTTGTCAGTTGTTGTTAGCTGCATAAGATAACTAAGCCACAACTTTGGCTTTGTTGTACCTAAAATTGAAAATGCTTCAGTTCTGGAATGATGAGACTGTGAAAGAACTGTAACGGGTCTCTTTGAAGGCACTGAAGGGTGGTATTGCTACAGCTGTAAGATTTTTTTTTCATCCTGAGGGCAAAAATGGAGAGCCTAATAGAGACCCGTCTCAGCACCTGTGCAAAGTTAGCAGAGGTATGTCCCGGTTTTTAAATATTGCATAAGGGCAACATGTCAAGGGTTTAAGCATGTTGACCTCATTGCAGAATTGAAATATTCCCATGCAGTCATGAATGCTTACCACTATCAACTAGGAAGCCAACTAAAGGTTGCGGGTCAAATAGAAAGTAGTTTTAACTGTACCCTCATTACGCCCCCCAGTTTTGCTCATATCATTACAAAGGCATAAGAACTCCCAGCGAAGGGGTTGAGCCATCTCATGCTCGAACATCTCCACATGTTTGAGGAGTGGATCCTATGATGACGCCTGCCACCAAATGGTGGGTGAGGGCTCTTTGTCTTTTTACTCACACTACTGAAAGTAGCAACTACAACCTTTTTCCTTACTTGCCCACATATGATCTGTCAGCATTCACAATATTTTAACTTTTTGCTTCTCAAGGGCACTCTGTGTTTAGATGAGTCTCTTTAGGAGGGTGTTGCTGAGGTGTTTTTTTTACCTATATTCTCCCCTTATTGTAGTTGATAAGTGGGCTTTCTTCCTTAGATGTGTCTCTGGAACCAGCTGTGCACAGCATTGCCTAGTGTGACTGGGCCAAACTCACAATCGGAGCACACATTCTGAGAAATGAAAGGCATGATCTTTGTTAGTAACACAAGAGAAGGGACCAAGATTACCACACCTTTGTATCTGTTCTCAAGGCTCAGGTCTTTATGTGCTAGAGTCAGCAGTGTGTAGTTCGGCAAGGGTGAGATGCCTAAGTCTCTCAGACCAAACTAAGAGTTCTCCACCAATCAACATGATCTTAGTTTCACTTTCTTTCACTTTGATAAATCTAAGTGTGCAGTGTCAGGTTCTGCTGAGTGGAAATGCCCTGTATTTGGGTGAGCTTTCTATGGTTGTGTATTATCTGATTGGACTACAATAAAGTGACCACAGTGTGCAATGTTACAGCGGTCAATGCCAAACTGAACGTCAGGGCGTGCAGAATAGAAAAGTGCACAGTGTTAGTTTGGGCATGATGACTATTAGAAAGTCTAACTTTACAGTATCAGGATCTGCAGATTGGAAAGCAGACAGTGTCAAGGTTTTGAGTATTCAACTGTGCAGCTTCATTGGGTGTGCAAAAGTATTCGTCCTGCTGACAGTGGAATGTTTCACTGTGCATTGTGTGAGGATGTGCAAGACCAAAGTGTGCTGTGTGTGGGTGTTCAGTGACAGGCAGGGGGTGTATGATGAGTTGTGTCAGAATAAACACTATCAGGGTTTGCATTGGCAGATGGTCTTTGTCTTATGCGATAGGGCAGCATCATGGTTTGCACTGTCTGAATGTGCAATGTCTCACTCAGAAAGTAGTGCCAGCATATTCTGTGTCACTGTAATGGTGCAGAGAGTCAAGATCTATTGTGTTCAATGTCAGGGTCCAGTGCTGAGTGTACAGGCTGTAGCGTATCAGGGTATACAGTGTTAATGCAGAAAGACAGTCTGTAGAGTATGCAGAATAGGTGAACAGTGTTCAGATGTGGGGTACCATACTGTGCAATGTGAGATTGTGCAGAATCTAGCTGGACAGAGGTGGTGTGAGCGATGTCATTCTGCAATGTACGTCAAAAGCAGGCAGACGTGATTGTTAGATCTATGATATAACAATAGGTAGTAATGCATTGGCCATTTCCATGATGAACAGTCACAGGGTCATGGCTTGAAGAGAAAAGATGGGTAGGGATAGCATGGAGAAAGTCAGATTGAGTAATGTCATGATGACCAGTGTCAGATCACGTAGTTTTAAGATTTTCAGTGCCAGCCTGTGGAGTCTGAGTCTGCGGTGCCATGGTTTACTGAGTGGAAGTGGTAGATTTTTGGGTGTTCAGCACCAGCAGCATTAGGGCGTAGAGTGGTATGTTAAGAGTGTCACATTGTGCGTTGCTCACGGGTAGTGTCACAGAGAAGTGACAGGATGTACAAAGCAAGGGTTTTCCGTTTTCATATGTAGAATGAGAATTGCCTGATCATGCAGAATAAGAGAAAGGTACTATGATGTGCACTGCCTCAACGTGCAATATCCAACTGTGCACTGTACCGGTGGGCAGAGAGAGTTTTAGCAGTGAGCGTTTTCTGTGTGAGGGTATGAGCAGTAAGTCGTGAGTGTCAAGTCTAAAGAATTGTAAAGGGCATTGTTGTATTGACCAGTGCTTTGCAGTGGTGGCTGGTGACATTTGAAAGTGGTGAGCGTAAACTTTCTGTCGGAGTACACCACGGCCAGCGTGCGCAGCGAGCGAGTATGAACACCTTAAGGGGGGTTCGGGGTTGTTCTCCCCCAGAGAACATTTTGAAAAAAGAGTGGGTAAATGGTGCATTTTCAAGCAAATTTGAGAAACAAGAAGGTTAAGAAAGCAATTGTGAAAGTGCACTTATTACATTAATAAGGGATGTCATATAACAACATGTAGATAGAAATGTTTCTGAAGCTAGGCCCTTCCAGTGCCACGCACCTCTGAGCAATATACACGCTGTGTGCCAGCAGGGCTTAGCGTCAGAAACATATTTCTATTGTTCTGTTTTTTAAGCTAGGCCCAGTGCTGTATGCTTCTCAGAGGGGCCTCATGCGTGGCAAGGCCTGTAGCTTCAGAGTGAGAAACATTTTCTGCACCAGTCTGCGTTCTCACTCTATAAACACTAACACTCTTTGAAGTGCAGAGTCACCGTTAGTGTTTAGAGTGGGAAGTTGTACCACTAGAAACATGACTAATAAAATACTTTACAGTATTCAGTGCCCTCTAGTGTTGTGACAGTGCTCTGACTAGGCCCCTCCGGTCTTGGGTAGTACCTGCCAGCCCTAAAGAGAGAGTTCAGCATGCTCCGGCAGCAACCCAGAAACACAAGCGCTGCTCAGCTTCTAAGTGCGTTTTCAGAAACCTACAAAAATCAGCAGCGGTCCGTATCAATAATATCCCTGCTACGAATATGACACTTCTGCAATACTTTCAATTTTTCAAGAAACTGGATTTCACACACAACAGTGAGTGCAGTGTTCCCATGGCACAACTGGGTGCCATGGGATTTGTTTACATGGGCACCTTTGTTCAGAGAGGTAGGAAGAGCTGTCTGTTTGCCACAGAAACGGAAGAACCATGCAGTCTCTTTACCAAAGGGGCTTAAAAGCTGTGCTGTATATTTATCAAAGAAATGGGAGAAAAGTTAAGTGTTTACCAAAGGAAGGGCTGAGCAGTACAAGGCGTTTACTAAAGACCTGACGGAGCTGTGCAGTGTTTACCAGAGTGTGGCAGCCCTGTGGAGTGTGCTGACCAGGGAAGGACGAACTGTGTGCAGCGTGCCGATGGGGCCGAATTCCTTGGCAATAGTCAGATGATCCTGTGTCCCTGCACAGACAGCTCTGCCCCGGAAGTATTATCTGGTCATAACCAGCAGCCCCGGGACAGGCGAGCGGTTAGCGCTCTAGTAGCAATCTTCACGGGGCTATTTAGCCACCCGTCGGCCCTAGCGCGCAGCGGTTGCGCGCAGTGGGCGCCATTGACGGCGCCGAAGACAAGCCAAAGACCTGCCCGTCTGCGTCCGTCCGCGACAGGACGGGGCAAGGGGCCATGGGGACTGCTACACCGGGTACGCAAATATCGCCTCGGGGGCGGCTCACCTATAATTCACAGGTATTATGGGGATTCAACCCAGGAGTATCAAAGGATTGCAAGGGTGGTTACTGCCCCGAGGTAGAGGGGCCATTCTCATGTCGACAATGTAAATACCAATGCACCACCCAAACGCGAGTCATGAACAGGTGTCCGTATTTTAAACCATCGGAACTTGCTACGAAGAAAACTGCTGCCGGAAGCAATCGTACACCTGTTGAGTTAAAAAGCTTCCTGTGCAACATTAGATCGCTGCCCAAACATACTGCTGAGGTGTGGGACTTAATTTCCTCTCAACAACCCGATATATGCTATTTTACGGAAACGTGGCTCAAACCACATACTATTCCTGCCATAACTTTAGGAATTCCAAACAACTATAAAATTGTAAGACTTGATCGTCCTACGAAAATAGGTGGTGGGATTGCCATCGTGTACAAACAAGAAATTAGCATTCGGGTCTTAGAAGAACTAAGTACTCCTGAACTCGAATTACTAATTTTTCAAATAAAACTGTCTTCTAAAGAAAATATAAAGGGTGCTTTAGTTTATCGCCCTCCGGGACCTTGTAACAATTTTTCAAGCACACTGATGGAGCTACTTGCCCCATATGTTGATAATGACAATGATTTTATTTTGGTCGGGGATTTTAATGTACATAGTGACAAATTGGACTGTAATGAAGCACAATCATTATTGCTTGACATGGCCACCTTAGGACTGTTGAAACGTAACTGTGGCCCTACACACCAGGCAGGTCATACCCTGGACTTGATTTTATCTAACTTTTCATTGATTTCCTGTTTACCTGCCAAACAGGTTAGTTGGACTGACCACTTCCTGGTTGAATTTCGTACTCAGCATTTGAAGTATATCTCCTCGCGTCCAGCTCCACTACCTAGGATATATAGACAATGGCACAAAGTTAATGACAGCAGTTTTAAGAAAAGCTTTACCTTTTCTTCCTACCCTACACAAATATGTATTGAATCTGCCCTCACAAAATATAATAGAGCCATTATACAAACAATAGATAAAATCGCCCCTCTGAAACAATTTACATCCAGACCGACCAAGAAACAGGAAATTTGGTTCTCGGATAACCTAAGGACATTAAAACTCAATGCTAGAAAATTAGAAAAGAAGTGGAGTCTTTCTCATTTGTCAGAAGATAAAACAAAATATTGGGACTCACTATGCACATATCATAAAGCTATTCGCACTGCTCGCAAAAACTATATCACCGCACAAATCACAGCTGCAGGAAACTCTTCTAGGGTTCTATATCAAATTCTACAAACCTTTACCAAACCTGCAGCATGTGAATCTATCGAATTAGGCTCTAAACAGCTATGCGATGAAATTTCATGTTTTTTTGCGAATAAAATTGAACTCATCTATGATAAAATAATATATGCCAATAAAAGTGTTTCCATTGATAGAGTGTTACCTGAAATGGATGATGAACCTAAGCAGGAAAAAACATATGTTAACCTGCTTTCCATCTATTTCTTTACAAGAAACACTTCTATTCACATCTCAGATTAAAAGTGGCAGTCCTGATGATAACATTCCAGCCAGGATTATACCTGGCCTGAGCGAACAGCTTTGTCCTATATTTGAAGGATTGGTGAATCTTTCACTTAGTTCAGGTACTGTTCCAAGAGATTGGAAACGAGCTTTGGTTAGACCCATTAGGAAAAACACCTCCATTCCATGGACTGATCTAACCAACCGTAGGCCTATATCCCTACTACCATTCTTAGGGAAACTGGCTGAGAAACATGTCAATCACCACTTGTCCAATTACATCGAACTTGTGGGGGCTCTGGACTATTCTCAGTCAGGGTTTAGGCCTAAACACAGTACGGAGTCTACTCTCCTGTCTGTCACAGATGACCTACAGATGTATCAGGACAGGGGCTTTTCAGTAATCCTGGTGCTTTTAGATCTATCAGCAGCGTTCGATACCGTTTCACATGCTATTCTTATTGAACGGTTATCGAACGCTGGCATCAAGGATAGGGCCATTGAATGGCTGAAAAGCTTTCTCCTCAATCGTTCCCAGAGAGTTATCATGGACTCCTACCGCTCAGCGGAGATTGGGATCTCTAAGGGGGTGCCCCAGGGCTCTTGTTTGAGCCCAACCCTTTTTAATATATACGTGGCGCCACTGGCTAGAGTGATGCGAAGATATGGTTTTAGTCCAGTATCGTATGCTGATGACACCCAGCTCCTCTTTCCTTTTTAAACTCTCTCCGCTGAAGTGAAAAGTTCCTTTTCTGCTGGCATGAAGGCAGTGGCTCGCTGGATGTCTTCCAACTTTCTCCAGTGTAATGTCAGTAAAACGGAGGTAATGTTGTTTGGTGAGGCAAAGATGTTGTGGACCCCTGACTGGTGGCCACTTGATCTAGGAATTGTTCCCGAACCTAAACAGGTTGTGAAGAACCTTGGGATTCGTTTGGATCAAGACTTGCTTTTTAAACAACATGTCAATTACACTTCAGGAATCTGTTTTCATACCATCAGTTTGTTACGGAAAATTCTTCCCCTCCTACCAGATTCCTGTAGAAGAACCTTGGTTCAGACCTTGGTTTTAAGTAGGATTGACTACTGTAATGGCCTGCTATTTTCTGCCAACGAAAGCATCTTGAATAAACTTCAGGTCATTCAAAACACGGCAGCTCACCTTGTTCTTAATGCTCCCCCTAGAACTGCTTCTAAACCCCTCCTGGATCAACTACACTGGCTGTCGATCCGTCAGAGAATAAAATTTAAGATATGTTGCCTTATCCACAAATGTATAAATGGCCAAGGGCCCGTTTATCTTCAAAATAAATTTGTTCCCTAAATTCCACTTCGTTCATTAAGATCTAGCAATAACCTCCTCTTAGTGATCCCACGTGCAAAAAAAGCCAGACATGGGAATAAAGCTTTATCAATTACAGGCCCCACATTGTGGAATAAACTTCCTTTATCATTAAGACAGTGCAAGGAACATCTTACCTACAGGAAACTCCTTAAAACTGTGCTGTTTAGGAATGAGATCTAGCTCCTCTTTCATCTTATCCTTGCTTTACCGATTACCGAAAAGCGCAGAGATACTCCATTGGAGTCGATTCTAGCGCTATATAAATCAATAAATAAATAAATAAATAACATCTGAAGCAGTATGAGCCGGTGGAAGGAAGGGGCTTTTAGTTTCTCTGTGTGTTTGTGTGTGTGGAGGGGTGATTAGAAATTATGTAGAAAGTAGCACTGGCGATGTATACACAGTTATGGTAACAGATACCGCAGGAGTCTCTTTTATCTGTGAGTGTGGGCTGCACGTGTGCCAATACTACAGTTTCTCACCGCATCACCGACCATCTTGACTCTACCAGCTGCCCCACTGCGTCCTGGCTAACTTTTCTACTTCTCTTCTCTCGTCATCTCTCTGCCCTTCTGCCCTGCACCTCACCAGATTCTGCTATGTATGTATGTACCAACACTACCCCCACCTTAGTATCATCCAAGCACCTCAAGTCTGCCTCCTAAAGGGAGCACTTGCTTCCTGGCTGAGAAGGGGCAATCAAGTAAGCGTTGCCCCAGCGCAACAAGATCAAGGTAACTTCACTGTACATTTTACAGTTCTGGGAATGCGGGTACACCATTGAAACTCATTATTCCCCTGAAAGTTAGAGAACACTACAACGAGAAAGGGTGGTGTGGGGTGTTAAGCACAGCTAACCCCTTCCTCAACAATCAATCATGCAGACCTGCTGTTTGCCCGGATACTTACATTTTTGCAAAGCATGTGGGACCATGAACAACTACATAACACTCACCAAAAGTCCCAAAAATCATTGGTACCTTAGCCTGACTCTGAAGTTATCACCCGCTTTTCTCCACCGAAGGTCGCGTTCACCGTCTGTGATACGGAGCACTCAACGTACTACCCTGGTGCCGTCCCAACTGTAGCGCTGGAGTAAGGACAGCCCTCTAACATTACAAAGCACTACACATGAGGGACTGTTTGCTCCCATTTACTGTCTCCACACTCATCCTAAAACCCCAGTCAACCAGCCCCATCCACAGCATAAACATAAGAATATCTGTTTAGATAGCCACTGCAGATGTGTGCCTATCTGTTGTTTTCTCATAATAAATCTGCTCGACAAGTGCCGAGAAAGAGTTGTCAGCCATAAGGTTGGTTCTGGCTAGAGGTGTCTCACTTGTCAAGGGATATGCAGCTGCTTTGTTTTTGGAGTCCACCTTGCATGTAATCTTTTTCAATAACATCAACTTTGAAATTCATCAACATGGTTATCGAACCAGCCTCATCTGAAAAGGGGGGGCTCTTGGCCCCCCCGCCCGCATGGCGGTGCGGCGACCGCCCTTACTTCCTGGACCTCTCGGTGGGGGGGCGCGTCCTCTGGGGGCGCGCCCTGCCACCGATTGGTTGCCACCCTCCCTTGACCCGGATGACGCTAATCGGCATCCGGGTCGGGGGGGAGGGGGCGGGCTGCTGAGGGATAAAGAAGCGGCGAGCGCCCAGGTGACCCCCTTGTTGCCTGGACGCTCCCCCACACCGGACGTGCCCTGCGCTTGGGGCTTCTTGTTTTTCTTCCTTCTGCAGGTTTCGTGTTGGCGGGAGCCTTCGTTAGCCCAGCTATTAGAGCGGAGGACCGTTGCGGGGAAGCTGGTGCAAATCCGGCTCGAAGGGGCGTTTGTGTCGAGGTCCGGTGCAGGGAAGAGGTATTGCGAGGCAGTGGGTGGGGTGCGGCAAAGAACGCCGGCAGAGCGGTTTTCCCGCCCATTCTCCACTGGTGCCGGGGTAAGTTTCTGGCGGCACTCCTGGGTCCCCTTTATTTTCTGCTATAGATACGGCAGCTCCCCGTGGAACTCAGACAGATAAAGATCTTCTGCCCCCCCCCCTGGTTCTCGCCCGAGCTCCGTCTGGTAGTGGTCAGAGAGGGGCATGGTGGAATGGTCCGAAACTGCGGGCGAGACCCTCGTTTCAAGCCTTCGGCACGAGGGGAAGCTTCGGCGTCGTTGGGGAGCTGTATTCATGGAGGTGGAGCCTGCGAGAGCAACCGGAGCATGATTTTTCGAAAGTTAAGTTGCTGGGAGTTGAGATGTCGTGGTACAACAGGCACGGGCAGTTTTATCGTGTTTTATGGATGCGCAGGAACGGATATTTTCACAGTTGGTGTGCAGTCCAGGGATAGGGGGGCTGTTGGGAGAAATGGTAATTGCATTGCTTGCGTGTGTGTCCTCGTTTGAGGAGTACTGGTATTTTAGTCTTAATACCGTTAGTCGGGGAAGGCAGCCACCTCGGGGCGCGGGTTGGAGAGTCACGCTTTCCTTAGGCTGGTAGCCACCCCGCGCTCGCATACTCATGACCTCACCGGATGGCGCAGAGTAAGGGCCCTCCTTTAGTGGGTAAATGAAGTTCACGGCGTGGACCGGGTTAATTACCGGGCCCGGCTGCGCATGCGCACATCTTTAGGGGAGGCGCAGCTAGTAGGACCTGACACCGGTTAGCGACCTTGCCATATGGCCCAGAAATGTTAGTATACAAAAATGCAGAGGAGGATGTTAGACTCCGTTAGGAAACAATCTGTATTAGAGTTTTTGTTAAGGATAGTCACTCACACCTGTTGACAATAATGTATCTAATGTCCTGCTGATTTTTGTATAACTGTTTATCGTGCAATTATAAAGTTTATTGTTTTATAACTTAATAAATACGGCTGGGGGGTCTTGCGACCTCCCGCCTTCCAAAGATACCATGTTTTTATGTTCCTGTGTCCGGGGGTTGGTGAGGTCATAGGGAGGGGGCGGTAGCCAGTCACTGACCATGAGTGCCCCTGCACTAGTAACGCTGTTCAATGTCCGTAACGTGTCTAACAAAATGAATGCGTCCACCTGTAACGCAACTGGTGCTCATGTAAAGCACTCTGATACATTCGGGTTGAGTTTGCGCTATATAACTTCGCCCCCCCCTTACCCTCCCCAAAGAAATGTATGGTTCCAAGCCATCAGCAATCTTTGAGATAAACAATGGGTCTTTCTGCATCTGTTCTTTCCAGTAACTGAGAAATAACAGAGTACAGACAGAACTACTTTTCCGCCACCCCCAAAAATGGGAGCAGATTTGATTGGTTGGTTTATCAAAGAGTTATTTTGGCAGTAGATTGTCATATACCCCATAATTTCTGTTGATCTGCCGGATATCCCTCTTCACCGAAACAGAAGAAGAAATAAGGCGATGGCTGATTACCTGCAAACACGATGGGTTTACGTTTCCCTGCAAGCTCACGAGACTTAAGCGGCAGCAGTTTCCAACTTTACCACTCTCATGTTTCCAAATTTGTGAACGACCCGCTGTCAAGACAATTGGCAGCAAGTGGGGGCAGCAGAGTTCATGAGACTGCCACAATACCTGCTCTGTGCCAAGGTTCAATCGCTTTACAACTCTGAGCGAACAACTGAGAAAAGAATGCATGTGCCTGGGCGCTGGCCTGCCAGGCTGCCGCATGGATTGTTGGGCCTACTGTGAACAATTTGGCGAGGTTTCATAAAACATACTGCACAGTATACCGACAAAGGAAAGTGAACCCTATTGCCCATTTACTTATAACTAGCAGCCTCTACCAACAGCTCTCTTGATTCCTGTTTTCAATGCCATCTTCTCTCGTCCCACTCTTGTCGCCTCTCCTTCTTTTTTCTCCCTTGCACCTTACATATTCTTTGCACGCATCCCATATAATTTGTTCTTCATTTTTCCCAATCAGCCCTTCTTACTCCCTCCCATACATGACCCCAGTCGCAGCTCGCAATACTCGCGGAAGGGGGGAGGGGTGGTCGCTCGGGGTTTCGCGCGGGGGTTACCGCGGGGAAGGAAGTGGGGGAGGACGTTAAAATAAACATTTTTAAAACTTATCTGACCGTGTCCGCGTCGCCTCTACTCCTGGGCCGGGTCCTGCGCTGCCTCTGCTGCGCTGCTCCTGAACAGGAACAGGCATGCTCCCTCCCCTCCTGTAAGCCAATCACAGCGCTGCAATGACAGCATTGTGATTGTTGGGGAGTCCCAGATGGCGCACAGCTGGGCACCGGTAGGGACGCCATTTTCTCTATGTAGGCTGCAGGCAGCCTACATAGAGAAAATGTAGAGTGCTTATGACTGCTTTACTCAGGGCACTCAGAGTGGTGCAAGCCACTCCTACCCGACCTGCCCACCCCCCTGCCCCCCAACGAGGCATACCCTCCCACCCACCCCCAACCAGGCAAACCCCTGCCTTCTGCTTTCTCGCAGCGCGAGAAGCAGAAAATAAAATGGTATTTAAAATACCATTTAATTTTCAGCTTCTCACACTGCGAGAAAGCAGTGGGCCGGTGCTACAACACACTAATGGAGTGGCCGCCACTGGTGCCTTGGAGGAAAATGTTAAGGTGTATTGTCAGGGCTTGCAAGGTCAGGATAACCAGTCGAGATGGATAAAGTGGCATTGAAATGTGCCTGGATGTTCAATGTCAAATTGTGTAATGTCAAGGTTTGCAGTGTGAGTTTAATTTTATGTTTGTCATGGTAAAGATTTATAGGAGAAGAGTTGGCTTTTTTAGTTTGTGCAGTGTTAGATATGTAATGTCACAGAGGGTACAGTTTCTCTAGGCAGTCCCAATCTGCAGTGCCAAGACATGCACTTCAATGAACAGTATGACATATCAATTCTCTAGGTCAGGTAGGGCAGTATGAGTGTATTGGAGTTAGGAGATGGACATCATCATTGTGCTTTGTTAGATTGTGCAGTGTCAGGGTTCGTAGCATGAGTGTGTGGAGTGCTGCTATCAGTCAGAATCTGCAATACCAATGAGCAATATCAGAATATGCACTATAAAAATGTAAATTATCATAGTTGATCAATGCAAACACAAGGAGATGATGGACGGAGTGCTGAAATGTTTCAGACACTCTCCCCCAGTCACAGAACTGGGTTGAATATATCAGCGTTCTTTAGCTCACTTCGCCAGCCCAGTTCCGACATAGCTATATACAAATCAGTCTTGACCCTGTGCCTCATGGGAACAGTCCAGCTCGAACTGCCAAGCCATGTCTTCCCTGGACCAGAAAAAAGCATCCTGGGAACAGTTTCGGGCTAACAGCCCTCATCAGTCAGGCTAGCTTGACTCCAGTGGCAAAGTGAGCAAGGGACCCATGTCTGGGCATACCCTGCCAATTTAGGGCGAACAAAGCAAACACATGGAGATGATGGACGGAGTGCTGAAACTTTTCAGACACTTACCCCATTCATCACAGATCTGGGTTGAATCCATCATCGTTCTTTAGCTCACTTCGTTACCCCAGTTCAGATATAGCTATATGCAAATCAGTCTTGACCTTGTGCCTCATTTGAACAGTCCAGCCCGAACTGCCAAGCCATGTCTTCCATGGACCGTAATCAAGCATCCTGGGACCGGTTTCGGGCTAACAGCCCTCATCAACCAGGCTAGCTTAAATACAGTGGCGACCTGGGCAAGGTATCCACGTCTGGGCATACCCTACCAACTTCGGGTGAACAAAGCAAACACAAGGAGATGATGGACGGAGCTCTGAAACTTTTCAGACACTCAACCCCAGTCACAGATCTGGGTTGAATCCATCATCGTTCTTTAGCTCACTTTGCCACCCCAGTTCAGACATAGCTATATGCAAATCAGTCTTGACCCTGAGCCTCATGGGAACAGTCCAACCCGAACTGCCAAGCCATGACTTCCCTGGACCGGAAACCAGCATCCTGGGACCGGTTTCAGGCTAACAACCCTCATCAGCCAGGCTAGCTCGAATCCAGTGGCAAAGTGAGCAAGGGACCCACGTTTGGGCATACCCTGCCAACTTAGGGCGAACAAAGCAAACGCAAGGAGATCAGTGTCATATGGCTGCAGGTTCCTGGTGGGCATTATAAGTGGAAAGTGTTAGTGTGCCGTGTTCACCTGTGCAATGTCAGGATGTTCAGTGACAGTGGAAATTGTAACTCTGTGCAATATCAGCTTGTGCAACTATAGGCAGAGAAGTATGAGCAAATGAAGCAACAGTCTACAGTGTCAGGTAATTATAAGAGAAGGGTATTTATGAGACCTGGCATGCTTGGCATGTTTTTCCCCTGTGTTTTTTTGCTTCTGACCTTCTGTTTTTGACTGTGTGCTGCATTTCGTTTTTGCTGGGTTTTGAACTCTGGGCACTTAACCACTGCTGAACAGTGCTAAAGTGCAAGCGCAGCCTGTGAAAATTGTGATTGTAATTAATTATCCATGATTGGCATATTTGATTTAATGGTAAGACCCAAGTAAAGTGCACTGTTCATGCCCAAGGCTTGCAATTCAAATGCTGCTAGTGGAGCTGCAGCACTAATTATGCTACCCACACGAGTAGCACTACAACCATGTCTCAGACTTGCTACTGCAATGTCTCTGGGTGCACTTTTGAACCACCAGGTCAACAAGCCTGTGCCAATGGTAAGAACATGACAGAACTTAATACACCTTTTGGGAAAAGAATAAGAGTGAGGAAGAGTCTGATGTGTAAAACAGAGGAGCATATTTACAAACCCCTATCACCACCAGAGCATCTCTTTTAGTGACACTGTTGTGGCGATACAGGCTTCGCCTCATTTACAAGGCAGCGGTAAGCCACTTAACGTGGGTTAACACTGCCTTGTAAATAAGGCACCCTTTCACGCCATACTTAGCGTGAAAGGGGAGGGCAATGGATGATATAGTGGTGTTCCACTGCTGCACTCATTGATTTTGACAATGCCCTGTATTTACAAGGTTGGCATAAATATGGGGCAGCGCCAAAATTAAGAGCAAAAAAACCCTGGTCTTACCCTGGCGAAATAAGGAGAAATGCTTTATTTCTCCTCGATTGTGTTGTTTCTATGTGTGCTGCATTGTGCAGCACACATAGAAACAGCAAAACACCATTGATGTGTTTGCCTTTGCATGTCTAATTCCATGTGTTCTCTGTGCATTTATGGAATTGTGACCGAATGGGCAATTCAACATTCTACAGCTCTTACTTATATGTTGGATAACTCAGTGTGTTTAAAATGAGTTTGAAAATGATACAAGTCACATAAAGAAGTAGTGAGACATGATTTAGTTTCTCATGCTGTATATTACCAGGAATTTGGCAATTTACAATGCACAAATGTCAATTAAGTGCAGATGTTTTGTTGACGTTTGTTTAAAGCTGGCCAAAATATGATTTCGACCACACATCAGAAAAGGAAGGGCAGTTTTGCATGTAGAAGCAGTTTGTGTGACCAAAGCGGACGGAACATGTTCCAAGATAGATGCATTAGAAAGGAAAAGTCACATATTTCGTATCCCATATCCTCCCAAAATACCACACGCTGTAAGTGGCTGGCTAGAAAAGGTTGGTTGACTGGAATCCATTTCACGTAAAAAGCGCTGAGGAAAACAACAGGACATATGAAGAAACAATTCAGTGAGTATATTGTCTTCGGTCTCTAGTGCTTCTTTATGAAGAATGATATCAACAGAGCCAGGTTTTTTTAGGTGTTAACAGTGGAATGCAACACATTTTCATACCGCCAAAAAATGGTGACGCTATAAAATGGCGTTACATCCGAGGAATAAACGAATTTGTTTAACGTTGTATTATAATGGCAGGTAAAGGACTGAGAAGGATGTAAATGTAAATTGATACTTTTATAGCGCACTACTCACCCCCAAGTGTACGAATACCGCTGTGGAACCCATCCTGGCTTTCCCTGTGAGGTGTCCACTCCTGGGCACCCCCAAGGTGGAGGCCAGGCATCCTTAGCATTGTGGAGGCCGTTGTGGAGATTAAGCAAGCTATTGCCCAGAGTTGCAGAGTGGGACTCCATGATTGGAATAGGTACCGAGGCGAGAATTGTCAGGTCCGTGGAATATTTTTGAGCCCAAGACCCGCCGAGGTGGGGAATTGAACCCTGGTCCCGGGCCAGACCTCTGCTTCAAGGTCTGCCGCTCTAACCATTGAGCCACACTTCTCCACCGGTTTATTCAGTATTAAACACAATTTCAAAGAAACATTGGCAAAGTCAACAGCTGGTGCGAGCTCCAGTAAACACAGCCATTCACAAATTCTGCTTACATGTGTTGCAGGCACAAATGCTATTGGTTTGAATAGTGCTGAGATAAAGTTGAAAAAAGAGATGTTTTTTGTTAGAATTCACATACAAGGTGAATAATTGAATAGTACAATTGGGGCGATGGTTGAGTGTACTTTTCAGATGTGAAATAGTGCTTCATATTTTCTGCCGAAGCAGTTCCTAAAAGGCGCATTCATACCCCGCAACAAACAATAGCATAACAAGGTGAGAAAGTATCACTCCGCTGGGTGGGGCCAAAACCACCCAGAGTAGTGTTACGTAATAGGTAAATGTAAATTGATACTTGTATAGCGCACTACTCACCCGCAAGGGTCTCAAGGCGCTTATACGAATACCACTGTGGAACCCATCCTGGCTTTCACTGTGAGGTGTCCACTCGTGGGCACCCCCAAGGTGGAGGCCAGACATCCTTAGCATTGTGGGGGCTGTTGTGGATATTAAGCAAGCTATTGCCCAGAGTTGCACTCCATGATTGGAATAGGCGCACCAAGGCGGGAATTATCAGGTCCGTGGAATTTTTGAGCCCAAGACCCGCCGAAGCAGGGAACTGAACCCTGGTCCCGGGCTAGACCTCGTCATCAGGGTCTGCCGCTCTAATCATTGAGCCACACTTCTCCACACAATAGGTAATCAGACAGCTGCATCTTCAAGTCGTATCAATACAGACAGATAATATGTAGACTCACTTTAAACGGAAAGTACAGACACAAGTTATGTGCTGCATGGTTGTATTTCAATTCTTTCTTTATCGAGGTATTTCTCAAGCACAAAGGGAGAAGCGAGGCCAATTGGTCATTCATAGTAAGGGTCAGATGCCTGTTGTAAAAGGGTGGGAGAAGGATCAAGGGTGTAGCAGGGTGCCACCGGCCCTAAGGCAAGAGAGGGAAAAGGTTCCTGTTTAGGTAGTAACAGATAGACATTTTAGGAGTCTGACATACTCCCACAAGACTGGGCCCGGAGCCACTGCACCTGCTGCACTATTGATAGCTGCGCATCTGGATGGTTTGATCACGGAGCTTTTTTTTCACTGGGCGCAATAGACAATTCTGTGTCAGTTCAGCCAGATGTTGACATTTGGCAGAACACGTCTGTTTCTTTTAAGTTTGATCTGTTGCTTGGGGAGCACTGTTGTCATTTATATAAATAGCAAAGATCTTAGCTAGAACATGTGTTCTCTTGTACAAGGTGAATGTAACTTGGCATGTCTATATTTAACTCCACAGGATTGTGAAAGTGCACGCTGGATGCATGTCATCCATAGGTGCACCGAAGAAGCAAGCACACAATGCCTGTTAGGAGAAATGTCCCGCTAAATGTTTCGAGCACATTTCAGTTCCCAGTTCTCACTGAAGGGGCGGTGAATCAGCACATTCGCCAGGGGAACACGCACTGTGGGGAAAGTGTGAGGAGAAGTTAGCCACATGGAATGTCAAAAGAGCGGCCCTGTGGATGTTCCAAACTTGAGTCCTGCACGTGCCTGCTGCCATCTTGCTTGCAGGTGAGGAGCTGGAATTCCCGCCCGAGGGCTGCCAGCGCTTTGTTCCCGGAGAGGAGAACGAAGTGATTGCAGACATCTGTTTAATTGGCACTGCAATAGAGGAGCTCTTGCACGTGTAAACGTGTTAGCATTTCAAATAAGTGTTGCGAAGGCCACAGATTACAGAATGTTTCCCCAAGTACAGAAATGTGCTTGAAGTCAGAATCCCATCTGTTGCGCAGGAGACAGTCATTCAGAGCGGCCTTGTTTACTCGTTAAGCATTTGTGGCTAAAGATTGTTCTATCTGTGTAGAAGAAACTCCTAAGCCAATAAGTGAATCAATATATTGTATTGGACGGTTTTAGGATATAAGGGACAGGGCTTAATTTGTGGAAATGAATGTGCCAGGGCCCAAGTTATTTCACAGGAGACCACTGCAGCTTGCACCAGCCACTGTCCGTGTCAGCGATGCCAAATGCCAACTCCTTCAAATGTGAGCACTAGGACTATTCAAGGTCACCCAAAGCTGTAGGAACACCCTGGATGCACTTGGGTTATATATATTTTTGCTATATAAGAAATTCATAAAAGCTCTGATGTGCTGTGCTTAAAAATAGTCTGGCAGCACCCTCATATGGCAGCTTGTCATAAACAGGTGTTGGTGTTAAGAATTAAATGCAGGTCAGCCCCTTGCAAACACTGGCACAAGTTAAGCACTGAGAGTAATCAACCGTTCAAGAAATGCGAGTTACTTTTGTTCCAGCCAGCATGCTTCGCGGTGTGAAGAATATGTTGTTAATATGTAATAGCAAACACAACAAGATGATGGACGGAGTGCTGACACTTTTAAACCTCTCTGCCCCAGTCAAGAGATCTAGGCTTAATGCACCGTCCTTTTGCTCACTGTGCCACCCCAGCTTGGACCCAGCCATATGCAAAAAAGTCTCGACCCTGCTCCTCATGTTCGCTATGTTCACCCTAAGTGGCCAGGGTATGCCCAGACATGGGTCCCTTGCTCACTTTGCCACTGGATTCAAGCTAGCCTGGCTGATGTGGGGTGATAGCCTGAAACCGGTCCCAGGATGCTTGTTTCTAGTCCAGGGAGGACCTGGCCTGGCAGTTCGGGCTGGTCTGTTTCCATGAGGAGCAGGGTGAAGACTGATTTGCATGTGGTTGGGTCTAAACTGGGGTGGCTTAGTGAGCAGAAGAGTGATGATGTTTTCAACCCAGATCTGTGACTGAGGGCGAGTGTCTGAAAAGTTTGAGCACTCCGTCCATCATCTTATTGTGTTTGCTATTTTCACCCTAAGTGGCCACGGTATGCCTAGACTTGGGTCCCATACTCACTTTGCTGCTGAATTCAAGCTACCCTGGCTCATGAGGGATGATACCCCGAAACCAGTCCCAGGATGCTTGTTTCCGGTCCAGGGAAGACCTGGCTTGGCAGTTTGGGCTCGACTGTTCCCATGAGGAACAGGGTCATGATGGGTTTGCATATGGCTGGGTCCAAACTGGGGTGGCTTAGTGAACAGAAGATCAATGATAGATTCCCCCCAGATCTTTGACTGAGGGTGAGTGTCTGAAAAGTTTCAGCACTCCGTCCATCATCTTATTGTGTTTGCTATTTTCACCTTAAGTGGCCAGGGTATGCGCTGATTTGGGTCCCATGCTCACTTTGCCACTGGATTCAAGCTAGCCTGGCTGATGAGGGATGATTCCCTGAAGCCAGTCTCAGGATGCTTGTTTCCAGTCCAGTGAAGACCTGGCTTGGCAGTTTATGCTGGACTGTTCCCATGAGGAACATGGTCAAAATTGATTTGCATAAGGCTGGGTCTGAACTGGGGTGGTGAAGTGAGCTGAATAATGACTGGGGGTGATTGTCTGAAAGTTTCAGTGCTCCGTCCATCATCTTATTATGTTTGCTTTGTTCGCCCTAAGTTGGCAGGGTATGCCCAGACGTGGGTCCCTTGCTATCTTTGCCACTGGATTCAAGCTATCCTGGCTGACGAGAGGTGATACCCTGAAGCTGGTCCCAGAAGGCTTGTTTTCAGTCCAGGTAGGACCTGGCCTGTCAGTTTAGCTGGACTATGCCTATGAGGAGCAGGGTCAAGAATGATTTGCATATGACTGGGTCCAAACTGGGGTGGCATAGTGAGCAGAAGAACAATGATGAATTCAACCTAGATCTGTGACTGGGAGTGAGTGTCTGAAAAGTTTCAGCACTCCATCTGTCATCTTATTGTGTTTGTAAATATGTAATATTCTTCATACAAATGTAGTTTGGATGTATTATTGTTTCTTTTTCATTATTGTGATCATGTAATGCACAGCAATCGAAAAAAATGTTGATGATCATGGCTTTAAGAATAGTAACCGGCCAGAGTTAGAACAAAGGGAGGTTTTGGTGACAAGTATGGCTGATGTTTTTTTCTGGAGAAACCCTTGTCAGCTCCATGAGCTCAGGGGAGATGGAAAGTTGGGACGGACTATTATAGTATTTTTTATATAATGAACTTTATTCGATATGTAAAAACAATATCATAAAAGTACATACGCATGAATATAAAAAATCGGGTAAAAACAAGTAAAAATACAATTTAAAAATGCAGGTATACAATCAGAGCATGCAAGGCTGCATTGATACCCTCAATCTCAGGGTCATATTCAGATAAGATGAAATGGCTGCCAGGGCTAAGGGTGTTTCCAGAGTTTTTAATTTGTAGTAGGCCATTCTACATGAGCGTAATCCCCATGATATAAGCAGAGGTTTTAAGAAAATAGCCCTTGGCAGTTGATAAAATCTGCAAAATAAGATGCAATGAATATTACATTGGGTTGATAATCCATCACAGGGGCATTTCTCCAAGTCGCTAGACCAGCAGTTTGGATTTGGAAAAGTTAATAATCTAAAGAAAGTGTCGGTGCGAAAACGGGTCAGGAGCATGCGAATGAAAGGCGAAGGTTCTAAGAGTAAGTATTGTTGTATTCCATTCGTAATAGTCGATTGTTGATATTCAACAATTGTGCTCTTTTGTTTTTCTAAGGACCGTTGTTGGCTGCACAGATGGTTAAGGACGAGACGTTTTAGCGTAACTCTTGCTATATTAATTAAGGATGAAGAGTCAGTGAAAAATTCCGGGTGCCCTAGGTCAGAGGACAGCTTCTTGACATAATTCAGCCATTTAATATTCTTGACCCCATTCAGAGTAAGGCAGTCTGTAATAATTTCTCTATTAAAAGGTGTCTCTTCATTTGTCCAAACTTTGTGCCATAAAATAAGGGGGGAGGAATTGATCGTATCCGCAATGTGTGTAAGGCCTAATTCAGTGTGCACCATATAGGTGGAAGTGCTAGGTGGAACAGCCAGGAGATAGCGTAAAAAAGCGTTCTCGAGGCGTTGAATTTGGTCAGCGGGCTCGATCCCCCAGATCCCGGAACCAGAGGTGCCGGCTGAAATGCACTTTGCCCGGTAGATCTGGAGTAAAGGGCTTGTCGGGCGACCCCCAAGTTTTTGGGAGAAGTTGGTCAATGCACCTATAGCTTTGGACAGTGCTAAGCCCCTGGCTTGAGCCGCAGCTCGCCAAGTGCCCCTCTTGTTAAAAATAATACCCAAATAAGGGAATCTATCAATGCTGTCCAGTTTTTTGCCATTCAAAAAGATGGAACATGATTTTTTCCCAATCCCTAGGCCACAGGACATGGTTAAGGTTTTAGAGGTGTTAACATTTAGGCCTCTCTTTGACATAAAGTCAGTAAATTCGTTAACTGCCCTTTGTAGCCCCATTCGGGTCTGGGACATAATTGCAGCATCGTCCGCGTAGAGCAGAATAGGTATGGGTTTGCCATTTATAGTAGGGTAGTCATTAAAGGTTCTGTTTAGATGGTGACCAACAGAGTTAATATAAAGGGTGAAAAGTAGGGGCGCTAATATGCAACCCTGTCTGACACCTCGCCTAATAAGAAACCTATCAGAGCATTCTCCACTCCTACCATATCTAACGCGGGCCGATGCGTCCCTGTACAGCTCTTTAATGAATAAGAGAATGGGAGGATCTAAGCCTATCTCTACAAGAGAATCCCATAACAGCTCATGATCAACACAATCAAAAGCAGAGCTGAGGTCTACAAAGGTTATGAAGAGATTTCCCTTTTTAGCCTGGGTGTATTTGGCTATGATGAGAGTCAGATTCAGACCTTGCTCAATCGTACCCTTGCCTTGTCTGAAGCCATATTGCAGGTTAGAGATAATGTCTTGGTCGTTTATCCAATCATGTATTCTGTTTAAAATAATTCGCCCGGCTACCTTCATGAGGGAGTCTAAAAGTGAAATTGGGCGATAATTGGCGGGATTACCCCTTTTGCCTTTTTTAAAAATCGGGACTACGATTGCCTCAGGCCAGGTGGAAATAAAACCTGTAGTATTCAGAGAATTCAGGACATTAGTGAGCAGTGGGGCCCATAGGTCTGGCTGTGATTTAAAAACGTCTATTGGAACGCAATCCGGACCTGGGGCCTTCCCAGAGGGACTTTCTTTTAGTGCCGTTAATACTTCGGCATGATCAAAAAGGATGTTCAATGGGAAAGAGGTAGGAGTATTTAATTCTGGGAGGGAATTAGAATGGCTTTCCTGCTGGCTCAGTCGGTCAGCCGAGTCAAAAGGGTTATATAGAGTACTAAAGTATTTAACCCAAGTTTCGGCAGTTATGGCGGAATCCAAGTTTGGGGACTGGGAGTATCGAAGGAAGGGAGCATTAACTGCCCTCCAGAAGGCGGTATTATCCCTTTTACTAGATGCTTCCACAAGAGCTTGCCAGGCCTCTGACTTCAGCTGGTTTTTCCTAGCCTGGCAGATAGAGCGGTAATTATTTCTGGCTTGCTGGACTTCCAGGCGGTTTCTAGGATTAGATTTTAAGGCAACTTTCAAGAGTCGCAAAGCTTTAGAGCAATTCCTATCAAACCAACCATGGGTAAATGGGGAAGATTTCCTTGGGGTGCGTGCAAGCAGTGTTTTAATTTCCGACAAAATTACGGAAAAAGAGTGACTTATTGCCTGCGGGTTTTCTGTGAGTGACAAACAAATTTGGATATGGTCATAGGTATTCTTGACCAAAGAGTTAAGAAAGGTGAGGGGGACTACTTTGTCCCATTTTAGGTAAAGGCCCATGGTGGTTCCCAGCTGTAAGGGTGGGGAGTGAGGAAGAATCTGCCTAACCTTGTCCTTGGCATGCGGAGTTAGTTTTAAAGTCACCCCGATTGGATAATGATCACTGATAGCTGTATCAAGGGTCTCCCAGTTAAGTATAGACCCTGAATACCTGGTAGATATGAGTATGTAATCGATTGTGGTGTGACAGCCTCTCCCGTTAAAAGTAGGTTAAAGGACTTCGGTGGAAGGCATAATTCATTAACGTAAGATAAGTTAAAATGAGAAATTAAACCGTTTGAAAGATCTCCTAATTTAGTGTGGCAAAAATGGCTGGAAGAATCGTCAATATCAGTTACCAATCCGCAGGTGCCTTTAATGCTCTGTGGGCACAAAGGACAGTTAAAATCACCCAGCCAGATAATTAACATGTCAGATTTATTTTGGGTATCTATTTTAATTAAATTGGTTTTTAGCCCATTGAGCGCCTGGTCCAAGTGAGAACTTGGAATGTTGTTGTAAAAGTTAACCAGGACGATGTTCTTGAAAGAGCCACCGGTTAAGCTAATAAGCTGGTAATTTAAAGTCCCTATGACATGGGCTGGTTTTAATCGGCTCTCAATGGAAATATAAGTCGAAAGTCCCCCCTTGTTTCTGCCATGGAGACTGGGAGAAGCTGGGGTATGAAAGGTCTGATACCCTAGGAGATGAAGCTCTGTAGTGGTCCAGGTTTCCTGTTAGCAAATAATGCTATATCGGGAAACACTTTGCACTCATGCAGGGTTGGTCAATTTGTCAAGGAGACCTGCCACATTCCAGGAAAAAAGACTATCACCCAATAGGGGTTCATCCATGCAGGTATGACCAGTCGTGAAATGTGTTGAAATCTCAATGATTTCTTGGGATTGCAGGGGAATTTGAAGGAGGGAAGTATCCCTGATGGGGTAAGTAATCGGAGGAGAATTGGTTGATGAGCATCCAGATAAGCTGAATAACTCAGAAGTTAGGGAATGGGGGGTAATGCCATAGGTTGACTTCCGCCCGGGGTTGTCAGTGAACAATATATTTTTCTTATATTTGGGATTGTCAAGTTCTGGGGTAATTAACAGAGTATTCATATTAAGGGGGTTATCAGTCGAAAATGCAGAGTTGGTGAGTCAATCTTGTTCATCCAAACCAGAAAGAGTGGCGTATCTGTTTGAAGTAGGGAGGGTGAAATGATGAGCCTCTGTGTTAAACTTCGGTAATGAATGTAAAAGAATGGGGTTTGACAAGAGGGAACGAGGGTAAAAGTAGCTCAGATCGTACGTTGAAATTCCCGCGCCCCTGCTCGGGGTATACCAATCCACAATATGGGGTAACACCCTGCGGTCCCTGAAGTTAATTATGATAATGTCACCCTGGATGTCCTTAGGTCTGGGGCCCAACCATTTCAGTCTTCTCACGTGCAGTATCTCGCCATTAATTTCGGGGGGGGGGGGTGGCCTATTTTGGCTTAGCCAGTGTACTACTTTGTTTTTAAGATCCTGATGGCTCTCCATTTTCCCCGGGGCAAGCTCTGGGACACAGGTAAGTATCACTACATAGGGAGCTGCTTCGGGGGGCAAATCGATATGAGAGCTTTTTTCCAGTTTGTTATCCAGGAAGGGCTGCCGATTGGTGTTGTTACCCAAGGGCTCTGCAGAATGGGAGAGTTGACCTTCACTTGAAGCCCCTTTTGTGGTAGATTTATTCTCTGCTCTGGGCATGGGAACAGATATATTCTCCATGTGATTCAAAGCGCTAGGCTGAGTGGTTATTTGAGTGGGTGGAGGAGGCAAAGTGACCGGGGTAAGATTTTTAGATAAATGAGTATTCATTTTGTGGTTTAATGCGGTGAGTGATGCGTGTGAGGCTTCTAGAGATGTTAACTGTAGTGCAATGTTCTTAACTCTCTCCACCAAAGGTGAAAGTAAAGATTTTACCAGGTGCTCTATATCAGCCAGTAAGTTGGAAAAAGGTGATATAGGGGGCTGAATCGGGGCTTTTAAGGGCCTTGCTCGCGTAGGATTCGGTGTTAATTGTGGCGTAGGTTTAGGCAATTCAGGATGAAGGCCATTTCTCCTATTTTTGATTGGGGCGGTAGATTTTTTTTTTGCTGCGAGCTTGGGAGAAGGGAGTCTGTTTTTTGCAGCTTTTCTCTTAAATGCCTTGACAGTATGGCATGGGGTTAGATCCTCAAAAGAAGTGTCCATTGGTGATTGCGAGTTGGGGGAACATATGTCAATGGCCTTTGGAGTAGCCGATATATCCATTGTATCGTGGGACTGCACGGATGGGCCAGCGTCGTCCGTGGGGTCAGAGCCAGTGTTCCTAGTTGAAGGTGAGGGAACCTGTTGGATATGGCCCAAGGACGAACGCTTCTGATAGATAGGGTCCAGTGATAGACGGCGCTCCGTCATGGCGATCTCTTGTTCTAGGACGGTGGCAGCCCTAGTGATAAAATGATCTAATGTCCCCCTAACTGAGCCTCCCACCAAAGAGTGCCTTGATTTGGTAGAGTGTGTGGCCATGATGGTTAATTGTGTGTGGTGTAACACAAATAATATATACACAAATGGAAAATAAATGTGAACAGATACTAACGAGCAGTAAACCAGGTATGACAGATGTAACTAAAGAATGCAGAAAAGACAGACCCCCGTATGCCCAAGGGGAGCAATATAAGTGTCAGTCACCTTACTCCGGGTCGAATTGTAGCAGCTATGTGGCCAGCAACAAGGGGGGTGGCCCAGCCCAGCCTCGATCGGCCTTGGACGGCTGTAGACGGCCTGCCCTTTGCCCGGGCTTAGCCCGGCGTGTCCCGCTGCGCGTCCCGCGAAGCGGGAGGCGCGAGTTCTTTTGAAGTCCGCCGCCAGAGGGAGGGAGGGGCTGCTGATGGTGACACTGCCCCCAACGACTTCTGGGCCAGGTAGTTTCACGTTGATCAGGTCAGGAAAGTCCGCACTCCAAGCGCTGCGCGTCCCGCGAAGCGGGAGGCGGGAGTTCTTTTGAAGTCCGCCGCCGGTGGGAGGGAGGGGCTGCTGATGGTGACACTGCCCCCAACGACTTCTGGGCCAGGTAGTTTCACGTTGATCAGGTCAGGAAAGTCCGCACTCCAAGCGCTGCGCGTCCCGCGAAGCGGGAGGCGCGAGTTCTTTTGAAGTCCGCCGCCGGAGGGAGGGAGGGGCTGCTGATGGTGACACTGCCCCCAACGACTTCTGGGCCAGGTAGTTTCACGTTGATCAGGTCCGGAAAGTCCGCACTCCAAGCGCTGCGCGTCTATTATAGTATTCACATAAAGGAAGTGTCTGTGGGCTTTTGATGGGTGGTCCACCAAAGAGTCCAACATAGATTGCAGCATAATTTAAAACATCTCACACACATTCTTTTGAAAACCGTTTTAAAATCATTATGCATAGTGTCCTTTGCTATTCACCAACAGCAGCAAAGACCCTTTTGCATTTTATTGCAGTTGTATTTTATTAGCATTTAATAATCCTGATGGGGCGCGCAGCACGTTGTCAGGTGGGTGGCACTTAACATGTTGAGGAGTGCTTGGTTGGAAGAGTTTTAATTTGCTCTGTGGCCTGCTGGAAATTATTTAGCGAGGTGCACAAATGCCTTGTTTCTCCTGTCCTCGCATTGTTTGATGAACTTAGGTGAGTATTGGGGCAAAGAGGAGATGGATACAACACTTGTACATTCTATTCATATACTGTTTTCTGATTGGAAGTGTGAGGTTTGATAGGTATAGAGTATGTGAAAAGTATTTTTGTGTCATCCATGATGTAAACTGATATGTACTTCTCCTGTTCATGTAGTCGCATTGTCGCGCTTATGGCTGGAGTAAAAATAAGTAGTGCCAGCGATAGTTGTACATGTAATCATGTCTAAAATTCCTAAGGGCAAGACGTTTTGGGTCTTCATTAAGTGGGTAAATAATTAACCTTAAATCTAACCCACATGAACTCTCATTCCAGTCCTAACCATATTAAACACCTTCCCTTACACTATTCCTTCATCTAACCCTAACCCAAGTCTCAAAGATATTCTTACCCTAAACCAAGTCATTGTATCAAAAATGGTAAGACGATTAAATTTGAAAGGATGAATGACTTAAAGGGAGGAGGGATGGATGAGTGAAATAATGGATCGATGGATGGATGGCTAGGTTTGGATGTGGATGGGCACACGGATGGAAGAACAGAGAGCTCTTCCATCCATCCTTTCACTCAGCTATCTATCCTTTCACTACTCCATCCACCCGTCAACCTATTCATCCCCTCATCCATCCATTTCATTCACCCATCCATCTATTCTCCCATCATCCATCCATCCATAAACTCTTTCACTCAAGTCAAGTCAAGTCTAACTTTATTCGGTCATTCCGGCCATAAAAGTGCAAATGCTTACAATACTGTTTTTAAAGTTTGATTGCATGACAATGTTCATTGGCGAATTCACAATAGAATATTGATCGGCAAAATAGCAAACATGATAAAAATAGTTAAAAATGATCGATTAAAATGATAAAAGGATAAAAAGTATAGTTAGCCAGGGGGAAGACCCTGTTAAAATGCATTTGAAGTCCCACTATTAAAAAATTCCCAAACAAATCGGACCAAGCTGTTTTAAAATTCCTAATGTTGCTGGCATGATCTCAAATAGTGAGTTTAAAAAGGTTGAAAAGAAGGACGCTATGGCTATCAATATCATTCTCAAGTGTGTGCCTTCTGACTATCCAAATTTTTTCGAGAAACTTACCTACTGCATAGGCAACAAGTACTCTTAAATCTGATTTTAAAATACGCAGCGCTTCCTGGTGGCATCGTTTTCCCAGCAGCCTACTATCAGGTGCCAACCATTTGCGTCTCAGAGAGGTATATAATGGGCAGACAAAAAAAAATCTGCGATTGTCTCAGTGAACTTGGCGCAGCAAGGGTAATGTAGCTGCGCTGGCACGGGTCGACGCCACTGAGCTGTGAAGGAGTTCACAGGAAGTGATCCAAATCTAAATTGGATATAAAGATTTCTATCCTGTGGAATTGTGATGGCCTCCAAATATTGCTTGTGTTCTCTATGGGTTTTGAAGTCCAAAAATTCAGTTGTGAGGCGGTCACCGTGTGACTGTGTTTCATTAGTCTGAGCCACCCATTTCCAGTATTGCAATTGTGCCGCCTTTTACTGGGTAAAGAGCAACGTTCATTGGCATTCCAAGAACTCCCTAAGCCTATCGCTATGAGTAGGAATCTGACTTTGGTAAACCACCTGATTTTTTTAAAACAATTGAGTTTGCAAACTTCATCAGCCACAGCTGCATAATGTGAAATTTCAGGGGTTTGTTTCAGATGCAACCAAAAAAGCAAATGGCGAAGTCGTGCCTTATTCTCAATGGATTGCCTGCCCATATCAAACCTATAAGCAAGAAGTGGGGTACTTTAGGGAAGAGAACAGAGGGATTTCAGGAATTTATTCTCAGTTATTAAGAGGCCCTCGAAGTTCTCAAACCCCCATAGTTCAGCCGCATATAAGGCAGAACCCACTACATAGTGGTTGTAAATCTGTAGTGGCGCTGCTATTGGTTTTGACTGGGAGCGTCTATACTCCTTCAGCAGTGCCCCAGTGGTCTGCTTCTGCTGAAGAGCCTGCTTTCCTGTGTGGTGCTTCCAGGCCATTTCCTCTGAGAGAGTCAAAAGTGACTCATCCACCCATTCACTAGTTCACCTTTCCACTCATTCAGTCATCCTTTCATTCACCCACCTTCCCTTTCACTCATTCATACATTCTTTCACTCATCCATCCTTACATCCACCCTTTTACTCGTCTGTCCATCTATTCACCCTTTCACGTATCCATCCATCAACTCATCTATCATTTCACTCATCCATCCAACATTTCTCTCCATCCATACTTCCATCCATCTTGCCTTTCACTCATTCATTCATCCACCCTTTCACTCAACCATCCATTCTTTTACTCTTTCGTCCTGCCTTCCATTCAGCAGGGAGTTTGCGAGTCATGCATGATTCAAGGGCTAGGATGGGAGATGACGGTGACATGGCATTGTGGTTCCTTTCTTTGCAGTTTTATAAGTCACAAACTCAGACTAAAGTCTTTGGAGCACTTTACTCGAAGACCAATAATACTACCAAAAGTCCCTTTTTATTTTTTTTATTTATTTAGGTATGGGTATGTTTAATGATTTTCCCAGAATCTTAGTGTCTAGACCAGATGCCAGAACTTGTACTTGGTTTACCACTTCTATTAAATTAATCCATGTGCGGCTGAGTCTCAGGGGAGGGAGTTTGACCCCTTGGGCTTCGAAGCAAAAGTGTATCATTGAAGCCAAGGAGAGAGGGCACTCTGCCCTGGGATTGACAGTCCTGTTTATGGGTTGCAATGCCCAGGGAAGGGGGGGGCATACTTGGACCTTGCAGCCCGATGCAGAGTTCCAATGCCTAGGGGAGTGCACTTTGCTAAACACTGTCTTGTATTTGCTGGCTGCCTCATTCCCCAACCCACCTCTCCTTACCTGATAATGTCCAGCTGGTCCTAGAAACAAAGGGACCCTTCTGCTGGCTGGCAACAAAAAACAGAAAACATCGGCAAGGCTTCAGGGCAGGTATTTAAGAGAGGCGCTGCCCCACCCCTTATGTTGTGAGCCAACATAATTGTTGGCTTTGCTTCTGGCCTTTCCCCATCCACTGTTTCTCTTTCCCACCCTTCCACCCCCAGGAATGCCACAACGCCCTTCAAACAGCGAGGTACAGTTAGTGAAAGAGGGCAGTACTTGAGTTATGCACGTGCATTTTTAAAAAACTTTTAGCCTGAGAGGAGTTTGTTAAAAAACATATTCTGCATATACATGCACAAAGATATATTCAGTGATAAATTAGCAGCAAAAGCCAGAATCATAATCAACACTACTTCAGTTAGTGAATTAGACAGTATTACTGAATGTAAAATACATAACCAAGGTGTGAGCAAACTACTTATTGGACCCACATATAAGTTGAGCAAAGTGGGGTGCTTCATTGTTCATAAAACTCACTGACATTTATAGAATTCACCATATGTTCCCTGAGATGTTGGAAAAAAGAGTACAGACCAGAATGCCACTGATGAATTCCAGTGCTATGATGACCAAGTGGCTGATTATAGCACAATAAATGTCACATTGGACAGGACTAGATACATTTAATGGAGGAGAAGGTGGAATTAGGAAAATGTTTGATCAAAAGAGACATGGATGTCCAGCATCCATATGGCTCTGGCACATCTGTCAAGAACTAATGATGACAGTGAAGTAAATGAACCATTCAATTTCTTTAAGTCAGTTAGACTGTTTTAGACAGTCTACACAAATAGTGCTACATAAGCAAAAATACATAATAGGGAATTCACATCTACTCTTAATAAGGAAAGTTCGAAACTTATAATGATGCCTTCTCTCTTTGGCTATTAGAAGTGGAATTAAGGCAACCCTGAGAAGAAATGAAGCATAGAGTACACTTCTTTGCTAAAGGTCCATTGAACGTGAAGAATTAGATCAAGAATAGGATGTGAATCCTGGACAATAAATAATTTTCTTTGGTGCAGGATAGACACCACTCATGTGCATATCATATGTGCCCTTGTTATCAAAGCAATAAAAAGGGATTTTTAGTCGTAGCTTTGCAAAGTCCCTGCTGCCACGCTTTTCATTCCAAAGTGGGTGTAATTTTTTTAGTTTTCGCCTGCACTGCACTTACGCTGTGCTTGTAAAATCTATTGCATTTAATATAAATCTTAAAAGGGGCTTACACCCCCCCTTGCTTTTCGTTGGTTCCTCTGCTTGTCACTTACTTTTGCTCCATTTATATTAGCTGTAGCATACTATTTCTTGTTGTTCCTCTGTGTGTTTCTCTTATCAGTTTCCCATGGCCCAAATACTGTTTTCATCCACTTTGTGGGACATTTTTAAGCGTTTGCCTGCACAGTGCTTTCCCGTGCGCTTGTTTTTACTTTCTGCCAAGTGCATGGCTCTACAGGTCATCTCTGTCCTGTCACTTCGATTCATGTGGTTTCAATTCAGTGACAGCCCTGCATCACTTAATCACTAGGTACCCTTGTGTGAGGGCAGTATAGAGGGGCCTACTGCATGTGCAATCTCTTGTTGAAGATGTGTCAGTAAATTTTTCTGACATGTTGGAAAAATGTCCACAGTGTGCATATAATCACTATCAAATTGTAGTAATATTTCTATGCGCACGGTGCGACCCTGGTCGAACAAATGGAACTACCGTATGAATAGCTTTCACTATTCCGACAACAAACATGGCATTTATTATTGCTTCCCTTTTGTTCGCCATTCACAAAGAAACATTAGCACTCTAGTTCTCCACTAAAACTCTGGCTTAGACTCCTTAAATCACATTTTTCCAATGTATGTATACATTCCTACATAAAGAGCTGAGAAGCAGCCGTTCTTCATTCTCTATGGTCACTATCAGTAATGGCTTGTGTACAGAAAATAACATTCGTCCGGCGCACTTCCAGGGGGGTGAGTTACAGTCAAGCTGGCTGCCTTATTAAATTATTCGTATTCGATTCTCTGGGAATCTCTGATCATTAGGGTGCATATTTCTGACCGGAGTTCTTTGGGGGGCAGGGGAACTTGTGCTTTTCAGAGATAGCATTCAATGTGTACTTTTCTGTGAGGCAAACAGTCAAAGAAGAAGACTTTGAGAGGATGGGTTGTTAAGAACCTATGTTTAGGGGTGGGCGGAATTCGCGAAAGTTACTTTCGCAAATTATTGCGAAAATGTTAAAATTGTCCGCAAACACGCGAAAATATCGCGAAGATGCGGAAGTTTTTTTCCCGCCCATTTGCGATATTTTCTGCGTGGTCGCAGCTCGCCAACTTACCCCTGCGGTTGCTCGCGGGCGCGGCCATCTTGTTTTCACTCTTCTCGTGGTGCATGATCGCGAGAAGAAAGACGTGATTGCGCGACCAATGACATTACTGCGGGCGCGAACTGTCGCGAGACAGCGCAAATGGCTACCAACAATCCAACATCTCGTGGAGAACGCGACCGGATCGGGAAAACTTGTCGGCGAACGCGGGGATTCAGTTAAGGCGATCGCGCGCGCGCGAGAATGTATTATTTTACAGCGCGAGCAAGAAACAAATTATCGCTAAGCTGCTGAATGCGGAAATTTTGACATTTTCACGCTCTCCGCAGAACGCGAAAATGTCAAATTATCGCAATTTCCCCGAGCGGAACGGAAATTTAGCCCAGGCCTACCTATGTTACACTGACACCAAGGTTCCTACCACGGAATGTTCAAGTAAGCGCAGTTCTGTTTATAATGTTACTGTTCTAAACATGCTTTCTGATGCTCTTTCTGTTGTTATTTTGGCTTCCTAAATGTGAAGGATGTGGGCACAAAATGATTTAATGTGCGAGATCCACTTAATTTTGTTAGCACAACTACATACGGCTGATAATTTATGAGCAGTGTCTGGCTTCCCATGCTGTATTGAGATTTATGTTCTATGTTCCTGTTTTTTGTCCATACTGTAAATCATACTTTTTTCAATATTGACTGAAGATCGTGATTGTGACTGAAGCAGAAACACTAGCTGCTGCTCTGCTTTGTATTATATTAGAAATTAATGTACCACTTCTAACTCAAGAATACTTCAAACTTACTATCTGGCCTGGTAGGTGAGGCCTGTCTACGGTGGCAGGAAGATTTTCATATTTGTCATTTTAACCTGACTGTTAAGTAGCACTTAATTTACTCTAACTCCTTCCCTTGTGGACCTGTGTATGTAGTTTTCGCAGACCTTGAATCAGGACTACCAGAAGTTGCCATTATTATATACAACAGCTTCTGTATGGGGCTTAGCATTAAAGTTCTGTAATGGGGGAATGTGTGGTTTATTTTTTTCTACTAGGCTAGGTTTCTTTCTGCTTCAGTTCTAGGTTTTGACAGGTGAGCTTTGAAGCTTTCTTTTCCCCTATATATTTTCACTAGTCAAATTGACGAGCAGCAACTTGATAATTTACATTGTTCACAGGGGCCTTAGCTTGACTTGTAATCCTGAAAGCAGCTACTTTTGGAACTGGCTGCACAGAATAAGTGAGCCGCCTCACTAGGCAAGTACTCCAGGCTCTTCTGCTGGGTTTTTGTATAGCAACAATTAATTGCTTGTTAGCCATTCCACATTCTTTTTTTGAATATATATGTATTAAGATTTCAAGAACCGCACTCCCTCGCACATGTGTGTATATCTGTAATAGATTTTATTTTTAAGCAAACATTGCTTTAGTAGCACAATAGATTGCCTTTTTCAGTTAACAAGTCATAACACTTTAACAGAGTTTCAGTAACTTATATTGCACAACTGCTCACCAAGCTACAACTTACAACAAAAATACATCTTATTATTAATCACATATGCACAACCTATTGCATTTGTTTTCCATACTAGTCAAACAAGCAGTGAGTGCAATCCTATGATAATGAGAATCAAGCACAGGAATTAAAGTTGGGGTTCCACATGTGGCATCTATTTGTTTTCGTAAAGCTATAGCCCTTGCATAGAATGTTGTTTGGACAGAACTCTGAGGATTACATTTTTGCACATCAATAGTCCCCAAATACTAAACACACTAGTTCATTTTGAAAGACAAATTATTTTTGTCATAAAAATGTAGCTGAAGTAGTAATTTGTAATCTTTTTTATAGTGATCATTGTGCGCAATGAAATACATTGAACTATGGATGATTCATCTTCATCAGAGGCTATGTTTGAACCATAATTAAAATGATGACTGAGTAATCGCCATCCATTTCATCCAGTGCTTCTGTTGTCGGTTTCTCCTAAACTGCAGGAATTAAATGTTTGTTCGTTCGGATCATGGTTAGTCACTCACTTTTGAGGAAGCAGACTGATCCATCTGTGAGAGACACTTGCTTAAACTACACTGAAAGTGTGTTCTGAGGTTAAAGTGGATGCAAGACTTGTTAGATCATTTTTTGAAAGAAGGCTGAATTATGGCCACAGCTACATGTCCCCCAGTCTATATATCAATGACTCTTGATCTCCTGAACATGTAGTTTGTTCATTCAGTACTCCTGTGTGATGTTTATTATTTTCATATTTGTGTGATCCTGTTGATCTGTAACTGTGAGCTTTCTGTTAGTCATTGGAACATCTATCAACTAACCCTCAACTGAGGACAGATATATTGATGCTGATGGTGTTGATTTCAGTCTGCAGGTTTGAACTGAGAAAAAAAAATTGCTTCTAGCAGAATGCACTTATGGTGATTGCTTCTGTGGCATGTATGTGATGCTCCCGAAACCACCACAGTGCTTCACAGGGGTAGAGCAAAAAAACATCTTAGGGGCACATTAACAAGGCAGCGCTATAAAATTATTGCCACTTTTGCGGCCGTTTTCGGCTGAAAAGCGGCGATAATTTTATCGCCTTATCAGCAAAGACACGCTATCGCTTGTTTTGCTGACTTAGCGCCCGTTTCCAGCTCGCCTAACCTTGCATCGCTAATGGTATGTAAAGTAGGCGTGGCTGTGAAACTAACCATGGAAAATATCGCGAAGGCAGCTTCGCGATATTAACAAGGAAGGGTAGCGATTATTTAAATTTGAATCGCGTTAAGTATGCCTTAACGCAGGAATTTGACGTCTGTTAAATTCCTGACTAAGGCATACTTAACATGGGGGATGGATTCTGTGGCTAAGACCACAGGCCCTATCATCTAGGATATCGCCGTTTTCCACCATGGAAAACGGCGATATCCATACTAAATCTGGAATTTTCATCGCCTGGGCGATGCGCGTTGTTGATAACGCGCTAACTAGGTGATAAATTCCAGAGATAGCCAGCGATAAATATGCAAGCGCTAAGCACGCTTTGCGATATTTATCGCCGGCCCTTATTAATATGCCCCTTAGTTCTTTGTTTTACAAGCTGTTGTCTTTCATTTTCATCTTCATGCTTTTTCCTGATGGTCCAGTTACTATACTAAGAAGGCAAGTTCCAATATTAAGCAGTATTCTGATATAGAAATGAAAGTCAGTCCAGGTTCTTATCATGGAACCTGAACAGTAACACTGAATTACTCTTCAGAGGATATTTTTATCTCCTTTATCATCCTTGTTTTTTTTAATAACCAATTTTATTGTTTTTTGCAGCAGTAACAAAGATACAAACATAACCACAGTCCGTCAATCTAACGCAGTCATGCACAGTACACAATATCATTTAGGCAGTCCCCATGTCCAGTCTGTAGTAAGCCCACCTCCTGCTCCAAATCTTCTCTTGTTTATGGTGGCAGCATTGAGCCTTGTAGATTGTTTATTTCTGCTCAGCAAACCAATTCAACCCGCTCCGCCTCTCCATCATCGATGGGAGATTTGGGCACCTCAAATTGTGGGCAATTATTATCCTTGTTTTAAGTGTTTGGTCTACCACTTGTAGTTTGGCCTTCAGCAATGGAATTTCTTGACAGATAGTAGCATCGTTCATGATTATGTCAAAACATCAAAGTGTGCGAACATTTAGATAATGCACTCTTTGAGCTCCCCATTCATCAATTACAAGGCTGTGGCAGTGTGACCAGTTTTTGTTTGCATGATATAGGTGCTATATGCCTATCACAAACAGGAGGTGCAGCATAGAATAGATGGAGCTCCAAAGTGTCAATTCCAGCGTATAGAGAGAGATTATCAGCTCACTAAAGAAAACCACTCTGCTGCTTCCAGGCTTTGGACACATGGCTAAAATATGTGCAAATTCTGTAACAGATGATTGGTATGTCTTGCAATATTTTTCCTTTCGAAGAAGTACTGTGCAACAAGGGTCATGTGATGGGCAAAATAAAACACTGTGATGTATCCCCAATCCGACACAGTATGGATAGTGTTACTTCCATTGTCAGTGACAATGAATCCATTCATGTCAATCCTCAGTTCAAGCACTTTGTAAACCTTGGCAGCAGGTTGACAGCAATGTGTGCTTTCTCCATGAAGAACATTGCAATTGGTGCATGTTAATGATTGTCCTTCAATATTGTAAGGTAATATTTGCCCTTTTATCAAGCCACTTGAAATTAGCTTAGGTTTCACTGATGGAGAACAAATGGCAATGTACTGCTCAGCTTCCATATTTTTTAAATGTGGTATAAGACTTTTTGGTGATACAGCTATTCAGTGATAAACAAAGCCCTTACAGACTATTTATGTGGTGCCACTAGAATTGACCTCAGTTACATTGCAGAGCCTGGGCCAAAATGTGTGACTATAATAACCCTCTACTTGTGATTGGTAGAGATTAATGATGATGCATTATCACACCTACCCTTAGGTGTGATAATGCTTAGTGTTCTGAAAACTGGTTGTGGGCCTCCTCTCGCACCAGCATCTTTTACATCATCTCTTTTCTCCACTCCAGTTGTGGGGGCTGAATGAGGAGTAATTTGTTTAGGTGCTGTGCCTATTTGTCTTAATATTTGCTTTTCACATAGGTCACTGAGGCCTCCGTGCCAAGATGTCCACCCAGTTTCCTATGACTCGCTGCAGCCTTGCAAACTGTACACACTGCAATGAGACTTGGAAACAGTGATTAACAATTTGTAAAGATAACATCTTTCGCATACAATAAAATAAGCCCTGTTCACACAGGAGTTTTTTCAATAAATATTGGGAAAAGTGAGAAGAATATGTAATTATACTGAATGGGCCGGACCCATTAGATCTAGACCTTTTTTAAAGCTGCAATTCGATGGTTCTTTTTCGCTGCATGAGAATGTAAAGAGGAGAAGTCATTAACAGACAGTCAATTAGCCAATAATTCTCTTTGATACATAATAACCCATGGGTAACTACGTAAGGTTAGTTTGTTTATTCCAAACACAAAGATTTCTGAACATAAAGACACATCAACACAAGGGCATAGAAATATCTAAACATCCAATTTAGAATTTGCAGCATGAACAAAACTATTGATTCAAGAAGTAGGATACAGAAAATCAGACAGCATGAGTCTCAATTTCCCTGCATTGAGGGTTGATGAGTGAAAAGCATTCAAATCTATCCCTACACTAACCCTACATAAGCATTTACAAGAGGAAGAAAGTAAGGTGTCAGTGCCTGGAGTCTTCCTAAGACGCCTCTCCATCCTCAATGGTTCAAGTAGCTTAAAGCCACCATCTCAAAGTAAGAGCACGTTCTAGGATGCTCTCTCTCTGAAGGCAAGAAGGAAGTGGGGCTCTTTCGCTAGTTCCACAATCAGTTATCCATAGGTGGCGATCCCATCATGCTCTTTGGTAATGCCATCCGCTCTGTGCACAGTTCTGCATGTACTTTTCCATGGTGTCATCCAAGTACCTTTCTCACAACAATTTGTTCTTGGCTCCTAGGTTTTCTCCTTTGTGAATCGTACCGTCCTTCTTGATCGATCCAAGTCACACGATTGTAACTGCTTCTCTCCTTGCCTAGCTAATAATACAAATATATTATTCTGTCTAAAAGGGCAGTTCTTGACCTGCAATACAGAACATGAGAAAGAACAGATTCCACAGCGCACATGAAATGAAAACTATTAATTCAAAAGCGAGAATTTCAGTTAACATAAGAATGCGTCATTTGAGCTTTTGCAAATTCACGTACACATTAATACATTTCCAACTAATGCATTTACCTATGTATGTAATGTCACAGTTAATAAGCATATTTAGTACATTAATATTTGTCAGTTTCACAACATGATGTCTCCATCTTAACTTTTACTGCAAGTTACATCGATTTTCTACGTTATTTCTCCATAACACTTGTCGATGACCTAAAATACGTCACATAGTTACATTAATATATTTCACAGTTCTAACACTTCACGTTAATACAGTTTCAAATTATGGCAGGACTCTGCACCTGATTATGATACACCCCTACAAATGGTATAAGATTTCCACGCAATCAGTTGGTCCCTTTGATGACGTTTAGTCATCTTAAAACCCTTCAAAACATCTGTGCTGGTAGACCGATCTAAACAGATGTCATAGCTAATTTTCTCTGTCTGAACTTCTCCATTTGCTTCAAATTCTCATAGTGACTGTCCTGCAGTCTTTCCATCCTTCTCTCTCTTTCCCTTAATGAGCTCGCCACTTGCCTCGCTTTATATCACTTATATGCCCTTATCATCCATAATTAAGATAACACGATAGAGGGGCATTAACAATTGTTCCATGACACAGTGCATTCTCAGAACAGACACACATGATATTTAAGGCAAAGAAGTAATCTTAAGTTGTAACCAATTGACACACACCACTTCTGTTGAGTGGGAGGCTGATATTGTGAAGTTTCTATATTGGGCTACTAACTTGTGCATTTTAGGATGTTTCATCCTGTTTAAGAGCTTTTATAATTAACATGCTCTTTTCATTTGTTCTTTTACTCGTGAGTGAGGATAAGCACGAGTTGTATTTTAATTATTGAAAGTGATACTTGAACTATTATTCTTGACAAAGGTTTTTTGCTGTTCTTGCTAAAATGTTTTTATGTACCTGATTGGCCCACTGAACCCTAGTCATTGCTGTATTTTACTACCCATGCAGCAGCCATATCCCTCCATTTTCTTAGCTTGTACTAGGGTCCATGAAAAGCCACTGGTCCATAGGGATTGGTCTAAGGTCCTACTAGCATTATGTGACACTATAAATTGTATTTGTAAACTAAAATAATAAAACACTAAACTCGTAAATTACGATATTTTTCAAATATATGCTACCTCGTTGAAAATCTGGGAATTTGTAATATTATTTTAAGAGGATACATTTAGAATTCTCAGAACATAAATGTTGTTTAATCCAGGCTGTTTTCAGAACATCTGCCTCTCTGTTTTGATGGATGGTCGTAGAATGCTTATGTTGGAAAACTGATTTGTTAAAACTAAAGCTTAACCAACACCGTTCCGACTTAGCTTTGCAGCACCACTTGTCCCATAAGGCCAGTCTCATTCGTACATTCACTGTTAGTTGTGATTTCTGTTCATGTTTTTCTCGTTGCTGTATGTTTTTGCTTGGCCTCATTATTAACGCTTGTTTCTGCATTTGTTTTCGCATAGACTGCCAAATGGTGGACAATGGGTGTGTTTTGTAGAATGTTTTGGTTGACATGGTATGTTAGTAACTGATCTTCAGTTTGACGTGAACACAATCTGGATTACATTGTTATTTCTAACAAGACACGACCGCAAATCAAAATAGCTTCTGCTTTTTGCAGAGTCTAGGAGAAATTGTATCAATCATTGAGTTATGTGTATGCCTAGCAGCATCAACCGTGTTCCGTTGTGTCACATAGGATGTTTCTATGAAATATGTGTTGGGATGTATGATTTCGAACAAAAACGTAAACAAGCAACATACAATTTGTACACCGCAGTTTTTCATTCGAACCGCAGTTTTTCATTCGAATCAAATATTTTAAACATGTTGGCCCTGTCCCACGAAGATTTTTCAAGTGTTAGTCAAAATTACGCATAGAAAACGTTTCAAACTCTGAATGAACTACTGTGAGTTGATTACAGAAATATCAATCAAGAATGGGGAGTTTCTTTTGTTTAGCCAATTTTTCACGAAGGCCTTAATTAGAAATGGCCTGGTGGGGCATAGGTTATCAGTGTAGATACATACCTATTACAAGTTTTCCCCATACAAATGAAAAATAACGTGCACATTTGGGTGCTTTCCGCACAAAAATTACTTGCCCAGAAGTTTCCTGGGCATTTTTTTCCTGTTAAAGTTTCAGGTTTGCACGGTAGAAATGTAACTTGTTTGATCGAATGTATCACACCCTGTTAGTACTGGGTATGGTAAATGTAAAGTTCATAATTGCGACCCTTGTGCAAATGAGGGTATCAGTAGTTTAAAAATACAATTAGATTGCCTAAGGGCCTATTTACCAGGGCAAGTCACACTTGTGAATAAGTTACATGTGCAACTTTACAGTTACTCTTTTGAGTGACTTTACTACTTTTGGTTATTCACCTTTTCTGAATGTAAAGTTACTCAAAAGTGTAGAGCTACATGTCTCCACTCCCTCAATTTAGGCAGTGATGTCATAATATTTGTAAATTACAAATGTATAGTTACCATGAGTAACTTACTACCATATTTTATATGTGTTGGGACCACCAAACTTGGGGCAGAACTTCCGCACTTGGGAAGGAGACCTCCACATCACAATGAATAGGGGAAACTTGGAGAGGTACCTCGACCTATTATTTCTGATATTATATATTGCTTTAAAATGACCTTAAATTTGGAAATGTAGGGGAAGCACTATAAGGTATCTATTAGTCCTTGTTTTATCTTGCACAATACCAATCTTTGTGGCTTTCAGAATGAGAATTGAAACCAAATACCCAGCTTCTAATATTATTTGCACCCACTTACTTCACAATGTTCAGATCCCTTTCTGTCAACTTCCATCTTAAAACAGCATTGGCGTTCACCTGAAGAACAGCCATAACAATGGCATCAGGGGAAATCCAGGTGCTGCTACCATTCATCCCTCAGGTAATCCTGGAAACCTATGATCTTAACATCTGCATCTCATCATTAGGACTTTTACTAACTTATTTTCTTCCAGTTTGTACGTTTATCAATTGTTAAAAGTATATTTTCTGGTGCTGTATATTCTCCTGTAGGTATCTCTTATGTGTCTGCACTTACGGTCATGGTGACTTCTATAGATTTTCAATAATCATTAACCCTAAATCCTATCTCTAAAGATAGACTTTGAGATAATTTGAGAAACAGCAACTGCAAAGAACCAGGCTCAGCAGCTGACCTCATGGGGGATCTCCAAAAACGATCTTGTGGCTCGAGATGATGAGGTCAGATTGTTGAGATATAATAATTTCATCTACAGGACAACCTGTAAATTAATATGTTGATTTATGCTCACATGATACTAAGTTTATTATATATTTGCAGAACAAAGTTTGGTACTGTGTTGAAATGTAGGTACAAAACTAGATTTGATGTACCTCATCTGTTGCTATCCTCTTTTTCCATGCACGGCGATATTGGACCGGATAAGCATGCCGACCCATTCACAAACAGAGGATGCCAGGCAGTCTGAGAAAAAAAAACAATCCTCCTCTATGCTAGGCTACAATATTGGGGACAGCAGTACTCAACAAGAAAAGGAAGAGGAGGAGCACTAGCTGGTCAAGGAGAAAGAACGACCTTGATTAAAAAGAGGACATTGTTGCCCTCACACAGAACATCTTCAAGAAGGCAATTTCACAGACTTGTAGCAGTGTAACTCCTATATTCCTTCTGAGTATTGACAGCCACCAGCCATTATCTAAGCAGCACCATATCCTAGTTCAGCATATGCAAACGTCATCTCCACATGACCTCCTCCCACAGGTACCTCTCTACACACTCCTCTCATTAAGATTCATCTCAGGTCTTCCCTCAATCATCTGAGCAAGAGAACACCCTGGTGAGGAACAGGTATACCCCATTCAAGATTCTCCACCCATAACTTCTCAGATGCCACTCTTCTCTGTGCTGGACAACCCTCTGATTATGTCACATGGCCACACATGGGCAGGTAGCATGGGATAATGCTGCTCACTGGGAAGATCTGTTTTATCAACAATCAAATATGTAGGAAGATAGTCAAGCTATGGACGCTACTCTCCATGAGATAGCTGACTCCCTTAACCCCTTCAGTGCCCATGACGAGCTGGACTCGTCATGGGCCGCGGTTGCGCTGTGCCCATGACGAGTCCAGCTCGTCATAGACCCCGCCCGCTAATGCAACGGCCGGCACAGGGCGGGGAAAGGGGCGGGCACTGAAGGGGTTAAAGGACTCCCTATGATGATTGACAGGCAGGCTTATGCCTTGGATAATGTAGCAAAATGTTATGAATCGATGTCAAAGATGCCCCAAGAACATCTACCATTTTTAGGGAAGACGGTGCAAGGCACCATGCTTTAGCTATGAAGATGATGGAGTCAATAGGCAAAATATGCTAATGCTAAACTTCATGTCAGTGTATGCAGCAGAGCGACCTCGGTGTATGAGGAGCACAACACCTGCCAAACTTACACCCTTGCCACCTCCACCAGTGCCACGGATACCTGAAATGCCTCCAACTGCACCATCTGCAGCAGCTCAACCTCCAACACCACCAACTCAACCATCCCCAACTCACCCGCCCCAATACAATCACAGTCTCAATCATACTCTCCACCAGTATTGGATAGGGGGAATAGAAGAAGAAAACCTCAAAAATAAATCTTTTTTTGTATCAATCACTGTCCCTCACATATTTATTGCAAGCATTTCTCACTATTTAAAATCTATACACTCATTGGATCACAAACTAGTGTCAAACTTTCATCTGTGTCGAATTTCTGATGTTGCATTTACTACCAAGGAGAGTCTTATTCGTGTTTTGTTCTTTGTTGATCATCAAAGTGCAATGCATCTAAAATGTGCATTCAGATAAAAAAAAGAATCTTTTAACTAACTAAATATTTCCTTTGGCTAACATACAATGCATTATACACAGACATTTGGAAAACACAACACATTTTTATTAGGCCTGGGCGTAGTTCGCGAAGTAGCACTTCGCGAAGCTACGCAAAGTGAAGTTCGCACTACGCGAGCTACGCGTAGCACTTCGCGAACTGCGTAGTACCTTGTTCGCACTGTGCCAGATGTCGTTTTCAATGATTGCACAGTGCGGACAAGCAACCGGCACTGTGCAATCATTAAAAATGGCATCTTGCACAGTGCGAGCTGTAGTTTTCTGCTGCTCGAGTAGATTTTTACTCGAGCTTCAGCTTTCTCAACGCGAACTGGTAGTTTCTCATCGCGAGCGGTCGCGAGCATACGCGACCACTCGCAATGAGAAACCTGACCTTCTCGCGTTGGGAATCTCGCCGGGAGGTTTATTTTCCATGCTCGCGATCGCCAACTTGAAGTTGCTGATCGCGAACAAGGAAAAAGTCTCGCCGGGATGTCATTTTGTTTGCTCGCGGTCGCCAACTTGACAATGAGGATCGCGAGCAAGCAAAAAATGACCGCAGCACTACGCAACACTACGCTACGCGTGTTCGCACTGTGCTACGTGCAGTTCGCGTAGTGCGAAGTAGCGCGAACTTCGCAAACTACGCGAGCGTAGCGTAGTGCTTCGCCCAGGCTTAATTTTTATTTGAGATTAAATGAAAAGCATTTTTCGTTTCACTAATAACTTTAGTACCATATGACAAATCTTCACAAAACTTTCCAGAAAAAGTTTCATTCACCTCAGCCTCTTCCTGGAAAGTTTCAGGGTGATCCAACAATCAGGGGCTGAAAAAAAGAGTGGGATTGAACACTGATATGGCAAAAACTGGCTGAACAGAATTATGCCATATTTGCTAGAAAGCTAGTTATTGGCACAGAAAGCACTCCTTTAGTGATGTGGATTAAATGTGTTATGTGGTATTTGAGTAATTAAGATTCAAAATGTATGTATATTTCACACCCCTGAATATTCGTGGATCCACCAGTGAGGATCTGCGGATCCTCCTGTGCTGCGATTGGTTGCCCATTATTAAACAATGGGAATCTCATAATCATTCTGATTGATTCGTCGTCAACACCTTGATGCTCAGTGAAGCCCTCGAAAGATTCATGGTGGATCCACTGTGCTACCAAAAAACAATAAGGTAAGGGGGGTGGGGCTCCCGGGTGGGTTGGGCTCAGAGACTGGCTGCAGCAGGGCCAACGTGGCAATACCCCACGATGTGCACTGTCTTTGGGAAGGGAACACAATGAAAAAAGATGTAGTCTGTAATCTGAGGTGAACACTAACTCAGAAGGGGTTGGATAAATATTATAAACATTTCAGCAAAAGTCAAGGGAACAAGTCTATAAAAAAGAGGAAAATAAAAATTCGATAATCCACCAAGAGTCCAAAAACAAGCATTCACTGCACCACATTATAATAAAGTCATACCAACAAGTCAGAGGGTGTGTCCGAAACATGATTCTGGTTTACTGGCAAAGGTTCCTGACCATCCTCACCTAGATCTTCACAACAGCATTCAAATCCCCTTCAGATGTGGACAACAAATGACTTACCAAGGCAGGACTAGGCACCTGCACTGCAAGAATGAAACAGAGGGATAGCAGGGGAAACAGGATCACAGACAAACTTGGAGACTGGACAACAGAACATGGGTTTGGTTGGGGAGGCAGATGAGACAAATGACCAACTATCCAGGAGTTCATAATGAAACATAAAGTTCAGAACTGCCCAGTGACCATTTCTCGGAGTACCTCATCAACAAAGTGCAAAACATCTAGGGTGATCACTCGCTGAACCTCATCGACTGACCTTACACCCTCTTTTAGAGCATTTAAGAACCTATATTGAAGGGAACAGGGTTCGACTACACACAATGTTGTGGGTTGTCAATGGCAGAAGTGTCCCTCCAGTCAAGTTCTTCTCAGGCAGGCACTGGGAAGAGGAGGTGATGCACAGGCATAAGGTGCAGCTGGAGGCTGGGCTAAGGAGGGGCTGGGTGCAGGCCCAGATAGTATGGGGGGCCTTCTTTTGGGACATTACAGGTTGATTTTCTTCATGGCCAGGATTAGTTGGCTCCCTGATTTATATGGGAAGGCATTGCATTAGCAGGTTACCAGTATGTGTGGTGCTGGACCTAATCCAGGTCTCAGCTGGAGTACATTTACTACGGTTATGGTTACTTTTCGGCTGTTAGAAGTGTAGTTTGTGAATAGGAAATCCCTTACTCTTTTGTGGGTGGGTCTTCAACCATCATTTAACCACTCCTCCACTTAACCACTCTGCTTTAGTAATAAGAAATTTCGCATTCCCACTTATGTGTTCAGAGACTCTGCAGTCATCCATAAAGGAAAAGATAGGGGAGGTAGAGTCAGACACTCTGCATGTAAATTTGTGAATAACATGTTGTAGTATGTTTGCAGTACTATTAAACATACTACAAAATGAAGATTTTATAAAGGCTCCACAGCAGCTACTCAGTACTCCCACTCAAGTGCACTATGGGCCAGATGTACGACCAGTTTTTGCGTGCGCAAAAAGAAACTCTTTATTGACAAGCAGTCCCAGACGAAGCACTGGCAGAATATCGAAGGTCAGAATATCGACCTACAAAAATATCGACGCAAGAATATCGAAGTCAAGAATATTGACATCCTATCTACATTATTGTAAGTACAAAAATATCAGAAAAAATGTATAGATGTCAAAAATATTGTCGTCAAAAATATAGGGGTCAATTATGTTGGCGGGCGGATCGCCACCGCCCACATGGTGGTGGCGATCCGCCCGCCAACATTCACCACCCGCCTCCCATTTCCCCCAGTCACATTATGATGGCAGAGGGACCCCGGCGGACTCGTTGACTGGGCGGAAAAAGTGTTTAATATGGGGGCGGTGTCTACAAGACCCCGCCATCCATATTACGATGACTGCGGAGATCAGCTTTCAATGGAAAGGCATGCGGATCCTGCATTTGGGGGTCTATTGCAGGCCCCCAGGGTGCTAGGGGGGTAGGGGGTGCACATGGGAGGTACCTATGGTACCCCCCAGCATTTGCATGCACAAGGTGACAGGCACCGCGCGGTGCCTGTCACGTTGTGCATTCAATGCACAACATGCACTTTTTACCGTGCGGCGGGTGCTGCTTGCAGCACCACCCGCCGCAATGTAAAAAATACGGGATGCGCCCACCAGTGTGGCAGGCGCATCTTAATGCCTCCGGTGGGACCACCGCACCTATGGCGGGCGGTCCCTTTAGCCGTTGTGGTGGCCATTGCAATAGACCCCATAGTTTTTTATTTAAGTTAAAAAATAATGTAAAATAAAGTAAATAATACATATAATTAAAATGAACATAGTCAAAAATACTTTTAAATGTTTAAAAATTATAAGTTAGATATATATAATGTAAAAATAAATGAAACATATATATTCAATACATAATATATATACTTACTAATAATTTTTAATAATTATTTTAATAACTTATACTTTAAAAAAATATCATATACATTATAAATACATCTGTACACATAAAACAATAATATAAATACAAATTAAATAAATATATATCACAAATTAAAAAAACAAAAATATTTTTAATCTTATTAATATTAATTATATACTATATTAAATAAAATAATACAAAAAATATTAGATAGTGGAGGTAATAAAATTACTATTCCAACTCTAAAGAGTGCAGCAGTAGGGAAAATGTTGGATAGCGTAAGGGTAAAAATTACTATTCCCACCCCAGTGAGTGCAACAGTAGGGAATGTGTTGGATAGCGTAGGGGTAAAAATTACTATTCCCAGTCCAGGGAGTGCAACAGTAGGGAAAGAGTTGGATAGCGTAGGGGTAAAAATTACTATTCCCACTTCAGTGAGTGGAACAGTAAGGAAAGTGTTGGATAACGTAGGGGTTAAAATTACTATTCCCACTCCAGAGAGTGCAACAGTAGGGAAAGTGTAGGATAGAGTAGGGGTACAAATTACTATTTCCACTCCAAGGAGTGCAACAGTAGGGAAAGTGTTGGATAGTGTAGGGGTTAAAATTACTATTCCCACTCCAGGGAGTGCAACGATAGGTAAAGTGTTGGATAGCGTAGGGGTAAAAATTACTATTCCCACTCCAGTGAGTGCAACAGTAGGGAAAGTGTTGGATAGCGTAGGGGTTAAAAATACTATTCCCACTCCAGGGAGTGCAACAGTATGAAAAGTGTTGGATAGCGTAGGGGTAAAAATTACTATTCCCACTCCAGTGAGTGCAACTGTAGGGAAAGTGTTGGATAGCGTAGGGGTTAAAATGACTATTCCCACTCCAGTGAGTGCAACAGTAGGTAAAGTTCCCCCTCAACCTTTCACTTAAACTGAAAAGAAACTTCAAACAGATTCTGATTAGACAGCACCCAGAATCACTTTTTGCAGACATTTAACACTGCTCCTCAAAAGGGCAGATAAAAATGGATCTCATCTTCCACGCTGAAAGACCTGATAAATGGATCACCATGTTCAGATCACAGCTTCCCATCTCCAAAACTACGACCACCCCACATTGCTGCAAATTGACGACATCACTCACTAACCGTTCGATACGGAGCGGGAACACTTTTGTGACCATCTACATGAACTGCACAGTATTGATACAATCCAACAATGGGAATCTAGAGGCCTTTGACTTCCTCTTCTCCTCATTGTGAATTACCCCCTTGCACATGCCCCTACCTTCCCTGCCCTACTCCATACCCCTGGCCAGCCTACCTTTCCAGGAGAGCCGATCAACTGTTCCTGTACCCTCTGCCAGCCTGCCTCGCCAGGAGAGACGACCATCCATTCCCGCGCCCTTTGCCAGAACTACCACTCTCCCTCCTCGAGTCACCACCCGCACCTCCGCCCCCATGAATCAGGAGCTTCAACTCCCTGCCAAGTGCCACCATCATCCTCCTTCACCTGATCACCCCAACCCTCAATCCAGGAATGACCCTCACCTACAATCATTGACCTCTAGCTACCTCACGCCAGCCATGGGCAACAGGACGGGGAAACCACAACATGACTCACTGCTCCCCCAACCACGGCCCCATACAAAGACAGCACAATCACCAATAGACCGCAATACACTGATATGCACACCCCCTCCCAGGACGTCCCTGTCCAAGCCACCCCCACCCCCCCTTGATAAACATGGAGCATCGTCTCACCCTTCTTGAAAGCCAGTTAGAAACTATAACCCTGGGCCTGAGGGAAATCGTAACCAACCTCGACAGGGCACAACAACCAAGTCTAACTCCTCCCCAGACTCCCACCCTGACCAGCTCCACCCAACTAAGACTTGACAACATGCCACATCCGAGTGAGTTCCCTACCACCCCCGTGACACAGAGACCCAAAGAAACCGATACAGAGAACTGAGCACAAAGACCCAGAAGAACTAAAGTCGCTATGTCCGCAAAAGAAGCGGCTGAGTTATCTTTAACATACAACTCTTCCCCCACAGCCTCCCCTAAATCCAAGATCCAAGTGATCACCGGTTTCAGAAGGGATCTCCACCCCCTGAATTCCCCTAGACCACCGGCCCTCTGCTAACAACCCGCTAATTCAAACCCTAAACAATCTCCTCCAGGACAATAATCTTTCCCAACTCTGTTCAGTTGAAACGCACAATAAAGGAGCAACCTTAGGTTCCATTATCGGTCTTCGTGACGCAGTTACAAACGACCACATCTTCCCGTGGACAGGTCTAACCACCACAACATCCTATTCCACATCAACCAAAAGGTTTGTTTCCAGCCCCCCTCGCAAGACCCCCACAAATGGTCTAGAAATGTAACTCAGATTCCCCTAGCCGACCTAGAGAAAACGATATGCTCGATCCTCCCCATCGCCTCTGATCTCCTCACCACAACTGAACTCACCTCGCACTAAAACTTGAATATGATGTCCATTCTTGATCAAATAGCCCCCCGGAAATTTTCAAAAAACAGGAATGTCCCATCAAGATCATGGTTTAACACTGACATCAACTCAGAAAGGAGACAACTAAGAGCCACAGAGAGACTCTGGAGAAATAACCCTTCCGCTATATTCCGGGAGCAACTCAAAGCAGCCCGCAGGAAGTATAACAAACACATCCAGAACGAAAAAACCTTGTTTTTCTGCACCGCACTAGACAACGCAAAAAACAGGCCCAGGGAGCTCTTTAACATCATCAGATAGCAAACCTCCAAGCCCACTACCTCCTCAATGCAGGCTTCCAAAGAGCTCTGCGACAACTTCGCCAACTTCTTTGAGGACAAGATCAACAAGATTGAGCTCTCAATGGACTTCAACATCATCCCCTCCCGCAAGAGCATCTCGCCTGGGACAATCGAAAATGCATCCAAGCCCCCTACAAAGCCCCGAAAATCTTTCACCCTGATACATGAAGCAGAGATAGTCAAACTTATCACCACATCCAATCCCTCCTCCCACACTCTAGTTCCTCTACCCTCACAACTGACAAAAAAGCTGAAATTCTCCCTCGCCCCACACTGGTGCAAGATCATAAACAGCTCCCTGAGAGCCAGAGTTGTTCCTGACTGCCTCAAAGTCGGTCAAGTCACGCCATTGCTAAAAAAACCTGGCCTAGACACAAAAGACATGAATAATTTCAGACCAGTTTCTAACTTACCTCCCCTATCCAAAACCATGGAAAAATGTGTGCTCCTTCAACTAACTCAGCACTTGGATAGCATCAACCTCCTCAGTTCCCACCAATCGGGTTTCAGAAAAGGCTGCAGCACTGAAACCTCGATCCTCAACATCATTGATGATATCCACAAATCACTTGATGCAGACAAATGCTGCCTTCTCATTTTCTTAGACCTATCAGCAGCTTTTGACACGGTCAACCACAAACTGTTCATTAAGGTGTTTCAAGATAGGGCAGGTCTTGAAGAGGTGGTCCTACACTAGTTCTCCTCCTTCCTCCATAACCGCACCCAAAGAATAAAAATCAAAAACTTTGCGTCCGACCTACACCCTGTCAGCAGGGGAGTCCCCCAAGACTGAGTGCTCTCCCCACAACTTTTCAACATTTACATGGAACCCCTCACAACCATTCTCAAAAAAGCCAACATCCCCTTCCATCTATATGCAAATGAGACACAGATCTATCTTGAAACCACCTCCATTGAGTACATTCAAGGACTCAATAACACACTCAGAGAAGTCCAACACTGGCTTTCAAGTAACCACCTAAAACTCAATCAGGACAAAACTGAAATACTCCTCATCTCTAGCAAAGAAGAGAACCCCCAAATTACGGAATGGCTAAAAGCGATCGATGCGCTCAACAGCAACCTCATCCTGGCAGACTCTGTAAAATCACTAGGTATCACTCTAGACCCGAACCTGGACATGACCAAACACATTAAGAACTCTGCCAAGAGCGCCTTCCTTAACCTGAAGCTACTGAACAAAATAAAACTTTTCCTCCCACCCAATGACCTCAAACAAGCCACTCAAGCACTGATGCTGTCTAGATTAGCCTATGGAATAGCAGCCCTTACAGGTACATCAAAGTCACACCTCGCTCCCCTCAAAACAACTCTCAACGCAGCAGCCAGAATGGGCACAGGAGTGAAGAAATTCGACCACATCTTACCCGCACTCAGAGAACTAAAATGGCTACCAGTTGAAATGCGTCCTAGTTTCAGAACAGCCTGCCTCATGCACAAAGCCCTTCACACAGGCAAACCTGAGTACCTGGCCTCCAAACTCAAAAAAGCTGGCCAGACCAGGACCCTCAGGAGCTCAAACACACTACTACTCATCCCGCTGAAGGCTCGCAAACAAAAAACTGCGGCCCGGTGCTTCGCGGGTACCGCGCCCAAAATCTGGAACTCTAGTCCCCCGCACATCAGAACTATCCCATCCTTTTCAAAATTCAAAGGTCAGCTCAAAATCCTTTTCCTAGATCCTTCCCTAGCGAAGGGACAGGAGCAGCAGAAGCGCTGATAACACTATTCCTTGGAAGAGGAGCTCTGCCAAAGACTATGCCACAATTGAAGGCATTCCAAGTCTTCATTGCCCCTTGGTTACACAATCCGCTAAAACTCTCCATCCATGTTATTTACTATTATTGTATTTTGTGATCTTTTGCAGAACGACTTTTGTAAAGCGCTCCGATACCCTTGGGTCTGGGCAGCGCTATCTAAAACGTCTGAATAAATAAATAAATAATAAAGTGTTGGATAGCGTAGGGGTTAAAATTACTATTCCAACTCCAGGGAGTGCAACAGTAGGGAAAGTGTTGGATAGCATAGGGGTAAAAATTACTATTTCCACACCAGTGAGTGCAACAGTAGGGAAAGTGTTGGATAGAGTAGGTGCTAAAATTACTATTCCCATTCCAGGGAGTGCAACAGTAGGGAAAGTGTTGGATAGTGTATGGGTAAAAATTACTATTCCCACTCCAGTGAGTGCGACAGTAGGGAAAGTGTTGGATAGCGTAAGGGTTACAATATCTATTCCCACTCCAGGGAGTGCAACAGTAGGGAAAGTGTTGGATAGCGTAGGGGTAAAAATGACAATTCCCACTCCAGTGAGTGCAACAGTGAGGATAAGGTAGGGGTTAAATTAACATACTTATTAATTAAATAGCTTTTGTAAAATAAATTACATATTAAAAATTAATTAACAAAATTTTTAATAATAAATATCAAATAAAATTAAATTAATATTTACTTAAATACCATTAAATTACTTCCCACCCCATTCCCCCATAAACACACAACCCGCTACACATAAAAAAGAACACAATTAATGTAATTGTCAATTAACCAATTAATAAAAAACAATTAACAATAAATTGACAATACATTAATAAACAATACCAACAAATAAAAAATATGTATAAATTAATTATAATTAATTAATTAATAAAAAATAGTTACCAATTAATAATTAGTTAACAATAAATGAATTATCATCAATACATAAAAAAAAAAAATTAATTAATTATAATTAAATTACTTCCAACCCTATTCCCCTATAAACCCACAACCTGCTACACATAAAAGTTAACATAATTAATGTAATCATCAATTAATCAATTAATAAAAATTAATTACCAATTAATAATTATTAACAATAAATGAATTAACAATAACAATACATAAAAATGTGATTATAATTAATATATTGAAAAATTAATCAATGAATACAAATTAATTACCAATTAATAATGCATTAACAATTGATAATTAATTAACAATAAATTAATAAACAATAACAAAAAACAAAGACATAATAATTAATTAATTATAATTCCAATACTTCCCAACCTATTCCCCTACAAACCCACAACCCGCTCTGATACTAAAACGCAAAATTTACTTACAAAAAATTACTAATTTCTAAACATTTAATACATATATTTAAAAATAATAAAAATACATTACAAAAAATGTTAAACATACATATAAAATACATACTAAAATACATAAAACTAATATAAATAGTGATATTATTAACAACAATATTTTTGCTAACGATATTACTTACTTCGATATTACTAACTTCGATATTACTTACTTCGATATAAAAAAAACCGATATTACTTACCTTAAGGTCGATATTCTGGTCACCGATATTCTTGACATCGATATTCTGTCCCTACGATATTAAAAACTCGATATTGCTGTAGGTCGATATAAAAGAATCGATATTTTGACTGCTCACCGTCCCAGTCATAGAGGTCTGCTGAGCCCAGCAGGCCACCGTCACTCGGAGGGCCAGCCATTACCAATGGGGTCGCAAATTGCGAGTGGCTCATTAATATTCATGAGCCTTGCATTCTGCGACCCCATTGGGAATCGCAATCAGTGTCTCTTTCACTGTTGTACATTCCAAATTGTGACTCGCAACCTGAAACTCGCAATTGAGCACAAATTGCGAGTCGCAATTTGGAATGGTCGTACATCTAGCCCTATATCTTAAAAACCTTCAGAATATAAAAGTAGATTTAAGTAGAATATTGGAAGTGATTTGTTTTGGTTTAGTGACATGTAGCATTCCTTGGAAAGCATCAGGGGATGAGTTCACAAATGCAATGTAAGTAAACAACCATAGTCTGGAACCACTGAGGGTATTTACGGACAGCTTAGTGCTTTTTCATCTCTTATCTACTCTTATGTGCTTACTTATGAGTCATATCATGCAGAAAGTGGGGACATAATATTAAACACCCTCATTTTCCAAGTGCCAGTAAAGCCAAGACTACACATGGAAAAGCATTCCATGTTAACTAAATAAAGGACAATCCAGAGTTGTTTTTCAAATTTCCTAAACCTAAAGATATTAGTGTGCTTGTAAAATGTGTACACTAGAAAAGAAACATGTTTATCTATTAAAGACTATGGATAAACCCTGGGTACCTATGCATCATTCACAAGCATAAAATGAGGGTACAATTCAGAGACTCAGCTTCGGTAGGGATAAGAAAAACAATTGTTCTGCAGATGTAAATTTGTGAATAACATGCTGTAGTATATTTGCAGTACTACTAAACATGCTACAAAATGAAGTTTTTAAATAGGCTCCACAGGAGCTACTCAGTACTCCCACTCAAGTGCACTATATCTTAAAAACCCTCAGTATAGAGAATTAGAACAAAGTAGAATATTGGAAGTGAGGGACCAAATGTTTAGAGAACAGAAAGGAAGTAGAGGCACGCAAAGAATACCTTTGGAGATTCCACAACGCATTTGTAGATTTGCTTTGCGTTAGTGACGCGTAGCACTCCTTAGAAAGCCTCAGGGGATGAGTTCTCAAATGTAATGTACGTAAACAACCACAGTCTGGTACCACTGTGGGTATTTACAGACAGCTAAGTGCTTTTTCCTCTCGTATCTGCTCTTCTATGCTTACTATTGAGTGTAGGAGTCATATCATGCAGAAAGTGGGGACATAAAATAAACACCCTCATTTTCCAAGTGCCAGTAAAGCCAAGACTTCACATGGAAAAGCAATGCCATGTTAACTAAAAAAAGTACAATCCAGAGTTGTTTTTCAAATTCCCTAAACCTAAAGATATGAGCGTGATTGTAAAATGTGTAAATTAGAAAAGAAACATGTTAATCCATTAAAGACTATGGATAAACCCTGGGTACCTGTGCATCATTCACAAACATAAAGAGACTCAGCATCAGTAGGGATAAGGCAAAAAATTGTACTCCAGATTCTGCACAGGGCATGGGTCATGGGTCACACACCAATGATTGGATAGCACATTTAGGAAAAAATGCATTTCAGCATCTAAAAATTACTTCTTTTTACATTTTTGGTTCAAAGTAGTCTTTTTTTCTGTATCTAAGGGGGTCATTATGATGGCGGGTGGATCGCCACCGCCCGGCCGGCGGTGGCGATCTGGCTGCCATCACAACATGATTTACCCCCGCCACATTAGCATGGTGGGGGGTACCGCGGCAGACGGAAAGTCCGTCCGGCGCTTTTCTGCCGGGCACCACCAACCACATTATGTTGACCTGTTGACAAGGCCTTTCCATGGCAGCAATGCTGCCATGGAAAAGCTGGCGGGAATTGCTGTAGAGGCCCGTTGTGGGCCCCCGTGGGGGTGGAGGGCTACACTTGGGGGTACCTATGGTACCTATGGTACCTCCCTTCATTGCCATGCACAAGGTGGCAGGCACCGCGTGGTAACTGTCATGTTGTGCATGGCAATGCACAGCATGCCTCTTTGGCATTGGGGCGGGTGCTGCTTACAGCAGCAACCACCGCAATGTTAAAGATGCAGAATGCGACCGCCAGAGTGGCGGTTGCATCCTAATTGGATGTGTGGGACCGCCGCACTGCTGGAGGCCATCCCAGCACCGCTAGGGTGGCGGGCAGACTTCAGTCCACCTGCCATCCTAATAAGCCCCTAAGTCCCAAAGAAAACTGTCTTGAGTAGAAATTTTTAAATTGTTTTTGAAGCTGCTTCTCTCAAAACATTTACATAAAGCAGTGTTTACATTCTGATTCATGTATTGCATGTTCAAAACATGTCCCTATAATGCAAGTGAAAAAGACAAGAGTCTTGATCATCCCTGGTCAGGCAATGCAATACATAGTTCACATATTTTTTTCAATATCTGATTTATTTTTAAATATGCACCAATAAAAACAGTATGTACTTTAAAAGAGATATCACACTGAAGCTAAAGTGTATTACCAAAATATGATGGTCAACTAACATAAGCCAGTAAGTCCTCCTCACGGGTTACCACAATGGTTCTTAACATTTTGACTTATGCGGAACCCACTTAATCATTACTGGATCTTGGGGACTTGATGATCTGAACTGCAAAACAATACAAACATAATACAGAAACAAACATTCATCAAATAAATATACAAATTATGAAATATTTTATTGAAATCACAAACAAATATATAAACAAAACATTATTTTTAATTTTAATGGAAGGGTTGGAGCTCTTCTAAATTGAATCAAGGTTGTTCGTTGTCCATTCTACATTCTGTTTCATGCACTTGCAGTGATTACCATGAATAAATCTGAGGATACTACCTCAATTTGTAGTCAGCAATTTCAAATTCCTTCACATTTGCAGAAAGGGTTATCATTTTCAGTTTTACATTTTCCTTCTTTATTTGTATACACTTTATTAACATGTTAATATTATTTAATTTTGTAAGCAGTCACGGACCCCTGAGTAGTCTTTCTGGTCCCCCAGGAGTCTCTAGACCACAATTTAAGACACTCTGGGTTGCAGCATTTACATTTCTTAACAGCCCTTGGTATATGAATGGTGCAAGTGGCTTTCATAAATCCAAACCTAATCTATATCCAGTGAAAAACAAAACCTATTGTGTGTGCAAGTAAATTACTAGAATGCAGAAAAACCATTATTTACATTTAAACCTATGATATTACAAATAGGAAAGCAATATTGATTTTACTATCTAAAACAAAAACATGCTAGCTGTGACTTGAGAAATGTCAATATATCCTATGTTTGTTAGCAGAAAGGTGTCTTAGAAGGGTAAGTAGACATAATATCGAGTTTTTTATAGCGATATGCATTAATATCAAAGTTTAGAATATCGAAATTACTAAATATCGATGTTAAGTATATCGATGTAAAAAATATATATTTAGGTGCCGATTCCGATCCTGTAAAACCCGGGTACAAATGGTCGTACGGAGTGTTTTCTCCGTATGACTCGTACCCGGGAATTCCACCGTACAAACCAGCAAGTACGATTCGTACAGAAATACCATTTCCGTACGCCTGGGGTATCATGCGGACATACGCGGGTGGGGGTACGCCTGGGGTACGGTGCGGACATACGCGGGTGGGAGGTACACCTGGGATATGGTGCAGACATACGCGGGTGGGGGTACGCCTGGGGTATGGTGCGGACATACATGGGTGGGGCTATGCCTGGGGTACGGTGCGGACATACGGGGGTGGGGGTATGCGCCATACATACGGGGGTTGGGGGGGTATGTGCCGTATATACGCGGGTGGGGGTACACGCACAGTACATACGGGGGTGGGGGGTATGCGCCGGACATATGCGGGTGGGGGGTATGCACCGTACATACGGGGGTGGGGGGTACGCGCCGTACATACGGGGGGTGGGGGGTACGCACCGTACATACGGGGTGGGGGGTACGCGGCGTACATACGGGGGGTGGGGGGTAAGGTGTGGACGTACGTGGGAGGGGTGGGAAGCTGGGGGGGCCGTACAACTTGTACCCCGGGCACAAGTGTACTCAGGGTAGGGCTCGTACACAATTCGCTCCGTATGGAGCCTTTTCCATGCGCTTGTGTTTTCGGACGGGCGGTACGGATCGTACTTGCGCGCTCGAACTTCCGTTTGTATGTAAAACTGTCCGGGTACGTCTCGTAGACTTTTCCCGAGGTGATTCGTATGTATTTTTCATGTACGAATCGTACTTCGCCGTTTGTACGGGACTTGTACGATTCGTACGTAAAAAAATTACGTATACGAGTCATACGGGAAAAAAAAAACAGGATCAGAATTGACCCCTAAGTGTGTTGTACAAAATATTATTGTGTTAGATGTTGATTTATCGACTTCAAAATATGGGTATAGTATTTTTGTATTGTTATATGTTTGTTTATGGTATAATAATAGTTAATTAATGTTATAAAATGTTAAATTGTAATATAATTTTTAGGAGCGGGATGTTGGTTTTATAGGGGATAAGGGTGGGAGTGTTTTAAAAAAAATTGTTTTAAAATATTTTAAAAAGTTAAAAAAAATGTATTTAAATTTGTTTTTTGGGAGTTTATAGGGGATAAGGGTAGAGAATGTTTTAAATTTGATTTTTTTTTTAAATAAAAAAATGTTTTTGAGGAGTGTTATGTTGTGTTTTAGTGAATAAAGGTGTGTAATTTTGTATATTTAAAAAATATATATAAAATAATTTTTTCAAAATAATTTATACAGATATTAAATTGTTATTTGAAAAATGTAAATGTTGTGTTGATAGAAGATACATTGGATTAATTTGAAAAAAAAAATGTTTTACATTTAAAAATTTAAATATCCAGCACCTTCCTAGAGTTAGCATGGTTTTGTACTGGAATAGTAAATTATATATGTTTAGTTTCCAGCACCTTCCCTGACTTTATTTTAATTGGAGTGGAAATAGTAAATTATATATGTTTAGTGACCATCAATTTCCTTTAACTAATATAAATTGCAGTATGAATAGTTATTTGTATATGTTTAGTATTTAGATTATTACCTGCATTAGTAGAAATTGTTGAAGGAATAGTACATTATGGTGCCGTATAAACTGCGAAGTACGATTCGTACGTGAAAACTACATACAAATTGCGTCGGTAAAATGGTCCGAGAGGGAGCCGTAAATTTTTACGTCCGAATAGCGTCGGGAAAAGTGTTCGATAGGGAGCCGGACATTCTTACGTGCAAATCGTAAAACAGAAATCCGAGCGCGCAAGTACGATCCGTACCGCCCGTCTGAATACACAACCGCATGTAAAAGGCCTCGTACGGAGCGAACGCTGTAAAACACATGTACACGGGTAAACTTGTGCCCGAATACGAGTCGTACAGCCCCCCTCACCCTGCACATGTCAGCACCGTACCCCCGTATGTCAGCACCGTACCCCCCTCCGCACCATACCCCTACACCGTAGCACAGCCCAACACCTGTATGCGCTGCACCCCAGGCCCGTCTCCCAGCCCCGCACCTGTATGCCCCGTACCCCAGGACCGTACCCCAGCCCCCCACCTGTACACGCCGCACCCCAGGCCCGTCTCCCAGCCCCGTACCTGTACGCACCATACCCCAACACCGTAGCCCAGCCTGGTACCTGTACGCACCGTACCCTGCACCGTACCCCAACACCGTAGCCCAGCCCCGTACCTGTACGCACTGTACCCCAACACCCTAGCACAGCCCCGAACCTGTACGCACCATACCCCAACACCGTAGCCCAGCCTGGTACCTGTACGCACCGTACCCTGCACCGTACCCCAACACCGTAGCCCAGACCTGTACCTGTACACACCGTACCACAACACCCTAGCACAGCCCCGAACCTGTACGCACCGTACCCCAACACCGTACCCCAGTACCCTCACCCATCATTGCGTATGTACGGACCTTACCTACGGGAAAAATACTCGTACAGAACCAGGACACTGTAAAACAGCACAAGGAGGGTCAATTTGACTCGCACAACACCACAAAACACGTCAACATGACAAAATACATCTCTATGACTGACCTGGCACATCCAAACAGGCAAACAGAGGCCCTAAATCACAACCACCTGTTGTAACACACCCACCACAAATTCAAACCCAGCCACACCCACACCCACAAATGGACCAATAAAAAGGGCCCACACACACAACCCATGAGCCTTTGCAACAGACCCACTGCTGACAGACCCCACAGACAAACAACTGCACCTTACTTACACCGTAACTACACCTTAACTTACACACCTTCACACAACCTCCTTCACAAACACCCCCTATTCACATTCACACACACACCGTCACATTCACACCCACACACCCACAACCATCCACACCCACACCCCACACCATGCCCACAGACAAGAATCCAAAGTTCACAAGGGCGGAGCTGGACCTCCTCATCAACAAAGTCATCAGAGTCGAGCCACAGCTGTTTGGAACATTGGTCAGACAGACCAGCATAGCCCAAAAAACAAGCCTGTGGCAGAGGATTGTCGATAAGGTGAATGCTGCTGCACCCATCTGAAGGACCAGGCATGAATGCCAAGCCAGGTGGTACGATCTGCGCAGGGCAGTCAAGAGGAAAATTAACGAGGAATACGCCCAGAGTAATATCACTGGAGGCGGGCTGACCCGCAGACCCGTACATTACCATCCCTGGGAGGAGAAGGAGATGGCCATGCTTCCGCCGGTGGGAGTACACGGAGTCGAAGGAGTCGCAGAGCCTGGTGAGTACACAAACAACTCACGTAACATGGGGGGAATGCTATCCACACCACAAATACACAAAATGCACGCAACTTCCCCCAAGCCCTCACCGCACACAACCACACTCAAAAACCACGCTCATGCCACTAACGTCTCAATGCCCCATTCACAAATAAAGGCAATGCCATGTCCCAGGCCACACCAACCACAAACCCAAGACTGGATGTCTGGGATGCTGGGGCTCACACAGCACATTGTGCAACTCAGACGTAGACACCAATGCCCTCAGACCATATGGCCTAGGTACATACCCATGCACCATGCCCAATGCACAGGGACTGGCAAAGTACTGACAAGGTAGCTGACACTTGGCCCTGCTGTATGCAGCACAAGGCCCTCCTGTTGTGGTAAATAATTTTCATTACCTGGACTTAATTTGATACGGAAACATAATAAAACAGCTCAGTAAAATGAGAGGCAGAATCCGTGGTATTAGAGGTTCGGAATGGGCTTTATTCCAATGAACGATTATAATCGGTTGCTCCAAGTTCCATCACCACGGAGGTTCAGGAAGTGAAGTACATACATTATTGACAAGAAATGACTTTTATAGAACATACATTACAATGAAGCGAATACAGTAGGCGTAACAATTGATAAGGAAAATGACGATTCATATGCGTAACCGAAAATGGGTGTAATAAGGAGTAAAAAGGAACATAATTGGTTATGACCACTGTACACTCAAACACCAACTACACAAGCTCAGATATCTAGCACAGGCACTCAAACTCACTGTCATGCCAGCATGCACCATGAGGGGACAGACACATCACCTGGGAGACCCAATGACAAATCACACTACACCCAACAGCAGGCCCGGTCACACACCCCCCCTCACACAAGCACACACCCCCGTGGCAGGCAACGGATTTACCCACTCTCACAATGGACATGTGACACAACAAGACCAATCCATCGCCAAATAAGCATCCGAGCCAAAATCCTATTGGTCAAACACTCAGGAGAACATACCACTCTGTCCCCCGCAACATACCCATCCCCAAATGGACATTGAGAGGAATGCCAGGCACATCCAACTACCTGGAGGATCTGTGACAACTTGAATATGTATGAAACATGGATGTGGCATGAAACAGCATTAACATTGTCTCTCTCTCACACACAGGGCAACGTCATCGACATCCCCCCAACAATGGGGGGGAACAATCACAGTCCCAGGCTCAGCGTGAAGATGATCCCCCCGGCAGCGACGACTCTCACCACTCCGTGGATGACCCCGACCAACCTGGCCCCTCTGGTGCCCAAGCCCCTGCAGCACCTGCGTCAGGTACATCTGTGCCAACCCCCACCCCCATTCCTTCCACATCCCAGGAGACACCCAGGAGCCCTGCTCGCACTGAACAACACAGCCAGTCTGACCAGGAGGGACAAGGTTCTCCGGGCACCCAGGAGGAGGCAGACAACCCCGCAAATGCCATCCCTCAGGGGTCCTGTAGACCTGATGTGCCCACAACGGCAGGCCAGGCTCGTGTGGGCAGGGGTGGGAGTGGAGGCAGGCGGAGGCGCAAACCTGACCAGCCAGCTGAGGGAACCGGTATGTCACACATACGCCACATCCTGGACACATACCGGCGTGACACCAGGGGCATCAGCCAGGTAGTGTCGAGCCTCACAGAGATGAAGGGGACCCTCGACGAGATGAAGAACCTGCAGGCCGAGCAACATGCCAGTCAACAACAACACCAAGGACAGATGGAGGCAAGACTGGCTGAGCTCCTGGCGGTGCAAACGGACATGAGCCGTTCACTCCGTCGGATCGCCGACAACATGGGCAACCCTCCCTGTGCCACCAGGCGAAGACCACCACCAGCCACAGGGAGGGAGGAGGAGGAGGATTCGTCCGACGGAGCATCACAAGCATCGTCAAGGCCTGCATCTGAGGGTCCCCCCAGGAAGGTGGGTCGTCCACAGAAAAGACCGTGAGAGTCAGCGGACCATCCACATCTCCCAGGTCACCTGGCCTGGCACCTGGCCCTCTGGCGCAACAGCAGCACCTCATCCAATGACATTCTCTGCCACATGGACTTGCTGGTCACAGTCTGACCAATGATGACCAACACTGTGGTCTGGACTCTGATGACTCCAACTGACAAGGATGCCATCTCCCCCTGTGAACTTTGGATTCTATGCGTCCGGTAGAGCACCTTAGTACATCTACCAAAAGACTTACCCCACCAAAAATAAAATAAAAATGTTTTCATGAGATGTTGCTGTCATTTGGCATTAGTCCACAACATATGTGTGTGTAAATGTCAAACTATGCCTGAGTGTTGAACTAACTCCAGCCATCCATACCCTGGGATCTGAGTCTGGTACAGGACACACATGGGTCACAATTTATCAGTCAATTCAGACATGGAGCACAATACTCACCTGTGATTGCCTCAAGCTGCTGAGGGGTTGCTTGCAATACTGTGCGGACAGATCTATTTGGAAGAGTATCATTAAGGCGCAGAGGTCATGCCTCATTTGGAGGTTCCCGGGGAGGGAGTCCCAGGTATGTGTTCCCAGGTGGTAGAACTATGTCCTACATGCTGGAGTACGGTGGATCTGAAGAATGGTGGCCAGGTCAATGTTGGATGCACGGAGATGGCACTACGGGTTCTCGGATGACAGTGGTACAAGTTGGTGTTGGGTCGGGGTTGTGGCCTGCCTCCTGAGTGTGGGTGGGGAGTCTGAAGGTCATCCTGCAGCACACAGTGATCCATTGCAGCTATCTCTGCTGGACGGTGATGTGGCTGGGGCACGGGATGTTGCAGCTGAGGTGTGCAGATGCAGCCTGGATGTGGACAAGTGTCCTGGGAGCTTGGATGTGGCTGCCCCGTAGAGGGCAGGGCAGTATTTGACACGGATGTTGTCGTGGACCTGGGGGATGGTCCGTCTTTCCTTGGAGTGGATCTATCTGGAGATCATGTGCATAATGCAGAGGGTGTTGCAGTCTGAGGCACAGATGCTGGTGATTACCATGGCAAATGTGAGCAAGCAATCCATGATGCACACCATCTTGTGTGCATGGACACTGGGTGCTTGTGCGGGGCTTCTGCGGGTGGGACACAAGCAGTTGACCCAGCTGTAAGGGGACAATCCTCAGATGTTGACCTCAGTCCTGTACAAGTACAGCCTCAGGTGGCTGCTGTTCTGCCATTCATCAAAGGATCTCATGCAATCTAGAATATTGGAACTGGCAATGTCTGCGTCCTTGGTGAGGGTGAGGAGCACCTGGCTGTCAATGGCATACGAGTTGATGATGAGGTTGTGTGCGCATGTGATGGTGGAGAGGGGGGTCCTGGACACATTGTAGATTGACATGCTGAGAGATGATACCTGTGCCATGTGCCTCACAATGACAGCATACTACATGCAGAAGCCTTGAATCCCACTCCCATGGCCTTGCCGGGGTACAGAGCCGGTGGGGAGTAGGAGGGACATGACCTGGTGGGTGTGACAGGGCCTGGAAGGCGTTGCAGCGCTGTGTAGGCAGTCGGAGTTGCACACCCATCATGCAAAGGTGTTGTGTGTGCGCTTAGTGTAGGCCTGAGAGCTGGCGGCAGATGTGTGGATGGACATTGCTTGGAGGGTGGCTGCAACATCAGACTGTAGTGTGATGTGGGTCATGCAAGGACATGAGGCTCGTGCAATGTGCACGTTGCATGTGCAGACGGTCCAGCCTTTGGCACCGCGTGGCCGCAACTGTGGCACAGACAAGCTGATGACAGCCAAATGAATGGGTTGATGGAGGAAGGGAGGAGCATCCTTGATGTGTGTGTGTTGCCAAATCAGGAGACTTCGTGTGCCCTTGCTGCAGTGGCTGCAACAGCAGGCGGCATGTCCTGGGAACTATGCCACAATTTCCACACAAAGACTAGAATGTCTGAAAGGACTACTGCAACAGGTGTATGTCAAGGAAGGAGTGACCGGTTTTCAATGGCACACCCAGAGACAAAGGATGCACAATCCCCAAAGATGACTGACACCGGATCATGAAACTGAAGGCCAAGCTGTGCACAGGAAACACACCCCAGAAGGTGTTGACGGCCCGTTGTGGGGACCAACATACCAAAAATTATACACAGCCATGGACTTCATGCACAATAGAGAATCAAATACATGTAGAACAGCATGCAGGTTGCTAATCTATACATAGACTCATATGCACAATCCTTGACAACCATGCCAGAGATGGCGCATGCACAGTGGCAAGAGACCTGCATTGACAGAGATGAAGCACCTTGGAGGCTGAGGAACACCTTTATTACTCAGGCTCACACCTATGGAAATGCATCAATATTAACAGACTCACAGGTCTTTTGGATTAACATGTGGGACCTACACTGGACACCCCCTTCGCACCACAGATGCTGTAAATCCATGGGAGTGGCACACAAGTGAAGGGGGTGAGCCAAACATCCCCTGCTGCACACGGAGAGGCTGCAATTCCCCACTGAGCATCTTATGGGGATGTCCCGCAATATGTCCACCCGTAGCCTCCCGTATGTTTCCGAGGGAAGTTGTACACACATTGATGCCTTCATCACAAACCACAATCCCATAACAGATGACTGTCACGAAGTGTGACTATCAATTCATGTGAGTCATGCTACATATCATGTGCCCCATGGTAAGTCGACATGTATGCATAGTAACAGAACCTGCACAGGAGCAGTGCCCACACATTACAAACAACTACCACACCCAAAAAGTCTTGCTGCAATCCTTACCCAAAGGAGACTTTTCACCATGTCCGTGCATGTAACACTGATTCAGCACACGTTGCATTACTCATGAGGAATAGCAGGAGCACAACGATGCCACGAGCAGACAGCATGCGCAACTACCTGGGGATGAAAGACACACAAGAAGTCAGGGAAAACATAGTCATCCGCATGCATGGTCATGTACTCTACATGAATAAGGTTGACACCATGCTAGTTGTCAATTGAGTGTGTCAGCTAAAATGTGTGGAATGACATCAGCACTCGAGTGACACATCAGCACACACCTCAAAGTCACTTAGCATACAGTCAGCTGGACACACACATTGCAACACATGCCACACAAGGCTCTAAGCGTGCACACTCAGACCCAGGGACTCACCATTATGAGAAGAAGTTGCGTATGAGCTGACTCCGGATGTCCTCCTCCTACTCCTCCCCCTCACTTGCCTTGTGACCAAGGCCGTCATCCTCCATGGGTGGATGTTCCTGCTCATCAGGATCCAGGATGAGTGGCACAGCTTTCTCCACTGCCATTTTGTGCAGCATGCAGCACACGAGGAAGATTTTGCAGACCTTCACCGGTGCATATGGGAGGGACCAGCTGGTCTTGTGGAGGCAACGGAATCGGCTCTTCAGGAGGCCAAACGTCCTCTCAATCACTCGCCTGGTCTGCCCATGGGCGTTGTTGTAACGGTGATCTGCAGCTGTTCTCGGGTTGCGGAGAGGCGTCACCAGCCATGGCATGTTGGGATAGCCAGAGTCCCCTACATGGAAACATCATGTAAAGAAGTGGGTCAGGAGATGCCGTCACTTACTAAGATACCGCTGAATACTGGACAAACAGAGTCTACCCACCAACAAGACATGCTCGTTTGTTGTGCAGCTGCAGCATCATTTCTGGCACCCTGTTACGCCTCATGATGTAGGCATCGTGTGCTGACCCTGGAAAACGTGCACAGACATGGCAAATCACCATGTTAGCAAGACACACCACAAGGGCATTAATGGAGTGGTAATGTTTACGGTTACAAAAGGCTACCTCCTGTGCCTGTGGTGGTACCAAAGCCACATGTGTCCCATCAATCGACCGAATTACATGGGGCATCCCTCCCAAGGCATAGAACTCACCCTTGATACCTGTCAACTGCTCAGGAGTTGGAAAATGGATGCATTCATCCAGGTGCTCCAACATGGCTTCTAAAACATCATGCAGGACACGGCTGAACATGGTCTGGGACATGCCCACATCAGCCATGGTCAATTGAAACATACCGGTGGCAAAGAAATGTAGGGCTGACATCACCTTCATCATGGGGGTCAGCGCAGTCGGATAACTGTGTCGCGGTTGGAGGTGTGGGGCCAGCCTGTTTGTCAGGTCCACAATTAACTGTTGGGGGAATCTGTAGCGGCGTATGCAGTCACGCTCCCTCATGGCAGCCAAGTCTGGCATTGGTCGGGGGAGAGGCGGTGCCCTGCAGAAATTTGGAAGGAATAACGAAGATATAGTACATTACTACACCAATGTCAGTGAACTGAGCACATGTTCAACAGCTAATACACATATGCTACATACAGAGTCTGGTCTGTGCAATACATCCTGCACACGTATGCCAGCCAGGTGATACTCCTACCAAGAGCCTGCTACAAATGTGGATTGTCAAGGTCTACATGACATGCCATGAAAGTAGCTGTGGGCCAGTGTGAGTGAACAGCCAGACACATTACAGGAGTGATATACATCCACATATGTGCATTTGAAGGATGTTATCTCATACAGACAGCTGCCGGCAAGCTAGACACACAGGTCACATGTCATGGAAAAAGGACAGACCACACACCTTGCCATGAAGGGGTACATGTCAAAAATGATCACACAGACATTGAGACTACGCAGATATGTCCTAAGCTCGCAAGTCCCTTTTTGATGCATACAGACACACGTTACGTGTTATTCCACATGTGTCCTGGTGTGCGTAATAGTGTGACATGGGCATCTACACACAGACACATGTTGGATGCAGCTACAGCAGATGCCGTTGATGGAACACCAACAGCAAGATCGTGGGAACACATGACACACACATGACATAGTCACATCGGGGCACGCTGGTAGTGAGATGTCAGGTGTCATCATCCGTGTAACTGGCATTAGGGGACATTTGCGGGTGTTGGTGACTGTGCCATGCCAGTGATGCAGTGCTTGACAATTTTGAACTACATGCACACATGTAAAAGGTGTGAAGGGGAAGTGCACCACATAGTGCCCCATCACACATGACATGTGTACACAGGTCATCACACAACTATTGGGTTAAAACATGAGGAGACATGTGCCAGCTCACTGCCTGACACACCTAGGCCCTACACATGAAGCACTGCACTGACAATGACTTGATGTCCATCCTTGTGCGATTCAGACACCTCCATTCCTTTCCTGTGTGCCTCCTATCATCAGTGTAAGCTGTGAAACGCACCGTACACACGCTCTGAGGGCGTGGGTACGGTCGTATCACTATATGGGGTTTGGGTAGGAGTAGGAGTACGCGTGTGTGCACGGACCGTACACACGTACGTGTACACACTGGTCCTATCCCTATGGGAGTTTTGCTGTACGCCATGGAGATACGGCCCGTACACGTGTGTGTAGGGCCCGTAGCACTATGGTAGTGTTGGCGTAGGCGTACGCCATAGTGCTACGGGCCGTACCCGCGTGAGTACGGCCCGTAGCACTATGGTAGTGTTGGCGTAGGCATACGCCATAGAGATACGGGCCGTACACGCGTGTGTAGGGGTCGTATCCCTATGGTACTGTTGCCGTAGGCGTATGCCATAGAGATACGGGCCGTACCCGCGTGTGTATGGCCCGTAGCACTATGGCGTACGCCTACGTCAACACTACCATAGAGCTACGGGCCGTACACACGCGTGTACGGCCCATAGCACTATGGCGTACGCCTACAGCAACACTACCATAGTGCTATGGGCCGTACACACGCGTGTACGGCCCATAGCACTATGGCGTACGCCTACGCCAACACTACCATAGTGCTACGGGCCGTACACATGCGTGTACGGCCCGTAGCACTATGGCGTACGCCTACGGCAACACTACCATAGTGCTACGGGCCATACACACGTGTGTACGGCCCGTAGCACTATGGCGTACGCCTACGGCAACACTACCATAGTGCTACGGGCCGTACACACGCGTGTACGGCCCGTAGCACTAGAGTAGTGGTGCCCTAGGGGTACGTGTGAAATGCATCGCACCTGTGTGGGGATTTGAAATTTACAATGGGGACAAGTATTAGGGCCTACATGCATGCTGGTTGTCATGGATACCCAGTTTGAAGACCAAATTTTTCCATCATGTGGCCTGGAAAAAGCAGTTGGCCACATTATACATTGTTGCAAAGTGGTTGTTGACTTGACATGATGCTGCAAATTTGAAAAAAATGCTAATGCTGTCACTGGTGTATGTTAAAAGGTATTGGAGGAAACGTAGGATGCAAAGGAGTCTGACCAATCACTCTGCACTCCTGTTACTGAAATAGGCCAGCAGGGCAGATATAAGTCAGGCAGAACCCATGAGAGGGCACTTGCCTGCACAACCTTTGATTCGACACCACTGCTGCTGCTTGTGATTCCTCTGGCACCATGTCGCGGTCTGTGGAGAGGGCCCAGCCATTCACACAGGAAGAGAATGAGGCGTTGTTGGACGTCATCCTCCCACAGTTCCCCAGCCTGTATGGTAGACCAGGGGTGCAGGTGAGTGCTGACTCCGCTACCTTTGACTGTGCCCCTTCTTTTTGTGACTGGCACTTCTGGCATTGTGTCCAGGTGTGACAGACATGAAATGTTGTTTACAGTGGGTCCCGGGGGGGGGGGGGAATGGCTCATGTCTGTCATGAATAGCATGATGTGGTTCATGTGTGCACTCCTCACTTGCATTGTGCTTACTGTGACATTCACTGCATGCTGCATGGCACATTCAGCATAGCTAATCCTCTTGGCCCTTTTTGTTCTTGTTCTATAGTCCTGAGGTGATTCAGTGTTCCCCCCATGTGACAGGTGACTGTACCCACAGATGTGTGTGAGTTGAGTGGAGCTGTGGTGAGAGTGTCCAAATGATCTGGACATTGATGTGTGTGAATGTTCCTTGTCATGTGGGTGAGTGTCTATGTGGAGTGTTGCACCACAGCTGCATGGAGGAGGCAACAGCTCGACCCATCTGATGTGAGAAGTGATCCGTGCTGTGTGTCTGACTTGCTGGGCTAGCCCCACGCCTGTGACACCCCCCAGGCAAGTGGCACATGTGCAGAGTGAGGTTTGTATCGGCTGTTGCCACTGGCAGGTGAATGATCTGTGCCTGTGTGTGTCTGTGTAGTTTGCTGTTGTTGGGTCAGTGGCCTGGGGCATGTGACTGCTTGGAGGTGCTGGCCATCAGCTTTGTGTTGCTTGTGATGTCCAGTGTGTGCCATGATCAGGGAGTGTGTCGCACCCCTCATGCCACCTGTGTACTTTCAATGCCATGTAGTGCATTTGGGGCTTCCACAGAGCCTAATGTCCCTATGACAAAGGTGCTATTCGTTGGCAGCATACTATGCCCTGTTCAACATATCAAAGATGTTCAAATGTGTGTCTCTGTGACATGGAGCAGGTGTAGTGATGTTGTCTCACTTTGTCATCCTCACAGGTAACTGCCTACGCCAAGGGGGAGATATGGAAGCAGGCCCTAAGGGCCATGAGATCTGTGGAGGGTCGCAGTCGGCGCCTGGCACAGGTGAGGAAACGCTGGCAGGACATCCGGTGCTGGACCAGGAGGATCGCCCGGGTCCTGCTGGGGGACTCACCACCACGCCCCCACGGCGGGCGCCGGCACCTGACCCACCAAATGAAGCGTGTCCTGGCGGTGGTCTTCCCTGACATGGATAGGCGGTTACAGGCGATGCAGCAGCAGCAAGGTGGTAGGTACATGTGTGTTTGTTGTGTGTCACCAGCTTTAGGAAATGCCCAGTCGCATGGATACACTGGCAGGGTTAATATGTGCATTGCATTTTCTGTTCCCCAAAGTCATCCGCTGCTGTTCTTCCTCCTTTCCCCTCCTTGACATGTGTTCCCTGGTCTGTGTGTAATCACTATTGCACATGGTCATCTAGGCTGGCGGTTAATCCAAGTGCACATTGCTGTCTGCATCATGTAGGGGTGGGGTTGGAGACATGTGTTGTTACCTTGCCTGTGCCCTTTCCTGTTCAGTCATTTGTGGGTCCATATCAGCTGGCACTGATGCTGAGTCTCAACATAGGAGTGTGAGTGTTCAAATGAACAGACTTGCAGCATGCATGACCGATGTTGTGGCCTCAGACATGATGTGCATGAGTGGGAGATATGCATAGTGCTGGGACGGTAGCTCATGTTACAGTCAGATAATTCCAGGCCCATGGAGCAGTGTGCCCACTTCAGTACCCTAAGACACCCTTGCCTCGGTATCATGTGTGACATCCAACACTGTGCCCATTCTCAATGTGTTCAGCATAATTTTCTCTCTGTGGCATTGTTCCCTGGCCTCATTTGTATTTATCTAAAGTGTGCTACATGTGCCCATTGTACAGGCTGACCCCATTTTGCTTCTGCATCCTCACATTGGCCAGTGCCTGTGTGTCTATGTAGAACAATCTGTTGAGGTTTTGTGTCACAAATATGCGTAGGCAGCCTCACGAGGTGATGTGGAGTACATTTAGGATTTCCTGATGCAGTTTTTAGTAAACCCAGATTGAGAGGTGTCACTTTTTGAGCTGTCTCAATCACATTGTCTCAGGTATGGGTTGTTTTTGCGGGCAAGGACTACAAGTCCATACCTTATGTCTCCTTGCCAGGTCTGACCAGTGTGTGATGATTGTCTGGACAGGCACTCAACGTGCAGTGACCCAGGCATGTTGTGCAGGGTGTCATGTTTGTGCTTTGCAGCATGTGTCACAAGTTAAAAAACATGTTTCCTGCTCATCCATTATTGGCACGGGTGTGTGCTCCAGATGCTATGTGGTTTGCTCTGTGTGTGCTGACATCTGTGTGGACATTCTTCGTTCACATCAGGGTGTCTCCTCAGTGCAGGTGCTCCTTATTCCAACACAATTTCAGGGCCATTTGCTAATGCATTGTCCTGTGTCTGGACATGTGTTCCACTCCACATGACAGGTAGTGTGTCAGATGTGTTGCCAACTGTGTCATCATGGTACGGATGGCCATGTGACAGGTGGCATGTTTTAAGTTGTTATTCAAGAAGGCATGTGCCCTGGCACTCACTACACTTGTCAACATGTCCCAATAGTTTATATGCTTCACTTTGATTTTTGTGAAGGACAATGATGTGCATGCATGACAGATGTCTCCCAAGGCAGTGCACAAGTACCACTTTTACACTTTTGTGGAACACGCTGGCACAATTAGAACATGGTCACATTGCAGGCCAAAAGTTGTTTAGGATTTATACATATCCATGTTCCCACAGTGTGTTAGCATTTGGGTTAGTCCTTGGTTGTTGCTGATGGCAACTTACCGGTGTCAAGTCATCCCGACCACCGTGGTGCCATGTATGTGTACTTCCTGATACCACATTTCTTCTTAACATTGGCTTCTTGGCATTAGGCGGGCAGCTCATACTATGACTGTGTAAATGTAGTTTTGTGTGCACCTCCTTGTGTGACTTCTGATATTCATGCACATGTGTGTTCTGTTCCACAGGTGGGACATTCACACATTCCAAATATGTCAATTGTGTAAAGTTTTGTGCTTCCCAATGGATCAGATAGTATTACATTTGCTTTTCTACAGTACTCACAGGTCTATGAGTGTGGAGACCCCTTCAGCATTGGCGTCTGTTATTTGGCATTGGGTGCACCAATACTATTTTGTTCACAGTGACCAGGAGGTGGCATGCCGTCATGGTCTGCCTGTGCTCCACTGTTCACAGACACTAGCTTCTCTGTATAATTGGATATCCAGTTATTTGCTGTGGTGTCCTGATTTTCATTATTTCAGGGGGCATGTTGGGTGAACCAACTGGGGAGTGCAGGGCTTACATATGTGCTGGGTATTCTAGATGTTCCTCATGATGCTTTTCATGATATGCACTGTGACCTATTTAGTTTTGACTCATGTGTCAGATGTACACAGGTGACTGATTATTTCCTGTCTCTTCACCTTGCCCACAGCATCATTGGGGGACATCGAGGGAGACACCTGCACGGACGTGGAGGAGGGATCCAGCACCAGTGCCACCACTCCTGGCGAGTAGGCAGCATCAAGTGGCACGGAGGGCGAGGGGAGTGCGGCGGGGGACCTGGGTAGTACCACCACCGACTACGACACAGACGGGTCCGAGGTTGAACTCCCTGAGGGGGCGGAGGCAGCTCCGACAGCTGGCAGCAGCACTACAACAGTCACCGCCCCCTCCATTCCCATCACCGCCCTCCCACTTGCTCGGGTCCCTTCTGTCCGTGTAGGGCAATAATGTGTCTCCTTCGTGCCAGGCACCGCACCCCCTGCCCCTGTCTCCCCTGCTGCCCTCACTGCCGAGTCTGTGGACATTCAGCAGCAGTTGCAGATTGGGCAGACATCGATCCTGACTGTCCTCCATGGCCACACCAGACTGCTGACACAGATGGTGTCGTACATGGAGGGCATGTCATCAGCGATGTCTGACCAACGGATGTTGCTGAGGTCCATGGACTCATCACTGACGGCAGCAGTGAGTCTCCTGCAGCGCTTCATCCCCCCACCTACCCCTGCGCCATCCACACTTCCCACTCCCATTCCTGTCCCAAGCACACACAAACCTTCCCAGGCAGGCACCACACCAGACACAGGCAGCACACCAACAGGGAAGGGCAAGCGCACACCTCCTGTCACGCACACTCAGGGGGAAGAAGGCACACCCACTGGGTCTAGGGCACACAGGCAGACACGCAGACACAGTAGGAGTCCGCATGCCTCACTCCCCAGTCCCTCCGATGTCACCCCCCTCAGCTCCCCTGCCCCACAGTCTGAGAAGGAGACCTACTTGGCTGTGCTGGGCCTCAGCCCCACTGTTTCACCTGCACGCAAACGGGCAAGGCACTCCACGGGTAGGGGAGTAGAGTCCCCCCCGTCCACCACCTCCCCCAGTAGCGCTGCGACCCAACCCTCCGACCCCCCCCTCCTTGGGGCCTGTGGTTCCTTCGGGTGCAGGGGAGACGCTGCAAGATCTTGCGGACGTGTGCAGCGAAGTACTGACCTCCACCTTTGGCGCTGCCCCACCCCCTGTGGTGGTGTCGTCCGTCCCTGCACCCCCAACACCTGCCCTACCCCCTCCTGACCCTGCGGTGCCTGGTCCTTCCCCACATGATGTCCCCACCCCAGTCGATCAACCAGAGGTATCTAATATGCAGGCAAGCTAGGGGAGAGGCATGGCCATGTGTCATCCCCCCCAGGACTTCGTGTCTGGACTGGCCTTTGTAAATAGTGTCCTTTTCTACTTTTTGTTTTCATGCTGAATAAAGCATTTTGTTTTTCCTTTGCACACAATTGCTTTTCAGGTATTGATGTTGGTGCTGATGCTCCATGAGTTGGGGTGGTGATCATGTGTTGGGTATCTGGGAAATGTAGTAGTCTGCTGCTCATGGGGTGGACCCTGGTATCTGCGTGGCATCACAAGGTCTCTGCAATGATTCTTTGGTCGTGTATGCTCTTTGTGTTTTGAGACATTGTCCCAAGGAGTGTTCCTTCCTCTGTGGCACCTGACATCTTCCCTGCAGGGAGTTGCACCATTGTTGTGCTGACCTGTGTCTACATTCCCTTGGTGGCTGATGGATCCCTTCAACTATGTCCATGCCTGCTCAGCAATGTGTCCGGCTGCATCATCTGTGCCATCCTTGGTAGTCACTGTACTTGTGTATGGAGTATGTTGCCATGCCTCCATGGGGAAATGGTCCCTTTTCCGCACTATGCATGTGTGTACTCCCAGCCTAGCACACATATGGTACTTGCTCTGCAGGGTATTTGGTCACCTGACTGACAATTGTGGGCATTGTATCTGTGGAAAGTCCACCCTATTCCTTCCATGGGAGACAACAACTTGGTGGCTGTGCCAGCACCTGTACATTCCCATGAGTCCTGGAATGGGCGTGACAGTGTGTGTTCCCTTTGGCTCTCTTAGTTTAGTGGGTTTCACATGACTATATAGTCTTGTGACATGATCTCAGTGTGTGTATTGTGCAGCCTCCGCAATGCATGTGTCATTTATGTCATTTGTCATCGCACCCACGTGTGGTGTGTCATGCAGTGGGGGAATGACATCCATCCTCATGGGAGTGGGACACTGCTGTCAGTGATGTGTTGATATGGCACTCTCAACATAGTCGCACATTGGGGATGCGTTCATGGACCCATGGAGTTGTGGTCATCTGAGGATGATGCACCCACCCCTCATGTGTATGGGCACTGCGGGAGGCCTCTGCACCCACCCCTGATATGTTTGGGCACTGCTGGGAGAGATATGCACCCACCCCTCATATGTCTGGGCACTGCTGGGAGTGATATGCACCCCCCCTCATATGTCTGGGCACTGCTGGGAGTCCTCTGCACCCACCCCTCATATGTCTGGGCACTGCTGGGAGTCCTCTGCACCCACCCCTCATATGTCTGGGCACTGCTGGGAGTCCTCTGCACCTACCCCTCATATGTCTGGGCACTGCTGGGAGTCCTCTGCACCCACCCCTCATATGTCTGGGCACTGCTGGGAGTCCTCTGCACCCACCCCCCATATGTCTGGGCACTGCTGGGAGTCCTCTGCACCCACCCCCCATACATCTGGGCACTGCTGGGAGGTCTCTGCACCCACCCCTCATATGTCTGGGCACAGCCTGGGGTGACATGCACCCACCCCTCATATGTCTGGGCACTGCTGGGAGTCCTCTGCACCCACCCCTCCTATGTCTGGGCACTGCTGGGAGTGATATGCACCCACCCCTCATATGTCTGGGCACTGCTGGGAGTGATATGCACCCCCCTCATATGTCTGGGCACTGCTGGGAGTGATATGCACCCCCCTCATATGTCTGGGCACTGCTGGGAGGCCTCTGCACCCACCCCTCATATATCTGGGCACTGCTGAGAGTCCTCTGCACCCACCCCTCATATGTCTGGGCACTGCTGAGAGTGATATGCACCCCCCTCATATGTCTGGGCACTGCTGGTAGTCCTCTGCACCCACCCCTCATATGTCTGGGCACTGCTGGGGGTGACATGCACCCACCCCTCATATGTCTGGGCACTGCTGGGAGGCCTCTGCACCCACCCCTAATATGTCTGGGCACTGCTGGGAGGCCTCTGCACCCACCCCTCATATGTCTGGGCACTGCTGGGGGTGACATGCACCCACCCCTCATATGTCTGGGCACTGGTGGGAGGCCTCTGCCCCCACCCCTCATATATCTGGGCACTGCTGGGAGGCCTCTGCACCCACCCCTCATATGTCTGGGCACTGCTGGGGGTGACATGCACCCACCCTTCATATGTCTTGGCACTGCTGGGAGGCCTCTGCACCCACCCCTCATATGTCTGGGCACTGCTGGGAGTGATATGGACCCACCCCTCATATGTCTGGGCACTGCTGGGAGTCCTCTGCACCCACCCCTCATATGTCTGGGCACTGCTGGGAGTCCTCTGCCCCCACCCCTCATATGTCTGGGCACTGCTGGGAGGCCTCTGCACCCACCCCTCATATGTCTGGGCACTGCTGGGGGTGACATGCACCCACCCTTCATATGTCTTGGCACTGCTGGGAGGCCTCTGCACCCACCCCTCATATGTCTGGGCACTGCTGGGAGTGATATGGAACCACCCCTCATATGTCTGGGCACTGCTGGGAGTGATATGCACCCACCCCTCCTATGTCTGGGCACTGCTGGGAGTGATATGCACCCTCATCCATGTCTCTGTCCACTGCTGGGAGTCCTCTGCAGCAACCCACCCACCCACCCACCTGACCCTTGGTGCAGTACACTGCTGTCCTGTGCATACACACACACCAATATACTGCTTATATGCTGCAACAGGCCCTATGCCAACATTCGTGGCGTGTGTACGCCTTGTATCCATTCTGTACTGGTGCAGTAGGGGTACAGGTGGGACGGACCCTAACCCCGCATTCATAGGGTGTACGGGCCGTACCCACGCTGTGAGGGCATGGGTACGGCGCGTACCCCTCCATCACCACCCCAATGGTGGTACGGCCCATACCCACGCCCCCACAGTGTGGGTACGGCGCGTACACCTCCATCACCACTACAATGGTGGTACGGGCCGTACCCACACTCTGGGGGGCATGGGTACAGGCCATACCACCATTGCACCCCCCCTCATATGTCTGGGCACTGCTGGGAGTCCTCTGCACCCACCCCTCATATGTCTGGGCACTGCTGGGAGTCCTCTGCACCCACCCCTCATATGTCTGGGCACTGCAGGGAGGTCTCTGCACCCATCCCTCATATGTCTGGGCACTGCTGGGAGTCCTCTGCACCCACCCCCCATATATCTGGGCACTGCTGGGAGGCCTCTGCACCCACCCCTCATATGTCTGGGCACTGCTGGGGGTGACATGCACCCACCCCTCATATGTCTGGGCACTGCTGGGAGTCCTCTGCACCCACCCCTCATATGTCTGGGCACTGCTGGGAGTGATATGCATCCACCCCTCATATGTCTGGGCACTGCTGGGAGTGATATGCACCCACCCCTCATATGTCTGGGCACTGCTGGGAGTGATATGCACCCTCCCCCATGTCTCTGTCCACTGCTGGGAGTCCTCTGCAGCCAAACCCGCCCCCTTGGTGCAGTACACTGCTGTCCTGTGCATACACACACACCAATATACTGCTTATATGCTGCAACAGGCCCTATGCCAACATTCGTGGCGTGTGTACGCCTTGTATCCATTCTGTACTGGTGCCGTAGGGGTACAGGTGGGACGGACCCTAACCCCGCATTCATAGGGTGTACGGGCCATACCCACGCTGTGAGGGCGTGGGTACGGCGCGTACCCCTCCATCACCACCCCAATGGTGGTACGGCCCGTACCCACGCCCCCACAGTGTGGGTACGGTGCATACACCTCCATCACCACTACAATGGTGGTACGGGCCGTACCCACGCTCTGGGGGGCGTGGGTACAGGCCGTACCACCATTGGGGTGGTGATGGAAGTGTACGCGCCTTACCCACGCTGTGAGGGCGTGGGTACAGCACGTACCCCTCCATCACCACAACAATGGTGGTACGGGCCGTACCCATGCCCCCACAGCGTGGGTACGGCGCGTACACCTCCATCACCACCCCAATGGTGGTACGGCCCGTACCCACGCGTGGCTACGGCCCGTACCACCATTGTAGTGGTGTTGGAGGTGTACGCGCCGTACCCACACTGTGGGGGCGTGGGTACAGGCCGTACCACCATTGTTGTGGTGATGGAGGGGTACGCGCTGTACCCACGCCCTCACAGCGTGGGTACGGCACGTACACCTCCATCACCACCCCAATGGTGGTACGGCCCGTACCCATGCCCCCCAGAGCGTGGGTACGGCCCGTACCACCATTGTAGTGGTGATGGAGGTGTACGCGCCGTACCCACGCTGTGGGGGCGTGGGTATGGGCTGTACCACCAATGTTGTGGTGATGGAGGGGTATGCTGCGAGGGCGTGGGTACGGCACGTACCCCTCCATCACCACTACAATGGTGGTACAGCCCGTACCCACGCCCCCAGAGCGTGGGTACGGCCCGTACCACCATTGTAGTGGTGACGGGTACGCATCCACGTCCACTTTCGTTGTGGCGGTACGTGGGATTGGTGGACACGCCCCCGAAGTGACCAGACCATGGGGGTAAGTTATGTGCAGGATATATATGTTTTAACTTGGGGGGGTTATGTTTCCTGCCCCTCGCCCCCCCACCCCTTTGCCCCTGGGTGTTGTTCTGACCTTCTGCGGCGTCTGCGTCGGTTTCTGTGCACCAGGTCGTAGGCTAGGAGGGCTGGGATGACAGGTAGGATGGGGTCCATGGCTGTCCGTCGCGTACCGGTGCTCCTTCTTCGCTTCGTCCTCAATTTCCCGGCAGTTTTTGGCTGCTGTAAAAAATGGTCCGTGCGGAGGTACGTAGGCATGAATCGTACTTGCTGGTCCGTAAAACGCTGCCGACGTCACGTACGCGATGTCCCGGATCTGAATTGTGGGTATTTTATTCCCGGTCGGTGTTTTGTACGACTCATACTGAAATGGTATTTCTGTACGAATCGTACTTGCGGGTTTGTAAGGTGGTTTTCCCGGGTACGAGTCGGACAGAGAATACGCTCCGTACGACCATTCGTACCCGGGTTTTACAGGATCGGAATCGGCACCTGAATATGTCAATAGTTTTGCAAATGTGTAATGTAGTGTACAGTGGGAATGTATACAAATAATGGTATAGGTTGAATTAATAAAAAATAAAGTATTATATATATTTACTAAAACATATTATTTTATAAGTACATTGATTTTAAATACATATTTTATTACAAATTCAAAGATTATTAAAATAACAAATAAATAATGAGACATGTAACTTTTTAATTGATATTTTTCTTTATTGTCAAGCATATATTAATGAAAAGAAAATATTTTATTAAGTATATTTAATATATATTGTTAGACATAGAGAAAAAAACACAATCTTTATTTTTCAGACATTATGGGCATCATTATGATGGCGGGCGGACACCGTAACGGAATGCGGGACCATCCGCCAGGGGTGCAGCGGTCCCGCACCTGCAATTAGGATGCCAACATGGCGGTGGCATCCCCCATTCCCATCATTGTGGCGGGCAGAGCTCACAGCACCGCCCGCCACAATGCTCGGAATGCACGTTGTGCATTGACATGCACAAGGTGACAGGCACCGGGCCTTGTCCATGCCAATGCAGTGGTATCCTACATGTGCATCCCCCACCCCCAACACACTGGGGGCCCGCTACGGCCCCCCTACAGTGAAGACCACATGCCTCTCCATGGCGGCAACGCCGCAATGGAAGGGCTGCTTTCCGCTGTCATCATAATATGGATGCACCATGTTATGCATGTTTTCTGCCCGGTCTTTCTGTCCGCCGCGGACCCCCCAGCCATCCTAAGATGGTGGGGGGTCTTTGAGGTGTGGATGGCAGGCGGATCGCCCCCACCGGGCCAGCGGTGACTACCGCTGGCCCGGCAGGGGTGATCCGCCCACCATCCTAATGGACCCCTCTATATTTAGTACATATGTATACTTCTATATATAATAATTTTGCAAACAAATTTTCAAATATTATTACACTTTTTATTATAGTTATGTACATTTTTTTACATATAATAATGTAGATTTACATTGCTTTTTAAACAATTTTTAAAATAAATTAATTTTTAATAAGTTATACATTATTATTTTGGATTGTGAACATTTATTGCTGTTACATGTACTGTAATTTTTCATTAACATATATGTTTTAACATGTTTTTATTACAAACACTTTTTATAATTGTATTTTTTCACATATAGAGGCCCATTAGGATGGCGGGCGGAGGCACCACCGCGGTGCTGGCGACAGCGGAAAATGCCATTTTCTGCACGCCAGCAGCGGTCCTCACGCCTGCCATATTAGTATGGCCAAACATAGCCAATTTCCCGTCCGCCGCGGTGTGACACGAACCGCCATCAAAATTGCCCCACCACTTCGGCGGTGGGAGCCAATGGAGAGCCACCGCAGTGCAGAATGACGTCCCGTCCGCTGTACAAATCAGGATGCCCCAAACAGCCAGTCACACCGCAGCGGAGAAACCGCCCAACCAGAGACGGTAGAAGCACGACTGTGGAGCGTGAAACCAGATTCCCGGTCCCTTCTACCCGGTCCCGACTGCAGTGGATCCAGCTCTACACGTCTTCCCGGTGCTGTACCTGATACACTATCAGCAAGTTATGCACTGTCACGGACACCGCCTCAGGTACGCAAGGAGCTAACCACTAAGCATGTGTACATCACATGCAAGAGAAGGAACATATAACAACACCCTTAGCCCATCAAATCACACATGGCTGGCACAGTGAGTGAAATTAAACCACTGTCACCTTTGTGCAACAACTCAGGGAGACAGCAAGGCAACCCATGCATAGGCACAGGGATGAAAGGAAGTCTCTGAAGTAAAACAGTGAACAGCCACACATCTGTATCCAACTACTTGACAGGTGTATGTCAGCAGCACAACACACAGGGCCCATTGTCACACTCCATGACTGTCAAACACAACTTAGATCCGTCACACATACCCCCCACAACCTCACACCTGCAGCACACAACACCAGTGTCAAACACACAGAAGGGTGCCAATAATGTAAGGTCAATACACTGACAAACAATCACACTCCCTGGGGGGGCATCCACAAACATCACAAACACTCAGTGATGCCTGAACCAATGCTGGCACAAAAACAGCAGCCAAACACAAACCTCACTAACAACATACACAGAAGTACAACAAGTCCAGACCTGAGCAGCAAAACTGTGGAAAGGCAATGGGAGCCCAGACAGAACAGGAGTACCCAACATCATCAGTCAGGAACAATGCACAGACAACATACCCCAACACAGACAAGCAGTGCATCATGTCAAAACAATCATGGACACAAACTGGGAGAAACGGGCCTACAATAAAACACAGACATACATACCACACCACCAATCAAGTAAACATGGTGTCATAGTGTACCACATGCTTGCACATGAACAATCCTGACAAGTGACAGGTCAAATATAAGAGGAGAAAACCCTAAGGATGTACCCAAAACAAGCCCAGGAACAAGAATAGCCCTGAGTGCATGTGACGGACACACAAGTAATGCACACTACACTGGCAACACACATCTGAATGAATCACAACACACCAACAACTCACACACACTGACATGCAAATAGAAATCACACACAGAGCATCTGTCAGCTGCAAGAGACAACACAGGCCAAACATTGCACACATCCACATCAAACACAAAACAGATGCACATGCCAATACATCACATTGGAAATACAGCTGGATATCAGGGGATGCACACCAGGCAAGGACAAGGCAACATACGCTCACAACACTGCATGCACGACAAGCAGTGTGTGCACACCAAACATACCAGTTCCACACAGATATGAGTGCCACACCATGAATCCCCACAACACAAATCAGCACAGCACACATACAACATCACAATCAGGAAGGAAAGCAGTACTTCAGCAAACACATATACAGCTAACCCAACACCCACAGATGCACAAGTCTGGGACACCCAGGTTCAAACAACATGACCAGAGGACTGTGCAGCACAAACAGTTGAACTACATACGATCAACCATGACTGCAAAACAATACAAGAAAATCACATATAACCAATTGGGTAACTGTCCTGAGTGGCACATTGGTCCTGTGCACAGATCAGCACCACAAAGCGTAGTGTAACAAAGAAAGTGGTGGGGAGGCACACACACTGGCAACCCAAGGGGACAGCTGACATGAGAGTGAAGTGGTGTGTATGTCAGTAGTGGACAGGTGAGGAGTGCCCCACACAAAAATAGATGGAGTGCAGACTCACAATGGGTAGACATCAGAAGCACAGATAGGGGATGTTATGACTCCACACCCCACATGCCATACTGGAGCCAAAAAAGCCTCAAGTGACAGTAATGCATGAGAAAACACAACCACAATGTCAGTGTGGCTGAGCAGGTCTGCACAGTGAGTACAAATAGTATCAAGGCTGATCAACCAAACACAACACTGACTTGCCAGTCACACACTCTACATACTCACAATTGGCACCAACAACAAGTAGGTGTCCCCCAGAAGTGCAAGGACACACGAACACACTGCACAGTACACAACCTACAACTCCCACATGTGCACAAACTCACAAGCACATGGCTGACGAATCATAATAACAGGCACTCAACTCCTGGGTGATACGTGAGCACTTGGGTGGTCAAGAAGTGTTCAGTGTGAAGGAGTGACTTTGTCAGTAGTGTTGATGTGTGTGTGCCCCTGCAATGTTAACTGCACACACACATCAACACTACTGACAAAGTCACTCCTTCACACTGAACACTTCTTGACCACCCAAGTGCTCACATCGAAATGTACCCATGTGACTAGGATGACTGGCCATCACAAGATGAGCATACACCAACACTGCTGGTCCCACATCAAGAAAGATCACACAGACATGATGACCCTGGCCAGCCTGCCTGCAATCATTTGGATAGAATCCCACTTTGTGCTGGCACTGCATACAAACATGACATGTGTACAATATAGTTAACCTGACCAAAGAATGATTATGATAACAGTAGTTCATCACAAACCACCATCATTGCACCCCCAAGCCTCAGAGTCATGAAGAACTGAAGTGCCTGTCACCTCAGCAAACCCCAGAAAATGTTAAACAAGCCATTGGCAATGTTGAAGTGGCATACAGAGCATGTGTCACATTAAACCATACCCACACAGAAAACCCTATATTTAGCAAGGACACTGACAAAGCAGACAACAGGAGTAACTGTCTTTATTCACATATTAAACATTGGAATCTTTATCGGACACATTGTAAGGAACAATTGATAGCACAAGTAACAGGAGCAGCTACTTCGCTTACCTCGATAACAGCGGAGCAGAGTTCGAGGGCCAGAATTAATAAGCTTCACCATTTTGCAGCGCAACCGACATTCTGAAATCGATGGATCACAATACAGACTTGATCGCCCCCGATTAGAAAACACGTCGACTGCACTACCCCAGCGGCGGGCATCGGTTCGGGAACATAGGCAACACGCATCATGGTCTCTGGGCTGATTCCTCACAGCGTTCCCCCTTCCATCAAATTTGTGACCAGTGGGAAGGAGATATAAGTAGAAGGCTTCCAGCAGGACCCAGAGATCTAGATAGCTGGACATCCCTGAGGACGGGATCGCCCCCAGCTGGCGTGATGGCACTGTCGTTGGACCGACTGCGGTGAACTGGAGTTATAGTTCGTGGCTGGCGTGCATTGCTAACTCCCCGGCAAATCCTCGCCAGCTCCAGGCAGCTACCCCCATCACAAGAGGCAGCGAACAGGAGCGGTGAACTGGAGTTACAGTTTGTGGCTGGCGTGCATCGCTACCTCCTCGTCATATCCTTACCAGCTCCATGCAGCTACCCCCATCACGTAAGGCAATGAACCGGAGCGGGGAGCCAAACTGCTAAAATAGCCACGCATGCATATCGCCCGGGAGGTGGGACAGTGCTGATCTATTTAAATATGCGGAGGTGCTCGGTACCGGAGCGTCTTTAAGATTGGCGCCTCCCCCACCCCGCTAGTGAATGACCAGGAGCAGAGGCTACCACACGATCGAAAGTGCTAACGTGGGCATCACATCACTCAAGGATTCAGCGGGACCTGTTATTCAGGTTAGTCATTGCGCACAACACAAATGCAGACAGGACTGCAGGTTTTGCACCTACCTCATGCTTGTATTTTGATCAATGGGCCCAGGTGTGAACCCCATCCATCAGTCCTGATCTCACTCTGCGCACGCTTGCCACATTGAAACAACTCTCACCGGGGCACCATAGGAGGATCACAGAGTGGTACTCTTGACTGTGGGAAGCACCTGGGTTTACCACAGACTGATGAGCAAAAGCCATTTTAGAAGCAAAATTCACAGTGAAGAACTTCAGTGCCTCTACAAACCACTCAAAATGGCTGCAATAGCTTCAAACAGCTATAAAGGACTAGCTAATCAGGGTTTGAATATGTAAGAAAGAAACATAGGACTTCCCCACAGGATTCACTACTTGGAAAATAAAGAAAGGACCAATCTCCACTATGTTGGTAAACATAAAAAAAGGACCACACCCTAGGAGGACACTTAATGGAAAGTGAAAGAGGACTACATCTCAAGAATAGGTCTAGACAGTAAACAGGGCGGCCATCTTGGACTGGCACATTCTAAATGGATGGGCTCCCAAAGAACACAGACAACTTCCTCACCTCCTAACCCAACAACTACAAAGGTGAGAGTTCCGCCTGTCAGACCTAGCGCCACCTCCTCCCTAAGGTGCAAACCATCGCCTGTACCCTACCCTGATCCTCCCCCTCTTACAAGCTTAATCCAGCATTATGGAGCGCACAGGCAGCCACACCTATTCCATTAAATACCCCCTAACTTACAAAAAAAGCAGCTAAAGGATTTAAACATAGCATTCTAAAAGCGCACCCTGAAACCCCAATCTCAGATCCCTACTTCTCAAGTAACCAAGGGCATATTACTAATGACATCATCTTCTGTGCTAAAAGATAAGCTCAAGGGAGAAAAGCCTTTCTCATTCTATTCACGGTCACCACCACGAGGAAAACAGCGCACGACTTACGCTATCTATCATCCCTTCCCCATCCTTATGCAATCATCGGACCGTAACCTAAACCTTCTAGATAATATCTTTCTTCGCATCAAAGAACAAGTTACAAGAACACACCCCACCCCCCCAGCCAATCACAATCACGGTTCAATTACCAACTCCCGATCTGATTCCCCATTAAATCAGGATTCCAAACTGTCCCCCCTACACATACATCCACCACAGACCTAACCAATGCCTGGGCTAACAAAACATACCGCCCTAAATCCCACTCGCACCCTACCACAACCACCACACTCACGGCCCCACTCACTCTCCATACCCCTACCACCCCTCACCCAGCCGGACCTCCCCCTCCTTCTCCCGGCACCAATACTCCCACCGTCCCACTCACTAACTTCAGCCAATTCATCACACTTCCTCAAGGCGCCACTCTTCTCCCCCATTCGTATTCCTCCCCCTACAATAATAATCACACGGCTCCAACCACACATATAACCCATACCTCCCATCATCCTAACGTCCTAACCATCCCCTCTATCACCACTTCTTGTACCACAGTACCTTACACAACCCACATCCAGACCCCACCACACCCAGCCTTTGCACTCCCCCTCTCCGTAGATACCCACACATTAAGACCTCAACACAAAGATAACCACACAGAAAGATCTCTTCACAAAGATCCCGAATAAGACTCCCCCTCAATATCCATACTAGACACAACTACACCACCCTTACTCACAGCCCATCCATTAAATAAGACAACGCTCACCCCAGACCCCAGACTAGACGAGATATTACTAGCTCTTCAACAAGTCAAAGCTGACATCCAAACGCTACACGATCTGATTCTTCAGCAACCCAAGCTCACGCGCTCTAAATCTGACTTCAGAACATACCCACTCATCAAAAATTTGAATCACACCCACCCACGACACGTAAACTTCCAAAATCAGGAGCTCCAAAGTTGGAGTACAATGCCTTACCCCAACGCCCCATCCCGCCCAATCAGGATGAATAACCCCCTATCATCTAACAAATTATTCTCCCTACTCGGCTCCTACGAGCAATCACACCTCTCAACTAACACTGGGCGCCCAGATAAGTTACGTATGGATTCCCTAATCCAATCTATCCCTATCAACACCCACAGAGCGACAAGACACCTTTCCGGAGGCATAGTTGAAAACAACCTCATATGAATCCCTCTCACACTCGAACCCACTACAGCACCCACCAAGACGCGGCTAAAATGTATACTCCTAATTTGCAGGTCAGCACATAGACATGGAACTGATATAGCAGACCTTTTACTCGCTAACGAACCTGACATCTTAATCCTGACTGAAACATGGCTGAAGGTTTCATCTACACCCATCCTGGACATCCTAGTACCCCATAACTATGACATTACCAGATTAGACAGAATTGATGGGCCGGTGGTGGGATCGCTTGTACACATCAGAGCAATCTAACAGTTAGTAACTCCAATGCCCCTGCACTATCCTCCTGTGAATACCTTGGTTTAAACATCTCTAGTAATAACAACCATATATGTTCACTACACACATTCTACCACCCGCCAGGAGAGAACCTCACATTCATAGAACACCTCATGGATATTCTAGCTACAAATGACGGCCAACACAATTTGCAAATAATCTTGGGTGACTTCAACCTACACTGGGAGGACCAGAATGACCATGGGGTCAATGGCCCCAAAGCCTTCCTCTCAGACCTTAATCTTAACCAAATCTGTAACAGCCACACACATAACAAAGGCTCATCCCCCGACCTAGTAATCGCAAAAGCTGACTCCATTCAGCCCAACTCAATCCTCCCCTGTGATTGGTCAGACCATCACATCATTACATTCCATGTCATGGAATCAGTCAAACGACTTTCAACACAACCCCCGAGAACAAAGATCTGGAAGAAGAATCTAAAAAACGTCGGTTCTGACCTACTCGTAACCTCTAATCATAACATCCTACAGCCCCAAGAAGACTTAACAGATGTACAAGGCCTGACCAACCACTACTTCCATTCCATGAACAGCTTATTAGTCAAAATAGCTCCTTTACAACTTAAAAGAATCACCAAAAAAGATTCAAAACCCTGGTATGACGATAGACTTAATGAAGACAGGCGATCACTAAGATCAATTGAACGACAGTTGAGATCTGCACCTTCAGCTGCCCACCTCAAGCTACTAAGAATCACCAGAAACTCCTACGTTAGAAAGATCAGACAATCTAATACCGACTTCTTCAGTAAGCAACTTGACCTAGCCAAGAACCATCCCAAAAAACTATTTGAGTTCATCAAAGCCCAAAACAAGAGTGTACTCACCAACCCCAAGGCTACCCACGACACCCTACCCACCTGTCAGGAATTTGCCTCCTTTTTCATCACAAAATCAGAAACCATAAAAACCAACCTGTTCAATGACCTTCTATCCCTTCCTGCCCCACAAAAGAACTCCTCATTGCCCCCGACAGGTGCTCCAGTCAAAGGCTCCACAAAATTCAACCTCCAAAACAACGCATCCTGGTCCTCCTTCTACACTTACAGTGAGGATACTATACAAAAAATGCTAACCGCCTTAAATGCCTCCAGGCACTTCACAGACCCACTCCTGGCTAACCACCTAAAAGACTTCATCCCACTGTTACTACCTCTCTGGACCAAGATTATAAATACCTCCCTCCATCAAGGAACCATTCCAGAAAATCTGAAAACAGGTCAGGTATCCCCTATCCTAAAGAAGCCAACAGTTGACCCATCGGACTTAAATAACTATTGCCCGATATCCAACATCCCCACTCTAGCCAAGCTCTTGGAAAAATGTGTTCACATGCAACTTAGCAACCATAATGAACAATTCAAACTGCTCAACCAATATCAATCAGGCTTCCGAGCAGGCCACAGTACTGAATCAGCCATGACCTACATAATAGACGACGCACTAAAAATTCTGGATCAAAACGAAGCCTGCTTATTCATCTTACTCGACCTTTCATCAGCATTTGACACCGTCAAACATGACAACTTGCTAGAGCTCCTGAGACACAGAATGGGATTATCTGGATCTGTGCTTCCCTGGTTAACCTCTTTCCTCCAAAATAGATCTCAAAGATTCAAGGTCAATCAATCCTTGTCCAACCTCGTGCAAATCTTACTAGGAGTACTGCAAGGCTCTTCCCTCTCACCCACACTTATCAACCTCTTCATGGAGCCACTCACCAAACTTCTCAGTCTCTCCAATGTCCACTTTCGCATGTATGCTGACGACACCCAACATACATCAAGATCCACTCATTTGAGGACATCAAATCTCTCAACTCAATGGTTAAAAAACTCAAACATGGTTGGCCGAAAACCATTTGAAACGTAACTCTCTCAAAACGGAATTCCTCCTAGTCGACCCCCCCCAATAAATCGCACATCATCCTCGATTGGATGAAGCACCTAACAGCACTCAATGGGCAACCTCTCATTGTCGAATCAGCGAAATCGCTGGGTGTGACACTGAACAGAGACCTAAAGATGCAGAAACATATCAGCGCCTCCACAAAAGGAGCGAATTTCCACATAAACACCCTGAGAAGACTGAAACCCTTTTTACCAGCAAACGACTTCAAACAAGCTGTTCAAGCCCTAATAATCCCAAAAGTGGAATATGGAGCTGTAGCCCTATGCTGCCTCCCCAGATCGACGACAGCCCCACTTAGAGCCTCTATCAACTCAGCTACGAGACTCATCACAGGTTAAAAAAGAAACTCTTACATCTCTCCAGACCTTAGAGCCCTCGACTGGCTACCGTTCTAGGCTAGAATTCATCTAAAAATCGCATGTATGACGCACAGGGCCTTACATCATAAAACACCATACTATGTATCTCAGAAACTGGTACTCTCCTCTGGTAATAGAGCCTCCAGGAGCTCCAGGAATCTTCTACTGAGACCACAACGATTTGCCAAGAAGAAAACTTACAACCGGTCCTTCTCTGGAATGGCTCCCAGGATCTGGAATGCTTTGCCCTCCAAAACAAGACTGAACCCTTCCACGGCCTCATTTAAAAAAGAAGTGAAAGTGATTCTCATGGCTAAATTCACTTGATTTACGTACTTATTACTGTAATATAATTACTAGTCTATATTATTGAGCACCTTGTATTGGAATCACCAATATTTAGATTTTTTTATGCTTGTAACTGTTTCCATCATTTGCCATGTAAAGCGCTCTGATACCCTTGTTGATGTATGTGGTGTGTGGTCACTATCATCAGATGTAGCCACTGGCAGGGGGGTGGCCAAAGGGACTGGAGCTGGACTCTGAGATTATGCCAGTTGAATGGCTGCTGTCACTGCGGAGGACAAAGACTGGACAGACCGGTGTAGCCCACCCACTTCTGAATGAATGCCCTCCATGAAAGCAACTACTTGTACCAACTTTTTGTCGTGGTCCTTGAAGGCATTGATGAGAGTTGTCTGGCCCACGCACAACTGGCGCAAAAGGTCCACAGACTCAACAATGATGGCAGCAGGGGAGACAGGAGCAGTGCCAGCGGTGCCTGGGGTGAGGATACTCTTCCCTTCTTACTGGTGAGAACACGGGCAGCACTAGTGGAAGTAGGTGGGAGGGTGGGCACTGTACGCTGTGTGGTGGAAGAGGCGGCAGAGTTCCCGCTCCCTGTGCTCGCCAACATAGATGTGTCATCGCTGGCGTCAGATGACGTTAAGGTTGGTGTCTCTGGCTGTGATTTCTCAAGCAGACTCCTGTCACCCTCCGAGGCACTGGTCACATCAGTGTCACTGTGCTCTTGTGTAGCAGTCGTTCTTGATGCCTCACCACTGGTGTCCGTCCCCTGTCTTTCCGTGCCCATGGGAGATGCTGCATGAGACAGAGATGTAGGGTCAGTTTAGTGGCATCAACACAACCATCATATGCAAGCAAAGCACGAAAAAAGATGATGATATCCCCATGTTGCACACTACCCTGCGCAGTAACATTGTGCAACCTCAATTCTAAATTCGAATTTTGCATACTATCATGCAAACGTGGCATAAGTGAGCCATGTGATGACCACACAGCCAAATAGCCTGCTGGTGGCTCCGCATAACAAGACACACAGATCCCTCTGAGCAAACCTAGGGCCCTGAGGAGGGAAAAGATGCACCTCCCAACATGTTGCCACTGTCACATCTGGAGGCAGCAGAAGTGGACAACGCAGATACAGACTCCAACATAACAGTCCACAATGGCCATGAGCTCATGCCATCCACCATGTCATACTTTGGGGCACAACTACAGTTGCACATTTGTGTCAGATTTGTAGTCCTCACAATTCTGACGTCAGGCAATGCACACATTGATGAAAGCACACTCAGATGATGCACACTGCCGTTCCCTTCCATAAGATGTCCCTGACTACCCCAATGCAGATGATGCCAGAAGGCCACGACTCAGAATGCAACGTCGAGGGCCATTACTCCAATGACATGAGAAAGTACAGGTAGGGCAAATGCATGACAGCTGCACCCAACACAGAGGCCATTTACAAGCCACTGCATCACACTACTGACATCACAGAGCCCAGTGCTGGCCCAGAATGTGAACACATGCAGCCACTCACAACCAAAGTCACCCTTCCCAGAATACTCACCCCCAGCTTGCTGCTGATGCTCCTTCAAACATGCATCCAGCTCAGGCTGTGTCACAGCTAAGATGCGGACCATTAGTGGTGTCATGCTCCTGCGCGCCAACCTGTCAGTCCGAGGGAGAAGCCCCAGCGTCATCTCTGCCACGTTTTTGCTCAACCGGCAGATGTCATCCCACCTCTTGTGACAGTATGTGCGCCGTCAGTTGGAGACACACAGAGCCTGCACCCTGCATGCAATGGCCCTCCACACGGCCTTACACATGCTGGTGGACTTTGAGCTGCATGCATGGGAGACAAGAGGGGGAAAAATCAGTGACACAGTGTTACGTACCACTTTCTCTCAGCACAGGAGCATAATACTAACTCAGCACAACTTCACAGATATGTCTTGTCTAGCAGATTCAATACAGCATCTCACATGGTACATTAGCATGGGAGAATCATATGCAAATGCATGCAGGTATGAGGGTGGACACAGTACCTGCCCATCTCATACACATGCAGGATGCCAGCACAGAAAGCTATGTGTAGTCTGCCCACCTCTACTATCCAGTTTGAGGGTGAGCAAGACATACATTACATTTCAAAATATGTTTCGGGGCAGACTCACTGTGTCCAACACTGCGCAGCCAACAATGTCCTTGCCCTGTGAATGGTTCACTGTGTCATGGAGGTCACATTGAGGGACATGATCTTACAACCCCACGCCCTTCTCACAAGGCCTGTTGTGTGCAATTTACAGGGCTGAAATGGCTCTTTGATGGATAGTCCAGAAAACAATAAACATGTTACACTCTGTACATTTAGTCATGTGTCCTTTGTCAGATTGGGCAGTGACTGTGCAGGCCAGGTGGGATCACACTGAGGTCCAACCTGGTGCATCAGAAATGTCACATGAAGGGACAGATTGAGAGCGTAAACAGTGCCTACACATGCCAGTCAGTACACATGCTTGTGGAAATGGAAGGGGATGTGCACAAAAGTACGACAATCTGCTGTCATAGGTGAATTACCACCAAGAGTGTCACCCTCTGGTATTAAAGTCCTGAGCATAGTGCTGACCTATACATGAGGCAAATTTTGAGTCAGACACAATTCCATCAGTACCCTCTGGATGTAAACCCTTGCTAAGGCCACAGATGAGCCTGTGAAGGACATCAGGGACCCACACTTTCATTCACACAAGCAATTACTGTCCTGACTCCTGCATTACCAACTTGCTGCGTCACTGTATGGCTGACAAGACAATACATGTCCCTCCAATTTTGATGTGCAGGCAGGGAAACGTGTGAAATAGGCTACACACCCCTTTCCCCTGGAGACAGCATGCTAGGCAGTGCATCACACAACCCCACATTCTCAGGCACATACTGCAGCAGATCAATGTCATGTGTGCACCCCCTGCACTCTCACTTCCACTCTGAAACAATTACCACAACATTTGGAGCACCATATAGCCTCCCATACTGTGTGAGCACCTCGTACACCAGGACCTCCAGCTCCTTGGTGGTGAAGGGACTGGCCCGGATCTTCTCAGTCCTCATCATCACTGGGTCCAGGAGACAGTAGCAGCAGCAGTTGGTGGTGAGGGGTGTCATGCAGCAGGCTCTGGAGACAGCAGCAGCAGTTGGTGGTGAAGGGTGTCAGGCAGCAGGCTCTGGAGACAGCAGCAGCAGTTGGTGGTGAGGGGTGTCAACCAGCAAGCTCTGGAGACAGGAGCAGCAGCAGTTGGTGGTAAGGGGTGTCAGGCAGCAGGCTCTGGAGACAGGAGCAGCAGCAGTTGGTGGTGAGGGGTGTCAGGCAGCAGGCTCTGGAAGCTGTGGACATGTGAGGCTCTCTCCCACATATATAGAGCCCCCTGGGGTAGTTTCAGTGGTTCTAAGCTGCTGCAATTGGTGTTCCAGGTCAGCCCTTTTCAAATGCATCCAATGACTGGCTCCGCGGTGGCGGAGCACGCCTACCGTGATTTTCAAAATTGCTGTAGTCTACCGCGATTGCGGTTCCCATTGGCTGGCCTGTAAGGGCATGGGACATGGAGGTGACACACCGCAGGTGCCAGGTGGTTACTACCGCAGTCATGCATCTTTCAATTGCATCCAATGACCGGCCCGGCGGTGGCGGAGCACGCCTACTGTGATTTTCAAAATTGCTGTAGTCTACCGCGATTGCGGTTCCCATTGGCTGTAAGAGCATGGGTAATGGCGGTGACACACCACAGGGGCCAGGCGGTAGCTACTGCGATAGGGCTGCCATACATTGCTAAGGATGACCGTGATTTGGGTGGCAGAGCATGCCATCCACCATTTGACCATGGGTATATGCCTGTCACTACCACGATTGTGGGTGCCATACATTGCTAAGAATGACCATGATTTGGGTGGCGGAGCACTTTGACAGCACCTGTGGACACATCATGCTGTGTCAATGACCAATGGGCAGTTCTCAACAGTGCACAGTGGCCACATGATTAATGGCACATGATTGTGCACACAATGCAAATACACAAAAGAGACGGGGTATAAGGCAGAATCTGATTGCACCAAATCACTTAGTCAGGTCAAAAATATTAATGTTCTTCGGGTGCCAAGGATCATGAGGTTAAATACCCCTAAACCCCCTTAGGGTCAAAGACCCTACAATTTATCAACAAATCACTGTGATCCAGCACTCCACAAAGTTATTTTATGATCATAAAATATGTCTGTCCATTCAGCAGGAGTTGTTTCAAAATTGATTCTTTATTGGGTTCTTCTTCTCTTTACATATATAAAAGACACATACAGCGTAGCTGACGCGTTTTGTCCTGGAGGACTTCTTGAGGGCAAACTTCTGAAGTATAAAAAGGGCTTTGTCTTATTCTCCTCGAACACCACAAAATGTAGCTAAGTGAATCCCTCCATCAAGCGGTCCAAGCAGTCCACTGCATAGACCGCTAGATGGAGGGATTCTGCTCTGATACAGTGAAATTATTATAAACTACATAAGGGTGAAAAACAAATTGAAGAACTATGAACAATCAAGTAAAATAATAAAAGGTAACTTATTTAGTCTGGCCAATTAGAGGAAGGCTTAGCTACATTTCGTGGTGTTGGAGGGGAATAAGACGAAGCCCTTTTTATACTTCAGAAGTTTGCCCTGAAGAAGTCCTCCGCGACGAAACGCGTCGGCTTCGCTGTATGTGTCTTTTATATATGTAAAGAGAAGAAGAACCCAATAAAGAAACAATTTTGAAACAACACCTGCTGAATAGACAGACATATTTTATGATCATAAAATAACTTTGTGGAGTGCTGGATCACAGTGATTTGTTGTGCACACAATGCCAATGTAACATTTACCCCACTGATGACTAGGGGTGGGCAGAATTTGTGTAGTCGCGCTACGCAAAGCTCCGTGAAACGGTAAAAAATCTCCGCGAGGACGCAGAGTTCCACAAACACGCGGAATTGCTTGTTTCGCCCGTTCGCGATGATTTTTTCGTGTTCGCGAACGCTATTTGTGTGCTCGGGGCCAAATATCTTGCGAACACGCATTTTGAAAGCGCGAACAAGCAAAACATTCTTCGAAGCCGTGGATCGCGGAATTTTTGAAAACTCCGCGTTCTCCGCGGAACACAAAATTACCCAAATTCCGCGAGCGGAACGGAATTTACCGCCCAGGCCTACTGATGACTACACATGCCATGATTTTAAACATTGCCATGAACTCCCTCACATGTCACTTGTGATATTGCTGGGCATGTACACAGAACAGTGTTGTGATGGACTCTACAATGGGCACACATGTGAAGTGATGAATGTCTGACTAAGCAAAAACCAAAGGAAATGATGGACGGAGTGTTGAACATTGCAAGCACTCGCCCCCAGTTAACTGATCTGGGTTTAATCCATCACTGTTCTTTAGCCCACTTTGCCACCCCAGTTCAGACATGGCCATATGCAAATCAGTCCGACCCTGTGCCTCATGGGAACAGTCCAGCCCGAACTGCCAAGCCATGTCTTCCCTGGACCGGAAACAAGCTTCCTAGGACCGGTTTCTGGCATTTCAGCCTTCTTCAGCCAGGCTTGCTTGAATCCAGTGGCAAAGTGAGCAAGGGACTCACGTCTGAGCATACCCTGCCAACTTATGGCGAACAAAGCAAAAACCAAAGGAAATGATGGACGGAGTGTTGAACATTGCAAGCACTCACCCCCAGTTAACTGATCTGGGTTTAATCCATCACTGTTCTTTAGCCCACTTTTCCACCCCAGTTCTGACTAGCCATTGTGCATATTTGACTGTCTACTTGTCGTGGCTCATGCACAGACTTGTTGTTTACGCACAGACTGGGCTCATTGTGTTGTTGATGTGTGCCCGGTTCGACTTACGCAATAATATGTGACAGGTACAGCAGCTAGGTAGGAGACAGTAGTGTTGCTGTTTCACACATATGCTGTTGGAACTACTCCCAGGGCTGATCATGTAAGATGTGGCCATATCCCTTTGGGTATTCACATAGTCTGATATTGTTTGGTAGGTGCTAGCTGTGTGAAAATTGGACATGTGTACGGATGTTGTAGCTGAAGGTGTCCCTACATGTGTGTTGTGCTGTAAGCTAAATTGTGATGCTAGTCATTGTTGGCGTTGTGTCAGTCAAAATGTAAGATGTCGGACACATCTCCTGGTGGATTGCATTGACGTGTTCGCTCGCATCTCCCCTAGAAGGAGACCAAATATGTATCGTCCCTTCACAGTGCTGACAGACATAGAGGATGAGGAGGTCATACGGAAATTCCGTCTGGATCGAGCCACCCTATGTGCTATGCTGGAGCCCCACCTGCAGCTTTGCAGGACATATCCGAGTGCTTTCCCACCAATGTCTAAGATGATGGCGGCCCTGCATTTTTTGCTTCTGGATTATTCCAGTACATGGTGTCCAGCGCAGGTGGGATGTCGCAATCTATGTTCAGCATGGTGCTATGTGATGTCCGCTATGATGATCTAGAAGGACAGTGTCAGGCTCCGTAGACCGGTAAAGCACTGACTGCCCAGTAACGAGGTGAGAATCAGGAAGTCCCGACAACAAAACTACATTTCCCAGCATCCATAGCATGAGCACGCTCCATGTGACTCAGACGCTGTTCAACCCGGATATAGGAACGGCAAACGCTCCAAACGCTGCAGATTATTTGGATTTCCTTCGACTCCAGCAGCGTTCCTGTCCTGAAGACCTAGGTGGTAAGAGTGCCCACGCACCTCGTTCTTGTTCCTTGCTTTGTGTTCATGGTGCATGCGCGCTTGAGAACAGGCATTCTCAGCGTTTTCTTGGCCCATGCATTTCTGTTGGGAAAAACAGCGTTTTCAGCTGTTTCATACAGAGAAACCTAGCGGGCAACATTTGACTTGTTTCTGTTTTGGATTGGCTGGTCCGTTGGTTAGGTGGTGTAATACATGTTACTCCTATAACAGAGAAACTTTGTTGTGTTTGTGGAATACTGATGGATGTTTTCTCCCTTCGTATAGTGTTTCATGTTGGAAGTCAGCAATCACCCTCTGCTCTCTTCGGGTAGAAACCCCTCTTTAATTTCCTTTACAGGGAGAATGTTATAGTATTCACTAGAGATACCTCACAGAGCGTTTGCCTGATTTGTTATTTTGTTGCATCAAATTTGGTATTTACGATGTTTATCCTGTGTCATTCATAGGTCTCCCTCCTTGCTGTTCCTATCCTTTCCTTCCCTCACTTGACTATCCCACTAGTTCGCGTGTATTCATATTCCGGATTTGGGGCAGTCGAGAGGTGGACCCCTTATAAGCATCAGCACAATTCCAAGGATTCTGGAAGGCAGAACCTGACAGACAGATATATCCATTTCCCCAGGAAGCATGAATTGGCGGCTTTGAAGGGAGATTTTTATGCACTTGGGCACATCCCCAATGTTGTTGGTGCCATTGACTGCACACATGTTGGTCTGGTTCCACCACAGGCACGTGAGCACATCCACAGAAACAGGAAGCATTTCCATTCCATCAATGTGCAAGTGGTGTGCCAGGCGGATATGATAATCTCACATGTCTGTGCCAAATTCCCTGGCTCGGCCTATGACTTGTACATCATGTGTAACAGCATTGCGCCCCGATTGATGGATAATCTGCTTCTGGATCATTCATGGATTGTGGGTGAATACGAAGAGTCCGGTAGCGTGCTGTGTGTTTGACATGCTGTCCTCTGCCACACTTACATTACAAAGTTGCTCTGTGTATCTCCCATCTAGGTGATTCAGCATATCCCAACCGTCCTTGGTTGCTGAGCCCACTGTGGAATCCCAGGACCCCAGCTGAAGTCCTCTACAATGATGCCCATGGGAGGACACATGGTGGAGCGTACTTTTAGTCTCCTGAAGTCACGTTTTCGCTGCCTGGAGAAGACCGGAGATGCACTGATGTACTCGCCCAAAAAGATGTGTCAGATTGTAGTTGCATGCTGCATGCTCCACAACCTGGCCTTGCGCACGGTGATCCCCCTGCTCCTGGATGCTGATGAGCAGCCAAAGCCCCGCCTGCAAACCAACCCATGTCCAGTGACGAGGATAGTGGAGAGGAGGAAGGTGTTGACCTGCATCAACAGCTCATCAACCGCTACTTCACTTGAAGGTGAGTGACAATGTACAACAGAACCATTGTCTGCTGATGTCATTGTTGTTGGAAAGGTGTATGTGAGCTTTGTGACTGCAGCCTACTGTTGACTCAGTGCTGGCTGCCAATGTTTCTGGAACAGGGTAGTTTGGCACAGATAGAGGATGTTTATGTCGGTACTGTTGCTCATTGTAATGTGTGCAGATTGGAGTTCCCTGATGACAAGTGTTGTGTGATGGCTGTGATGCCACCACCTGACTAGTGAATTTTGTTCTGTTGTGTTTTCCTAGGTCACTTCTGCCTCTCCTTGCCTACAAACAATCCGTACTCCAGGCACATTGTAATCATAGTGAAGACTGCACATCCTCGAATAAACACGGTGCAGACACAACAACATGTGTGTGTGAGGTGTGTTTATTTACAATGGGTACATGTGACGGGGGAGTGAACATTTAAAACAAAAGATGAATAGTGAAGCTGTGAGTTGTCAGAGATGGTAGATGAGAGAATCGAGTAGTCACCACATTGATGTGGTGACCCAGTCCAACAAACGGATGCCATTAACAAGGCAGTGTGGGGAAGGACAGTCAACAAAATCAATGCAATAGTGAAGAGGGTTGCCATCATGGCTGGCTCCTTGATTGGTGTTTGGCAGGTGCTTTGACACGGGTTCCTCCCTTGGATTTCTTCGGACAGCCCCATGGTCGTTTGGTAGGGGGGGCCTCTGCTGCAGGGCCAGTGGGGTCTGAGGAGTCCCCCCTCTCCGTGCCCGCAGGGGAGAATGTGGAACTGTCATCCTGCAAGCGACCGGAGGGAGGTACGGTGTTGGTTGTGCGGCAGGCTTGTCCCTCAGAACCACCACTAGCTGTCCCAAGAGATCCACAATTTGGCCCATGCGGGTGTTGATGGACCTCAGCAGCAAGACGAGCTCACATGAACCTTCCTCAGCCCGGCCCATTCATCCCTGGGCCCGTTCATAGGCCCCAAGGACTCTGGTGATTTTGTCCAGGGCTTCGGTTCCAGTGTCCTGTTGGCTGTCACGGACCCTTGCCCTCCCACCTGCCCTGCTGCCATGGACCTGTTGCCTCACCACTGTAGGCACCTGCCTACTCTCCCTGCCCTCCTCAGTTGGTGGGGTGGGGTGGTCATCCTCTGGGGCAGGGAGAGGGTTGCAGGCAGCACTGGTGGTGGTGTAGACCACACAAGTCGTTACAGCAGGGGTCAGCATAGATGTTGTTGCTGCTGCAGGGGGACTATTGCACCCTGGCTCACCAGATGGGCTGGCTTCGAGCTCCACGTCCTCCAAATCCAGGGAGTCCTCATCCGAGAGTCCATGTTCCAAGGTGGAGACTGACTCTGCAGGTTGATGTTGTCGTCCTCTGCAGTCAGTTCTTGGACACCTGTGGGACAGAGGGGAAATGGTGATTGACGGACACCCCTCAAGCTTTGTGTTCGATGTCTCTTATATTACTGGTTAGGCAACACATAGTTGACTATTTCACACATTGTATGTCTGTACAGTAATGTTCCTCATTACATGATTTGGAGGTACATACATTAAATTTACATGGTGTGACATGTCGAAGGATACCATGCCCCACATGTCGATTCTGTGATTAAGAGGACATGTTGTCATCTGACAACTTGCGGCAATACAACTTGGTGTGATGCATCTTTGCTGATTACTCTGCCTGTCAGACGTTACATCTGCGCATGTACAAGGCATTGTCATCTCATGCATACCTTTGTCATGTCCTGGGATTAGATTTTTAGGTTTGACAGACCAAGCTTTGTATTTTATTTCATATGGTCCTTCAAGCTCTGCCCCATGTAACTTCCAGATAGCATTCAGTGCTGTGCATGTTTGTGCCCTAATTTGCTTTGGGGTGGGATTTGGTGACTCACACTTCTGTTTCTGTGACAGTTAATTACGCTTAGCTGACTGCACACTGTAATCAGCAATTGTATCTGTGTCAATTTTGTTGGGATGTGATGGCTGCTGTTGTCATTTGGCTCGATGCTTTTTGAGAGGAATGGCGGGGTGCATGCACTGTCTACTTACCTGTTCTGTTGTCACATTTGGGTGGAATTTGTGATACATCTCTCTTGGTGTGTGGTGGAGTGCTCCATCCTTCTCAGGGGTGGGACAAGAGAGAATAAGATGGCAACCTACCTGTTAGGTGAAGGTGAACAATACAATGGCTGACACATGCATCTGGGTGGGATAGGAGTGCTCCATCTTGCTAAGCTTGGGAACAAGGGGCCATGGTGGGAGTAGTTTTGCCGGCCACCCAGCCCCAAACAGCACAACCTGGGAAGATGGCTACCTACCTGTAAGTTTGGTTGTTGTACTACAATGGCTGCCACATGCTTCTGGGTGGGGGGAGTGCCACATCCTGCTCAGGGGTGGGACAGGGGTGCCTGGTGGGAGTAGTAGTGCAGGCCTCCCAGCCCCTAACAGCGCTCCCTGTGAAGATGGCTACCTACCTGTAAGTTTGGTTGATGTACTACAATGGCTGACACATGCTTCTGGGTGAGAGGGAGTGCTCCAACTTTATAAGCTGGGTAACCAGGGGGCATGGTGGGAGTAGTAGTGCAGGCCTCCCATCCCCAAACAGCACAGCCTGGGAAGATGGCTACCTACCTGTTAGGTGGAGGTGAACTATACAATGGCTGACATGCTTCTGGGTGGGAGGGAGTGTTCCTTCTTGATAAGCTGGGGAACAAGGGGGCATGGTGGGAGTAGTAGTGCAGGCCTCCCAGCCCCAAACAGCCCTCCCTGTGAAGATGGCTACCTACCTGTAAGTCTGGCTGTTGTACTACAATGGCTGCCACATGCTTCTGGGTGGGGGGAGTGCCACATCCTGCTCAAGGGTGGGATAGGGCTGCCTGGTGGGAGTAGTAGTGCTGGCTGGCTGAACACAAGCAACCCTGGGAATGTTGCAGGCTACCTTTGGGGTGATTTAGATGGAGTGGATGTTACATCTGAGGTATGTGTGATGGGTATTGTGGTGCATATGAATGTACTTGGGCCTAGGAGGTGTAGCTTTGTAGTTGTGCAAGGCAGTACATGGCAGTGTAAGTTTTTACATGTATTTGTCCTTACCATCCTGAACTCCCCCGTCTATTCCTTTGAGACTCTCTGGATGCAGTATGGCAAGCACCTTCTCCTCCCATGCAGTGAATGTTTTGGGTGCAATGGGAGGGCCACCACCCGTCCTCTGAGCCAGCTCATGGTTTTTGTTTTCTCTTTTCTTTCACAACCCTCTTCAGGTCATGCCACCTATTCATGACTTTCTTTTTGAGTGCGGGGTGGTCCCTACTACATTGACCTTGTTGACTATCCCCGCCCACATTTGTGCTCTTGTGGTTAATGGTGTCTGTTGGACCAGGATACCAAACACTTGTGGTTCTACTCTGACTATCTCATCTACCATGACTGACAACTCACTCTCTGTGAATTTGGGCATTTTCTGTGTTACCATGTGTGTGATGTGGTAAAGGTTTGAGGTACAGTTGTGGGGGTGGTGGGGGTGGTGTAGGTGGTGTGTATGTGGTTGTGCTGGTGTAATGTGTGCAGATTTGCCTCTCCTTTGTGCTCTGGTGTTGGGCCCTTCAGTTGTGGAGTATTGCAAAGGATTCTGGCCAGGGAAGGGGCTAATTTTATGCTCCGCTATGTGGGTGTGTCAAAATAGAGTATTGCTGTCAGGTGTGTTGTGCTGGGATTTGTATTTTTGATTTTGCCATGGGGGTGTGTCATTTGGAATATGTGAGGTGTTTTTGGGGGCAGGGCTAGTTTGCTGTGTGCACTTGGTGGCCTTGTTGTGATTTTATTTTGTCGGCCGCCATTTTTTTCACGGAGAGTCCGCAGCGATGGCTATGCTAGAGCCCTTCTGTCGGCTCTCCCATTCATCACTGTTTGTGACCGTGGCGGTCGGAAACAGCGAAACGTACCGCTGTCGCATCGGGGATATCCTAATTTTCCGTGCAGTCTCTCCGCTGTCCTGGTGGCGGTTTGGTGTGTTTCCACCGCAAATCCGACAACTGCGGACGGATTTTCGCCTGCTCCGCCCACTACGGGTGGTCTTTGGTGGCCTCGTTCCACCACAGTCAGATATTTTGGGCGGTTGATCCTAATCGGACCGCTGGTTTTGCCGCGGTACCGGCGGACGGTTGATTTCCGCTACCATGGAAAAATCCAACTGTTTAAAAATTAATTCACCAACCGTAACTCCACAAATGATAAACCATAAAAATAACGAAAAATGTATTTAAAAAACCAAAATACCTCCATGAAAACTCAAAATATTAAGGAAGTGTAAAATAATTATAAGTTTACTAAAAGTAATACACACTTCCTTATATAAAAGAAATTCAATCTTCTCCCAAATGCAACTTCAAATGACCAAAACCTGTAAAGAAAACGAACAATCCCACCCACACATACAGAAAAACATTAACATAATACTAATACATTCATTACTAGCATCATATTTAAACATATTGACACATATCTATACATTTCTAACATATACCGCTAAACAAACTGACGACATATCGCTAAAACATAACTAAAACATAAAACTCACCAAAACTTCAAAAGCCTAGCACTACACACACTACCTAGCACTTAACTACCTTCAAATTAAACTAAAAGTAAAGATTAAATAAAGAAAATTAAACTTACCGTAACCGATGCGACATAGCTTCCAACCGCAAGCTTCTCCCCTCAGAAATGACCTAAAACAAATGCGAGCAGTTACAAAATACAAGTTAAAAACAAATATGGCTGCTTTAAACAATAAATATTTCTCTATTTCTTTAATAAACTGTTAGAACATTATAAATACATTACTAGAAATTCTTCTAAAAATATTACAAATGATTACATATTTATTAAAAATTAGGTTATACTTTTTCTGCAATGTAAAATTATAATAAAAAATATTATAAAACATGTAATAATTATTATTATAATTCTATAAATATACATGTTATATACAATGCATAATAACAATATGTACTAAATAAAATAAATGTTACATGTTATAAAAAATGTTTGTATTAAATAAATCCATGTAAAAATGTTGTATTTAGGTTGCCTTCTGTGTCCAGATCTGTGTAGCCTTCCCACCCAGGTATCCTCAAAATAGTCAGGAAGGGGACTTAGGGGCTCATTACGATGGCGGAACGATCACCACCGCCAGGCCGGCAGTGGCGATCGTTCTGCCATCGTAATGAGATTTACCCACTGCTATATTAGGATGGCAGGGGGTATTGCGGCAGACGCAAAGTACGTCCACCGCTTTACCACCGGTGGCAATAGTTATGATTGCCTGCCGGGTGGAGCAGAGGCACTAATATGGTGGTGGTGCCTAGCAGACACTGTCCGCCATATTAGTATGTGGGGGCTGAACTGACTTCCCATAGCGGCATCCTCGCCATGGAAAGGCTGGCGGGGATTGGTTTTGGGGGCCTGTTGCGGGCCCCCCATGTGTCTGGGGGAGGTGGGGTGCACTTGGGGGGTACCTATGGTACCCTCCAACATTTTGCTGCACCAAGTGGCAGTGACATGCCAAACATGTGATTTTGACATCGCGACGGGTGCTGCTGTCAGCAGCACCTGACGCAATGTCAAATTGCTGAATGCGACTGCCATGGTGGCGGTCGCCTCCTAGTTCGAGGTGTGGGACCAACGCATGTCTGGTCACTGGTGGCCGGTCCCAACACCACGGGGATGGCGGGCAGACTCAGGTCCACCTGCCATCCTAATGAACCCCTTAGTTTTTGTTCATTTTGTTGATAGTATGCACTTTCTATTAATAGGTTGCAGTGTTCGGCTATGTCAGTAACTGGGACGTAGGTCAGTGCTATAAGTTTCTTTATTTGATATGCAAAAGAGCTATTTGTTGCATATTCAACACTTAGGGCCAGATTCTGATCCCATCCAGAAAGCCCTCCGCACAGCACGGATCCGGAGGGCTTTCCTGACGAAACGTGTTCCAGGCGTCCGAGCGAGTGAGCACGATGGGTCCTTAAGCATACAGACTCGATTCGCTCGGATTTCCATTGAAGTCTATGGGAGCCTGTGTACAGACGCGAGTACACAGGCTCCCATTGCAGAAAATGGGTGGGTGGGTCAAAGTGGACACCCTGTGGCAGGCACCCCATGGTACCCACCACACTGTGCATGCTCCGAGGCTCCTACTCGATCTGGCTGATTGACACGTGCATCGTACTTGGTCGCTTGGATTTGGGACCCATTGCGTTGCACGAGTCGACTATGTTGTAGTCGTTCAGAGGGCTTCACTGACCAGTACAAGTCGCTCGGATTGCGAGGCGATATTCACATCGTACTTGCTCGCACATACACCGGTATGAGTCGTTCGGAAACCGGAGCTAAGAATCCAACTCTCTCGATATGGATCCCATTTGGAGCCCTTCTGAACGAGATCGGAATCAGGCCCTTAGTGTGGATTTTTGGAGGTGTCTCCAAATACATTAATTAACATGATATTAGCAACGCTGAATTGCTGTGTGAGGGTAGGTTTTTAGTATTGCATTTATCATTGCCTGCTCAAAATCAATGATTATTTTTTGGGGAAAGTAATTATTGTTTTCCTGTTTAATTTTTGATAGTAGTTCAATATAGGTGGAGTTTTGCTTATTTGGTAATAAAGCATATAGAAAAGGAATGTTTGTATTTTGGTATAGTGCATAGACAGTATATAACTGATATCATGGTTTAGGAAAATTTTTAAAAGTCCCGTCCATCATCCAAGTTTTAGGCTCTTGGAGTTTTAGTAAATTATTTGCAGTTGCACAAATAATAATTCTTTTATCCTTTGATTTGTTATCATAAAGCAGAAATTGTTCTTCATTATGTGTAATTGAGAGTTCATGTGGAATTTCTACTTCTTCAAATATTTTGGGGACAGGTGTGGTGGTGGTATTAGCTTTTTTTGTTCTAGCTCTTGTTCGTTTTAGGGAAGATATTGAGGGCATTTGGCCAGTAGCATGTTGTGGTATTTTGGGGAGCATTTCCTTAAGAATTTCTGTGGTAGACTTTTCTGATCTAGTGCTAACTTCTTTGATATCGTCTAAAGCATTTCTAACCTCATCTTCAGTAACGTTAGGGGGTCGTTATGATCCCTAACATACAGTACAGTTGTTTCCTTAGTTGTAGCCCTCCCATAACATTTATTAGAATAGTATTTACTACATTTCCAGTTTACTTTCATTCCAGTTTGCTTTTCTTGGGTATACACATACCCCAACATAGTTAAAATGTTCCTTCAGTCATTGTGATGTTTCAAATGCTAAGAAAAATGTCTATAAAAATTACTAAACATATTACTGTACTGTTTTATTTTTTTAAATATATACTTTGTCATTTATATACTTACAACGATGAATTTGAAGTTGTTTTCAATGCTGATGCTCTTTCTTTGCTGTTTGATTTCAGTTTTGTTGCTGACATTTCTGTTGATACAAAAAAAGTAATTTAAATAATTTTGTTTAACTGTGTATGAAGTGGGGGGAAGTTGGGATAAAGTTTCTGTTTGGTTGGGTATTTTAGATAATTGTTTTAGTTTAATTTAGTTTGATACTTATTACTTACCTTACTTCCAAGTAGATTTTTCACAGTGTTCTGTAGCTGTTTGGATGTTTTCAGAATTATCTGTAGAGGAAACATACATGTAAAAAATATATATTAATTATTTTGTCAGTATAAATAGTTGTTTTAGAAGATCAGCAGTAGCATCAGATTATAAATGTTATTTTACTTAATTTCTGGAGTTGGAAATAGAGTTTTCTTTAATGAAGTCCTGTGTTCTGTCAGCAATCCGGCAGAGTCTCGCCTTCTTGTTTCTTTTTGGTTTGAGGTGTAAAATACTAATTAATTTCCGTGTGTTTATATAGAGTTTAATTAATAGTTTGCTTATTTCATTGCTTTATTTTAATAGTGTGTGTATTTCATTGGTTGTGAATTATTGTTTTAATTGTTTTGGTCGTTGCTTTCCATATATTATAAAAGCTAATTAAGATTCAGCTATTGCATTTTTGTTTTACTGGTTTAGTCTATTAAATGTGAATTATATTGTTTTAGATGTTAAATAACATGTCCAATTTATATAGGTATAATATTTATATAATTATTAATGATGTGTTTTTAATATATTTTATGATACTATATTTAAATATCTGTAAAACAGGTTGTCTTTAATTTATTTTGTAAGTTGTGTTTGTTTATTGATAAATATATATTATTTGGATCAAGTCTTGTATGTTTATAAATTTTTTAACATGTCGATATATTGTTTTAAACGATATTATTAGTATCTATATTGTTGTTATTGATATTATTGACATCTTGTATCTTTTTCAAACATGCTCAATATTTTTTATAACTATATTTTTGTGTTCGATAATACTGATATCGATGTAAGTGTATGACGATATTTTAGTGTTGATATTAGTGTATTTTTTAAAAATAAGTATAGGATGTCGATATTAGTGTAATCGATAATATGGTAGGTCGATATTGTGTCTTTCGATATTATGTCAGTGATTCATCTTAGAAGATGTGCTACTTGAATAGGCATATGAAATGAACAAGGGCAACCTTATGGACCCTGGGGAACTTGGACATAGAGTAAACAGAGAACAATGACACCTTCAGATGTATTCAAGAATTCGGGTTCACCAGTGATTCACTCATTCAAAGCATCAAGCACTCATTAGAAACAGTTCAGAGGGTTTTTTCTCATTTTAAATATAAACTAATCATCAGAAAAATATCAAATGTGCTCAGTGCATTTGGTGGAATACACAGCACTATTCAGACAGTGCAAATGTGTGTGAAATTGACAAAAATATATATTACACCAATAGAAAAATAGTGGCAAGCCCAATAGAACAGTAATCAAATATACATATTTTCCTCTGGATCAAATGCGGTGTGGTCGACAGCATTTTAATCCTGTAGTTAATTAAATGGACAGCACCACGTCAAAAGCAATCAAACTGACCAAAATGACCTGAAAAAGGACCTGGAACTGTTAGACAACCATCATGTGCAGCCCACAGAATGGGATACAGTAGACTGCTTCACTAAGTCAGCTTACGTTGTGGAAGTCCAGGTGGGCCCTCTGAGATGTACTAAGAAGAGGTACAAAGACAGAGGTTGAATAAGTCTGAAAACAAAACAAGAAGGTGCCACAAATGTGAGTCGTAACATAATAGAGATGACGGAGGAAGACTGAAAAGGTTCCAATACATTAGCACGTCTAAATGTTTAAAGACAACAGAAGCTCACCTATGATGACAGATGAGAAAGTAAACAGGTACAATAGAAAGGAAACCATTGCACAAGTGAACACTGGTGAAGCCCTGCAGTACGACTGTCACTGTCTGAAGTAGGAACAAAAAGACAGTTGTGCGGAAAAACACAAATAAATTAAGATGGCACCCGAGTGAAGTGATTGATTGTGATTTGTTACAAGCATGCAACAAGTGATAAATGCTCACCTACAATTAGAGGGTAAACCATTGGAGCTGAGAAAAGAGAAACCATCATGAGCTGTTTCTATGCTGCTCAATAAAAATAAAGATCTTCTACATTTTATACATGAGTCCGGTAAACAAAGAGGATTTTGAAAAGACCTTGTACACCATATTTACAGTGAGGACATAGGACATAGGGGCCGATTACGATGGTGGACGGACTGGAGTCCGTCCGCCGTCGTGGTGGGAATCGGGACCTTCTGCATTACATGCAGCGGTTCCGCACACCAAATTAGTATGCAACTGCCACCATGGCGGGCACATCTTGCATTTTAACATTGCGGAGGGTGCTGCAGATTGCAGTACCCGCCGCGATGTTAGAAGTGCATGTTGTGCATTTCACTGCATTACGTGGCAGGCACCACACGGTGCCTGCCACTTGGTGCAGTGAAATGTAGGGGGGGTAATATGTGTACCCCCCAAGTGCACCCACACCTCCCCCAACACAAGGGGGGGCCCACAACGGGCCCACAAAACCAATCTCTGCCAGCCTTTCGATGGTGGTTTACCCACCACGGAAACGCTGGCTGAGGCCCGCATTGTAATTTGGCGGACTGCTAGGCACCGCCACCATTTTACCTAATGTGGACCGCCACGGTCGCAGTCGGATACCCCCCACCATCCTAATTTGGTGGGGGGGAAAATCGCGGTCTGATGGCAGAAGGACCGCCACCGCATGGATGGCGGTGGCGGTCCTTCCGCCATGGTAATCGGCCCCATAGTCCTCCATTCATTTTCTGCCCAATCCACAGACCTAGTATATACTTTCTCAGTGAGAGACCACTTTGCTTTAGATATAGATAAAAATGCCTAATTTGTGTCTCTAAGTTTGCCCTTAGATAATCTGGCAAGAGGCCATTACGGCAGTCTGGAAAATAGACCATAGTTGTATTATCTTCATAAATAGAGAAAATAGTTAAGGAGCCACTGTGCATCTTTGTATTAGATCATTTACAACTCACAGTATCTTCAAGTAGTGATTGTGGCATCACTTCTAAATACAGACCCAAGCAGATGTGTGCTGATCAATCACTATTGCTAATAACCGATGAGGTATACCTAGTTGAAAAAGCTTTAAACATAAATAATTCTGTACATGGAATCAAAGGTGAAAGAGAAATTTATGAAGGCAGCCTACATTGCTTTACTGTAATGCTTTTTCTACTCTTTGAAGATCATATTTAGTACCAAGATATTATTTACTTTGGAACTAACCTTAGGGAGTAGACCATTAACTTTGCCCAACCTCTTATTTTTTTATGGAGATATTGATCAAGCAATTTACCCTATACCTCCAAGAGCACAATTGAGTAGTAGTTAGTTGTATTCCTCTAAGGAACTTCCTTAAGGATTGGCCTAATTATACTTTCCTGCCATGTTATTAGATCCTTTCCCAGTCCAACACACACAGAGAACTGTCTTATTAGTATTACAGACCATTTGTTACATTATCTGTATAAACTCCTTTGGGAATCCTTTCTGGTCCTTATGCCCTGGAGACTTTTACCATGCCTTATTAACTACTCTATCTTTATCTCAGAGGGGAAGGGTCAAGGGTAGATTCCACCCTAGTCACACGAGTCGCCAGGAGGTAATCTGCTTCCTCCTTGATAATTTACACATTTGTATCTCAGAAGGACAGCCCGAAAGCCCCCTTCCTTGCCCATGGTTCTTGCTACTAAACCTAAAAAATTCTGCTTTTACTTCTATTGCAGGCTGAAAACACTATCTCACTTCTTCAATTGCTCCTCTTACTTACTTTCTTAGATACCTGTGCATTGTTTCTAGATTTCCACAAAAAATTAAAAATTTAGTTTTTGTCATTTTAAATACAAACCACACATTTCGTATTTGGTTGTACTTTTTTCTTGTGTACAAATATTTGCTTCACAAAACAGATGAGCCAGAACTCTCTGTCTTCAAAGTTACCAAAAAGCATGTGTTCCTTATGTGCACACCTTCTTCATTTATCCGTCACTATTTGTTTTGGGCCAAGGGAAACACATATTTTACCCCTTTACTACTTATATTTTCAGTACCACATCAAACAGCAGTTTTGGCATGGTGTGGCAAGTATGGAATTCTGTTGAGCTTATCTCAAGAAAGAAGGGTGGCTTTTGGCGGCTTCTGTTACAGCCCTTGAAGTAAGGTTGGAAAGGATCAGGAAGGATCACTGCTCAGTAGGCAGGTGGGACAGATGGAGGCCAATGTGAAAAAGGCTTTCAGGGAAGAGTTGTTGGATTCAGGAAGTGGTTTGCTGTGCTCCCTCTGAGGACTTCACTGAAGGGTAATATGCTGCAGAAAATACATTGCAAGTCACTTATCACCAGATGGTATATTCATTTCAAATGTGTTTGCAAATCAATGGTGCAATTTGAATGCATAGGCTGTAGGTCAGATATATGCATGCAGTGCGCCTGACCTGAAACAATCAAAAACAGGGTCTCATTCACGAAGGTAACTTTCTCTATGAGTAATGTACACTTTTGAGTACTTTATTACTTTTTTCATATTCACAAAATCACAGTGTAAGCTATTGCTAAAAAAGAAAAGTAATAACTCCGGACACAGACATGGCCAACCTCAATTACTGCAACATTCTACTGTCAACATAATGGGACTGATTCACCGAGCTACACTTTTAAGTAACTATACTATAGTTGGCTATTAACAAAGGGTTGATTCACAAAGATAACAATCTTTTGAGTAAAATAGTGGTAAGTCCAGAACCATGCACAGCCAACCTCTGGTATTGCAACACTGCTCTATCGGAAATAATTGAGGTAGAGAATTAAAATAAACCCCACAGAAAATAATGTTAAATTAAATTCAATTATTTACAACAGTGTCACATATATTAAGCATGTGATTCCTTAGCTATACCCCCAATTATGCTCCACACATGGTGGACAAGACTTAATAAAAGTCATGCATTGCAGCTCTGACTGAACATCTGCAGTGCAGTATTGCACAAATTATACTAAATTCCATGTAGCACCATATTTACAAAGCATTACATATTAATATTATAGGGACATATGTAAGAAAAACGCATTCTGCGATTCTCAAATAGCGATTTATAGCGAATCGCATTTTGAGAACGTAAAACCCGATGTAGACAAAAGATCGCAAAAAATTTGCGCTTCTCAAAAATGTGCAGAATATCAATGCGAATACCTAAAGAGCGATTCCTTAATAGCGAAATCGGAATTAAGGAATCACAAATTAGAGAATCGGCAATTCAGGTGCAGCATGATGACACCACAACCAGGAAGTGTGACTGCCCATGCTGCACCTGATTGCCAGAAGCTGAGTGAGAGGCTGTGAGGAGAGGTGGAGAATTGTGCTATGCAACTGAGAGAAGGTGAAATGGAGTCCCACGGGGCAGAGAAGCAGCAGGAGGAAAATGTCAGAAAGAGGAAGCTGGAGGTCCTCATCCAGGAAATGGCCATCAGTCATGAGCTCCTGTTTGGGAAACAATCCCTGCGTGTGCCAGAGGCACGCAAAAGGAAGATATGGAATGACATACAGGAGAAAGTCAATGCCATAGGCGTGACCCACTGCACTGTTGAAGACCTCAGAAAAAGGTGGTACGACATGCGTCAAAGATCCAAGGAGAAGGAGGCAACAAGATTGGCCGAGGCAAAAAAGACTGGTGGTGGGATGTCCACTGCAAGTGATTCTACACCCCTGGAGGAGTTGGAGGAGTGCACCCTTCAGCCAGAGAGTGTGAGTGGTGTGGCTGACCTGGACCGCTCTGAACACCCAGACACCAGACAAGGTAAGATGCATGCCATAACACCCCTGATACATCCCCAACCCACTCACACACTCAGAAAAAACACCCAGAAACCAAACATGATTGCAACTCCAGTACATGTTAACAAGCACACCCAGCAATGCATTATGGGAGATGTAGTCACATGCACCAAAACCTGGAGCAGTGAGTCACAGAAAGGTGGAATAGGGATGAGTCATCCAGGAAAGGCAAAAAGCAGACAGATAGTACCCATGTAACTCAAAATTTGTTAACTGTATTGCATTACCAATGCAAGGCAGGACACAAAATTAATGTGTACATTTACATTTACAGCACCACCTGAAACACAGAAATCCACTGCAGGAGGGGAGGACACATCCGAAAATGAGGACGAGGCAGGGCAGGAGATGTAGGGTGAAGTCAGACCAGCAATCCCTGTGCCAGGCAGACGGCGCCTCATAGTGCCACCACTACCACTGCTGGAGGCAGGGTCAACAGACACAGCAGGAGAGGCACAGCCAGTCCAGAGTCAGCGTGCAGGTCAGCACACATCACAGTCCCCTGTCCATCCCAGCGAGACGCAGGGCATGGCCGTCCACCAGCACTGCTTCTGTCGGCGAAGACACAGTGTTCTCCAGGCTTGAAGGCAGCGTGCTCAAAGTCCAGCGCCTGCAAGCGAAGGCATTGAAGTCAATCCAGCGCCAGTTCTCAGCACACAATCACAACATGACTGAGATGAGGGATGGTGTAATGGGCATGACAGGTGCACTGGAAAGACTGTGCAGAGAGATAAGGAGAGACCGGGCAGCCAGGCGCAGGGAAAGACAGCGTTTCCACAGTCGGCTGGACTTGTACACCAGAGCTGTGAACCGCCTGTCGACTGCCACGTCTCTGATGGACGTCGGTGTGTGAGTATGCAGCATGAGATGGCCCACTGCTGCCAGGACGTGGCCAGGGGCCTGGTGCAGGTCACACATGCCATGGACCAGATGCGGGTATCTGCCACAGGTGGCATAGTACCTCTGAGCACTTTGGATACTGATGACCAGTCCAGCAGGAGCAGCATCACTTCACCAATTCCACCGGACAGACGCCGGAGTGCGCGGCAGGTGAGTCTAGCTGATGACTCCATGGAGAGCAGTGGTCAGCCTGTGCGAGGGGCAACAGGCCGTGCCCACAGGAGGTGAAGAGACTTCAGGGCCATATGGCAATGTGTGAAGCAACACATCACATCTTGACTGACTGGATGACGGACATCCTTACACTGTGGAACGAACATGTGCAAGCAATTGTAATAAAGTCAGGCTGTGTGACAGATATATTCCTGCACCCAAGGAAATAAATAACACAGTTTAGCACCAATCTGTAGCATTGTGTCCTCATTACTCACCTAGAAATATTTCTGTGTGATATAATCTCGTCTCTGGCGCCCAGCAGCCGCACCGGCACCACCTGCTGTTCTGCAGGTCCCTCCTCATCTGATGGCTCTGAATCTGTGAGCTACACTGGGGTGCCTTTCTTGGTAGCGATGTTGTGTAGCATGGCACAGGCGACCACGATTTTGCAGAATGTCTCGGGCTGTACTGTAGCGATCCTCCACTATTATGGAGGCAGCGGAAACGGCTCTTAAGGATTCGGAATGTTCTCTCAATGGTACAGCATGTGGCTCTGTGGGCGCTGTTATGCCTCTGCACCCCTGCAGTGGCTGGATTCAGGTACGGAGTCAGTATGTAGTCACATACAGCATACGCACTGTCACCTGCAGGGTGACAAGAATTATGTTACAAACTGTCCAGACACTCCTGGCCTTTACTGATTGTGTGTTTGGAAGCCATGCATTTACCTAGCAGGTAGCCCTCACCAAACTCGCCAGCTGTGAGTCAGCGGTTTATTCCACTGTGGCGAAACATAAATGAGTCATGTGTGCTGCCTGGGTATTTTGCAACTATGTCAATGATGATATGTATGGCATTGCACACTACCTCTATGATCAGGGAATGATCGGACTTGCGGTTCCTGAACACATACTCATTCTGTGAGGGTGGGGATAGTGCGATATGGGTCCCATCTATACAGCCGATTACGTGGGGGAATTGGGCTATCTGGTAGAATTCCTGTTTGGTCTGATCTAGTGCCTGTAGTGCGCTGAGGAATTGGATGTGGTGATGCAGCCTCTGTACCATTGCATCAAGGAAAGCGTGGAAGAAGCGCGATAGTGCACTCTGTGAGACCCCTCCTGCTGTGGCTATCACCCCCTGAAAACTCCCTTATGCCAGTAAGTGCAGTGAGCACAGGACCTGTAAATGGATGGGAATTTAGTGGGCCCTGCGTGTAGGGTGTCCTAGTATGGGTTTGAGCTCCTCTATTAAGTCCAATATGCTGTCTGCATCCATCCTGTAGTTCACATGGATCTCCTCCTCTGTCTGCTGGAACAGGGTAATCCTCGCCCTGAAGATCCTTTCCTGGCCTCTCCTTCTCTGTGCAGCAGCTCTGATGCATACCCTCCAGGCTATCACATGCAGCCCAGCCATTGTGGAACCCCCTGTGGCATTGTGGGCCTGTTTTTATGTGTTGCACCTTGTTACCATCTGCTCTGAGTTGGTGGTAATTGCGATGAGCAAAATTGCGAATTTAGCTAAATCGCAATTTGCAATTTTTTTCAAGAATTTTGTGTTTTGAATTCGCTATTTGCGAGCAGGTTATTAGCGAATATCGCAAATGACGTGCCACAGATTGCGAGTTTGCATATTTATTCGCAGAATCCTTGACTCGCAAAATTAGTAATCGCTAAGTATGCGATTCCCATATTTGCACAACGGATCCCCTTCTTACATGGGGACACTCTGTTTTGCGACCACAAAGACTGTTTTTTTGCGATTCGCAATGTTTGCGATCACAAAACAGCTTCATACATATGGCCCATAATGAGCTGTACTTGCTCAAATAATGCCTTTTAGAGCAATGCTAATCCTTGCAAAACAGCATAAAGTTGAGAATTTGTTTTTTTGCATTATGTGACCTCGAGGTACACCCTTCGGTACAAACTTCTCCTAGATGATGATAGTCCAAAGGTAAGCCACCGAAAATATGTACTTTTGCATACTTAACCCACTACACGTGGGAATATGCAAAATTCTGCTTGACCATTTGGTATACCTAGTTTCATTTGATGTTAGGATTTAACACAACTCCTCGGCATGTTACTTTAGTAGATCTGGCTTTGAGTGAAATTCAGTAGGTGTTTAGACCATTCCCATTTAGTTATGTACACTTTGCATTCAATATTATAGTTTTAGTGCTATGCAATTCAAAACCATTTAGTGTTGTGCTTTCATCAAATATATTTTGCCTGGAAAGTTTTAGCTCTGTGTCATTTTGTGCAAGCACTCTTTCAAAGGCATAATAAATCTGGACTGGTATCCTCCTCAGCAGGTACTAGTCCAGCGGGGAGTTTGTCATCACCATTGCAATGCCAGTAAACACTTTTTATTTGTGACTGTTACATTTGCCATAGATCTAAGGTTCATCCAAAACCAACCACTCTAATGATTTGTTGCTACAGAAAATGTAACATGAGGACATTTAGAATAACCTTTTATGTCTGGTTATGGCCAAGACCTTTTTTATTTTACTGAAATTATACATGTAATATACTTAATTATAGGGGCTTTCAGCCAGCTCTCTTCATTAATTGGTCTCTTGTGCAATTCAAATTTTTTACAACCACTATAACAAAAAGGTAATAGGTTGGTCCATTTAAGCTGTTGGCTAACTCTACTTTGAGAGGCTGCAATATGCTCTTTCGCAAGACGCGCATTCACACTAAAAGAGGCTCCCTTGAGTGACAGGGTCTATTATATCAATGTTCGTCTTTTGAACCCTAAAAATAAAATTGTGCTTTTTTCCAATGTATTTTTTTAGAGTGATTAGGGCCTGACAGCTTGTCCAACAGTATTTTTTACAAAAACCATGACAAAACAAAACAAACATTGACAATTCCAAAAGAATGTCAGCCTATGCCAGACTTATGGGCTTTCACAATGAGCACATCTGTACATAAACTAGCTCCATTCGCTGCCAGGGGCTCCTTGGCAACTTATGATTTTTGAGACCTAAAAAATATTATTCTTTCAGCCAGTTTTTATATTGGCGAGGGTCTGGCAGCTCTATCACTAATAACTTTTTTTCAAAAACCATAACTAAACAATATAAGCATTAACAAAATCAAACAGTTGGCTGCCAAAGCCAGGCGTAGCAGCTTTGGTAATGCTTATTACTTTAGGTCTCTGAGTCAAGAAAATTGAAGGTTGAACCCGGAATGGAGCTCTTCCATTTAATAAATGCGTGTTTTGGGTAACCACGTCTTTTCAGAAAGCATTCCTAGGGATGTTGACTTGCATTCTTGTGATAGCAAATAAGATGTGCGTTTAAGACCGCATCCATTTCTTTTCACACGTGTAGATTTACAACAGTGGGAGTTCTCTGGAGATGCCAAACCCAGAATTAATTTCACGCCACGGTACACACTGTACATGCACTTTGTTATAGAAAAGGTTTCTCCCACCTGTTGAGATTTCCTTCAGCTGCAGCCTTGAAAACAAATGTCCTAACAATGCCGCTTTTCTTGAGTTTGCACCCAGCGTGTGTTTTATTAATGAATTTATTAATCCTTTCTGTTGTCTCATTTGCACTAATTTGTAATGCTGGAAGAACTCCATGGCTTGGCTTTTTTGTGTGTGCACATTATTGATAGAAACAATCAATGTCTCTTTGTCTCCGCTCCTGCGGAAGTCAACCAGGATGTTCAATAGCGTTGTCCTTAATGGTTTAATTTATATGAAAAATAGGGAAAGCGTCTAACAACAAACGTGTCGAAGTTTTCTTGGTTCAGAAATGTTACTTTGTTTGCTACAATGACAGTGGCTGTGAAAACTTTTATATTGATTTTATCTTTGTCTTTATGTGGAGATTTACATTTTTAGAAGTTGTTTCTGGTCTCTATGACGATGACAAGCTTTACAACAAAATGATCCACTTTTTAAATGTATTTACTCCGCTTTGAAAACATTTTTCATATGGGGCCTAAACACTTAGGGGTCAATTACGATGGCAACCGCAACGGCAAAAGGGACCGCCTCATCGGTGCGGCAGTCCCGCTATTCACATTATGATGCTCCCGCCAAACTGGCGGGCGCATCCCGCATTTTTCACATTGCAGCGGGCGGTGCTGTAAGCAGCACCCGCCGCAATGTGAAAAATGCATGTTGTGCATTTGCATGCACAATGTGGCAGGCACCTTGCGGTGCATGCCACCTTGTGCATGCAAATGCAGGGTGGCCCCCCCACCTTTCCAACATCCTGGGGGCCTGCAACAGGGCCCCCAACTGCGAACACCGCATGCCTTTCCGTGGCGGCAATGCCGCCATGGAAAGGCTGCTCTCCGCCTGCATTGTAATATGGATGGCGGTGTCTTGCAGACACCACCACCATATTCAACCCCTTTTCCACCCGTTGAATCGTCGACGGGTGGAAAACCGGCGGACGGAAAGTCTTCCCGTCCGCCGCGGACCCCCCAGCCATCCTAATATGGCGGAGGGTCATTCAGGCGTGGATGGCGGGGGCGATCCGCCTGCCATCCTAATAGGCCCCTAAGCGTTTCTTATTTCGCGACCCACATCCCCAAAGGTAATCATTACAGATTAGACTCTTCTTTAGTGTGCATCAAATTTTAAAAGGAATCCTTGAACTTTTTGCTATGTATGTATCAGTGGAAAAAAGTGGGACAGATTTTGCCTACAAATATTACCCGATGCCTATCCGATTCCCTATGTCTACTTATGGGCAAAAAATCAGTTCATTTTCCTGTTTGTGAAGCAGGAAATAGAGAGATACAGGTTGCAGTGCTGTGTCCTCATTTTATCAACAGTTGGTTCTGGTAGAGCAGCTATAGAAGTGCTGTATGGGTTGGAGATGTGTTTTTTTTACCATGCTGCTCTTTGGAAATGATGGGGAGGTTGTGGCAGGGGAGACTGTGCTGGGTTTTGGCTAAGGGGCTGCGTGGACACCGAGTTTGTGTAGTGGACCATGGGATTCTAACAAGATAGTAGGTGGTTGGCTGTCAAGCAGTGCCTATTTTAGCATTACACTGAGAGGCCCCAATGTATCCCTGCTGAACTATGATCAGCTTTGCACTTATTCGAAGCAACCTGATATATTTTCAAATAAAAACACTGCTGAGCTGTTTAGAACATTCATAATACATATTAGACTTGGGGTCAGAGTTAGATCTTGGTGGTATCACCTCTGTCCTGCCGCGGAGGCAATCCCAAGTACTCCGTCAAGCTGATGGCAGTCCGCCCGCCGAATTTAGATGTTGCGGCTATAGACAGGAGACTGCTGTTGTGGCGGTCTTCTGTGCTGGCTACCAGTACTCCACTGCCATTAGTCCGTTGGGATTGTGATGAGCCAATTTAGATGTTTCCGTTGTGCTACTGGTGTCCTGGCGGCGGAGTCATGATGGAGTGAGGTTCATAGGGGTATGGGGAATGGAAATTACAACTTATTTATCCGTCAATACACATATGTGTCTGTTTGCATGTAAACCATATGGAGGAAATGTGTTGTCCCTTTGTGTAACATATTGCATGCCACTCATACATCATACACAGGCATATGATACATAGGATAATAGTAGAAATACCTTACCTTAGATCTCAGTGACAACTGTGTCGTTTGGCGTTATGTTGATGTCAGAGCAGCAAAGGAGGGATCTTGACAATAAAGTACAAGATGGAAACAGAAGAGGAAAACAAGAACAGGCATTTGCAATGCAATCAGTCTCGCACTGGTGAAAGATAGAGCTATTTGCATGGCAAATGACAATGTTTTTTACTTATTTTTTTGGTTTTCAAGCAGATAACACTGGAATTCTGTAACGTGAAGCACTGGCAAAATGAGTGGATCTGGTCTATTACTTACAGTGACCTGATGTTTCCATCCATTGTCTATACATTGAATTTCATGACAAGACCGGAGGCTAGCATTATGAATATTACTTTTATTGCTAGCTCCTTGCAGCACTTCAAGTATTACATTGCCAACACAAAAATTCCAGAACTTAGAAGGTCTCAATAACATATAACCTCTGTCACAGCATCAGTATAAGGTAAAAATGAGCGTTAGCATTGCAACTGCCATATAGCTGATTCAGTCAGCCGGCAGCAAGGGAGGCGGCGTGCTCGACTCAGTAGTGTTTTGAGTTGATCAGTTAAAGCGGAGGCTGTAGTTTTTTGGTAGGTCTGAGGTATGAGTTATTTTAGAATTGGTAGGAAAGATTGAGGTTGAATAAAAAATATTTAAAAAATACATAATAAAAAGAATAAAAGAAAGAAAAAGTAAGATACATTTGAGAGCATAAAGTAAGATATATCAAAAAATAAATTGAGGTGATTTTAAGTTTTGGTTGTTGAGAAACAGGGTTAATATGGAAGTAAATGAGGGAGCAGAGTCCTCTGGGGGATGCCAATCTGAGGAAAATAGTGCAGGAAAAGGTGAAGTGTTCTGTGAAGGGGGGTTTGCAGAGCGTTTTAAGAAGGAAATGAAGAGCAGTGGGGTGTTCAGAGGATGAGTATTGGTCTTTGGAAGAATAAGAGGGAAGTAATGTGAAAGGCTATGGTAAGAGACCTAGGAAGACAAATAATATTGAAGTAGGAGTAAAATTTATGTCAGGAAATAAGGGTGAGCCTTGCGCCACAAATGATGAAGGTGTCCAACGCAGCACAAAAGAGGGTGCCCTCAGCAGCACAAAAGTTGGTGAGAAATCACAAGAGGGCGTCTTGGAGCAGGAATTTGAGGATGAGGAAGATTAGTTTATTTTGGATGATTATTTTGATGATGGATGGGATATGGACAAAGTAGAGAAGGAGAGGAAAGGAAAGAGAAAGGGATCGTTAACAATCCTCAAGGAGAGGACATGTTCAGTCCTGAAATGATTAGGCAGCCCAGAAGCGCTAACTGGTGGCCGTTACCTCATGTGGCTGACTTTATGAAGCTATGGATAAGGAGGCATTTAGAAAAGGAGGCCAGAGCTGTCATGAGAGCAGAGTTCTTTCGTCCTGTGGTGGATGGTAAACTCTGCATGACGCCAGATCTGGATCCAGACCTGATCAATTTTCTATTTAAAATGGGGCGTGGCCCCAGGAAGGGTTTGGAGAGGGCACTTAAGCAGTGCCAAGATCATTTGCTAGATGTGATGGGGCCATTGGCCATAATTATGAATATGGCGGAAGAGGCCAGAATGAAAAATGTCCAGTGTCCAGATAGACAATGAGCTATTGAGTGGCTGGTCGCAGAGGGCGATTTGTTTCCTTGGGAACGCAAATGCAGCTTTGTCGGTGGAAAGACGAAAAGCAATTCTAATGAGGATAAGCCCAAGGTTAGGGGACTTTGAGGAAAAGGAGGCTTCAGTGGACCCTAAAGGGTACTTTTTCAGTGAAGGACTGGTGAAGGGGGTTGGAAAGTATGCTTCAACGTACACCAATTTTGACAAGGCCCAGTCATCCTTACAAAGGGTCTTTGGAAGGGGTATTTTTGATCAGGCTGGGGCGAGGGGCCGTTTTCCTGGCTGGTCATACATGAGAGCTCAATATAAGTCCCAGGGATGTGCAACATTCAGGGGATTTCAGTCTGCGACTGGGTTTTACCCCCAGAAAGGAAGAGCAGGTAGGATGCATCAGGCAAGGGGATGAGCTCAGTTCATTCAAGGATCACAAGGTGAGTACGAAGACTGTTTTTGGCTCTACCCTAAGCGAGGTAGGGGGAAGGGTGAAATGGTTTATAAGGAATGGGGAGAAGTTAACCAAGGACAGATGGGTTATTCTCACAGTATGTTTTGGAGTTCGAAGAAGAGCCAAAGCAGTTGAAGGAACCAGGTCAGTAGGTTTTTCAACAAGAACTGCAGGAGGTGGTAGAAAAAGAAGTGATGGAGATGTTGCAGAAGTGAGCAATAGAGAAAGTTACAGAGAAAGATCGGGGATTTGTAAGTACTATATTTTTGGTGAAGAAAAAGGACAAGGGTTGGAGACCCGTGCTAAATTTGAGAGGGTTGAATCAGTATGTTGTTTACAGACAATTCAAGAAGGAGGGTATCCATCCTTTGAGGGATATACTGCAGGAGAACGATTGATTAGTGAAATTACACTAAGCAGCACCCGCCGCAATGTGAAAAATGCATGTTGTGCATTTGCATGCACAATGTGGCAGGCACCTTGCGGTGCCTGCCACCTTGTGCATGCAAATGCAGGGTGGCCCCCCCACCTTTCCAACATCCTGGGGGCCTGCAACAGGGCCCCCAACTGCGAACACCGCATGCCTTTCCGTGGCGGCAATGCCGCCATGGAAAGGCTGCTCTCCGCCTGCATTGTAATATGGATGGCGGTGTCTTGCAGACACCACCACCATATTCAACCCCTTTTCCACCCGTTGAATCGTCGACGGGTGGAAAACCGGCGGACGGAAAGTCTTCCCGTCCGCCGCGGACCCCCCAGCCATCCTAATATGGCGGAGGGTCATTCAGGCGTGGATGGCGGGGGCGATCCGCCTGCCATCCTAATAGGCCCCTAAGCGTTTCTTATTTCGCGACCCACATCCCCAAAGGTAATCATTACAGATTAGACTCTTCTTTAGTGTGCATCAAATTTTAAAAGGAATCCTTAAACTTTTTGCTATGTATGTATCAGTGGAAAAAAGTGGGACAGATTTTGCCTACAAATATTACCCGATGCCTATCCGATTCCCTATGTCTACTTATGGGCAAAAAATCAGTTCATTTTCCTGTTTGTGAAGCAGGAAATAGAGAGATACAGGTTGCAGTGCTGTGTCCTCATTTTATCAACAGTTGGTTCTGGTAGAGCAGCTATAGAAGTGCTGTATGGGTTGGAGATGTGTTTTTTTTACCATGCTGCTCTTTGGAAATGATGGGGAGGTTGTGGCAGGGGAGACTGTGCTGGATTTTGGCTAAGGGGCTGCGTGGACACCGAGTTTGTTTAGTGGACCATGGGATTCTAACAAGATAGTAGGTGGTTGGCTGTCAAGCAGTGCCTATTTTAGCATTACACTGAGAGGCCCCAATGTATCCCTGCTGAACTATGATCAGCTTTGCACTTATTCGAAGCAACCTGATATATTTTCAAATAAAAACACTGCTGAGCTGTTTAGAACATTCATAATACATATTAGACTTGGGGTCAGAGTTAGATCTTGGTGGTATCACCTCTGTCCTGCCGCGGAGGCAATCCCAAGTACTCCGTCAAGCTGATGGCAGTCCGCCCGCCGAATTTAGATGTTGCGGCTATAGACAGGAGACTGCTGTTGTGGCGGTCTTCTGTGCTGGCTACCAGTACTCCACTGCCATTAGTCCGTTGGGATTGTGATGAGCCAATTTAGATGTTTCCGTTGTGCTGCTGGTGTCCTGGCGGCGGAGTCATGATGGAGTGAGGTTCATAGGGGTATGGGGAATGGAAATTACAACTTATTTATCCGTCAATACACATATGTGTCTGTTTGCATGTAAACCATATGGAGGAAATGTGTTGTCCCTTTGTGTAACATATTGCATGCCACTCATACATCATACACAGGCATATGATACATAGGATAATAGTAGAAATACCTTACCTTAGATCTCAGTGACAACTGTGTCGTTTGGCGTTATGTTGATGTCAGAGCAGCAAAGGAGGGATCTTGACAATAAAGTACAAGATGGAAACAGAAGAGGAAAACAAGAACAGGCATTTGCAATGCAATCAGTCTCGCACTGGTGAAAGATAGAGCTATTTGCATGGCAAATGACAATGTTTTTTACTTATTTTTTTGGTTTTCAAGCAGATAACACTGGAATTCTGTAACGTGAAGCACTGGCAAAATGAGTGGATCTGGTCTATTACTTACAGTGACCTGATGTTTCCATCCATTGTCTATACATTGAATTTCATGACAAGACCGGAGGCTAGCATTATGAATATTACTTTTATTGCTAGCTCCTTGCAGCACTTCAAGTATTACATTACCAACACAAAAATTCCAGAACTTAGAAGGTCTCAATAACATATAACCTCTGTCACAGCATCAGTATAAGGTAAAAATGAGCGTTAGCATTGCAACTGCCATATAGCTGATTCAGTCAGCCGGCAGCAAGGGAGGCGGCGTGCTCGACTCAGTAGTGTTTTGAGTTGATCAGTTAAAGCGGAGGCTGTAGTTTTTTGGTAGGTCTGAGGTATGAGTTATTTTAGAATTGGTAGGAAAGATTGAGGTTGAATAAAAAATATTTAAAAAATACATAATAAAAAGAATAAAAGAAAGAAAAAGTAAGATACATTTGAGAGCATAAAGTAAGATATATCAAAAAATAAATTGAGGTGATTTTAAGTTTTGGTTGTTGAGAAACAGGGTTAATATGGAAGTAAATGAGGGAGCAGAGTCCTCTGGGGATGCCAATCTGAGGAAAATAGTGCAGGAAAAGGTGAAGTGTTCTGTGAAGGGGGGTTTGCAGAGCGTTTTAAGAAGGACATGAAGAGCAGTGGGGTGTTCAGAGGATGAGTATTGGTCTTTGGAAGAATAAGAGGGAAGTAATGTGAAAGGCTATGGTAAGAGACCTAGGAAGACAAATAATATTGAAGTAGGAGTAAAATTTATGTCAGGAAATAAGGGTGAGCCTTGCGCCACAAATGATGAAGGTGTCCAACGCAGCACAAAAGAGGGTGCCCTCAGCAGCACAAAAGTTGGTGAGAAATCACAAGAGGGCGTCTTGGAGCAGGAATTTGAGGATGAGGAAGATTAGTTTATTTTGGATGATTATTTTGATGATGGATGGGATATGGACAAAGTAGAGAAGGAGAGGAAAGGAAAGAGAAAGGGATCGTTAACAATCCTCAAGGAGAGGACATGTTCAGTCCTGAAATGATTAGGCAGCCCAGAAGCGCTAACTGGTGGCCGTTACCTCATGTGGCTGACTTTATGAAGCTATGGATAAGGAGGCCTTTAGAAAAGGAGGCCAGAGCTGTCATGAGAGCAGAGTTCTTTCGTCCTGTGGTGGATGGTAAACTCTGCATGACGCCAGATCTGGATCCAGACCTGATCAATTTTCTATTTAAAATGGGGCGTGGCCCCAGGAAGGGTTTGGAGAGGGCACTTAAGCAGTGCCAAGATCATTTGCTAGATGTGATGGGGCCATTGGCCATAATTTTGAATATGGCGGAAGAGGCCAGAATGAAAAATGTCCAGTGTCCAGATAGACAATGAGCTATTGAGTGGCTGGTCGCAGAGGGCGATTTGTTTCCTTGGGAACGCAAATGCAGCTTTGTCGGTGGAAAGACGAAAAGCAATTCTAATGAGGATAAGCCCAAGGTTAGGGGACTTTGAGTCAAAGGAGGCTTCAGTGGACCCTAAAGGGTACTTTTTCAGTGAAGGACTGGTGATGGGGGTTGGAAAGTATGCTTCAACGTACACCAATTTTGACAAGGCCCAGTCATCCTTACAAAGGGTCTTTGGAAGGGGTATTTTTGATCAGGCTGGGGCGAGGGGCCGTTTTCCTGGCTGGTCATACATCAGAGCTCAATATAAGTCCCAGGGATGTGCAACATTCAGGGGATTTCAGTCTGCGACTGGGTTTTACCCCCAGAGAGGAAGAGCAGGTAGGATGCACCAGGCAAGGGGATGAGCTCAGTTCATTCAAGGATCACAAGGTGAGTACGAAGACTGTTTTTGGCTCTACCCTAAGCGAGGTAGGGGGAAGGGTGAAATGGTTTATAAGGAATGGGGAGAAGTTAACCAAGGACAGATGGGTTATTCTCACAGTATGTTTTGGAGTTCGAAGAAGAGCCAAAGCATTTGAAGGAACCAGGTCAGTAGGTTTTTCAACAAGAACTGCAGGAGGTGGTAGAAAAAGAAGTGATGGAGATGTTGCAGAAGTGAGCAATAGAGAAAGTTACAGAGAAAGATTGGGGATTTGTAAGTACTATATTTTTGGTGAAGAAAAAGGACAAGGGTTGGAGACCCGTGCTAAATTTGAGAGGGTTGAATCAGTATGTTGTTTACAGACAATTCAAGAAGGAGGGTATCCATCCTTTGAGGGATATACTGCAGGAGAACGATTGATTAGTGAAATTACATCGGAAGGACACTTATTTCAGTATTCCTATAGCAGAAGAGAGCCACAGATTTCTTCAGTTCAGGTGGTTCCGAGACCTGTATCAGTTTTCATGCATCCTGTTTGGACTGGTGTGGGCACCATGGTGCTTCACAAATATGTTGAGACCAGTGGCCAAGTTTCTCAGGGAGAGAGGAAAACATATGATAATATACTTGGATGATTTTTTGATAATGTCTCTCAGTCAAGAGGAGTTGGAGCTGCAGCTGCTTTTGACTATGGATCTTTCGAAAGGATTAGGTTTCTTGATCAACAGGAAGAAGTCGGTTTTGACGCCCAGTAAATGTTTAGAGTTCTTGGATTTGTGGTGAACATGACAGAGAAGACACTGAGCTTACCAGAGAAGAAAGTAGTAAAGATAAGGTCAGAAGTGAAAGGAATGTTGAAGAAAGAGATGGTCACTCTGAGGGGTTTGGCAAGGGTGATTGGCCTGTTTTCCTCTTCTAGTCAGGTGTTTTTTCCCGGGCCGCTTCATTACAGGGCTTTGCAGAGATTTAAGGCATGAGCACTCAGATAATGTTTCTAGTATGGAGATGATGTTTTACTTTCAGTAGAAGCTCGGGAGGAGCTGGTTTGGTGGTTGGAAAACCTGGAGGCCTAAAATGGCCGGGCAATATTTGCAATATGTCTAGATTTTGCATCAGAGACATACGTGAGTCTCTTTGGATGTGGGGCATATTTGGAGGATCAGGAAACAGGTGGAAAATGGTCCTCGAAAGAGAGGTCGGAACACATAAATGATTTGGAGGTGAGAACAGTTCTTTATGCTTTGCGGAGTTTTGGAAAGAAGTTAAGGAATCTCAGTGTTTTGTTGAAAATGGGCAATGTTTCGGCAGTTCATTACATAAACCGCTTAGGTGGAATCAGGTTGAGAAATCTAACTCAGTTAGCAAAGAGAATTTTGAGTTTTTGTCTAGAGCAGAATATAGGGTGCAAGCTGAATATTTTCCAGGTCAGGAGAATGTTGTGGCAGACTGGAATTCAAGCTATCTAAAAGATTTCAGTGATTGGAAGTTGATTGTTCAATACTTTCAGAGGATATTTCAAGTTTGGGGTGCGCTGGAGTTTGCGTCAAGGCTGATATTCCATTTGGTGCGTCATTACAGTTGGAGACTGGATCCGTTAGCAGAAGTGGTGGAAGCGTTTCAGCAGGATTGGAGGAAGATTTGGGGGTATGCATTTCCCCCATTTGCGATGATACTGAGGGTGTTGTTGATAGTGAAGAGACAGAAATGTCAGCTGGTTCTTGCGATGCCTTTTTGGACAGGACAGGCATGGTTTTCAGCCCTGTTGGAAATGGCGATAGAGGAGCTTTTTCATCCTTTGATTTTGGAAGGAGCTTTGAGCCTTCTTGTTTGGAAGATTTTAGGAGAGGACTGCAGTTCAGAGGACTTTCGAAGGAGGCTCACAAGTTACTCAGGGAGTTTTGGCCACCATGAACTAGGAAGAGGTATGTTGGAGCATGAAAGAATTTAGTTTGTTGGTGCATGGAAAGGGGTTTGGATCCCGTGGAAGCCTTGGCCATAGAATTGTCATTTTTTTTTATTTTCATTGTTTAAGAAAAGCTTGAGTTACAGAACTATTACTTGTCATAGGTCTGCATTTGCTGCAGATAATGGTGTGGTAGGAGGTTGTTCCATTTGTAGAGAACCGCTAATTTGTAGGGTTATGAAAGGAATTAAGATGAGGAGACCACCAAGGACAAGATACAGTTGCTTGTGGGATGGAAATAGGATTCTTCATTTGCGTGAGGGCAGGACAATGAGTGCGAAGCAGTTGTCAGGGAAGTTGGCAACTTTATTATATCTGATTTCGTTCAAGAGAGTTTCTTATGTTAAAGTGTTAGATGTAAGTAACAGATGATCTTTAGAATTACTAAGAGAACAAAGTGCATGTCTTCCTCGATATTTTATCAGAAAATTGAGGAACATCCAAAGATGTGTGTCGTAAGATGTTTGAGACAGTATGAGAATAGATTATGTGAGTTCAGAAGTCATGGTGATAGTCAGTTGTTGATTTTGTATGTGAAGCCTTTTATGCCGGTTACTTCAGCGACAATTGCTAGATGGGTGAGGTGTTTTATGCTTGAGGCAGGTGTAAATTTGCAGAAGTATGGTGCACATTTGGTGAGAGAAGCAATGGCAAGTAAGGTTTTGATGCCAGGGGGATGTTTGGAGGAGATTTTGAATGTGGCTGATCAGTCAAATGCTGATGTGTTTGCAAAATGTTATTTTAAACCTATGATTCAAGTGTCGTCTGTGGTTTTACCACAGCTTTGAACACGCATAATGCTAGCCTCCGGTCTTGTCATGAAATGTAGATTCTCCAAGTTCGTGTAGAGAGAATCTGGATTTCATGAAAGACACGGAGGCTAGCATTATAAGGTAAGAGTTTGGAGGGGTAGTAGAGTTTCTGAGGTATGTCTTGTATATATACGAAGACTCATTGAGAAACAGTTTAAATTATGGTTTATTGTTTGTTTCAGATAACCAATAAATAAGGGCCAGAGGATTATGTTTATCGTTGGATAAATTAAAGGCTACGCGTTATGGGACTGAAGCAGCTAGAGAAGAGATAGATGACTGCTATGACAGAGTTTATATATGTTATTGGAACATTCTAAATTCTGGAATTGTTTTGTTGGTGATGTAATACGTTGAAGTGCTGCAGAGAGCTGGCAATAAAAGTAATACGCATAATGCTAGCCTCCGTGTCTTTAATTAAATTCAGATTCTCTCTACACGAACTTGGAGAATCTACATTCTCACTGATCATCCATGCAGTCAGTCAATCATATGTGTTTGGCATATAATTAAAAGTGCATGACTGCATCCACTCGCCTCACCAAAGAGCATGAATGCTGACTTTCTGAAAAGAGACTAATTCTACAAACTGTTCTGAGTTATTTATAAACTCCATATTGCAGTAAAGCATTCGTAATCCAGAGTAAAAATATACCAGGCATTGGAGTCAAATGCAAGGACCTAGAGAACTGTTGCCGATGGGAGAATATTCGGGTGCGGTGCCCGAAAGGATAAGAAGGAGCTGACCAGGAGCCGTATATCGTAGGTCTCTTCACCACCATTATAGGAAATGATGGCCCGCTAATTCAGTTGGAACGTGTTCACAGAGTAGGTCTGGCCCAACAAGGGAAACTTCAACGACCCAGAGACATTCTAGTCAAGTTTACCTCCTTCAAAACAAAAGAACTGGTGCTCCGTGGGGCCCGGGGGCCAGAAACAATTGACTATCAAGGTGGATCATGCACGTTGTTCCAGAATGTCGCTCAGGCCACACTGATGCGCCGACAACAGTTTCGCCTTGTTACCACTGCTTTGCGGAACAAGCAAATCAAATATAGATGGACATACCCCTTTGGACTTGCCTTTACTTTCAACAACAAACAGCATCATTTCACTGAGGTGGAGGGCGCTGCGACCCTACTTGGCCTCCCTAACCCAGCACCCCGGGAAAGCTCAACTTCATCGGGAGACGCCAGGGGACGGACGAGAGACGGGGAGGTCATCAGAGGATGGCAGAAGATACCGGCGACTAGCAAACAGACTCCATGACCACCCTCTGTAATTTGACCCAGTCCGCCCCCTGGGGGCTCCACAGCCCCAAAAGAAGAAAGAACTCTTACATTTCATCCATGAGAGAATCACTGCGGGGCTCACACCAGACCATGTGATGGACTAATGGCGACCCTTCAAACTTACTTTAGTTTAAAAGACTCTGCCACGAGGGTCATCCAATATATTCTGTGGACTGCTTGGTGCGAGATTGGTCCTGCCCCTAAGGACGCCCGACAACACAGACCTTGAAGTTTGCGAAGACCTTTATCCATTTTCTCTTATGTCCTGATTTAGTTTTTTTTCTTCTAGGTGCTCTACCCAGGGATGGACACACCAGGGACGGGAGGGGACTGATGGGGGTGAGGGGAGACTTTTGCATCAGCTGGACTGGCTTCCATTGGGAGGATGGGGGTTAAGATTTTATCTTGGAATGTTAGGGGCCTCAACTCCTCTAACAAAAGACACAGGTTTTGGAAATACATCGGAGATCAGGGACTGTTAGTTGTGGCAATTCAGGAATCCCATGTAAAGCGGGAAGAAGAAAGTAGACTTAAGCACAAACGCTATCCCCAGATCTATCAAGCCACCAATATCAACAAGCATTTGCAATGCAATAGGTCTCGCATTTATAAGAGTTTGAGCTATTGGCATTGTAAAATTACAATGCCTTTTATTTATGTTTTGGTTTTAAAACAAATAAAAGGCATTGTCATTTACAATGTCAGTAGCATAAACTCGCATAAAAGCAGTGTGTGGAGTGCAGCAGTGTGCCGCGTGCAGCAGTGTGTGGCGTGCAGCAGCGCGCTGCAAATACAACAAGCGGCCGCAAAAGTGAAAATAATCGCGGACAAGCATGTGCGCACGCGCGCACATGCACTGTAGCTCTAGGCTGGCCTGGTAGCACTTTTTGGAGCCCTCTCAAGCGCATGCGCTGGGTCAGGCGAGACCTAAAAAACATGAAGGCAACTGAAGAAGCAGCAGACGAGACCTTTGTTCTTTCCCAGGACAGACATTGATGTCCCCTAAAACGGAATCAAACATCATCACTCTATAAAGGCAGCAAGAGGATGGAGACCGGAAACCAACCTCACCACCCTGAGCACCCCTTCATCGAAAAAAGAGGCACTCTAGAAGAAAGCAAGGGAGATGGTGCCTGGAATGGCGCTGGCAAGACAGGCAGAGGTCCCAAATTGGGGTCGGGGGAGCATGGACGAGTACACGACCACACTGCAGACCTTGAAATCGTGGAACAGCACCTAGTTGAAGAGGAGACCAGCAGTAGATCAGACCCATCGGCAAACAGAGCTCCATGGATCTCAATCTGAGATCACCCTGGCAGTAACAGCAGTGACAGCAGCGAGGCTCCCACGCAAGGCAACTGTGGCATAAGTTCTTGGAAAATCGACCTAGTTGGAATAAAGACCAGGTGATGCCGAACTGAACAGAGTACCAGACTTCACAGCCCATAGGCATGCAAGGGAGCGACAGCCTAGGAGCGGGCAGAATCCACAAGCATGATCGTGCCGGGAAAGGCACGGGGACTTCTACAGGTAGCTTAGATATCTGTGTGCTAATAAAGCATGGTGGCCACAGGATGCCCAGTATAGTTCATAGAGCCTCTGCCGAAAATCAATGTGCAACAGCAAGGGCACCAATGGCGTGATGTAAGTATACATTGTGACAAGTTCACTTAACATTTTTGAAGCCACAAATGGCTTTATTTTAGGTGTCTCCTGCCTTAACTTGCCTTTGTTTGCTTCAGTATACGTCAATGGGGAAAATACATTCCCTAGATTTTATTTTAGCACGTATATACAAGCAAGAATACCTCTTGCATCACGTAGGGTCGAACAGGAAGATACAATCAGATAGTGAATTCCACCAACATGAACAAGAATGGGAAAAACTAGAATAGCAGAGGTCTGCCAAACTTTAATACTGTTCTTACAACACTGCTGCACCAACAGCGAGTGATATCTGGCAATAATTTAAATAAATATTCTGTGTTACAAAAACAGAGACTCCTACCACTACGCCACGATCAGGACCTCGCTGAAAATGCAGCAGGGCACAGCTGCGACATGCAGCAGAGGGAAGCTGGAACTAGGGATCCACCCCAGCTGGCTAAGAAAAAAAGAGAAACTCATGCCAAAACAGAGGTCCAAGGAAGAACAAGTCATATAGAAGCGAAGAAATATGTACATAACGTATACGCTAAAAAAACAAGGAAGTTAACCGCGAAGTGACAGAATCTTGCCAAATTGCATAACGGGAGCTTGTTAAAGTGCGGCCGCGAAAGTGAAAGTGATCAAACATCAAAGCGGCCGAGCGGCCGCGAAAGTGAAAGACGAGTGCTTTCAGGCTGCCAAATGGTGCGCGCGCCCGGAGCACATGCACTGTAGTTGGCGGCCTGAAAGCACTCGTTTGCACTTCCAAAAGTGCTTACTATAAGTCTCGCCAGAGCAGCGCTAAAGCGCTGTCTCAGGCGAGACCTAAAAAGCAGAATGGGGTCGCCCTAATATTTAATTCCTCTGCGCACTTTGTCCACAAGACCACACAGAAGGACAAGGAGGGTAGATTTATCATGGTCAAGGGGTCACTGATGGGCTGACCTTGAACAGTTGCTTCTATCTATGCACCTAACACTGGGCAAACTGATTTTCTCTCCTCCTTTTTGGATTCCTTACTGGGCTTTGCAGTGGGGGACCTCATCATCATGGGGGACTTTAACCTCATCTGATATCCCCTTCTCGATTCCACCCATACGCGGAGATCCGGAGGGGGTACATTCCCCACACCACTTAAACAAACAATGCAACAACTGGGTCTGATAGACATCTGGCGCCACCTTAACCCGACTAAGAAGGACTTCTCCTTCTTTTCTCATGTTCACAAATCATATTCCCGCATTGATCACATATCTATCTGCCAATCGCTCACTCATGCTATCTCATCCTCTCTCATTCTCCCTATCACTATCTCTGACCATGCCCGTCTGACCTGTCTTTTAAACTGTCCAGCCCCACGTTCTAAACTCATGAGATGGTACTTCCCGGAGTTTTAATGTAGAGATCGTCTTCACCGCGATGACTTTTGCAAGGCGGTCAAAGACTTTTTCCTACTAAATGACCCGACCGATACGTCTCTAGTGAATAATTGGAACGTATTTAAAGTGCATGTTAGGGGTCACTGTATTTCCCTTGTTTCCTCCCTCAAGAGACTTCAAACTCAAGAACGGATAGAACTAGAGCGGGAGTTGGTAGCAGCAGAGGGGCAACATAAGACTACTCCCTCAGCCCCCTTGCTGAGGGAAGTTACATCCATCAAAGGAAACTTAACGCAATATACACAAATAGGGCGGAGAAAACAATCCAGAGACTCCAGGCCAGAGGTTACGAAGAGAAAGATAATGTGGGCACTCTATAGGCCATGCAACTGAGGGTCAAAGAAGAGAAAGAATACGTGAAACGAATCTTAGACGACTATGGCACGACCCACACCAACGAGGAAGCGAAAGCGCAGGCCTTTCATGAATTTTATCAAAAATTGTATCGAGCTGACACCTATTGCGAATCCAGGCAATCACAATACTTAGCGCTCCTTGACCTACACAAGCTTTCTGACTCCGTCAATGAGAATCTGGGAGAGAGTATCACCCTGGAGGAGGTACAGGCAGCAATCGACTCCTTGAAACACCACAAAGCACCAGGGCCTGATGGCTTTACCGCCCAATTCTATTGTAACTTTGCAGCGGACGTGGGCCCTCACCTAACCACCATCTTTAATGATATCGCAACCCAACAGACAGTAACACCATCATTGGGCAAAGCCCTAATTTCTATCATCCTGAAACGCGGGAAGGACCACCAGCAATATTCATCATATCGCCCCATCGCCCTGCTTAACCTAGACGCCAAATAAACTCCAAAATTCTGGCTAACCGACCTGAGAGATACCTTCCTGACCTTATTCTTCCCGACCAGTCCGGGTTTATCAAGGGGCGGAAGACACATGACAATCTTAGAGGCATTTTTCACCTCATTGATTAGTCCCAAAAGAAGCAGATTCCTGCCGCTCTACTATCGCACGACGCAGAGAAAGCTTTTGATTGCGTTGATTAGAACATCCTGGAGCTTTCTCTGCGCCGATTCGGTTTCTGTGACGCCTTCATTGGAATGATTCGTGCCAACTTTAGTTTCCCTAGGTCTCGCGTGGTGGTCAAGGGAATAGCCTTGAACTTTTTTAACTTGGCGAGAGGGACCAGACAAGGGTGCCCAGTATCCCTGCTCCTCTTCGCCCTGAGTATCGAACCCTTGGCAGCCCGGGTCTGCGCTAATCAGACAATAACTGGGATCCGCTTTGGGACAGATGACCATAAGATAGCTTTATTTGCGGACAACATCCTATTACCAGTTACTAACCCGACCGCTTCCATCCCTGCCATTAATCAAGAACTAGAACAATTTGAAGCGGTGTCTGAATTCAAAGTTAATCTATCTAAATCATTCATCATAAATCTTACCCTGCCCCAAGACATGCAAAAGAGCCTGGAGGATACATCCTCCTTTCAATGGGCACACAGGGCCATTACATATCTGGGAATCCAACTTACTCCCAAACTCACTGACCTCTACAAGGCCAACTTCCCACCCCTTTTAAAAACGATTAAGAACTGACTGCAAAAAATGGAGCACAGCCTACATATCATGGATTGGCAGAATCAACCCAGTTAAAATGAACGTACTGCCACGTCTCCTCTACCTTTTCCAGGGTCTCCCCATCCAAACTGACAAGGCACTCTTCCCTGAATTAAAAAACATATTACTCAAATTCATTTGGCAAGGACAGCATGCACAACTCTCCTATCATTTATTAACAAGATCATGTTTGAAGGGAGGCCTAGCCCTACCAGACTTCGTTACCTACTATAGAGCGGCCCAACTAAGGGTACTAAGCGAATGGTCACTGGGAGCATCTAACAAGCAATGGCTCCATATTGACCGACAGGTGATGGGTAGAACGATTTGGGATTTGCCATGGTGCCACAAAGCAGACAGGCCTCTCAACACTTACCTTAGTATACCTACTTCCACCACCCTTCAAATATGGGACGCAGTAACTAAAACTTTGCCACTGACTACATTCCCGACCCCTTAACTCCCCATACACTTCTCCCAGGATTTCCCGCCTGCTTTCCAAAAGGGCCCTTTTGACTTATGGTACGAAAGGGGATGCCTCATGATCTCTGACCTCTTTCAGGGCACTAAGATACGCTCCTTCCACGACTGCATGAACCACTTCCATCTTCCACCCACTGAACTATTCCATTACACTCAACTAATTCACTGGGTTCAACAGCCACAGATTCGTCAAGCTGCCACTAGGGAATACCTCCCAATAGAGAAATCTGTGCAGATGGGTACCACGGGCAAAGGATGTATTTCCTTTTGGTATATTCTTCCACTTGCATTGTCACCACACTGCACCCAACGCCATAGGGTGTTTTGGGGAGAGATGCTCCAGACACCGTCCGCGGATATGCAATGGGAAACCCTGTAGAGAGACATAGCAAAATTTAATAGATCCATGCACCTCAGGGAAGCCCACTACAAGATGCTTTATTATTGGTATCTTCACCCCCATAAACTGCATACTATTTTCCCAGGCACTTCTGACCACTGCTGGCGAGGGTGTGGTCTGTTGGGAGATTTTAAACCCATCTGGTTGGACTGCCCGGATACTAGGCTACCCTGTGGGGAACAACATAGAACGAGTGCTGCTGGGTCTCCGTGATCCCCTGCTCAAATATAAATATGCGGATAGATCGGTTCTATGGCTCTGCATGGGAGCCGCGAAGATGGCATAGCGGGGGCATGGAAGAAGCCTGAGGATCCCTCACTCTCCCAATGGCATGCTCGATTGTGGAAGGCCTTAGCAATGGGGCGACTAACGGCTATAGCCAAAGAGTCACGAAGGGGATTTGATTACATTTGGACCCCCCTGGTTAGTTATCTTTCGGAAGGGCTCCCCCTATTTGCCTGTAGTCCTAGGTTGAGAGCTCTCGATCTCTTCCTGATTTAGACCTCCTCTATCCATCCAACGACCGGCAATACCACTGTGGCGGCCCTGGCGGAGATAGCATCCTGCGCTGGTCGTGGGGTGCTCCCATCTTAGCCTGGCCTCCTCCACCCTCTACAGCCAGCAACACTGCCTTATTAACTTCCCTGGCTACCACCGTACTTTGAAGGATTTCCCTTCTCTATCTTCTTCCTTAGTCACCTTTCTTTCTTTATCCTTTGTACTCTGCTTTTTCCTTAGATTTATGTTACATGCTCTAAAGCAATCTAGACATTGTTGACAAAACGCTTCCAAAATGGTTTTACTAAATGTTAGTTACACATCGCACAATGACGTTTACCTAAGTAGGCGCTACACAGAAGATTTGGCCTAGTAGCTCCGGGGAGATACTGGGTGTATTTTTCTATTCTTTGCTATGCTACATCGCCTTCCGAGACAACATGTCGAGGGGCATACCTGCCCAGGTCATTAGAAAATGTGCTTTCAATGTTAGCCACCTGAAAAACTGTATCTATGCCCGCTGATCGACACAAAATGCATGGTATGATGTATTTGTTATGCATTGTTTGTATTTTGTGACAAATGTTTCAATAAATACATTTTGACAAAAAAATGAACAGCACCTCAAATGTACAACCAACATCTGAAGGTATTTTAATAAAGTTTGCATGCAGACAACTAAAAGCGCAATGCATGCTACAGTAATGTAAAGCTCCCAATGGACCTTAATCTGAGGACGTTTAAAACTGAAAAGCCTGGTACAGCTGGAACTAAATCAGTTCCTATCAAATAGTTAAGCACATATAAATGAAAAAAGAAAAAAAGTTTTTGAAAAACAATTAATTTTGGGTGAGAATTCACAACCTGCAGAAACCACAAAGGGGAAGGATTGCAAGGTGGCTCTGGGACAAATGCCCACAGGCGAGACAGCAAACAAGAGCACTAGAGTGAGAGTTTACAACAATGAAAACAAGAAGCAGTGACCTCGGAGGGGTGTTGTGGGCGGGCATGCACTGTTGTGGGAGGGGTGAGGTGCTGTGTGGAAGGGCACGGGGAGATTAATATTGGCCCTGCGGGCCTCGAAAAATTAAGTGGACATCTTTCAGTGTATAAGAGCATTGCCAGCATAAAAGGAGCACACAGAGCAGATACTGACTGCTGGTATCAGCACAGACCCCTCCACGATAAACCAATGCATTTGAGAAGTAAACCAGCAGCCTCGCTGCACCTCCCCATGGGCACTTTCCCCGCCTGTCTCCTGGGCTAGAGTAGATCTTGGCAAATTCAAACCCTTTCTGTGAGTACCGAACACCAAAATACAGTGCTGAAAGTTAACAACAGCTGTGGTGCTGAAGAAAAAAGTGGGGCCAAGCGGGTTGGGTGAAGGGAACAGCATGAGGAGATTAGAAGTGGCACACCAGGCTGCAAAGCTAGAAAGCAACGCCATAAGTCAGAAAAAGCAGCGACCTCAAAGGGTTGGTGAGGGTGGGCATGCACTGTTGTGGGAGAGGTAAGATGGTGTGGGAATTGCATGGGGAGATTAAAAGATTTAGGGGTCCATTAGGATGTAGGGCGGTGGGACCAATACCATGCTGGCGGTGCGGAAAAATGCCTTTTTCCGCCCGCTAGCAGCAGACATCACAGCTGCCATATTAGTATGGTCAAACATAGGCCAATTCCCGACCACCACGGTGAGACGCGCACCGCCATCATAGTGCACCCACCACTGTGGCGGTGGGAGCCAATGGAGACCCTCCGCCGTGCGGAATGACGTCCGCCCCGGCTCACAAATTAGGATGACTCAAGCAAGCAGACGCACCGCAGAGGAGACACCACCCAACCAGAGACGGCGGAAACTCGACAGCGGAGCGCGAAACCAGAGTCCCGGTCCACACCACCCGGACACGACTGCAATGGACCCAGCTCTACATGTCTTTCCGGTGCTGTACCTGCTACATCACCAGGAACTCATGGACCGCCGCGGACAACGCCGCAGGTACGCAATAACACAACACACAACCCACGGCCTGACACAGGATCCAAATCCACATCATGGAGGATAGGGACACATCCACAAGGGCACCCACCTGCCACAAATGCACCCCGCTGCATCCTGGACACACAGCTACGGCCAACATGCAGCAATGTCCCGGTCACGTCAACGCAGTGGCGAACACAAGCAAATACATGCGCAAGGCAGAAGGCTGGGCCAGTGCCAGGCACGGGCAGGGCACAAAGACCACAGGGCCACACCCACTCACTAGCACACCCAATGAAGGCACATGCCATGTGCCCCCCCTGTGCACCCCATGCACAACAAAAAGCCAGGGCAATACATACTTGCACCACACAACAAACAATCATGGAGACACACAATGCAGGAGTGGCTGCATAGGAACACACAACACACAGCACAGTAGCACAGGGCCAGGGAAACACACACTACACCACACTCAGAGAAAAAGCAATGAGGACAAGCAAAAAATGAACACACACAAGGAATCAACATCCAAATGGACTCACAGCCTGCACAGTCACACATACATATCACAGACTGACACACACACACACATACACACCCCACATGCCAACAGCAATGGAGCACAACAAATAGGGAAACCAAAGTGGGCTGCACACAAATGGAAGGCCATGGAGACACATAACAAGCATGTGTACATGACATCAACACAAGGAACAGAGCACAACACCCTCACATCATCAAACAACACATGACTGGCACAGTCAGTGAAATAAAACCACAGACAGCTCAGTGCAACCACACAGGGAGACAGCAAGGCAAACAATGTATAGGCACAAGGATCAAAGGATGAAAGGAAGGCCCTGAAGTCAAACTGGGAACTGCCACACATCCATACAACTACTTCACAGGAGTACACAAGCAGCACTACACACAGGGACCATCTACACACCTCAGGACTGACAAACACCAGTAAGAATCTACACACATACCCCCTCACACCAGCAGCACACAACACCAGTGCCAAACACACTGAAGGCTTGCAATACTTGACAGGTAATACACACACAAACAACCACACACCCTGGACTCAGCCACAAACATCACACACACACACGCACACACACAGGGATGACACCACAAATGTGGAAACAAATACAACAGACAAACCCATAACCCAACTGAAACACACACAGAGCCGCAACAACAACAACAGACATGCCCTGTGCAGCTAAACTGGGGAAAGGCAATGGGAGCACAGACACAACAGGAGTGCACAACCTCATCACTCAGGAACAATGCACAGACAACATTCCACAACACACACAAGAAGTGCACCATCACAGAACAACACAGCCACAGCAAACAAACAACAGATGCACAGGCAGAACAATCACATAGCAAACATAGCACAACATCAGGGGATGGACAACAGGCAATTCCAAGGCAACATACACACAGCACAGCAAGCACAACAAGCTGTGTGTGCACACCAAGCATACCAGACACACACAGACATCAGTGATAGAACAGCAACCCACACAACACCATACAGCACAGCATAAAGACAACAGCACACGTGAAGCAATAACACAGACAACACAAATACATCCAACACAACACCTAATAGATGCACAAGTCTGGGACACAAAGGTGGAAACAACTTGACCACAGGACTGGGCAGCACACACAGTTGAACTGCATAGCAGCAACCATAACTGACAAACAGCACCAGAACAGCACACATGACCCATTGGGGAAATGCACTGAGTGACACATTGACCATGGACAAAGAACTGCACCACAAAGCACAATGGCACAAATGAAGTCATGGGGAGGCACACACACACATACAAACAAAGTGGACGGTTCACACCAAAGTGAAGTGTACTGCATGTCAGTAGGGGACATGGCAGGAGTGTACCATACACAAAGAGAGGGAGTGCAGACCCACAATGGGTGGGCAGCTGAAGCACAGATAGGGGACGGCATGACAACACACACAACACTGGAGGCAAGAAGGCACCATGGGACAGCAAGGCATGAGAAAACACAACCACAATGGCAGTGTGGTGCAGCAGGTCTGCACAGATCCCACAAACAGCCACCAGACACAGGGATGTGCAACAAAACACAGCACTGAATTGCCCGTAACACCCTCTGCATACTCACAAGTGACAAAAACAACAAGTAGGAGTCAGACAGAACTGCAAGGACACACCAACACACTGCACAGTGCACAACATACAACTCACACATGGGCATACAACCACATCCACAGGGATGAACAATCAAAACAACAGGCACACAACTCCTGTGTGACACATGTGTGTAGTTGACATTGCAGAGGCATGCACACATCAACACTCCCCACAAACACACCCCCTTCTCACTGCACAATACCTGGCCATCCAAGAGCACACATGGAAAGTAAGCCATGGGACTAGGATCACTGGCCATCACAAGATGACCACAAACATACACCACTGGGCACACATATAGGAAGAACACACACATGATGACCCTGGACAGCCTGCCTGCAATACTGTGTGCAGAAACCCACCCTGTGCTGGCAGTGCCCCCCAACCTGACATGTGTACAATAGAGCCAACATGAACTAATCAAGTAAATGACTACTGCTAAACATTCGAAATTGACACCATTGCTACCACAAGTATCTGGACGAAGAAGAACTGAAGACCCTGTCACCCCTGAAAAAAAGAGAGCAAGAGAGCCCAAACATTGAACATGTTGAAGTGTCACACAGACCATGTGGCACAGTAAACCATTTACACACAGCAAAATAACTTTATTCAGTAAGGACACTGACAAAATAGACAACTGGAACAACTGTTTTTATTCACAAATTGCACAGATAGGCACCATGAGAAGAGAAGAGAAAGGCACAAAATGCAGAGCATTTCCATGAGAAGATGCACAGGCAAGGGCAAAACAGCAGTGAACAACAAGGCCAGTGGCCAGGGCAGAGTGCAGAGTATGTCCATGAGAAGCTGCACAGGCAAGGGCAAAACAGCAAGGCCAGTGGCCAGGGCAGAGTGCAGAGTATGTCCATGAGAAACTGCACAGGCAAGGGTCCAACACAGCAATGAACAACAAGGCCAGTGGCCAGGGCAGAGTGCAGAGTATGTCCATGAGAAGCTGCACAGGGAAGGGTCCAACACAGCAGTGAACGGCAAGGCCAGTGGGCATGACAAAGTGCAGACTGAGTCCATGAGAAGCTGCACAGGGAATGTGTGCCACTGTACCTTTCCATGGCCAGCAACACAGTCAGGGGCCAACAATGGGCAGTACAGGCCCTCCTGTGTGAGACACAGATGTATGAGGGTGACTACCACTTAGACTTGGCTGTCAGGTGGACTGGGAGCTGGCTGTGCCTCGGGGACTCTCGGGGCACTTGAAGGGGGAGAGAGCAAAAAAGCTGAGGTAGAGCGATCAGTGTCTTGGCAGGCTGGAAGGCTGCTTGGACCAGGTGGTGTAGTGGCACGTGGAGGTGGAGTCATGCAGACGGGAGTCACGGTGTGGCTGGGAGATTGTGGAGGGGTGCCCTTCCACTTCTTGGGGATCCTAAATGGCGTGACTGACTGTGGATCAATGGGAAGTGGTGTGGGCACAACAGGCACACTCACCACCACTGCTGCAGCAGGTGCAGGCACTGGCAGCTCCTCTGGTGATGTGCTGGACCCAGCTGAATGCTTTGCCTTGCTTCGCCTCTGCCCCCTTCTCCTGTTTACTAGGTGTCACCCCTACCGTCCCCTCCGGCCCCTGCTTCACTGGACTTGGAATGGGAGTCGAGGTGGTTGGTGATACTGCCTTTGAGCCCTTGCCAGGTGTACCCTTGGCATGCACCACCTCCTTGGTGGCCACAGACACTGTACGATTATCTTTGTGCGATGCCTTAGGGGCAGGAGAGTCCTTGGATGGGGATGCCACTGAGTAATGTGTGCCTGAGGTCTGCTGCTTTGCTAATTGTCCCCTGGTTTCGCCTGACGGGCTTTTCTCCCTGCCATCTGGGGTTCCTTTGGTCTTCTGTGGGGATGGTGTCTGCGCACGGCACCACTTTGGTTGCTGCTGCTGTGTGCTCCGTGTGCTGTATTGTGACTTTGAAGTATGTGGACCGTGGTCACTATCGTTAGACGTGGCCACTGCCAGGGTGGTGGACAAAGGGACTGGAGCTGGACTGTGAGAATGTGCCTCTTGCAGGGCAGACGTCACTGTTGATGACAAAGCCTGGACTGTCTGGTGCAGCCCACCCACGTCGGAATGTATGCCCTCCATGAAAGCAACCACCTGGGCCAATTTCTTGTTGTGGTCAATGAAGGCATTTAGTAGAGCTGTCTGGCCTACACACAGCTGGCGCAAAAGTTCCACAGACTCAGCACTGATGGCAGCAGGGGGGACAGGGGTAGGGGCAAGGGAGCCAGGGGTGAAGGACACCTTTACTCTCTTACTGAGACGGACACGGGCAGCACCAGAGGAAGTGGCTGGGAGGGTGGGCAATGGCTGCTGTGTGGTGGAAGTCGATGAGAGTCCCCATTCCCTGTGCCCTCCAACATGGATGCATCCCCGCTGGCATCGAATGATGTGGTGCTTTGCATCTCAGGCTGGGACTCCTCCAGCAGACTGTCCCCCTCTGATGTGCTGGTGACTTCTGTGTCACTGGACTCCTGGGCAGCTGTGGTGCTAGTTTCACCCCCACTGGTGTCCATCTCCTGTCCCTCCATAACCACAGGTGATGCTGCATGGGAGAGAGAGATGTAGGGTCAGGTCAGTGGCAAAAACAGAATAAACATATGCAAGCAATGCATGACAAAAGTTGAGCAAATCTACATGTTGCACACCACCCTGTGCAATCACATCGTGCCAACTCACTACATAGACTCAAGCAGTGCATGGAAACTGGAAACTCAGGCATGAGTGAGCCATGTGAGGACCACACAGCACAACACCCTGCTTGTGGCTTTGTTCAAACAGACACACAACTACTTCTGAGCACACCTAGGGACATGATGGGGGCACACAACTTGTTGCCAATGACAGAACTGGATGGAACAGGAGGGGACAACACAGACCCAGACTACAACATGACAGTCCACAATGGACATTAGCCCATGCCACCTACCATGTCGTACCTTCGGGACAATAGAATGCTGCACATTGCTGTAAGATATCTAGCCCTCCCCAATATGGGTGCATGCAATGGATGCATTGATGTACGCACAGTCAGATTGGGCACACTGCCGTTCCCTCCCATGGGATTCCCAAGACTACATCAATGCAGAAGAAACCAGAAGAGCACAACTCAGAATGTAATGTGAAGGCACAGCTTCCAAATCAACTTTGTAAGTACCGGTAGGGCAAATGCATGCCACAGGCACACTGGCCAGCAGCCACTTACATGCCACAGCATCACACTACCAACATCACAGAGACCAGCGCTGGCACAGGCTTTGTACACATGCAGCCACTCCCATCCAAAGTCAGACTCCCCAAATGCTCACCCCTGGCTTTCTGCTGATGCTCCTTCAAACGTGCATCCAGTTCAGGCTGTGTCACCGCCAAGATGCACCCCATTAGTGGTGTCATGCTGCGCTGTGCCAGACGCCCAGTGCGAGGAAGCAGCCCCAGGGTCATCTCTGCCACATTCTTAACCAGCCGGCTGATGTCATCCGATCTCTTGTGGCAGTGGGTGCGCCTTCGGTTTGAGACCCCCAGGGCTCGCACCTTCGCTGCAATGGCCCTCCATACGGCCTTACACTGGTGTACCTTGAGCTGCAGGCATGGGAGACAAGAGGGAGAAATTATCAGGTACATAGTGCCATGTACCGACATCTATCAGTATAGCAGCAAGATACAACAAAATCACATATCCAACGATAGATTAATCAGAGACTATAGTACAGCCCACATGTGACCCCTGCATGGGAAAAGCTGATGTTAAAGCATGCAGGTGTGAGGGGGAACACAGTCCCTGCACATCTCACACACATGCAGGATGCCAGCACTGAAACCTGCCTGCCCACATCTCCAGTCAATTATTGGGTTGAGCAACACATACATCACATATCAACCTGTGTTTGGGGGGTGACCCACTGTGTCTAAGACTGCACAGCCCTCAATGTCCCTGCCCTGTGAATAGATAACTGAGTCATGGATGTCCTATTGAGGGACATGATCTCACAAATACAAAATGCCCTTCACAAGGGCGGTTGTGTGCAATCTACAGTGCTGAGATGGGCCACAGCTGGAGTGAAATGTGAAAAGACTGATGTCATACTCTGTAAGTGAAGTGATGTGTCCTTGTCTTTGTAGGCAGGGACTGTGCTGTCCAGCTGGGCTCACACTGAGATGGACTACAGGGGCACACACAGCCATCCAGCCAAGCAATCACTGTCCTGACTACAGTATGAACAACCTTCCGTGCCACTGTATGGCTGACAACACAACACAGGTCACTCATACTTACATGTGCAGGGAGGGAAAGCTGTGGCATTGGGTACACACACCCTCCCACTGGAGACAGCATGTCAGGCAGTGCATTACACTACCCCACACTCCCAGGCACGTGCTGCATCAGTCCATTATATGTGTGGCCCCCCTGCCCTACCACAACGCTGTTTAAGACTCACCACTACATTTGGGGAACCATATAGCCTTGGATACAGTGTGAGCACCTCGTCCACCAGGACCTGCAGCTCCTCGCTCATGAAGGGACTGGCACAGATCTTCTCTGTCCTTACCATCACTGTGGATGTGAGACAACAGCAGGGGATTTTGGTGGCGAGGGTCCCCAGGCAGCAGTACCTGGAGGCAGCAGCAGGTGAGGGGTGTCAGGCAGCAGTCCCTGGAGGCAGCAGAAGGTGAGGGGTGTCAGGCAGCAGTCCTTGGAGGCAGCAGCAGGTGAGGGGTGTCAGGCAGCAGGCTCTGTGAGCAGTGGCAATGTGAGGCTCACTCCCACACATTTCAAAGGTGCCAAGCTGCAGCAATTGGTGGTCCATGCCTGCCTCTTTCAAATGCTTCCAATGACCGCCTCTGCGGTAGCAGAGCACGCCTACCGCAATCTTCAAAATTGCATCATGCCACCGCTATTGAGCTTCCCATTGGCTCTAGGGTGAGCTCCATAGCGGTGTAACACCGCTGGGGCCTGGGGTGCGCGACCGCGATGGTGCAGCTTTCAAATGCAGCCAATGACCGCCTCCACGGTGGCGGAGCACGCCTACCGCGACCTTCAAAATTGCATCATGCCACTGCTATCAAGCTTCCCATTGGCTCTAGGGCGAGCTCCACGGCGGTGTAACACTGCTGGCGCCCGGGGTGCCCTACCACGATTTTAATGGCGGAGCATGCCAACCGCAATTTCCACATGTCTCCATGCCTATGACTACTGCACTGGTGTGAATGGGCCGTGCTGGTGACACACTGCCAGTGACAGGCAGCAGCTACCGCGATATGGGTGCATGCATTGACATGAGGCACCGCCATTCTGGAGGCGGAGCATGCCAACCGGCATTTCCACATGTCTCCATGCCTATGACTACTGCACTGGTGTGAATGGGGGTGCTGGTGACACACCGCTGGTGCCAGGAGGTAGCTACCATGATATGGGTGCCATGCAGTGACACGAGGCACCACCATTCTGGCAGTGGAGCATGCCAACCGCCATTTTCACATGTCTCCATGCCTATGACTACTGCACTGGTGTGAATGGGGGTACTGGTGACACACCGCCAGTGCCAGGCGGTGGCTACCACGATATGGGTGCCACGCATTGACACGAGGCACCACCATTCTGGCAGCGGAGCATGCCAACCGCCATTTCCATATGTCTCCATGCCTATGACTACTGCACTGGTGTGAATGGGGGTGCTGGTGACACACCGCTGGTGCCAGGTGGTAGCTACCATGATATGGGTGCCATGCATTGACACGAGGCACCACCATTCTGGCAGTGGAGCATGCCAACCGCCATTTTCACATGTCTCCATGCCTATGACTACTGCACTGGTGTGAATGGGGGTACTGGTGACACACCGCCAGTGCCAGGCGGTGGCTACCACGATATGGGTGCCATGCATTGACACGAGGCACCGCCATTCTGGCAGCGGAGCATGCCAACCGCCATTTCCACATGTCTCCATGCCTATGACTACTACACTGGTGTGAATGGGGGTGCTGGTGACACACCGCTGGTGCCAGGTGGTAGCTACCGTGATATGGGTGCAATGCAATGGCGATGGCCATCTGTCACACATCAACAGTGCATAGTGCCAACATGTTCAATGGCACATCATTGTGCACACAATGCCAATGTTCAATTTACTCCACTGATGGCTACACATGCCATGTTTGTGTGTGTGTAACGTACATTTGTCTGTACCCACTCACATGTCACTTGAGGATTTGATGTTGGTGTAGGCAGGACAGTGTAGTCCTGGACTGTACAATGTGTACACATGTCAATGTGTTGAGGTCCAGTGACAATCACAGCAATGCTCGTTTCGATGAATGTTGATCTAATTAGCATTGCCTCTCATGTCTGCTCATGAACACATTCTTCATTCCAGCGCCGACTGTGGTCATTGCGTGGTGGATGTGTGCCAGGTTGTAATGACTCATCAAGGTGTGACCGGTACAGCAGCTAGGTAGGAGACAGTGGTTTTGATCAGTTACACATATGCTGGATGCTAGACTCCCAGGCATGCACATGTGTACTGTGGTCATATCCCTATGTGCACTCACATAGCCAAAGGTGGTGTTTGAGGTACTTGTCTTGTGTAAGTAGACACGTGTGCCCTTTGTGTAGCTGAAGGTGTCCCTCCATGTAAGCTGGTCTGTTAGTAACTCTAGATGTCAGTCATTGTTGTCGTTGTCTCATCCAGAACGTGATATGCTGTGTACATCTCTTGGTGTATTGTATTGACAGGTGTCCACTATCAACTCCAGGCCAAATTTGATTCGTCCCTTGACGGTGCTGGAGGACATGGAGGATGTTGCACTCATACGCAAATTCTGCCTGGACAGAGCCACCCTGAAGACCCTTTGTGATCTGTTGGAGCCCCACCTGCAGCCACGCAGGACATATCCAACAGCTTTCACCCCTACTTATAAGGTGATGGCAGCCCTGCATTTTTTTGCCACAGGATCGTTCCAGGAGACTGTGGCCAGCGCTGGTGGGATGTCACAACCGATGTTCAGCATGGTGCTGCGTGATGTACTGTCTGCCATGATGCTATACAAGGACAGATACATCCATTTCCCCAGGGGTGCTGAATTGCCAGCTGTGAAGGGAGACATCTATCCCCTTGGACACATCCCCAATGTTGTTGGGTGCATTGATTGCACCCATGTCGCTCTTGTGCCATCACAGGCAAGTGAGCACATTTACTGCAATTGCAAGAATTACCACTCTATCCATGTGCAGGTGGTGTGCCTGGCAGATACGACCATCTCGCAGGTGTGTGCCAAATTTCCAGGCTCGGCCCACGACTCCTACATCCTGAGGAACAGCATAGTGCCCCAACTGATGGCTAATCTTCTTCCAGAGCGTGCATGGATTGTGGGTGAGTATGCCGTGCTCTGTGTGTGACCTGCTCCCCTGAGACCCTGCGACATTGCAATGTCTATTTGTGTTTGTCATACCTAGGTGACTGCATATCCCAACTGTCCCTGGTTGCTGAGCCCACTGCGGAATCCCAGGTCTCCGGCTGAAGTCCGCCACAATGAGGCCCATGGGAGGACACGTCGTGTGGTGGAGTGCACTTTTGGCCTGCTCAAGTCACGTTTCCGGTGCCTGGACTAGACCGGAGGTGCACTGGCATACTCGCCCGGGAAGGTGTGTCAGATTGTTGTTGCATGCTGCATGCTCCACAACCTAGCCATTCGCAGGGAGATTCCCCTGCTCCTGGAAGATGGTGAGGACCCAAGGCCCCAGCCTGCAAACCAAGCTGTGTCCAGTGATAAGGACAGTGGAGAGGAGGAAGGTGTTGACCTGCGTGAACAGCTCATCACCAGCTACTTCACTTGATGGTGGGTGGCAATATGCAACATACCCATTGTCTGATGAGATTGCTGTTGTCTTTAAGGGGCATGTGAGAATTGTAGCATCAGCCAAATGTAGACTCGGTGTTGGTTGGAAATGTTTCTAGGACATGTCATTTGGGAACATCAACGGACATGTATGTTGACACTTGGGGGCCATTGTGACATGTGCATATTGGGTTATCCTGGTGTTAGGACTTGTGTGATGTCTGTGATGCCACACCCAGACCAGTGACAGTTGTTCTGTTGTGTTTCCCTAGGTGCCTTCGACTTCTCCTTGCCTACATACAGCCCATGGTCCTGGTACATTGTGATCATGTTGAAGACTGTACACCCTGCAATAAAGAGGGAGCAGACACAACAACATGTGTGTGATGATATTTTATTTACTATGGTGAGATGCAAGGGGGGGTGTACATTTCCATTGGGGGGAGTGAGTTGAGAGTCGTGGTAGATGAGATGGTCGAGTAGTCGCCACATTGCTGTGGTGACCCAGTCCAACAGGCAGATGCCATTCACAAGGCAGTGTGGGGTAGGACAGTCCAAAGAGTCGATGCAGTGGTGGAGAGGGTTGCCATCATGGCTGGCTCCATGACTTGCGTCTGGCAGGTGCTTTGCCTCCAGATACTCCCAGGGTCTTCTTGGGACGGCCCCTTTGTCGTTTGGCAGGGGGGGCCCTGCTGCAGGGCCAGTGGGGTCTGAGGACTCACCCCTCTCTGTGGGCGCAGGGGAGGATGGTGAACTGTCATTGTGCAGCCCACCAGAGGGAGGCGGAGGTGTTGTCTGGGGCGCATGCCTGTCCCTCAGTACCGCCACTTGCTGGCCCAAGAGGTCCACGATTTGTCCCATCCGTCTGTCGATGGACCTCATCAGCAGGATGGGCTCGTGCAACAGATCATCCAACCAGCCCGTTCATCCCTGGACCTGTTCGTATGCGCTGGTGATGTGTTCCAGGGAGTGGGTCCCAGCCTCCTGGTGTCCCTGAGTGACCCTGCCCCTCCCACCTGCCCTGCTGCCACGGACCTATTGCCTCACCACTGTGGGCACCCGCATGGGTGGTGTGTGAGGGACGTCCTCTGGGACAGGGAGGGTATTGCAGGCAGCACTGGTGGTGGTGGTGGCGGTGGTCGCACAGGCCGTGACAGCAGGGGTCAGCTGTGTAGTTGTTGTTGCCGCAGATGTGGTGGAGGGGACACTGGGGTCCTGGGACCTGTTGCTCCCTGGCACACCAGATGGGCCAGCCTCGAGCTCATCGTCCACAGAATCCTGGGAGTCAACATCCGAGAGTCCTTGTACCGGGGGTGGAGACTGGCTCTGCAGGTTGCTGGTGTTGTTCTCTGCTGTTAGTTCTTGGTCACCTGTGGGTCAGATGGGAAATGGTCATTACAGTGCACCCAGCAAGCTTTGGGTTAGCTGTGTGTCATTCACATTTTGTATACTGCACAATTGACATATCATCACATTGTTGACGGTGTGCAGTACTGTGCTCCCTGATATGATACAGTGGTACAAGCATTACTTGTCCATGGTGTGAGGTGTCAGGGCATACCATGCGAACCATATCAAATTGAGTTTTTCTGGGCCTTGTTGCCATCTAGGGCCTGGCACAACATGTGTTTAATTGTGGACTCATGGTTTAGTTGTCTGACCTAGCAGACGTCACACCTGGCCATGGACTGGCCATTGTCATCTGCTGCATCCCTTTGTCCTGTCATGTGCATATCTTGATTTGTGCCACTACACATGCTTTCATATTTTGAGAATGGTCCTTGTTGTACTTGTCCCATGGTGATGCACACGTAACTAGTTGCAGTGGATGAATGTGCCCAAGCTTTCTTCTACTTGTGCATTGGTGTGTCACACTTTGGTGGTTGTGACAGTTTCCTTGGCTTACCTGTGTGCACACAGTGCATGGCAATGGGCTAGGTATGGCTCTTTGTGCAATGTGAGGGCTGGTGTTGTCATATGGCACCATTTAATTTGGGAAAAATGGGTGGGTACACCTACTGGCTACCTACCTGTAAGTTTGTTTGGTGTACTGCAATGGCTTCCAACTGCTCCTGGGTGGGGTGGGGGAGGGATCCATCCTTCTCAGGTGTGGGACAGGGGGAATGGTGGGAGTAGTAGTGCAGCCCTCCCTGACACAAACACCCTCATTGTAAAGATGGCTACCTACCTGTAAGTTTGTTTGTTGTACTGCAATGGCTTCCAACGGCTCCTGGGTGGGGTGGGGGAGGGATCCATCCTGCTCAGGTGTGGGACGGGGGCATGGTGGGAGTAGTAGTGCAGCCCTCCCAGACACAAACACCCTCATTGTGAAGATGGCTACCTACCTGTAAGTTGGTTTGTTGTACTGCAATGGCTTCCAACTGCTCCTGGGTGGGGTGGGGGTGCTCCATCCTGCTCAGGTGTGGGACAGGGGGCCTGGTGGTTGTTGTAGCACTGTCTGACTGTACACATGCCCCCATGGTTATGTTGTTAGCTATGTTTGTGGTGAATGGGAGTGGGTGAATGTTGGATCTGTGAGCCATGTTTTTGTGAGTATGTGGTGCAGATGGATGGTGTGTGTCCTAGGTGGTGTAGCTTTGTAGTTGTGCAAGGCAGTACATAGCAGAGTGGCGGTAGTCATTTGTTTGTACTTACCATCCTCCACACCCCCGGCTACTCCTGTGAGACTCTCTGGATGCAGTATGGCAAGCACCTTCTCCTCCCATTGTGTGAATGTTTTTAGTGGAATGGGAGGGCCACCGCCAGTCCTCTGAGCCAGCTCATGGTTCTTGCTCCTCCTCTCCTTGACCACCCTCTTCAGATCATGCCAACGCTTCATGACCTCCTTTTTTGATCTTGGGGTGGTCCCTACTGCATTGACCCTTTGGACTATCCTAGCCCACATTTGTGTCCTTGTGGCTAATGGTGTCTGTTGGACCAGGGTACCAAAAAGCTGTGGTTCCACTATGACTATCTCATCTACCATGACCTTCAACTCACTTTCAGTGAATTTGGGCATTTTCTGTGTGACAATGGTGTGTGGTGTGCAAAGTGATTGTGGGTGCAGGGGTGTGATTCGTAGTTGTGGTTGTGCTCTGTATGGTGTGTGTTGTGCAGGGGGGTTAGTTGTGCTGGTTTGGAGGTGGTGATGGTGCTGTGTGTGGTGTGGCTGGTGATGTTGTGTCCTTTGCCTATCCTGTCAGCTGGGGTATGTGTCCCTTCTCTCCTGGAATTTTGCAAGGGATTGTGCTCATTGAAGGGGCTGGTTTTATACACAGCTATATGGGTGTGTCCAATTGGGGTGTTGCTGACAGGTGTGTAGTCCTGGGATTTGTATTTTTCATTTTTCCATGTGGTTGTGTCATTGGGGTGTGTTTTGTGTATTTGGGAGGCATGTCTAGTTGTCTGTGTGCACTTTTTGGCCTTCTTTTGGGGTTATGGCTTCGTCTACCATATTTTTGATGGTTCGTCCGCCGCGGTGGCTGTGCTTCAGCTCTTCCACTGGCTCTCCCATTCATCTCATGGTGCGACCGCGGCGGTTGGAGACGGCGGTATGCACCACTGGACTGTCGGGGATATACTAATTTCCGGGGCAGTGTCTCCGCTATACTTGCGGCGGGTTGTTGTCTTTGCGCCGCGATTCCGACTGCCGCGGATGGATTTTGGCCATTTCCGCCCGCTACGGGCAGTTATTTTGGACCTCGTACCGCTGTGGTTGGATTTTTTGGGCGGTTAATGTTAATTTGGCCGCCGGTTTTCCCACGGGGCCGGCGGGAGGTTGTTTTCCGCTTCCATGGCGGTCAGGGTGTTTTTCTGCCCTACATCCTAATGGACCTCTAAGTGAGGGGCCAATCTGAAAAATTAAGTGGACACAAAGGTTTCAAAGAAGGGACATGAGTAGAGGTAAGTCAACCAAAAAAGGAGTGCTCTTGAAGTTTGGGAAGTAAATGTTGAAGTGTATAAGCACATGTAACAGGGCCTGTTCTCTTGGGAGGATATGAACGCCTAAAAGGAGGGAGTAGTAAGCCTACCCACCAATCAAAAGTAGGCATTTACAAACAACATTAAGAGAAGCCAATTGAAAACATGGGCGTTGCTTAAAGCCCAAATTCTAGGAACTACATGCCTCGCAGAGCAGTGCATGCACTGCCTAGTCTCAACCTAAAAAGGTACATTTTTACCTCTTTTCCTTCAATTCCACCAACTCAAATTTGGAGGCGTTCCTGCCACAGTTCCCTGAGTGGAAAGACACATTGAAATCTGCTCCGTGGGACTCTTGGCTAGAGTCCCACTTCCAGCCACTTCCGGCTGTGCCACCTTCGACGCTGGATAAGATTCCTGGCAGAGGCGGCGGCACTGTGGCGGTATTTCATCCATAGACCCACCGATATCTAAATCGGGCAGGCTGACCGCCAAGTTGGTGGGTCAGAAGACCACCAAAAAAGCGCCTGCGGGATCAGTCCTGCCAAGATCTAAATCAGGCCCTTGGTCACATTCTTCCTTATTATACCACCACACCGCTAAGCTTCAATACAAATTTTTATAAAAGGCATCCATTTGTGTCTATGTATGTCCATTTGTATGATCTACTAATTGGTTCTCCTAGGCTAATTTTAATAATTAGCAAAAGTAAAAACAAAGGAGAAGGGGGAGTTATTAAAGGAAAGAGATTGTACAGGACCTATTCACAACATCTAACTTGACTTGAATAAAGGGTAAGAATTCCTTTTTATACACAGTTTATTGTTTTCACCATATTCATTGTATTATTGGACAACGGTCTTGTTACATTTTATACACTGTTTCATATTGGAAAAAAACATGTTTTTATGTGTGCTTGTGAAAAGATAAAAAAAGAGAACAGGGAATTTATTAATGTTAAAGGTGATGCTCTGTTATCAGACAGCCAAACTGTTGTGTGCTGGATCGGAATCTCATAACATTAGAGAGCCAAAGGCAACAGGGACTAGTATTGACACATACACCATTTCAAGTGGAAAATGCTCAACAAAGGCATGATCAATACCATACCCTCCTGCCCCAGACCATGCCCCACAGAACACACAAGAAAGACATGCCTCAGTCCATGACTTCAAAGACAAAGTTCCAATGCATACTACAATGATATGCTCCACAGTCCCTACAGAGTAACTGGGGACTCAATCTATAGGTCACAACAAGTGACCAATACACTTGAAGTGTAAAAGGCCTATTCAAAAAGATAAACTTACTCGTGAGTAAGGCTACCTGTTTTCTGTTTTTACAGATAAATACAGATAGAAAACAATGTGTTTTCTGTCTGCATTTATTTTTAAAATTGGATAAATACAGAAAGTTGTGCTTCTTCTAAGTGACTCTGTGTGCTGTTTTTCATGAATTGTAGCCCAACAGCTGAGCAGTTGGATGGCGTGGGAAATTAAAAAAGAGGATGAAATGTCTTTAAATGATGGCATATGTCAACACACATTTGTGGTTTAATACTAATATTCAGTGGATGTATTTTAACGCAATATTTGGCAGCTTAAAAACCAAATCATGACAGACATCAAAGTATGAGTGTGTGTCTATCAGTTAAATTAATATGGAAATGTACAGTTTTACAACTTCATTTATACACAAAACACAAAATAAATATGGATTAACAAAGACGCAAATGTTAAAAAAATAAATACCATAAAACCGAGAGCACTACTCAGAAGTAAAGACTCATCATATAAGTTTACTCCTACACCTTGTAGTAAATGTACTGCTTTAGGATATTCACCATTTAAGACTGTAAATTTACTACAAAGTGTAGGCTAACATATCTCGGCCCCCTGAGTGAAGCCTAATTTAGAAGTTCAAAGCTAATACTAGTAACTTTTCACATGTAGATGGATATATCTGCCACCCAGTGGAAGTCTTCCTTTGATAGAGAGGAAGGCTTAATGGTTTATTAAAATAAAACAGAAATTGATACAAATATTTTTAAGATAATTGTACATTATTAGAAATATTTGTTTGAAATGTAGGGCAAAATTAAAAAATGGTACAGCATTATTCACTTATTTGTTATCATTTTGATTATAATACATTAAATAAAAATAAAAATTGTAATACTTTTTCTTAGATTCAAACAAAAAACATTCCCACCCACCTTAAGTATGAAATGTATGTTCATTTATTTTCTAGTGCACATTAATAAAAGTAATGAACATAATTAATAAGAGTTCATGTAATTATTTTATTAAAACTGTCCGTATTGTTGGTGCTTGATGCTGGTGGGGCAAGACCACAGGCCCCAGAACCGTTTGCGGCAGCCGCTGCCAATGCCATGCAGAGAGCACCCGGAGGCATGTATTTCTCTGCTTGGTGTTCCTGCTTCCTGGGAAGCCCGTCTTGTTGGTGCTTGGTGCTGGTGGGACAGGACCACAGGCCCCAGAATTGCTTGCGGCAGCCATCGCCAACGCCATGCAGCCCACGCCTGGAGGCACGTATTTCTCTGCTTGGGGCTCCCGCTTTGTGTGACGCACCCGGGTGCATGCCGGAAGAAGACTGGGCCTAAAGCGGGCCCGTCTGCACCCGTCAGCAACCAAAAGAGGCCAGGTCAGGTCACCCCCCTTGGCCTTGTACTGTGGCTCATCTATTTTTCTTATCTATCTATCTTTCCTGACACTGCTGAAGGAAAAGATAAGAACAATGGGTAAGAGGAAGTCTGTTATGCTCGCCACAAAGGAGCGCCCATTGACTGCCTCAATCACCAGCTTCCTGACAACGGCAATGGGGGCAATCAACAGTGAGATTGAATGTGTGGACGAAAGATTGGGGGCCACAAAAAAGGCTTTGATGCTACAGTCCACTTACTCCCTGCAGAGGGCAATAACTCAACAGTGGTGGTAAAAAATCCATGTGTCTACCAGGTCACTTTAGAGGTGGGCTCTAATGAAGTATTAGCCCCCCAGTCAGACACTCAGTGCTCACCTCCGCCAAAGAAAATCAAGAGTTCCAGTAAACATACCTATAGCCAAAAGCCACCTGTAGTACAAAAAAACCTTATTGTTGGCAAGGATAGCAGGGGGAAGATCTCAGCAAAGAGGGAGACCCTAGCAAAGGAACCACTTAAATTAGATACAGGTGATCCTATAACACATGTTCAGTTTTTAAGCCTCCTAGAAAACACTCTGAAAAATGCTCTGAATCCACTCATAGCTATTCTCAATAGCATTGACTCCTCATTAAAGACTTTGATTGCATCAAGCATGAATAATATAGCAAGTACATCTAATATGTGGAGCAGCGATATCACATCAGCAGATTTGGTCCCTCCAACGGCTAAGCAAAACTGCCCTATTATTAGGGCCCAAGACCAAGGTCAGTTAATACATCAGCAATTGGCTAGCAATCAAAATAACACCCTAACCCCGGGCCACCTGGCTGCCTCCCAACCCTTCTTTCCCAGGGGCCCAAACAGCATCCAGAGCTCGGATCACAGGCAAGGGGGAGCACAATTTGACTCAGGGCCTAATATATCAGAGAAACCTGTCTCTTCCACTACCAGGCTGCCAATGACGAGTAGACGTACTAATAGAGTTCTCCAAATAACCCTTCAAACCCTTTCTGTGAGTATTGTAAACCACCACTGGTTATAGTGTTGAAAAACGTTCCTCCCCCATATTCAGAAAAGGAAGAAGACGACTAAAAAATAAAGACATTCACTGGCTCTCAAGAACAACAAACTGGCTTAATTATGACGCTCTATTTGGAAACATAAATAATGTCCAGATAGTCTCTCGGGTGAGTTCACAAGAAAATGTTGACATTGTCGACTGTGTCATCATCAATTTTAGAAGCACTCATCTGGTTAGCTTCGTTCTGGAAAAACTCTCCTGGTACAGCCCTTCGAGGGGGAACATCACAGCAGTTCGTCTAGGTTATTTTTATAAGCCGGTTGTGCAGTTTCACCCAAGTTCCCACTCTATGGACTACAGTGTTATGCAATCTTTTTCTGTGCCCACCTTTAATCGGTTCTCTCCCCTGGAGCAAATCGACTGACTACATGCACACAAAACAATGTCCTCACAACCAGTGGCATCTAGAACAGTGGTGCCAGATGACAACATAAGCGTGAGTAAACACGTGATAAACACTATAAGGGTCACAGGATACTCATCCCCACATAGGACAGCAATAATGGGAAATGCAGCAGCTCTAAAGATGGACTGGGGAGACACTGTTTATTCTAAAAATAGCGAGTGTTTAAATCATGAATGTGTGCATAAATCGGGAATTTTTGCCAATGTGGTTTTAGATAACAAATCCTTCTCCAGGGTTAGTGAGTGGTGAGAATGCAATCACACAGAACACACCCCTGGCTTCCATTGGTAGCACTGATTATAGTGATTGTACAAGTAGGCATAAGGTGGTCATCAAAAATGATCCAACAGTCTTTGGCTGTCTGTCATGGAATGTGGCTGGCCTCTCTTGTAAAGTGTGGAATGATGGCTGGCTTGATCTTAGTAAAGGGCTATACTGTCATTTGCTTGCAAGACACTTGGGCCAGGGAAGCCACTGACATAGATGGCTATGTCTCTTTCCTCACCCCGGCCTGAAGGGCTCTGTGTGGTCACCATAGAGGGTGCCTACTGGCGCTATTAGCAACCACCCTTGGAAATAAGGTCTCTAAGACAGCCCTCTGTTGTCCCCACTTTCAATTTATCAACATCGCACTCAAGCCAAATGTTACATTGGTTATTGTTAATTTTTACCATAATAATTTTGTGTACACAAACTCTAAAATCGCGGAGGAGCTTGAGAACTCCTTAAGTGAACATGTTCGAAAGATTAAGACCGACTATATTATATTCTGGGGAGGAGATTTTAATTGTAGATTGTGTCCTTTATCTCAGGCGTCTGTTTGCACTCTGGGGGCCGAGGGTTTGGAAGAAAGTTGCAATTTTGAACACAACCCATGTGACGATATTTTCAATACTATACTGTCAAAATATTCTTTTTTTAACAATTGATATTTCTGCGGAGTACATACCAAACCAAATTACATACATGGGCCGACGCCAAGGTAGCCTTGTTGATTTTATCGCTTTTTCTGACTATTTTAAACCTCAGTTTGTTCATTTTTCTATCTTAGAAGAATGTTTAAGTGACCATTTTCCATTATCGCTTCTTCTTGTAATTGATAAAAAGAAATCCAGTGAGATATCAAAATTACATCCCATATCACATCATAACAATAAGGGCATATGCCATAGATGGTCAACTATAAACCTTGATGCCATAGTCAAACAAATCATGTGCAATAATAGGGTCCAAATAGAGGAGTGCCTGGAGAGTACTGTTAGTCGAAATCGGATGCTTGTGGCCTTTGCTGAAATAATTGGGTCAATTAATGTCGCACTGCAAGTGTCTCCAAATGGTTTGACAGCAATTGCACGCCGACACACAGTAATCGTATAATGGCTCTGAAACAAAAGGCTTGGGACAATATGTTACATAAACAAGCAGGTGCCAGTCGCAAACTAACCATTAGACAGGAGGCCTGGGAGACACTCCAGGAAGCCAGTGTTAAGAAGGATTCAAGACTTTTCTGGAAGATTGTAAATGCCACCTTTCAGGAGAGTTATAACAGCTGTATTGATGTTGTTATTTCCCCTGAGAAATGGATTTAGCATTCTATAGTATATAGAAGCGAGAAGGAGTCTACCACATCCTCGGTGTCTGTGGGCTATTGCCCAGGTGCGATTGTGGGGTGCTTGGTACCACCAATGTATGAGGAATTTAGAAAAGCCCTACGTCAAACGGTTGCCAATAAAGCGGCGGGACCTGGTGGTAATCCGGCAGATCTCTTCCTAGCTAGTCTCGATCTTTAGGCTCCAGTTTTAACCAATATCTTGAGATATATAGCTCATGTAGGCCCGCCTAAATCCTGGGCCAATGTGACAATAGTGCCCATCTTCAAGAAAGGGGATAGTTTGGATTCTAAATGTTACCACCCAATCTCGCTGATTGACTGCACTTGCAAGATAATGGGCAGGGTTTTACTGGATCAACTAGAAACTTGGGAAACTGAGAGAGGAAAGCTATCTGCTATCCAATATGGCTTTAGAAGAGGACTGGGAGGAGTCGATCAGTGTCTCAATATATTCCTGCTCATAAGTAAATACACATTAGCCAAACATGGATCGCTTTACCTGGGATTAATGGATTTAACATCCGAATACGACAGGGTTGACAGAGGGAGACTCTGGTCAAAAATGGTAGCTATGGGTTAGGACCCACCATTGGTTCACTTTTTAGCACAAATGCAAGATATAAACGGCAGAGTTTCATACGGAGCAGGTGGGGATCTCTCCCCCCCTATAAAAATGAATTGTGGAGTACAACAAGGGTGTGTGCTAGCCCCGTTTCTATTCTGCTTATATATTAATGATGTAGGGAACCATCCTTGGTCGAGGGCAGGCTGATGTCCTGAGTGTAAGCTCTTGAAATTGGCCAGCATTACTTTATGTTGATGATTGTGTTTTGATGTCCAGAACTGGTGTGGGTTTGCAATTATTATTAAGTAGTTTTAATATTTTATGTGCAATCTTGGATTAAAGACTAATACGGCCAAATCCTATGTTATGGTTGCTGGGCGAACTCCTCACCCAATAAGAACCTGTTTTATTAATAGTGATAAATTACTTTATGTGCCAACATTTTCGTATTTAGGTACACCTTTCGATCATAGAGGAACATGGTGTCGTCTTGTGACAGGAAGAGCTCCTTTGATTGAAATGTGGACGCACTATTCAGGTTTGCGAAAAGTTGGGCCATAAGTAGATAGAAGGGATATTTGGTCCTTTCCAAACTATACTATGGCAATACCATTCTCACGGGTACACCGAAAACTCACCTCACCCACTTTGATCAGTTCTTAACTTGGCAGCCAGGCTCAGTTCAGACGTCAATCACTCATGCCCTCAAGACCCTCAACTGGCTTCCCATCGAAGGAAGATGTACTTTCAAGACTGCCTGCATCATCCACAAAGCACTTCACTCACATACTCCCAACTACCTAGAAAACAAGCAGATCTTTGAGAAGCTCTAATGCACTTTTATTCATACCTCCCAATCTAAAAAAATCAGCAACCAAGTCTCGCTCTTTTTCTGGAAATGCTCTGAGCATATGGAACTCTCTACCTTGTGACCTGCGATGCAACAACTCCTTCCCTAGCTTAAAAAAAACCTGAAATAACTCCTCCTCAACAAATACTTTAACTCCTAGATTATTGACCTTGGTTAATTATCGCATGCACAGGTCTATTCCCTACAATCATAGTGGGCTGCTTCTGTTTATGCTGTCTATTAGATCATCTCAAATCTGCTTCTCTTGTTTTTGGTACTGCTTTTATTTTCTTTGATGTTTATTATTTGCAATTTTGAAATCTTGCCTCATTTGTGTTTGCTTACCTGATTTACTGTATTACTGTTCACGATTTTGTAAAGCGCTCTGATACCTTCGGGTCTAGCTAGCGCCATATAAAACTTATAAAATAAGAGTTGGAAGAGGGGAATGTTTTAGTACTCTGGAAACAACTACAAATATTTCAAAATATCAGCTGAAAAGAGATTTTCTATCTATGCTAAAACAGGATAATGAGCGCATAGAGCTGTGCAAGAAGAAAGTCCAGGAGTACTTGCAGCTGGGCTGCATTGAAAGCAAAGAACCTTTATTACTGTTCCCCCTAAGTCACTCAGCAAGATTTTATTTGGTCAGATTCAGGTTTGGCATAGCTAACTTTTTGGTTGCCTATCCCCGTAAGGCGTATTGTGATGCTGAGCTTCAACTATGTCCACGTGATTTAGGGTCTAAACAAAATATGGTGCATTTTTTGCCAGCTATATTTCGGCCCACAGAGAAATTTCATTCTCCCGCTTTTAAAAGCTCTGAATATAAGGAAATGTAAACCAGCCCTGTTTTATTTACAGCTTCTGAAAACAGAAGAAATATGCCAGATGGTTTATAATTTCATTTTTTCTGTGGTATGTTCACGCAATTTAGTGGATAAATGATTAATACGCTGTCCTGCTCTGATAATGAACAATATTCTTATGAATACTACATTTTTCTATTTTAAATTTTTTAGTTGTGAGGTAATGAGCTTAAATGATGTCTATTGATTTATGGTCACTTTTTGATAAGCCGAACTGGAGTGATATGTGTTGTAAGTTGCTCACCTAACTTGGATTTTTATTAAGCTTTTACTAATTTGACCTGTATGCACTTTGGCATGTGAGCACTGTGCCCATTGACTTCTCTTTTGTAAAATCATCATGAATTGTTATATTTTGTTTAATTGTATCTTACCTGTATGTTTGATGTACTCTTTTATGGTTATGGAAATAACTTAATAAAGAAATTTGAAATGAAATGCATTGATTTTTATATTTAGTAAAGTTATTAATATATTTCATAATACACTAATAATTTGTATATGTGTTTTAAAATTAAGTTAAATGTATTTATATTATAAAAATTTTAAAAAAGTTTATTTTTACATTAGTTTATATGGGATTTGATTTTAAGTCCCTTCGCAATTATTTTCTAGAGGAGGGTGTTGCAGTAGCAGTGGGAGGGGATGTGTGGTGCTGGACATACCCCATCACTGAGCTGGAGAACACATATGACTCTTTTTTTTGCTGCATTTACTATAGAAGTGAAATCTGTGAATACCAATGGCCGTACCTTTTTGTGGGTTGTTGCATGTCCCTTTCTAAACCTAATCTTAGCCCACCCTTAATTCCTCCTCCCTAACTCTGCCCCTTCAGAAGTAAATATTGCCCATTTTTAGCCACCTCTTCCTGTCCCTCCTACATTTACTACTAAAATGTATACTTACTTGTGTGGAGATCCCTATAGCTGGTGCAGTTATCTTCACATGGAAAAGGCGTTTACCTCCACATGTAGGTTTGAGAATATTCTTTTGTAATATGCTAGTACTACTAAACATACTACAAAATGTAGTTTGTCAATAGGCCCCTTAGTAGCAAATGGCAGCTGATTGCATAAATAACAATGAAAGATGTGATAAACAAAAAGGTAGTTCGCTGACATCAGTCAGTTCCTGTTGCTTAGAAAGCACTGATTGCATGCTCATCACTATACAGGAGTCCTATATGTTTAAAATCATATAGAACCACCACAAAGGATACTGCAGACTCACTACTGAGGTGGTGGGCTATGTAAATATAGTGTTCCATTTTATATTACCACTTCATGATAGTGCAACTCATATGACACTCATCTAACATGAGAAGACAATGTTAGATATCTCCAGAGAGTATTTACAGAAAGGCACAGATCCAGCTAAAGTGTTCAATGGAGCCCAAACACCTACTCATGTGTCTACATCAGCATAAACTTAAGAGACAAGCAGAGGTACTGTAGACGAGGAAACTGTCACAGTTTGGTCATCATTTTTCTCTGTAATATAACCATGAAAATATGCCTCTGTGTACTGGATGACCATGGGCAGACCCAAACCAAATAGTTATTGCTCTGACTGGATATGATCAAGAAGTTGTTGCATGCCAATTTCCTAGAGGAGCTAGCAAGTAAAGGATTATTCTACTATTGTGGTTGATACAGGACAAATACATACACAGGCAATAACTGCATAAGCACCAAAGAACATGTATTAAAGCAGAGGCAGTACTGGGGATCTGCTAGAGTGTCCAGGCTGGCAGTAGAAGTATATCCCTGCTTGCACATTCTAGTTCTTGTTTTTAGTTTTCAGTTTGGTGTCATACAGGTTTTTTACATTTGGTCAAGACAACAATTGCGTTTCACTTGAATTCTATAAAAAAAAGGGGGGCTAGAGGGGCATGGTAGGTCTACCCAGCCCCCTTATTATTTTTTCTAAAGTTCAGGACAGGAGACTAAGTCCACGAGTCCTGTTTTAGCTACAAGTTTCAATTTTCCTATTTTTCTGACAGTGAATTAAAGCATTCGCTCCCACGGGAGTCTGACTCCCCTGGGAGCGAGATGGCCAAAGTGTAAAAAGCTCCGTGGGCCTATCAGAATGCTCTATTTTTAAATTGGCACTCCCGTGAGACTCTCAAGAGACTCTCGTGGACCCAACCATACAGATTTACAAATATTTTTTACTCTGAATTTCTCAAAAACTACTGAATAAATTTACACCAAATCACAAAAAGCACAATCTGCCTATCAAGATCTAGCCTCCTGACAAATTTGGTGTAATTACATTCAGCAGTTTTTTCTCGGTATGGAAAATGCATTGTGTTATGGGACCCCATCTCAGCCCCCACTTGATGGATGATCCCCGAAACTTTCCAGGAAGGAGCTGAAGTGAATTTGCTTTTTTGGGGGAAAGTTTCATGAAAATTCATCCAATGACACAAAAAATTATTAGCAAAACAATAAACGCTTTCTCTGTGAAAAAGCGATATATATTTGTTCACTGCACATTACCAAGTATTAGGAAATCAGCAAATTAACAATTAAATGTGGGTATGCTGTATCTAATTATTTGCATTCAGAGAAAGATGGTGCATTTCTCTGACTGTCCACATGCGAGAGCAGGTGGAAATACAACTGCGCCAGTGGTGGCATCCTTTTTTCTACTAACAGGAAATGGGAATGTTTTTCTTTTCTCAGACCAGATGAAATAGCAGCTGTACTGTTGCAAACAGGAAATGCTGTGTTGAGTTTTTGGCCTTTTTTCAATATTTCTTGGATGTAGAATTAGTTCATCATGTTCTCTAAGCTCAGACAAGAAGTGTCATGCTTTTCTCCCCTGCTTGATTTTTATGATAAGTTTTAAGCAGGAATGCTCTAAAAATACAGATTTTGTATAAAGATTTGAAGCAGCACCATAGCCACTTATTGCTCTCTTCCCCTTGAGTCCAATATGGCATAGTAAGAAAGAGAAACACCTATAAGCATTATACGTTTTCCTGCATGGTCAAAAGAGTAATGAACCCGCTGAGATAAATTGACTTACTTTTGCATGAGTGATTGCATTTTTAATGAGCAATTCAGTATATACCAATGGTCTGTTTCTACCTTTTCCATTGATTGGCCACTTTATATGGTTGGTTGTGTGGATACTATTAACACAATGAAAATGGGAATGACTTAATGTACTGATGAAGGGTTGTGTTAGAAATGAGGGGGCTCTGGTTGGCGCAGGTAAGTACCAGCGACAAGCAGGGACCCTTTACTTCTAGTCAGGGCGAAGGATGACTCCCCAGAATAACCCCTGCTCACCCTCTAGGTGCGTGGCGCGAGCAGTCAAGTCTAAACCTCAGGCGTACACGGTTAAGCAATTGTGATTATACATACAGTAAACCCCTTGCATGCACCACAAACGGACACCAGTCAGGTTGTATACGATAATAAGATTTTTATGTAGTTGCAGCAGATTCAGTACAAGGCCCAGTAACGGTGAAACGGTGGGGCCACAATTTCTATAAATATGGTAAAGTTCTCTTTGTTACGGAAAGTTCTTAGGCGGGCACAAAGGTGACTGGCGGCAATTGGGAAGCACGCGGCAGACGACAGGGCAATCAGAACGTTGTGGACCCTGGATCCAATGCGTGCTCGCGGTTGAGTTTGTAAGTACAGTACCTTGATTCTTGACGTGAAGGCGGGTGCGTGATTTCAGCGGCTCTTCATCAGAAGGGCGAGGCGGTGTCCGGGGCTCCCACACTTCACGGGGGGGGTCTGATCCTTGAGGCTCACGGCAAGAGCGGGGGTGTTTACAGGTGGTAAGTGAGCAAAGCGGGGCAGCCGGGCACGCAGTCTATGTCCGGGCCGTCCGAGGCTTGGAGATGCTCACACACCGATTCCGGCGGGAGGGGTGAAAGTGCGCAGCGAGCCTCCGGTGAGCGAGATGACGGGGGCAGCCCAGCACGGCGTCGGGGGAGCGGCTCAGATCGAGCGAGGCTCTTCCCAAGGCAGGGGTGGCTAAGCAGTCAGGTCACGGCTCAAGGAGGGGCTGGGGGCACAAGAGTCACGACTCTGGCGAGGGAAGGAACACCACAGTCCAGCGGCGGGCAAGTGAAGGTCAGGTTAAGCCCAATGGTCCTGGGGCTCAGTTCAGGGGGCAAGCTCGCTTCCAAGCCCTTGGAGATCGTTTTGAAAAGCACAAGTTCTTGAAAGTAAAATAAAGCAAAGTCTTCAGCAAAAGGTTCCTCTTCTCTCCTTTGGCAGCAAGGTCACCACTGCAGGCCTTCCTCCTTACAGCTTTCCCGGTGCCTCCTCCTTAGGCAGAGATTCTTCTTGGGTCAAAAGCGGATCTGATTTCTTAGGAGCAGGGCTCCTACCTTTATACTGCATTTCTTTTGTTCTCCCAGGCCAGGGGGGCCCTTGCCTAGTTCAGTCCGGTTCTGGATCACTTCCAGAGTGCAGGGCATGGTGATCAGACGCTCCACAGGGGGCGGAGCCGGCACTGTGGTGGCAGAGCACAGTCCTATTCAGAGTCCAGGTGTACTCCTCCCACCCATCTACCTGTCAATCTTCCTATTCACCACCAGGCTACCTAGCCCTGCCCATCTGGGTTCCCCCAGCCCTGTCACTCACGCAAGCCAGACATCAGATACACATCACGCAGAGGCGGGCTGAAATGGTTAGGCAAGCAAAGGCCAACTTTCAAAAAGTGGCCTTTGCAAACGCAGAATATTAAAATAAACCTTACAAAAAGATGTACCTTATTATTCCGAGTTCAGGCATACTAAACTCGATCTTTTACCATGTTCCCTGGGTCGGTTAGGATCATAGGAAGGAACAATCTTAACCGCCCATTCTGGCCTATGGGAAAAAGGTAGCCTTACAATAGTGAACAACGAAAATGGCGGTCATTCACTATTAGGACATGCCACGCACATCAGGGCTTGTCCTGCCATATGCTTACAATGCACCCTGCCCTTGGGACTACCAGAGGGGTGACAAACATAAAGTTAAGGGAAGGTTTAGGGACTGGCAAGTGTGGGCACCTGCCAGTCAGCATGTCAGTACCAGACTGCACGCGGGTTCTGCAATGGCAGACCCTAGACACATTTTACCAGGCCGCTTCTGTGGGTGGCACAACCAGTGCTGCAAGCCCACCAGCGGCATTTGTATTTACACGCCCTGGCACTCCTGGTGCCCTTTACTGGGGTCTGACAGTAAACCAAATAATCCAACCATGGAATCCAATCAACATATACATTTTACATAGGGAGCACTTGCACTGTGGCACTGGTTGGCAGTGGCACAGTGCACTGAGCGGCCAACACCATAAAAACACATGAGGCACAGCGACAAAAAGTGGAAGGGAGACTCACGCCAAGGTGCCAGGTCTAACAGGTTGGATAAGTGAGCACATGGATGAATCAATCAGTAAGTGACTGGATCCATGAATAGATGAATGGCTGTAATTCTGTGCACATACAAATGGGTGAGTGAGTAACTGAATGAATGCATTATGAAATACATGGTCAGATGACTTGATAAATGGATGAGCATACATTGATGGATGAAAGCGTAAGTGCATGGGTGAATAAATGTGTTAGATGAGTGAGCGCATATATCGCTGAGACCAGGTTGCTGGAAATAACTACATTCACATTGGTGACAGTAGGCTGCTCTTCTTGCCGCTACTTCCACTTACTCATTCTTTTGTCCATCGTTCTTCATTTGATGTCAAATACCAACATCAAAACCCTAGGCAAATGTCAACAAACCATACCCTTTTCGGTGAAGCCTGCGAGGCATGCTGTAATAGAGTATGCTGTGGAAGCCCCGCCCACTCTCCTCCCATACTTTGAATTAGCTTGTGTAATTGTCCTTGGTAAACACTGACTTCCGGTTTATTATGAGGATTGTTAACCCCTCCTTCTTACCACCTTGTCTACATTTGTTATTGCCCATAAGGACTGGTCTTTTTACTTGGCTCGTTACATGGTCTGCTTTATCGAGTGGGTGAGCGCTATTTTGGTTTTTTTATTGCACCCATGACATGCTCTCTCCTAAACCTGCAACCTCTTGTTTTGTTCAAGCAGCAGGGCCACTCTTTGTTATCTTTGTTATGTTCTTTTGTCATGTTCGAGAATGGTGCTGCGCATTTGCTTGGCTCGCCGAAATCAATTTAAACCCATGTAACAATGGCGCCCAATCCCAGACCCTCACCCCCCTCCTGCCTCCTGCCTCCGGGTGCTGTGCTTTAAGTTCCAACATGGGCACTGTGCTAAATATTTTAGTGCTGTGCCCATTTGTATGATTGTGTTTTTTATTTTTAGCATGGTGGCCGCTTCTTGGGCCGCCATGATCATAAATCTGCACGGGCGCCAAGCTGCCCGGCAAAAAAGCTTCTTAAACCTGAGCCTCAGTTCAAGTGGGTGATTATTTTATAAAGATGTTTTTCTTTTCTGTTTTTGTGTGCAAAGGTTACAGAAACTGCTTGAGTCCTCCTGTGCTATATGTGCGCTGCACGAGAGGCTGTAAAAATAGACAATCAATCAATCAATCAAATAATTTGTAAAGCGCACTACTTACCTGCAAGGGTTTCAAGGCGCTGAGGGTGGGGAGTGGGGGGGTGCTGTTGCTACTGGTCGAACAGCCAGGTCTTGAGTTGTCTCCTGAAGGTTAGAAGGTCTTCGGTTTGTCGTAGGTTGAGGGGGAGGGTGTTGCAGGTCTTGGCGGCGCGGTGGGAGAAGAATTTGCCTCCGGCTGTGGTTCTACGGATCCGTGGGATGGTAGCCAGGGAGAGGTCTGCGGAGCGGAGTTTCCTGTTGGGTACGTAGAAGGAGAGTCGACTGTTGAGATAGACTGGGCCAGTCTTGTGGAGTGACTTGTGTGCATGGATCAGGAGCTTGAAGGAGATTCTTTTGTCGACGGGGAGCCAGTGCAGGTTCCTCAGGTGGAGGTGATGTGGTCGCGGCGCGGGACGTCGAGGATCAGGCGTGCAGAGGCATTCTGGATTCTTTGCAGTGTGTTGATGAGCTTGGTTGGGGCTCTGGCGTAGAGGGCGTTTCCGTAGTCGAGCCTGCTGCTGCCTAGGGCCTGGGGGACTATTTTCCTTGTGTCTGTCAGGATCCATCTGTAGATCTTGCGGAGCATACGGAGGGTGTTGAAGCAGATGGAGGAGACAGCATTGACTTGTTTGGTCATGGTGAGTTTCGAGTCGAGGATGACTCCCAGGTTGCATGCGTGGTTGGTAGGTGTGGGGGGTGTCCCCACCGATGCGGGCCACCAGGAGTCGTCCCATGCTGAGGGGTTGGGCCCGAAGGATGAGGATCTCCGTCTTGTCTGTGTTCAGCTTAAGGCGGCTCCCTGGTGGAGGTTGGATTTGGCGGTGAGGGGGTCCTTGGTGAGGGAGAGGATCAGTTGCGTGTCGTCGGTGCAGGAGATTATGTTGAGGTCGTGATGTCGGGCGATGCGTGCGAGAGGCACCATGTAGACATTGAACAGCGTTGGGCTGTGGGAGGATCCCTGCGGGACGCCGCAGATTATCTCGGAGGCTTTGGATCGGAACGGGGGGAGGCGGACTCTCTGGGTTCTGCTGAAGAGGAAGGAGGAGGTCCAGTCCAGGGCCATGTCTCGGATCCCAGCATCGTGGAGTTGTGTGCATAGTGTGCGGTGGCAGACGGTGTTGAAGGTGGCGGAGAGGTCCAGAAGGATGAGGGCCGCCGTCTCGCCGTTGTCCAGTAGGATACTGATGTTGTTAATGGCGGCGATGAGGGCGGTTTCGGTGCTGTCGTTGCTGTGGAATCCCGACTGGGAGGGATCCAGGATGCTGTTGTCTTCGAGGTAGCGAGTGAGCTGGATGTTGACTATTTTCTCGATGACCTTAGCTGGGAACGGAAGCAGGGAGCTGGGCCGGAAGGTTTTGAGTTCGCTCGGGTCCGCCTTGGGTTTCTTCAGCAGGGTGTTGATCTCGGCGTGTTTTCAGCTCTCAGGGAAGGTCGCGGTCTCGAAGGAGAGGTTGATGATGTTGCGCAGTTCGGGTGCGATGGAGCTGCCAGCTTTGTTGAAGATGTGGTGTGGAAAAGGGTCAGACGGCGAGGCGGAGTGGATTGTGCCCATGGTCTTGATTGTGTCTTTGATGCTCACGTTGGCCCAGGTTGTTAGGGGGTCGTGGTCGGTGGGGTGTGGTGGGTCCGGTGTGTTGGGGCCTGTTAGGGTCATCCGGGGGTTGAAGCTGTCGTGGATGTCTGCGATCTTGCGGTGGAAGAAGGTGGCGAGGGAGTCTCACAGGGCTTGCGACGGCGGGATGTCGTTGGCATTGAAGCTGGGGTTGGAGAGTTCCTTCACGACATTGAAGAGCTCCTTGCTGTTGTGTGCGTTGTTGTCGAGGCGGTCTTTGAAGGAGGTCCTCTTGGCAGTCCTGATGAGGTGGTGGTGGTTGCCGATGGCGTCTTTGTGGGCTGCGCGGCTGCCCGGCGACTTCTCGCTGTGCCATATGTTCTCCAACTTTCGGCAGGTGCGCTTTGACGTTAGGAGTTCCAGGGGGAACCAGTTGGCTCTCTTGCTGGTGTCTTTGAGGGTTTGTTTTTTCAGTGGGGCTAAGGTGTTGGCGCAGTCGTCCAGCCATCATCAGGGTTGGAGGGGTTGGTCGATGGGTTGAGTGCGAGGTTTGTCTGTAGTTGTACTTCGGTGATTTTGCCTCAGCGGCGACAGGGGATCTGTAGGATGCGGTGATGTGCGACGGGTTTCCGGAAGGTGAAGTGGATGCAGTGGTGGTCGATCCAGGTGGGTTCGGAGATGTGGCTGAAGGAGACGTGAGGGCTTGAGGAGAAGATGGCGTTGAGCGTGTGTCCGGTGATGTGGGTCGGCGTTGTGACGAGCTGTTCCAGTCCGAGGTTGGCGAGGTTGTCTGTCAGGGTGGAGGAGTTGCAGTCATTGTTCTCCAGATGGAAGTTCAGGTCTCTGAGGAGGATGTAGTCGGTGGAGGTTAGTGCGTGCGTGCTGATGAAGTCGGCGACGGCGTCGCAGAATTGTCGTCCGGCTCCGGGTGGTCTGTAGACGAGGGTGCCTCTTAGGGTGGTCTTGGGGTCCGTGTGGATCTAGAAGTGCATGTGTTCAGTAGTGCTGAGCGTGTCGTCAGTGTTTGTTGAGACCCTGATGGTCTTCTTGTGGACGATGGCGATTCCTCTTCTGACTCCGTTGGTATGGTCTTTGTGGGCGATCTTGTATCCGTCGGGGATGGCTATGGCGATGTCTGAAGAGGAGGCTTCGTTCATCCAGGTCTCGGTCAGGAAGGCGACGTCTGGTGATGCGGTGTCGAGTAGGTCCCAGAGCTCGACGGCCTGTTTGCGTGCGGAGCGGGTGTTGATTAGGATGCATCAGAGCTGGTTGTGTTCTGTCGGGTGTCTTGGCGTCTTTGATGCAGGAGAAGCTGCAGTCCTGGCAGGCGAAGGGACCGTGGGTGCGTGCAGTAGGTGAGGGTCCGTCCTGAGTTGAGAGCATTGAGGGTGCTGGCGTCGTATCGGAGGCGGTCTTCATGGCTGGTGCGGGGGCCAGGGGTTCTGACGCTGGGCGCGGTCCAGGCGCGGACGGGCGCAGACGGGCTTGCCTTAGACACGCCTTCGGTGCGCCAGCAGCGTGTCTGCGCAGCGGCTGCCATTTAAGGGGAGGTGGGAGGGAGGAGCAGCTGGGAGGCGGGTGATTATTGCAGTATACAGTCTATTAATACTAAGCCTATTGAAGAGATGTAGTCACCCCTAACCCTCAGTTCTTCTTCTATTTGAAAGTCCCTAATTTTAAATCTTCTTCCACTTGGAGCTAGGTTATTTTCTTTCTAAAGCCTAACGCGTTCTTCGGTCACAGTTCAAGCTTCATCTTTAATGATATTCGAACCAAGTATGGTAAGGACGAGTTGTAAAATCTCTGCACGGATTTCTCCCAATTCTTGCCCGGTGAGATGTTGACCAAATGAAGGGAAAACAACCTAATTGAGGATCAAAATCTCAAACCACTCAGCCTAGGTGGGTTAGGGACTGTCAGTGTTAGGGTTCCAAAAGCTTCTACTCTGGGGACAAGTAACTGAATGTCAATCGAGAGGGTGTCCCCTCCGTAGCTCACTGTTCCAGTCCCCAATCTCCTGGAATTCTTCGGACTCTGCATCTGCAGCCAGATACATCCACTCAGGAGATGCGTACTTTTGAGACGGTATCCTCTTTCTTCTGGATCGTCTTAGACCATCTGATCCTTCTTCTGCTTCGGATTCAGATGTTTCAGGAATTGGAGCGAGATTTTTCTCAGATACAAGCCTTATATTCAGCCTTTCCTTTCTTGCTGGCCACTCCTCTGTTCTGGCATCTGTTCTCCTCACTTCCTCTTGGTCCTATCCTTCTGCGCCAGACCGTTCATCCAGGTCTGGTTCAAAATGCACATCCGCAATCTCGTCGATTCCAGGTTCTGTACTCAACTCTGAAGTAGTGTGTTCTCTTCTTTCCAGATCGGTTGACTGTTCAGCTGTATCAGCACCATTCACAACTGTATCTATGCCTTCACTTTGAGTTGAATTTTCAGTTATTCTTTTTGGCACAAGGGAAGTCGTTTCTTCCACGGGCTCTGGAACTCGGAGAGTATGTGAAGCGTGGATCCATTTTGATAGTCACCCAGACTTTACAGCGGTACGTGTGACCAATATCACCTGATATGGTCCACTCCAACGAGCATCCAGGCAGCTCTTCCTCACATGCTTTCGAACCAGCACCCAGTCACCAGGGTTAAGAACATGCAGCAGGTCTCTCGAGGTGGACGCAGTCACAGCCTCAACCTGGTGAGATACAGAATTAACCACATCAGCCAGTCCTCTACAATAATCCAACACCATATCATCTGTGATGTTTATTAATGCTTTCACTGGCACAATAGGCAATCGCATAGCTTTTCCAGTTAATATCTCATGGGGGGAGAGCCCTGTTCTCCTTTCAGGAGTGCAACGCAGACTCATTAAGACTAATGGCAATGCGTCTGGCCATTTTAATGCGGTCGACGAGCAAACCTTAGCCACTCTCATTTTGATTGTGCCATTTACCTGCTCCACAAGACCGGATGCTTCAGGCCTGTAACTACAATGCAACCTCTGATCAATATTCAAGGCGGCGCACAACTTCATGAGTTCACTATGGAAGTGTGTTCCTCTATTTGTCTCCACAGAGGTCGGAAATCCATACCTCGGTATCAGTTCCCTTAAAAGCAGCTTTGCCACTGTGAGGCTATCATTTCGCCTAATTGGATAAGCCTCCACCCAGCGTGAAAAGATACACACTACCACCAAAACAGATCTCAACCTGTTACATCTTGGCATTTCAATAAAGTCCAATTGTATCCTATTGAAAGGGCCTCCTGATTTTCCAATGTGACTCATGACAACCACAGTTTATTTCCAACATTCATTTGCTGACAAGTAACACACCTGTGACACACTTCTTCAGCATTCACACGAAATTGTGGATTAAACCACGTTTGCCTGAACACTTGCACCATGGCATCTCTTCCCAGATGAACTGCTCTGTGAATCTGTCTTACCATTGGGCTCAATAGACAATTGGGTAATACTGCTCTGTCATCGGTGGACACCCAAATGCCATCTTCTCTCTTTTTGCAGCCTGCTCTAACCCATGAAGCCGCTTCTTCCTCCGAAACTTAATCCTGCAACCGCTTCACCTCATCCCAAGTATCAGCTACAGCCAGCCTCATGCTGATCTCGGTCTCTTCTGTGCTCTCTCCTACATATTCTCCATTGAAAACACAAGCATGTATAGCAGAAACACGAGCTACTTCGTCTGCATAGTTGTTTCCCCTTGTAAACAAAGTCCTCTCCCCTCTCATAAGTGGCACATTTCACTACAGCAATCTCTTTGGGTTTCTGCAAGGTGTCCAACAGTTGGCACACATATTCACCATTACGGATTGGGGACCCTGAGGAAGTTAAAAATCCCCTCTGTGACCATAACTGGCGAAAGTCATGAACCACTCCAAACCCATATTGGCTCAATTTGAGATGGTACAGGCACATATCAGAGCAATAATTTTGGCTACCTGTGCAGAGTATACTCTATTAAAACAGGCAGCCTCTACCACACCCATGATGGTGAACACAGCAAACACTGCTCTCAAGTATCCTTCATTGTCTCTTAAACATGAACCGTCAACAAAAAGGATTAAATCAGATTCGGGCAAAGGTTCATCAACAATGTCAGGTCTAGGTTTGGTAGATAGTTCAATAACATCAAGGCAGTCATGCTCTTCACAATCCTTATCATCTTCCTCTTGCCGAATGGGTAACAATGTAGCAGGGTTTAAGGTAGTACAACGTTTCAGAGTGACATTTTCAGAAGCCAAAATAACCTGCTCATACTTCGTCAATCTGTTATTCGTTAAATACTGTGTCTTAGTTCTTGTCATCAACAATTCTACTGAATGTGGCACATAAACAATAAGTTGAAGACCCATCACTATGCTTTCACATCTCTCAAAGCTGACACCTGTAGCAGCAATGGATTTAAGATATCCGGGCAACGCAGAAGCTACTGGATCTAATATAGCTGAAAAGTAAACTACTGGTCTACGGGCACCCCCATGTATCTGTACAAGGACTGCTAATGCACACCCCTCCTTCTCACAACAGAAGAGCGATAACGCTTTGTTATAATCTGGCATTCCAAGAGCTGGAGCGCGACATAAGCTTTCTCCCAACTCATGGAAGGCTCTCAAGCATTCGTCATCCCATGGTACCGGATCACTAATGTCCTTTCGAGTCAGTCTTAACAGTGGATTTGCTTGAAAAGAAAAGTTTGGGACCCACTATCGACAATAGCCGACCATTCCCAAAGGCATGCGGACTTCTTTTTGCATTTTCGGAGTTCCCATTTGCTGGATCGCCTCTATATGATCAGGTGACACCCTTTTCCTTTTTCAATCCGGTGACCTAGATACTGTACATTAGGCAAACAATACTGGATTTTGTTTAGAGACACTTTGTGTCCCTTCTCTGCCAAATGATTCAACAAAGCCACAGTGTCAATCCTACAAGCATCTTTGGTTTCTGAAGCGACTAGGAGGTCGTCAATGTATTGGACCAAGACTGACCTCTGAGGCATCACTAGCCCTTCAAGATTCTTTTTCAAACACTAACTAAAGATGGAGGGGCTTTCTGTATACCCCTGAGGGATTCTACACCATGTTAAAACTGGGTCGCCCATCCGAAATGCAAATAAAATACTGTCTCTCTTCATGCAATGGTATGGAGAAAAACGCCTGACATAGATCTGTGACTGTAAACCATTCTGCTTCACATGGTATCTGAAATAGAATAACAGCTGGATTTGGTACCACAGGACAACATGGGATCACAATCTCATTAACCCTGCGTAGGTCTTGAACTATTCTGTACTTTCCACTAGGTTTCTGCAGTTCCATGATAGGTGAGTTACAGGGACTTCGTCAAATCTCCTTAAGAATACCTTGTGCAATCATAGACTCAAAAACTGGTCTGATTCCGGCCACAGTTTCGGGAGACAATTTATACTGGGGCGTTTGCTTTGACCTGTATCTTAACAGGATCAATCCCTCGGATCAGACCAATCTTTTCACCTGTGAAAATCCCACACTTTTGGGGAAATTGAGTCTCTCAAGTCATGCGGTAATTCCTCAATGGTGAGGACCACAAACATTTCTGCACACATGCTCATATTAGCCATTTTGAAATCTGCATCTTCATCGCAAGTCTGCAACTCCACACAATATAGTACAATTTAGTTTACATAGAGGTTCTCACCCTAATAGAGAGACTGGACTTGTGTTACACACCACAAATGTATTACTATCTCGGAACGGCCTTATTGTCACAGGTAACTCATTTGTCAATGGATTAGTCATTTTCTGATTACTGACTCCCACTACTTGAATTGATTGTCCCGAAAGGGATAAGTTTGGAACCACTTCTGTTCTTACTGTAGAGCACGCAGCTCCAGTGTCTAGCAAGAAAGTGACAGGATATCCATTCACTTCTGCATCTACAAACGGTCCACTCCGATCTATTTCCAGAATGGTGCCCAAAGTGCATCCTTCCTGCACCCCCCTCTGGCAGTCCAAAGAATCCTGAGTTTGAGCAAATCTGTCTTGTATTTCAAAGTATGTCATCTGATGATATGTTTGATTATGCATAGGTATTCTTGGAGGTTGAGGTATCTGAACTTGCAGCTCATACCCTCCATACATGGACCTAGGTCTAGTCACGGTATTCAGAGTTTCGGACATTTGTCCCTCTCCCTCTTTCTGCTGGATTCAAGCTACACTCGTGCTCCCAATGCCCGATTTTGTGACAATAATGGCATGCAGTAACTTTCTTTTGTTGTGCCACCCACTCATTTGTACTCATGTCCATACCGCTTCCTCTTCCCTGACCAGGTAGGGTCACCATCTGTTGACCCATTTCTATACCAATTACTCTGCCTCAACCCATTCCTCCTCCTACCCCCTGCATTTGATCAGGCCTTTCGGCATTCCTCAACTGCGCCAGCATCAACTTATCTTTCAATTTCTTTTGTGTCGATTCCACTTGATCACTACAGTATTTTGCATACCACAGAATTTCATCCACAGTTTTATTTTGCCAGCATATCAAATGTGTCTGTATCATCAAGCTAATATCATATCTTAATCCCAACACAGACTTTGAGACAAACTGTCCCATGTCTTTCCGCTCAATAGTATCCAGACCACTATGCTGTTTAAAAGCCACTAAGAATCGCTCATAATAGTCATGTACCGACTCTTTCGGATCTTGAATAGTGCGATCAATCTTTAGCCAATCTTAAGCCAATCAACAATCTGAGGGGATACCTTCGATTGTAACCAGGTAATCCCCTGCCCATATTTCTTTATTACCTCAGGTGAAGGACCATTATTCACTGGGTCTCTAGCTGGTTCTGCCGATGGCCACTCAATTGCAATTTTACATGCAGCCCACAAGTCACCTGGAACCACTATATCAAATAAGGTATTCAAATCAATCCATAACACCTTCGAGATCTTGACATATAGATCTAATTGTTTATACCAGTTAGCAGGTTTCTCCCTCAGCCAAGGAAAATCATTTGTGAATACTGCCAAATCACCCCTGCTCCATGGCACATGTACCTGCCCTCCATTCTGTACTTCTCTAAAAGGGAAATTTCCAGCAGCTCCTGTCCCTCCACCCGGTGGCGGAGTATTGCCTGTCCCGTTCCTGGCACCTTTTTTCTTACCCCATCTATCTAATTCTTTCCATGCTCGCGTTCCTATCACTAGTTCTCTAATTTGTGATTTCAGTCCGATTGTTCACTTCTCCTCCAAATCCTTATCTGTATAATTTAGTCTGCAAGCTCCCTGCATCATCTTGGTCCTTGTCAAATCCACCTCATACCTCTGTGCCAATTGCAACAATGCATCATAAGCTCGTTTTGCCTTTCTTGTAATATCCTTTGCTACAAATATCTGTTCACTTGGGTCATATGTCTCAATTCTCTCCAATGGTAGATTCCCTTCAACCACCTCATCTAATTCTACCTTTAATCTCACTACATCTAGCATTGGTGCCCTCATTGCAACCTGTAACACCTTTTGACTTCTCTCATTCCCTGAGTCTTCTCTGTCACAACTTCTCCTGGGACCTACTCCTTCTTCCATTCTCAAACCTGAGTGACTTTCTCTGTCCCAGCTGCGACTTCTCCAATGATTACCTGTACATCCAACCTGTGGCCCAAACAGTACCCTAGGTGTTTCTTGTCTCATCCCCATTTCCTCTCCCAATACCATAGACTCTCTTACTGGTGGAACCCACATTCTGATGTCTGACCTGGATTTCCTAAAACCCCTGTTCGTCTTCGTTCTGACCTGCTGTCCATCCTCGATGCATCAGCCATGGCTGTCAGTGGGGTGCTCAATTCCACTGGCACCAGCACCATGCCTGTCCCACTCATTGCAAGACTCCCTCCGGATATAGTCTCTTCCCCTTCTCCGGTTTGCTGTTGGCTATCGCGTGCTCTCTCTTTGGGGTTATACATTGAAAGCACTGGTCCAATAGTAACTGGTACTGACAAAGAATCTGGTAACTGCATATTTCTTGCAAGTTCTGTTGACTTAGAATTTGGATACCCTATTCCTCCAGAGCTTCCTGGGATTCATCTTCCCACTGAAATCCTCTCTCTTACTTCTGTCAACTGCTTCTCTGAGCCCACTTGTCTCACTCCAAGAGTTTTTTCTGTTTGTTGCATCCTTTCTGCCTCGGACCAAGAGTCACAGGGTGGAGGAACGCTCTGCTAGCAGTCTGTCAAGGAAACTATCATCAGTATCACTGTCTTCACCTGTCTTCCTCGTTTTACCAGACGCTTCTGCTAATGAAATGGGGGAAGCCTAAACCATTTTCATAACCCATGCCACAAACCCCTTTATCAAACAGAAGGCATAAGTACGAGTTGAAATCACCCCCAAATAACACACACACATCTTTTGGCGTACCAGCTTGTAGGTTATGCAAATCCCCGCACATACGTCTCATGGTCCCCTCAAACAATTCAGGTGCCACATTATTATAAAAATTCAATAACACAATACAAAAATCTCTATTGATATGCATGCTGATAATCTGGTAATGCTTATCTGACATGTTAAGAACTATCTTTTCTATGACCAAGAGGTTGGAAACATAAGTACATAGACCACCCTTAGCTCTACCAGATGAAGATTGGATGGCTGCAGTGTGAAAAGTTTTGAAGCCTGTGATGTGAATCGGCTGTGTCGCCCAGGTCTCCTGAAGGCTAAAAATATCAACCTTCCTGGTAAAGTCAGTCCACAAGGTATTTGTAACTTTTGAAGTTAACCCTGCCACGTTCCAAAAAAGGAACTGGCTGGTGTTCGCCTTACCTAGGCCTGATTTTATCCCCCAATCCATTTTCCCCCATAGATTGTATTTGAACGATTTGTGCTGAGGGGGGTGCGATAGACAAGGTCGTCATGCTCAGTGGTATATCTATGGCAGCCTCCATATCCATTATCCCATCTTCACTATAAAGATTAACGTTGACAATTGTGGGCAAAGGCCGCCCATGCCCCACGCTAAGAGTTGACTCCTCCGTATCTAGCCTGTCGTGCTGCCTTAAGGTTATCATTTGCTGTCAATCTACTGACTCAAGATCAGCTAGGGTGTCAAAACAATTGTGTGTAGGGATATTCCACCAATGCCTATGCTGCATACCTAATGGTACTACATTTATGGGTCTAGTGTCAAATGTTGGCCTATAAAAATAACCTAGGGGAACTATATGAATACCATTTCCTAAATTAGGTTGGTTTCCTATTCTACTCAAAATCTGTTCCACCAAGGAGGGGGTTTTAAATGTCAGCACCCCACAATCTCCCAGGCAGCTTTTCTGTTCCTTACCCATCCAACTTACTCTCCTAGCCATGTTAAATTCAACGAATAACCTCTTAATGAGGCCCGTCCTTTTCCCGAGCCAGTGCAACGACTTGTTCCTAAGTGTCTCCCATGATTCGTCTGCCTCTTGTTGTAAGGTTGGGACATTGGTTAGAACCGCCACATATGGAGTCGCCGCCGGTGGTAAATCCAAGCATATTAAATTACTCTCCACCACGTTTTCTTTCCCATGCCTTATAACGTTAGTGGTGTTAGAGATGGTTGGGATCGTGGGGTTTTTAGATAGAGGTGGGATGAGTTTAGCGTTAATAGAAGGTCGGGCAAGGTACACAGATTTGGACGGTACTTGGTCACGATTGGCAATAACAGGCTGGGTATTTAGGCGCCATTGGTTATTTGAAAGTTCACCAGGATTGTCAGTTTGCCCTATGATTGCCCCATTACATGAAGTCTGTAAGTTGACTAGACACTTCAACAGCAGCTTCTCTATTGAATCGAATCTTGTGTCAGGTTGTTTAAACTTTCCTTAAGGAAAGAGTCTAAGGCTTCAACTTTAGTTTTTAGCTTTAACAGTTCATTATGTGTACGGGCATTAGCACTCTCTGTTAGTTTATCTCCTTTCACTAGGTGCTGTTTTGTTGATTTTTTTATCCTTATTATTTGCATTTTTGTGGGTTTTCGGCAGGGGCTCTCTTTTAGTTAAATCCACCTCTCCTATGACTGATGTTGTAGTATTCGGGTTCCTAGGCCTCTTATTTGGCGGTTGAGTATCAGTCTCTAGGTCGCTACCTGATATATTAACTGATGTATTTACAATGCACCCATTTTCAACTTGGGTGCACCTTGAAGCGGCAGTGTGTGGAGCGACGTCCTCAGTTAAAGCTTGTACTATAGGTATTTCACCTCCTGATCCATTATGTCCTGGTTTCATCGCTTCTTCTACGGAGGTTATCTGGTGCTCTAATGCACCTACTGCGCCTGTCAGGTAGCTGAGAAAAGTCTGGCGTGGCTGAGTCCCTTCTTGGGGCTGCCTCTTATTTGAAGCGCTCAACGTTTTTCTCTTCCCCATGATAATAGCTTTGATGAAATTCACTTTTTGATTTGCCTAAAACGTTGTATCGCTAAATGTGGTGACTTAATGAAAATGTGTGGTAATATATGAATTGATTATACATTCACATCCAACTACCCAGTTTCCTACTTCATTCCTAATATACACGCTAAGATCAGAAACACAGTTCCTTACAAGGGACAAATGTTAGGGCCGTGGCCCAGTCCAGTCTCTTCCAGGTCTGTGACGGGCAAGGACGGGCCCGCCCTTGGCCCGGGCACGGCCCGCGCTGCGGGGAGCGAGCCAGCGCTTTTAGTGCGGTGGTGGCACTTCCCCCTCGTGAGCGGCAGCGGGAGAAAGTGCCCGGTGCACCCTGGGACTCGTGGTCCCACCAGGGTGAGGTGCGCAGATTCAGGAATGCAGGTGGCAATGGCAGTCAACGCAACCTGGGACTTCGGTCCCATGAGGAAGCCTGCAGAAATGCCCAGCAAGGCAGCCCAGGTGCAGAAAGCGAGATTGGAGCGTCCCGTGCCGCAAGGAGCGAGGCAGCGATTTAAGCGCGGTGGTGGTGCCTCCACCTCGTGAGCGGCAGCGGGAAAAAGTGCCCGGTGCACCCTGGGACTCGTGGTCCCACCAGGGTGAGATGCGCAGATTCGGGAATGTAGGTGGCAATGGCAGTCAACGCAACCTGAGACTTCGGTCCCACCAGGAAGCCTGCAGAAATGCCCAGCAAATTCAGCCCAGGTGCAGAAAGTGAGATTGGAGTGTCCCGCACTGTTTGCTTTACTTAGCACCATGGGTGGTGCATGTGCGTTTCCATGCAAACACCCAAGCTTTCTGATGCTAGGCCCTATTAACTTTAAAACGTGGGCCGAGTTTAGCATCAGAAAATAGCTCCAATTTCAAGTAGGCACTATGAAGGAGAAATTCTTTAATTTCTCCTTCCTTTTCCGACTTTGTATGTCTGCTGCACTGTACAGTACACATACAAAGTGGGACAGGCTTTAAGGTTAGTCGGCGCTTAGCATTTTGTAGTGAACAGCTATCCATCCTGTACAAAACTTATGCTAGACTCACGCAGATAAACTTGCACTGTGGTGCAAAGGTGTGTGTTGGTGCACAGCAGCTAGTTCCAGCGCTAGGGAGAGGGGAGGAGAGCGCCTTATTTCTGTAAATATGGCACTCTCCTGCTCACTTTCCTCATGCAATTCAGCGCCGTTTTTTACCTGCTGTATTGCAGAAGATTTTAGCAAACTGACCCATAAGTAGTTAGCATGGCTCCATCCCAGTTGTTGGGGGAGCTTGTCCCAGAACCAGTTTATTGTTGCTTTGGAGTATGGTGCTGCTCAACAAACCACTGACTGGCATGCAAGCTCCCAGCAAGTGTAGGCAGCTTATGCCATATTGGATTTCCCCTAGGATAGTTGGAGAGTTTAGAGAAAGGCAAAGAGACAATGCTGTATAAGTGGGTAAGGTTGCCCCTGGGAAATCTTTCCTCATTTGTTAGGGAGTGTCCAGTAGTCACCCTCTTCACTGGCTGCAGAAGTCTGCAAAAAGGCACCTTACCACCAGTGGTTTGGAACACTTTCTGTACCTGAGAAAGAGCATAAGAGGACTGTCTGAATCCCATGAGGAGACGTGATGGCCGGAATGGCTCCAGCTTGTACCCAGGACAAAAATGTGGTCTTCAAGGGTCAGCTAGCTGACCCCATGTGTGGTACTAGGGCACAACATGCTATAAGAGACCTTTTTCCTGAAGTTCCAAGCTGACCAGTAGCAATTGGGACTGGACTAGATCCTGCGAGTACCCTCTGCTGGTGTGCATTCTGGCCCCTAAGAGTTGTTCCTGATGTCCTGTGAGCCTTAGAAGTGACTGAGAGTAGCTGATTCAGAAACTCTGAAAAGTTTGAGCGTCAAAAATGTTTGAACTTACAAGACCTCCGGAGCATCAGTGGGACCTTATGACAAAGATATCCGATTTCAGTGTTAGTTCTTTGGATACAGCTTTAGACTTGCTCCACTGGAGGATTTTGAGCAAGATAAAAATGACAGAGACTTGACTAAGCAAAAGTGCAAAATGTCTGACAAGAGGACTTCATTGGTTCAGAAACTTAAATTTCAACCTTTTCAGAGGTTTCCCTACAAAAACTAATGCAGTCTGTGGGTTTCATAGAGGAGCTATCTGACTTTTGACAGAGTTTTAGATGATACAGCCTGTGACCTTGCCTCACTAGAGTATTTTTGACTTCCATTTCAGAAACTAAGTCAGAAAGTAAAATCTTTGACCGAGGTATATTTGACTTGCATTCCATAACTGTTGGCATGAAATCCTGCCTAGGTCCCGGTCAAACGTGAACATTGTCTGCTGATTAGTGCTTTGCTTTATCTCTGCAGTTTTAGCCACAAATATTTTTTTTAAATCATACCTTGGGCCTCCCTTATTAGATTTTTGCTGTGTTGGTGTCACTTTGCTTGTTCAATTTCCCTTTATTTTTTTCAAGTAGGATTTTTATTGTGTTGTGTTTTTGAGGAAGGAAGGGTGTGAAAAGATAAGCCCAATCCAAACACGCTTTTAGTTACTATGTAGGCATGAGATTGTAGTAATGAAGACACACTGGTAAGTTGTAATCCAAGTAGGTTTATTCAAATAAGTAGACAGGCAGTATAGATCTTCAGTAAGTCCTTATAAACAGGTATATAAGTCCTGTAGAGCAACCTGTAAGTCATCATTAACAACCCCACCAGGAGCAGCCTGCTAGCTGCTCAGCCCCATCCACCAACTGTCACTCCTCATCCAGTCACCCAAACATTCTACTCAAGGTCCATTCACCAACATTCCATATAGAAGACACACACACAGGCTGAGCAGCTAGGACAGAGAAACATAGGGAATAAAACATCATGCAAGAATACTACATATCTCTTCCTTATTGAACGGAAGAATGAACAAAACCAATGCATTAAACTATAAACCTAAAAATAAAAATGCAGCAATAGTAAATAGTTCACAACTCAAAGGATAAGGCAAACACCACCCAAATCACAAAAAGGATAGGAACTAAAGCAATGAGAGTCAAAAGCCCAAACCCAGCATTGACGAAGGCACCTCATCACAGGAGGGTAAGGAACTAAAGACAAGAAGGAAAGATGGATACAGAATAACCATCCCCCTCCTCTAATAATGAAAAATAAAAGTTAAAATGTAAGTTCTCCATGAAAGGAGACTAGTCATGTGGTCCAAAGAGACTAAAACCCAATATCCTGCCCCACCATTAACAAGGGACAACCTGTGAAAAACGTAAATGCTCTCCGTATGAGGAGGCACACAAGGACAAACCCTGCACAAAAAAAAGTGCGACAAAAGGTGTCTTACGCACACAGGGGAATCACCCCTGAAACAAACAAATAAAGTGCAGCCCAAGGTGTCTCATGCACGCAGGGGACCCAACCCTGCATCAAATTGATTGTGCGGCACAAGGTGTCTTACGCATGCAAGGAAAGTGTCCCCTTGCAATATGTTTAGCATACATGGGATCATGACCCATAATCAAATGTAATGGGACAAAACCCATACAAACCAATCCTGCATAAGGGTAACACGTAATGTAAATGTGCAAAAACCCAAAAACATACCCCATGTAAAGGTTACAAAAACGAAATTGTGTAAACTAGAACAGTGCCCATGCCTATCCGTCATGTAAGGAAGTAAGAATGGGAACCTAAACTGGGGCATACTAAAAACTGTAAGAGGTACAAATTCTGCAATAAATTGACAAAACATATTTAGCAGAATCACACATTAGGAATGACTAAATAGCCCTAACACTTTTGTTAAATAATCCTTGACGCTACATGAGCATGAGACTTCCAGGACACCTTAAAAACTGAATACAGGCCCACAAAGAGGAGCATGACTTTGGCAGCATAACACTAACTATCAGCACGTACGACAACAACTTTATCTGTTCATTATATCCCACACAGAACAGATTTGAGGACAAACTTCACCAAAACATATTGACTTTAACTGTACAACCTACAGTCTTGAAACATTATGCAACGTCTTTAAAAAAAAAACCAATGTCTCAGCACGTTGTAGGTAGTAGGCAGTCCAACACTAAGTGTTGGAGGGAGGACTACCGGGGAGTCGGGGAGACTACTCCGGGGCCCCTTCCTACCGCAAAGTTATAGCCGAGCGCCGCCGAGAAGCCTCCTAGGAGAAGTCCTTCTCCTGTGATCGTACTAGGCCCAGTAACACCACTACACAGGACTCCGTATCAGTTGCTTATCTTGGTATTTTTATCAATGGTAGCACATTCAATATATTTACAGGGGGATCGAGTGATCCAGAAGAGTCTCAATGTCTTTGCGGGGGTAGGGTAGCGGGACAGTCTTAGTACCAGCCTGGTACGGGAAGGCTCTGCGCCAGACCTTGCGTGCTGGTCTCAAAGCAGCTTGGACGTGGGGAGCCGCGACGGGGTCTGCAGGGCTCGGGTGGTAGTTCCGCTTGGGTCGAGCCGCGACACAGTCAGCAGGGCTCCGGTGGTAGGTCCGCTTCGGTCGAGCCGCGACGAGGTCAGCTGGGCTCTGATGGTAAGTTCAACAAGGTCGGGCCGCGACAGCGTCAGCAGGGCCCCAAAGGTTCGTGAAGGTCTTTTAAGCACGACGGAGCCGCGACATCGTCAGCAGGGCTCAGAGTGTAGTTTCAGGATGAGTCTTTCTCCGTAGGGTCAGCCGCGATCCGATCAGCAGGGTTCTTGACTCCGGGATACAACTGCCGTCTTGTTGCCGGGTCGCCCCAGATATAGGTCTGGGGCCCTTTGATGTCCGGACCCTTGCGCCCGGGGGGCGGAGAGGCCGGGTCGGGAGCGGCCAGACGCCCAGCAGGAGAGGCGCCAGGCCCAAGAGAGCTGTGGGGCGATCGCACCTAGGTGTGGAAGGACGGTTGGGGGTCCCATCGATGCTGCCCTCCGCCGGGAGTGGGGAGGTGTTCACGTGGTATCCCCCTGGCCAGGGGTTGGCGCCCTGATGTCGGGCCTCGCTGGGACAGAGGCCGGGTGGAGCGGGGTCACGTAGGTGGTTACGTAGAGTCACGTACAATCCAAAATGGAGGAGCCCCGAGGTGCATGGGACCTCGTGCGGCTTAGCGAGGGGGAACAGGACCACGCCACGAGGCCGGCTCCAACACTAAGGCTTCAGGCTGCGGGCTGACTCACCATAACCAATGTGGCACTCCCCTCATCATAATCATTCTTGCAGTTGGGAAGCTTCGCATTCAAACTTCCACCAAAAAGCAGGACACCTGAGGGAAAATGTACCTTTCGCATCCGAACAAACGTGAAGAACGTGGTTGGCAAAGAGAAAAATGAACACTATGGGATTAAATGTACCTCTGCCGACCCTAAAATGGCGGCACGTTATTGACGTCGCACTGGGTGGCTCCAGGTGAAAGCGTGCTTCCCAACGTTGACAGCAGCAGGCTGTGTTGCGCTTAGAGGAATGTTGTCACTGAAGATCCGTAGCAGGCAGCAAGTCGTAGGTAAGTGCGCGCGCTAAATGTGACACACGCCAGTTTTTTTAATATGTGAGAAGCAGTTGAATTGGCGCTAGCTCAAAGGTGGCTCAAAAAATGGCAATAATAATTGACGAAAACGGCTCACCTCCAAAGATCAATCCAATGCTCAGACGCGTATTCACCATGCATGGCCAAAGTACTCTATGCATCTGTACATGTGGAGTGGATGGCTAGGAACATGATCTTTGCCAACAAGGACTCCACACGCTACCAACTTCATTTCATTTTTCATGCACCTCCAAAATAGTGCCCACATCTTGAAATAAACAGACCATGCGCAGGGCAGATAGCCAATATAGATCATGAAATGTGCTGCATCCAAGCATTTTGTACACATGTAGAAAGTCATTTTACAGAAGCAAGCTTCCCTTGATGGTGCAGGACTTGTGGGTGTATGCACAAACACACAGTACAGCACGCTATTGTTGGGGCTGTCCGCAAAGTACAGCATGCTTGAGTTTGCGCAGCATAACACACTAACCAAATTTCCATGTGCAGTGTCACTGAAGTATGAGAAGTTGCTTACTGTACTCAAAAGCTCTCTCAGCACAGCATCCATGAAGTATCCGGTTGAAGTAGTCTCTTGAGACAGGGTATAGCACGCTTGTGTGGGGGTTGTCTGATGTAATGGACACAGGTGGGGCTGCTCAGCGCGCTGTCATTGTACCTGTTCCATTTGTCCCCTTTGTAAGGCCTCTTGTGACTCCTTTTTGTAGCGTCTTGTTCCTGTTACTGTTGCATGTGCCTTTCGTCTCTTCCATGTAGTAGCTTCTTCCCAACATGTTGTAGAAGGCATTTTGAAGTCTCTTCAGGCTGCTTGTACCAACTCTATAGAATGTTATGGCATAAAGTACTGTGTCTGCATGAATACCATGGAGTGGTAGGGTACTTGCACAGAATATAGGAAGATATAACAGTGTGGATATCATTATGAGACAGAGTGACCACCTGATATACCACCTTTTACTTTTAGAAGACAATGATGAAAAAATTAGAAGGCTTAGACAAGTAACAGTAGTCACCGAGTTTAAAACATACTTTTCATTCCATGCCTTATCTATTACATCCCCTGACAATATTAAGGAATGACAACACATAGCAACGATATCCAACTGTCATATCTCTCTTTACACTCTTATTCAATTTGTATTTTGGACTGTTTTGTTCTTAATATCGCAGTCACGTGAAGGATTCTGGTCCTTCTGTACGAATCGTAATACATTTTTTAATTCATTACTCTCCAACATTTCAGTAAATCACAATCCATTATCACTGACTTCCTTTCATGTATATATTTAAAGTATACAAGCAGTAAAGCCTCTTTTCAAGCATCAGACCTCTTCACAATACGTAAACTGGTAACAAAAACTAAGACTTCAAATAAACATAAAGGAGGACAAAGGGTACAAAGCAAGAGGAAATGAATACAGAAACAAGGCTCAGGGGAAATAAAGCAAAACCACATTCTAAGATCCAAGAATAAGTTTGGAAGTACGCAGATCAAGGAACAATGAAATACGGTGCAAGAAATCCAGTGCTTAATTTGAGCAGGTGCTTTCCGGTGCTCAGCACCGGCACCTTTATCCTCAACACAGGTGCTTCTAGCACCAGATAAGGACACACTCATTTGGAAGGCATGTGATTTTCCACAGAATCAGAGGATGTTGAGCCACGCAGAGACTCGAACCCTGTTCCCCAGCTCCGAAATCGGCAGCTCTAGCAATTAGGGCAAGTCATCTCCTGAATAATAAGTGCCGGGGCTCTAGTCAGGAGGCAGTTTGCACCAGCACATTTCTCCTGTTAGCGCTGCCTCCTGAAGAGAGCCCAGGCACTTCTTATTTTACAAATTAACCACTGAAGAAATCTGCAAACAAGTACGGACAGACCTGGAATTACTCCATATGTACTAGATAGACTGGAATACAAGATTAGGAATCTGTAAACAAACAAGGACAGGCTGGATTATGTAGACTGAAAGAGGACTACTGGAGGAGAACAGGAACAGAGGGCTGTAACTCAGACACAGAGAGCTATAACAACAATCAACAAATATACAGAGAAGCTAAAGTAGTAATACTGATATTGGGGAAAAGCAAGCAATAAAGAATGTACCCAGAAACTACTAGCAAGTATTAAAGAAAAGCAGCCTGACAGTATCGGTTCAATATTAAAATCTCAACACTAAAGACGCTTGCACAAAACAGCAAACACTGAGCTCACAGGGCAGAAATAGCTGGAAGTTAAGGGGGAAAGTCCAGATTCAGGAGAGACCCAGTGTAAGTAAATGAATGAGGTAATTAGTAAGGGTGGGCGTAGTTCGTGAAGTAGCACTTCGCGAAGCTACGCAAAGTGAAGTTCGCACTACGCGAGCTACGCGTAGCACTTCGCGAACTGCGAAGTAACATGTTCGCACTGTGCAAGATGTTGTTTTCAATGATTGCACAGTGCGGACAAGCAACCGGCACTGTGCAATCATTGAAAATGGCATCTTGCACAGTGCGAGCTGTAGTTTTCTGCTGCTCGAGTAGATTTTTCCTCGAGCTGCAGCTTTCTCAACGCGAACTGGTAGTTTCTCATCGCGAGCGGTCGCGAGCATACGCGACCCCTCGCAATGAGAAACCTGACCTTCTCGCGTTGTGAATCTCGCCGGGAGGTTTATTTTCCATGCTCGCGATCGCGAACAAGGAAAAAGTCTCGCCAGGATGTCATTTTGCTTGCTCGCGGTCGCCAACTTGACGTTGAGGACCGCGAGCAAGCAAAAAATGACCGCAGCACTACGCAACACTACGCTACGCGTGTTCGCACTGTGCTACGTGCAGTTCGCGTAGTGCGAAGTAGCGCGAACTTCGCAAACTACGCGAGCGTAGCGTAGTGCTTCGCCTAGGCCTAGTAATTAGGCCTGGGTGAAATTTTTATTACGCCGGAGTAATCAGAGCAATCAGTAATTTTGAGTTACTCTTTTCACACAATATTATCAAAACGTAGGTGAATACGTTCGTTCACATTATTATGAGTAAATTGGCACAAAAATCCAACCACAAGAGCCCAGGGACAATGAATTTATTGAGCGCAAGCTGCTACTCTTTGTGTTCTGTTGCATTTAGGGCTATTTTCTTGGCTGAGAATGCAATATCTGGTTCATTTTGAACACAACGGTGCATTTTGCTCTAAGAAATTACCGCTAAATGCTCATCGTATAAGTCAACGTAAACTCACATAATTTTGCTGTAATTTCACGCACAATACAGTAAATTACACTAGTTTTGTCCACAACTAGAAATAATGAGAATATAAGATGCACCAATGAAGGGAAGGCTGCACTTGAGTTCGAAAGAAAGACAGAAGGCACAAGATAAGGAACATGGAAAAATGAAACAGAGTGTGGGTCGGATTTGAGAAAGAAAAAAGTTCAAAAAGCATACATGTATGGGTGTGACTATCGAATGAAACCAGAAACCATGACACCGAACAGAGCTCCACCTTCAGGATCTGATCTAGGTAAGGGCTGGCAGTAGAAGGAACTACATGGACCATAATACATCTGGGTAGGGATGTGGAAACCAAGAGTGAAGTGATATGTTTTGCCTTATGAGCAATGTGCTGGATAGTGTCCAGGGATGGCTAACGCGACACTTACTTTCACTTAAAACTTTGGCACAGGCGTATTCGCCGACGCTACTTCATGGACCACAATGCCTTGGGGTAACACGCTGGTAGGACGAGCAGAGTGCGGCCAATAGGACTTTTGTTTGTATTCAGGCTCCCTTGAGCCGGTGGGGCTGACGAGCCCATGGATCAGCACCTGCGCGCCATGAGTGGTACTTTACTTGAGAATACTTTTTTGGCAGTCTACGCGGCAACCCCACACATATACCTACTCCCTGCTGACGAGAGGCAACTACCTCGAAACACGTGTCCAGGGATGGCTAACGCGACACTTACTTTCACTTAAAACTTTGGCACAGGCGTATTCGCCGACGCTACTTCATGGACCACAATGCCTTGGGGTAACACGCTGGTAGGACGAGCAGAGTGCGGCCAATCGGACTTTCGTTTGTATTCAGGCTCCCTTGAGCCGGTGGGGCTGACGAGCCCATGGATCAGCACCTGCGCGCCATGAGTGGTACTTTACCTGAGAATACTTTTTTGGCAGTCTACGCGGCAACCCCACACATATACCTACTCCCTGCAGACGAGAGGCAACTACCTCGAAACACGTGTCCAGGGATGGCTAACGCGACACTTACTTTTACTTAAAACTATGGCACAGGCGTATTCGCCGACGCTACTTCATGGACCACAATGCCTTGGGGTAACACGCTGGTAGGACGAGCAGAGTGCGGCCAATCTGACTTTTGTTTGTATTCAGGCTCCCTTGAGCCGGTGGGGCTGACGAGCCCATGGATCAGCACCTGCGTGCCATGAGTGGTATTTTACCTGAGAATACTTTTTTGGCAGTCTACGCGGCAACCCCACACATATACCTACTCCCTGCTGACGAGAGGCAACTACCTCGAAACACGTGTCCAGGGATGGCTAACGCGACACTTACTTTCACTTAAAACTTTGACACAGGCGTATTCGCCGACGCTACTTCATGGACCACAATGCCTTGGGGTAACACGCTGGTAGGACGAGCAGAGTGCGGCCAATCGGACTTTTAATGTGCTGGATAGTGTTCTGGTATTAGCTGGTCTAAATGCAAAACCCCACACGAGCTTAGTGACCGCCAGTTGATGGCAAGATGGCAACCTTGTATGCAAATGTCATCTTTCACCATCTGATCATTGGCAGACCCCTCAGTTATTCTTTATATTTGCTAAATATTGATACAAGGATCATCCCTACATCACATGAAGCATTGCCTTGCTTGGAGAGGCCTGGGATGAATCATGTTTGACAAATTGTTTCAGACCAACAATTAATGATGAAAACCACTTGATCTCTTTGGCCTTTCTGGCATTACATGTGGACTGAATAGAAAACAGTGCTGCCTAGTTGAGTATATCAAATGCTTCTCCGAGGTCTAATGTGATAAATAGACACTTCCTGCATCCAACATTTGGAGAACATTATTAACAATATAGAGGATGGCGGCCTCAGTACAATAAAGAGAAAAGCATAATGGCTGATGAGGCCTACACAAGGTGTAGACTTATAGACTTATAGTTGATACTTAACTAAAGCGAAATTATTGCTCATAGCATTTTGACCTGAAAAAGTATAACACTATCGGTCGACATTTCTGATTGTCAGAGCTGCCCTTTGATGGATTTTTCTGAAAGAGGTAAAAGTTAAGTACCGAAACATTTACTGACAAATGAACGATTTTCAAAGAGAAGCAACATGCTGCTTCATGATGGTTTATAAACTTATACCTGTAGTAGCATAATCAGACTTTGTGCCTCCCTTTCACCAAATATCTTGTATTCCCCCCCCCCCCCTGTTGTTAGCCAATTAGATTTATACACCCAGCTCCTTCCCTTTCGCTTGAGCTCATATATGATATTCTTTCTGCAATCAGTTGTAAGTGTAGAAAGTGTTTTAATGTAACATCAAGGATAGGAAAAATAATTAAAATGTACATAAAGTATGCAGGTGTAAGGTATATAGTCAATGAGCACAAACACTGTTGCATGTATGTAATTTGCTTGATTCCATAGAGTTGTCAAGATTCAATTAACTGTGAATGTAGATGCTCGCTGTCTGAGCCATGAAGGAAGAACACGATTTTGTTGTTGGCTCACACGAGCAAATGCTGCAAACCGACACTCACAAAAATAATATAAAAACATAGCATTAAATCTAAGTTGGGAAGTGGTTATTGCTATATTTACCACGGTTTCATCAACAGTATTTCCGCTTATTTGCCAGCTATATTATAGCCACAGTAGTTCTCGCCAAAAAGATGAACATCTGGGCCTGATATTATGAGTATCATGTATAATGTTTGAATAGAATGCACCTGCAGTAACTGCTGCAGAATGGGTGGCCTTTTTCTAATGCCAAAAAGTTGGAAAGAGAATGTTTCTTCACTTTCCAAATCTAAATTTAAATTTCCCTGCTTGGGAAACAGTTTCTGAAAACAGTAAATGAAACAAATTACATGATGACATATAATTGTAGCATTGTTATTCTTACAAGCAACGCCTTGAGATGAAGTCAAACAAAACAATAAAAAAACATTCACAATAGTCTGCATGCCTAAAGTTTACAACCAAAATTGTCAGAGAGTGCTTTGTTTCTGGGGATCAGGTTAGTAGCTTCAACGTATGCTCTTGCATCACAGATGCATATTTTTAACCAAAACAATGTAAATATTTTTAACCATAAATCAAAATGAAACTTACAATAGTGTCTATAGCTTAATATTAGTTAAGTAGGGTACTCTTTTTTCGTCCCTATGAATTAAGGCTACACAAATTGCAATTGTAATTTCAGTTATATAGCGCCTACTACCCCTGACGAGGCATTGAAGTGCTTCACGCCAGGCAGCACTCTACTGCTGAATCCAAGGCTAGTGGTTAGTTTAGTACTATTGAAATTAATCCTGTGCACTCAAGCAACCATTCCATGCAGTCATTAAAGTTTCGTTATGGTGAACTAAATTAAAAGGGTTTATTTGTGAAAATTAGTGGGGGGTATGTGAACACATGGTTAGTGGGATTAATAGATGAATTGGAGGAGATTATGTATTGTTAGGTTGCACCTATATGTCTTTGGGAGGAAGGAGAGGAGATTGTGATTTTGTAAATGAGTTGAGGGCAATTTGCAGAAATACAATAATAGAGTATGAGGCAAACATACATGTGACAGCATGGGTTGTGCTCAGAGAGAAAAGGAGTGAAAATCAGAAATTGTTATTAAAGGCCAGTTTTTTATGCCATATTTAAGGAATGTAGAGAACAGCATGTAGTTTGAGGATGCAAGAATGTGGGAAGAAACAACATCATTTAATTGTGAAGATTGTGTTATATTAGGTATTTTTGATAGGCACTAGGGGGCATATGTATCAAGCCCTTTTCCCGTTCGCAAACGGGCACATTCTCAGAATCGGCCCATTTGCGAACGGGAAAAGGCCTTTTGGGATGTATCATCCCAAAAGGACATCGCAAAGTAGAGAATCGCAAATTTGCGATTCTCTATTTTGCGATTGCATTTAAGGAAATGCAAATTGCGATTCCTTAAATGCGATGTAACAAGCACCCAAGTTGTGCGATTTCTCCTTAGGAAAACGCAAATTACCACCAACTTCAAGTTGGTGGTAATTTGCGATTTCTTTGAAAGATGCACTTTTTGGCATTTTTCAAAGTGCCATGTGGCGCACATACATGCACATGCACACACATGCTCATTTCAGGGGTGCATCAGGGTGCCCTTATGACATCCATGTACCCTTGAAATTATTCTCAATTTGCGATTCTCTAATTGCAAATCGCTAATTGAGAATGTTTTCCCATTCATTCCTATGGGCCTCCTGGCCCATAGGAATGCCAAGGAATCGCTAACAATTTGCGAATTTTTACTTACATCTCGTTTGCGATTCCCAAATAGCGATTCTCAAAAAATCGCTATTTGAGAATCGCAAATAGAGAATTTGATACATATGCCCCTAGAATCCTTGCCATAAAGTTTTTTTTGGGGGGGGGGGGGGCAGATTTCAAAACATTTTGCTTAGAGTGGTGGGGGATCAGAACAAACAAAATTTGAAAACCTATGGTTTAGACTCTCTCATGCTAAAGTGCAGTCTCACTCCCGGACAGCCCCAATTTCTCCTTTGCCCTGTTCAAGTGTCTTGCGCTTCCTTTGCTCTGTCTCTTTAGCTCGATTTCTGCCTCTGTTCCTGCCAGCTCGTTCTTCCTAGAACAGTGTCTCTGGGGAGTGTCAGTTCATTTCTTGACCCAGTGTCCCGCCTTCCGTCAGTGACCCTTAGGCTCTGTGTCATCTCAAATGACATCACTGATGACATCATCCAGTGAGTTTTTTGTAACCGTTACTGAGTATTAAATATATATACTAAGGTAACTGGCTGTGGGAGTGATTGTATGGGTGAGTGAGTGGATGTGTAAGTGATGTATAGAACAGTGAGTGGGTATGTAAGAGACTGTATACACGAGTGAGTGAGTGTGTGAGCTTTTGTATGAGTGAGTGTATAGAAGTGTTAGTGGGTGTATGAGTAAGTGAGTGGCTGTGTGAGTTTCTCTATGGGTGAGTGAGTGTGTGTGTAAGTGGCTGTAATCATAAATGAGAGGGTGAATGAGTGGCTGCATGTGTGAGTGTGTGGGTGTGTCAGTGACTGTAAATGGTTAGAGAGGGTGCATGACAGACTGAATTGGTGACTGAGCAGGCACATGCATGTCTGTATGGGTGAGTGACTGGGTACATGAGTAGCTGTATGGGGTATGAATGGATATGTTTGTTTGTCTATGGGTGAGTGAGTGGATGTTTTAGTGGGTGTGCGGTGGGTGAATGGGTGTGTGAGTGGTTGTATGAGGGAGTAAGTGAGTGTGAGAGAGGTTGTATGTTAGAGTGTGTGCTTGTCTCAGTAACGGTATAGGAGAGTGAGTACTTGTCAGTATATGTATAAGTGAGTGACTGTGTGAGTAACTGTATGGGTGGGTGAGTGGCTGTGTGTGTGACTGTATAGGTGAGTGAGTAGGTGTGAGTAGCTTTATAGATGACTGACTCAGTGTGTGAGTGGCTATATGGATGTATGAGTGGTTGTTTAGATGTCTCTATGTCTGGGTGTATTGGTAAGTGAGTAGGTGCATGAGTGGCTGTATATGTGAGTTATCGGTTAAGTTAGTGGCTGTATGGGTAACTTGATGTGTGAGTGGCTGTATGGATCAATGAGTAGGTGTGTCAGTGTCTGTATGTGTCTGTGAATGGGTATATCAGCGGTTGTCTGCGAGAGGGTGTATGAGAAGTTGCATGGGGTTTTATTGGGCGTGTGAATGATTCTGTGGATGATGTAATCAGTTATGTCATGACTGATGTCACTGACCATGTCATCAGTGATGTAATATGTGAGGACATAAGCAGGGCATTGTGGTGTGTAAGTTGTAGTTAGTCGAGCTAACTATAACTGCAGAATTTCTCTGGTTTTGTACGAGTAAATTGTACGCCTAACTATAATATTCCTGTAACCTTTGGTTTTTCAGTGCATTTCTACAGTTTTTTAAATTCTACTTCCTATCTATGACGTCCCTGTAACCTTTGATTTTTCAGTGAATTTTTATAGTTCTTTGAATTTAAATTATGAATCAGCATGATGGGGGCCGAGCATTCGCGGCTGTATGGATCCTCCCTTCACATTCCCTCTATGAAGAGGTGACACGAGAGCCAGAAAAGAAGCTCCTCCCCCAACAAGCAATGCAGCTCACCACATGGCGATACTTTGATTTGAGCACTGGGGTCAGAAATTTCTCCAGATTTTAATGTAGATTTCATGGCAGCGACGAGTGGATTCACATCGGCAGAATGCTAGTCGCGGTTCGAGCTGCTAGGCAACAGGATGAGCTCAAAGACCATCACAAAACCGTGAGCCACGGGCAGCACTGGGGCTCCAGCAGGAAAAGGTAAACCTATCGGGAGAAAAGGGAGATAGGGAGGTGGCTGAAAAGATAGAAGCTGGGGCTAGAGGAGGCCAAACTAGACATAAAGCGGTGGACTTCTTTAAACAACCAGACCAGGGGGAAGCCTCTGGAAATCTCACTGAGCCAGCCGACCCATTCCCCCAGTAGGAAGCACACAGCAAGGCACCCTGGTGGAGAGTAAGCCACAGGACTTAGGGTTACTGAGGAACCAGTGATTAAGAATGTACCTACCCTCTCGCTTGCCTCACATCAGTGGACATAGATCTAGAAATGAGCAATAGAGGGGGGTAAGTGACTTTAGCACCAATTGCTATACACCTGGAGGAGATATCGGCCACAGGAGAACCAGGAATGGTAGATATTGGAGTGTGGCCTAATGGTGCAAACCAAATACCTAATGGATCACAGAAGACTACCAGACTGAAAGAGGCTGATCTGGCACTGGATGATACCAGTGGCAGCAAAGAGAGAGTAACCTGAGTCAGGACTCCCAAAAACCCTAGATCTAAGTAAACCCGACATATTGAGGTGTCAGAAATAGTACAGCATTTCTGAAATATCTGAAAGATAACCAGAATGATGGTTCGCTGAGTAGTTCCAGTGTGTCAAGTGAATGCAGGGAAAAGGATGGAAGGCAGGAACCCCAAAAAATCCAACAAATATAGCATGCCATCTAAGGGAGAAGGAACTGACACTGCCCTCATGTGGGACTACTCAGCAATGCTCGGCCAGAGGGAAAGGCATCTAGGGGAAGTGCTAGCCCAGCCATGCAGCCGGAAGAGAACACACTTGAGATCAGACATCAGGAAGTAATGGCCCATCGTGAAGCGACCAGGCTGGATACCAGAAGGATGCAAGACGTACTGAGTATGCAACCAGAATGACAGAAGTGGAGAGTCGAGTGGCTACTCTAGAAGTATAAATTACAGCTAACAAGAAGTTGGCGGAAGATCATGAGGCATGCCTGGTTGACACTCAATGGAAACTCAAAGAGTTCAAAAATAGATTAAGGTGGAATAACCTTAGAGTCCTGGGGGTAGGGGTGGGGGTGGCGGAGGGCTTAGAAAAAGAAGATGCCTGGTGGTTCATTGTCAACTTTTTGAAAGAGGCCTTTCCAGAACTGTAGGACTAGAATTGAGAAGTTGAGATTCAGAGAGCCCACAGATTTCCCTTCAAACAGCATCATCGGCAGGAACTAGCAAATAACAGGCCCAGAGCAATACCTGTATATGTTGGTAACATTCTCCTGTGCCAGGCTATCTTCGATAGGAAAAACCAGACCAAGGGGCATATCATCAAGATATAATTATCGCTGCTTTAGCGTCTGTTTTCGGGCGAAAAGCGGCGATAATTATATCGCATTATTTGCATAGCGCGTGTTTCCTTGATTCAGCTCCTGTTTAATTCACACCACGCATTGCATCTCTAATGAGATGCAAAGGAGGCGTGCCTAACAAAACACCATGGGAAAATATCGCTACCCCAGCTTCGTGATATCATCAACGAGGGGTAGCGATATTTTAAATCCCATTAACTATGCCTTAACCTAGGAATTTAACGTCTGTTAAATTCCTGACTAAGTTATGGCTAACATGGGAGGTGGATTATGGTGATACGACCACAGGGTCGTATCACCAAGGCTATCTCTGTTTTGGGTGCAACATCGCTGGTTTTCCAGTGATGTTGGCCCATTTCCCTGGAATATTATCGCTCTGGAGTAATGCGTTGTTAATAACGCGTTACCAGGACGATAAATTCCTGCGATAGACGGCGATAAATAAACAAGTGCTAAGCATGCTTTGCATTTATTTATCGTCGTCCTAGTAAATATGCCCCCAAAGGAGAGGTTGAACGACTGCTCCTTTTTTGTTAGACCGTACTTTGGCAATGCTACTGTGGAGGGACGGTGTCGACTTCAGCAATTAATCCAGCCTATGTAGGCTAAAGGAGCACAGGCATATATTTGCTCAACCCTGATCAACTTAAAGTTATTTCAAGAGACATAACGTATTATGTCTCATCAGAGATTAAAGAGTTGCTTGATGGATTATTTTGAATTTTGGTTTCAGAAGGTGGAAAAAGCAGGGATCTATTGGGGAAAAGAAAAAAAAAGGGTTAAAGGAGGGTGGTGTGAAAATGCATGCACTTTAGTAGCACATAGCCCTTAGTATTTACACTAAGCAATTTTCACTTTTCTTGACAGTATGTTACATAAGGATTTAAAGATAAACACAAAAATATCTCTCCTCAAACAAATCTGAAAATGCATGCATCTTAGTAGCACTTTGCACTTTTCTCTTTTATAGCACTTTATATCAAGATATAGTTATATTACATGGCTGGCTGTGTGTGCATATAAGAATGGGATTAATGAATTGGTAAAATGGTGATAGCAAGAGAAAGGGATGATTGATGTAATATGTGGGGTAATTAGCAGTGCATTATGAGGGCGTGTGTTATGGTTTACTTTGGGCACATGCTATGGTTACTTTAGATAACTATAACTATAACTGCTGAATTTCTATGGTTTTGTGTGTGTACAATCTGAACCTAACTATAAAGTCCCAGTAACCTCTGTTTTTTTCAATGTTTTTTAAGTGTTTATGCATTTTATTTCCTAATTATAATGTCACTGTAACCGTTGGTTTCTTCAGTAAATTTATATAATTTTTTAATGCTATTTCCTAACTATAATGTCCTTGCAACCTGGGTGTGTGAATGGTTTTGAGAGCCTGTGAGTGGGTGTGTGAGTGACTGCATGGCTGTGTGAGTGGGTATGTGAGTGGCTGTGTAAGTGGGTATAGGAGTGTGTGAGTGTGGGAAGCTGACCTGGTATGTGATGTCCACTTATGTAAGTGCAAAAACAACAGTTGATGGACAGAATGCAGAACAATGTTATACATCCACCCCAGTACAGAGATCTGGGCCTAAATCCATTGTTTTCTTGCTACCCATGCCGTTCAAGTTTGAACCCAGCCATATGCAAATCAGTCTTGACCCTGTGCCTCATGGGTACAGTCCAGCCCGAACTGCACAGCCAGGTCCTCCCTAGACTGGAAACAAGCATCCTAGGACGTTTTCGGGGATTCACCCCTCTTCAGCCAGGATAGCTTGATTCCAGTGGCATGCAGAGCATGAGACCCACGTCTGGGCATACCCTTCCCACTCGGGGGGACAAATGCAAAAACAACAGTTGATGAACAGAATGCAGAAAAATGTCATACTTTCACCCCAGTACAGAGATCTGGGCCTAAATCCATCGTTTTTTTTGCTCACCATGCCGTTCCAGTTTGAACTCGTCCATTATCTCCTTTGGTATCGCTTTGTTCGCCCTAACTTGGCAGGGTATGCCCAGACGTGGGTCTCTTGCTCACTTTGCCACAGGATTCAAGATAGCCTGGCTGATGAGGGTTATGAACCCGAAACCGGTCCCAGGATTCTTGTTTCCGGTCCAGGGAAGACCCGGTTTGGCAGTTCAGGCTGGACTGTTCCCATGAGGCTCAGGGTCAGACTGATTTGCACATGGCCATGTCTGAAATGCGGTGGTGGAGTGAGCTAAAGAATGATGATGGATTAAACCCAGATCAGTTGACTGGAGGTCAGTGTTTGATTTGCTCAAAGGCTCCGTCCATTATACCCTTTATTCACCCTAGGTTGGCAGGGTATGCCCAGACGTGGGTCCCTTGCTCACTTTGCCACTGGATTCAAGATAGCCTGGCTGATGAGGGTTATGAACCCGAAACTGGTCCCAGGATGCTTGTTTCCGGTCCAGGAAAGAACCAGTTTGGCAGTCCGGGCTGGACTGTTCCCATGAAACACAGGGTCAGACTGATTTGCATATGGCCATGTCTGAACTGGGGTGGTGGAGTGAGCTAAAGAATGATGATGGATTAAACCCAGATCAGTTGACTGGGGGTGAGTGTTTGATTTGCTCAAACGCTCCGTACATTATACCCTTTGGTATCCCTTTGTTCGCCCTAAGTCGGCAGGGTATGCCCAAACGTGGGTCCCTTGCTCACTTTGCCACTGGATTCAAGATAGCCTGGCTGATGAGGGTTATGAACCCGAAACCGGTCCCAGGATGTTTGTTTCCGGTCCAGGGAAGACCCGGCTTGGCATTTCGGGCTGGACTGTTCCCATGAGGGACAGGGTCAGACTGATTTGCATGCGGCCATGTCTGAACTGGGGTGTTGGAGTGAGCTAAAGAATGATGATGGATTAAACCCAGATCAGTTGACTGGGGGTGAGTGTTTGATTTGCTCAAACGCTCCGTCCATTATCCCCTTTGCTATCACTTTTTTCACACTAAGTTGGCAGGGTATGCCCAGACGTGGGTCCCTTGCTCACTTTGCCACTGGATTCAAGATAGCCTGGCTGATGAGGGTTATGAACCCGAAACCGGTCCCAGGATGCTTGTTTCCGGTCCAGGGAAGACCCGGTTTGGCAGTTCGGGCTGCACTTTTCCCATGAGGCAGAGGGTCAGACGGATTTGCACATGGCCATGTCTGAACTGGGGTGGTGGAGTGAGCTAAAGAATGATGATGGATTAAACACAGGTCAGTTGACTGGGGGTGAGTGTTTGATTTGCTCAAACACTCCGTCCATTATCCCCTTTGGTATCGCATTGTTTGCCCTAACTTGGCAGGGTATGCCCAAACGAGGGTCCCTTGCTCACTTTGCCACTGGATTCAAGATAGCCTGGCTGATGAGGGTTATGAACCCGAAACCGGTCCCAGGATGCTTGTTTACGGTCCAGGGAAGACCCGGTTTGTCAGTTCGGGCTGGACTGTTCCCATGAGGCACAGGGTTAGACTGATTTGAAGATGACCATGTCTGAATTGGGGTGGTGGAGTGAGCTAAAGAATAATGATGGATTAAACCCAGATCAGTTGACTGGGGGTGAGTGTTTGATTTGCTAAAACGCTCCTTCCATTATCCCCTTTGGTATCGCTTTGTTCGCCCTAAGTTCTCAGAGTATGCCCAGACGTGGTTCCCTTGCTCACTTTGCCACTGGATTCAAGATAGCCTGGCTGATGAGGGTTATGAACCCGAAACGGGTCCCAGGAGGCTTGTTTCCGGTCCAGGGAAGACCCGGTTTGGCAGTTCGGGCTGGACTGTTCCCATGAGGCACTGGGTCAGACTGATTTGCATATGGCCATGTCTGAACTGGGGTGGTGGAGTGAGCTAAAGAATGATGATGGATTAAACCCAGATCAGTTGACTGGGGGTGAATGTTTGATTTGCTCGAACGCTCCGTCCATTATCCCCTTTGGTATCGCTTTGTTCACCCTAAGTTGGCAGGGTATACCCAGATGTGGGTCCCTTGCTCACTTGGCCACTGGATTTACGATAGCCTGGCTGATGAGGGTTATGAACCTGATGCCGGTCCCAGGATGCTTGTTTCCGGTCCAGGGAAGACCCAGTTTGGCAGATCGGGCTCGACTGTTCCCATGAGACACAGGGTCAGACTGATTTGCATATGGCCATGTCTGAACTGGGGTGGTGGGGTGAGCTAAAAAATGATGATGGATTAAACCCAGATCAGTTGACTGGGGGTGAGTGTTTGATTTGCTCAAACGCTCCGTCCATTATCCCTTTTGGTATCGCTTTGTTCGCCCTAAGTTGGCAGGGTATGCCCAGACGTGGTTCCCTTGCTCACTTTGACACTAAATTCAAGATAGCCTGGCTGATGAGGGGTATGAACCCAAAACGGGTCCCAGGATGCTTGTTTCCGGTCCAGGGAAGACCATGTTTGGCAGTTCGGGCTGGACTGTTCCCATGAGGCACAGGGTCAGACTGATTTGCATATGGCCATGTCTGAATTGGGCTGGTGGAGTGAGCTAAAGAATGATGATGGATTAAACCCAGATCAGTTGACTGGGGGTGAGTGTTTGATTTGCTCAAACGCTCCGTCCATTATCCCCTTTGGTATCGCTTTGTTCGCCCTAAGTTGGCAGGGTATGCCCAGACGTGGGTCCCTTGCTCACTTTGCCACTGGATTCAAGATAGCCTGGCTGATGAGGGTTATAAACCCGAAACCGGTCTCAGGATGCTTGTTTCCGGTCCAGGGAAGACCCGGTTTGGCAGTTTGGGCTGGACTGTTCCCATGAGGCACAGGGTGAGACTGATTTGCATATGGCCATGTCTGAACTGGGGTGGTGGAGTGAGCTAAAGAATGATGATGGATTAAACCCAGATCAGTTGACTGGGGGTGAGTGTTTGATTTGCACAAACGCTCCGTCCATTATCCCCTTTGGTATGATTTGTTTGCCCTAAGTCGGCAGGGTATGCCCAGACGTGGGTCCCTTGCTCATTTTGCCACTGGATTCAAGATAGCCTGGCTGATGAGGGTTATGAACCCGAAACCGGTCCCAGGATGCTTGTTCCCGGTCCAGGGAAGACCCGGTTTGGTATTTCGGGCTGGACTGTTCCAATGAGGCACAGGGTCAGACTGATTTGCATGCGGCCATGTCTGAACTGGGGTGGAGGAGTGAGCTAAAGAATGATGATGGATTAAACCCAGATCAGTTGACTGGGGGTGAGTGTTTGATTTGCTCAAACGCTCCGTCCATTATCCCCTTTGGTATCGCTTTGTTCGCCCTAAGTTGGCAGGGTATGCCCAGACATGGGTCCCTTGCTCACTTTGACACTGGATTCAAGATAGCCTGGCTGATGAGGGTTATGAACCCGAAACCGGTCCCAGGATGCTTGTTTCCGGTCCAGGGAAGACCCGGTTTGTCAGTTCGGGCTGGACTGTTCCCATGAGGCACAGGGTCAGACTGATTTGAAGATGGCCATGTCTGAACTGGGGTGGTGGAGTGAGCTAAAGAATAATGATGGATTAAACCCAGATCAGTTGACTGGGGGTGAGTGTTTGATTTGCTCAAACGCTCCGTCCATTATCCCCTTTGGTATCGCTTTGTTCGCCCTAAGTCGGCAGGGTATGCCCAGACGTGGGTCCCTTGCTCACTTTGCCACTGGATTCAAGATAGCCTGGCTGATGAGGGTTATGAACCCGAAACCAGTCCCAGGATGCTTGTTTCCGGTCCAGGGAAGACCCGGTTTGGCATTTCGGACAGGACTGTTCCCATGAGGCACAGGGTCAGACTGATTTGCATGCAACCATGTCTGAACTGGGGTGGTGGAGTGAGCTAAAGAATGATGATGGATTAAACCCAGATCAGTTGACTGGGGGTGAGTGTTTGATTTGCTCAAACGCTCCGTCCATTATCCCCTTTGGTATCGCTTTGTTCGCCCTAAGTTGGCAGGGTATGCTCAGACATGGGTCCCTTGCTCACTTTGACACTGGATTCAAGATAGCCTGGCTGATGAGGGTTATGAACCCGAAACCGGTCCCAGGATGCTTGTTTCCGGTCCAGGGAAGACCCCGTTTTGCAGTTTGGGCTGGACTGTTCCCATGAGGCACAGGGTCAGACTGATTTGAAGATGGCCATGTCTGAACTGGGGTGGTGGAGTGAGCTAAAGAATAATGATGGATTAAACCCAGATCAGTTGACTGGGGGTGAGTGTTTGATTTGCTAAAACGCTCCTTCCATTATCCCCTTTGGTATCGCTTTGTTCGCCCTAAGTTCTCAGAGTATGCCCAGACGTGGTTCCCTTGCTCACTTTGCCACTGGATTCAAGATAGCCTGGCTGATGAGGGTTATGAACCCGAAACGGGTCCCAGGAGGCTTGTTTCCGGTCCAGGGAAGACCCGGTTTGGCAGTTCGGGCTGGACTGTTCCCATGAGGCACTGGGTCAGACTGATTTGCATATGGCCATGTCTGAACTGGGGTGGTGGAGTGAGCTAAAGAATGATGATGGATTAAACCCAGATCAGTTGACTGGGGGTGAATGTTTGATTTGCTCGAACGCTCCGTCCATTATCCCCTTTGGTATCGCTTTGTTCGCACTAAGTTGGCAGGGTATACCCAGATGTGGGTCCCTTGCTCACTTGGCCACTGGATTTAAGATACCCTGGCTGATGAGGGTTATGAACCTGATGCCGGTCCCAGGATGCTTGTTTCCGGTCCAGGGAAGACCCAGTTTTGCAGATCGGGCTCGACTGTTCCCATGAGACACAGGGTCAGACTGATTTGCATATGGCCATGTCTGAACTGGGGTGGTCGGGTGAGCTAAAAAATAATGATGGATTAAACCCAGATCAGTTGACTGGGGGTGAGTGTTTGATTTGCTCAAACGCTCCGTCCATTATCCCTTTTGGTATCGCTTTGTTCGCCCTAAGTTGGCAGGGTATGCCCAGACGTGGTTCCCTTGCTCACTTTGCCACTAAATTCAAGATAGCCTGGCTGATGAGGGGTATGAACCCGAAACGGGTCCCAGGATGCTTGTTTCCGGTCCAGGGAAGACCATGTTTGGCAGTTCGGGCTGGACTGTTCCCATGAGGCACAGGGTCAGACGGATTTGCATATGGCCATGTCTGAATTGGGCTGGTGGAGTGAGCTAAAGAATGATGATGGATTAAACCCAGATCAGTTGACTGGGGGTGAGTGTTTGATTTGCTCAAACGCTCCGTCCATTATCCCCTTTGGTATCGCTTTGTTCGCCCTAAGTTGGCAGGGTATGCCCAGACGTGGGTCCCTTGCTCACTTTGCCACTGGATTCAAGATAGCCTGGCTGATGAGGGTTATAAACCCGAAACCGGTCTCAGGATGCTTGTTTCCGGTCCAGGGAAGACCCGGTTTGGCAGTTTGGGCTGGACTGTTCCCATGAGGCACAGGGTGAGACTGATTTGCATATGGCCATGTCTGAACTGGGGTGGTAGAATGAGCTAAAGAATGATGATGGATTAAACCCAGATCAGTTGACTGGGGGTGAGTGTTTGATTTGCACAAACGCTCCGTCCATTATCTCCTTTGGTATCGCTTTGTTCGCCCTAACTTGGCAGGGTATGCCCAGACGTGGGTCTCTTGCTCACTTTGCCACAGGATTCAAGATAGCCTGGCTGATGAGGGTTATGAACCCGAAACCGGTCCCAGGATTCTTGTTTCCGGTCCAGGGAAGACCCGGTTTGGCAGTTCAGGCTGGACTGTTCCCATGAGGCTCAGGGTCAGACTGATTTGCACATGGCCATGTCTGAAATGCGGTGGTGGAGTGAGCTAAAGAATGATGATGGATTAAACCCAGATCAGTTGACTGGAGGTCAGTGTTTGATTTGCTCAAAGGCTCCGTCCATTATACCCTTTATTCACCCTAGGTTGGCAGGGTATGCCCAGACGTGGGTCCCTTGCTCACTTTGCCACTGGATTCAAGATAGCCTGGCTGATGAGGGTTATGAACCCGAAACTGGTCCCAGGATGCTTGTTTCCGGTCCAGGAAAGAACCAGTTTGGCAGTCCGGGCTGGACTGTTCCCATGAAACACAGGGTCAGACTGATTTGCATATGGCCATGTCTGAACTGGGGTGGTGGAGTGAGCTAAAGAATGATGATGGATTAAACCCAGATCAGTTGACTGGGGGTGAGTGTTTGATTTGCTCAAACGCTCCGTACATTATACCCTTTGGTATCCCTTTGTTCGCCCTAAGTCGGCAGGGTATGCCCAGACGTGGGTCCCTTGCTCACTTTGCCACTGGATTCAAGATAGCCTGGCTGATGAGGGTTATGAACCCGAAACCGGTCCCAGGATGTTTGTTTCCGGTCCAGGGAAGACCCGGCTTGGCATTTCGGGCTGGACTGTTCCCATGAGGGACAGGGTCAGACTGATTTGCATGCGGCCATGTCTGAACTGGGGTGTTGGAGTGAGCTAAAGAATGATGATGGATTAAACCCAGATCAGTTGACTGGGGGTGAGTGTTTGATTTGCTCAAACGCTCCGTCCATTATCCCCTTTGCTATCACTTTTTTCACACTAAGTTGGCAGGGTATGCCCAGACGTGGGTCCCTTGCTCACTTTGCCACTGGATTCAAGATAGCCTGGCTGATGAGGGTTATGAACCCGAAACCAGTCCCAGGATGCTTGTTTCCGGTCCAGGGAAGACCCGGTTTGGCAGTTCGGGCTGCACTTTTCCCATGAGGCAGAGGGTCAGACGGATTTGCACATGGCCATGTCTGAACTGGGGTGGTGGAGTGAGCTAAAGAATGATGATGGATTAAACACAGGTCAGTTGACTGGGGGTGAGTGTTTGATTTGCTCAAACACTCCGTCCATTATCCCCTTTGGTATCGCATTGTTTGCCCTAACTTGGCAGGGTATGCCCAAACGAGGGTCCCTTGCTCACTTTGCCACTGGATTCAAGATAGCCTGGCTGATGAGGGTTATGAACCCGAAACCGGTCCCAGGATGCTTGTTTACGGTCCAGGGAAGACCCGGTTTGTCAGTTCGGGCTGGACTGTTCCCATGAGGCACAGGGTTAGACTGATTTGAAGATGACCATGTCTGAATTGGGGTGGTGGAGTGAGCTAAAGAATAATGATGGATTAAACCCAGATCAGTTGACTGGGGGTGAGTGTTTGATTTGCTAAAACGCTCCTTCCATTATCCCCTTTGGTATCGCTTTGTTCGCCCTAAGTTCTCAGAGTATGCCCAGACGTGGTTCCCTTGCTCACTTTGCCACTGGATTCAAGATAGCCTGGCTGATGAGGGTTATGAACCCGAAACGGGTCCCAGGAGGCTTGTTTCCGGTCCAGGGAAGACCCGGTTTGGCAGTTCGGGCTGGACTGTTCCCATGAGGCACTGGGTCAGACTGATTTGCATATGGCCATGTCTGAACTGGGGTGGTGGAGTGAGCTAAAGAATGATGATGGATTAAACCCAGATCAGTTGACTGGGGGTGAATGTTTGATTTGCTCGAACGCTCCGTCCATTATCCCCTTTGGTATCGCTTTGTTCACCCTAAGTTGGCAGGGTATACCCAGATGTGGGTCCCTTGCTCACTTGGCCACTGGATTTACGATAGCCTGGCTGATGAGGGTTATGAACCTGATGCCGGTCCCAGGATGCTTGTTTCCGGTCCAGGGAAGACCCAGTTTGGCAGATCGGGCTCGACTGTTCCCATGAGACACAGGGTCAGACTGATTTGCATATGGCCATGTCTGAACTGGGGTGGTGGGGTGAGCTAAAAAATGATGATGGATTAAACCCAGATCAGTTGACTGGGGGTGAGTGTTTGATTTGCTCAAACGCTCCGTCCATTATCCCTTTTGGTATCGCTTTGTTCGCCCTAAGTTGGCAGGGTATGCCCAGACGTGGTTCCCTTGCTCACTTTGACACTAAATTCAAGATAGCCTGGCTGATGAGGGGTATGAACCCAAAACGGGTCCCAGGATGCTTGTTTCCGGTCCAGGGAAGACCATGTTTGGCAGTTCGGGCTGGACTGTTCCCATGAGGCACAGGGTCAGACTGATTTGCATATGGCCATGTCTGAATTGGGCTGGTGGAGTGAGCTAAAGAATGATGATGGATTAAACCCAGATCAGTTGACTGGGGGTGAGTGTTTGATTTGCTCAAACGCTCCGTCCATTATCCCCTTTGGTATCGCTTTGTTCGCCCTAAGTTGGCAGGGTATGCCCAGACGTGGGTCCCTTGCTCACTTTGCCACTGGATTCAAGATAGCCTGGCTGATGAGGGTTATAAACCCGAAACCGGTCTCAGGATGCTTGTTTCCGGTCCAGGGAAGACCCGGTTTGGCAGTTTGGGCTGGACTGTTCCCATGAGGCACAGGGTGAGACTGATTTGCATATGGCCATGTCTGAACTGGGGTGGTGGAGTGAGCTAAAGAATGATGATGGATTAAACCCAGATCAGTTGACTGGGGGTGAGTGTTTGATTTGCACAAACGCTCCGTCCATTATCCCCTTTGGTATGATTTGTTTGCCCTAAGTCGGCAGGGTATGCCCAGACGTGGGTCCCTTGCTCATTTTGCCACTGGATTCAAGATAGCCTGGCTGATGAGGGTTATGAACCCGAAACCGGTCCCAGGATGCTTGTTCCCGGTCCAGGGAAGACCCGGTTTGGTATTTCGGGCTGGACTGTTCCAATGAGGCACAGGGTCAGACTGATTTGCATGCGGCCATGTCTGAACTGGGGTGGAGGAGTGAGCTAAAGAATGATGATGGATTAAACCCAGATCAGTTGACTGGGGGTGAGTGTTTGATTTGCTCAAACGCTCCGTCCATTATCCCCTTTGGTATCGCTTTGTTCGCCCTAAGTTGGCAGGGTATGCCCAGACATGGGTCCCTTGCTCACTTTGACACTGGATTCAAGATAGCCTGGCTGATGAGGGTTATGAACCCGAAACCGGTCCCAGGATGCTTGTTTCCGGTCCAGGGAAGACCCGGTTTGTCAGTTCGGGCTGGACTGTTCCCATGAGGCACAGGGTCAGACTGATTTGAAGATGGCCATGTCTGAACTGGGGTGGTGGAGTGAGCTAAAGAATAATGATGGATTAAACCCAGATCAGTTGACTGGGGGTGAGTGTTTGATTTGCTCAAACGCTCCGTCCATTATCCCCTTTGGTATCGCTTTGTTCGCCCTAAGTCGGCAGGGTATGCCCAGACGTGGGTCCCTTGCTCACTTTGCCACTGGATTCAAGATAGCCTGGCTGATGAGGGTTATGAACCCGAAACCAGTCCCAGGATGCTTGTTTCCGGTCCAGGGAAGACCCGGTTTGGCATTTCGGACAGGACTGTTCCCATGAGGCACAGGGTCAGACTGATTTGCATGCAACCATGTCTGAACTGGGGTGGTGGAGTGAGCTAAAGAATGATGATGGATTAAACCCAGATTAGTTGACTGGGGGTGAGTGTTTGATTTGCTCAAACGCTCCGTCCATTATCCCCTTTGGTATCGCTTTGTTCGCCCTAAGTTGGCAGGGTATGCTCAGACATGGGTCCCTTGCTCACTTTGACACTGGATTCAAGATAGCCTGGCTGATGAGGGTTATGAACCCGAAACCGGTCCCAGGATGCTTGTTTCCGGTCCAGGGAAGACCCCGTTTTGCAGTTTGGGCTGGACTGTTCCCATGAGGCACAGGGTCAGACTGATTTGAAGATGGCCATGTCTGAACTGGGGTGGTGGAGTGAGCTAAAGAATAATGATGGATTAAACCCAGATCAGTTGACTGGGGGTGAGTGTTTGATTTGCTAAAACGCTCCTTCCATTATCCCCTTTGGTATCGCTTTGTTCGCCCTAAGTTCTCAGAGTATGCCCAGACGTGGTTCCCTTGCTCACTTTGCCACTGGATTCAAGATAGCCTGGCTGATGAGGGTTATGAACCCGAAACGGGTCCCAGGAGGCTTGTTTCCGGTCCAGGGAAGACCCGGTTTGGCAGTTCGGGCTGGACTGTTCCCATGAGGCACTGGGTCAGACTGATTTGCATATGGCCATGTCTGAACTGGGGTGGTGGAGTGAGCTAAAGAATGATGATGGATTAAACCCAGATCAGTTGACTGGGGGTGAATGTTTGATTTGCTCGAACGCTCCGTCCATTATCCCCTTTGGTATCGCTTTGTTCGCACTAAGTTGGCAGGGTATACCCAGATGTGGGTCCCTTGCTCACTTGGCCACTGGATTTACGATACCCTGGCTGATGAGGGTTATGAACCTGATGCCGGTCCCAGGATGCTTGTTTCCGGTCCAGGGAAGACCCAGTTTTGCAGATCGGGCTCGACTGTTCCCATGAGACACAGGGTCAGACTGATTTGCATATGGCCATGTCTGAACTGGGGTGGTCGGGTGAGCTAAAAAATAATGATGGATTAAACCCAGATCAGTTGACTGGGGGTGAGTGTTTGATTTGCTCAAACGCTCCGTCCATTATCCCTTTTGGTATCGCTTTGTTCGCCCTAAGTTGGCAGGGTATGCCCAGACGTGGTTCCCTTGCTCACTTTGCCACTAAATTCAAGATAGCCTGGCTGATGAGGGGTATGAACCCGAAACGGGTCCCAGGATGCTTGTTTCCGGTCCAGGGAAGACCATGTTTGGCAGTTCGGGCTGGACTGTTCCCATGAGGCACAGGGTCAGACGGATTTGCATATGGCCATGTCTGAATTGGGCTGGTGGAGTGAGCTAAAGAATGATGATGGATTAAACCCAGATCAGTTGACTGGGGGTGAGTGTTTGATTTGCTCAAACGCTCCGTCCATTATCCCCTTTGGTATCGCTTTGTTCGCCCTAAGTTGGCAGGGTATGCCCAGACGTGGGTCCCTTGCTCACTTTGCCACTGGATTCAAGATAGCCTGGCTGATGAGGGTTATAAACCCGAAACCGGTCTCAGGATGCTTGTTTCCGGTCCAGGGAAGACCCGGTTTGGCAGTTTGGGCTGGACTGTTCCCATGAGGCACAGGGTGAGACTGATTTGCATATGGCCATGTCTGAACTGGGGTGGTAGAATGAGCTAAAGAATGATGATGGATTAAACCCAGATCAGTTGACTGGGGGTGAGTGTTTGATTTGCACAAACGCTCCGTCCATTATCTCCTTTGGTATCGCTTTGTTCGCCCTAACTTGGCAGGGTATGCCCAGACGTGGGTCTCTTGCTCACTTTGCCACAGGATTCAAGATAGCCTGGCTGATGAGGGTTATGAACCCGAAACCGGTCCCAGGATTCTTGTTTCCGGTCCAGGGAAGACCCGGTTTGGCAGTTCAGGCTGGACTGTTCCCATGAGGCTCAGGGTCAGACTGATTTGCACATGGCCATGTCTGAAATGCGGTGGTGGAGTGAGCTAAAGAATGATGATGGATTAAACCCAGATCAGTTGACTGGAGGTCAGTGTTTGATTTGCTCAAAGGCTCCGTCCATTATACCCTTTATTCACCCTAGGTTGGCAGGGTATGCCCAGACGTGGGTCCCTTGCTCACTTTGCCACTGGATTCAAGATAGCCTGGCTGATGAGGGTTATGAACCCGAAACTGGTCCCAGGATGCTTGTTTCCGGTCCAGGAAAGAACCAGTTTGGCAGTCCGGGCTGGACTGTTCCCATGAAACACAGGGTCAGACTGATTTGCATATGGCCATGTCTGAACTGGGGTGGTGGAGTGAGCTAAAGAATGATGATGGATTAAACCCAGATCAGTTGACTGGGGGTGAGTGTTTGATTTGCTCAAACGCTCCGTACATTATACCCTTTGGTATCCCTTTGTTCGCCCTAAGTCGGCAGGGTATGCCCAGACGTGGGTCCCTTGCTCACTTTGCCACTGGATTCAAGATAGCCTGGCTGATGAGGGTTATGAACCCGAAACGGGTCCCAGGAGGCTTGTTTCCGGTCCAGGGAAGACCCGGTTTGGCAGTTCGGGCTCGACTGTTCCCATGAGACACAGGGTCAGACTGATTTGCATATGGCCATGTCTGAACTGGGGTGGTCGGGTGAGCTAAAAAATAATGATGGATTAAACCCAGATCAGTTGACTGGGGGTGAGTGTTTGATTTGCTCAAACGCTCCGTCCATTATCCCTTTTGGTATCGCTTTGTTCGCCCTAAGTTGGCAGGGTATGCCCAGACGTGGTTCCCTTGCTCACTTTGCCACTAAATTCAAGATAGCCTGGCTGATGAGGGGTATGAACCCGAAACGGGTCCCAGGATGCTTGTTTCCGGTCCAGGGAAGACCATGTTTGGCAGTTCGGGCTGGACTGTTCCCATGAGGCACAGGGTCAGACGGATTTGCATATGGCCATGTCTGAATTGGGCTGGTGGAGTGAGCTAAAGAATGATGATGGATTAAACCCAGATCAGTTGACTGGGGGTGAGTGTTTGATTTGCTCAAACGCTCCGTCCATTATCCCCTTTGGTATCGCTTTGTTCGCCCTAAGTTGGCAGGGTATGCCCAGACGTGGGTCCCTTGCTCACTTTGCCACTGGATTCAAGATAGCCTGGCTGATGAGGGTTATAAACCCGAAACCGGTCTCAGGATGCTTGTTTCCGGTCCAGGGAAGACCCGGTTTGGCAGTTTGGGCTGGACTGTTCCCATGAGGCACAGGGTGAGACTGATTTGCATATGGCCATGTCTGAACTGGGGTGGTAGAATGAGCTAAAGAATGATGATGGATTAAACCCAGATCAGTTGACTGGGGGTGAGTGTTTGATTTGCACAAACGCTCCGTCCATTATCTCCTTTGGTATCGCTTTGTTCGCCCTAACTTGGCAGGGTATGCCCAGACGTGGGTCTCTTGCTCACTTTGCCACAGGATTCAAGATAGCCTGGCTGATGAGGGTTATGAACCCGAAACCGGTCCCAGGATTCTTGTTTCCGGTCCAGGGAAGACCCGGTTTGGCAGTTCAGGCTGGACTGTTCCCATGAGGCTCAGGGTCAGACTGATTTGCACATGGCCATGTCTGAAATGCGGTGGTGGAGTGAGCTAAAGAATGATGATGGATTAAACCCAGATCAGTTGACTGGAGGTCAGTGTTTGATTTGCTCAAAGGCTCCGTCCATTATACCCTTTATTCACCCTAGGTTGGCAGGGTATGCCCAGACGTGGGTCCCTTGCTCACTTTGCCACTGGATTCAAGATAGCCTGGCTGATGAGGGTTATGAACCCGAAACTGGTCCCAGGATGCTTGTTTCCGGTCCAGGAAAGAACCAGTTTGGCAGTCCGGGCTGGACTGTTCCCATGAAACACAGGGTCAGACTGATTTGCATATGGCCATGTCTGAACTGGGGTGGTGGAGTGAGCTAAAGAATGATGATGGATTAAACCCAGATCAGTTGACTGGGGGTGAGTGTTTGATTTGCTCAAACGCTCCGTACATTATACCCTTTGGTATCCCTTTGTTCGCCCTAAGTCGGCAGGGTATGCCCAGACGTGGGTCCCTTGCTCACTTTGCCACTGGATTCAAGATAGCCTGGCTGATGAGGGTTATGAACCCGAAACCGGTCCCAGGATGTTTGTTTCCGGTCCAGGGAAGACCCGGCTTGGCATTTCGGGCTGGACTGTTCCCATGAGGGACAGGGTCAGACTGATTTGCATGCGGCCATGTCTGAACTGGGGTGTTGGAGTGAGCTAAAGAATGATGATGGATTAAACCCAGATCAGTTGACTGGGGGTGAGTGTTTGATTTGCTCAAACGCTCCGTCCATTATCCCCTTTGCTATCACTTTTTTCACACTAAGTTGGCAGGGTATGCCCAGACGTGGGTCCCTTGCTCACTTTGCCACTGGATTCAAGATAGCCTGGCTGATGAGGGTTATGAACCCGAAACCAGTCCCAGGATGCTTGTTTCCGGTCCAGGGAAGACCCGGTTTGGCAGTTCGGGCTGCACTTTTCCCATGAGGCAGAGGGTCAGACGGATTTGCACATGGCCATGTCTGAACTGGGGTGGTGGAGTGAGCTAAAGAATGATGATGGATTAAACACAGGTCAGTTGACTGGGGGTGAGTGTTTGATTTGCTCAAACACTCCGTCCATTATCCCCTTTGGTATCGCATTGTTTGCCCTAACTTGGCAGGGTATGCCCAAACGAGGGTCCCTTGCTCACTTTGCCACTGGATTCAAGATAGCCTGGCTGATGAGGGTTATGAACCCGAAACCGGTCCCAGGATGCTTGTTTACGGTCCAGGGAAGACCCGGTTTGTCAGTTCGGGCTGGACTGTTCCCATGAGGCACAGGGTTAGACTGATTTGAAGATGACCATGTCTGAATTGGGGTGGTGGAGTGAGCTAAAGAATAATGATGGATTAAACCCAGATCAGTTGACTGGGGGTGAGTGTTTGATTTGCTAAAACGCTCCTTCCATTATCCCCTTTGGTATCGCTTTGTTCGCCCTAAGTTCTCAGAGTATGCCCAGACGTGGTTCCCTTGCTCACTTTGCCACTGGATTCAAGATAGCCTGGCTGATGAGGGTTATGAACCCGAAACGGGTCCCAGGAGGCTTGTTTCCGGTCCAGGGAAGACCCGGTTTGGCAGTTCGGGCTGGACTGTTCCCATGAGGCACTGGGTCAGACTGATTTGCATATGGCCATGTCTGAACTGGGGTGGTGGAGTGAGCTAAAGAATGATGATGGATTAAACCCAGATCAGTTGACTGGGGGTGAATGTTTGATTTGCTCGAACGCTCCGTCCATTATCCCCTTTGGTATCGCTTTGTTCACCCTAAGTTGGCAGGGTATACCCAGATGTGGGTCCCTTGCTCACTTGGCCACTGGATTTACGATAGCCTGGCTGATGAGGGTTATGAACCTGATGCCGGTCCCAGGATGCTTGTTTCCGGTCCAGGGAAGACCCAGTTTGGCAGATCGGGCTCGACTGTTCCCATGAGACACAGGGTCAGACTGATTTGCATATGGCCATGTCTGAACTGGGGTGGTGGGGTGAGCTAAAAAATGATGATGGATTAAACCCAGATCAGTTGACTGGGGGTGAGTGTTTGATTTGCTCAAACGCTCCGTCCATTATCCCTTTTGGTATCGCTTTGTTCGCCCTAAGTTGGCAGGGTATGCCCAGACGTGGTTCCCTTGCTCACTTTGACACTAAATTCAAGATAGCCTGGCTGATGAGGGGTATGAACCCAAAACGGGTCCCAGGATGCTTGTTTCCGGTCCAGGGAAGACCATGTTTGGCAGTTCGGGCTGGACTGTTCCCATGAGGCACAGGGTCAGACTGATTTGCATATGGCCATGTCTGAATTGGGCTGGTGGAGTGAGCTAAAGAATGATGATGGATTAAACCCAGATCAGTTGACTGGGGGTGAGTGTTTGATTTGCTCAAACGCTCCGTCCATTATCCCCTTTGGTATCGCTTTGTTCGCCCTAAGTTGGCAGGGTATGCCCAGACGTGGGTCCCTTGCTCACTTTGCCACTGGATTCAAGATAGCCTGGCTGATGAGGGTTATAAACCCGAAACCGGTCTCAGGATGCTTGTTTCCGGTCCAGGGAAGACCCGGTTTGGCAGTTTGGGCTGGACTGTTCCCATGAGGCACAGGGTGAGACTGATTTGCATATGGCCATGTCTGAACTGGGGTGGTGGAGTGAGCTAAAGAATGATGATGGATTAAACCCAGATCAGTTGACTGGGGGTGAGTGTTTGATTTGCACAAACGCTCCGTCCATTATCCCCTTTGGTATGATTTGTTTGCCCTAAGTCGGCAGGGTATGCCCAGACGTGGGTCCCTTGCTCATTTTGCCACTGGATTCAAGATAGCCTGGCTGATGAGGGTTATGAACCCGAAACCGGTCCCAGGATGCTTGTTCCCGGTCCAGGGAAGACCCGGTTTGGTATTTCGGGCTGGACTGTTCCAATGAGGCACAGGGTCAGACTGATTTGCATGCGGCCATGTCTGAACTGGGGTGGAGGAGTGAGCTAAAGAATGATGATGGATTAAACCCAGATCAGTTGACTGGGGGTGAGTGTTTGATTTGCTCAAACGCTCCGTCCATTATCCCCTTTGGTATCGCTTTGTTCGCCCTAAGTTGGCAGGGTATGCCCAGACATGGGTCCCTTGCTCACTTTGACACTGGATTCAAGATAGCCTGGCTGATGAGGGTTATGAACCCGAAACCGGTCCCAGGATGCTTGTTTCCGGTCCAGGGAAGACCCGGTTTGTCAGTTCGGGCTGGACTGTTCCCATGAGGCACAGGGTCAGACTGATTTGAAGATGGCCATGTCTGAACTGGGGTGGTGGAGTGAGCTAAAGAATAATGATGGATTAAACCCAGATCAGTTGACTGGGGGTGAGTGTTTGATTTGCTCAAACGCTCCGTCCATTATCCCCTTTGGTATCGCTTTGTTCGCCCTAAGTCGGCAGGGTATGCCCAGACGTGGGTCCCTTGCTCACTTTGCCACTGGATTCAAGATAGCCTGGCTGATGAGGGTTATGAACCCGAAACCAGTCCCAGGATGCTTGTTTCCGGTCCAGGGAAGACCCGGTTTGGCATTTCGGACAGGACTGTTCCCATGAGGCACAGGGTCAGACTGATTTGCATGCAACCATGTCTGAACTGGGGTGGTGGAGTGAGCTAAAGAATGATGATGGATTAAACCCAGATTAGTTGACTGGGGGTGAGTGTTTGATTTGCTCAAACGCTCCGTCCATTATCCCCTTTGGTATCGCTTTGTTCGCCCTAAGTTGGCAGGGTATGCTCAGACATGGGTCCCTTGCTCACTTTGACACTGGATTCAAGATAGCCTGGCTGATGAGGGTTATGAACCCGAAACCGGTCCCAGGATGCTTGTTTCCGGTCCAGGGAAGACCCCGTTTTGCAGTTTGGGCTGGACTGTTCCCATGAGGCACAGGGTCAGACTGATTTGAAGATGGCCATGTCTGAACTGGGGTGGTGGAGTGAGCTAAAGAATAATGATGGATTAAACCCAGATCAGTTGACTGGGGGTGAGTGTTTGATTTGCTAAAACGCTCCTTCCATTATCCCCTTTGGTATCGCTTTGTTCGCCCTAAGTTCTCAGAGTATGCCCAGACGTGGTTCCCTTGCTCACTTTGCCACTGGATTCAAGATAGCCTGGCTGATGAGGGTTATGAACCCGAAACGGGTCCCAGGAGGCTTGTTTCCGGTCCAGGGAAGACCCGGTTTGGCAGTTCGGGCTGGACTGTTCCCATGAGGCACTGGGTCAGACTGATTTGCATATGGCCATGTCTGAACTGGGGTGGTGGAGTGAGCTAAAGAATGATGATGGATTAAACCCAGATCAGTTGACTGGGGGTGAATGTTTGATTTGCTCGAACGCTCCGTCCATTATCCCCTTTGGTATCGCTTTGTTCGCACTAAGTTGGCAGGGTATACCCAGATGTGGGTCCCTTGCTCACTTGGCCACTGGATTTACGATACCCTGGCTGATGAGGGTTATGAACCTGATGCCGGTCCCAGGATGCTTGTTTCCGGTCCAGGGAAGACCCAGTTTTGCAGATCGGGCTCGACTGTTCCCATGAGACACAGGGTCAGACTGATTTGCATATGGCCATGTCTGAACTGGGGTGGTCGGGTGAGCTAAAAAATAATGATGGATTAAACCCAGATCAGTTGACTGGGGGTGAGTGTTTGATTTGCTCAAACGCTCCGTCCATTATCCCTTTTGGTATCGCTTTGTTCGCCCTAAGTTGGCAGGGTATGCCCAGACGTGGTTCCCTTGCTCACTTTGCCACTAAATTCAAGATAGCCTGGCTGATGAGGGGTATGAACCCGAAACGGGTCCCAGGATGCTTGTTTCCGGTCCAGGGAAGACCATGTTTGGCAGTTCGGGCTGGACTGTTCCCATGAGGCACAGGGTCAGACGGATTTGCATATGGCCATGTCTGAATTGGGCTGGTGGAGTGAGCTAAAGAATGATGATGGATTAAACCCAGATCAGTTGACTGGGGGTGAGTGTTTGATTTGCTCAAACGCTCCGTCCATTATCCCCTTTGGTATCGCTTTGTTCGCCCTAAGTTGGCAGGGTATGCCCAGACGTGGGTCCCTTGCTCACTTTGCCACTGGATTCAAGATAGCCTGGCTGATGAGGGTTATAAACCCGAAACCGGTCTCAGGATGCTTGTTTCCGGTCCAGGGAAGACCCGGTTTGGCAGTTTGGGCTGGACTGTTCCCATGAGGCACAGGGTGAGACTGATTTGCATATGGCCATGTCTGAACTGGGGTGGTAGAATGAGCTAAAGAATGATGATGGATTAAACCCAGATCAGTTGACTGGGGGTGAGTGTTTGATTTGCACAAACGCTCCGTCCATTATCTCCTTTGGTATCGCTTTGTTCGCCCTAACTTGGCAGGGTATGCCCAGACGTGGGTCTCTTGCTCACTTTGCCACAGGATTCAAGATAGCCTGGCTGATGAGGGTTATGAACCCGAAACCGGTCCCAGGATTCTTGTTTCCGGTCCAGGGAAGACCCGGTTTGGCAGTTCAGGCTGGACTGTTCCCATGAGGCTCAGGGTCAGACTGATTTGCACATGGCCATGTCTGAAATGCGGTGGTGGAGTGAGCTAAAGAATGATGATGGATTAAACCCAGATCAGTTGACTGGAGGTCAGTGTTTGATTTGCTCAAAGGCTCCGTCCATTATACCCTTTATTCACCCTAGGTTGGCAGGGTATGCCCAGACGTGGGTCCCTTGCTCACTTTGCCACTGGATTCAAGATAGCCTGGCTGATGAGGGTTATGAACCCGAAACTGGTCCCAGGATGCTTGTTTCCGGTCCAGGAAAGAACCAGTTTGGCAGTCCGGGCTGGACTGTTCCCATGAAACACAGGGTCAGACTGATTTGCATATGGCCATGTCTGAACTGGGGTGGTGGAGTGAGCTAAAGAATGATGATGGATTAAACCCAGATCAGTTGACTGGGGGTGAGTGTTTGATTTGCTCAAACGCTCCGTACATTATACCCTTTGGTATCCCTTTGTTCGCCCTAAGTCGGCAGGGTATGCCCAGACGTGGGTCCCTTGCTCACTTTGCCACTGGATTCAAGATAGCCTGGCTGATGAGGGTTATGAACCCGAAACCGGTCCCAGGATGTTTGTTTCCGGTCCAGGGAAGACCCGGCTTGGCATTTCGGGCTGGACTGTTCCCATGAGGGACAGGGTCAGACTGATTTGCATGCGGCCATGTCTGAACTGGGGTGTTGGAGTGAGCTAAAGAATGATGATGGATTAAACCCAGATCAGTTGACTGGGGGTGAGTGTTTGATTTGCTCAAACGCTCCGTCCATTATCCCCTTTGCTATCACTTTTTTCACACTAAGTTGGCAGGGTATGCCCAGACGTGGGTCCCTTGCTCACTTTGCCACTGGATTCAAGATAGCCTGGCTGATGAGGGTTATGAACCCGAAACCAGTCCCAGGATGCTTGTTTCCGGTCCAGGGAAGACCCGGTTTGGCAGTTCGGGCTGCACTTTTCCCATGAGGCAGAGGGTCAGACGGATTTGCACATGGCCATGTCTGAACTGGGGTGGTGGAGTGAGCTAAAGAATGATGATGGATTAAACACAGGTCAGTTGACTGGGGGTGAGTGTTTGATTTGCTCAAACACTCCGTCCATTATCCCCTTTGGTATCGCATTGTTTGCCCTAACTTGGCAGGGTATGCCCAAACGAGGGTCCCTTGCTCACTTTGCCACTGGATTCAAGATAGCCTGGCTGATGAGGGTTATGAACCCGAAACCGGTCCCAGGATGCTTGTTTACGGTCCAGGGAAGACCCGGTTTGTCAGTTCGGGCTGGACTGTTCCCATGAGGCACAGGGTTAGACTGATTTGAAGATGACCATGTCTGAATTGGGGTGGTGGAGTGAGCTAAAGAATAATGATGGATTAAACCCAGATCAGTTGACTGGGGGTGAGTGTTTGATTTGCTAAAACGCTCCTTCCATTATCCCCTTTGGTATCGCTTTGTTCGCCCTAAGTTCTCAGAGTATGCCCAGACGTGGTTCCCTTGCTCACTTTGCCACTGGATTCAAGATAGCCTGGCTGATGAGGGTTATGAACCCGAAACGGGTCCCAGGAGGCTTGTTTCCGGTCCAGGGAAGACCCGGTTTGGCAGTTCGGGCTGGACTGTTCCCATGAGGCACTGGGTCAGACTGATTTGCATATGGCCATGTCTGAACTGGGGTGGTGGAGTGAGCTAAAGAATGATGATGGATTAAACCCAGATCAGTTGACTGGGGGTGAATGTTTGATTTGCTCGAACGCTCCGTCCATTATCCCCTTTGGTATCGCTTTGTTCACCCTAAGTTGGCAGGGTATACCCAGATGTGGGTCCCTTGCTCACTTGGCCACTGGATTTACGATAGCCTGGCTGATGAGGGTTATGAACCTGATGCCGGTCCCAGGATGCTTGTTTCCGGTCCAGGGAAGACCCAGTTTGGCAGATCGGGCTCGACTGTTCCCATGAGACACAGGGTCAGACTGATTTGCATATGGCCATGTCTGAATTGGGCTGGTGGAGTGAGCTAAAAAATGATGATGGATTAAACCCAGATCAGTTGACTGGGGGTGAGTGTTTGATTTGCTCAAACGCTCCGTCCATTATCCCCTTTGGTATCGCTTTGTTCGCCCTAAGTTGGCAGGGTATGCCCAGACGTGGGTCCCTTGCTCACTTTGCCACTGGATTCAAGATAGCCTGGCTGATGAGGGTTATAAACCCGAAACCGGTCTCAGGATGCTTGTTTCCGGTCCAGGGAAGACCCGGTTTGGCAGTTTGGGCTGGACTGTTCCCATGAGGCACAGGGTGAGACTGATTTGCATATGGCCATGTCTGAACTGGGGTGGTGGAGTGAGCTAAAGAATGATGATGGATTAAACCCAGATCAGTTGACTGGGGGTGAGTGTTTGATTTGCACAAACGCTCCGTCCATTATCCCCTTTGGTATGATTTGTTTGCCCTAAGTCGGCAGGGTATGCCCAGACGTGGGTCCCTTGCTCATTTTGCCACTGGATTCAAGATAGCCTGGCTGATGAGGGTTATGAACCCGAAACCGGTCCCAGGATGCTTGTTCCCGGTCCAGGGAAGACCCGGTTTGGTATTTCGGGCTGGACTGTTCCAATGAGGCACAGGGTCAGATTGATTTGCATGCGGCCATGTCTGAACTGGGGTGGAGGAGTGAGCTAAAGAATGATGATGGATTAAACCCAGATCAGTTGACTGGGGGTGAGTGTTTGATTTGCTCAAACGCTCCGTCCATTATCCCCTTTGGTATCGCTTTGTTCGCCCTAAGTTGGCAGGGTATGCCCAGACATGGGTCCCTTCCTCACTTTGACACTGGATTCAAGATAGCCTGGCTGATGAGGGTTATGAACCCGAAACCGGTCCCAGGATGCTTGTTTCCGGTCCAGGGAAGACCCGGTTTGTCAGTTCGGGCTGGACTGTTCCCATGAGGCACAGGGTCAGACTGATTTGAAGATGGCCATGTCTGAACTGGGGTGGTGGAGTGAGCTAAAGAATAATGATGGATTAAACCCAGATCAGTTGACTGGGGTGAGTGTTTGATTTGCTCAAACGCTCCGTCCATTATCCCCTTTGGTATCGCTTTGTTCGCCCTAAGTCGGCAGGGTATGCCCAGACGTGGGTCCCTTGCTCACTTTGCCACTGGATTCAAGATAGCCTGGCTGATGAGGGTTATGAACCCGAAACCAGTCCCAGGATGCTTGTTTCCGGTCCAGGGAAGACCCGGTTTGGCATTTCGGACAGGACTGTTCCCATGAGGCACAGGGTCAGACTGATTTGCATGCAACCATGTCTGAACTGGGGTGGTGGAGTGAGCTAAAGAATGATGATGGATTAAACCCAGATCAGTTGACTGGGGGTGAGTGTTTGATTTGCTCAAACGCTCCGTCCATTATCCCCTTTGGTATCGCTTTGTTCGCCCTAAGTTGGCAGGGTATGCTCAGACATGGGTCCCTTGCTCACTTTGACACTGGATTCAAGATAGCCTGGCTGATGAGGGTTATGAACCCGAAACCGGTCCCAGGATGCTTGTTTCCGGTCCAGGGAAGACCCCGTTTTGCAGTTTGGGCTGGACTGTTCCCATGAGGCACAGGGTCAGACTGATTTGAAGATGGCCATGTCTGAACTGGGGTGGTGGAGTGAGCTAAAGAATAATGATGGATTAAACCCAGATCAGTTGACTGGGGGTGAGTGTTTGATTTGCTAAAACGCTCCTTCCATTATCCCCTTTGGTATCGCTTTGTTCGCCCTAAGTTCTCAGAGTATGCCCAGACGTGGTTCCCTTGCTCACTTTGCCACTGGATTCAAGATAGCCTGGCTGATGAGGGTTATGAACCCGAAACGGGTCCCAGGAGGCTTGTTTCCGGTCCAGGGAAGACCCGGTTTGGCAGTTCGGGCTGGACTGTTCCCATGAGGCACTGGGTCAGACTGATTTGCATATGGCCATGTCTGAACTGGGGTGGTGGAGTGAGCTAAAGAATGATGATGGATTAAACCCAGATCAGTTGACTGGGGGTGAATGTTTGATTTGCTCGAACGCTCCGTCCATTATCCCCTTTGGTATCGCTTTGTTCGCACTAAGTTGGCAGGGTATACCCAGATGTGGGTCCCTTGCTCACTTGGCCACTGGATTTACGATACCCTGGCTGATGAGGGTTATGAACCTGATGCCGGTCCCAGGATGCTTGTTTCCGGTCCAGGGAAGACCCAGTTTTGCAGATCGGGCTCGACTGTTCCCATGAGACACAGGGTCAGACTGATTTGCATATGGCCATGTCTGAACTGGGGTGGTCGGGTGAGCTAAAAAATAATGATGGATTAAACCCAGATCAGTTGACTGGGGGTGAGTGTTTGATTTGCTCAAACGCTCCGTCCATTATCCCTTTTGGTATCGCTTTGTTCGCCCTAAGTTGGCAGGGTATGCCCAGACGTGGTTCCCTTGCTCACTTTGCCACTAAATTCAAGATAGCCTGGCTGATGAGGGGTATGATCCCGAAACGGGTCCCAGGATGCTTGTTTCCGGTCCAGGGAAGACCATGTTTGGCAGTTCGGGCTGGACTGTTCCCATGAGGCACAGGGTCAGACGGATTTGCATATGGCCATGTCTGAATTGGGCTGGTGGAGTGAGCTAAAGAATGATGATGGATTAAACCCAGATCAGTTGACTGGGGGTGAGTGTTTGATTTGCTCAAACGCTCCGTCCATTATCCCCTTTGGTATCGCTTTGTTCGCCCTAAGTTGGCAGGGTATGCCCAGACGTGGGTCCCTTGCTCACTTTGCCACTGGATTCAAGATAGCCTGGCTGATGAGGGTTATAAACCCGAAACCGGTCTCAGGATGCTTGTTTCCGGTCCAGGGAAGACCCGGTTTGGCAGTTTGGGCTGGACTGTTCCCATGAGGCACAGGGTGAGACTGATTTGCATATGGCCATGTCTGAACTGGGGTGGTAGAATGAGCTAAAGAATGATGATGGATTAAACCCAGATCAGTTGACTGGGGGTGAGTGTTTGATTTGCACAAACGCTCTGTCCATTATCCCCTTTGGTATGATTTGTTTGCCCTAAGTCGGCAGGGTATGCCCAGACGTGGGTCCCTTGCTCATTTTGCCACTGGATTCAAGATAGCCTGGCTGATGAGGGTTATGAACCCGAAACCGGTCCCAGGATGCTTGTTCCCGGTCCAGGGAAGACCCGGTTTGGTATTTCGGGCTGGACTGTTCCCATGAGGCACAGGGTCAGACTGATTTGCATGCGGCCATGTCTGAACTGGGGTGGAGGAGTGAGCTAAAGAATGATGATGGATTAAACCCGGATCAGTTGACTGTGGGTGAGTGTTTGATTTGCTCAAACGCTCCGTCCATTATCCCCTTTGGTATCGCTTTGTCAGCCCTAAGTTGGCAGGGTATGCCCAGACGTGGGTCCCTTGCTCACTTTGCCACTGGATTCAAGATAGCCTGGCTGATGAGGGTTATGAACCCGAAACGGGTCCCAGGATGCTTGTTTCCGGTCCAGGGAAGACCCGGTTTGGCAGTTTGGGCTGGACTGTTCCCATGAGGCACAGGGTCAGACTGATTTGCACATGGCCATGTCTGAACTGGGGTGGTGAAGTGAGCAAAAGAATGATGATGGATTAAACCCAGATCAGTTGACTGGAGGTGAGTGTTTGATTTGCTCAAACGCTCCGTCCATTTTCCCCTTTGGTATCGCTTTGTTCGCCCTAAGTTCTCAGGGTATGCCCAGACGTGGTTCCCTTGCTCACTTTGCCACTGGATTCAAGATAGCTTGGCTGATGTGGGTTATGAACCCAAAACCGGTCCCAGGATGCTTGTTTCCGGTCCGGGGAAGACCCGATTTGGCAGTTCGGGCTGGACTGTTCCCATGAGGCACTGGGTCAGACTGATTTGCATATGGCCATGTCTGAACTGGGGTGGTGGAGTGAGCTAAAGAATGATGATGGATTAAACCCAGATTAGTTGACTGGGGGTGAGTGTTTGATTTGCTCAAACGCTCCGTCCATTATCCCCTTTGGTATCGCTTTGTTCGCCCTAAGTTGGCAGGGTATGCCCAGACGTGGGTCCCTTGCTCACTTGGCCACTGGATTCAAGATAGCCTGGCTGATGAGGGTTATGAACCCGAAACCGGTCCCAGTATGCTTGTTTCTGGTCCAGGGAAGACCTAGTTTGGCAGTTCGGGCTGGACTGTTCCCATGAGACCAAGGGTCAGACTGATTTGCATATGGCCATGTCTGAACTGGGGTGGTGGAGTGAGCTAAAGAATGATGATGGATTAAACCCAGATCAGTTGACTGGGGGTGAATGTTTGATTTGCTCGAACGCTCCATCCATTATCCCCTTTGGTATCGCTTTGTTCGCCCTAAGTTGGCAGGGTATACCCAGATGTGGGTCCCTTGCTCACTTGGCCACTGGATTTACGATAGCCTGGCTGATGAGGGTTATGAACCTGATGCCGGTCCCAGGATGCTTGTTTCCGGTCCAGGGAAGACCCAGTTTGGCAGATCGGGCTCGACTGTTCCCATGAGACACAGGGTCAGACTGATTTGCATATGGCCATGTCTGAACTGGGGTGGTGGGGTGAGCTAAAAAATAATGATGGATTAAACCCAGATCAGTTGACTGGGGGTGAGTGTTTGATTTGCTCAAACGCTCCGTCCATTATCCCTTTTGGTATCGCTTTGTTCGCCCTAAGTTGGCAGGGTATGCCCAGACGTGGTTCCGTTGCTCAATTTGCCACTAAATTCAAGATAGCCTGGCTGATGAGGGGTATGAACCCGAAACGGGTCCCAGGATGCTTGTTTCCGGTCCAGGGAAGACAATGTTTGGCAGTTCGGGCTGGACTGTTCCCATGAGGCACAGGGTCAGACTGATTTGCATATGGCCATGTCTGAATTAGGCTGGTGGAGTGAGCTAAAGAATGATGATGGATTAAACCCAGATCAGTTGACTGGGGGTGAGTGTTTGATTTGCTCAAACGCTCCGTCCATTATCCCCTTTGGTATCGCTTTGTTCGCCCTAAGTTGGCAGGGTATGCCCAGACGTGGGCCCCTTGCTCACTTTGCCACTGGATTCAAGATAGCCTGGCTGATGAGGGTTATAAACCCGAAACCGGTCTCAGGATGCTTGTTTCCGGTCCAGGGAAGACCCGTTTGGCAGTTTGGGCTGGACTGTTCCCATGAGGCACAGGGTGAGACTGATTTGCATATGGCCATGTCTGAACTGGGGTGGTAGAGTGAGCTAAAGAATGATGATGGATTAAACCCAGATCAGTTGACTGGGGGTGAGTGTTTGATTTGCACAAACGCTCCGTCCATTATCCCCTTTGGTATGATTTGTTTGCCCTAAGTCGGCAGGGTATGCCCAGACGTGGGTCCCTTGCTCATTTTGCCACTGGATTCAAGATAGCCTGGCTGATGAGGGTTATGAACCCGAAACCGGTCCCAGGATGCTTGTTCCCGGTCCAGGGAAGACCCGGTTTGGTATTTCGGGCTGGACTGTTCCCATGAGGCACAGGGTCAGACTGATTTGCATGCGGCCATGTCTGAACTGGGGTGGAGGAGTGAGCTAAAGAATGATGATGGATTAAACCCGGATCAGTTGACTGGGGGTGAGTGTTTGATTTGCTCAAACGCTCCGTCCATTATCCCCTTTGGTATCGCTTTGTCAGCCCTAAGTTGGCAGGGTATGCCCAGACGTGGGTCCCTTGCTCACTTTGCCACTGGATTCAAGATAGCCTGGCTGATGAGGGTTATGAACCCGAAACGGGTCCCAGGATGCTTGTTTCCGGTCCAGGGAAGACCCGGTTTGGCAGTTTGGGCTGGACTGTTCCCATGAGGCACAGGGTCAGACTGATTTGCATATGGCCATGTCTGAACTGGGGTGGTGAAGTGAGCAAAAGAATGATGATGGATTAAACCCAGATCAGTTGACTGGGGGTGAGTGTTTGATTTGCTCAAACGCTCCGTCCATTTTCCCCTTTGGTATCGCTTTGTTCGCCCTAAGTTCTCAGGGTATGCCCAGACGTGGTTCCCTTGCTCACTTTGCCACTGGATTCAAGATAGCCTGGCTGATGAGGGTTATGAACCCGAAACCGGTCCCAGGATGCTTGTTTCCGGTCCAGGGAAGACCTAGTTTGGCAGTTCGGGCTGGACTGTTCCCATGAGACCAAGGGTCAGACTGATTTGCATATGGCCATGTCTGAACTGGGGTGGTGGAGTGAGCTAAAAAATGATGATGGATTAAACCCAGATCAGTTGACTGGGGGTGAGTGTTTGATTTGCTCAAACGCTCCGTCCATTATCCCCTTTGGTATCTCTTTGTTCGCCCTAAGTTCTCAGGGTATGCCCAGATGTGGTTCCCTTGCTCACTTTGCCACTGGATTCAAGATAGCCTGGCTGATGAGGGGTATGAACCCGAAACGGGTCCCAGGATGCTTGTTTCCGGTCCAGGGAAGACCCGATTTGGCAGTTCGGGCTGGACTGTTCCCATGAGGCACTGGGTCAGACTGATTTGCATATGGCCATGTCTGAACTGGGGTGGTGGAGTGAGCTAAAGAATGATGATGGATTAAACCCAGATCAGTTGACTGGGGGGTGAGTATTTGATTTGCTCAAACGCTCTGTCCATTATCCCCTTTGGTATCGCTTTGTTCGCCCTAAATTGGCAGGGTGTGCCCAGACGTGTGTCCCTTGCTCACTTTGCCACTGGATTCAAGATAGCCTGGCAGATGAGGGTCATGAACCCGAAACCGGTCCCAGGATGCTTGTTTCCGGTCCAGGATAGACCCAGTTTGGAAGTTCGGGCTGGACTGTTCCCATGAGACACAGGGTCAGACTGATTTGCATATGGCCATGTCTGAACTGGGGTGGTGGAGTGAGCTAAAAAATGATGATGGATTAAACCCAGATCAGTTGACTGGGGGTGAGTGTTTGATTTGCTCAAACGCTCCGTACATTATCCCCTTTGGTATTGCTTTGTTCGCCCTCAGTTGGCAGGGTATACCCAGACGTGGGTCCCTTGCTCACTTTGCCACTGGATTCAAGATAGACTGGCTGATGAGGGTTATGAATTCGAAACCGGTCCCAGGATGCTTGTTCATGGTCCAGGGAAGACCCGGTTTGGCAGTTTGGGCTGGACTGTTCCCATGAGGCACAGGGTCAGACTGATTTACATATGGCCATATCTGACCTGGGGTGGTGGAGTGAGCTAAAGAATGATGATGGATTAAACCCAGATTAGTTGACTGGGGGTGAGTGTTTGATATGCTCAAGCGCTCCGTCCATTATCCCCTTTGGTATCGTTTTGTTCTCCCTAAGTTGGTAGGGTATGCCCAGACGTGGGTCCCTTGCTCACTTTGCCACTGGATTCCAGATAGCCTGGCTGATGAGGGTGATGAACCCGAAACCGGTCCCAGTATGCTTGTTTCCGGTCCAGGGAAGACCCGGTTTGGCAGTTTGGGCTGGACTGTTCCCATGAGGCACAGCGTCAGACTGATTTGCATGTGGCCATGTCTGAACTGGGGTGGTGGAGTGAGCTAAAGAATGATGATGGATTAAACCCAGATCAGTTGACTGGGGGTGAGTGTTTGATTTGCTCAAACGCTCCGTACATAATCCCCTTTGGTATCACTTTTTTCGCCCTAAGTTGGCAGGGTATGCCCAGACGTGGGTCCCTTGCTCACTTTGCAACTGGATTCAAGATAGTTTAGCTGATGAGGGTTATGAACCCGAAACCGGTCCCAGGATGCTTGTTTCCGGCCCAGGGAAGACCCGGTTTGGCATTTCGGGCTGGACTGTTCCCATGAGACACAGGGTCAGACTGATTTGCATATGGCCATGTCTGAACTGGGGTGGTGGAGTGAGCTAATGAATGAGATGGATTAAACAAAGGTCAGTTGACTGGGGGTGAGTGTTTGATTTGCTCAAACACTCCGTCCATTATCCCCTTTGGTATCGCATTGTTCGCCCTAAGTTGGCAGGGTATGCCCAAACGAGGGTCCCTTGCTCACTTTGCCACTGGATTCAAGATAGCCTGGCTGATGAGGGTTATGAACCCGAAACCAGTCCCAGGATGCTTGTTTCCGGTCCAGGGAAGACCCGGTTTGGCAGTTTGGGCTGGTCTGTGCCCATGAGGCACAGGGTCAGACTGATTTGCATATGGTCATGTCTGACATGGGGTGGTGGAGTGAGCTAAAGAATGATGATGGATTAAACCCAGATCAGTTGACTGGGGGTGAGTGTTTGATTTGCTCAAATGCTCCGTCCATTATCCCCTTTGGTATCGCTTTGTTCGCCCTAAGTCGGCAGGGTATGCCCAGACGTGGGTCCCTTGCTCACTTTGCCACTGGATTCAAGATAGCCTGGCTGATGATGGTTATGAACCCGAAACTGGTCCCAGGATGCTTGTTTCCGGTCCAGGGAAGACCCGGTTTGGCATTTTGGGCTGGACTGTTCCCATGAGGCACAGGGTCAGACTGATTTGCATGCGGCCATGTCTGAACTGGAGTGGTAGAGTGAGCTAAAGAATGATGATGGAATAAACCCAGATCAGTTGACTGGGGGTGAGTGTTTGATTTGCTCAAACGCTCCGTCCATTATCCCCTTTGATATCGCTTTGTTCGCCCTAAGTCGGCAGGGTATGCCCAGACGTGGGTCCCTTGCTCACTTTGCCACTGGATTCAAGATAGCCTGGCTGATGAGGGTTATGAACTCGAAACCGGTCCCAGGATGCTTGTTTCCGGTCCAGGGAAGACCCGGTTTGGCATTTCGGGCTGGACTGTTCCCATGAGGCACAGGGTCAGACTGATTTGCATGCGGCCATGTCTGAACTGGGGTAATGGAGTGAGCTAAAGAATGATGATGGATTAAACCCAGATCAGTTGACTGGGGGTGAGTGTTTGATTTGCTCAAACGCTCCGTCCATTATCCCCTTTGGTATCACTTTCTTCGCCCTAAGTCGGCAGGGTATGCCCAGACGTGGGTCCCTTGCTCACTTTGCCACTGGATTCAAGATAGCCTGGCTGATGATGGTTATGAACCCGAAACTGGTCCCAGGATGCTTGTTTCTGGTCCAGGGAAGACCCGGTTTGGCATTTCGGGCTGGACTGTTCCCATGAGGCACAGGGTCAGACTGATTTGCATGCGGCCATGTCTGAACTGGAGTGGTAGAGTGAGCTAAAGAATGATGATGGATTAAACCCAGATCAGTTGACTGGGGGTGAGTGTTTGATTTGCTCAAACGCTCCGTCCATTATACCCTTTGGTATCGCTTTGTTCGCCCTAAGTTGGCAGGGTATGCCCAGACGTGGTTCCCTTGCTCACTTTGCCACTGGATTCAAGATAGCCTGGCTGATGAGGGTTATGAAACTGAAACAGGTCCCAGGATGCTTGTTTCCGGTCCAGGGAAGACCCGGTTTGGCAGTTCGGGCTGGACTGTTCCCATGAGGCACTGGGTCAGACTGATTTGCATATGGCCATGTCCGAATTGGGCTGGTGGAGTGAGCTAAAGAATGATGATGGATTAAACCCAGATCAGTTGACTGGGGGTGAGTGTTTGATTTGCTCAAACGCTCCGTCCATAATCCCGTTTGGTATCGCTTTGTTCGCCCTAAGATGGCAGGGTATGCCCAGACGTGGGTCCCTTGCTCACATTGCCACTGGATTCAAGATAGCCTGGCTGATGAGGGTTATGAACCCGAAACCGGTCCCAGGATGCTTGTTTCCGGTCTAGGGAAGACCCGGTTTGGCTGTTTGGGCTGGACTGTTCCCATGAGGCACAGGGTCAGACTGATTTGCATATGGCCATGTCTGAACTGGGGTGGTAGAGTGAGCTAAAGAATGATGATGGATTAAACCCAGATCAGTTCCTGGGGGTGAGTGTTTGATTTGCTCAAACGCTCCGTCCATTTTCCCCTTTGGTATCGCTTTGTTCGCCCTAAGTTCTCAGGGTATGCCCAGACGTGGTTCCCTTGCTAACTTTGCCACTGGATTCAAGATAGCCTGGCTGATGAGAGTTATGAACCCGAAACGGGTCCCAGGATGCTTGTTTCCGGTCCAGGGAACACCGGGTTTGGCAGTTCGGGCTGGGCTGTTCCCATGAGGCACTGGGTCAGACTGATTTGCATATGGCCATGTCTGAACTAGGGTGGTGGAGTGAGCTAAATAATGATGATGGAATAAAACCCAGATCAGTTGACTGGGGGTGAGTGTTTGATTCGCTCAAACGCTCCGTCCATTATACCCTTTGGTATCGCTTTGTTCACCCTAAGTTGGCAGGGTATGCCCAGACGTGGGTCCCTTGCTCACTTGGCCACTGGATTCAAGATAGCCTGGCTGATGAGTGTTATGAACCTGAAACCGTTCCCAGCATGTTTGTTTCTGGTCCAGGGAAGACCCAGTTTGGCAGTTTGGGCTGGACTGTTCCCATGAGACAAAGGGTCAGACTGATTTGCATATGGCCATGTCTGAACTGGGGTGGTGGAGTGAGCTAATAAATGATGATGTATTAAACCCAGATCAGTTGACTGGGGGTGAGTGTTTGATTTGCTCAAACGCTGCGTCTATTATCCCCTTTGGTATCGCTTTGTTCGCCCTAAGTTGGCAGGGTATGCCCAGACGTGGTTCCCTTGCTCACTTTGCCACTGGATTCAAGATAGCCTGGCTGATGAGGGTTATGAAACTGAAACAGGTCCCAGGATGCTTGTTTCCGGTCCAGGGAAGTCCCGGTTTGGCAGTTTGGGCTGGACTGTTCCCATGAGGCACAGGGTCAGACTGATTTGCATATGGCCATGTCTGAACTGGGGTGGTGGAGTGACCTAAAGAATGATGATGGGAGGAGGAGCCTAGCGCGCATCCAAGATGGTCGCGTGAGCACAGGGCTCCCCGGACCCTTTCTGCTCCTCGAAATATATCCTGAGACTATCCTGATTTGGTGTATGGAATCTGGGAGATGAAGACCAGCTGATCATATATCTCTTTTCAAAACTCTAATCGGACCTGGGAATCCTGAGTTATCGTCGCCGGAACTTTTGGGACCCACCCGACGGAGGTGGCCGGGGTGAAGGTGACCCGTGGGGCCGGGCTGCAATTGAACAACAGCGGCCTCAGCGCGGTGCCAGTTACCGATTCAGCACTTTCGGTTTCGGTTTTGGCCTTCAGGAGATCAGCTGGCGTGCGTGCTCAAGGTGGCGAGGTGCCTCCCGGGCCTCTGCCCGAGGTTTGCTTTCATCTGCTACTGGCGGGTCTGACGCCTCCGGCCCCTACACCGACGGTTTGTGGTCCTTTCGCTGGCACCCGCGCACCCCTTGATCGGAGGTCCCATTGAGTGACTGCGCTCACATGGCGGGCAAAGGGGGTCCGGAGGGGCGCAAGACCAAGGCTTCACTGCGCGGGGGAGCGGTCCAGAGCAACAACATGGACCGCTATACCCAGGGCAGGAGGTCCCCTGGCGCTGCTGGCCTCTCCCCGGATGCTGCAGGGGGAGGCACGACCGTCGCTGCGGAACCTTCCCTGCAGGACATTATGGGCGCCATCGAGGGCATCAGGGAAACTATCGCGACGCAATATGAGGCCCTGGCCCGTAAGATCGACACTGTCGCGATCGACGTCACCCTGATTCGGGCCGACCTCTCTAAAACCAACGAGAAGGTCCAGGCCCTTGATGCACGGACCTCCACCCTGGGTGCGGAGGTGTCGGATCTGCGGGCCGCGCTTGGGGACATTAGAGTGGTCAACGACCATATGGCCCGGCGGCTTGAGGACTTCGAGGGACGGGCCCGACGCAACAATATCCGCATCATTGGGGTACCGGAGTCCTCCGACAGCCGCCCGGTGGACCTCGTGGTCGAGGAACTTATCCTGCAACAGCTGTCCCCGGTTGGCCTAAGCAAATTCTTCGCTGTGGAGCGGGCCCATCGAGTTCCGGGCGGCCGGCCGCGGCCGGGGGCCCCCCCGAGGCCTATCGTGGCTAAACTGTTCCACTACAGGGACCGCGATGCTATTCTGCAGGCTTCACGGACCCGTGGCCCGGTCCGCTACGAGAACTCGACCATCAATTTTTATCCGGACTTCACGCAACTGGTCCAGAAACAGCGGATGGGATTCCAAGGGGTGAAGCGCCGTCTCCGCGAGCTAGGCCTGAAGTACTCAATGATCTACCCGGCGAAACTTCGAGTGGAGCATGGAGAGCGGACAGCCTTTTTTGACTCTCCTGTGGCCGCAAGTGACTGGCTGGACTCGCTGCCAGACGGGGGTGGCCGGCCCGGGCCCTCTGGGGGCACCGCCGGTGACGGGTCCCCTTAGACTGACCTTTGGTCCTTACTTTTTGCGGCTTGGCACTGTACAGTTGGGTCTTACTTCTTTTGCATACTGTGCTTTACCAGGACCCGTGAGGGGTGCGGGCGGGTACGGGTCCCTTTCCTCCTCCGGGGTCTTTTTGTAGAATGGGGTTAATGGGGCGACAGGCACACTGCAAGTTGGGGGGGGTCTTTGGCCCGCAGGGGTGCAGGGTGGGGGGCGTTGGACTTGGGGTGGGGTTGGGGGGGAAGAGGGGTTGTTTAGTTGTGTGTTTTTTGTTTACAAGGCGAGGTATTGATTTTTATCCATATTTGGGAGCGGTGCTGCGGGCTGGGGGCCTCTTGAGCTATTGGATGGGATGGGGGGAGACGGGTTGAGGCTTATGTCATGGAACGTCAATGGGTTGGGGGACCGTATTAAGCGGGGTGTTGTACTGCAATATTTGCGTCGTTTGACTCCTGATGTGGTGTTTCTCCAGGAGACGCATTTGGTCGGCAATGTCTGCCATGCGATGAACAGGGGGGGATACCGCCTCGTAGCCCATTCTGGTTTCACAACTGGCTCCAGGGGGGTGGGCATTCTCCTGCGAACCTCCCTTCCGGTGGAGATCACGAGGATAGTCTCGGATGACAGGGGGCGCTATGTGTGTTTGACTGGGAGGTGGGAGGGGCAGCCCCTTACCCTGGTTTCAGTCTACGTCCCCCCGGGCCTCCAGAACTCCACCTTCACTGACTTGGGTCGAATGCTGCTTGACCTTCCGGACGGCCTCCTGCTCATGGGCGGGGACTTTAATTCTGTGGTTTCGGGTGAACTGGATCGTCACCCACCTAGGACCCTCCCCGCTGCCCAGTCATGGCTGGGTGGGATGTTGGAGACCTTCGGCTTGGTGGATAGTTGGAGACTATTGCATCCGACCCAGTGTCAGTTCACCTTTCATTCGGGGGCGCATGGGAGTCTCTCCAGGTTAGACTACTTTCTTATGCCCGCGGCGCAGACTGGTCGGATTCGAGAGGTCAGACACCTGGCGCGTGGTATCTCCGACCATTCTCCGCTGTGGCTTTTCTTTGACACCGGGTCGCGGTCCGCAGGTCGGATAGCTCCCATTAACCCCTGGTACCTGCGGGACCCTGTGACTCGTGACAGCCTGGTTAAGGCCATGGACCAATACTTCAGTGAAAACGAGGGGTCGGTGTCGTCTGCGTTGTCCCTTTGGGAAGCCTTTAAAACTGTGCTACGCGGACACGCCCTCGCCCAGATAGTGGTGGCCAAGAAGGTTAGGAGCGAGGCGGTGGTAAAGCTGGAGACTGACATCTCGGGGCTGGAGTCGGCCCTGGAGGCGAATGTTACTCCGGACGGACTACATGCCCTTAGCCTGAAACAGTTCGAATATAGGTCCCTGGTCACTGACGCGGCCAAAACTATGTATAGGGAGCGGCAGGGCCGATTGTATGACGCGGGGGACAAGGCGGGTAAGTTGATTGCGTGGCTGGACAAAAAAGAGAGAGTGAATCGTGTGGTCCCCGAGTTGCGTGCTGCGGATGGTGTGTGTGTGACTGAGCCGGATGAGATTGTGGAATGCTTCGCTGATCACCTCCGGGCGGTGTACTCCCCGGTGACTGACAGGGACGAGGATGACTCTCGCCTCCTGCTGAGAGATATTGCTCTGCCCGGCCTGTCCGTTGAGGACCGGGAGCGGTTGGACGCCCCCTTATCGTCGGATGAAATAGCGACCGCGATTCGTTCCCTTCGCTCGGGCAAGGCTATGGGTCCTAACGGTCTGCCCATTGAACTATACAAATTGCGTCCTGATAAGCTTGCGCCCTTCCTCGGCCGCATGTTCCGCGACTCTCTTGCGGCGGGTTCCCTTCCTGCCGACCAGCGCTTGGCCACTATAGTCGTTATTCCCAAGGAGGGCAAGCCTCGTGACCGCTGTACCTCTTACCGGCCTATTTCACTGCTCAATGCGGAGCCTAAAATCCTGGCGAAAGTCCTGGCCAATCGATTGTTGAGTGTAGTGTGCGACCTTATTCATCCGGACCAATGCGGCTTTATCCCGCACCGCAACACCGCTCTTAACTTGCGGCGTCTGCACGGGGTCCTCGCCAGGGCGGAGTTCCTCCCCGAACCGGCCGTGCTGGTTTCTTTGGATGCCACGATGGCATTTGACACTATTGAGTGGCCATTCCTCTGGGCCGTCTTGGATAAATTCGGCTTTAGAGAGGGATTTATTGGCTGGGTGAGGCTCCTTTACACGGGACCCATGGCTCAAGTGGTGGTGAATGGGCGGGTCTCTCGGCCCTTTGCCCTTGGCAGGGGCACGAGGCAGGGGTGCCCGTTGTCCCCGTTGCTTTTTGCTCTCGCCCTGGAGCCACTCGCTGCCTGGCTCCGTTGGGAGCCCTCGCTTAGAGGGATCCGGTGGGGCCCGGGCTTTGAAGATCGGGTCTCGCTGTATGCGGACGACATTCTCCTGTACCTCACCTCACCGCGGCAGTCACTCAACGTCCTCTTTGACGTTCTGACCTCCTTTGGGAACAATTCGGGTCTCACGATCAATTGGTCTAAATCCTGCGTTTATCCCATCGCTGGTGGTCCTCCTCTCCTGCCGCCTCGGCTCCCGATTCAAATATCTCTGAGCGGCTTTAAGTACCTGGGGATATACGTTTCGCTGGACCCGGTGGCTCGCTACGAGCAGAATCTTCTGCGTCCACTTCGGCGGCTGCGGGAGGACACGGCCCGGTGGTGCAGGCTGCCCCTGTCCCCGCTGGGTCGGGCCGCGCTGTTTAAAATGATGTCCCTTCCCAGGTTCCTCTATGCACTCCAGAACTCCTTTGACGTTATCCCAGTGGCCTACTTTCGGGAGGTGGAGAGCCTGCAGAGGAGACTGGTGTGGAACGGCCGGGCGCGTATTGCTCTTGCCAAGCTCACTCTCCCCTGGTATGACGGGGGCATCGCGCTTCCTGACATTCGCAGGTACTATTGGGCCTCGCAGCTATCTGCCATTAACCACGCCACGTATGCGCCCGGCTTGAATCCGGCGTATGAGATGGACAAGTTCCTGCTTCCCGGCGGGAACTACAACAGGGCACTTTATTCCCGCCTGGCTGACCGGACCCTTACGGGTCCTACTAAGATTGCTGTGCGGACCTGGAGGGCTGCCACTGCGGCCACGGGCTGGAGTGAGCGAATGACATGTGCTACTCCCTTGTTTGCCTCCGACCGCCTGGGCAGCTTGTGGACCACCAAGGGGTTTGACCAGTGGGACACGATTGGTATCAGCAAAGTGGGAGACCTGTGGCACAAGGGCGCGGTCAAGACTTTCGCGGTGCTCCAGGCCGAATACGAGCTGACCGACAGGGAGTTCTTCCGCTACGCCCAGGTTCGACACGCCCTGCTCTCGGTCTTCGGGGAGGGGACCGAGATCCCTGTTTCCTCGCCCCTCGAGGACCGCGTACTTGACGGACATGTCCCTGATAGTACTATTTCTTTAATTTATAAAAAATTGATTAATCACCGGGCGGATCTCCTGGTGCGCCTTCGGGAGGCTTGGACTGGGGATGGGGTTGAATTGGACGACGAAGACTGGCAGTCTGCACTGTCGTCCCCCAAGGAGGTTGCCATTCCGGCTCGTCTCCGGTTGGTACAGCTCAAGATTCTCCACCGGGTGTATGTCACGGGTCCGCGCTTGGTCGCGATGGGATTCTCCGACGACGGACTCTGTAAACGAGGCTGCGGGCTCAGCGCCACCTTTCTTCATATCCTTTGGGAGTGTCGCGAGGTGGCGGACTACTGGCGCCGGGTCCACACGGTTATGGGACAGGTCACCGGGGTTGTGCTGCTGCCGGAGGTGCGTCGCTGTGTCCTGAATGTGTGGGAGCCCAATGACTACAACGCGGCTCAGACTCGATGGGCGGCCCTAGGGAACATGATTGCCAAGAGGGATATAGCGCAACTTTGGGGCGCTCAACGGTCGCCCACCGTGTCAGTATGGAAGGAGAATATGGACTGGTGTATGTTTCGGGAGAAGACAGTGTATGTGGCCCGTGGCAAGCCGGGGGCATGGGGTAGAATTTGGGGTCAATGGAATGCGTATCGCGGAGGCATCTGTACGCCCCCCCTGGTAGACACTGATATCGCCATGTCCCCCTGACCCTTGACGGCTCCTAGCGCTTTTTGTAACAACCACATATGGACGTTCATCTCCCTTGACCCCCTTCCCCCCCCCCCCTCCGTCCCCGGCCTCCCGGTACTCCTCTCTTTAGCGGATTGCTCAAATGTTCTGACTGGAGTTTCCCGGGGGGAGCCTGAACCGCACTGGTATCCCTCGTAACTCGCCTTTTGTTTTTATTGTTTTTCTTTTTGTTTCTGTTATTGTTGGACTGACGCTTGCTGTTCTTCGAGGACTATCTTGAGCCACTGCGGGGCAGTGCCCTGGGAACGGATTGCAGCCTTGATATGTGTATATTTCCTTATGTACCTAGCGGCCGGCCCGGGTGGTTGTAGGCCCATACTTGTAACCGAATTATTGTTCAATAAAAGCTTTTTCCAAAAAAAAAAAAAAAAAAGAATGATGATGGATTAAACCCAGATCAGTTGACTGGGGGTGAGTGTTTGATTTGCTCAAACGCTCTGTCCATTATCCCCTTTGGTATCGCTTTGTTCGCCCTAACTTGGCAGGGTATGCCCAGACGTGGGTCCCTTGCTCACTATGCCACTGGATTCAAGATAGCCTGGCAGATGAGGGTTATGAACCCGAAACCGGTCCCAGGATGCTTGTTTCCGGTCCAGAATAGACCTAGTTTGGAAGTTCGGGCTGGACTGTTCCCATGAGACACAGGGTCAGACTGATTTGCATATGGCCATGTCTAAACTGGGGTGGTGGAGTGAGCTAAAAAATGATGATGGATTAAACCCAGATCAGTTGACTGGGGGTGAGTGTTTGATTTGCTCAAACGCTCCGTACATTATCCCCTTTGGTATCGCTTTGTTCGCCCTCAGTTGGCAGGGTATACCCAGACATGGGTCCCTTGCTCACTTTGCCACTGGATTCAAGATAGACTGGCTGATGAGGGTTATGAATTCGAAACCGGTCCCAGGATGCTTGTTTCTGGTCCAGGGAAGACCCGGTTTGGCAGTTTGGGCTGGACTGTTCCCATGAGGCACAGGGTCAGACTGATTTACATATGGCCATATCTGACCTGGGGTGGTGGAGTGAGCTAAAGAATGATGATGGATTAAACCCAGATCAGTTGACCGGGGTGAGTGTTTGATTTGCTCAAACGCTCCGTCCATAATCCCTTTTGGTATCACTTTGTTCGCCCTAAGTTGGCAGGGTATGCCCAGACGTGGGTCCCTTGCTCACTTGACCACTGGATTCAAGATAGCCTGGCTGATGAGGGTTATGAACCCGAAACTGGTCCCAGGATGCTTGTTTCCGGTCCAGGAAAGACCCAGTTTGGCAGTCCGGGCTGGACTGTTCCCATGAGACACAGGGTCAGACTGATTTGCATATGGCCATGTCTGAACTGGGGTGGTGGAGTGAGCTAAAGAATGATGATGGATTAAACCCAGATCAGTTGACTGGGGGTGAGTGTTTGATTTGCTCAAACGCTCCGTACATAATCCCCTTTGGTATCACTTTTTTCGCCCTAAGTTGGCAGGGTATGCCCAGACGTGGGTCCCTTGCTCACTTTGCAACTGGATTCAAGATAGTTTAGCTGATGAGGGTTATGAACCCGAAACCGGTCCCAGGATGCTTGTTTCCGGCCCAGGGAAGACCCGGTTTGGCATTTCGGGCTGGACTGTTCCCATGAGACACAGGGTCTGACTGATTTGCATATGGCCATGTCTGAACTGGGGTGGTGGAGTGAGCTAATGAATGAGATGGATTAAACAAAGGTCAGTTGACTGGAGGTGAGTGTTTGATTTGCTCAAACACTCCGTCCATTATCCCCTTTGGTATCGCATTGTTCGCCCTAAGTTGGCAGGGTATGCCCAAACGAGGGTCCCTTGCTCACTTTGCCACTGGATTCAAGATAGCCTGGCTGATGAGGGTTATGAACCCGAAACCAGTCCCAGGATGCTTGTTTCCGGTCCAGGGAAGACCCGGTTTGGCAGTTTGGGCTGGTCTGTGCCCATGAGGCACAGGGTCAGACTGATTTGCATATGGTCATGTCTGACATGGGGTGGTGGAGTGAGCTAAAGAATGATGATGGATTAAACCCAGATCAGTTGACTGGGGGTGAGTGTTTGATTTGCTCAAATGCTCCGTCCATTATCCCCTTTGGTATAGCTTTGTTCGCCCTAAGTCGGCAGGGTATGCCCAGACGTGGGTCCCTTGCTCACTTTGCCACTGGATTCAAGATAGCCTGGCTAATGATGGTTATGAACCCGAAACTGGTCCCAGGATGCTTGTTTCCGGTCCAGGGAAGACCCGGTTTGGCATTTCGGGCTGGACTGTTCCCATGAGGCACAGGGTCAGACTGATTTGCATGCGGCCATGTCTGAACTGGAGGGGTAGAGTGAGCTAAAGAATGATGATGGATTAAACCCAGATCAGTTGACTGGGGGTGAGTGTTTGATTTGCTCAAACGCTCTGTCCATTATCCCCTTTGGTATCGCTTTGTTAGCCCTAAGTTGGCAGGGTATGCCCAGACGTGGTTCCCTTGCTCACTTTGCCACTGGATTCAAGATAGCCTGGCTGATGAGGGTTATGAAACTGAAACAGGTCCCAGGATGCTTGTTTCCGGTCCAGGGAAGACCCGGTTTGGCAGTTCGGGCTGGACTGTTCCCATGAGGCACTGGGTCAGACTGATTTGCATATGGCCATGTCCGAATTGGGCTGGTGGAGTGAGCTAAAGAATGATGATGGATTAAACCCAGATCAGTTGACTGGGGGTGAGTGTTTGATTTGCTCAAACGCTCCGTCCATAATCCCCTTTGGTATCGCTTTGTTCGCCCTAAGATGGCAGGGTATGCCCAGACGTGGGTCCCTTGCTCACATTGCCACTGGATTCAAGATAGCCTGGCTGATGAGGGTTATGAACCCGAAACCGGTCCCAGGATGCTTGTTTCCGGTCCAGGGAAGACCCGGTTTGGCTGTTTGGGCTGGACTGTTCCCATGAGGCACAGGGTCAGACTGATTTGCATATGGCCATGTCTGAACTGGGGTGGTAGAGTGAGCTAAAGAATGATGATGGATTAAACCCAGATCAGTTCCTGGGGGTGAGTGTTTGATTTGCACAAATGCTCCGTCCATTATCCCCTTTGGTATCGCTTTGTTCGCCCTAAGTCGGCAGGGTATGCCCAGACGTGGGTCCCTTGCTCACTTTGCCACTGGATTCAAGATAGCCTGGCTGATGAGGGTTATGAACCCGAAACCGGTCCCAGGATGCTTGTTTCCGGTCCAGGGAAGACCCGGCTTGGCATTTCGGGCTGGACTGTTCCCATGAGGCACAGGGTCAGACTGATTTGCATGCGGCCATGTCTGAACTGGGGTGTTGGAGTGAGCTAAAGAATGATGATGGATTAAACCCAGATCAGTTGACTGGGGGTGAGTGTTTGATTTGCTCAAACGCTCCGTCCATTATCCCCTTTGCTATCGCTTTGTTCGCCCTAAGTTGGCAGGGTATGCCCAGACGTGAGTCCCTTGCTCACTTTGTCACTGGATTCAAGATAGCCTGGCTGATGAGGGTTATGAACCCGAAACCGGTCCCAGGATGCTTGCTTCCGGTCCAGGGAAGACCCGGTTTGGCAGTTTGGGCTGGACTGTTCCCATGAGGCACAGGGTCAGACTGATTTGCATATGGCCATGTCTGAACTGGGGTGGTTAAGTGAGCTAAAGAATGATGATGGATTAAACCCAGATCAGTTGACTGGGGGTGAGTGTTTGATTTGCTCAAACGCTCCGTCCATTTTCCCCTTTGGTATCGCTTTGTTCACCCTAAGTTCTCAGGGTATGCCCAGACGTGGTTCCCTTGCTCACTTTGCCACTGGATTCAAGATAGCCTGGCTGATGAGAGTTATGAACCCGAAACCATTCCCAGCATGTTTGTTTCTGGTCCAGGGAAGACCCAGTTTGGCAGTTTGGGCCGGACTGTTCCCATGAGACAAAGGGTCAGACTGATTTGCATATGGCCATGTCTGAACTGGGGTGGTGGAGTGAGCTAATAAATGATGATGGATTAAACCCAGATCAGTTGACTGGGGGTAAGTGTTTGATTCGCTCAAACGCTCCGTCCATTATCCCCTTTGGTATCGCTTTGTTCGCCCTAAGTTGGCAGGGTATGCCCAGACGTGGGTCCCTTGCTCATTTGGCCACTGGATTCAAGATAGCCTGGCTGATGAGTGTTATGAACCCGAAACCATTCCCAGCATGTTTGTTTCTGGTCCAGGGAAGACCCAGTTTGGCAGTTTGGGCTGGACTGTTCCCATGAGACAAAGGGTCAGACTGATTTGCATATGGCCATGTCTGAACTGGGGTGGTGGAGTGAGCTAATAAATGATGATGGATTAAACCCAGATCAGTTGACTGGGGGTGAGTGTTTGATTTGCTCAAACGATCCGTCTATTATCCCCTTTGGTATCGCTTTGTTCGCCCTAAGTTGGCAGGGTATGCCCAGACGTGGTTCCCTTGCTCACTTTGCCACTGGATTCAAGATAGCCTGGCTGATGAGGGTTATGAAACTGAAACAGGTCCCAGGATGCTTGTTTCCGGTCCAGGGAAGACCCGGTTTGGCAGTTCGGGCTGGACTGTTCCCATGAGGCACTGGGTCAGACTGATTTGCATATGGCCATGTCTGAATTGGGCTGGTGGAGTGAGCTAAAGAATGATGATGGATTAAACCCAGATCAGTTGACTGGGGGTGAGTGTTTGATTTGCTCAAACGCTCCGTCCATAATCCCCTTTGGTATCGCTTTGTTCGCCCTAAGATGGCAGGGTATGCCCAGACGTGGGTCCCTTGCTCACATTGCCACTGGATTCAAGATAGCCTGGCTGATGAGGTTTATGAACTCGAAACCGGTCCCAGGATGCTTGTTTCCGGTCCAGGGAAGACCCGGTTTGGCAGTTAGGGCTGGACTGTTCCCATGAGGCACAGGGTCAGACTGATTTGCATATGGCCATGTCTGAACTGGGGTGGTAGAGTGAGCTAAAGAATGATGATGGATTAAACCCAGATCAGTTCCTGGGGGTGAGTGTTTGATTTGCACAAATGCTCCATCCATTATTCCCTTTGGTATCGCTTTGTTCGCCCTAAGTCGGCAGGGTATGCCCAGACGTGGGTCCCTTGCTCACTTTGCCACTGGATTCAAGATAGCCTGGCTGATGAGGGTTATGAACCCGAAACCGGTCCCAGGATGCTTGTTTCCGGTCCAGGGAAGACCCGGCTTGGCATTTTGGGCTGGACTGTTCCCATGAGGCACAGGGTCAGACTGATTTGCATGCGGCCATGTCTGAACTTTGGTGTTGGAGTGAGCTAAAGAATGATGATGGATTAAACCCAGATCAGTTGACTGGGGGTTTGTGTTTGATTTGCTCAAACACTCCGTCCATTTTCCCCTTTGGTATCACTTTGTTCGCCCTAAGTTCTCAGGGTATGCCCAGACGTGGTTCCCTTGCTCACTTTGCCACTGGATTCAAGATAGCCTGGCTGATGAGGGTTATGAACCCGAAACGGGTCCCAGGATGCTTGTTTCCGGTCCAGGGAAGACCGGGTTTGGCAGTTCGGGCTGGACTGTTCCCATGAGGCACTGGGTCAGACTGATTTGCATATGGCCATGTCTGAACTAGGGTGGTGGAGTGAGCTAAATAATGATGATGGAATAAAACCCAGATCAGTTGACTGGGGGTGAGTGTTTGATTTGCTCAAACGCTCCGTCCATTATCCCTTTTGGTATCGCTTTGTTCGCCCTAAGTTGGCAGGGTATGCCTAGACGTGGGTCCCTTGCTCACTTTGCCACTGGATTCAAGATAGCCTGGCTGATGAGTGTTATGAACCCGAAGCCGTTCCCAGCATGTTTGTTTCTGGTCCAGGAAAGACCCAGTTTGGCAGTTTGGGCTGGACTGTTCCCATGAGAAAAAGGGTCAGACTGATTTGCATATGGCCATGTCTGAACTGGGGTGGTGGAGTGAGCTAATAAATGATGATGGATTAAACCCAGATCAGTTGACTGGGGGTGAGTGTTTGATTTGCTCAAACGCTCCGTCCATTATCCCCTTTGGTATCGCTTTGTCAGCCCTAAGTTCTCAGGGTATGCCCAGACGTGGTTCCCTTGCTCACTTTGCCACTGGATTCAAGATAGCCTGGCTGATGAGGGTTATGAACCCGAAACGGGTCCCAGGATGCTTGTTTCCGGTCCAGGGAAGACCCGGTTTGGCAGTTCGGGCTGGACTGTTTCCATGAGGCACTGGGTCAGACTGATTTGCATATGGCCATGTCTGAACTGGGGTGGTGGAGTGAGCTAAAGAATGATGATGGATTAAACCCAGATCAGTTGACTGGGGGTGAGTGTTGGATTTGCTCAAACGCTCCGTCCATTATCCCCTTTGGTATCGCTTTCTTCGCCCTAAATTGGCAGGGTATGCCCAGACGTGGGTCCCTTGCTCACTTTGCCACTGGATTCAAGATAGCCTGGCTGATGAGGGTTATGAAACTGAAACAGGTCCCAGGATGCTTGTTTCCGGTCCAGGGAAGACCCGGTTTGGCAGTTCGGGCTGGACTGTTCCCATGAGGCACTGGGTCAGACTGATTTGCATATGGCCATGTCCGAATTGGGCTGGTGGAGTGAGCTAAAGAATGATGATGGATTAAACCCAGATCAGTTGACTGGGGGTTAGTGTTTGATTTGCTCAAACGCTCCGTCCATAATCCCGTTTGGTATCGCTTTGTTCGCCCTAAGATGGCAGGGTATGCCCAGACGTGGGTCCCTTGCTCACATTGCCACTGGATTCAAGATAGCCTGGCTGATGAGGGTTATGAACCCGAAACCGGTCCCAGGATGCTTGTTTCCGGTCTAGGGAAGACCCGGTTTGGCTGTTTGGGCTGGACTGTTCCCATGAGGCACAGGGTCAGACTGATTTGCATATGGCCATGTCTGAACTGGGGTGGTAGAGTGAGCTAAAGAATGATGATGGATTAAACCCAGATCAGTTCCTGGGGGTGAGTGTTTGATTTGCTCAAACGCTCCGTCCATTTTCCCCTTTGGTATCGCTTTGTTCGCCCTAAGTTCTCAGGGTATGCCCAGACGTGGTTCCCTTGCTAACTTTGCCACTGGATTCAAGATAGCCTGGCTGATGAGAGTTATGAACCCGAAACGGGTCCCAGGATGCTTGTTTCCGGTCCAGGGAACACCGGGTTTGGCAGTTCGGGCTGGGCTGTTCCCATGAGGCACTGGGTCAGACTGATTTGCATATGGCCATGTCTGAACTAGGGTGGTGGAGTGAGCTAAATAATGATGATGGAATAAAACCCAGATCAGTTGACTGGGGGTGAGTGTTTGATTCGCTCAAACGCTCCGTCCATTATACCCTTTGGTATCGCTTTGTTCACCCTAAGTTGGCAGGGTATGCCCAGACGTGGGTCCCTTGCTCACTTGGCCACTGGATTCAAGATAGCCTGGCTGATGAGTGTTATGAACCTGAAACCGTTCCCAGCATGTTTGTTTCTGGTCCAGGGAAGACCCAGTTTGGCAGTTTGGGCTGGACTGTTCCCATGAGACAAAGGGTCAGACTGATTTGCATATGGCCATGTCTGAACTGGGGTGGTGGAGTGAGCTAATAAATGATGATGTATTAAACCCAGATCAGTTGACTGGGGGTGAGTGTTTGATTTGCTCAAACGCTGCGTCTATTATCCCCTTTGGTATCGCTTTGTTCGCCCTAAGTTGGCAGGGTATGCCCGGACGTGGTTCCCTTGCTCACTTTGCCACTGGATTCAAGATAGCCTGGCTGATGAGGGTTATGAAACTGAAACAGGTCCCAGGATGCTTGTTTCCGGTCCAGGGAAGTCCCGGTTTGGCAGTTTGGGCTGGACTGTTCCCATGAGGCACAGGGTCAGACTGATTTGCATATGGCCATGTCTGAACTGGGGTGGTGGAGTGACCTAAAGAATGATGATGGATTAAACCCAGATCAGTTGACTGGGGGTGAGTGTTTGATTTGCTCAAACGCTCTGTCCATTATCCCCTTTGGTATCGCTTTGTTCGCCCTAACTTGGCAGGGTATGCCCAGACGTGGGTCCCTTGCTCACTATGCCACTGGATTCAAGATAGCCTGGCAGATGAGGGTTATGAACCCGAAACCGGTCCCAGGATGCTTGTTTCCGGTCCAGAATAGACCTAGTTTGGAAGTTCGGGCTGGACTGTTCCCATGAGACACAGGGTCAGACTGATTTGCATATGGCCATGTCTGAACTGGGGTGGTGGAGTGAGCTAAAAAATGATGATGGATTAAACCCAGATCAGTTGACTGGGGGTGAGTGTTTGATTTGCTCAAACGCTCCGTACATTATCCCCTTTGGTATCGCTTTGTTCGCCCTCAGTTGGCAGGGTATACCCAGACATGGGTCCCTTGCTCACTTTGCCACTGGATTCAAGATAGACTGGCTGATGAGGGTTATGAATTCGAAACCGGTCCCAGGATGCTTGTTTCTGGTCCAGGGAAGACCCGGTTTGGCAGTTTGGGCTGGACTGTTCCCATGAGGCACAGGGTCAGACTGATTTACATATGGCCATATCTGACCTGGGGTGGTGGAGTGAGCTAAAGAATGATGATGGATTAAACCCAGATCAGTTGACCGGGGTGAGTGTTTGATTTGCTCAAACGCTCCGTCCATAATCCCTTTTGGTATCACTTTGTTCGCCCTAAGTTGGCAGGGTATGCCCAGACGTGGGTCCCTTGCTCACTTGACCACTGGATTCAAGATAGCCTGGCTGATGAGGGTTATGAACCCGAAACTGGTCCCAGGATGCTTGTTTCCGGTCCAGGAAAGACCCAGTTTGGCAGTCCGGGCTGGACTGTTCCCATGAGACACAGGGTCAGACTGATTTGCATATGGCCATGTCTGAACTGGGGTGGTGGAGTGAGCTAAAGAATGATGATGGATTAAACCCAGATCAGTTGACTGGGGGTGAGTGTTTGATTTGCTCAAACGCTCCGTACATAATCCCCTTTGGTATCACTTTTTTCGCCCTAAGTTGGCAGGGTATGCCCAGACGTGGGTCCCTTGCTCACTTTGCAACTGGATTCAAGATAGTTTAGCTGATGAGGGTTATGAACCCGAAACCGGTCCCAGGATGCTTGTTTCCGGCCCAGGGAAGACCCGGTTTGGCATTTCGGGCTGGACTGTTCCCATGAGACACAGGGTCTGACTGATTTGCATATGGCCATGTCTGAACTGGGGTGGTGGAGTGAGCTAATGAATGAGATGGATTAAACAAAGGTCAGTTGACTGGAGGTGAGTGTTTGATTTGCTCAAACACTCCGTCCATTATCCCCTTTGGTATCGCATTGTTCGCCCTAAGTTGGCAGGGTATGCCCAAACGAGGGTCCCTTGCTCACTTTGCCACTGGATTCAAGATAGCCTGGCTGATGAGGGTTATGAACCCGAAACCAGTCCCAGGATGCTTGTTTCCGGTCCAGAGAAGACCCGGTTTGGCAGTTTGGGCTGGTCTGTGCCCATGAGGCACAGGGTCAGACTGATTTGCATATGGTCATGTCTGACATGGGGTGGTGGAGTGAGCTAAAGAATGATGATGGATTAAACCCAGATCAGTTGACTGGGGGTGAGTGTTTGATTTGCTCAAATGCTCCGTCCATTATCCCCTTTGGTATAGCTTTGTTCGCCCTAAGTCGGCAGGGTATGCCCAGACGTGGGTCCCTTGCTCACTTTGCCACTGGATTCAAGATAGCCTGGCTAATGATGGTTATGAACCCGAAACTGGTCCCAGGATGCTTGTTTCCGGTCCAGGGAAGACCCGGTTTGGCATTTCGGGCTGGACTGTTCCCATGAGGCACAGGGTCAGACTGATTTGCATGCGGCCATGTCTGAACTGGAGGGGTAGAGTGAGCTAAAGAATGATGATGGATTAAACCCAGATCAGTTGACTGGGGGTGAGTGTTTGATTTGCTCAAACGCTCTGTCCATTATCCCCTTTGGTATCGCTTTGTTAGCCCTAAGTTGGCAGGGTATGCCCAGACGTGGTTCCCTTGCTCACTTTGCCACTGGATTCAAGATAGCCTGGCTGATGAGGGTTATGAAACTGAAACAGGTCCCAGGATGCTTGTTTCCGGTCCAGGGAAGACCCGGTTTGGCAGTTCGGGCTGGACTGTTCCCATGAGGCACTGGGTCAGACTGATTTGCATATGGCCATGTCCGAATTGGGCTGGTGGAGTGAGCTAAAGAATGATGATGGATTAAACCCAGATCAGTTGACTGGGGGTGAGTGTTTGATTTGCTCAAACGCTCCGTCCATAATCCCCTTTGGTATCGCTTTGTTCGCCCTAAGATGGCAGGGTATGCCCAGACGTGGGTCCCTTGCTCACATTGCCACTGGATTCAAGATAGCCTGGCTGATGAGGGTTATGAACCCGAAACCGGTCCCAGGATGCTTGTTTCCGGTCCAGGGAAGACCCGGTTTGGCTGTTTGGGCTGGACTGTTCCCATGAGGCACAGGGTCAGACTGATTTGCATATGGCCATGTCTGAACTGGGGTGGTAGAGTGAGCTAAAGAATGATGATGGATTAAACCCAGATCAGTTCCTGGGGGTGAGTGTTTGATTTGCACAAATGCTCCGTCCATTATCCCCTTTGGTATCGCTTTGTTCGCCCTAAGTCGGCAGGGTATGCCCAGACGTGGGTCCCTTGCTCACTTTGACACTGGATTCAAGATAGCCTGGCTGATGAGGGTTATGAACCCGAAACCGGTCCCAGGATGCTTGTTTCCGGTCCAGGGAAGACCCGGCTTGGCATTTCGGGCTGGACTGTTCCCATGAGGCACAGGGTCAGACTGATTTGCATGCGGCCATGTCTGAACTGGGGTGTTGGAGTAAGCTAAAGAATGATGATGGATTAAACCCAGATCAGTTGACTGGGGGTGAGTGTTTGATTTGCTCAAACGCTCCGTCCATTATCCCCTTTGCTATCGCTTTGTTCGCCCTAAGTTGGCAGGGTATGCCCAGACGTGAGTCCCTTGCTCACTTTGTCACTGGATTCAAGATAGCCTGGCTGATGAGGGTTATGAACCCGAAACCGGTCCCAGGATGCTTGCTTCCGGTCCAGGGAAGACCCGGTTTGGCAGTTTGGGCTGGACTGTTCCCATGAGGCACAGGGTCAGACTGATTTGCATATGGCCATGTCTGAACTGGGGTGGTTAAGTGAGCTAAAGAATGATGATGGATTAAACCCAGATCAGTTGACTGGGGGTGAGTGTTTGATTTGCTCAAACGCTCCGTCCATTTTCCCCTTTGGTATCGCTTTGTTCACCCTAAGTTCTCAGGGTATGCCCAGACGTGGTTCCCTTGCTCACTTTGCCACTGGATTCAAGATAGCCTGGCTGATGAGAGTTATGAACCCGAAACCATTCCCAGCATGTTTGTTTCTGGTCCAGGGAAGACCCAGTTTGGCAGTTTGGGCCGGACTGTTCCCATGAGACAAAGGGTCAGACTGATTTGCATATGGCCATGTCTGAACTGGGGTGGTGGAGTGAGCTAATAAATGATGATGGATTAAACCCAGATCAGTTGACTGGGGGTAAGTGTTTGATTCGCTCAAACGCTCCGTCCATTATCCCCTTTGGTATCGCTTTGTTCGCCCTAAGTTGGCAGGGTATGCCCAGACGTGGGTCCCTTGCTCATTTGGCCACTGGATTCAAGATAGCCTGGCTGATGAGTGTTATGAACCCGAAACCATTCCCAGCATGTTTGTTTCTGGTCCAGGGAAGACCCAGTTTGGCAGTTTGGGCTGGACTGTTCCCATGAGACAAAGGGTCAGACTGATTTGCATATGGCCATGTCTGAACTGGGGTGGTGGAGTGAGCTAATAAATGATGATGGATTAAACCCAGATCAGTTGACTGGGGGTGAGTGTTTGATTTGCTCAAACGATCCGTCTATTATCCCCTTTGGTATCGCTTTGTTCGCCCTAAGTTGGCAGGGTATGCCCAGACGTGGTTCCCTTGCTCACTTTGCCACTGGATTCAAGATAGCCTGGCTGATGAGGGTTATGAAACTGAAACAGGTCCCAGGATGCTTGTTTCCGGTCCAGGGAAGACCCGGTTTGGCAGTTCGGGCTGGACTGTTCCCATGAGGCACTGGGTCAGACTGATTTGCATATGGCCATGTCTGAATTGGGCTGGTGGAGTGAGCTAAAGAATGATGATGGATTAAACCCAGATCAGTTGACTGGGGGTGAGTGTTTGATTTGCTCAAACGCTCCGTCCATAATCCCCTTTGGTATCGCTTTGTTCGCCCTAAGATGGCAGGGTATGCCCAGACGTGGGTCCCTTGCTCACATTGCCACTGGATTCAAGATAGCCTGGCTGATGAGGTTTATGAACTCGAAACCGGTCCCAGGATGCTTGTTTCCGGTCCAGGGAAGACCCGGTTTGGCAGTTAGGGCTGGACTGTTCCCATGAGGCACAGGGTCAGACTGATTTGCATATGGCCATGTCTGAACTGGGGTGGTAGAGTGAGCTAAAGAATGATGATGGATTAAACCCAGATCAGTTCCTGGGGGTGAGTGTTTGATTTGCACAAATGCTCCATCCATTATTCCCTTTGGTATCGCTTTGTTCGCCCTAAGTCGGCAGGGTATGCCCAGACGTGGGTCCCTTGCTCACTTTGCCACTGGATTCAAGATAGCCTGGCTGATGAGGGTTATGAACCCGAAACCGGTCCCAGGATGCTTGTTTCCGGTCCAGGGAAGACCCGGCTTGGCATTTTGGGCTGGACTGTTCCCATGAGGCACAGGGTCAGACTGATTTGCATGCGGCCATGTCTGAACTTTGGTGTTGGAGTGAGCTAAAGAATGATGATGGATTAAACCCAGATCAGTTGACTGGGGGTTTGTGTTTGATTTGCTCAAACACTCCGTCCATTTTCCCCTTTGGTATCGCTTTGTTCGCCCTAAGTTCTCAGGGTATGCCCAGACGTGGTTCCCTTGCTCACTTTGCCACTGGATTCAAGATAGCCTGGCTGATGAGGGTTATGAACCCGAAACGGGTCCCAGGATGCTTGTTTCCGGTCCAGGGAAGACCGGGTTTGGCAGTTCGGGCTGGACTGTTCCCATGAGGCACTGGGTCAGACTGATTTGCATATGGCCATGTCTGAACTAGGGTGGTGGAGTGAGCTAAATAATGATGATGGAATAAAACCCAGATCAGTTGACTGGGGGTGAGTGTTTGATTTGCTCAAACGCTCCGTCCATTATCCCCTTTGGTATCGCTTTGTTCGCCCTAAGTTGGCAGGGTATGCCTAGACGTGGGTCCCTTGCTCACTTTGCCACTGGATTCAAGATAGCCTGGCTGATGAGTGTTATGAACCCGAAACCGTTCCCAGCATGTTTGTTTCTGGTCCAGGAAAGACCCAGTTTGGCAGTTTGGGCTGGACTGTTCCCATGAGAAAAAGGGTCAGACTGATTTGCATATGGCCATGTCTGAACTGGGGTGGTGGAGTGAGCTAATAAATGATGATGGATTAAACCCAGATCAGTTGACTGGGGGTGAGTGTTTGATTTGCTCAAACGCTCCGTCCATTATCCCCTTTGGTATCGCTTTGTCAGCCCTAAGTTCTCAGGGTATGCCCAGACGTGGTTCCCTTGCTCACTTTGCCACTGGATTCAAGATAGCCTGGCTGATGAGGGTTATGAACCCGAAACGGGTCCCAGGATGCTTGTTTCCGGTCCAGGGAAGACCCGGTTTGGCAGTTCGGGCTGGACTGTTTCCATGAGGCACTGGGTCAGACTGATTTGCATATGGCCATGTCTGAACTGGGGTGGTGGAGTGAGCTAAAGAATGATGATGGATTAAACCCAGATCAGTTGACTGGGGGTGAGTGTTGGATTTGCTCAAACGCTCCGTCCATTATCCCCTTTGGTATCGCTTTCTTCGCCCTAAATTGGCAGGGTATGCCCAGACGTGGGTCCCTTGCTCACTTTGCCACTGGATTCAAGATAGCCTGGCTGATGAGGGTTATGAACCCGAAACTGGTCCCAGGATGCTTGTTTCCGGTCCAGGGAAGACCCGGCTTGGCATTTCGGGCTGGACTGTTCCCATGAGGCACAGGGTCAGACTGATTTGCATGCGGCCATGTCTGAACTGGGGTGTTGGAGTGAGCTAAAGAATGATGATGGATTAAACCCAGATCAGTTGACTGGGGGTGAGTGTTTGATTTGCTCAAACGCTCCGTCCATTGTCCTCTTTGCTATCGCTTTGTTCGCCCTAAGTTGGCAGGATATGCCCAGACTTGAGTCCCTTGCTCACTTTGCCACTGGATTCAAGATAGCCTGGCTGATGAGGGTTATGAACCCAAAACCGGTCCCAGGATGCTTGTTTCCGGTCCAGGGAAGACCCGGTTTGGCAGTTTGGGCTGGACTGTTCCCATGAGGCACAGGGTCAGACTGATTTGCATGCGGCCATGTCTGAACTGGAGTGGTAGAGTGAGCTAAAGAATGATGATGGAATAAACCCAGATCAGTTGACTGGGGGTGAGTGTTTGATTTGCTCAAACGCTCCGTCCATTATCCCCTTTGATATCGCTTTGTTCGCCCTAAGTCGGCAGGGTATGCCCAGACGTGGGTCCCTTGCTCACTTTGCCACTGGATTCAAGATAGCCTGGCTGATGAGGGTTATGAACTCGAAACCGGTCCCAGGATGCTTGTTTCCGGTCCAGGGAAGACCCGGTTTGGCATTTCGGGCTGGACTGTTCCCATGAGGCACAGGGTCAGACTGATTTGCATGCGGCCATGTCTGAACTGGGGTAATGGAGTGAGCTAAAGAATGATGATGGATTAAACCCAGATCAGTTGACTGGGGGTGAGTGTTTGATTTGCTCAAACGCTCCGTCCATTATCCCCTTTGGTATCGCTTTGTTCGCCCTAAGTCGGCAGGGTATGCCCAGACGTGGGTCCCTTGCTCACTTTGCCACTGGATTCAAGATAGCCTGGCTGATGATGGTTATGAACCCGAAACTGGTCCCAGGATGCTTGTTTCTGGTCCAGGGAAGACCCGGTTTGGCATTTCGGGCTGGACTGTTCCCATGAGGCACAGGGTCAGACTGATTTGCATGCGGCCATGTCTGAACTGGATTGGTAGAGTGAGCTAAAGAATGATGATGGATTAAACCCAGATCAGTTGACTGGGGGTGAGTGTTTGATTTGCTCAAACGCTCCGTCCATTATCCCCTTTGGTATCGCTTTGTTCGCCCTAAGTTGGCCGGGTATGCCCAGACGTGGTTCCCTTGCTCACTTTGCCACTGGATTCAAGATAGCCTGGCTGATGAGGGTTATGAAACTGAAACAGGTCCCAGGATGCTTGTTTCCGGTCCAGGGAAGACCCGGTTTGGCAGTTCGGGCTGGACTGTTCCCATGAGGCACTGGGTCAGACTGATTTGCATATGGCCATGTCCGAATTGGGCTGGTGGAGTGAGCTAAAGAATGATGATGGATTAAACCCAGATCAGTTGACTGGGGGTGAGTGTTTGATTTGCTCAAACGCTCCGTCCATAATCCCCTTTGGTATCGCTTTGTTCGCCCTAAGATGGCAGGGTATGCCCAGACGTGGGTCCCTTGCTCACATTGCCACTGGATTCAAGATAGCCTGGCTGATGAGGGTTATGAACCCGAAACCGGTCCCAGGATGCTTGTTTCCGGTCCAGGGAAGACCCGGTTTGGCTGTTTGGGCTGGACTGTTCCCATGAGGCACAGGGTCAGACTGATTTGCATATGGCCATGTCTGAACTGGGGTGGTAGAGTGAGCTAAAGAATGATGATGGATTAAACCCAGATCAGTTCCTGGGGGTGAGTGTTTGATTTGCTCAAACGCTCCGTCCATTTTCCCCTTTGGTATCGCTTTGTTCGCCCTAAGTTCTCAGGGTATGCCCAGACGTGGTTCCCTTGCTCACTTTGCCACTGGATTCAAGATAGCCTGGCAGATGAGAGTTATGAACCCGAAACGGGTCCCAGGATGCTTGTTTCCGGTCCAGGGAAGACCGGGTTTGGCAGTTCGGGCTGGGCTGTTCCCATGAGGCACTGGGTCAGACTGATTTGCATATGGCCATGTCTGAACTAGGGTGGTGGAGTGAGCTAAATAAAGATGATGGAATAAAACCCAGATCAGTTGACTGGGGGTGAGTGTTTGATTCGCTCAAACGCTCCGTCCATTATCCCCTTTGGTATCGCTTTGTTCACCCTAAGTTGGCAGGGTATGCCCAGACGTGGGTCCCTTGCTCACTTGGCCACTGGATTCAAGATAGCCTGGCTGATGAGTGTTATGAACCTGAAACCGTTCCCAGCATGTTTGTTTCTGGTCCAGGGAAGACCCAGTTTGGCAGTTTGGGCTGGACTGTTCCCATGAGACAAAGGGTCAGACTGATTTGCATATGGCCATGTCTGAACTAGGGTGGTGGAGTGAGCTAAATAAAGATGATGGAATAAAACCCAGATCAGTTGACTGGGGGTGAGTGTTTGATTTGCTCAAACGCTCCGTCTATTATCCCCTTTGGTATCGCTTTGTTCGCCCTAAGTTGGCAGGGTATGCCCAGACGTGGTTCCCTTGCTCACTTTGCCACTGGATTCAAGATAGCCTGGCTGATGAGGGTTATGAAACTGAAACAGGTCCCAGGATGCTTGTTTCCGGTCCAGGGAAGTCCCGGTTTGGCAGTTTGGGCTGGACTGTTCCCATGAGGCACAGGGTCAGACTGATTTGCATATGGCCATGTCTGAACTGGGGTGGTGGAGTGACCTAAAGAATGATGATGGATTAAACCCAGATCAGTTGACTGGGGGTGAGTGTTTGATTTGCTCAAACGCTCTGTCCATTATCCCCTTTGGTATCGCTTTGTTCGCCCTAACTTGGCAGGGTATGCCCAGACGTGGGTCCCTTGCTCACTATGCCACTGGATTCAAGATAGCCTGGCAGATGAGGGTTATGAACCCAAAACCGGTCCCAGGATGCTTGTTTCCGGTCCAGAATAGACCTAGTTTGGAAGTTCGGGCTGGACTGTTCCCATGAGACACAGGGTCAGACTGATTTGCATATGGCCATGTCTGAACTGGGGTGGTGGAGTGAGCTAAAAAATGATGATGGATTAAACCCAGATCAGTTGACTGGGGGTGAGTGTTTGATTTGCTCAAACGCTCCGTACATTATCCCCTTTGGTATCGCTTTGTTCGCCCTCAGTTGGCAGGGTATACCCAGACATGGGTCCCTTGCTCACTTTGCCACTGGATTCAAGATAGACTGGCTGATGAGGGTTATGAATTTGAAACCGGTCCCAGGATGCTTGTTTCTGGTCCAGGGAAGACCCGGTTTGGCAGTTTGGGCTGGACTGTTCCCATGAGGCACAGGGTCAGACTGATTTACATATGGCCATATCTGACCTGGGGTGGTGGAGTGAGCTAAAGAATGATGATGGATTAAACCCAGATCAGTTGACCGGGGGTGAGTGTTTGATTTGCTCAAACGCTCCGTCCATAATCCCTTTTGGTATCACTTTGTTCGCCCTAAGTTGGCAGGGTATGCCCAGACGTGGGTCCCTTCCTCACTTGACCACTGGATTCAAGATAGCCTGGCTGATGAGGGTTATGAACCCGAAACTGGTCCCAGGATGCTTGTTTCCGGTCCAGGAAAGACCCAGTTTGGCAGTCCGGGCTGGACTGTTCCCATGAGACACAGGGTCAGACTGATTTGCATATGGCCATGTCTGAACTGGGGTGGTGGAGTGAGCTAAAGAATGATGATGGATTAAACCCAGATCAGTTGACTGGGGGTGAGTGTTTGATTTGCTCAAACGCTCCGTACATAATCCCCTTTGGTATCACTTTTTTCGCCCTAAGTTGGCAGGGTATGCCCAGACGTGGGTCCCTTGCTCACTTTGCAACTGGATTCAAGATAGTTTAGCTGATGAGGGTTATGAACCCGAAACCGGTCCCAGGATGCTTGTTTCCGGCCCAGGGAAGACCCGGTTTGGCATTTCGGGCTGGACTGTTCCCATGAGACACAGGGTCTGACTGATTTGCATATGGCCATGTCTGAACTGGGGTGGTGGAGTGAGCTAATGAATGAGATGGATTAAACAAAGGTCAGTTGACTGGAGGTGAGTGTTTGATTTGCTCAAACACTCCGTCCATTATCCCCTTTGGTATCGCATTGTTCGCCCTAAGTTGGCAGGGTATGCCCAAACGAGGGTCCCTTGCTCACTTTGCCACTGGATTCAAGATAGCCTGGCTGATGAGGGTTATGAACCCGAAACCAGTCCCAGGATGCTTGTTTCTGGTCCAGGGAAGACCCGGTTTGGCAGTTTGGGCTGGTCTGTGCCCATGAGGCACAGGGTCAGACTGATTTGCATATGGTCATGTCTGACATGGGGTGGTGGAGTGAGCTAAAGAATGATGATGGATTAAACCCAGATCAGTTGACTGGGGGTGAGTGTTTGATTTGCTCAAATGCTCCGTCCATTATCCCCTTTGGTATAGCTTTGTTCGCCCTAAGTCGGCAGGGTATGCCCAGACGTGGGTCCCTTGCTCACTTTGCCACTGGATTCAAGATAGCCTGGCTAATGATGGTTATGAACCCGAAACTGGTCCCAGGATGCTTGTTTCCGGTCCAGGGAAGACCCGGTTTGGCATTTTGGGCTGGACTGTTCCCATGAGGCACAGGGTCAGACTGATTTGCATGCGGCCATGTCTGAACTGGAGGGGTAGAGTGAGCTAAAGAATGATGATGGATTAAACCCAGATCAGTTGACTGGGGGTGAGTGTTTGATTTGCTCAAACGCTCTGTCCATTATCCCCTTTGGTATCGCTTTGTTCGCCCTAAGTTGGCAGGGTATGCCCAGACGTGGTTCCCTTGCTCACTTTGCCACTGGATTCAAGATAGCCTGGCTGATGAGGGTTATGAAACTGAAACAGGTCCCAGGATGCTTGTTTCCGGTCCAGGGAAGACCCGGTTTGGCAGTTCGGGCTGGACTGTTCCCACGAGGCACTGGGTCAGACTGATTTGCATATGGCCATGTCCGAATTGGGCTGGTGGAGTGAGCTAAAGAATGATGATGGATTAAACCCAGATCAGTTGACTGGGGGTGAGTGTTTGATTTGCTCAAACGCTCCGTCCATAATCCCCTTTGGTATCGCTTTGTTCGCCCTAAGATGGCAGGGTATGCCCAGACGTGGGTCCCTTGCTCACATTGCCACTGGATTCAAGATAGCCTGGCTGATGAGGGTTATGAACCCGAAACCGGTCCCAGGATGCTTGTTTCCGGTCCAGGGAAGACCCGGTTTGGCTGTTTGGGCTGGACTGTTCCCATGAGGCACAGGGTCAGACTGATTTGCATATGGCCATGTCTGAACTGGGGTGGTAGAGTGAGCTAAAGAATGATGATGGATTAAACCCAGATCAGTTCCTGGGGGTGAGTGTTTGATTTGCACAAATGCTCCGTCCATTATCCCCTTTGGTATCGCTTTGTTCGCCCTAAGTCGGCAGGGTATGCCCAGACGTGGGTCCCTTGCTCACTTTGCCACTGGATTCAAGATAGCCTGGCTGATGAGGGTTATGAACCCGAAACCGGTCCCAGGATGCTTGTTTCCGGTCCAGGGAAGACCCGGCTTGGCATTTCGGGCTGGACTGTTCCCATGAGGCACAGGGTCAGACTGATTTGCATGCGGCCATGTCTGAACTGGGGTGTTGGAGTGAGCTAAAGAATGATGATGGATTAAACCCAGATCAGTTGACTGGGGGTGAGTGTTTGATTTGCTCAAACGCTCCATCCATTATCCCCTTTGCTATCGCTTTGTTCGCCCTAAGTTGGCAGGGTATGCCCAGACGTGAGTCCCTTGCTCACTTTGTCACTGGATTCAAGATAGCCTGGATGATGAGGGTTATGAACCCGAAACCGGTCCCAGGATGCTTGCTTCCGGTCCAGGGAAGACCCGGTTTGGCAGTTTGGGCTGGACTGTTCCCATGAGGCACAGGGTCAGACTGATTTGCATATGGCCATGTCTGATCTGGGTTGGTTAAGTGAGCTAAAGAATGATGATGGATTAAACCCAGATCAGTTGACTGGGGGTGAGTGTTTGATTTGCTCAAACGCTCCGTCCATTTTCCCCTTTGGTATCGCTTTGTTCACCCTAAGTTCTCAGGGTATGCCCAGACGTGGTTCCCTTGCTCACTTTGCCACTGGATTCAAGATAGCCTGGCTGATGAGAGTTATGAACCCGAAACCATTCCCAGCATGTTTGTTTCTGGTCCAGGGAAGACCCAGTTTGGCAGTTTGGGCTGGACTGTTCCCATGAGACAAAGGGTCAGACTGATTTGCATATGGCCATGTCTGAACTGGGGTGGTGGAGTGAGCTAATAAATGATGATGGATTAAACCCAGATCAGTTGACTGGGGGTAAGTGTTTGATTCGCTCAAACGCTCCGTCCATTATCCCCTTTGGTATCGCTTTGTTCGCCCTAAGTTGGCAGGGTATGCCCAGACGTGGGTCCCTTGCTCATTTGGCCACTGGATTCAAGATAGCCTGGCTGATGAGTGTTATGAACCCGAAACCGTTCCCAGCATGTTTGTTTCTGGTCCAGGGAAGACCCAGTTTGGCAGTTTGGGCTGGACTGTTCCCATGAGACAAAGGGTCAGACTGATTTGCATATGGCCATGTCTGAACTGGGGTGGTGGAGTGAGCTAATAAATGATGATGGATTAAACCCAGATCAGTTGACTGGGGGTGAGTGTTTGATTTGCTCAAACGATCCGTCTATTATCCCCTTTGGTATCGCTTTGTTCGCCCTAAGTTGGCAGGGTATGCCCAGACGTGGTTCCCTTGCTCACTTTGCCACTGGATTCAAGATAGCCTGGCTGATGAGGGTTATGAAACTGAAACAGGTCCCAGGATGCTTGTTTCCGGTCCAGGGAAGACCCGGTTTGGCAGTTCGGGCTGGACTGTTCCCATGAGGCACTGGGTCAGACTGATTTGCATATGGCCATGTCTGAATTGGGCTGGTGGAGTGAGCTAAAGAATGATGATGGATTAAACCCAGATCAGTTGACTGGGGGTGAGTGTTTGATTTGCTCAAACGCTCCGTCCATAATCCCCTTTGGTATCGCTTTGTTCGCCCTAAGATGGCAGGGTATGCCCAGACGTGGGTCCCTTGCTCAGATTGCCACTGGATTCAAGATAGCCTGGCTGATGAGGGTTATGAACCCGAAACCGGTCCCAGGATGCTTGTTTCCGGTCCAGGGAAGACCCGGCTTGGCATTTTGGGCTGGACTGTTCCCATGAGGCACAGGGTCAGACTGATTTGCATGCGGCCATGTCTAAACTGGGGTGTTGGAGTGAGCTAAAGAATGATGATGGATTAAACCCAGATCAGTTGACTGGGGGTGAGTGTTTGATTTGCTCAAACACTCCGTCCATTTTCCCCTTTGGTATCGCTTTGTTCGCCCTAAGTTCTCAGGGTATGCCCAGACGTGGTTCCCTTGCTCACTTTGCCACTGGATTCAAGATAGCCTGGCTGATGAGGGTTATGAACCCGAAACGGGTCCCAGGATGCTTGTTTCCGGTCCAGGGAAGACCGGGTTTGGCAGTTCGGGCTGGACTGTTCCCATGAGGCACTGGGTCAGACTGATTTGCATATGGCCATGTCTGAACTAGGGTGGTGGAGTGAGCTAAATAATGATGATGGAATAAAACCCAGATCAGTTGACTGGGGGTGAGTGTTTGATTTGCTCAAACGCTCCATCCATTATCCCCTTTGGTATCGCTTTGTTCGCCCTAAGTTGGCAGGGTATGCCTAGACGTGGGTCCCTTGCTCACTTTGCCACTGGATTCAAGATAGCCTGGCTGATGAGTGTTATGAACCCGAAACCGTTCCCAGCATGTTTGTTTCTGGTCCAGGGAAGACCCAGTTTGGCAGTTTGGGCTGGACTGTTCCCATGAGACAAAGGGTCAGACTGATTTGCATATGGCCATGTCTGAACTGGGGTGGTGGAGTGATCTAATAAATGATGATGGATTAAACCCAGATCAGTTGACTGGGGGTGAGTGTTGGATTTGCTCAAACGCTCCGTCCATTATCCCCTTTGGTATCGCTTTGTTCGCCCTAAATTGGCAGGGTATGCCCAGACGTGGGTCCCTTGCTCACTTTGCCACTGGATTCAAGATAGCCTGGCTGATGAGGGTTATGAACCCGAAACTGGTCCCAGGATGCTTGTTTCTGGTCCAGGGAAGACCCGGCTTGGCATTTCGGGCTGGACTGTTCCCATGAGGCACAGGGTCAGACTGATTTGCATGCGGCCATGTCTGAACTGGGGTGTTGGAGTGAGCTAAAGAATGATGATGGATTAAACCCAGATCAGTTGACTGGGGGTGAGTGTTTGATTTGCTCAAACGCTCCGTCCATTGTCCTCTTTGCTATCGCTTTGTTCGCCCTAAGTTGGCAGGGTATGCCCAGACTTGAGTCCCTTGCTCACTTTGCCACTGGATTCAAGATAGCCTGGCTGATGAGGGTTATGAACCCAAAACCGGTCCCAGGATGCTTGTTTCCGGTCCAGGGAAGACCCGGTTTGGCAGTTTGGGCTGGACTGTTCCCATGAGGCACAGGGCAGACTGATTTGCATATGGCCATGTCTGAACTGGGGTGGTGAAGTGAGCTAAAGAATGATGATGGATTAAACCCAGATCAGTTGACTGGGGGTGAGTGTTTGATTTGCTCAAACGCTCCGTCCATTATCCCCTTTGGTATTGCTTTGTTCGCCCTAAGTTGGCAGGGTATGCCCAGACGTGGGTCCCTTGCTCACTTGGACACTGGATTCAAGATAGCCTGGCTGATGAGTGTTATGAACCCGAAACCGTTCCCAGCATGTTTGTTTCTGGTCCAGGGAAGACCCAGTTTGGCAGTTTGGGCTGGACTGTTCCCATGAGACAAAGGGTCAGACTGATTTGCATATGGCCATGTCTGAACTGGGGTGGTGGAGTGAGCTAATAAATGATGATGGATTAAACCCAGATAAGTTGACTGGGGGTGAGTGTTTGATTTGCTCAAACGCTCCGTCCATTATCCCATTTGGTATCGCTTTGTCAGCCCTAAGTTCTCGGGGTATGCCCAGACGTGGTTCCCTTGCTCACTTTGCCACTGGATTCAAGATAGCCTGGCTGATGAGGGTTATGAACCCGAAACGGGTCCCAGGATGCGTGTTTCCGGTCCAGGGAAGACCCGGTTTGGCAGTTCGGGCTGGACTGTTCCCATGAGGCACTGGGTCAGACTGATTTGCATATGGCCATGTCTGAACTGGGGTGGTGGAGTGAGCTAAAGAATGATGATGGATTAAACCCAGATCAGTTGACTGGGGGTGAGTGCTGGATTTGCTCAAACGCTCCGTCCATTATCCCCTTTGGTATCGCTTTGTTCGCCCTAAATTGGCAGGGTATGCCCAGACGTGGGTCCCTTGCTCACTTTGCCACTGGATTCAAGATAGCCTGGCTGATGAGGGTTATGAACCGTAAACCGGTCCCAGGATGCTTGTTTCCGGTCCATGATAGACCCAGTTTGGCAGTTCGGGCTGGACTGTTCCCATGAGACACAGGGTCAGACTGATTTGCATATGGCCATGTCTGAACTGGGGTGGTGGAGTGAGCTAAAAAATGATGATGGATTAAACCCAGATTAGTTGACTGGGGGTGAGTGTTTGATTTGCTCAAACGCTCCGTCCATTATTCCCTTTGGTATCACTTTGTTCGCCCTAAGTTCGCAGGGTATGCCCAGACGTGGGTCCCTTGCTCACTTTGCCACTGGATTCCAGATAGCCTGGCTGATGAGGGTTATGAACCCAAAACCGGTCCCAGGATGCTTGTTTCCGGTCCAGGGAAGACCCCGTTTTGCAGTTTGGGCTGGACTGTTCCCATGAGGCACAGTGTCAGACTGATTTGCATGTGGCCATGTCTGAACTGGGGTGGTGGAGTGAGCTAAAGAATTATGAACCCGAAACCGGTCCCAGGATGTTTGTTTCCGGTCCAGGGAAGACCCCGTTTGGGAGTTCTGGCTGGACTGCTCCCATGAGGCACTGCCAATGGCATCAAAGTTATTAGCAGAACTAAAAACGCTAGTTAGGACCTAGTTTCCATAGGAAAAGCGTTTTTTGTTTTCCCAATAACTTTGGTGCCGGATGACGAATCTCGTGGGGCGCTCTGGTCAGCTCCTATCCTGAAAGTTTCGGGGTGATTCGGTAAGCGGGGACTGAGAAAAATTGGGGAGGTCCCAATACGTGTTTTCTCCATATTATTTTCCATAGGAAACTTTAGACACGGCTACAGCCCGAACTGCTGAACGGAATTACACCAAATTTGACAAAAACGCAGTGCTTGGAAAAAAAAGAAAGGGGGCAGGGTAGAAACACCCTGACACCCTAGGCCTGCTCAGGGGTCCACCCAGGGCCAATAAAAGCATTTTTTTAAAAAAGAAAAATTGGCGAGATTCGCGCACCCAGCATGAATTTCGGCCGAAAATGAAAAAAAATAAGCGCTGTCTCCCGCGCTTTGTTATTATTTAGCCCCCGGGTAGGTCAAGTCCTGGGGGCATGCAATAATGTAATTGCGGGGGCCCAGGGAGGCCCCCGCTGCCATGGGGACCGCCACCCCCAGAATTTCCATAAATATTTGCGGGGGCACATAGCCCCCCCGCAGCCCCGGGGAACACCAACCCCAGGGCTTTTATTTTTTTTTAAATACACCTGTGTGTGGGGGCTTGAGCCCCCGACATGCCCCGGGGACCGCCACCTCCCTAATATTCAAATGCGGGGGTCTGTTACGGACCCCCGAGCCCCGGGGTCCACCATAGGTGCAATAGATAAGCCCTTTATGGCCCTGGGGACCGCCATTAAATTAGCATTTAAAAAACCTTAGAAATTCACTGAAAAAACCATAGGTTTTATGGAAAGTTATAGTTAGTTGGACATTTCACTCGTACAAAACCAGAGAAATTCCACCATTATAGTTAGTTCATCTAACTATAACTCGCGCCCCCGCAATGCACTGCTGATGTCACATATTACATCACTCATGACATGGTCAGTGACATCACTAATGACATCTCAAATGACATCACTGATGACATCACTGATGACATCATCCAGTGACTGTGTGTTTCTGTAAAGTTTAAATATGTTTAATATATATAGGGAAAGGCGTATTGAAGAATGAGTGAGTGTATAAGTGTCTGAATGGATGATTTAGTAGGTGCATGACTGACTCTATAAGTGAGTGATTAAACGTATCTTACTGATATGGGTTAGTGACTAAACTGTGTGAATGTCTGTATCCGTCTGTCTGTTGGTGTGTAAGCGGCTGCATGGGTTTGTGAATAGCTACATCAGTGTCTATATGAGTTATTAATTGGTTGTCTGAGTATCTGTATGGGTGCCTGAGTGTTTGTGTGGGTGGGGTGTGTATGATTCTGTGCATAAATGTATGAGTGGGTGATTCACTGGGTGCATGGTTTGAAGAGTGCATCTGTGATGGACTATATGGGTGGGTGAGTGTGTATGGGTGTGTTAGTGAGTGAATGTATATTTCAGTGGTACATGTGTGAGTAACTACATATATAAAAGTCAGTACATATGTGTGTTGGAGTATTTAAATGGCTATAAGTGAGAGTGTGTGATTGTGAGAGTGGCTGTATGGATGAGTGTGTGCTTGTATCAGTGATTGTATAAGAGCGTAAGAATGTGCTAGTATCTGTATGAGTAATTGAGCTGGTGTGTGTATAACTGTATAGGTGAGTACATGGCAGTGTGAATAATTATTTGCATGACTGACTAGGTGTGTGAGTACCTCTATGGATGAGTGGCGGTGTGTGAGTGTCTATATAGGTGTTTGAGTGCATATGATGGTCCTGTACTGAGTGACCATAAGTATGAGTGACTGTACGGGTGAGTGAGTGGATGTGTGTGTAAACCTAAGAATCAGTGAGTGGGTATGTAGTTATTGGTGTTGGAGTGTCTATGGTTCTGAGAATGGCAGTCTGTAATTTAAAGTGTATGTATGAAAGGCTATATTAGGGTGTGAGAAAATGCATCAAATTATCACATGGTCGATGTCATCAGTGATGTCATCAGTGATGTCACTCACCATGTCATGAATGATGTAATATGTGACATCATCAGCAGTGCATTGCGGACGAGCGAGTTATAGTTATAGCAGAACTAACTATAACGGAGGAATTTCTATTGTTTTGTACGAGTGAAATGTCCAACTAACTATAACTTTCCCTAAAACCGATGTTTTTTTCAGTGAATTTCTAAGGTTTTTTAAATGCTAATTCCTAACTATAACGTGTCTGAAACCTATGGTTTTTTCAGTGAATTTCTATGGTTTTTTAAATGCTAATTCCTAACTATAGCGTGTCTGAAATCTATGGTTTTTTCAGTGAATTTCAAAGGTTTTTTAAATGCTATTTTTTAATTCTAAAAGTAGTTATACCTATGTTTTTGTACAGAATTTGAAGATTTTTTTAAACTGTTAATTTGTAAATATATTATTTATGAAACAATATTATATACTTTTCTGAAAATTGTTTAATTTTTTTTAATTAAAACTGAAATATACTATAATTTTTTTAAATTTTTTTTTATTTCAATATATTTATATATATAAACGCGTTTTCTCCATGTTATTTTCAATAGGAATTACACCAAATTTTGCAAAAAGGTAGCCCTTGGCTCAGAAAGCAAATCCATATTTTTCCGTAAAAAAAAATGTCTCCTACCATTAATTACTATTTACCCCGGGGACCCCATCCCCCGGGGCCCATCTTATACGTTGGGGACCGTAGGGGGAGCCCCAATGCCCCCTTGGCCCCGCCGGCTCCCCGCGTCCTATGGGAGCCGGCATTGCTTTTCCACAGGGGGTGCTGCTAACATGCAGCTCCCCATGAGGAAAAGCAAACTGCTTTGCTTCATTGAAGTGAGAGCAGGTTTCCCGGTCGAAATCAGGAAGTGTCGGCCGCCATTTTGTTTGTTTTCAGTGCGAGAGTGAAAAAGGAAGGTGGCGAATGTGAAAAGGGGGCAGGGTAGAGAGTTCCTGACCCCCTAGCCTTTGTCAGGGGGTCGCTGAAGGACCCCGAAGGCAGAAAAAAACATTTTAATTTTTTTTAAAAAAAATCGCGGGGGTGCGCGCACCGTGCGCGCACGGTGAAAAACCCCAAAAAATAATAATAATTTAAAAAAAAAAATTAATATGTAGTTTATTGTAAAATAAAATTTTTAAAAAAATAATAATACATACATAACTTAGCATTTAAAAAAACGTACACATTCACTGAAAAAACCATAGGTTTCACACACGTTATAGTTAGGAATTAGCATTTAAAAAACCTTGCAAATTCACTTAAAAAACCATAGGTTTCACACATGTTACAGTTAGGTGGATATTTCACTCGTAAAAAACCAATGAAATTCCCCCGTTATAGTTAGTTCAGATAACTATAACTCGCGCGGCCGCCACTCTATCACAAGGATGATGTCATCAGTGATGTCATGAGTGATGCCACTGACCATGTCATGAGTGATGTAATATGTGACGTCGTCAGCAGTGGATTGCGGGCGCTCGAGTTATAGTTATCTGAACTAACTATAACGGGGGAATTTCATTGGTTTTTTATGAGTGAAATATCCACCTAACTATAACATGTGTGAAACCTATGGTTTTTTAAGTGAATTTATATATATATATATATATATATATAAACTCCACTCCTCGGTATTGTGTTTCTCACCAAGAATAACCGAGCCCAGATCCGTCAGCATGATTCCAATAGTTTATTAATTAAATGGCAAAATCGCCCGTCGCGTTTCGGAGCAGCCACTCCTTTCTCACGGGTCATTTCATGTTTGTCTTAGAAAAGTATATATTGAAGGTGCACACGTCGCATAAACAGAACATAAACATAGGACTACTACACCAAATCTAGGAGTACAGGCAAAATGGCAGTGGTGACTATAACAATTGTATAACATGCATGATATTCATTAAACCTGTACATATTTAGGCTGATATAAACGTAATTCTGATGCATCTTAAAAATTTAAGAACATTTCATTTGGTCAAATTAATTAGTGTGATTGTAGTTACAAAATTCAGTTCACCAATTCAGCCCAAGTGGGCATATCAGTCCCAAGTTTCTAGTTTTGAATATCAATATTCCAGATATAAATAGTCCATTAACTCCTTGTAATGATGCAAATTATTTCCAATTCAGCCCCAGTGGGCTTAATAGATTCATCATTAATTTCATGAGCAATTTATTTGCGTACATCCATATGATGGTGTTTCCGTCTCCTACAACAGGGAACATCCCATTCTGCAGAGAGGGCACATCACTTTTTTCCATTGAAACCTGACCCTTTTGTTGCAATGTGCCTAGCTGTGGGTTTTGGACCCTCGCTCAGCCGGCACCTAGTGAAACCTACAAACCCTCTACATTTTTTAAAACTAGACTCCCCAGGGAATCCAGAACAGGATGACTTGTGTGGCTCTCACCAGGTTCTACTACCCAGAACCCCTTGCAATTCTCAAACTTTTCCTCAAATTTCTGTGATGGAAAGTTCTAGAATCTGTGTGGAGCCAAAAACTTCCACCCACCCAGCATTTCTCCAAGTCTCCTGATAAAAATAGCACTTCACTTGTATGGGTAGGCTTGGTGCCCGTGACAGGAAATGCTCCAAAAAGTACTGTGAACTGAAAATTATTGATCGCAAAACTAACTGGTTTTGCAAGGGAGTCACCTGCGTTTTTGGTCCTGGGCTTGGTGGCCAGCTAGGGAAACCTATCAAACCCAGACTTTTCTGAAAACAATACAGCCAGTGGAGTCTAGGGAAGCATGGCTTACATGAATCACCTAAACATTGTTCTACCCAGAATCCCCTGCAAACCTCAAATTTAGCTAAAAGAAAATCACATTTTCCTTACATTTATGTGTAGGAATATTATGGAATAACTGCGCTGACACAAATTTCCTACCGCACAATTTTCCCCAAGGTCTCCTTATAAAAATGGTACCCCACTTGTGTGGGTGAGCCAAGTACCTGCAATAGGGAAAGGCCCAAAACGAATTGTGGAGACTGTGAGAAGTTGACCTGGTTTATGCTGTCCACTAGTTATAGTGGGAAGCTTGCACCAGTACAAACAACCCCTTATTGTTGATAGGTTAAACACTACCTTTATTGAAAACTATCCTAGTGGTAGCAATGGAGAGCAGCCTTCAGGCTAAGTCTTGAAGGAATGTAAAGCAGCTTGTTTTACCAGTCTATAATCTCTTGAATGGCTAAATGAACAACAACCACACCAGGTATGTATATAAAATATTTGTATTTATTACTAAACACACCCTACTAGTCTCTGTATGAGGCTAGAGGTCCAAACACATAAGTTACACTTCAAATATTACAGTAAAATAGCACAAATACACGTTAGGCCCTAGGGGCGAGACAAACCATATATTAAAATAGTGGTATAAGAACCACGACTTAACTGGACACAAGGCCTAGAGCCTGTAGAATCGCTGGGACCCCAAGGAACCACCCAAGGTAGTGACACAGGGGACCTACGGGGGCCGTGTGCAGCGTGAGAACACAGCCACGAGCTCCCGTTAGCTTCTATGGGGAAAGTCACAGTTAGATTTTTAACGATTAGGAACACTTAGAGATGAGCTAGGACCAAACCCTTTTGCACTTAGGAAGTTCTAGGGTCAACACCCACGGGAGCACCAGAGTACTCGAGTTACCTCACCCAGGGATGCCGGGTGCATAGGTGTCAAATGGTGTTGGGTCGGGTCACGTCGTTGTTTTCTGTGGAAGCTGGCAAAGAATTACTGCTGCCGGAAAGATGCGAAGTGTCCGAAGAGATCCAAGACTGGATCGAAGATGAGAAGAACATGAAAGAACATGAAAGCAGAGGGGACAGAGTCTGGGTCACTTGCCAGTGACCAGGGGCATGATAGACGAATGGCCATCGATGTCATATACCTAAGAAAGGGGTTGGACTAACTCAGGGGACCCACCTATGGGAGGGTTTGGAAAAAGGGGTGGCTACACTCATATCCTTTGTCCAGTTTTGCGCCAGAGCAGGGGCTGGTAGCCCCTGAACCGGTTTGAGCTGGACTATTCACAGGGACTCCAAATGTGCCCCCAGTGCAGGACTTCAAAGAAGTACTCTCAGAGTGCTCCCACCCAGCCCCAATACACATCAGCCTGTCTGGGAGGTGGTTACACCTCCCTGTGACAGGAAACCTATTGTCCAGGCCTCCCCTGCCGGAGTTTCAGTCAGCAGCAGGAGGCCAGACCCGTGTCTGTGGCTGCAGCATCCATTTTGTGATGCCAGGGCTCTTTTAAGTTGGTACCGGTTATACTGGTGCTGTCATGTCTCTCCCTCTAGAAGGGTGGGATCATACTCCCACACCAGTTACTGGTGTGGGGGTATGATTCCAAGGTGTTTGACACCAAACACAACATGTTTCCGTGCAGCCAGTCCAAAGTTAGCATTTTCCGTTTGGTTATAATGCACTTAGAAGTATATGGTCAGGCTGCACTACTGACAACCCCGGAGGATGGATTCCAAATGCTGCAGAGGGGCTCAGCACATGCCTTGGCACCCTCTCACATATAACCAAGCACCCTGCCTTCAGGATTGATAAGGCCTGCCATAGGGGTGACTGATAGTTTTCTATGTGCTGTGATAGGTGAGATATAGTGAACCTATATCTCTGTAAGGGGTGCATGCACCACCTTACCCAGGCTGCAGTAGCAGACCTGTGGTGTCATTTTGGAGTGCTTCCCAGGGGTGGCATAATACATGCTTCAGCCCCTGGTAGGCCTCTGGGATACCTATGCCCTGGGTACATAGTATACCATATTCTATGGCCTTATAAGGGCACCCCAGAATCCAATCTGTGGTGTACTTAAAGTACATGGAATCAATTTAGAGAGGAAGCAGCTAGGCTGGGGTCCTAAATAGCAGGGCCCCAGCCAGACTAAAGTAAAAAAACAGTGTTACAGCAGCAAAAAGTGGGGGTAACCATAAGAGGCAGATCCTACTCTCCTAAAGAGACATCAAAATATTCTATCACAAAACTACCTGGTTTTGCAAGGGTGTCACCTGTGTTTTTGGTCCTCGGCTGAGTGGTCATTAAGGGAAACTACCAAATCCAGATAGTTCTGAAAAATAGACACCTGGGGGAGTCCAGGGAGATGTGGCTTGCATGAATCTCCAAATGTTTGCCTATCCAGAATCTGTTGCAAACTCAAATTTAGCTAAACAATTCCCATTCTTCTCACAATTCTGTGTGGCATCACTGCGCTGGCACACATTTTCTACCATGCAGCGGTCCCCTTAGTCTCCCAATACAGAAGATACCTCACGTGTGTGGGTGTCCAATGCAGAGCCAGCATAAAACGTCTATAAATAGTGCTTAGAGCTCGCTGTGCTATCCCCTAAATCGCTATATTTTTGGACCTTCTCAGTCACAGGCTCTTGGCCCACTCAGACGAGTGAGGTATCATTTTACTCAGGAGACTATGTGGCACGCTGGGTGGCAGAAATGTTGTGATGGTGCAGTGACCCTACACAGAAAAGTGAGGAAAAGGCAATATTTTTAGCTAAATTTGAGGTTTGCAGGAGATTCTTGGTAGGAAAATGTTGGGAGATCCACGCAAACCGCACCTCCCTGGAGTCCCCTGGATGTCTAGTTTTCAGTAATGTCTGGGTTTGGGAGGATTGGTAGATGGCTGCTGAGTCCAGGACCAAAAGCACAGGTGACTCCCTTGCTAAACCAAGTAGTTTTGAGATAAATAATTTTGATGTCTCCACAGTACCTTCTGGGCCATTTCCTGTTGCGGACACTAGGCCTGCCCACACAAGTGCAGTACCACTTTCATAGGGAGACCTGGGGAAATGCTATCTGTGGCTGTCCAATTACTTTTGGAAGGGTGGGGGCACTGGCATTCCCATTTTGGGTGGGCCCCACGTATTAAAAACCCATAATCCATGGTGCCTAGTGGGCTTTCTGTCACCTCTGAGTGGGAAAATAAGGGGCTGTTGCCCCCAGCTGGCTTCTGGAGGGGCAGAAAGACTGTATCACCTTTTTTTAGGGGGTGGGGGCTTTGGCATGCTCATTCTGGGCAGTCCCCAACCCTCAACTACAAAAAAATAGTCCTTGGCTGTCTAGTAAACTTTCTGCCCCCCCTTCCCCGGGGGACAGATTGGGGGCTATTGTCCCATATGCCCCCAAGGGGGGGGGGGACCTGCTTAATTAGTAGCAGTAAGGGCTGCCTAAAATGGACATGCCACTGCCCCCACACCACGTTCATAATAAAAAAACAATCCTTGCTGCTTAGTGCGCTTTCTGCCTCGGGGGCATAAATACTGTGGCACATTTTTTAATGGGGCGAGGGCATTGGCATGCCCATTTTGGGCAGCCTCCACACCTAAAGGCACATAAATAAAAATCTCTGGTGCCTAGTGGGTTTTCTGCCCCCCCCCTTCCCAGGGGGGCCAGATTGGGTGCTACTGGCCTCCATCTGCCGCCCGGATGGGCAGAAAGGTAGTTTCCAAATATATTTGGGAAGTGCATGGTCTTGCCCTTCGTGGACAGCCCCCACCCTTTTTATAAAAAATAAATAGAGAAATCCCTGGCATCTAGTGGGCTTTCTGCCTCCCCAGGGAGCAGATCGGGGGTAATAACCGCCATTAGCCACCCAGGAAGACAGAAAGACAGATGAGGTAATTTGGGTGTTTGGGGGCATTGGCATTTATTCATTTTTATTTATTTGTTTATATAGCACCTGAATCGACCCCCGGAGGGGTATCGCTGCGCTTCGGACAGTCAGCGTGAAAGTAATGCTACTACAGCTGAATCAGAGACAGAAAAGAGTAGTCTTGAGCAGCTTCCTAAATTGCAGATGATCAGGGCATTGTCTCAAGTGTTGGGGGTGCTTGTTCCAATAGCGGGGGCCTAGATGGGAAAGGGCTTTTCCCCCTAATCTGGCCTTCCTAACTCGGGGAACCAAAAGAAGATGTTTGGAACCCGAGCGCAGACACCTGGAAGGTAGGTATGGTGTAAATTTCTCAGAGAGATAGGTGGCTAGTGCCTGGGTGATTGGATAAATGCATGGGTAGTGCCTGGGTGATTGGATGAGTGCATGGGTAGTGCCTGAGTGATTGGATGACTGCATGGGTAGTGCCAGAGTGAATAGATGAGTGCAAGAGTAGTGGCTGGGTTATTGGATGTATGCGTGGGTAGTACCTGGGTGAATTGATGAGTGCATGGATAGTGCCTGAGTGAATGGATGAGTACAAGGGTAGTGCCAGAGTGAATGGATGAGTGAATGAGTAGTGCCTGGGTAATTGAATGAGTGCAAGGGTAGTGTCTGGGTGATTGGATAGATGCATGGATATTGCCTGGGTGATTGGATGAGTGCATGGGTAGTGACTGAGTAAAGGGATGAGTGCATGAGGAGTGCCTGAGTGAATGGATGAGTGCAAGAGTAGTGTTTGGGTTATTAGATATGTGGATGAGTAGTGCCTTGGTGAATTAATGAGTGCAAGGGTAGTGCCTGAGTGAATGGATGAGTGCAAGGGAAGTGCCTGGGTCATTGGATGAGTGCATGGGTGGTGCCTGAGTGAATGGATGCGTGCATGGGTAGTACCGAAGTGAATAGATGAGTGCAAGGGTAGTGTCTGGGTTATTGGATGTATGCGTGGGTAGTACCTGGGTGAATTGATGAGTGCATGGGTAGTGTCTGAGTGAATAGATGAGTACAAGGGTAGTGCCAGAGTGAATGGATGAGTGCATGGGTAGTGCCTGGGTAATTGAATGAGTGCAAGGGTAGTGTCTGGGTGATTGGTTAGATGTATGGATACTGCCTGGGTGATTGGATGAGTGATTGGGTAGTGACTGAGTACAGGTATGAGTGCATGGGTAGTGCCTGAGTGAATGGATGAGTGCAAGAGTAGTGTTTGGGTTATTAGATATGTGGATGGGTAGTGCCTTGGTGAATGGATGAGTTCATGGGTAGTGCCTGAGTGAATGGATGAGTGCAATGGTAGTGACCAAGTGAATGGATGAGTGCAAGGGTAGTGCCCAAGTGAATGGATGAGTGCAAGGGTAGCACCTGGGTGTTTGGATGAGTGCATGGGTTGTGCCTGGTTATTTGGATGAGTGCAAGGGTAGTGCCTGAGTGAATGGGTGAGTGCAAGGCTAGTGACTGAGTGAATTGATGAGTACAAGGTTAGTGAATAAGTGATTGGATTAGTTCATGGGTACTACCTGGGTGATTGGATGAGTGCATGGGTAGTGCCTGGGTGATTGGATGAGTACATGGGAAGTGTCTGAGTGAATGGATGAGTGCATGGATTGTAGCTTGGTGATTTGGTGAGTGCATGATAGTGCCTGGGTCATTGGATGAGTGCATGTGTAGTGCCTGGGTAATTGAATGAGTGCATGGGTAGTGCCTGGGTGATTGGATGTATGTATTGGAAGTACCTGGTTGATTGCACGAGTGCATGGGTAGTGCCTGAGTGAATGGATGAGTGCAAGCGTAGGGCCTGGGTTATTGTATGTTTGCATGTGTAGTGCCTGGGTAAATGGCTGAGTGAATGGGTAGTGCCTGAGTGAATGGATGAGTGCAAAGGTAGTGCCCGAGTGAATGGATGAGTGCATGGGCAGTGCCTGAGTGAATGGATGAGTACAAGGGTACCGCCTGGGTCATTGGATGTGTGCATGGGTAGTGCCTGAGTGAAGAGATGAGTGCATGGATAGTGCCTGAGGGAATGGATGAATGCAAGAGTAGTGTCTGGGTTATTACATATGTGCCTGGGTAGTGACTGGGTGATTGGATGAGTGAATGGGTAGTGTCTGAGTAAATGGATGAGTGCATGTATGGCACCTGAGTGAATGGATGTGTACAAGGGTAGTGCCTTGGTCATTGGATGAGTGCATGGGTAGTACCTGAGTGAATGGATGAGTGCATGGGTAGTGCCTGAGTAAAGGGATGAAGGCTTGGGTAGTGCCTGATTGAATGGATGAGTGAAGAGTAATGTCTGGGTTATTAGATATGTGCCTGGGTCATTGGATGAGTGTATGGGTAGTGCCTGAGTGAATGGATATGTGCTTGGGTAGTACACGAGTGAATGGATGAGTGCAAGGGTAGTGCCTGATTGAATGGATGAGTACACGGGTAGTGCCTGGGTGAATGGATGAGTGCATGGGTTGTGCCTGTTTATTTGAATGAGTGCAAAGGGTAGTGCCTAAGTGAATGGATGAGTGCAAGGGTAGTGCCTGAATAAATGGATGAGTGCAAGGGTAGTGGATAGGTGATTGGATGAGTGCATGTTTATTGCCTTGGTGATTGGATGAGTGTATGGGTAGCACCTGGGTGATTAGATGAGTGTGTGGGTAATGTCTGAGTGAATGGATGAGTTCATGGGTTGTGCATGAGTGAATGGATGAGTGCAAGGATAGTGCCTGGGTCATTGGATGAGTGCATGAGTAGTACTTGAGTGAAAGGATGAGTGCGTGGGTAGTGCTTGAGTGAATGGATGATGGCAAGTTTAGTAGCTAGGTGATTGATGAGTGCATTGGTAGTGTCTGGGTAATTGGATGAGTGCAAGGGTAGTGACTAAGTAAATGAATGCGTGCAAGTGTAGTAACTGGGTGAATCGATGTGTGTATGACTAGTGCTCGGGTGAATGCACAAGTGCAAGTGTAGTGCCTGGGTGATTTCATGATTGCATGGGCACTGCCTGAGTGAATAGATGACTCTATGGGTACTGCCTGGGTGATTGGGAGACTGCAAGTGTAATGCCTGAGTGAAAGGTTGAGTGTAAGGGTTAGATTTGAAATTCCCTTTCCCGTTGTGCACTTACACATGCTATGTTAGGTTAGCAATATGTGGCTAAGTAGACACTATTTGTATTCATGTTATGCAACCCACTGAGTTATCCTCGCAACAAGTAAGCTTAGTTAGCTTGTGTGACTCCATCTTGTATTTTGCAATCACCAGAAGACTGCTTGGGCTGTGCTCGTACTAGGCTTTATTTCTCTTCTTGCTTGCCTCAGCAAAACACTGTACTTCGCTATTATTTTATCTCCTGTTCAAGGCTTTAACCCGACTTGCTAATGAACTGATATTCATTCTCTGCATTCCAATCTCAATGTGTAGCTCTGCTCCCACGTTATGAGACGCTGAGACTTGGCGCACTGACCTTGGAGTACTGGTAGTGCACTCATCTAGCAGGTGTAGTGCCTGAGTTATTGGATGACTGCATGGGTAGTGCCAGAGTGAATAGATGAGTGCAAGAGTAGTGGCTGGGTTATTGGATGTATGCGTGGGTAGTACCTGGGTGAATTGATGAGTGCATGGATAGTGCCTGAGTGAATGGATGAGTACAAGGGTAGTGCCAGAGTGAATGGATGAGTGAATGAGTAGTGCCTGGGTAATTGAATGAGTGCAAGGGTAGTGTCTGGGTGATTGGATAGATGCATGGATGTTGCCTGGGTGATTGGATGAGTGCATGGGTAGTGACTGAGTGAAGGGATGAGTGCATGAGGAGTGCCTGAGTGAATGGATGAGTGCAAGAGTAGTGTTTGGGTTATTAGATATGTGGATGAGTAGTGCCTTGGTGAATTAATGAGTGCAAGGGTAGCGCCTGAGTGAATGGATGAGTGCAAGGGAAGTGCCTGGGTCATTGGATGAGTGCATGGGTGGTGCCTGAGTGAATGGATGCGTGCATGGGTAGTACCAAAGTGAATAGATGAGTGCAAGGGTAGTGTCTGGGTTATTGGATGTATGCGCGGGTAGTACCTGGGTCAATTGATGAGTGCATGGGTAGTGTCTGAGTGAATAGATGAGTAAAAGGGTAGTGCCAGAGTGAATGGACGAGTGCATGGGTAGTGCCTGGGTAATTGAATGAGTGCAAGGGTAGTGTCTGGGTGATTGGTTAGATGTATGGATACTGCCTGGGTGATTGGATGAGTGATTGGGTAGTGACTGAGTACAGGTATGAGTGCATGGGTAGTGCCTGAGTGAATGGATGAGTGCAAGAGTAGTGTTTGGGTTATTAGATATGTGGATGGGTAGTGCCTTGGTGAATGGATGAGTTCATGGGTAGTGCCTGAGTGAATGGATGAGTGCAAGGGTAGTGACCAAGTGAATGGATGAGTGCAAGGGTAGTGCCCAAGTGAATGGATGAGTGCAAGGGTAGCACCTGGGTGTTTGGATGAGTGCATGGGTTGTGCCTGGTTATTTGGATGAGTGCAAGGGTAGTGCCTGAGTGAATGGGTGAGTGCAAGGCTAGTGACTGAGTGAATTGATGAGTACAAGGTTAGTGAATGAGTGATTGGATTAGTTCATGGGTACTACCTGGGTGATTGGATGAGTGCATGGGTAGTGCCTGGGTGATTGGATGAGTACATGGGAAGTGTCTGAGTGAATGGATGAGTGCATGGATTGTAGCTTGGTGATTTGGTGAGTGCATGATAGTGCCTGGGTCATTGGATGAGTGCATGTGTAGTGCCTGGGTAATTGAATGAGTGCATGGGTAGTGCCTGGGTGATTGGATGTATGTATGGGAAGTACCTGGTTGATTGCATGAGTGTATGAATAGTGCCTGGGTGATTGGATAAATGCATGAGTAGTGCCTGGGTGAATGGATAAGTGTAGGGGTGGTGCCTGGGTGAATGGATGAGTGCAAGAGTAGTGTTTGGGTTATTAGATATGTGGATGGATAGTGCCTTGGTGAATGGATGAGTGCAAGGGTATTGCCTGGGTAATTGAATGAGTGCAAGGGTAGTGTCTGGGTGATTGGATAGGTGCATGGATACTGCCTGTGTGATTGGATGAGTGCATGGGTAGTGACTGAGTAAAGGGATGAGTGCATGGGTAGTGCCTGAGTGAATGGATGAGTGCAAGGGTAGTGCCCAAGTGAATGGATGAGTGCAAGGGTAGCACCTGGGTGTTTGGATGAGTGCATGGGTTGTGCCTGGTTATTTGGATGAGTGCAAGGGTAGTGCCTGAGTGAATGGATGAGTGCAAGGCTAGTGACTGAGTGAATTGATGAGTGCAATGTTAGTGAATACATGATTGGATTAGTTCATGGGTACTGCCTGGGTGATTGGATGAGTGCATGGGTAGTGCCTGTGTGAATGGATGAGTGCATGGGTAGTGCCTGGGTGATTGGATGAAGGCATGAGTAGCGCCTGGGTGATTGGATGAGTGTATGGGTAGTGCCTGAGTGAATGGATGTGTGTATGGATTGTGGCTTCGTGATTTGGTGAGTGCATGATAGTGCCTGGGTCATTAGATGAGTGCATGTGTAGTGACTGGGTAATTGAATGAGTATATGGGAAGTGCCTGGGTGATTGCATGAGTGTATGGCTAGTGCCTGGGTGATTAGATAAATGCATGGGTAGTGCCTGGGTGAATGGCTAAGTGTAGGGGTAGTGCCTGGGTGATTGGATGAGTGCATGGGTAGTGCCTAGGTGATTGGATGACTACATGGGTAGTGCCTGAGTGAATGGATGAGTGCATGGGTCGTGCCTGAGTGAATAGATGAGTGCAAGGGAAGTTCCTGGGTCATTGGACGAGTGCATGGGTAGTGCCTGAGTGAATGGATGAGTGCAAGCGTAGGGCCTGGGTTATTGTATGTTTGCATGTGTAGTGCCTGGGTAAATGGCTGAGTGAATGGGTAGTGCCTGAGTGAATGGATGAGTGCAAAGGTAGTGCCCGAGTGAATGGATGAGTGCATGGGCAGTGCCTGAGTGAATGGATGAGTACAAGGGTACCGCCTGGGTCATTGGATGTGTGCATGGGTAGTGCCTGAGTGAAGAGATGAGTGCATGGGTAGTGCCTGAGGGAATGGATGAATGCAAGAGTAGTGTCTGGGTTATTACATATGTGCCTGGGTAGTGACTGGGTGATTGGATGAGTGAACGGGTAGTGTCTGAGTAAATGGATGAGTGCATGTATGGCACCTGAGTGAATGGATGTGTACAAGGGTAGTGCCTTGGTCATTGGATGAGTGCATGGGTAGTACCTGAGTGAATGGATGAGTGCATGGGTAGTGCCTGAGTAAAGGGATGAAGGCTTGGGTAGTGCCTGATTGAATGGATGAGTGAAGAGTAATGTCTGGGTTATTAGATATGTGCCTGGGTCATTGGATGAGTGTATGGGTAGTGCCTGAGTGAATGGATATGTGCTTGGGTAGTACATGAGTGAATGGATGAGTGCAAGGGTAGTGCCTGATTGAATGGATGAGTACACGGGTAGTGCCTGGGTGAATGGATGAGTGCATGGGTTGTGCCTGTTTATTTGAATGAGTGCAAAGGGTAGTGCCTAAGTGAATGGATGAGTGCAAGGGTAGTGCCTGAATAAATGGATGAGTGCAAGGGTAGTGGATAGGTGATTGGATGAGTGCATGTTTATTGCCTTGGTGATTGGATAAGTGTATGGGTAGCACCTGGGTGATTAGATGAGTGTGTGGGTAATGTCTGAGTGAATGGATGAGTTCATGGGTAGTGCATGAGTGAATGGATGAGTGCAAGGATAGTGCCTGGGTCATTGGATGAGTGCATGAGTAGTACTTGAGTGAAAGGATGAGTTCGTGGGTAGTGCTTGAGTGAATGGATGATGGCAAGTTTAGTAGCTAGGTGATTGATGAGTGCATTGGTAGTGTCTGGGTAATTGGATGAGTGCCAGGGTAGTGACTAAGTAAATGAATGCGTGCAAGTGTAGTAACTGGGTGAATCGATGTGTGTATGACTAGTGCTCAGGTGAATGCACAAGTGCAAGTGTAGTGCCTGGGTGATTTCATGATTGCATGGGCACTGCCTGAGTGAATAGATGACTCTATGGGTACTGCCTGGGTGATTGGGAGACTGCAAGTGTAATGCCTGAGTGAAAGGTTGAGTGTAAGGTTTAGATTTGAAATTCCCTTTCCCGTTGTGCACTTACACATGCTATGTTAGGTTAGCAATATGTGGCTAAGTAGACACTATTTGTATTCATGTTATGCAACCCACTGAGTTATCCTCGCAACAAGTAAGCTTAGTTAGCTTGTGTGACTCCATCTTGTATTTTGCAATCACCAGAAGACTGCTTGGGCTGTGCTCGTACTAGGCTTTATTTCTCTTCTTGCTTACCTCAGCAAAACACTGTACTTCGCTATTATTTTATCTCCTGTTCAAGGCTTTAACCCGACTTGCTAATGAACTGATATTCATTCTCTGCATTCCAATCTCAATGTGTAGCTCTGCTCCCACGTTATGAGACGCTGAGACTTGGCGCACTGACCTTGGAGTACTGGTAGTGCACTCATCTAGCAGGTGTAGTGCCTGAGTGATTGGATGACTGCATGGGTAGTGCCAGAGTGAATAGATGAGTGCAAGAGTAGTGGCTGGGTTATTGGATGTATGCGTGGGTAGTACCTGGGTGAATAGATGAGTGCATGGATAGTGCCTGAGTGAATGGATGAGTACAAGGGTAGTGCCAGAGTGAATGGATGAGTGAATGAGTAGTGCCTGGGTAATTAAATGAGTGCAAGGGTAGTGTCTGGGTGATTGGATAGATGCATGGATATTGCCTGGGTGATTGGATGAGTGCATGGGTAGTGACTGAGTAAAGGGATGAGTGCATGAGGAGTGCCTGAGTGAATGGATGAGTGCAAGAGTAGTGTTTGGGTTATTAGATATGTGGATGAGTAGTGCCTTGGTGAATTAATGAGTGCAAGGGTAGTGCCTGAGTGAATGGATGAGTGCAAGGGAAGTGCCTGGGTCATTGGATGAGTGCATGGGTGGTGCCTGAGTGAATGGATGCGTGCATGGGAAGTACCAGAGTGAATAGATGAGTGCAAGGGTAGTGTCTGGGTTATTGGATGTATGCGCAGGTAGTACCTGGGTGAATTGATGAGTGCATGGGTAGTGTCTGAGTGAATAGATGAGTACAAGGGTAGTGCCAGAGTAAATGGATGAGTGCATGGGTAGTGCCTGGGTAATTGAATGAGTGCAAGGGTAGTGTCTGGGTGATTGGTTAGATGTATGGATACTGCCTGGGTGATTGGATGAGTGATTGGGTAGTGACTGAGTACAGGTATGAGTGCATGGGTAGTGCCTGAGTGAATGGATGAGTGCAAGAGTAGTGTTTGGGTTATTAGATATGTGGATGGGTAGTGCCTTGGTGAATGGATGAGTTCATGGGTAGTGCCTGAGTGAATGGATGAGTGCAAGGGTAGTGACCAAGTGAATGGATGAGTGCAAGGGTAGTGCCCAAGTGAATGGATGAGTGCAAGGGTAGCACCTGGGTGTTTGGATGAGTGCATGGGTTGTGCCTGGTTATTTGGATGAGTGCAAGCGTAGTGCCTGAGTGAATGGGTGAGTGCAAGGCTAGTGACTGATTGAATTGATGAGTACAAGGTTAGTGAATAAGTGATTGGATTAGTTCATGGGTACTACCTGGGTGATTGGATGAGTGCATGGGTAGTGCCTGGGTGATTGGATGAGTACATGGGAAGTGTCTGAGTGAATGGATGAGTGCATGGATTGTAGCTTGGTGATTTGGTGAGTGCATGATAGTGCCTGGGTCATTGGATGAGTGCATGTGTAGTGCCTGGGTAATTGAATGAGTGCATGGGTAGTGCCTGGGTGGTTGGATGTATGTATGGGAAGTACCTGGTTGATTGCATGAGTGTATGAATAGTGCCTGGGTGATTGGATAAATGTATGAGTAGTGCCTGGGCGAATGGATAAGTGTAGGGGTGGTGCCTGGGTGAATGGATGAGTGCAAGAGTAGTGTTTGGGTTATTAGATATGTGGATGGATAGTGCCTTGGTGAATGGATGAGTGCAAGGGTATTGCCTGGGTAATTGAATGAGTGCAAGGGTAGTGTCTGGGTGATTGGATAGGTGCATGGATACTGCCTGTGTGATTGGATGAGTGCATGGGTAGTGACTGAGTAAAGGGATGAGTGCATGGGTAGTGCCTGAGTGAATGGATGAGTGCAAGGGTAGTGCCCAAGTGAATGGATGAGTGCAAGGGTAGCACCTGGGTGATTGGATGAGTGCATGGGTTGTGCCTGGTTATTTGGATGAGTGCAAGGGTAGTGCCTGAGTGAATGGATGAGTGCAAGGCTAGTGACTGAGTGAATTGATGAGTAAATGTAAATGTAAATGTATGTGTCTTGTAAAGCGCACTGCTGCCCTGAGGCGTCCTGGCGCTGTAGACCGCTGGGGAACCCGTCCTGGCTATCCCTGTGAGATGGTCCCTCCAGGGTATCTCCAAGGTGAAACCAGGCATCCCTGGCGAATGTGGGGGGCCGTTGTGGAGATGAGGCAAGCTAATGCCCAGAGTTGCCGAGTGTGTTCCTGGTTAGAGTAGGTACCGAGGCGAGAATTATCGAGTCCGTTTTGACCCTGGTCCACGACCCTGCCGCGTCGGGAATTGAACCCTGGTCCCTGGCCTATTCTCTGCTTACGGATCTGCCGCCTCTGTGCAAGGTTAGTGAATACGTGATTGGATTAGTTCATGGGTACTGCCTGGGTGATTGGATGAGTGCATGGGTAGTGCCTGTGTGAATGGATGAGTGCATGGGTAGTGCCTGGGTGATTGGATGAAGGCATGAGTAGCGCCTGGGTGATTGGATGAGTGTATGGGTAGTGCCTGAGTGAATGAATGTGTGTATGGATTGTGGCTTCGTGATTTGGTGAGTGCATGATAGTGCCTGGGTCATTAGATGAGTGCATGTGTAGTGACTGGGTAATTGAATGAGTGTATGGGAAGTGCCTGGGTGATTGCATGAGTGTATGGCTAGTGCCTGGGTGATTAGATAAATGCATGGGTAGTGCCTGGGTGAATGGATAAGTGTAGGGCTAGTGCCTGGGTGATTGGATGAGTGCATGGGTAGTGCCTAGGTGATTGGATGACTACATGGGTAGTGCCTGAGTGAATGGATGAGTGCATGGGTCGTGCCTGAGTGAATAGATGAGTGCAAGGGAAGTTCCTGGGTCATTGGACGAGTGCATGGGTAGTGCCTGAGTGAATGGATGAGTGCAAGCGTAGGGCCTGGGTTATTGTATGTTTGCATGTGTAGTGCCTGGGTAAATGGCTGAGTGAATGGGTAGTGCCTGAGTGAATGGATGAGTGCAGAGGTAGTGCCCGAGTGAATGGATGAGTGCATGGGCAGTGCCTGAGTGAATGGATGAGTACAAGGGTACCGCCTGGGTCATTGGATGTGTGCATGGGTAGTGCCTGAGTGAAGAGATGAGTGCATGGGTAGTGCCTGAGGGAATGGATGAATGCAAGAGTAGTGTCTGGGTTATTACATATGTGCCTGGGTAGTGACTGGGTGATTGGATGAGTGAATGGGTAGTGTCTGAGTAAATGGATGAGTGCATGTATGGCACCTGAGTGAATGGATGTGTACAAGGGTAGTGCCTTGGTCATTGGATGAGTGCATGGGTAGTACCTGAGTGAATGGATGAGTGCATGGGTAGTGCCTGAGTAAAGGGATGAAGGCTTGGGTAGTGCCTGATTGAATGGATGAGTGAAGAGTAATGTCTGGGTTATTAGATATGTGCCTGGGTCATTGGATGAGTGTATGGGTAGTGCCTGAGTGAATGGATATGTGCTTGGGTAGTACATGAGTGAATGGATGAGTGCAAGGGTAGTGCCTGATTGAATGGATGAGTACACGGGTAGTGCCTGGGTGAATGGATGAGTGCATGGGTTGTGCCTGTTTATTTGAATGAGTGCAAAGGGTAGTGCCTAAGTGAATGGATGAGTGCAAGGGTAGTGCCTGAATAAATGGATGAGTGCAAGGGTAGTGGATAGGTGATTGGATGAGTGCATGTTTATTGCCTTGGTGATTGGATGAGTGTATGGGTAGCACCTGGGTGATTAGATGAGTGTGTGGGTAATGTCTGAGTGAATGGATGAGTTCATGGGTAGTGCATGAGTGAATGGATGAGTGCAAGGATAGTGCCTGGGTCATTGGATGAGTGCATGAGTAGCACTTGAGTGAAAGGATGAGTGCGTGGGTAGTGCTTGAGTGAATGGATGATGGCAAGTTTAGTAGCTAGGTGATTGATGAGTGCATTGGTAGTGTCTGGGTAATTGGATGAGTGCAAGGGTAGTGACTAAGTAAATGAATGCGTGCAAGTGTAGTAACTGGGTGAATCGATGTGTGTATGACTAGTGCTCGGGTGAATGCACAAGTGCAAGTGTAGTGCCTGGGTGATTTCATGATTGCATGGGCACTGCCTGAGTGAATAGATGACTCTATGGGTACTGCCTGGGTGATTGGGAGACTGCAAGTGTAATGCCTGAGTGAAAGGTTGAGTGTAAGGGTTAGATTTGAAATTCCCTTTCCCGTTGTGCACTTACACATGCTATGTTAGGTTAGCAATATGTGGCTAAGTAGACACTATTTGTATTCATGTTATGCAACCCACTGAGTTATCCTCGCAACAAGTAAGCTTAGTTAGCTTGTGTGACTCCATCTTGTATTTTGCAATCACCAGAAGACTGCTTGGGCTGTGCTCGTACTAGGCTTTATTTCTCTTCTTGCTTGCCTCAGCAAAACACTGTACTTCGCTATTATTTTATCTCCTGTTCAAGGCTTTAACCCGACTTGCTAATGAACTGATATTCATTCTCTGCATTCCAATCTCAATGTGTAGCTCTGCTCCCACGTTATGAGACGCTGAGACTTGGCGCACTGACCTTGGAGTACTGGTAGTGCACTCATCTAGCAGGTGTTAGCTCATCTTTCTGTACCTCCTTTGTTCATGCCCGACTCAAGTGGTAGCTTTCCATTAGAGGTGTGGCCGGTCTCCGGAAGGGTTTATTATGTATTAGCATAACTTGGGGCGGTAGTCCCCTCGGCAGATATCGTAGGGTTTTGGCCTGACTGGGCTCCTCTGCAGAGTGTATACTGAACAAAGTAAGTTTGTGTTCTCTACTGTCTGACCGACTCTTCATTTTGGGGAAGGCATAGCAGGTGGTTGTATATAACCCGCGTAGCCCCAGATGGCCCCTTCCTTCATAAGTGGAGTGCCTGAATGAATGAAAAAGTGCAAGTGTAGTGCCTAGGTGATTCAATAACTGCATTGGTGGTGACTAAGTGAAGGCATGACTCCATGGGTACCGCCTCGGCGATTGGATAAGTGCATGAGTAGTAGCTGTAAGATTGGATGAATGCAAGTGCAGTTCCTGGGTGATTGGATGTCTGTCTAGGTAGTGGCTGGGTGATTGGATGAGTGGAACTGTAGTGCCTGGGAGATGGGATGGGTATATGTTTAGTGACTCGATGAATCCATCACTAGATTAGTGATTTGACATACCTAATATATCCTGATCTCCAACCACTGTGAAAAATATAAACAGAGAAAAATGCATTAGAATTTCATGTTGAACAATAGGCAACTAAAACAACACACATTATTTTTTCTCCAAAACTTTAATCAACATAGACAAATGTTTTACTGTTTTGTACTGTTTTCAGCTTTCATACTTCTTCACAGTGTGAATAAAAAATCAATGGATTGTAAAAAAAAACAAATGTGCACAGTGCATCATTTCAAATATGTGATACTGTGCACTGCACTCACTACATGTCTTTATAATAGTGGCTGGCTGATAGATTACTACCTTAATGAAAGCATATGTTAAAGCAGTTTCTGATATTTTTATATCTGAGATAAAATGTCCAACAATTATGAAGCAGTCTTCATTTTTGGATATCTTTTTGTAAACATCATCCCTGTTAGGCCAAATGATGTCTAAAATGTTCTTAGTCCATATACAAAAACACATAACACACAGTACTACTAGAAGTTGCTGTGGCTGAAACAAAAAGGGACATTTTTTTAGTGGTGTAGAGACTTTTCATATGCAACTTAATGCTACTGGTATTATAGTACCTCCATTTAGTTTTTATCTGTAGTCCTCAAATGTTTTATAAATTAATTTCCCTCAGTTAAAAAGAGTCTTTTATTTCTAACATTTTGCTGCAGACAATACCCCCAATAGGTCAAACACTGTCTCAGAAATATATAATCCATATATATGTCAACACAATACCACATTTCCTTATCCTAAATTCTCCTTAGAACTTCGGTTCTAGAAATAGCAGATATGAATTTGGTAACTTTTTAGGTAGTCTTGATTAGAATTTCAGTTGTATGTCATTGCACTCTGCCCATCCTGTTTGACATCTTAAATATATTGTGTGGTGTCCATAGGTTACATTAACTACTTCATTAAATATGATTGCTATAGTTGTGAAAGTTCTTTTTGAAATGGAAATTTTTCCAGCTCCAAAGTTTGCAATTTCAGTTCCTAATTAAGTGCAATCCACTCTGCATCGTTGGCCCATCACAATGACATATTTTCCATACCTTTGTAGAAACAATGTTGACTGAAGTTCTGATCGACAGTTTGAACAGGTCATATGTTGATGGTCATTTTTAGTTACATTTTCAAAGGGCACAGCTTAACAATCTGGCAATATCAGGTAGAGGAATCATTCTGAATTGATTTCAGTGCTAGACGTAAATTCACAATCTTCACAGTTGTGGTTCAATTTATAGCTTAAACCAAATAATTAATTGATATTCACATCTTATTCCTCTAAACGTCTAGCAGTACCATTACAAATTCTTGAGCAACCTGCTGAAGATTTTGAGAAAACACATCTGATCCGATACAGTTATCTGTAAGTGTTCTTATTCCAGTAGCAGAATGTATAATACCTCCGCCACTTCTTAATTCTTCAAGTAAACTACATAGTTGCAAAGACATTCTTTTATCTACTTTTCTTTAATACAATTTGTAAAATGAACCAAATGGTATAGTCCATTTAACACTACAGTTGCTTAATAGTTCACTCCAGATTTGTTATCAAAGTGATACCCTTCTATTTCCTCATTCTGCTGTACTTTTATTTTCTTAGGTCATTGTTGTTTTTCTTTTTGTTCATCTTTCTCTTCAACTCTGATAGACTGATTTGATATTTTCTACTTTGGACACATTATCGGTTTTTCAAACACAAGATACTGGCCTGAATGAAGAGCATATTGAGCTCTTATCTGATTATACTCCCTTACACAGCTGACATCAGCACTTACTTTCTTCTCATCAAAATCAATCAGAAATAAACCAATGTTCAAAATTTGTGATAAAGCTACTTATTTTGAATATACTACTACCAATAATAATAAGGGCTGTATCTACACTTAAACCTTGTCATTCGTGGATCGTTACGGCATATGCTAAAGACACTGGGAATTGCTTTCATTGGACATACAAGTCTTTCACAAGTAGAAAACGTACAACGCATCTACCAAACTGCTTACCTTGACCAACATCATCAAATTGTGTGGCTAAGTGGTCCACTCCATTTCTGTTTGGATCATTAATACATTTCATAACTTTTCCCATTGCGCCTTTCAATAGCCCTTCTTCAACATTCAAATTACTTCGTAAGATCACACAACAATTTTTACAGATACATCATTGTTTTTCTATTCCTGCAGATTTTGACACAAATTTTTCTAAAGAAACTATTCAATTTTGGTTGCAGTTTTTCTGTTAGTAGCACTGTAACTATTTAATGTTTCATTTTATCATGTGCTCTAATTTCAATGACCTATTTTTTTCCAGTTGCAATAATTGTTCATTGAATTTACTACACTCCTCAAGAGTTGGCATCAAAGGGGAGAGGAGTTGGCCTAACGGTTAGGGCGCTCGATCTCGGACCTGGGGGAAGTGGGTTCGAGTCTCGGTAACGACGCTAAACATCCTGTGATCCTGGGCAAATCCCTTAATCTCCCTGGGCCTCACAAAAAAAAAAAAAATGAATGTGTATCCTCATGTAACGTAACTGGTGCTATGTAAAGCGCTCTGATACCTGATTGGATTTGGGTCAAGTTCGGGCTATATAAAACTCTGAAAAAAAAAACTAAAAATGGACCTCTCTTCCTTAACAAAATTAAACATTACTTTTGCCGCTAAAAATATTAGTTGGGAACAGATTTTTAATGAGACAGGTTTGTATTGTAATGCTCTCTTTCCTTCTTTTGTGAGAACTACCACTCTAATGTCCTTTAGTATATATTCGCATTGCATATCTGATGCTAGGCACATACTTCTGATTAACTTTTGGTATTCAAAGTTTTCCCAAATGTTTACATTTCCAATTCTTCCAAGTGACTTCCTAGTTTCATTATGTAGGAGCGTCTTGAAGACAGGTTGTCCTTTGACTGGAGTTAGTTGTAGCAGGTCTCTAAAGGCTATTGTTTTCATCCAAAAAGCATGTCATGGCCAGTTTTTAATATTTGCCTGCATTCTTAAATGTATACAAACTAGCATTAGGTTAGATACCATGCTGACTTCATCAATAATTAGTAGCTTTAATTTATTTAATACTCTTCCCACTTCATGACACGCATCACCAGATAATGTTTTGTATTCTAATTTGTTATTATGTTTAAACAGGCAGCATCAATAATCTATGATTGGTAAATCCTTTCATATTATGTGTAGCTCACCCCGTTGGTGATGTAACTACACATAACAAATTGGAATCTGTTGTCTTCTGTAGATAACTTGTCAGTGCTTTAATGAAAAAGCTTTTTCCCGTTCCAGCTTGACCACTTTTGTACAATATAACTGGTTTATATGTAGAACAAGTGCACTCTTTTTCTCATGCAGAAACTCATGTTCTATTTTACCTTTTAATTAACAAAAATGTCTTTCTAATCTGTACTCATTTGCTATGTTGGTTGTTATAGATCCATAGTTTCCTCTCTTGCTTGCTGCATTGCGTTAGCCACGTCATGTATGGCTATTGCAGCTTAATTTTGAATGATTGGCTGTCCAAGACGATCTTGACTTCCAGGTGCAGAACTTTGACGTCTCTGAGAACTCTCTCTTGCTATCCCAGCAGCAATTGTTTCTGCTTGTTTAATCTCATCTCTCAATATTTGAAGATACACTGGAAACATAGAGCACTGAATGCTGTCTTTCTCAGCATTGAATGAGTCTTCATAACAGCCAAATTGTCCAAGTGGCTCGATTCAGTTCACATTGACTTGAACAACTGTAACAAGGCTAAATAGAAAAACTCTCTTATGTCTCGAGTTTGGCAACTTAGCTTTCGATAATGAATTAAAATTCCTTTGTCATGTCTGATCAAATATTCTTCACATCCATTGACAGCAAATTTTCCTTCTTCTATGATTTAATGGACATTATTTCTGTATGTATAATGTTGAAATATTTCATACAGACACATCCTTTCTAGATGGGGACTCCTTCTTAGATAGTACGTCTCCAGCATGTTCGTCTTCAGAATATCTGTACTGTATGGCTCCAAGTCCGCAAGATATTGGATTTCAGGAAAAGATTTCAGTCTCTGTTACAAGTATTAGCAAGGCCTAAACTCACCCATAGAACTGCTCTAGATTTAAAAAGCAAGCTAGCTGAGCTTAACTGGTCTGCATATTCATAAGTGCCGATCTTTCTGTGAGAAAGCATTTTCAAACAAGAACAGTACAATCTCTTTGTAAGACTCTTTTCTGCTGAAATCTCTTCCCACATCTCCTTCAAACCAGTTTCCTCTGACTTTGTTATATAAGAGGTGATGTACCGAGCAACAGCCATTGAGTTATATGCAACAAACTGTAGATCCATATTCGCATTCCACATCTTCAAAATCACAGGATTGTAGTCATTTATCTATTTTGAGGCTTTTATTCTTCTGAGGTTGTATGTATTCTTTGGTGATTTTTGTGTGAGAGTGTGTCTGACTGCAGACCAAAAGCTATTAGCTCTTTCTTCTGAGATCACAGGTTGTGGAAATCCAAAACAACATCTTGTATAGCATTTTCCTTTAGATCTATTTTTTCTATATTTTATATTTCTATATTTTCCACACCTGTGGTTTTGGAATCCTAGAACTTGTTGTCTTAATATTCTATCATCACTTTCATTTGGGATGGCACTAGTGACATACTGCTCTATGAAAGACAACACAGACCAGACTCATCAGTGTATTTTCCAAACTTTGGGCCATTTTTTACCTATAGTAGCATGTGCATATGTGGAGCACCTCTGGCTTTGCATTCTTGGTGCCAAAAGAAATTAGTCACTTCATCAAGAGGTTGATTGCTCTTGTTGCAAATAAAAGCCATCATGGATTGATAGCTGTGGTTAAAATATCTGCAAATCTTTGCAAGGTCCAATGAACAGAGTTCTCCTGGAGTCTTTAGATCAATGTTTTCTATATTTGAATTTGCCTCTCGCAAGAATTGAATCAGGTCATCCTATGTATACTCAGCACAACTGAGTGTTAGAAACTATGTAGATGCTCCTAAATTTCTCAGCATACATTTTAGTTCACTGTCACGATGATACCAATATTCATTGGTCCCGCATTGACATGCCATAAGATTAATCAAGTTGTATTCCAATTGTTCATCTTTTCCATGCATTTTCGCAAAAATTCTCTTGCAAATAGATTTTGAAGATTTACACCTGTTTTCAAAATGTGGGTTACAGTTTAAGACAATAAATACAAATCACTTTCAAATATTAGATGAAACATATAAGGGATACATTGGCAAAATTTGGGATCCTCTGAATAAAGTCTGGTATCGGTACTCGGTCGCAGGTATTTGTATAGACCAATCATCATACCTACCACCTAATCAAGTTGGAAAGAGATGAGGGAAAGAGTGAGCTTCGAAAAATATTTCCCATACACTTAAGGGAGTCACTTGTGCTTCTTTTAGTTGATATAAGATCAATAGCATCACCAACAATCTCTTTTGAATGTAGGGGATGGATGCTGTAATGTTCATAAATTTCTTCTACTATGCTTCGATCCACGTTTTCTGTCTGACCGGTTGATGATGATGTGTTGTTCTCCAGATGTGTGATCTCTTGAAGTTATTTTGTGCCAGATATGCAGTTGCATTTTTAACTTTTCTAACATCTACTAACTCTTTCCATATTTTTTTACTCTTGGTCAGGAAACTATTTACTAGAATTACAAGTCCCTCTTCCAAATGTCTCGGTATCCTATAGCTTCCATATTTTCCTTAAAATCTAATGGCAAGAATACAACTCTACCTTTGAGACCTTTCTTGAGCTTAGATGGGGTTAATTTCCCTGTCTTTGGCTCGATGCGAACTATAGCTTGAAATGGATGTATAGACTATATTAATATGGATTCATAAACATTCAAATCTTGTGGAACAGGTACTATTTCTAAGTTGTTGTGTACTGCTATGGTGGCCATTTAGTTTTCCTCTACCATATTATAGCTGGACTTACATATGACTTGTCAGGAGGACAAGTCAAATCGGCCCTCTGCAAATAAAAAAAACAGCAAATTCTTGCCATTTGAATATTATTATTCTTTTCAGTTTTAATGTTCTAATCAACATTACGAGTTTGATTTTTCCAGTGAGTGCTTCGACAACATATACAAGCACAGTTCGGTTGCTCTGAAGAAAGTACGTTAAACTTTCTAATCTGATTTACAAAATTACCAACACTAATACATGTGTTATGCTCCACAACTCCTGTTGTTACCAACTTCATTTCCCAGTCCAACAAACAAAATTCAACATCATGACAAATCTTTTGTACTTCTACTATACTACCATGCAAAAGAGTTTTATTAATTTCTCCTAAACATAGAGCAGGAGCTTTTTCATAATAAAGCTCTGTAACAAAAGTTCTCATTACTGAGTGGTGTACACCTAGCATTCTAAAATGATGAAAGCTGCTTTGACACACTTTTTATGACAGACAAACTAATGAGTGTCCTTGTAAGTTAGTATGCTTTCTCACTTTGCATGGATCTAAACCTTGCAAAGTATGTATTTTCTGTTTTAAACTTCTGGAAGCAAACATACAGAGGAAATTTCTCAATATACCAACGGATTGTTGACGAATACTGCAAACACTACTACAATTCCTTTTGTACACAGGGGCTTGTCTGCATATTCCTTGCATCTCTTCCGCAAATGCTTCCTCAACATTCGTAGGTACCATTACTTCCTTTTGAACAGGAATACCATTTTTGATCTCATAACATCGTCCAGATTCATCAACTGCATGCACTAAGGTGTTGTCTTGGAAATAATCATTAAAGAAAGACTCGGTACTTGAAGTATGTATCCATTCACCACTAAAAAGTTTGCAAAACGTTACTTTTATTAACAAGTCTTTCTTTCTGGCTATATCTCCTCATACACAACACTATTTTGTCCAGTGTCTTAATTTTGTTTAAAACAAAGATAAATAGTTTCCTCTTCAGATCAAACACCTTATCAACCGCATCTTCAAGATATTCCTATTGTCTGATTGCTTGTGTTCTTCTTTAATACTTCTTCATAGATGCTAACAAGTTGCGATTTACTCTAGTGTGGAATATCCTACCTTTGATTACCTTGAACTGTCTCTACCTTCTGCTTAAATTCGCTCCTTTTTTCAATGACTTCTTACTTTTTACATCAGAGACGTTTTGAGCTTTAGCACTCGGTGTTATAGTTTTCTTTTGCTTGACTTCTTTTTGTACTTTTTCCAGTTGTGCACAATCAATTTTAAGAAACGCCGTGGTGTTCTCACCAGCAAGCCTTTTCTCTTTCACCACTGTTTCTGCATTTTTCCCCTTTTGTTTCTTAGTCTAAGGAGATGTTTACTTTGCTGCTGCTTCTTTCTTCTCTGACTTTTTGTTGGCATGGTAATTCTATGTTGATCAATAGATATTGATGTCTGAAAACAAAAATAGAAAAGTACATTCATCAGTTAATCACGTTGTGTCACAATGCATAATTTAACTATTTAACAAGTTAGTTTACATGAAGATATATAACTTAGGCAATCTTCAGACTACATGTCTTCACTTTTAAGTACATAGCACCCTTTGTATTAACTACAGACTGAGAGGTTGCTCATACAGTTACTCACAGACACACTTACTCACCCATAAAGCTACTCACATGCACTCTCACTCACCTGTATACCTAATGACATGGATTTTAACCCCAAGGAGCATACCTTCTACAACCTACCTCAGGGGGCAGGTATATGTTGAAGAATAGTAGCTTAAAACTTGACAAGGGCATGTTAGACTTGAATGTTTTCTTTTTATTCACTCATATGTAAATAACTGTGTGAGTCCCTATCAGGACCTGATATTCTATGAGTATGTAACTTTGTTTGCAAATGATTGTCTGTCTTTGTGATATCTACGGTCCTCTAAATGTGTCTGTACAATAGTTGGTTATTTAAGTGTGTGAACTGCCTTTATTAGCACAATATAAATATCAGTTGTGCCTGTTTGTGTGAGGGAATCTTTGTGTGCTTCACTAACTACCTCACTACGTGTTTCAGTGTCCATCTGCTTTTCTACTTAGGTATTTTGTATTTCATTATGGGTGTAGGCTGGATATATAATTGGACACATAGGTTTGTATGACTGCATATAGCTTAATGAAACATCCAAGTGCATATTTTACGTTTTAAGTAAATAGGTCCGTGCACTAATGCCAAGCTACAGCCTAGTTCAGTGTTCACTTATATCTGGTACAAGAACAGTTTACGCGTTATTTACCACTTTTAAGCAATAAGACACCTCTGCCAGAAAAAATACATGCCCAAGCTCAAGCATGCCAGTCATGAGACATAATACAAGTGCTACTTGTTTGCATGGTAAAATTGAAATGTCTGTTGTTTAGCAGATATCAGAATTAGTGTTTCATTTCCTATCTGAGACTGTGATTCCATGTGTATGTACATTTTTTACTAAATCACTGCCTCTGTTTATGTGATATTTGATTGCCTGAATGTGTCTGTAAGGGCCTGCATAGATTGCCTCATGGGAGTACTAGTGAATATTTGGTTAATTAAGTATGTAAGAAACTGCCTTCATTACCACAATATATATATCAGCTGTGTCTGTCTGTCTGAGTGAATCTTTGTGTGCTTCTCTAACTACCTCACTAGGTGTTTCAGTCCATGTGTGTTTTTCTACTTGGCTATCTCAGATTGAAGTCTCAGTGTAGGCTAGATGCAAAAATTGGGTACATAGGTTTCCATGAGCGCATATAACTCACTGAAACATCAAACTGCATCTTTTCATTTTTAAGCGAGTAGCTCCCTTCGCTATATCCTAGATTCAGCCTCACTCAGTGTTCAATTAAATGTGGCACAAAAACAGTCTTCACCTTGTATAGCACTTTTAAGTCATAAGACAGCTTCACCAGAAAAACTACATGTCCAAGTGCAGGTATACCAGGAGTGAGACCTAATGCAAGGGCTATTTCTCTGCATAGTAAAATTGAAAGTGTCAGTTGTTTAGCAGACATCTCAATCAATCAATCAGGGGTTTGTATAGTGTGCTACTCACCCATGAGGTTCTCAAGGAGCTCATTGAGAGTTTCAGTTCCTATCTAGGGCTGATATTCCATTTGTATACAAATCTTTTACTAAATCACTGTCTCTCTTTATGTGATATGTGACTGTCTGAATGTGTCTGTGAAGGCCTGCTTAGATTACCTCCTGGATGTACTAGTGTGTATTGGGTTTTTTAAGTGTGTGAAAAACTGCCTTAATTACCCCAAAATACATATCAGTTGTGCCTGTCTGTATGAGTGAATATTGGCGTGCTTCTCTAACTACCTCATTAGGGGCCATATGTAGGTAATTTCTATTTACCGATTCCTAAATACCGAATTTTACCGATTCTGTATTTAAGATTCGGTAAATAGAATGTAGGTAAATAATCGGAAAATGTTACTGATTCGGTAATATTCGTTATTACTGATTCAGTATTTACCGAATCGGTAATAAGGAATACCTTCCCATTCATTCCTATGGGCTTGGCGGCCCGTAGGAATGAATGGGAAGCCATTCACTATTACCGATTCGGTAAATACCGATTCGGTAATAGGGAGAGCATATTCAAGGGTGGCAGGGTGTCACATTGACACCCTGTTGCACCCCTGAATCGTGCATGTGTGCACATGTGGCGCACATACAGGCCCTAAGGGCATGTATGTCTGCCACATGGCACTTTTTAAAAAGCACAAAATTGCTTTTTAAAAGGTATTCAGTATTTACCACCAACCTGTAGTTGGTGGTAAATAACGAATCCTTAAACCAAAAATTCACTCACTTGAGTGTTCCCTACATAGGATTTAAGGATTCGGGAATTTACCGATTCCTTAAATTAAGGAATCGGTATTTTACCGATTCCTTAAAATAACGAATCGGTAAATTACCGAATCCTTAAATCCAGCCTCCTACATCGCAAAGGGCTAAATACCGGTCGGTAATGGGAAATTTACTGATTTTCGCCCGTTACCGACCGGTATTAGCCCACCTACATATGGCCCTAGGTGTTTCACTGCATGTCTGCTTTTCTACTTAGCTATCTCAGATTTAAGTCTGGGTATAGGCTGGATGCATAATTGGGCACATCGGCTTTTGAGTGCATATAGCTCACTGGAACATTAAACTGCATCTTTTAATTTTCAAGCAAGTAACTCTCTGCGCTATGGCCTAGCGCAGTGTACACTTATATCTGTTAGAAGATATAGTTTACGCTTTGTATACCACTTTTAAGACATCTCTACCAAAAAAAATACATGCCCAAACTCAAGTATACCAGGCGTCAGACACAAAGCAAGGGCTATTTCTCTGCATACTAAACTTGAAAGTGACAGTTGGTTACAAGATATCTAAATGAGTGTTTCAGTTCCTGTCTGGGGCTGTGATTCCATGTGTATATAAATATTTTACTAAATCACTGCCTCTGTTTATGTGATATGTGATTGTCTGTAAGGGCCTGCATAGATTGTCTCGTGGGTGTACTAGTGAATATTTGGTTAAGTATGTAAGAAACTGCCTTCATTACCACAAGATACATACCAGTTGTGCCTGTCTGTGTTTGCACATCTTTGCATGATTCTCTAACTATCTCACTAGGTGCTTCAGACACTGGCTGTTTTTCTACTTAGGTATCTTGGATTTGAGTCTGGGTGTAGGTTGGATATTTATTGGGCACATAGGTTTCTATTAGTGCACATAGCTCACTGAAACATCAAAGTGCATCTTTTACTTTTTAAGCAAATAGCTCCCTGCACTATGGCCTAGCTACAGACTATCTCATTGTTCAGCTATATATAGTTTAAGAAAAATGTATACCTTGTTTAGCAGTTAAGACAGCCTTACCAATCAACCTCCATTCACAGATCATTTCAGATTCATAATTCATATATTGTTCTAGTGCATACATTCCACTTTCAAAACTGAGTGTTGTATTTATCATTTATAATGGAACAAATAATACTACAACTCCCAGAATTCAAATAAAAACCTTTGTCATAAGCTGCACATCATATATACACACATAAAACAGTAGTGTGCAGTTTTTTCTTCTACCACTTCTAGAATACAGTAAAGCAATACAAGTGCACAATTGACCTCAATCTAAGCACATTCTAAACTAACTTGACAGACATCTAATCTGCACCTGAGACAAAATATGTCTTACCTACCTATTAATAGTTATATATAAAATAACTTACATTTTGATTTAGGTATCATCCTTTCTTTTTTTTAAAATAATTATATATATGTTAACATTTTTTATTACAATATGATATAATTGTATACCTTATTAATCATTTTTTTGACTTACAAAACTTAGCACAAGGATGGCACACCACTCTTATACAGAGCAACCATAAATGGTAACGTTCTGAACTTTGCATTGCCTGATACTGCACAAGTCAACAAATAAAAACATTGCTTTCATATTTCAGTCTTGTAACTACATGTATGAATGGTTACTGTCTATTAACCCTTTCAATATCCCATCAATGAGGAAGAGTAGAGGTAGAAAAAGGACTCGTCCTCCACAATTCTGTCAAAATAACAGAGAAGAGTCCCTCCTGCTAGAGAAGGAAAAGAGGGGGGAAAATGTAACCTCTAAGTAAGACTAGAAAGAGAAGCTTTCTTTCAAATAACCCTCCCCCACCAGGGTTGCCCCTTGGTGGCATGCTTAATCATAGGGTTCATCCCTGACCCCTACGGATAGGGGTGTGCTGCTACCTTTGGCGACAATGGAGCACTTTGTAAAAAGGATATTCCTATACACCTTCCCTATGAGGGTTTGAAAATGTCTATCTGACAAAAAACTTTAAAAATATCTAACTAGTGGGGGAAAAAACCTATATTCACTCCCCCCTAGTTGATATGTTAAAATCTGGGGATAAATGGGAAATGCTTGAGGTAAACTACCTACTGTTTCTTTGGTTGGTCGACTAGTTCCAAGCCCTACCCCAAGGCTTTTCTTCAGGACCTTAAAGGAGAAAAATCGCTCCCACTCCTAAAGTTCTCTTAACTTGTAATTCACAAAATAAACAAAAAATACACAAAATAAAGATTATACAGCACCTAATTGGTCGGTTCAAATCGCAAAATTCGGTGGAGCAAGTCAGGTTTTCCAATGAGGGAGTACCCTTGAGGAAGGTGTGACTACAGACTTCCCTTACGTTCCTCGCTTGGACTCATGAGGCCTATCCATAGTCTCAAAACATGATTTTGTATGATTTTGGGTTTGCAAAATGTGGAGATTAGTTGGTTTGCCTTTGATTAAAACCATTGTAGCTTTCCAAGCTCCTCACCTTATGATTGTGCACTGTTGTGGCAACGACCTAGGCACATTGACTAGGGCAGGGCTGGAAATCCTGATGAAGAATACCTTTGCTGAAGTGATCTCAGTTTTCCCTAACACTGTCTTTGTGTACTCTAATATATGCCGAAGACAGAAATGGAAGTGGTTACATCAATGCTGTCCACAGATTGAAAATGCCAGGAAACATGTTAATAAAAGTGTTTCTGCTTTCCTCAAAGACCATAATATGGCCTCTATCTACAAAAACAATGTGCACTTTGACATGCATGGAATGTTTAGAAGTGATGGAGTTCACTTTACAGACATAGGGAACAGGGCCCAACATTTTGTTCATTATTTGTTAAATGATTTTTTGGTGAATTTTGGAAATTCCAGATGATAATGCCATCATCACTATCAAATCGCAAAACAAAAGCGGACATTCAACAACCACCACCACATTAAAAAATGTTAACGTAAAAAATGTATTCTAACTATTAAAATACACACATTATTAACTTAATGATCATGTTTGTACTCATATATTTGTAGTAACTTTAAACAAAACTGTGTTTGAACCATACTTCCTGTGTTTGCTATGACACTGAGAGTCACAATGATTCCGGTAACCTTGATGATTACACCTTTTTAGGGGGTGCAAAACACATGTATGCACACATTTTATAGTATTTTAGATGTTAGGTGTTTATTACTGCACTGTTTAAAGTCATATATTTGTAGGAAGTTTGCAAAAAAACAATCATTTAAACTGATTTTCGGATTTCGCGTTAACGCCTGGTGTCACAATTATATCAGTAGCTGCGGTCACCGCAAATATTTTTGCGAAATGACAAAACAAATGCAGGCATTCAATAGCCAACACCACATTCAAAACTTGTAACTGCAAAATGGATTATAACCAATACACTAAAAACATTACTATCCAAATGACTGTATAATAGCATGTACAACTCCCTTAATGTCTCTAAAACACAGTGCATAACTTTTTGAGTGTAATCTATGACTGCATGCATCACTGTATCACTAAGTCTCTCATTCACTTTATAAGTATTTGAGTGGATCTGTGAGACGGTTCACCAGTCTTTCAATACTTCTGTAATTAAATGTGTGACTGCCTCACCACATCTATGAGTGGAGCATCAGTGTCACAGTGGGTCTGTGATTGGTTGCGTAAGTCTCTCACTCAATCTGTAGGTGCATGAGTACCTTTGTGCAATGGTATGTATATCACTGTCTGGATCTATGAGTGGATATATGAGTGTCCATGTGGGTATCTGAGTGGGTGAGCAAGTGGGTGCATGAGTGTCTGAGTGGATCTGTGAGTGAGTGCATGAGTCTTTCAGTGGGATATGACTGGCAGCATAAGCATAAGTATATGAATGGTTCTGTCAGTGGGAGCGTGGGTGTCAGGAGTGTGACTTTGAGTGGGTACATGAGTCTCTGAATCTATAACTAACTAGGTACATAAGTCTCTGAGCGGGTCTATGAGTGGCTGTGTGAGTGAATATATTGGTGTGAGTGACTGAGTGGGTCAATGAGTTGATGTATTAGTTTATGAGTGGATCTGTGAGTGGGTGTATGAATGTCTCAATGGATCTGTGAGTGAAAGCATAACTCTCTGAGTGGGTGAGTGAATCGGTGCATGCATGAGTGTCTGAGTGGGTCAATGACTGGTAGCGCGAGTGTTTGGTTGGCTCTGTGAGTGGATGCATAAGCCTTGACAGGGTGAGTGAGTGGTTGCATGTATATCTGAGTGAGTTTGTGAGTGGGTGTGTGAGATTCTGAGTATATGAGTAAGTGAGTCGATAAGTCTCTGAGAGGGTCGGTGATGAATTGTGTGAGTGACTGTATGGGTGTGTGAATGGGTATATGAGTGTCTGAGTGTATCTGTGAGTGGGTGTATGAGGGTCTCAGTGGATCTGTGAGGACATATGTAAGTATATTAGTTGGTCAGTAAGTGTGTGTGAGGCTCTGAGTGGGTCTGTACATGTATGTTTAAATCTCTGAGTGAGTCTGTAAGTAGGTGCATAAGTATCTGAGCAGGTCTGTGAGTGTGTGCATGAGTGCCCAGGTGGGTCTGTGAGTGGGTGTAAGAGTCTCTAAGTGCATATGAAACAGTATGAAGAAGTCTATGAGTGGGCCACTAAGTAGGTACATGAGTCTCTAAGTGGGTCTTTAAGTGCGTGCAAGCTTCTATTTTATTCCATGAAGATCAATAGAGCTACTAATTCTGCTAGGGAATTATTTAATACAGTCACCAGTCTGGCCAATCCAGTGGCTATTACAATTACACCTAGTCAGGCGTTCTGCGAAACTCTGGCCAGTTTCTTTTATGCAAAAGTGAATGCCATCTTTTCCGCTTTCACCAATATAATTCCAAAAACCATGGCGGACCAAGCAGATAACCTGTATCTAAATAAGAAAGGGTCATTGGACAATTTTGCTCAGCGTACTACTACAGAAACTACTAACCTCCTGATGCAGGTGAAATCTGGCTCCCCTTCGGATCAATGTCCAATAGCGATTTTAAAGTTAGCAGCAGAGCCTGTCGCTCGAGTCTTGACACCCATTTACAATGCGATGTATAGAGAAGGCTATTACCCGTTGGACTGGGAAAAAACCTCCATTCTGCCCTTATTAAAGAAATCGAACCTCAACATTAATGAGATTAAAAATTTCAGACCAATATCCAGACTTCCGATACCGGCGAAAATTGTTGAGAGACATAGAAATACGCAGCTTATCCAATTTCTGGAATTCACGCAAGCTCTCAACCAAATGCAGTATGGCTTTCGAGGAGGCCACAGTACTGAAGCGGCACTCCACAGAAGAGGTTCGGATTATTTTAGATCAAAGTGGCAAGGCAGCTCTGATTATGCTAGATCTCTCTGCAGCATTTGACACGGTCCATCACGATTTGTTGATAGACCGGCTGCAGGAGATTGGTATACGGGGGCAGCAGGGAGACGCTTAGGATCATTCCGGTCAAACCGGAGTCAGCAGGTGGTGCTGAGGGAATTTGTATCAGACCCTTTTTAATTGCCATGTGGGGTCCCGCAGGGGTCCTCACTGAGTCCGACATTATTTAATATATTTGTATCCTCGCTGGCGCCTCTTACTCGGTCATTTGGGTTTAGTTTGACTAAGTATGCTGATGATACGCAAATTGTGGCGTCTCTTCTTCCATTTGAGGCAAAAGGCACGGCTCACCTTTTTAAAGAGTGTATGAATGCCGTAGGGGTTTGGATGGCCCAAAACTGCCTTAAATTAAACTCTAGCAAGACAGAGGTGTTATGTTCTGGCAATGATCCTAATTTCTGGACACCGGAATGGTGGCCAGAAACCCTGGGCCCCCTACCCGCTCCAAATAAGAAGGTTAAAAACCTAGGTGTGTGGGTGGACCAGAAGCTCAATTTTAAAGACCAGATAAATGCAGTGACCTCGACCACGTCTTTTTTGCTCAAGTCCTGCAAGAAAATTCTGTCATTTTTACCCACAGAATGCTGAAAAACAGTTATCACCTCCCTCACCATGTCAAAGCTGGACTACTGCAATAGTCTGTATTTTAACATTCAGGAAGGATTATTGCTGAGGTTGCAGCTCCTGCAGAGTGCTGCTGCCACACTGGTGTTGGCCATTCCAAAATACACACCAATAGCGAAAGAGATACGTAAACTACACTGGCTGCCAGTTAGGAAGCGTACCCGGTTCAAGGCGTTGTGTCTTGTTCATAAGGCACTTTAAGGAGCAGGACCAGCCTACCTAAAAGAGCGGCTGTACTGGTACACTCCAATAGGCCATTACGTTCATCTGATGCCAGACTGGTCTATGTGTCGTTTGTAAAAAAAACCACTTGGGGTGGCAAAAGCTTTGTAGTCAATACAGCTAGAGCCTGGAATCAGCTTCCTCTGCATTTGAAAGGTATGTCGAACCTCCTGGATTTTCGAAAAGCCTTAAAAACTTGGTTGTTTGCGGACTAGCATCACACTGGTCTCATTTCTAAAGGAAGTCTCACCTAGCGCCAGGACACCTACGGTTAACAGAGCACTCAGTAAATTATATAACATAACATAACATGAGTACCTGAATGGGTCAGTGAGTGGGTGCATGAGTATCTGGGTTGGAATGTGACTGAATGTGTAAGTGTGTGAGTGGGTATGTGAATGAGTGTATAAGTGTCTGAGTGAGTTTGTGAGCACATACATGAGTGTATAAAAATATATATTTTTCGAAATATTTTCACCAACATTACCAATGTTGTCGCGATGTCCCTGCAACAGTACACAGCATTGTCATGAATATCATGCATGATTAAAAAGTATAATTTTGGTAATATAACTTATGTCACTAACACACCCATTTCCCAAACATGGGGTCAGATTATCTCCACCCTGACACCTTATATCTGCTTTCACACAAAGTTTAAGCCCTGAGAACCATTCCCAGATGATAATGGTGGCCACAACTTTCTGTTCAGATTGTGTCTAGCCAATCAGAGCATTTATGTTGGCACATGCATCCACGATTAATTGCGAAACTGTCACAAAATATCCACTGTCAGAGATATAGCTATAATTTTCGGTCTATATTTCCCAAAAACTACTGGATGGATTTGCACCAAATAACAAAAAGCACATTCTGTGCAACAAAATCTACCTTTCTGCCAAATTTGATGTAATTCTGTCCAGAGGTTCAGTCTTTAGGTTTGACAACATGTTCCTATGAGAATTATTATTACATATGCACACGTTTTTCATGCCACTATTTCTCGGTCTCCACTGCACAGATCACCTTCAGACTTTCCATGACAGCCAGAACCTACTTCAACACTTTTTGGGAAACTTACATGAAGTTTGGTCAAATGGCGCCAAAGTTATAGGGAACTCAAAAAATGCTTTTCCAATGCAAACTAGGTCCTAACTATAACTACATACTGGTGACCACCAATAGGTCATATATATATGTATAAATACATAATATATATGACCTACAGGCAGTCACCAGTAGGTAATTATAGTTAGTATCCTGTTTCCATAGGAGTAACGTTATTTTTTTTCCCAATAACTTGACAGCGTGTGACAATTCCTCTCAAAATTGTCAAAATTAGTACAATGATCATTTACGTTGCTATCTTGAAAGTTTTAGGTGATCTGTCAAGCGGTAGCCCATAAAAAGGGAGGTCCCAAACATGTTTTTCCATTCAAATTCCCACAGAGGTTTTAGAGAAGCCTACAACCCAAACTGATGAACACAATTGCACCAAATTTGGCAGAAAGGTAGCTGTTGGTTCAGCCATTTTTGTGAATAGGTTTAAATCTGTTCAGCAGTTTGGGAGATATTAAAGAGCTCAGAGAACTCTCCCGATCTTGTGCTGAGATATGATTGGCTGCCAACATTTCAACCAGGGAGTGTTGGCAGCCATCTTGGGATTCAGATTCAGGGGGACCGTGTGGACTCATTGAGCCCTGGGGACCACCACCTCCATAGGCTAAATACAAAGAAATGGGGGGCCTCCCAGATACTCAGAGCCCCGGGGACCACCAGCTAACAGGGGCTATAAATAAAATGACTGAGGGGGCCATGTTGACCCCCAATGAATACCACCTTTCTGGGGCTTCATTTTAATTTAAAGGAGGGGGCTGCCCAACCCCCCTTCCTGGACGTTCTCAGCCTCAGGGAACACTACCTCCCCGGGGTGGCCCATGCAAACAGAAGGAGGGGGCCCCCTCCAGGAGCCATACATGGTCCTGGGGATTGCCACCACCCAGGGTGGGCTCCTGCTATGTCCTGAGGTGCCCATATATCTGTTTGCTTTTTCTTGGCAGGAGGTTTGACAGCTCCCATCAAGCAAAAGCAAATATTCCGCTTCCAGCAGGTGGGAGCTGTCAAAATGCTCCAGCCTGTTGGAAGCAGAGGTGTAATCTCTTTCCCAGCCCGCAGACATGTGGGTAGGAAAAATAGATGAAACAATTGCAACTGCTCCCTCTGTGCAGCAGCGATGCCGGCTGGGACAGCAGGATCCTGGAAGTTGCCCCCGCGGTCCCGGGGGGAAAGAGCAGAAAGACGCAAAATAAAGGTTAGAAACAGGCAGAAAGAGGCGGAATATAGGTGAGAAACTAGCAGAAAGAGAAGGAATAAAGGTGAGAAACAAGCAGAAAGAGGCACAAAAAAGGTCAGAAGGGAGCAGAAAGGGGCAGAATAAAGAGCAGAAATTAGCAGAAAGAGGCACGATAAAGGTCAGAAGCGAGAAGCACGAGGCAAAATAAAGAAGAGAAAACAAGCAGAAAGAGGCACAGTAAAGGTGAGAAACGAGCAGAAAGAGGCAGAATAAAGGACATAAGCGAGCAGAAATAGGAAGAATAAAGGTCAGAAACAAGCAGAACGAGGCAAAATAAAAATGAGTAATGAGCAGAATGAGACAAAATAACGGTCAGCAATGACCAGAAATACAGGTGAGAAATGAACAGAAAGAGGCAAACTAAAGGTCATAAATAACCCTGGGCACAATATTCTACTATGCCAGCAGATTATGCAGAGTTTTGTCAACTCCGCGCTCCACTGGGAATGTGAAGTTCAGCAAAAAATTCCAACTCCACGGCGTTGCGGAGTTTGCCCTGCCACCCACCCCACTTTCTGGCTTACCTGGTCATGCCGGTGATTCCTTGCCCTGCCTGGGCTGTCCTCTCCTCCTGGCGGACTCCAGTTCTTTCCACTCCAGGCTCATCCGACTCCCATGACTATGCATGCGCAAGCATGCGCAACTCTTAGGAAGACTGTGCATGAGTGCGCATGCGCGTTCCTCCCAAAAGTGACGTTGAGCATAGTTGAGTCAGATGCGCCTGGAGTAGAGAGAGGAGACAGCCAAGAGGACAGCCCTGGCAGGGCACGGAGGCACCGGCATGACCAGGTAAGTTTGAGTTGGACGAGCATGGAGTGGAGAGAGGAGACAGCCAGGAGGACAGCCCTGGCAGGGCACGGAAGCACTGGCATGACCAGGTAAGTTTGCAGTTGCCTCAGAGTGGGTGGCAGCAGGGGGGGTGCAGAGCGGAGCAGAATTCCACTGAGTTTTTAGCCAACTCCGTGGAATTCCGTGAAGTGGCCACCTCCGCCCATCCTTAGTCAGAAATTAGTGAAAAGATGCAAAATAAAGGTGAGAAAGGAGCAGAAAGAGGCAGAATAAAGGTCAGAAATTAGCAAAAAGAGGCAAAATAGAGGTTAGAAACTAGCAGATAGAGGCAGAGTAGAGGTCAGAAACAAGCAGAAAGAAGCAGAATAAAGGTCAGAAAGGAGCAGAAAAAGGCAGAATAAAGGTCAGAAGGAGACAGAATATGGGTCAGAAACTAGCAGCAAGAGGCAAAATAAAGCCAGGTCAGAAACTAGCAGAAAGAGGCAAAATAAAGGTCAGGAGCAAGTAGAAAGTGGAAAAATAGCAGGCAGAATGAGCAGAAAGAGGCAAAATAGAGGGCAGGAGTGAGAAGAGGAGATGCAAAAAAACAAGACCAAAATGAACAGAGGAGGCACAAAACTGAAGGCTGCAGAATGGACTGCAGGCAAGCTGAACAGGAGGACCATTACTGGGGGAGATGGGATGAGGACCCGATCCTGTGTGCCCCCTCCTTTTTTACCTCATGCCCACTAACAGACCCACTCATACACTCATACACTCACTCACAGACCCCCATAGAGAATCAGGAACTCACTGACAGACACACTCAGACACTTTTGTCCCCATTAACAGACCCACTCAGAGACATATGCACCCACTCATAGATCCAATCAAAGAGTCATGCACCCACTGACTGACCCACTCAGACACTCACACAACCACTCTTAGACCCACTCAGACAGGAAGCCCCCCACCCTCTGAGACACTCACACATCCAGTCACAGACCCACTCAGATACTCAGGCACTCACATCCCCACTGAGATACTCACATATCTAGTCACAGGTAGGCCTCGGTGGTGAACTTTGCTCAGTTCGTCGAGTTTGTGGAGTTTTTTGCACTCCACACTTCGCAGAGTGCATAAAGCTCTGCTTCGCGATGTGCAGTGGAGTTTTTTCCCTGCTCACGATCATGACCAGTAAGTTTGCGATCGTGAACGGTAAGTTCGAGAGCGTGAGCTGCCGCTCAGATAGAATTTCTACCCGATTGGCAGGAAAACCAGCACAAACTGCAGTTTGCACTGCACTCTGCCACTCGCGGAACTTCATGGAGTGTTTTTTGTAACTACCCGGAGTTCCACGTAGCAAAACTCTGCGAACTACACCCAGGCCTGCTCACAGACCCACTCAGAGATTCATGCACTCAAAGACCCACTAGGAGACTCATGCACTCACTCACAGACCAACTCACAGACCCACTCACACACCCATTCACAGACTCATTTAGACACACACCTATTCATATACCTATTCAGACATTCACACAGCCACTGACAGATCTGTTCTAACACACACTCACAGATTTACTGAGACACTCATGCACTCACTCACTGTCAAAGGTTAGTGGTTATATTTAGGAAATTAATTTAAAAAAGCCTTAGACATTCACTCCAAAACCAAAGTTTACAGGGACGTTATAATTAGGAAACAACAATAGAAAAATGGTGAGTGTGGGCGGTGAGTGGGGGAGTGGCAGTGTCCCTTAACTGCTTGGTGCTACGTAGTGTGTGGGCAATTTCTTTTAATATTTTTAAACTTTACTGGCATTAAGGTTCTGTTATAATTAGTGCAAACATTTCCTTGGAGGGGGAGTGTTGGGGGCATTTTGCAGTCTTACCTTCCACGGAAGCCTGGGCTCAGTCTTCACTCCTTCCTGCCTCGGTCCGACTCGGTAACCAGTACCGTTGAGCGGAGGGCGGGGAAGGGAGAGCCAGGTACTTCCGCTTTGACCGGTTAGCGGTCTAGTTGCGGGAAGCTTGCAGGAATAAAGGGCGCATGGCTCATGGCCGCGTGCGGTGAGTGGGGCAGTGGCAGTGTCCCTTAACTGCTCGGCGCTACGCACTGTCTGGGCAATTTCTTTTAATATTTTTAAACTTTACTGGCATTAAGGTTCTGTTATAATTAGTGCATACATTTCCTTGGAGGGGGAGTGTTGGGGGCATTTTGCAGTCTTACCTTCCCCGGAAGCCTGGGCTCAGTCTTCACTCCTTCCCACCTCGGTCCGACTCGATAACCAGTACCGTTGAGAGGAGGGTGGGGAAGGGAGAGCCAGGCACTTCCGCTTTGACCGGTTAGCGGTCTAGTTCCGGGGAGCTTGCATGAATAAAGGGCGCATGCCTCAGCGGCCGCGCAGCGGGTGTGCGCAGCAGGCGCGCCACCGGCGCGCCAAAGGCAAGCCCGTCTGCGCCCATCCATGCCCGGTCGTGGCCCGGGGCCAGAACGCCTGGTGGTTCTGGAGCAGGGCTACAGTATAGCTCCCATGAACTGCATGCTCTCTGCCCCACAATGGCGGACTTGTGCAGGCACAGCATTGAAGGAGGAAGTAAGAGCTGGGACTGCAGGTACTGCAGGTTTACGTCTAGCGCTGGGAGGGAGGCGAAGGAGGCGTGCTCACTTTTGAATTGCTGCCTACTGAACTGTAGATCACTTAGGAAGCACAGAATGGAGATTCATGACCAGCTTTTAGATGGTCAGGTAGACGTAATGTTTCTCTCTGAGACTTGGCTGGACGATGATTCTGCGCCAGAGATCCTACTGGCACTACCCAGTGGTTACGCAATCACCAGGATTGATAGGAGCACCGGCAGAGGGGGTGGGGTGGCGATCATATTTAAACATACCATCCAATGCTCACTAGAGCTGGTCGCTATTGCAGATAGCGAGGCTAGTCTCTTTACTATCATGGTGGCCATGAACTACATCTTAAAAGGGCTCCTGGTTTACAGACCTCCTGGACCCCCCACCCGCTTCTCTCCTAGCAAGATAGAATGTCTCACTCAATTAGCACTGCGATATGAAAAGCTTTTAGTGCTTGATGACTTTAATATGCATTTTGATGATGCAAAGAATGTGGGGGCGGGGGAGTTATGTCAGGAAATGGCGAACCTTACAGCTTATGCTAAAATCTGATTCCCCCACCCATCAACTGGGCCATTTGCTCGACCCCATTTTCGCTAATTGGTAGGCCATAGAGGTGAACCTACCTCTCCCTGTTTTATGGTCAGACCATTTCCTGGTTCCTTTAGCGATGATGTTGCCGGGGTTAAAGGCACAGGAGAAATCCAAAAGGGAAATAGCATGCCAGAAGTGGGCTGGCTTTTCTCAAGATAAGTTTAACAGTGCTCTCTCGCAAGGTGGGTTGCTGGGGGGCTTAGATGTCGAAAGCGCATGCGAAAAGTTGGATGGCCGCATTTTGGAGGCACTGGACAGCACCGCTCCCTGGTCACAAAAATGCCGGGAAGAGTAAAAAAAACCTGCTCCCTGGTATAACACCGCCTTGAGAACTGCTAAAGCAGACTGTAATCGCCTAGAAAGGCGGTGGAGGAAACACTTCTCGGACCAGGTTAGGAGGGAGTAAAAAAGTCACTCTGAAGAGCTATTATGGGCTCATTAGAAGGGCTAAAGCACCCTACTACCAGGAGAGAATTGGGGCGGCGGAAAACTCATCAAGGGAATTGTTCAGGGTCTACAAAGAAATATCCTCCCTAGAAACAACGGCAGTACCAGTAACTGGCTCAGAGGTGTCGCGCAACCGTGTGGAAGATTTCTTTGCAGATAAGGTGGAGAAAATGTACTCCACCTTCTCGGACTCTGCTCGAGTAAGCCATGAGACTGCGGGAGAAGCAGGGAACGTTCTAGAGATAGAATGCATTGATAGATTTACCGTTCCCCCTCCAGAGCTGTTAACGAAAATCTGTATTAATGTCAAATCGGGCTCTCCAAGAGACCCTGCTTCCTCTAAAGTGCTGGGAGGGAGTATCGCAGCTCTTGAGCCATGTATTAGACACCTCTTGGAGTTAGTGCCAACTAGATGGAAGGAAGCAGTGGTCCTTCCGCTACCCAAGAAACCGCACATCAGCCCAGATCAACTGGAAAATCTGCGTCCAATCTCCTAACTCCCTTACTTCGCAAAGGTTGCGGAGAAAGTGGTAAACACGCAACTTACTGGGCATATTGGGAAATACAATCTCCTGCATCCCACTCAGTCGGGTTTTCAGGCCCTCCACTCGACGGAATCCGCCCTGCCACTTGCCACTGAAACCATTAGGAAATATGTGGACGAGGGACAGACGGCGGCCTTAATCCTGCTGGATTTAAGTGCCGTCTTTGACACTGTTGTCCATCATACCTTGTTGCCGTGTCTTCGGAAAGGAGGGGTGTCTAGCAGTGCATTGAGCTGGATGAAATCCTTCTTGTCTGAGCACAGTTTTCAGGTGAGGCAGAGTTCTCATTATTCCAAAGTCATCAAACTGAAACAAGGGGTGCCACAGGGATCGACCCTGAGCCCAACCCTGTTCAATCTCTATGTCACGCCGTTAACAGAGATTGCAGACGGGTTTGGGATCAGGGTTGTGTCCTATGCCGATGACACTCAACTGTGTGTTTCCCTGACACAAGCACAGGATATGGCAGCCTCCAACTTCGTGGCATGCATTCAAGATCTTGCATCATGGATGACTAATAACTGCCTGAAGTTGAATGGCAATAAGACCGAGGTGCTAGTGGTGGGGAAGGCCCCGTCGGTGTGGTCATTGGCATGGTGGCCCCAGAATCTGGGACCCACCCCCATGCCCTGTGCTCAGGCTAAGAACCTGGGGGTTTGGTTGGATACTAAGCTCTCCTTTGAGTACCATACCAGGCGGGTAGCAGGGGCCTGTTTCGGAGTCTTGAGGGGCCTTCGGAAAACTCTGGACATGCTGCCTACTGCAGCCAGGAAGACCATGGTGCATGCCCTGGTGACATTGCCCCTTGATTATAGTAATATACTGTATCTGGGTGCCACGGCTAAATGCATGCATAGACTCCAAGTCATACAGAACGCAGCAGCTTGGCTGGTTCTTATGCTTCTGAGGAGGGCCTCCTCGAAGATGGTGTTGGTTTCCCTCCACTGGCTGCCGATTAGGGAGAGAGTCCTGTTCAAGGTACTGTGCGTATGCCACCGTATCATTCAGGGGATGGGCCCATCCTACCTGTTTGATTTACTTCCTCTCTACTCCCCAATACGGCAACTAAGATCATGGGGGACAGGGCAGGTGTGTGTCCCTGCCATTAAGAGAGCTAGGATGGGCGGCCGCTCCTTCTGCTTTTTTGCGGCACAGCAATGGAACAAGCTCCCCATGAGCCTCCGGTTGGACGGCTCGGAGGGTACCTTCCGGAAAAATCTGAGAATGTATCTTTTCCCCCCTGGATAGACACGCCTGGGTAGGATAGGTTTAGTTCCGAGGCAGTTTTTTGCACCTCAGCCAGGAGGTAACCCTGGCCGAGTGTAACCAGGCTCTTTACAAATGTGCTTATTATTATAAAACCTTACAAATTCACTGAAGAAACCAAAGGTTACAGGGTAATCAAAGTTAGGAAATCAATTTTTTTTAAAACCTTAGAACTTTACTAAAAAAAGAATAAAGGTTAAAGGGACAAGTTAGGCTCAGATTTTACTCATAATAAACCAGTCAAATTCAGCAGTTATAGTTAGCCGAGCTAACTATGGCTTACGCCCCTGCAGTGCACTGCTTATGACCTCACATATTACATCACTCATGACATGGTAAGTGACATCACTGACGACATCATTGATGACAGCTAAAATGATAAATGAATGTCCTGAGATTAGATTAAAAATATAATAGAAGGGGGCAGGGTTGGGCTAACCTCCCCCCTGGACCATGTGGGCGGCTCTCAGAGGGACCCCTCCCCTGAGGCCAAAATATATATATTTTTAAAGTTGTGATCTGCAGAAGTCCCACAGGACCACAAGAATTGTATAAAGATAATTAATCATCCATCGATGTTTAATTTGATATATTATTATGGGCAAGGGGGCATACAGCTCCTTTTATTTAGTCACAGATTTGGCCCTGGGGACCATATCCCCAATGGTCAAGTATTTCAGAAAAGGGAGGGAGCATGCAGCTGACCCCCCAGAGCCTTTAGAGGCCCTGGCAACCCCATCCCCAGACTGGACTTTTTGATAATAGAGGATGGGGTATGTGGCCCCTCTCCTTGAGCCCAAATGGCCCTGGGCCCCATCCCCTGGGGCCATAGATTAACTAGAGCGGAGGAGGGTGTGCATCCCCTCTACCCAAGCCTTAAGAGGTCCCAGGGGACCCACACCCTGGGGCTGACTCTTTAATTTGTGGCGGGAAGCCCACCCCAGGACACAGTTCTTTTCCCTGCCCACAGGACCGCTGGCATGAAAGAAGTCAGATCCCACTGTAGGGAGCTTGAAGATGTTTCCATACCTGTGCTCTCGAGGGCAGGGACATTGTGATTGCTCCTACCCGGAGGGAGCAAGCAAAATCAGAAGCCAGATGGGGCTGTGGTGGGCCTGGGGCTCACCCCATAACCCCAACATTAAGTTTAGGACCAGGGGATGGTGTCCCTGTGACCCCTTTGGTTTTAGGAGGGTGGGCCATGCACTCCACTCCCCTAATGTTCTATTTTGCCCCAGGAGATGGGTTCCCTGGGGCCTCTTAAGGCTTGGGGAAGGGGGCCATGCACCCTTTACATATAATTAAAGTATGGTGCTGGAGGATGGGGTCCCTGGGGCCCTTTTGGGCTCAGGGAGAGGTCTTATGCCCTGCCCCTTCCCATATAATAAATATGATGGCCCTGGGAGAGGGCGCCCCCAAGGCCAACAGTGGCTTAGGGAGGGGGGCAGAGCAACCCCATGTCTCAATGGGTACCCTGGAGGGTGCCCCAGCAGGTACACTGGCAGGTGATTAGCTGCTGTGTGGGGTTGGCCACAGGGCCTGGTCACAAGCCAGGCTCCAGGTCCAACTCCATGCTGCACACAGCCAAGGCTGTGTGCTGCAGGGATTGACTCCACATAGGTGGGCGGTCAAAGGGCCTGCGGCCAACCCCATGCTACACCTGGCCAAAGGCTGTGCTTGGCAGGGGGTTGCTTGACGGCAAGGGGTTAGCTGCAGGGTCCTTTAATGCCAGTATTTTTTGTTTTCATTTTATCATTACTTTGATAGTGTCTTTGTGTTTTGAGCCTAAATTGATAGTAGGAGGATTTTGATGTGACCACATGGCACATTCCACCTTTATCAGATCCCATCTGTTGCTAATGCTGTTGTAATTTCCTTTAGAGTGGCCTTGATTATCTGGCTCCTGATATTTCACATCAGCTCACATGAACAGTGAATATAAACTAATCAGTGTGCTCTTTATAGCTTTAAAATCCTGTATTTCTTATTATGTTTTTCTTTCTTTCCTACCTTCCTGCTTTGTTTTTTGCCTTCTTTGTTTTGTTGTCTTCTTTCTAGATTTTTGTTTGTAATGTGTCCTTCCTTCTTTTTTTTCCATTTTTCCTTTTATTTTTTCCATCTTTATTTCCTTTTCCTATCTTCATTCCATCCATCCTTTTTTCTTTCTTCTTGTTCTTACTTTTTCCTTCTTCTTTCCCTCTTTCTCCTTATTACATTTTTCTCCTTTTCTTTATTTTTCCTTCTTTCCTACTTCCCTTCATTCCCTCTTTCTCCTTATTACCTTCTTTCTCCTTCTTTCTTTTTCCTTCTTTCCTATTTCCCTTCTTTCCTTCTTTTCCTTCTTTCTTTCCTTCATTCTTCCATTCAATTCCTTTTTCTTTTCCTTCTTCTTCTATCTTTCTTTTTCCTTTTCTTTCTATCCTTCTTTCTTTTGTTCTTTTCCTTCTTTCTTGTATTTTGTTTCTTTTTTCTTCTTTCTTCTTCCTTCTTATTTTCCCCTTCTTTCTTACAGCCTTTTTTTATTTTTTCCTTCTTCTCCTCCTTCTTTCTCTCCTTCCCTTCCTTTTCCCATTTTTCCTTAAATTTTCTTCTTTCCCTTCCCTTCTGAGCAATCCAGCTGTGTGGTTATTACTGGAGGTAGTTGGACCCAAAGGACCCTCAATAGCCAAGGGTACTTCATCCCTCTATCAGTAGTGTGCCAGAACGAGCAGTAGCAGAGTGGTGGAAAAAGGGGACGTGGCCTCCGACAACCTCTCAGCAAACCTGCTGTATGGGACTTACTGGAGGTAACAGGAGGTGTAGTTGGCCCCCAAGGTCATCCTGGGTGCCAATTACCTCTCCTGTTACCTCCAGTAAGTCCCACATAGCCGGATTGCTAAGAGGTCTTCGGAGGCTATGCCCCTTTTCTTCACCACAGTGCAAGTGCGACTACGAGTTATAAAACCATAGATATTCACCTAAGAAAACAAAGGTTACAGGGACATTATAGTTAGGAAATTGAATTCAAAAACCTTAGAAATTCACTGAAAAAAACAAAGGTTACAGGGACGTTATAGATAGGCTTACATTTTACTCACACAAAATCAGTGAAATTCAGCAGTTATACTTACCAGAGCTAACTATAACTTAGTCCCCACAATGCACTGCCTATGACCTCACATATTACATTACTCATGACATGGTCAGTGACATCACTGATGAAATCAACTAATAACATCACAAATAACATCGTTCATGACATCTCAAATTACATCACTTGTGACATCACCAAGTGCGTGTAAGTTGTTTGTAAGTGTTTATGGCTGATAAAGTTATACTGATGTATAACAAAAGTTAACATTGAATACTAGATACAGTTGTACTAAGTTATACTACCTTTAACATATATAATGTGAATGGTAGTGTGACTGTATGCAACCTTGTGTGTATCAGTGTGAGTAGTTGTGTTGTGTACAAGTGGGTGTGGGAATTGCTGTGTGAGTGAGTAAGATGGTGTGTGAGTGGCTGTATGAGTGAGTGAGTGGACGTGAAAGTGGCTTGATAGAGGAGTAAATAGGTATATGAAAACTGAAATAACTCTGTGAATGGGTATATCACTGGTTGTGTGGATGTGTTAGTTGGCGTACAAGAGGTTTAAGGAAATATATATATATATATATAGAGAGAGTTTTTCGTTTTACCAATATCTTTGGCCCTACTCGAGGAATCTTCACAACATTTTCCGAAAACTTCTCATTTTTGGTTCAGCAGCTATGTTGAATGTTTTGGAGTGATCCGTCAAGCTGGGGGCGAGAAATAAGGGTGGTCCCAAAACGCATTTTCCCCATGTTATGTCCATATGGATTTTTCATTTTTTTAACATGACTACAACCCGAACCAATGAACGGAATTACACCAAATTTGGCAGAAAACTAGATTTTGGACCAGAAAGCATACTTTTTGTGAATTGGTGTAAATCTGTTCAAAAGTTACAGAAATATTAGGTTTAAAAAATATAGATATCTGGTAGCCCAAAATCCTACTGAAATCGTACTTAAATGATATTGGCTGCCAACGCTTCAATAAGGAAGTGGTGGCAGTCATCTTGGGACTCAACTTGAAGCCTAGTCCCACAAAAATGTTAAAAAAAAAAGAAGAGGGGGCAGAGTAGAAACACCCCCTAGGTCTCTTCAGGGGTAACACTGGGACCCTGCAGGGCTGCAGAAAGCATTTTTTTTATTTTTGCTGGGATAAGCAGATCAAGCCAAAAATGTTTAAAAAAAGAAGCACAAGCTACCTTTCTTAGATCATTATCGGCCCTTGGGAGGGCCAGGTCCCAGGAGCATTTTTTTATTAATGGAGTGGGGGAGCTTGGGCCCACCTCCTAGGGCAGAACATTGCCCTGGGGACCATCACCTCACCAGGAATTCTTTAACAATGAATGCGTGGTAGGACCATATGGCCTCCCCATACAGCCACTTACACATCAATTGACAGACTAATACAAACATTTCCACAAATTAGTCACTCACCTATACATTCACTGAGACACGCATAATCACTCACCTATACATTCAGTCATGCACCCACTAAATCATCTATATAGGCACTCATACACTCATATATTTTCATAATTCATCAATGCACCTTGGTGTATATATATTTAACAGTCATAAACGTTTTAGAAACACTAATGATTTTATCAGTGAGGTCATTTGCGATGTCATCAGTGATGTCATCATTGATATCACTCACCATGTCATGAGTAATGTGATGTGTGAGATTTTAAAGTGAATTTCTATGTTTTTTTAAGTTGCAATGGTGTTTGCAGAATGGTGGGGAAAAGTGGTTGGCCCTCTGACCAACTCTCTGGAATACCGCTGTGTAAGACTTACAGAAAGTACCAGGAACCCATCTTGGTCCCCAAAGTCCCTTAGCATCCAAAAGAACTTTATTACCCAACTAGTAGTGTGCCAGGAGACACATTTGCAGAGTGGTGGATAAAGGGGGCGTTACCTCTGATGACCTCTTAGGAAACTCACTGTTTGGGACTTGCTGGAGGTAACAGGAGGGGTAGTTGACCCCCAACGACCCTCAATAGCCAAAGGAGATGTCATCCCCTAACTTGTAGTGTGCCAGGAGGCGTGTTTGCAGAGTGGTGGAGAAAGGACATCCTTTATGACTGCACTGGTAGTTCCTGGATGATTCTATGAGAGCAATTGCCAAGTACACACTGTGAATACCAGGTGTTTTTGACAAAGAGTAAAACACATATGTAGCCATATTTTACATAAAGTTTCAGTGAAGCTATTTAGTAAAATACTAATTTCAATTTCCCCTTTGTATTCATTTGATGAAATAACTACATCAAAAATGCATTTTCCTTCTTTGCAGCAACACCAGACATCGAAATGAAATCAGTAGTCACAAATGCAAATGACAAAATGTAAAAGAAATATATAAACATATTTTATACAAAGATTGAGTCTAGCTGTTTAGAAACATAATTGTTTTCCTTTATTTTGATAGCAAATTTAACAAAAACAACAATTTCAAAAAATAACTTTCTACATCAGAACTCATGAATAGAACATAACTACAAAGCACCCATCAAACTACCCATTCTTATCCAAATGCAACAGGAATAAATAAAACTGCTCCAAAAGTGGTACAATGCAATGTGAAAAGACCCACTCTAGACGGACAAAGACAAAGTATTCATGTGGGATGACATCCATGTTCTATCATCTTATAATCTAACATAGAAAACTCCAACCATAAAACCAGCAAAACATTTTCAGAACTTTACAAAACCACAAAATAATTCTTTTTAAAAGACAGAAAATCATTTCACCAAGAAATTAAGGAATATCTTTGGATAATACACTTTTCATCTAAAACAATAGGAACACACCCATTTATATATCTATCTTGCACATTCTTTAAAAGGAGTTCAGAGTGAGCAGATTTGCACAATGCACAATATGTCACAAGGCATTATAAAGAGGTACAAATAAAAAATATTTTTCAGGGACTATGTCGATTCTTTGCTATCTAAAAACATACCAAAGCAACAGTGTAAAAGCAGCAAGAAGGAAACGCAAGGCTAAAGTATTCTGAACTTCAATACTAGCCACAACAACACTGGGGCAGAGAGTCCCTTCAGAGGTCCAAACTCACCTTCCAGGTGTGGCTCCACAGTTTTTCCGAATGGCATCATACTGCATGGATTGTGGAGTTGTAGTGAAGTGCTGGAGAGCAGTTCATAGGAGCCCTTTGCAATGTTGAGAAGAATCACAAATGATGATTTTTTATTTTTGGCCCTTCATAGTTTTTCTATATTAGCAGGTATTTTAATTTCTTACAAAATGGGTATCTAATATCTATCATTTTATTATCTTTTATTTTATGGTAACAATTCTTACATATAACTTGCCATATAGACAAGGCAAAGCGTTTGTCTATAAATAAATATATAGCTACATTTTGAAATGTATTATTATTTACTTTTTCACTTTTTAAATACAAGTCAACAGTCTGTGTTTGAATCTTCTAGTGAGTGTGTCAACAACATATACAAACATACTCATGTTTTTGAGACCATGTTCTCTTAAATTTGGTAATCACTTTCTCAAAACTATCAACTGAAATAGCTATGTCCTGTTCTGCAACTCCTCCTCTTAACAACTCTTCATTTTCCCTGGAATCCTGCTCAGGGTCAAAGAAATGAAACTGCACATCATCACAAACCTTTTCTATGTCTGCCATAGTACCATGCAAAAGTGCTCTATTTTTTTCTCCTAAACATAAAGCAGGAGTTTTCACATAGTACAACCTCCTAATCGTTCACATTGTTGAGTGTTAACCCCTTCAGTGCCCGCCCCTTTCCCCGCCCAGTGCCGGCCGTTGCATTAGCGGGCGGGGTCTATGACGAGCTGGACTCGTCATGGGCACAGCGCCACCGCGGCCCATGACGAGTCCAGCTCGTCATGGGCACTGAAGGGGTTAAAACGTAGTTTGTGTTTTATACTTTGCCATGGAAAGATACATAGGAATTTTCTTAATATAGCAATTTTCTGCTGTCTAATACTATAAGCACCACAATTCCAATTGTATACAGGAGCCTGACTACACCTTTCTTGTACCTCTTCTGCAATAACGTCTTCTATATTTCTAGGTACCATCACCTTTTTTGCTATAGGATGATCATATTTCATTTCATAACATTGTCCTCTTTCATCAATAGCAGGAACTAATCTGTTATCCTGGAGATAGTTTTCTTCATTAAAGAAAGGCTCTGTACTAGCAGTATGTATCCATTCTCCACTAAAAACTATACAAAAGTTACTTCTATTCCCTAATCTTGCGCCACTGCATTACACACGCACATTATGCTTATAGCATGCGCTCTGTTCCTTTGTATGTGAACGCTGGCATAACATATTATTATTTAACCTTGTGTATTCTCGTACACTCCAACTCCTCTTTGAACCACGATTACCACTATCAGTTAGTAGATCGTACTTCAAGGAGGAAAGATGCACTCAACTGGTGTTCTCTATTAAGCTTGAAATAAACCTTCATTTACCTCAAGACGTTTCCAGCATTATATTATTTCTCCCTTTTCAGACACTGAGTTAGTGGCACCAAAATCGTCGGAGCGCATGCTCAGCCCATGATGAGGCCCTTGGCATTCTGACGCCTTCCATCGTAGTATCAAGACACCGTCGCAGACCGGAGACCTGCTGTGCCACCCTGAGAGGCACCCCGGAGTCGGAGCTTGCACCGGCACGTCGTTGGACACACCAGTGGTGGCTGGTGAGCAGTGAAGCCTTGGTGCGCAGGAGCTGCAATTGGGTGCACAGGTGCAGGCAAGCGATGTTGCCGTAGATAATAATGTAATCTCTGGCCTCATTCATATCTCTGTTTCATTTTAATGACTTGCTGGACCACACTCTTTTTCGTGGACCCCAGCATCCCAGACACACGGTTGACGGGAGGTGAACAGTGAGGGCTGGGTGCAGTAGGCCGACACTCTGTCACCTCCTCCCTCTTTTCTTTTGACTTTCCCTCCCCTTCTCCCTTCCACCCACTCGCTCTCTGTCCCATTCTCACTTTCTTCCTTTCATTCTGACTACCTTTCTTTTTCTCTTGGACAGGGCACACATACTTATGATTCTATTCTGTCTTGCAGGTTTTGTACGCTGCTTCCGGAGGAGTCCCACCCACTTATTTCATGTTTTACTGTTGTTTGTTCCAATAAAGTTGCGTTTCCATTTATTTGTGTTATTTTAATAAAAGTTATTTTTTTACGAATAAATAAGTGGATGTATGGGTCTTCTTTTTCTGACAACACTTGCCTGTAGTTTATTGTGAAAATCGGCGGTTCATAGGAGGTTATGAGGGAAACATTTGAAATTTTGCGGTGCACCTACCAAATATAAACCAACAGACTATTACATAAATGAAGCCTAGGTAATTCTACAACTGAAAGGGTTCTATGAGTGTATCACTTTATAACACCATGAGTACTGCCCGTGTGATTACAGAACCAATAAGGCACTGCCTAGGGCCACCGAGGATACAGGGACTGGCGAAGCCCACTCTGCATATTTAAGTAAAGTCCCTGAGGGTGGCGATCCCCGGACTTGAGTTGACCTCGAAGCCCCCTGAACAATTACTAAACAATACCCGGGAGGTGGCGATCCCCTAGGCTGTGAAACATCTCTATGCCCTCCCGCGCCTAATTTACATGTGAGATTAAGGTCCCCAGTGCTGCAAAGACCCTGCAATACAATAATAGGAATGGTCCCAGAACATTACCCACCAAGGGGCTCATTTAAATGACCGGGTGAGACCCCGCTTCATTTTTTTTCTCCATTTTAACCACCCGGAGCCACTTTATTGAAGCGATACAAGGTTTTCCTCCTTTCGTTTCAATGAGGCAAACAAGGATCTGCTATCAAATTCAGATGTTTGGAGCCAATCAGAAAACTCTGGTTCCAGTGATTCTGAGATCTCCCAATTTCCTGGACAAATGAGAGGACGAGGCAATTATGTTCAAAGACCTCCCATACAAGCCTGGTGGCCTCTACAAGCATGGCCTTTTCAACCACCTCCATTTCAACCACCTCCGTTCCAAACTTTTCCTTTCCAAGGATCCGGCTTCCAGGGGCCTTTTTTAGGACAGGACAGAGGACGCAGAGGAAGAAGAATATACAACAGAAATCAGCGTTCGGCACCTCGTTCCGAACAACAGAGACCCCAGGTACAGTGGGATCTCTCACTGGAACAACGAATCACATGGAGTATGTCGGCGCGACGACCAGTACAACCACAACTTGAGTTAATTTGAGTCAGAAAATCCTTAGCCCTTTAGAAACGTCTATACTCAACAAAGGACTAGGTTTTGGTCCTACTTTTATGGGAGATGATTTTAATACCTATCAAGAATTCTTTGCTTTTTTTCGAAAAATCCGTTTGGCTTTCTTTTTTGATAACAAATTGGATACTAGACCAGAAAAATGCAACAATACCGGACTGCGAAATAAGTCTACATTTTTGCCTACGCTACAGCAAGTACCTTCTGAGGTAGCTACTTTTGAAAAAGCAGTTTTACAAACTTTTGTTGCTGAGAAAAAGAAAGCCATCAAGCCATTCTTTAACTTGAACAAAGAGGAAGAACGATGTGTACTTGAATTAGGCTCAGATCCCTCTATTGTTATCAAGCAAGCGGATAAAGGTGGTGCGGCCGTAGTGATGGATACACAAGCATACCGGACTGAATGTTTACGACAACTACATAATACTAAATATTACAGACCCATTATGCGAGATCCCACAACAAGACTATGTAACACCATCCGGACCTTTGTTAAAAAAGCACAGGAAGCTGGATGGATCACTCACAATGAAGCAGAATTTTTGACTCAGACACATCCGAAGATTCTGGCCTTTTACATCCTGCTGAAGATACACAAAAATCAGAGACCCCCTCCTGGTCGGCGTTTTGTTTCTGGTATTGGTTCATTACTTGAACCACTGTCCCAATTCGTCGATTGGTTTCTTCGACCCCTGGTGGCTAAGATGCCATCCTATTTGCAGGACACCAAACATATTCTGTCTTATTTGACCTCGAATCATTTTGACCCAGAGATACATCTCATGGCCTCATTTGATGTGGAAGCACTGTACCCTAATATTCCCCAAGATGAAAAACTTCAGACAATACAACTATTGTTGGAAGACAACCCTCGAGGTTACCAGACGCCGGCGTCTTTTGTGATGAAGTGCGCCAACCTAGTTATTTAAGAGAATTTCTTTTGTTTTGAAGATCAACTTTTTTGGCAAGTGATGGGCACCTCCATGGGCTGTACTAGTGCTCCTAGTATGGCCAATCTCTTCATGCATTGGTTTGAAGACACCCACATCTACCCGGTTGACAATCCCTTCCATAGCAAATTGATGCTGTGGATGCGTTACATTGATGACATCTTAGTTATCTGGGAAGGTGATCTTAATTCGTTAATGGATTTTTCAAGATGGCTCAACACTCTCAACGTACATCTTAATTTCACCTATGAGGCTAGCAATGAGACCTTACCCTTTTTGGATTTAAGATTATATCCGAAGGAATGGATGATATTTACAGAACTATATCAGAAACCCATGGCATGCAATGCAATACTTCAAGTCAAGTTAAGAATACTTTATTCGGTTTAAAAGACAAAAACCATGAAAGCTACAACATCAAATTACAATAACAAGTTACAAACATGAAATATAAAAAGGCGGAGGGTCTAAATTAAAATGCATCAAAACCCAATGTTTTCCTAGATTTAAAAACATTTTTAAAAAAGGTTAAAACTGCGGTAACTGTAAGAACAGTATCCATTCTCTGAAGTTCTAAAAAAAAGCTGGACGACATTTATTAAATTTCCATTCTTTGAGTAGTGGGATAATGTATGACTTACGTGGTATAGTGTAAAATTTACAAAAAAATAGAATATGGATATCTGACTGGGGTGAAGAATCATCACACGGGCATAAAGACAATTTCGGCAACCAAGAGTTCATTGCTGGGAAAGACAAGAGTCTAAAAACGATGGACAATCTAAAACGGGTCAGAATAAAACGATCATAGTTCGACATCGACAAAGTCAAGTATGGCTGCACATTGTTAATAGATAGCAGAGGGAAATGCAAGGATACAGACTTTTTCTTCATTTCCTCTTGCCTTCTATTTTCCATGAGATATTACAGGGATAGCCTAGACAAAAAGTTCCTGGATACACCATCCATTGAAAGGGGGTCTACAAAATATTGTTGGCAACCAATTTTGCCAAAGAATGTTTTGACATAATTTAACCAATCTAAACGACCCACATTTTCCAGTTTTAAAACATCCTGAAGGATGGCCCGATTCATATTACATTTGTTAGTTGTCCAGATCCTATGCCACAAGAGAATAGGTTGAATTCTGATGATGTCAGATATATGAGTTAAGCCAAGTTCAATGTGGCAAATATAGGTCGCGACACTTTGGGGGACTGTCAGGACGTACCTCAAGAACCTATTCTCAGCTTTCTGAATTAAATCAATATTAGTATAACCCCAGAGACCCGAGCCATACATGGCAACCGATGTACATGTAGCATTATAAATAGTTACAATTTCTTTAATTGGTTTCTTTCCCAGTTTTTTAATAAAATTCTTTAAGGCCGTTATGGTTTTTTGGAACAGGAGAGTTCTAGCCTTTACCGCGTGAGACCACGCCCCGGTTTCGTGGAACAGAACACCGAGATAAGGGAAGGTAGAAGTAAATTCCAAGGGAAAATTGTTCAGAAACATTCTTTTTGTGTGCTTACCAGGTTTTTTACCACAATTCATTGAAAAGGTTTTACTACAATTGACCTTTAAATCTAAGCTAGACATAAAAGACTCAAATGATTGTATCAAGTTTTCTAGTGCCACGGGAGTGCGAGCCATTAAAACTGCGTCATCCGCATACAAGAGCACGGGGACAGACCTCCCCCCAACCCTGGGCATGTCCCCGCACTCGCGCAGAAGGTGACGTTCAAGACCATTAATATACACCAGGAATAAAAAGGGTGCCAGGACGCAGCCCTGGCGCACGCCCCGGCCAACCTGGAATCTCCTGGTGCATTGGCCCCCACTGCCATAGCGAACCGAAGCTGTGGCACCTGAATAAAGATCTTTCAAAAAGCAAACAATGGAATCTTCCACACCTATCTCTTTTAAAATTGCCCATAATTTAACGTGAGATACACAATCAAACGCCGATGATAGGTCGACGAACATGAGGTACAGGCGCTCGCCCTTTATCCTCAAATACTTTGATTGTATAATCATTAGGTTTAGGCACTGTTCCACAGTGCCGATATCCTTTTGAAAGCCATATTGTAAGTCACTCATTATTTCGTTTTCAACAGCTCAACTTTGTAGTCTGGCCAGAATAATTCTCCCGAGGATTTTAACAGATGAATCCAATAGGGAGATTGGTCTGTAACAAGCACAGCATTGTCTATCTCCCTTCTTGAAGATAGGTACAATAACCGAGATGAACCAGGACGGATTTAAGCCCCTAGCCAGTGCTGCGTTGAAAAGTTGCACCAGCATGGGACCCCAGAGCTCAATGTTTCCTTTGTATAAGTCAGCCGGGATCCCATCAGGCCCTGCAGCCTTACCGCCCTTCATAGCGTTCAAACCCAGGTTAACTTCCTCAAGGGTTACTACCAATTTTTCTACGCCGTCTCCTGTATAATCCCCTACAACAGGGTCAGTAATATAGGGATTATCTTGCGGGCTGTAAAGACTAGAAAAATGCGCCACCCAATCCTCCTCAGTAATAGCAATCTCGATACGCGCCTTAGTGTTATCGTAAAGGAGAGGAGTATTAACAGCCATCCAGAAAGCGGATGCATTCTTTTGTTGTGAGGCTTCGCATAACGCTTCCAGGGCCTCCTTTTTTATAACCATTTTCCTGTTATTTAAGGCTTCATTATATTTTTTCCTGCAGTTTCTTATTTCAATGGGGTTACGTGGTAATCTATGAATGGCTCTTTTCAAGATAGTTAAAGATCTGGTGCAGGCGTTATCAAACCACCTTCTTTTGCCCTTTATCCTGTCTTTTGCCTCCACCCACAAATTTTTCTTAATAGTGGAGGCTATTATATTAAAATGTTCAATTATCAAATCACTGCTGGAATTATCGTCCAGGCAAGTGACAAAACTGCTAGGGCAAGCATTCAATAGTTTATCTAAGAACCTTTCCGGGACAACCTTGTCCCATTTTAAATTATACCCATTTTGTCTGCCAAGGGACACATCCGGAACTATGTGTGTAAAAAACACATCCTCTTGTCGATCAAGAAAAAGGTTTTCAACCTCCATGATCTGAGGCAAATGATCACTCACTGGCTGGTCCATGATGCTAGACTTAATAAATGTATAGCTGCAGCTATTTGAGGCAATAATGTAGTCAATGGTGGACAGTACACCTCTACCGATAAATGTAGACAGGAAAGTACAGGGTTTTTGGGCGATTTCATTTACAAATCCTAGGTCATGCGTAAACAGTATATCGTTTAGTAAATCCCCAGTCAGAGAATGTTCAAAGTGAGTTAAATTTGATTCCTGCTCTATCGTTAACCCGCATAAACCCTGTTTACCTTTAATACAGAGTTTACAGTTAAAATCCCCCCCCAAACAAACATAACTTCTCTATCGTTTTTGTCTATTTCATGATGTATATCCTCCCTCAGCATTGTTAAGACGCTGGGGATTTCTTTCCTTGAAATGTTATTATAAAAATTAATAATAACAACATTAAGTCCCTTCATATTCCTTAAAATAATTAATTGATAAAAACTTGATTTTGGGGAGAACCAAATTCCATCATATTTAAGCTGGTTAGAAACAAGGGTTAATAGACCACCCTTAGCTCTTCCGTGGGTACCCCCCACTGCCGGGGTAAAAAAACTTCTATACCCATTAATGTTCACCGGGTCTAGGGACCAAGTTTCCTGGAATGCCAGGATGTCATGGCCATCTGTGATAGTACCCCAGGATGGATTATTGATTTTCTCCCTTAGACCGGCCACGTTCCAAAATAGGAATGTGCTGGTTTTCCTAATTACTTTGGTATCCCCATTACTTCGCACACCAAATGCCCTTGCCTCCTCAGATCGATTAAGAGCAGGGGCACCAATAGATCCCCCATCATTTGGATTAGATGTATACGAGACCTTGTGGCTGTTCTTATATCTGACCTTCCTTTTGTTAGAATAGGTCATGCTATGGGTGGTTTGTACGTACTTAGTATTCTCAGTACGGTGTAGTGAGACCTGTTCATTAGTGTTCTCCAGGGTTTTATCATACTTTAACCCTAGACTAATAGACAGGTTATTGCAGTCAACTTTCTTATGTCAATCCACACATTCCAGACCAGAGAAAACATCAAACCGGTTTTGGGTTGGTAGATTATAGGCAGGCAAAACAATGCCTCTGTTTTCCCATGAATAATTATTCAGGCCTCTAGTAGGAAAATGGGGCTGTCTAAGATGATGATTAAATGAGCCACATGGTTGTGCAATGGAAGTCCGACGATGACCATAGTGACTGAGGGCAGGCCTATTAACAGTCTGCCATCTGTCCTCCTGATTAATACAGGATTGAGCTGGTATGTATGGGTAAAAATAATTGAGATAGTGTGTGGAGATAGCTTCCCTACTACTATGGACGTACCAATCCCCAATGTGCCTAACTGCTCTATGATCTTTAAAATTAACAATAATTACGACCCCTTTTTTATCTTTGGGACGTAGCCCTACCCATTCACAATGCCTAACATGCAATATTTCCCCGTTAATATAGGCGGGCAAAGGTCTATTCTTACGTAACCAATAGATGACTTTATTCCGGAGGCCTTGATAATCTTCCCTGATCCCAGTAGGGAGCTCAGGGACGCCAGCTAAAACAATTGCATAAGGAGCAGCTTCCGGAGGGAGGTCCACTATATTATGGGGTTGCCAATCTTTATTATAATTATTACCAGGCCCCTTATCCTTGAGACCCGGATTGCCCGTTTTTTGTGGTGGAACTGATTTTAAATCTAAAGTCAGGTTGTGTATCGTATTATCAGTTACTTTACTTTGTGCAATTTTATTAATTAATAAAGGCGTTGTTGGCATTTTATTCGGTGAAGGACAGGATGGCAATTGTCTAATCTGAATAGATGTTAGAGTAGTAGGATGGCTTGGTAGGCCGGGAATAGTAATTGTCGAGGATTTGGCGGGTAAATTGCTAGAACTAGCAGTTTTTAAACCTGTCACCAAACCAGAAAGTTCAAGGGTGTTATCTGTCAACTTTTTCTCAATACAATCCAAACGCATATTAGTTGTCGAGATAATCTCCAGGAGAGGCTGTATTAAGGATTTTACCACATGATCAACTTTAACCAGGGTATCTCTCTCAGTAGTAGGGAGATGATTAGTCTCAGAAGGGATCCTAAGGAAGGTCATTTGGGCCATCGCATCCCTCAAAATAGGAGTTATAATCTTCTGCAGGTTCTCGGTTAACCATTTTAAAGTTAACCCTTCCATACTTATCTGACGATTAGTCCCTGTAAGTTCCTCATTAAAAGAAATAAGGGGCGAAGCAGGTGAGAAACTAAGAAGATTTGGTGACCCTTCATCAACGCTACTAGCACAGAAGCTCAACAAGGATTCGCAAGCGTTAACAGGCGTATTCAAAGGGGAGTCAGCTACACAAAGATTAGCCGGAGCTTCCCCTGTAAATTCCTCAAAATCAGAATTATGTGATGTAATAGGAACTAATGGTGAATTGTTTGAATTAAACATAGGAAATGACACCATACCCAGTAGCCCCAAGTCGGGGATTTTTCCCGAAAGTAGCTGCGTTGAGGAGCGGCTTTCATGATTGGAAGTTACTAGCCTTTTTTGTACATGCTTCCCCCCATGTCTGCGTTTAACTTTTTTATATTTTCTGGGCGATTTAGCAGAAAGCGGGGCATGCTGTAAAACAGACCTGGAATTAGCTAGGGAACCATCATGCCTTTCATTGTGCACCTGAACAGAGGTCACAATAATGTTATTCACTCCACACGTGATATTACTGACCGTGGGTGTCACCACTGGCGAAGAGGATACTTCTTCGGGCAGCATAATAGGACTCACCTTGCCCAAAGAGGCCCTCCTATTAGTGTTAATCTGGTTGACCTTTTTGATAAGATAATTATCCATGGGGCCCATCCCATACAAGGACTTATCGCCTTTACCCTTAGACATCAGGCCAACTTATTTACCGTCCACTGATACAAATATAGTTCAAGAAAACTCAGAATCAGAAATAACGACGCTCCCACTGGGCCCGCAAAGAGTCAACAGGAGTAGCCCCTTCAGGTAGCGATACAGAACGTACTCACAGGCAACCTCAATTGTAAGTGTCGTGCAATGACAGGGTCTCTGGCCCAGTCCAGGCTCCTCAGGCCTCTGAGGGCCACAGAGGGCCCGCCCTTTGTCCGGGCTTAGTCCGGCGCGTCCCGCTCGCGTACCGCGGAGCGGATGCCGTCAAGACTTATATGGGACGTCGCTAAACTACGGCGGTTGGGCTGGGAGAAGCACAGGTGCAACAGCGCACGGCCTCCTGGGAACCGGAGTCCCGTGCAGTGCCTTCTCCCCGCGTTGATGTCACCCCTCGCGCCAGCAAACGGCGAGCAGAGCCCCTCCTAGGGCAGCAACACAGCGACACAGCAACCAGTGGCAAGGAAGCAGGTGAGTTTCGAAGCGCTGCGGGACCCGCGCCAGCGGGTACCGCGAGGTTTTTCAGCGTTCCTGTAAGTAGGCGGGGAGAAGCACTGGTGCAACAGCGCGCGGCCTCCTGGGAACCGGAGTCCCGTGCAGTGCCTTCTCCCCGCGTTGATGTCACCCCTCGCGCCAGCAAACGGCGATCAGAGCCCCTCCTAGGGCAGCAACACAGCGACACAGCAACCAGTGGCAAGGAAGCAGGTGAGTTTAGAAGCGCTGCTGCTACTTAACTATACCAGTTTCCACCCTTGAGCACTTCGGGACAATCTCCCCTTAGGTCAATTTCTACGGCTGAGGAGAAACTGTATGGAACTTAGCATGTATCACAAACATGCAAAGACATTGAGTACTCATCTCCACGCCCGTCAATATCCAACACGATTAATACATAATGCGAAGAAGAGAGCCAAGAACAATAATCGTGAGTCATTGCTGGAGACATATGTGAAACCATCTACTAATCGGTTGGTGTGTGTTAGCACTTTCAGCCATCTCAGCACCACAGTTAAGAAAGCCATTAATTCCAATTGGCATATCTTGAATAAAGGCAACAAAATGAATGAAAGGCCCCCATTTGCCTTTAAACGCAGTAGGAATCTTGGGAACATACTGGTCCACTCTCGGCCGAGAGTGGCACCAACTATTAATCCAATTCGGACCATCAACACTAATTCAACAGTGCAGGGTCATTACCCTTGTGGCCAGTGTGTGGTCTGCCCCTTGACTACACGCACTTTACAGCTCGACCTGGGTTTAAAAACTCCCTGGGTATTAACCAGTCATACTAACTGTAACTCAGAAGCAGTGATTTATCTTATACAATGCCCCTGCTGGTTATATTACATAGGCATGACAACCCGGAAAGTGAAAACCAGGACGATTGAACACAAGAGCTCAATCAAACGTAAAAAATCCAACACGAAACTCACAAGACATTTTCTCGATGAGGGCCACACGGAGGGAGATCTTAGTTGGATAGTACTGGATAAACCCCATTACCATAGAGATGTGGGACCTATAGAAACTGTGTTGTTTCGCAGAGAACAAAGATGGGTCTTTAGACTGGGGAGTCATTTACATGGTCTGAATGACGATATACCCTGGTGTGCTGTGGGCTCTCAGTAAGACACATGATGATTGATTTACCTTGCGGCTGCATCGTGATTTCATATAGATTTTTCGCTTTTGCATTTTAATTCAGAGTAACACCCAGTACCCCTAATAGTTACGAGAGATAATGGGCCTATTGTATTACAGTGGTATCCTAATTATTTTGATACTTGAAAATAGATCTGCCAGTAACAGTGGTATTATAAAACGCAGCCTTGTTCACATGAACATTCTAAGAATAGAACCCCTGACTTACTATTGGCTTGTTTATTATTCTAGAAATACGGCTGATAGGTTTGTACCTAATTGGTGTGGTTTCCCCGATATGTAAGTGATCCGTTAATGCGCTATGCATGTTTTTCATTCAATGCGCACACGGATGTGTAGATGACTAATATTTGGGATTTCGCCTCGCAATCGAGATTTAGAAATACATAATGGGTGCCGTCTCTGGTATAGCCATCTGATACTATGGTTTCACGTAGTGGACGGCTAAGCCGACTAGTTGTTTATGGAGCGAGGTTACGTGGTTGCCCTGGTTACGCGACGAGTGTACACGTGACTTTTTCGCGGTACGTCCCATATGCATGTCTTCCCTTCCGGGTATTTATTTGTTTACAGAGGACGCTGGCGTGCTCCCGTCTGAGGAATCTATATGAGACAGTGCGTTTAGTTAAGGTAAGCTGATAATAGCCTGCTGATTACTATTCTTTGTGACGTATTCTAGTTGACATTTAGCTCGAATCGTTACTATGATGGCGGCGATAACCATTAACAACCACTTATGAACTCTTTTGAGATTTACGTTCAGCCTGGGTTTTACCGTAATTAACTACCCTTAGTCATTAGTCGGGGCAGCCTGATTACCATTATAGGTTGGATAGTAACTGTAGGTGGTAACAGTTAGGTGAGATTTTATATCCCCTGTTGTAATTCACCTTTTATATTATGAGACAATCGTTTATACTTCTCATTAATTGCAGTACATACTGGGGTCCAACATAATGATACTACTCTGTTATCTAGTTATCATGATGTGGTGGTGTCTGCTCTAGGCCAACTATTATATGCTTATACTGTTTTTCTTAACCTCCTACTAGAGATACAGACATGGTCTGATACCCAGTAGAAGGTTGAGCTGGCATATATAAAACTACATTTAGAGCCCCCTGACAGATCATATTGATCTACGCAACGGCATGATGGTCAAGGAATAGAGGCCTGAGTACCACTTTCATTATTATTATTTTTTCACTTGACATTGCAGAGTGTCTGTGTTTTTTGATCCTGACGAATGCCGCGAACACTTAAGTCATCTTGGCAGAAATATGTTGATCATACAATAGGGTTTATACATTTAACCGTTCATTCACTAGCATTTTAATCACTACCACTTAGGAAGGAGGAATAAAGTTATTACCCCAAAGTAGATAGTTTTTAACACACTAGCTTCACTTTTTTCATTTGCACTCTTTTCCTCCTCACCTATTAGAGTTGGTAGAACAACTACGTGCTCTGCACTCCTGCTCCTTCCCCCTTGGGTTAAGTTGTAGCCCACACAGGGTACCTTGTGGTCCCTGTGTGTTGGAGGAACCCAATGATGAAGCATGTCACCCTCGGGTGAGTGAGGGTTTTCGTCCACAACTATGTTGTGCCCTTCTACTTTCTATCTCTCTTTTCTTCTGATAAATAATTCTTAATAGGCTACCTGCTCCCGCCCTGCAATAGCAAACATAAATGTCCCGCGTATGCACACCCCGGGACATAGTATGATCTGCGCCTGGGAGGTGGTGCTCCATAGGGCCATGATGCATTGGTTACTGCATAACTACAGAATTAGTATAAACGCACTTGCACATGTGTTGTACAGCGACCAGAGTGTAGTGAAGAGACAGAGGAAGCCCAAAATCCCAATAGTTCGATGAGCCGACGACCCTGGGATGTGTAGAAACAGCTTCACGAAGAAAAGGGGTCTTCAGCAGAACGCAAGTAAGATCAAAATATTGGTGAGTGCAGCCTTCTTTTTACCTTCTCCCGCTCGTCACCAAATTTATGTAGTGAAGAGGAAGACAGCTGTGGATCCGATAAGTAATTTTTTTTTGCAGGAACAGAACACAACTTAGACAGCCACCAACAGCAGCACACAGCAAGGCAACCACCTTCTCCAGCACCATGTACAAACTCCCAAAGATACCCCTCATGACAGCCCTACATTCTAACATTACAAACTTACATTCTAGTAGCATTACATACTAACATTCTACTATGACTTACACTGGAATACTACACAGAGCACATGACTTTACAGCAATGAGCTCATGGTTTCATCCACGAGTCTTGAGACCGGTAGGGGTGTGTAGCTCGCTTCCCACTCCCTGTATTATATAAACGCAAACTAACACTACTTCCACAGGTATGCTACAGTACCCAGAGCACATCACTTTCCAGCAATGAGCTCACGGTTTAATCCCAGAGTCTTCAGACCAGTAGGGGTGAGTAGTTTGCTTCCCACTCCCTGTATAGTATAAACGCATACTACCATTACTTACACAGTTATACTACAGCGGCCAGTATGCTACAGCGCCCAGAGCCATCACTTTACAGCAATCAGCTTGGTTTGATCCCTGAGCCTTCACACCGGTAGGCATGAGTACTTCGCTTCCCACTTCCGGTATAGTATAAACGCACGGTAGAGGTCAGTAGTTCGCTTCCCACTCCCTGTATGGTAGAAACACCTACTAACACTACTTGCACAGATATGCTACAAAGCCCAGAGCACATCACTTTACAGCAATGAGCTCATGGTTTAGGCTCTCGGTTTCATACCCGAGTGTAGCAGCATCTCATCTCAGCACCATGTCACTCTGAGCAACAACGAACTTTCAGACCGGTAGGAGCGACTGCTACTCTTTGCACTGCCCCACAGAGGTTACAGTGCTCCTATCCTCCTGTTCCCTACTCTTTTTGCCCTTTTTTCCCCTTACTCGTTTCAACGGAATCACAAAATGGCTGCCAACACTTCCCAGTTGCAACAGCTCGCAGCCAATAAACAGCAAGCTCCTGCTCGTAACGCCTCAGCCAATCAGATGACAGAATTCCCAAATATCGATATCTGCAAATTTCAATATTTCTCCAAACTACTGAACGGATTCACACCAAATAAACAAATGCTTTCTAGACCAGGACCCTTCTCCCTGCCAAATTTGGGGTAAATACCGTTCACCCGTTCGACCTGTAGCCGTGTCTAAAGTTTCCTATGGAAATGGCATTGAGAAAACACGTTTTGGGACCCCCCTTTTTTCTTGGTCCTCCCTTGACGAATCACCCCCAAACTTTCAACATAGGAGCTGATATGAAGAAAGAATTAGTTTGGAAAATTTCATGAAGATTTATCAAACGACGCCAAACTTATAAGCAAAACAAAAAATGCTCTTCCTATGGAAACTTGGTCCTAACTATAACTACCTACTGGCGATATGGTAAAATTAACATTAACAAAGATACTGATCCATATTGTTGTCTTACAGGCAAGCAGGCCACCTATTTCCTACCTAATTCATACCCAACACAGATTTGCATATTTGTAAAAGTGCCTCTTCACTTTCTGACTTCTCCCACACTCTGTGTAATGACTTCAATAGCGTCAGCAGTCACAAAAGGCACATTCAGTCTCCACAAATTAATATAATGGAATGCCAAATTATTTATTGCTTCTTTGTGCACAACACATTTAGTTTTTACAATATGTACCAGATGTAATTTAATGTAATATACATTCAAATATTGTAATTCATTCAGAATTTTGGTCTTCATAATAATAAACAAACAGAGCACTTATCCACATTGTTCAAACTGTGGGACATATTTACAAGCCACATTAACCACTGGAGCATCACTTTTTTGAAGCACCCGTGGCGTAGCACCATTTTCTATATTTACAAAGTGGCGCTAATCCACTTAACATGGGTTAACACCACCTTGCAAATATGCCTTTTCTGCTGCAGTCCTCTGTAGCAAAGGGGCATGCAATGGGTGTTGCTGTCGGCGTTCCACTGTAACACCCATTGCTTTTTGGTGCTGACACAGATTTACAGGGCTGAGGCAGCACCATAAATAGCGCCATTCTATCACCATGGATAACCAGGCGTTAAAATGACAATTCGAGGAGAAATTAATTTCTCCTCATTTTTTGCTCTTTCTATGTGTGCTGCATTCTGTAGCAAACAGAGAAAGAGAAAATCATCATGAATGATTGTTTATGTGCAGGAAGGTGTTCCTTCCTGCACATACACAATCGCCCTTGCAGCACAGGCACCCTTGTATCATGGCGGCAGGGAGCCTGCTCTGGTGCTAGGATGCTTTTTTTGCCTCAACGCTAGGGGACACTCAGGGGTGCGCTGTATTCCTGTGAATACAGCACATACCTGCATTTTAAAAATGTTGGAGCACGACGCTGATGATTTTGGCATAGCTCAGCGCGCCAATTTTGTTTTGTAAATATGCCCCGTGTGTGGCACTAAATCATCAAAATCGTTTTATCATGAAAAAACAATGAATTCATAAATAGACAACACTAATAAATTTCAATGAAGTAGTAGCACAATTTTATGAGTTGAGATTTTAATTTGGTTCATTTTAAAAATGGGAAGTTTTAGAAAACATTTTGCAAATTTGAAAAACATCAATGGCAATAGCCCATAATAATCAAAGCAGACCTGGGTTGCATTATAAATCTTGTGTTAAACATACTTCCTTCCTTCCTTATTCAGCGCTCTTTAAGCAGCTTCAATACAATTTACAAGCATGTGTTTTCACACCTGCATCTGCCATTTGAATGCTACCTGGAATATATAAACGCTTCAAAGTAATGATGATAATAATCCAGTACATTTTATAGTACTACAAAATGTACTACAGAGTGTTATTCACACACTAAATGCAGCGTTTAGGCCACTGCAAATTCCTATACTTATATGTGGAGAGTTCTCCACCCCAACTGTGGAGTCTCCACACATGTAAGTATACATTTTAGTTGTCAAAATGGGAATGACTGGAGGAAGTGAGTGGAGAAAGAGAAATACTTACTCTAAAATTGGAGAGGAGTACGGAGGAGTAAAAGAGGTTTAGGTAGAGGTAGGAAGGGGTTTAGGGTGGGACATCATCACCACCCACAGCAGCCAATTGCTATACTACGGCGTTGGAGATATGTAACTTACAATTTTGAAGTAAATTTACACTCTGAGTTGGTGAATACCAACAAGTAGTGAATTTACTTCAAATTATAAAGTACTCAAAGTGTACTCTTACTCCAAAATGCATATTACTCAAAGTGTAGATTACTTTTATGACTCATGCCATTAGTTCATCGATTTTTAACCTGGGGACTGTTGGGAGTCCACTATGCCTCTGTAGATGGTTCAGGGCTGTTGGAAAATTATATAATATTAACAGATTAATAAAGTGCACATAAATAAAGAAGCAAAATGTGAGATGATAATTTTCAAATGTTCTGTAAATGTGTAGGAATTTGAAATTGGAGGCTAAAAAGGAAGTTTGAGTCCTAAGATTGTTTCATGAAGCAGTGCAAGAGCATCAAATAAAATATAGTATGAATGATGGGTGGCCTCAGTTTAATTTAGCAAAGCTCCTACCCACCTGTTCAAGTTACAATTTAGATTTTTCCGATATGTTTGTTTGTGACTTAAATACAATAGGTCCCCTTTTGTGTATTTGTTTGATGACTGCTTGTTTCTGTATTTTTGTGTGTTGTTTTGCAGCTACATTAATCAAAATTGCTTAGTCTGGAGCCGCCAGCTTCCAGTAATGACTCAGTGGGGGTCCTCCAATTCCAATGATGATTCAGTGGGGGTTCCCGGGTCCCAATCGTGATTGAATGGTGATCAACAAAAGTCAAAACCACTGCCTTAGATTATACAAATTCATGAGCATGCTACCAAAGAAATGTTTGACTGAAACTGCTGTGCCTGTTCTTGAAATGCCAACTTTGGCTCCAGCTACCCATTACACATTGGATAGCTCTAGTACTCTAAAGTGATGTATTTACTAAATGTGGTAAAGAACTCCTCTTCGAAACCACGTCTAAGAGGGTTATATAAAGTGCTTCAAGCAAGTAGGGAAATTTTAAAGTGCAATTTCCCCTGACTTAGTTTGTTAAAGCATTCTACAGAGGCCAGGAGAGTAATGTAAAGTGCTACAAGCAGGTAGGAGGGTTAGTAAGTGTTTTTAGGGTGTTACCTAAGTGCTGAAAATAACATGTATGACCTCCCCATCGTTAGTCTTCATTCCTCAACTTTTATTAGTATGTGATGGCTGGTGACCCAAACAGTGGTGCTAATCCCACTTGCAGGCTCTAGGTCAATTATTGTCATGCCTCTTGGTATACGTATAAAAATTAAAGTGATTGCTGGTAGTTAGTGCATGCAGTGTCTTAGCCCGCCCCTAACATTTATTAGGCTAGAGACTGCTCAATAAGTGCCAATCTAATTATGTGTGTGAACTTTGCCTTTCTTGCTAAATTGGTTGCATCTGTTTTGGTGAAACACAAATCTGAGGCCTCCTTGCAAGTTCTCAATCACTTGACCTTAACGATTGGGCGGGACAAAAGTTGGCAATCCTCAACCAGGGTAGGGCAGCAACAGAACAAATACAACCACAATCCTTTTCTGTATGAGCATAAACTGCAGGAGGCATTTTTCCCCCTTATTCTTAAAGCTAAGAACCACATTCAAAGTATTTTCTTGTGTGCCTGAACTGACAATGCTTCACGTAGATGGGACTGGGCTTTCCCTAGAATATGTTGTGTCCAATGCCGCGGTGATGGGTTTGAACTGAGATGTTCCCATATCCATTTCAGACAAGACATTCAGATCTGTACCTGCCGCTCCACTGCTTTTTTCCCAGCTGATATTGGAATTGAGGGTAAATGTAGGCTTTCAGCTTGTATCCTCAGGCTGCCGATTGCTTGCTCCAGCTGGAGACACTATGGTGAATGTTGTTCCTTAAAGATCGGTCCCAAGTGATGTTTGCGTGAGTTTTCTGGAGCTCTTGAAATTCTGATGTAAAACTTAAAGGGATCCCCCTGGAGCTCCAATTCAGGCCTCCCAAGGACTAGCTCCAGTCTTCTGGCTTGCAGAGGGGCTAGCATCACTAATTTGTAGGCTTTAGTCTGTACTGCTGTTATAAAACTGTTCAACGCGCCCTTACAGGTCAATTGGCCGTAACTGATTGTCAGGGTAAGTTTCGCTCTCAAGACTATTAGCATTGGATCAGCTGTTGGACTTAACAGCCGTTACCACAGTTGCCTGAATGAGCTGATGGTTTGGTCTGCCTTTCCCCTTAGGTGTTTTAAATGTGTGCCAGCATTTGCATTCTCATAAAACCATACCCTGAGGTAATTATAAGCTATGGTTGTCCCAATTTGATAATCTGCCAGTGCTCAAGCTTCTTTTTTGGGTATTTACCAAACACAATTATTTTGGTTTTACCTTCATTGACTAGCAGGTGGTTTTCCTGGTTGAAGGCATGGAGTCCATTGAGGACTCTCTGGATGCCCACCCTTTTGTGATCCTTTATTACTGTGTCACCTGCATATTGTAGGATTGAGAACTTCACCTTCGCCAACTTTGGAGCAACTAGACTGCCTGCTTGCACGGCCACCCACAGATCTGTGGTGTATAGATTGAAGAGTAAGGGGGCCAAAACACAGCCCTGCTTAAGCCCATTGTTATGGACCTGTCTAGATGTTACTGTGGTAGGGCTTGTTTTAACCCGTACCCATGTTTCCTCATATGGGGATATAATAGCCTTCAGGAGCTTGGGCGGGATATCCTAGGATGATAATGTCCACCAAAGTCTTCCTTGGTCCATCCTATCGAATGCCGTGCTATAGTCTATAAAAGAGCATTACAAGGACGGTTTGTCTTTTATAACCACTGATGAATTGGGAGGATTTATTTTTCTTTTGCCCATGAATCCAACTCCTTTAGTAAAATAGTAATTAGTTGGATTCGCTAGTTCTCCTTTTTTGCATATGGGGAGGAAGATTGAACATCTCCAGGTCTACGTTGTCATTGTCAGATAAGCCTGTTCAAATAGTGGGGTCAGAATCGGAGTGAAAAATGCCAGGGCCGTTTTGAATACTGGAGCTGGGATCCGGTTGGGACCTGGAGCACCATCAGTCCTCATTTTTTAAATAACTTTGTGACTTCGCCCTCAGTAATTTGAGTGCCTTTGGTGTTGAGGGCAGCTGCTCCCTCGTTGCTGGAATCGGGATAGATGGCTTCACTTTCTGGCATTTGAATGCCTTCGATGTTATGACTAACCTCTCTTTGGGTCTACTTTCATCAATGGGACTCTCCGCAGGTTCTTTAGTGTAAAGCTGTTTAACGTGTCTTTCACAGTCTTTTTTGGCTACTCCATTCTTCTTTGACCAACCTTGATTTTCTAGCAGATTTATATACCTCCAAATGCTGGTGTTGTTCTTTTCTTTCAGCATGGAAAACAATTTTAACCATTTCCCTTCCATGTAGTCCCTTTCGTGGCCCAATGAAAGATGTGATTTTGTTTTATTGTACTAATTACCATACATTGACATACAGCATCATTTTGCTGCAAAGGAAAAATGACATGTCATTTTCACACTACATCTTACATTGCTCTACTAAATCCTCTACTCTAGTTCACGTTAAATGCCCATGTTTATTACTTCTATGAATGAACATACAGCCTAGCATAAACCATATATTAAGATCAATAGTATGAAATATGTTGTTTGTGACCATTATGGAGGCAGTGAGAGAGTCTCAGGATCTACGTAAGTCTTCACCCCTTGCGAGTCATTGCCTCTCCCTCACTCAGTGATGAAACCCATTATTTCCTCAGACTTGGTTTGATGCTGATGGAGTACACTCTTGCTTCTGAATGAAAGCCTTTCAGTGTTTCTATATGAATTATTTAAGGCAGAGAATTTCTGAAAAGTAAAGTTACTCTGAAGATCAATATTGATCATGAAAAGTACAGGCAATGTAAAGCTCCAGTTTAATTATGAAATCTTGTGCTGTGAAAGACTGCACACTCCCAAGTATACTTTGGTCTCAGTGGAGACCAACACCAGAATACTAAAATAGATGTAGTACCTAGGGGTCTAACTAGGAACTAACACTGTTAAACTATAATAGCTGTCTCATCTAGGCACAAAGTGCGTCGATCCACATATTTTCTAATAGGCTGCAGGAGCTGATGGTTTGCTGCAAAAGAAGATCACCCTTGTTTTTTCATGAAGGTATTTGACAGTTAAAGTTTGGAGCATTTAACGCAGTGCATTAGAAAATCCGGAATGCTTGTGATGCTGATTTTGATACTGATATGATGCTAACTTTAAATTGAGAAACATATGTGATACTTCAAACTGAGAAGCCATATGACATAGTGTGAAGTGAAAGGCAGTAAGAACACACTGGGCTCTCATTTCAGAACGCCTGAATACTGTAAATTCTAAAGCTGACATTTCTGAATGTAAACATATAATTTTTATAAAACAAATAGCATTCATGGCTCTTTACTGACAAAAGAGTGTTTGTGTGTTAGAGACACAGCTGAGTCACAAGCTCATCAGGGAGTACTAAAGTCAAAATGAGGCCATGTAAACTTTGACTAAAACCAAGACTATAATAGAAATATTGGCGATAAAGATAATTGAGCACATGACATGGCAAATGTGGATGTTCCAAAATTGAGAATACACCGATTATCACAAATGGACAGAGATTCCACATGGCCATACTTTAGCTGTACAGAAATGACTAGATTGTCTACCGGTACTGCAGCTGTGATAAAATCATGAAAAGAGCAGGAGTTAGAAACTTTTGCAGTATCATTAAGGGTTTATAAATGCCCAGTGTGTGGAGACTTGCTTTGCAATAGATGAATGCTTTAAGTTAGGTGCTGTCCATCTGACTGAGTCATATTTACTTCTGCCACGGTTTGGCTATCCTTGTCTAACAGAAAGTGCAAAGCCCTACGGCCTTCAGTATTTGCCCACCTACATAAAAATAGACTAATGTTCAGTGAAACAGGCTAAAGAACTATTACTCCCAGTTATGAAAACTATGTAAAATATTTAGATTGACAACCACCCAGTGCAATAACTAATTTAACTTGTGGAATTTGGGAGCATGGTCTGGACGTCATGAAGTGAGGACAAAGCTCATCCAGGTCTCTGTAATGAACTTCACTTATGCTGTGGTGTTGCCGGACTCTCAATAACTGACTGCTTCTTCAGAGGAAGCCGGCGGTGAGCTAGAGTGCAGTGAGTCCCAAAATGGACTGTCTTCAGCCATGGCTAGCCTTGGAAGACCATGAAGCGGCCCACGGGTGGAGCAAAAAGATTGTGAACGGCTGCAGCTGGTGTGAGGAGATGTGTGGGGCATGAAGCAAGCCTGCCTTGTGGGTCACTGCAGGCAACTGTGGATAGTGCAGCATAGCAGGCTGGAGACAAAATAAAAAATGATGGAGGGTGATCCCCCTTGAGGTGGCCTGGTAAAAACAATGAACAGCAGATTGAGAGAGCAAAGTGTGACCCCGGTGATGAATGCTAGCTCCCCCACAATTTGAAGACTTGGAGGAGAGGCTGCTGGTAGAAATGGTATTACCCACATTCAATGTGCCTCAAACTTGTTATGATTGCAACCAGGTCATGCTGAAAGAACTTGAGAAGCTGGGGGCCTGTGATGATCATTTTTGGCCTCTCTCACTAAAGGGAAATAAAGGGGCAAATAACAATTAAAGACTCCTGCTGAACTATATAACCCAGTGAAGAGGATGCACAGGAAGGTCTAGTCTGACTGCCATGTGTAGTGACATCATGAGGTATGAAAACTGATCAAAGTACTCACTGAGAGTGGCACCAAGTGTGGCACCAATCCAGCAGGATTGCAACTGTGTCACCCCACGTGTTAAAGCCCAGCCTCTGGGCAGTAAACCATGTGGAGGTTAGGTAGCTCTCCCCTTCTTTTGACTTCACTGTACTGTTGAGGAGACATAGCTTTTCCTAACAGAGGAAGCACAGCAAGAGAGAGGGGTGACTTGGGTGCCAATCCTGGTGTCAGAATCAGGAGACATTCCAAGCTATGGAATGACTCAGAAGAGAAGCAACATGAAGCTATGGTCATATCGGGTGGCCCTGCATTGCCACAATTGTGCATCAAGATAGATGCAATACTTGCAGCCATGCCTCCACTAGAGACTGGCTGGAACTTCAAATTGACAACTAATAGTATTGAAAGATAATCATAGGAAGATGACAGACCATGTCATAAAATCAAAGAAGAAGGAAGACTATATGAAAGATCCAGCTGACTGCAGAGGAACTGTGCAGGCAGATCACAGGCTTAACTGAATGAATGAAGAGCTGATGACTCAGAGGGGGAAATCCAAAAGGAACAATACCAGTATAGTAGGTCTTCCAAAAAGAGTAGAAGGCAAAAGCATGATCACTTTCCATGGTCCCTGGATACAGCACATTGTAGTACAAGATGGGTTCACACAGTACTTTGCCATAGAAATGTTGCATCTGGTCATTGCAAGACCTCAATCCCCCATTGCTCCCAGCAACCTGTTGTGGCCAAATTTCTCCACTTTAGAAACATAACCTAATACTACAGCAAGCATGGTAATGATCACATCATGGTCAAAAATAGTAGCATCATGATTTTTACTGCACAGCCACATACCACCGACAGATGTTCTTTCACTGAAGCAAAGAAGAGACTGCAAAAAATGGGAGTCAAATAAGCCTTGCTCTTCCCAGCAATGTTTAAAGTCATGGTGAGGGAATTAATCTTTTTACCAGACCCATAAATTGCGTGGGACTGGGAAGAGAAACACAACCTGAGTAGGGACAATGTGTTGAACAATTGGGTGTCCAGAAACAGACACATGAAGAGTCTGAGAAGAGTGCACCCCACTCACCATCTCACTCAACTGGAAAGAGAAATGGCAGCTGCAGGAACAGAAAATCTAAGAGAAGATCCTTTGACTGATGGCTCCGAAGCTTTGACAGACGGTGGTCACACCACATATACATAACAATCAAAATACACGCCGAAGGCAACATGAAAATGCGCTAAATGCCTGTGGAGATGTCCTATGTAATGAATCCTCCAGGGCATTGATGATGTAATTAGAATGGTAATTCTGTGGGGTTCTAAGAAACAGTAGTTGCTGTTGGCACTCTGCTTGAGGTTACTGCATGAAGAAGACATACCTGAAATAAAGAAATTGGAAAAAAACTTCAATTGACTTCGCAGTTACTGCAGATTTTGGCAACGAGCGACTCACTAAGCTGCGCAGGGGGCATCTACTAGTCACTAACCTCCACCCCTGGAAAAACACTGTAACCTGGAACAGTGCTGAGAAAAAGCTATGCTTCAAATCGTGAGATTCTCTGCATATTACCCTGTGGGCATAAGTACCCTGGACTGTATTTAAGGGCTGGAAAAAAGAAAACTGCAACTGGGTTGGAGTTGCCCTAAATTGAGGGACTGGAGTTACCCATATTTGTATTTATGGCAGACTATTCAATATTGACCGTCTGAGTCTGATCACGAGTCCCTGGACCTTGGGATTGCCTTGTTACCCTCATTTTGACCCTTTTTGATGCCTAATAACTGAAACACACTGCTGCTTGACTGCAGCCCTGCAGGCTGCCTCAAGCACTCGAATGTGCTCACGCGGCCTTCATTTCAACTGCTCGAGCGCCAGCCTGCAAGCTTCCTTCACATTGCGGCTGCGGCTTTTATCCCGAGCAGGCCGTGATTCACCACTGTCAGGCTTTCTGTGTTGTGTCAGCACCTTTTATTTTGGCAGTCATTTATCTGCTCATAGCTGCACTACCTTTCTCTTAGCAGCTCAAAAAGGGGCGCTCGTGCCTGCTGCCTTTAATTGTTCACTGCTGCTCGTGCATTCTTCACCAAGCAAAACGTGAGCGCTCGCATGCTTCACTGTAGCTGTAAGCAGGCTTACATCAATCTGCCATCTCTTTTGCGATCTCTGTTTCTTGTATCCTGATTCCAGCAGCTGCTTCATCCATCATATCTACAGCAACCTCTTCACATTCATTTGTTGTCACTCTTACATAGATATAGAAAGAGGACTAAGCACACAGAAGAGTACAGAGGAATACAAATTGCATAAAAGGAGTACTACAGATTGCATAGAAAGAAGACTGAGGATCATATTTTTGGAACAGTTTGAACTTGAACATCTGTATTTCAATTTATGATTGAGGGGATTATTATTATTTTAGGTAACTGTTTTAACTTGTTATTTTAATTTATAGTTTCAATTTTTTATGGTGGTTCATTATATTACTTTGTTGTCATTTCTGTAAAGAAAAAAAAAGAAATGGTAAAACAAAGTATGGCTGCTCCTCCAAATTTTTTACCGCTCCCTGGGGAACCTGTCATTCCATGGAAGAGATGGAAAAATATTTTTTTCACCTACATGCTATCCATTGGTGAAGATAAGTAGGGTCCCTTAAGAAGGCAAGTGATATTACTTCATCATTTAGGGGTGGAGGGATGCAGGATTTATAATAATCTACCGGAAGTGTCTTTGGGAATGGGAGATGGACAGCCTATAAATGTAAGTGAAATGTCTATTCAAATGTAAGAAAAATACTTCACACCAACAGTGAGCATAGTTTTTGAGAGACACACATTTTTCTCAAGAAAACAGGGTCAAGATGAAGATGTTATAAGTTATGTTGCTGCGTTGCGTGGGTTAGCAGTAAATTGGTTAAATTGAATCCTAAACCCAAACCTACACAAGCAATGGAAAGCAGAGTGAATGAAAAGAGGAAGATAATGTGTTACCTGTGTGGGGCTCCGGGGCACATTGCTTCCAGTTTTGCATCTGCTGCAAGAAGCATGACATGTAGGGCATATGGAAAGAAATGTCACCTAGCAAAGGTCTGCAGATCAAAGGGGAGGGTGCAACAGTCTAGTGTAAAGGTAGTAGAGGTACTTGACAAAATACAACATGAAATTATATCAACTATAAATGAGGTTGAATGTTCTACGGTACAAGAACCGGTACAAGAAAATTGTAGTTCGCAAGGAGTAAAAATGGAGAGCTCTGAAACATTAGAAAAACCTCAATTCACCATTTTCTTGGACCCTGCAAAGGTTACAGTGTTCGCAGATTCAGGAAGTCTTTTTACCTTGATTTCCAAAGAAACTTATGTGAATGTTGTCAAGGAGAAGGTTGAGCATATGTTGCCAGCGGATGGGAAAGCAGTGGGGTATGGCAGAAGGAGAATCAATATCATTGGTTTAAGGTGGATAAATATATGTTTTAAGAATAACAGTGTGCATGGGAGTATTTATGTGACTGAGGAGGGATCAAAACTTTTGGGGTGGCATCATCAACATGATTTAAACATTATTTTGGACCCAAATGCTAATGAACCTGTGATGACTGTAGAACCTGGGAATATGAGTCTTCTGCCCAAACATGATGCTGATACAAAATGGGGAGAAGAGTTAGTTCAATCTTTTCCAAATGTATTTAACTGACAAATTGGGTAAGCTGGAAAGTTTATCTCACAAGATAATATTGAAGAAAAATGTGGTCCCGGTAGTCCATAAAGTAAGACTCATACCTTTTCTTATGAGGGTACCACTTCAGCAAAAAATAATTGAGCCAATAGAATCACCGGAGTGGCTTGCTCCTATTGTGATTGCCCCAAAAGGGGCTAATAAGATTTGTCTCTGCATTGATCTGTGTGATTTAAATAAGAATATTTGGGTAGGCCATTATCAAATATTACAGAGATGTTGAGCGTGATGGGGGTGGAAACGTATTCAGCATTCTTGACATGTCAGCAGCCTATCACCAGGGGAACTTGCATTCAGAGTCTAGGCCTCTAACTTCTTTTTTAACTCCTCTTGGTGTATATTGTTATTGGCGCATCCCGTTTGGCTTAAAATCAGCCTATGCAGAAACATTTCAAGGTATGCAAAATGTGTTGTGTTTTCAAGACGATGTATTGGTGGTGTGAAAAACCGAGTATGAACATGATGACTTTCTAAAGGAGGTATTAAAGAGAATGGCAAGATATGGTCTGACTGTAGAGAGGGGAAAATGTCAGTTGTAAAGGAAGCAGGTATCTTATCTAGGTCACGAGATCTCAACAAAAGGCATTAAACCTACAAAAAGTATTGTGAAAGCCATTGTAGACTGCACCATGACCTGAGGACAAGGAACAATTGAAGTCTTTCTTAGGGCTCGATGAATACTGTTCCAAATTCATTTCTAACTTTGCTGATGTGGTTGAACCCATGAGGATCTTACTGAAAAAAGGAGTGGAGTATGTATGGGGAATTCATTGTGATGCTGTATTTGCTACTATGAAACAGTCTCTTGCCACTGCACCTACATTGGGGTATTTCGATGTCACTATGAAAACTACTGTGACAACTGATGACAGAAATGTGGGTTTAGGTGCTGTTTTGACATAGAAAGTGCATGATGAGGGGAAGATTATTGGTTTTGCCTCAAAGAGGTTGCAAGGGGCTGAATTGTCTTATATCAAAGGGGGACACTGTTCCAAGAGTCAGGTGTGAATTATCACCCACTTGTCAGGAGGCGAGAGTAAGAGGGTTTTGAGAAAAAGAAGAAAGAGAGAGAGGCAAATATGCATCCCCGGAATCAAGGAACTAGTCCTGAAGGAGAGGGTAAGGTCTTGCCTCTTTTTTAAGCCCTCACACTTCCCAAACGATGTCATGTTTCATCACTGGGCTTATGCTCCTCGTGGGCAGGAGCTGCAACACCCGACGGGACACCTATTGAAAGGGTCACTTTCACAGAGGTTTTTTTAAGAGAAAAGGTGACAAGTGAGTGTGGGTATGCGGGCTAGATCCAGTGGTGGAGGGAGTGAAGTGTGTGCTGTGTGAATATAAAAATTAAAAATACCTAAGGGTATCCACAGGGAGACTTTTAATGATGTGGTACCCTTGGTAGGGTAAAAACCCACAAAGGTTGGTGGGTAACTATGGGGCTTAATGTGCCCAAGTAACTGTTACAAGGCCGACATGTTTCACGCCTAGTGTGTCCACAGCAGTATCAGTGGTGTATCTTCAGGACCTAAATGCGGTGAGGTGGTGCACGTGAGAGGTGGGGTTCCAAAGAGAACGGTAACCCACTACAGTATACAGTACTAAAGGGTTAACCACAAGGCCAGTGCTATTGCTAAAGTGGTTGAAATCTTATCGGGGATGACAAAGAAAAGGGGGGGGAAGGAAGTTAGATACTATCAATAATATTATGTGTCAGCGAGGGTATGCACGTAAACTGATAGTTAATATAATGTACAGTGTGTCAACAAATCATGAGCGAAACAAAACTGACCTCAGTAGGCGTTTAAAAAGATACCAACAGTTATGTTATGTCCAGCTACTTTAGTGGGTTACCGTTCTCTTTGCTAACAAAAGAGGCAAGACCTTACCCTCCCCTTCGGGACTAGTTCCTTGATACCGGGGATGCACATTTACCTCTCTCTTTCTTCTTTTTCTCAAAACCCTCTTTTACTCTTACTCTCTCCTCCTGACGAGTGGGTGATAATTCACACCCGACTCTTGGAACAGTGTCCACCTTTGATATACGACTATTTACGGAGCACGGACACTGGACCATAATCGGCTCCCGGTCCCCCCTTCTCCTTTTTTTGACTTAGCTGAATTGTCTTTTTCAGCCATCAAGAAGGAGGCAGTGGCTTGTTGTTGGGGGTTGAACCATTTTAGATACTATCTTTGGGGGTTTTCACTTTACACTTACGACCAATCAGAAGCCATTATTACATATATTCAAGTGTGTTAGGGGACTTGAAGGTAGTGTAACTCCCCGTATTTCCAGATGGTTGTTATCTGTGACTGAGAAAACACAAGAAGATGATGGACGGAGCGCTGACATTTTTCAGACACTCACCACCAATTACAGATTTGGGTTGAATCCATCATCATTGTTTAGCTCACTTCGTCACCTCAGTTCAGACCCAGCTATATGCAAATCAGTCTTGGCCCTGACTAAATTGGATTTAGTCATCCTCTCTATTACTTAAAACCAGATGGAACCTTTTAAGGGAATCAATATCTGAAGTAGATGCAGTATACAACTCCTCAAAGTGCTTCAGCAATGCCTCAGGTTGTATATGTGACTCCTCTACCTTTATAGGCTCTCCATTATCCTGGGCAAGGAATGCCCAAATCCTTTGTTCTCTGGCCAAGTCCCACCATCCCTCTTGCTGCTGATTTTCTCAAGCTTGTATTCTTTCCTAGTGGCTGCTATTAGATCGTTATTACCTCCCTTGACCACCATAAGTAGCTTTCTCTTTGCCTTCCTGCACAAAGAGCTGTACCTTCTTCCCTCTATGGCTATGCACTTTTTGGACAAGACTAGCTTAGAAAAATGATTTTTAAGGCTATCAACCATAGTGCCATGAATGGATAATATCAGGGTCATGTCAACAGGGTTGTAAAAATAGGGTTCTAGTATTTTGGCTACAATTCCATACATAGCAGCATACTTTCTTAGGCAATCAATGATACGCGACCATCTAATGTAGATGAAAAGGTATTTACGAGTAATCTTGGCAAGCCATGCCTATTAATGTTAATGATAGGGCATTGTGGTGACTATCCACTCTGTCTCGAACCCTCATGTCACCCCTATTCACTCAGACATAGATTTAACAATATGCCATTGATGTTACTTCTCATCTTAGCCCTCTTAAAAGTATGCTTGGCAGTGCAGTCATAGGGCGAGCGGCCATTGCAAGCCCACAGCCCATGTGTGAGAGCAAACAATGCTAATTGGGATGTTGCGCAGGATATGTTCTTCAAGTAAGGGATTGTTAACTTATGGATGCACCAAACCCTGTCTTCTTCTTTCATTAAGTCACAAATAGTCCTTGGGGGTTAAAAGTTCATATTAAAGTCACCCACGATTAGCGAGGGATAACTGACCACATCTTGATCCAGATAATCATACAAGAATTGGATGATTTTGGAATCCTTGTTCCCCAAAGTACAAATATTATATACACAATATAAAGGCATGACAGTCTGCGCCCGTCCTTACCCGAACAGAACCGGGGCCAGAACCTCTGCACAAACACCTACACAATGGTAAGTTACTTAGTAGAGGCCTCACTCTCAATCAGTCTTAAACCTTCTGCACATGGCTGTGCTCTCTTATGGCCTGAGAATGGTGAACAGCACTGCGTTCAATGTAACTATTCGCTATGTAGAGTAAACAAATGCAGGACCAAACAGCCTCAACCTGTAAAATGGGAATTTGGCCATATTAATTGTAGATCCTTTCCATGCCATAAGTACAAACTCCTAAATATGAGGACAAACTATTTGATGTTTCATTTTTTGACTAAATTGTGGCTCCACAATTGCTCTAAACCAGATTGCAATCAAGCCCTCCCGCATGGATATTTTATGTGTAGGAAAGACCATACACCCGAAAGACAGTGGAGGTATTGCTACCATATTAAAGGACATATATAGATGTACTTATAACCCCCTCCACATCTCAGATTGTGAAAATCTGTGTTTTACCATAAATATTTTATCTATGGTCTCATTTTCAGGAATTCTAATATATAGATCCCCCCGGCCCCACACTAGGTTTATGGAATCCCTACCTGAGGTTGTAGCTAGCCACATTACAGACAAAGCTAACTTTACCCTTTTAGCGGATCTTAACATCCATTTTGATGAACCTGATAATCCCTTGGTTGCAGGGATCCGGCTGAACCTTAGTTCCCTACAATTACCACAAAGGGTAAATGGGCCTAACCACAATAAAGGTAATCTTTTAGCCCTGTTTTTAGTATTACATCCAACCTAAAGACTAATATTCCCTATCTGATGACTTGGATGACAGGTCACACCTTGATTGTTCTATTTTTAGAAGGACCCCACCATGCTTGAACAATAAGGACACCCCCCCAATTACGGCCAAAGGTGGTCCAACCTAAACAAAGAAATCTGGCTATCTGTGATGGCATCAACCAAACTAGAATTTAGGAAGGACCCCTCCCCTGCCAGTGCATTACTAAATGAGTGGATTAGAAATTCTCTCAATGCTACTATCCCCATGACTATTTTGAAAAAGGAAAAGAAAGAGAAATCGGCAACATGATTCAATGCACACTTCCTCTCCTTGAAAAAAGGCTCTAAAACTCTTAAAAGAAAGTGGAGACAACGTTACAATAAAATGTTTTAAGTCACCTACAGGATGGTAGCAATACAATATGATCAAGTAATTAAAGATATGCAAGCTTCGTACTTTAAAACCTCAATGGCTAAAGCAGCCAATGCTCCTAGGGAGTTATTTTGTATGGTAAAAACCATTACCACTCCCAGACTGATTTCTCACTAAGTCCCCCTTCTGTAGTCAGATGAAATAAATTGGCAGGATTCTTCCAAGACAAAATATCTGGAATTTATAATGAAATATAAAAGATTAAATTAGCCAGTCCCAATACAATGGAGGCACATATTAGGTCTGAGGAGCTGCCTGATTATGAAAGATGAACTTTTCACATTATTTAGAAAAGTAAAATCAGGCTCTCCTTTGGATTCAGCTCCACCACATATTCTTTTCCAGAGGGAGCAAGAAATCTTTTCTAGTCTCCTGGACCTCTTCAATTTGTCAATTTCTACAGGAAAAGTTTCCCAAGATTGGAAATATGCTGTGGTCAAGACATTGTTAAAAAAATCTAATCTTGACCCTGCATGGCCAGATAATTATAGACCTATTTCCCTGCTTCCATTCATAGGGAAAGTTCTAGAAAAACATATAAACCAACACCTTTAGCTATTTCTTGAAAATAACCTTCTCCTTGATTCTACCCACAGCGGCTTTCATCCAAAACACAGTACGGAATTCGCACTATTGGCAGTAACAGAGGAGGTTAAAATACTTATGGATGAAGGAGGATCCACAGTTATTATTCTCCTTGACCTAAGTGCAGCGTTCGACACGGTTAATCATGAGACACTTGCACTCAGGCTGAGGAAAATAGGAATAAGGTGCTAAATGTGCTTTCTTCTTTTTTTAAAGAAAGGTTATTTCAGGACTGGGAATCTGCCTGCCATTCCTTTGAAGTGTGGGGTCCCACAGAGATCTGCTTTAATCCCAGCACTTTTTAATATTTATGTGCAACCACTAGCATCCATTGTTAAGGAATTTGGTGTGTCATTGGTGTCTTATGCAACACAATTGGTGGTCTCTCTGGCCCCCAAAACAGAATCTCAGCAGCAGTTGACTCCTTGTCATGAGAAAGTGGCATGGTGGATAACAAACTGCTCCTTTTTGCTTCTTCCTCCTATGTGTACTGGCCTGTTTATGTTGGCTTCAGGACTCTGGACACTTTACCACTGCCAATCAGTGCTAAAGTGCATATGCCCTCAGTGTAGATTACAATTATAATTGGTTATCCATGATTGGCATATTTGATATACTGGTAAGCCCCTAGTAAAGTATGCAAGGGCCCATAAATCAAATGCTACTTGTGAGCTTGCAGCACTGATTGTGCCATCCAGAGGAGTAGACCAATAAATGTGTCTCAGACCTGCCACTGCAGTGTCTGCGCACGCAGTTGGTAACTGCCATGTTGACCTGGCAAGTGCACCCACTTCCCAGGCCCCAACCTTCCCTTTTCTCATGTGTAAGTCACCCCTACAGTAGTCCCAAGGTACCCCCATGGGTAGGGTGCAGTGTAAGTGAAAGGTAGGACATGTACTGGTGTGTTTTACATGTCCTGATAGTGAAATACTGTGTATTTTGTTTTTCACTATTGAAAGGCTGTCTGTCCCATAGGCTAGCATGGGGGCTGCACTGTAACATCTTACAACTGTAGCTTCCCATTGAGACACGATGGAGGAATGGAGTTTATGATTTCTGAACTCAGAATTTAATAACACATCTTTTGTTGCAGGGATTCTGCTTATGCACAGAACTATGCTCAGGAGTCCAGGACCTCAGAGAATTGTGGTGTACCAGAAACTCCCCTCAGAACCAAGAACCCCTTATCCGACTAGCTTAGTATCCCATTCGTTAGCCTAGATTTAGGTAGGTGGTCCCACTGTATAGACAAACCAGAACAAGCGACTTAGATATTTCTCAGGAGTGGTGGGAATCCGAAATACCTGTTCGTATCTATTTGTTAGTCCACAACAGAATAATACAGACACGGTAAAGTTTAAAGAGTTTATTTTATAAACCTCGCGTCCTAAGATGCAGTACTTTGGCTAACATTAGCAGACTAATGGTACAGATCAGAACTATAAGCATTGTTAAAATACCATACAAAATGAAAGGAGCAATCATACTAATAATGACAGTGGTATACAGCCACACTCCTTTCTCTAGAATCTAACACATTATTATTAGACTATTAGAAGGTCTCTTAGGTTAACAGGGGGGACCCCATACCGTATAGATCAGCTTAGTAGAATCACATCAAAGGATCAGATAGCTCTCTCATGCATCAGCTCTTCTGTTCGAATGGATGTAAAACCAAACTGTTCTGCAATATTAAAGACGATTGTCCTTCAGATATTGGCAGCTGTATGTATGATATGTCTAGAAAGTGGTACGATCAATCTAATCACAACACTCTGTACCTTCTAGTGACCCAGACTCGTTCTTTACATGATGTACAGACCAAGGGCACATTTCACTGTCAAGAATGTGAAACAATAGTTTGTTATCCTGTAAGGCAAAGTCGAGTCAGCATTTCTAAAATGAATAATACATAACAACAGTGTTGTGTGCAGCGCAGCAGAAACGACAAGCTGGCTTGCCAACAATTACCTCGGTTATGCTAACTTAGTGTTGTAAATATGGCGTGGCTTAACCCATCCTACTCTTTGAGTGAAGTTTTTTTTAATTGTGTGTTTGAAAATGTCACTTATAGGAAGTGGGCATTTTCTTGTTTGACCTTTCTGTATACCTATACCTGTTTGTGTGTTCACTGTACGGTTTTGGAGTGACAGGAACTGGGGATGTGCTTTCACTCTAGACAGTCCTGAGGGGGGTTGAGGTGTGTCCTGCCTTTTCTGGGCAACTCATAGCTGAGCTGAATAGACCTGGTCTGCATTTAGAGTAGTGGGAGAAGTTTCACTAGCACCTGAATGGGCTACGTCTCCTTTGTACAAAACTGTCTCCATCTCCTGTAGTGAAGCTTGGCTAGAGAGGACAGGGCTGGTTTGGAATGGGATCAGACACCTTTGCCACAAAGAGAACAAAGAGAAAATAGGGTATAAATATTGGACCTTAAACCCCAGAGAATTAGAGGACTTTTGGAATCAAGAGGAATCCCTGCTGAGAAGAAGTCCTGGAGAGCTGTGCGGTGGACTACTACCCCTTTGCTGTGTGTGCTTTGCTGGGTTGGCCTACAGTTGCTGCTTCTGCCTAGGAAAGGACCAAGTACTGAACTTTGCTGTGTATCCTGCTTGTGAAGTTTCTCCAAGGGCTTGTGTGTGCTTGCCTACTGTTAAAAACTCTCAGGGACACACAAGACTTCCTGCTACTCTGCTGGTGCTGTTGGACTGCCATATGTGAGTCCTACCCTTGCTTGAAGGGCCTCCCTCCTGTGAAAGGGCCTTAGAAGTGGGGTTTGCAGCTGATCTTAGCAAGAACTAGTGCAACACATTGCAAAAACTTGGAAAGCCTCTCAAAACTGACACCAAAAGACATGAAGCCTCACCAAGTCCTGCTGCACGACTGCAAGCCTCTCGGAACCAACAACGGACAATGTAAAGCCTCATCGCACAGCCCCTTCCCAAAGTGACACATCACCTCCAGTGTGTCATCCATCATACCTGTGCGCCAAGTTTTTCCACGTATCACCCGCAGACCAGAACAGTCTAAAGTGTGTAATCCCCTTATCCTGACTAGAAGCAAGGGTCTCTACTTGGACAAAGTTGCATACCACTGTCAACTACAGACCCACATTTCTCACAGCTCCTTAAAACTATATAAAGAAAAAACGGAGCTGATAATTGTGGGAAATAATTTCATCCCACATATAACGCTAGGTTGTCTGGACTGCCTAGGTCCTTCTCTCCCTCATTCCTCCCCTATAAAAAGTCTGGGTATGTAAGTCCAAGCCAAGTAATTGACTACCTCATGTTTTACCATGTTGAGAATTATTTGAAAAAAATCTGGATCTACTTCTCCCACAATCTAGGAGAATTGTAGTTCTATACCAGAGAAACTCCTTGTATTTGAGGTCTCCCAAATCGGTCATCAAGAGACTTCAGGTGGTTCAAAATGCAGTGGCAAAGACCATCTATGAGCTGCCCAAAGATTCCTCTACGAAAACTGCTTTGTCTTCCCTGAATTGGCTTCCAGAGGAGGAAAGTATAAAGTTTAAGGCCCTCTATTTGGCCCACATTAGTATGAACCACAGAGGACCTCTTCTGATTAGGGACCTTCTATCATATCTATATGTTCCCAATAGAAGTCTAAGATCTTCTAGTGTAAGGCTCCTGATGGTTTCCCGTGTACATAGATCCTGATGGGGTGGCAGATCATTTTCTTATCCATTCCCTTAAACTATGGAACTCTATGCCAAACAAATTAAGAATAGACCCCAATGGCATAAAGTAAAAAAAAAAGCTCAAAACTTGGCGTTATCCTCATTAGTTTTTTATTCACTGAGCACTGGGAAGCCTTCGCTTAGATATGTGCTTTATAAATCTGCATAGCATAGTACATTGAAGATCTTCATAATTGGCATCCTATCAAAAGAATTTAGAGGTACTAACACATCTTATACTAAAAAATCAGATTTTTATAGTGAGTGACACCTTAATCCAGACACCTAATCCCCCAGACGGCGACCTGCAGTGGATGGTGCAGCTTCCATACTCACATTTTGAAAAGCTGCTCTGTGGAGTGGTGAAACTGCCCATGTTTCTTTAAAAAGGCACATGTGAAAAAAACAATAAAATCATCACAAATTGGATAGCTATACTTAGATTTGAATTCCACTACATTGCATGAAAGTGGACTTTATGCCTACATTTCTGGTGGGGACATATTTAAAATAACAGGAGCAGTGCTCTCTGTAGCCGCAACCCTGACTCTAGCGGCCTAGAACGAACCATTATAGCTAATCTCTAGGACTTATTCCGACCATAACCTACTCCTGATGATGATGAGATTGGTGCAGATAGCGCAAGTTTCCTAACCTGGAGGTTGCAGGCACAGAATCCTTGAGGATCTAGGAGGCATATTATCAAGCCAGGCGATAAAATTATTGCCGCTTTAGCGGCAGAAAACTGCTGCTAAAACGGCGATAATGGGCTTGATAATATGCTCTATGGAATTCCAATTGAAGCCCATGTTAGATGTGAAGGACTTCTAACATGGGCTTCAATTGGAATTCTATAGAGCATATTATCAAGCCCATTATCGCCGTTTTAGCGGCAGTTTTCTGCCGCTAAAGCGGCGATAATTTTATCGCCTGGCTTAATAATATGCCCCCTAGTGTTTTTTTAAACAGTTGTGGGAGGGTGAACCACTATTTCTTTGGGACCCAAGAAACTACTACCTCGATGCTGATTGAATGGGATGTAATTACAACTGCAATCCATATGCAATTATTCACAACCTCGGTAGGCATGATACACACATCACAGCGTGGCTTTGAAAGAAGCATAGAATGGATGAATACGCCACTCTGAACTTCAAATTGCAGTGAACAAGGCAAGGGAGAAACTCATGACGTTGGTAGAGAGAGGATTACAAAACATATGTAGCTCGATCTTTAGATACATAGATTATTGGAACAAAGTCAAAAGGTGATAGGCCTGGCTTGCCAAACCTGAAAATAGAGGAACTTCCATCCTTGAGATACATATTGTGAAAGCTATCTTGTTGCATTTGCAGCTGGACATTTAACAATGTGTTTGCCCAACACTAAGGAACACTATATGCTGCTCTGGTGGACTGCTCTTTACATGCCATACAGGCATACCTTTAGGTGGTAGAGATACCATCACTGGCCCCAGAAGAGGCTGAGCTACAGGGAGCTGAGAAAGCTCAACAAGGGGCATCAGTGGCAGTGAAAGCTACGATGCATGGGAAAGTACTTGACTCAGACGGCCTGTTTGGAGAGTTCTTCATGAAATATACTGACTTGCCAGCACCAGAACTGGCTGAACTTTAAAATTATGGCCTGACTGACTTTGAGTGGCCACCTTCAGCTTGTTGTGAGGAACTGATAGTGTCGCTCCCAAAACAAGGGAGAAATGGGCTGGGGATGTCATTTTGTAGACCAGAGGTTCATACACCCAGGTCAATGTGGGTTAATCCCGAGAAGAAATAAGGCAATGAATATAGAGAGGTTAACAAAAATACCTTAATTTTGCTATAGCTATTGAAAAAGTGTCCTATACCCTATATTGGCAGTATCTTTATTATGATATGCGCCATATAGGTTTGGGTGAGGGATTTTGGTGATAGGCCCAACTACTGTACACACATCCCACTGTATGTGTCAGAAGAAGGAAGAGAATATCGCAATCATACCCAGTGAGCGGGGCCACCACCAGAGTGGGCATGCATGCATAGACACAGAGGGTGCGTAATGGGAGTGAAAGTGGCTAAAACCGTACAGCACATAGCCCTGTTTGCAGACTACATGTTATTGTTCGCACATAAGCCACAACCCAATGGGACAAATGCTATCAACGCTCTAGAACAATCCAGGAACATATCCGTATTGAGATGCAAAGAGGACTGTCTGGAGCATATCCTTTGCTGCGATAGGAGGAGACAGCAGAACCCTCAGAGGGGATCAATAAACTCAAGTGGGAAGCAGATAATCTTGAGTAATTGCAGCCTTTTAGAGTGGAATCCTAGTCCAGCTACACCAGCTATGGGAATTTCTGAAAAGTGTCTGTTGCTGGAAGAATCTCCCTTGTGAAAATGGCTGCCTCACCGAGGCTACTATATATTTTTATAATACTTCTGCTCAAAATGCCTCTCAGACTCCTTACAGAGGGCCACAGGGCATGCAAGGGTTACAGGCCCAATAGTGGTGGTTGAGACCTTTTACTCCGGATGTCTCAGGGCCCGATCTACTATGGATTCTGCTCAAATGGACCAAGTACCCCCTCTACACTTGACTCTGAGTAGTATTCTGGTCAAGCACGCAAGGCTCCCTCAAGCAGATGTAGATACAGTTCAGTGAACATGACTCATAAATCAAAGTGCAAACAGTATGAACAATAAATAAATGTTTAGCAAAATACTTGTTTATAAGAAAACTCAGTATTTTATTCCTAATGTTGGACAGGCCACATGAAGGGCTTGCTCCCTCCCCGCATGACAGGGCCCGAGCCCCGGCCCTCCAGGTGTTACCCACAGCAGCAACCCGCACCCCGGCTCAAGACGGGACTCCTGCCCCCGGACATCTCTGTATCATGGGGCCGAACCACTACCGGCCCCCTCGCCCGGCCCGGCCTCCATCTTGGACACTGCACCACGAGGCCGCGTGGCCTCAGCTCGACCCTAACCCTGGGCCTGGCCAGGCCCCGCACCACCATCCACCCAGGAGGTGAACGGACCACTTGGCAGGTCAATGGGAGAAAGAAGTGTCGATGGCTCTCCCCCGCCAGGTGCCGATCGCCCCCCAGCTCCCCCGGGCGCTGGCTCCACCCCCCTGCTGGGTGTCTGGACTCCCTCATCCCGGACCTCCCGACCTCCAAGTGCGAGGGTCCGGACATCAAAGGGCGCCAGACCTATAACTGGGGCAGCTCCAGAGCAGGAAGGCAGTTGTATCCTGGAGTCGAGAGACACCGAGAAGAACTCATCCTTGACGGACTACCGGCGCTGCCGTAGCCCTGCCTTGTGAACTATCGTCCTGCCTGCTGGCGCTGCCGTGGCCTTCTGCAACCTCCATCCTCATCGGGACCTGCTGGCGCTGCCGCGGACCGTTGTGACTACCACCTTCGTTGGGACCTGCTGGCGCTGCCGCGGCCCGTTGGAACTACCACCTTTGTTGGGACCTGCTGGCGCTGCCGCGGACCGTGTAACGACTACCTTCACCGGGACCTGCTGGCGCTGCCGCGGCCCGTCCAAGCCCGAACACCGAGCTCGAGGATTGTGAGCTATCCATCATCGCATCTACCAGATTGGTAACCAGACTGTCCCGCTACCCTCTTTCCCAAACCAAGAGACTAGAATCGAGGGGACCCCTGAGTCCAGACCTCCTTGTACCATTCCATCGTACCTTAAGAAATCGCTTATAAAGAACGTTAAATCCTATCCTTGTGTGGTGTACATCTGTGGGGGGGAAGTTACTCGTCTGTACGATCGCTGGAGACGGCTCTCCCCGGAGACCTCTCCCCTTGTCCTCGGCCGACCCTCCCGGTCCGTCTAACATTGGTGGCAGTGGTGGGATCCGAATCCGGTCCGTCTAACACCTAACAGTACACATGCAAAGAAATTTGATATTCAAATACAACACCACACTCCTCCTTGAGGTCGTGGCTCTATTAGTTGTCAGGCAAATCCCTGTCCCACCCTACTTCAGGTTGCATGTTCGAGGTGATTCTCCATTCTTGATGGCCCTATCCAGGGAATGTATAGTGTTAGGCCATGCTCAAAAGTTCCCTTTGACTCTTCAAGATTTGAATCAAAATTGTCAATGGTATGGTGGCACCTTCAGCAGTGAATTCCCCAAGGTGGACCAGCCCCAGTTCAAATCTAACCCACTCCTGAAACACAAAAGTGTTCAGCATCAACGTGGGTGCCCTCATCGCGGGTACTCATCGGATTAGATTCTGCTTGGAGAAGACGTGCTGCTCACAATACACGCTGCAGCATCAGGTGTGCCCAGGTTCACTTTCTGGAGTGGTGTGGCTGGCTCTTCCCAGCAATTGGAGCAGCCTCCAGCTTCACAGAGGTGCAGTAAGTCACGTTCTCCTCAGTGTGGGGAATTCAATGTTTTAAATCCTGACTAGAGTCCTTTGAGGGAACGTAGTCCTCCTTGGCATGCTCCTGGTCCTTGGGGGTCAGTCAGGGCAGTGTTCTCAGTGTGGGTAGATCTGTGAACCACATCTTCACTCTATAGTCCTGGGCAATGGCCCGAGTCTTTGATGATTTGGTCCCGGAAGCCACTCCTGGCACAATGAGTCACTGTGGTACCTTACAAAGCAATGTAGACTCCTCAGGTACAATCGCCCACACCACGGCTGCCCTCCTGGAATATGGGGTCTCTGCAAAGGTGTTCATGAGTTCTGGCTTGGTTGTCGCTCAGCAACAGTGACACCCACTGGCATATGGGTTCACCAAAACAAGGCTGTGTGGGCTTGGCATCCTCTGCACAGAGCTCAATACTTGAATCAAGAAACAGCTGCCCTCTCCTGGCAATGAAGGGTTGCCAAAACCAATCCTACACATGGGCTACAGCCCGATCAGTATGCAGCCCAATCCTCCACCTCACACAGGGAGTCCTCATGGTAGAGCTTCCCACCATATCTTCCTCTCTCTGATGCTCTCCTCTTCCTCACAGGGCACACTGGTCTTGGCAAGCAGGTAGTCACTGTTGCTTCAGACTCCAAAGCAAGTGGTCCTGGTTTCCCTGGGTAAAGTCCCCTTGCCCAACAGTGAGACTGGCAGCCCTTGTCCCCCAGTCCTGGTCTCAAGCAAAAGTCTAGCAGAGCTTCCCCTCCTTATTCAGCCTGTCTGGATGCTTGGCAGATGAAAACATTTTTGGAGTCTTAACCTCCCCTTCTGTTAATCCATTTCCAAACACCAAATGTGATTTAGGGCCAGGATCTTGGAGGTTTTTTGTTGTGGCTCTACTTCTTTTGGAAGTGTACAATTTTCCTCCCTCTTTTCCTCTTGAGAGGCTGTCACAGTAGAAGAGACTCTGAAACTGATAGTCCCACAACACAGGCCACGGTAGTGACTAGAGTTCACACCTGGATGTCAGCCACAGTTATAGGGTTAGTCCCAGGCTGCCAGCCCTACTCTTCCATGATTCCCTTATTAGTCCCATCTTGTTCCTGAGCTGTGTCCAGGGCCCTCCCTTGTGATCTCTCCCTGAATGAAAGAGCACCATTTGAGGTATATACTGGAAATCTCTCTCTGCCTGCTCCAGTGTGTCTCTCCCAGCCTACAGGAATGCAGCAAGACACAAATCTGTCTGGGGAGATTCCTCCGCTGCTCATGTCTTCACTATGCAGAACTGGGCTTTCCAAAATGACATCTAGTGTCATCCATATAATGTACCATTGCATGCCCACTTGCACTCAGCATACATACCCAGCACACACACTGTCCAGTACTGTCACCTCCATGTATAGTGCCATCCCTGGCACATATACAGTTCAAAACTCAGATTCTTTCAGCACACACTGCTCAGTATTGTGCCATGGCGTGCTACATGAAAACATTCACGTTGCTAGCACACACATGTACCTTTCATGTATTTTACTTCTTGCAAGCACACATACACACAGCATATGCTTTCACTGTGCATGCACTGCACAGCACTACATCTCTCATGTACTGTATTTCTCTCCAGAATGCATACACCCTATACATGCTCTCATCATGAATACACTGCATGGCACTGCTAAAGCCATTTATTGTACCCTCCCCAGGCTCATATACATCCAGCGCAGTCACCAGTTCCTGCGATGAACAGCATTTTACATCTATATGATCTAGGCCACTGGTGAGTTAAGCACACAGCGGCTGAACTTTTGTGAGAAGTTGGCCTGATATATGCTGTCCACTAGTTATAGTGGGCACCCTGTATCAGTCCAAACAACCCCTTATGGTGAACAGGGCAAAGACAACCTTTACTGAAAGCTATCCTAGTGGTAGCTATGGAGAGCAGCCTTCAGGCTAAGTCTTGAAGGAATGTAAAGCAGCTTGTTTTAACAGTCTATAATCTCTTGAATGATCAAATGAAAGGACAACCACACCAGGTATATATTTAAAATATATGTATTTAAGATAAAACACACCCCTCTAGTCTCTTTATGAGGCTGGAGTTTGAAGTACTTAATTTACAAGTTAGCAATCAACAGTAATAGCACAAATACACGTTTGGGCCCTAGAGGTGTACCAAACCATATACCAATAAAGTGGTATAAGAGCCACGACTGAACTAGGCACAAGGCCTAGAGCCTGTAGAATCGCTGGGATCCCAAGGAACCACTCAAGGTAGTGACGCAGGGGACTCACTGGACCGTGTGCAGTGTGTAAACACAACCACGGGTTCCCGTAAGCTTCTATGGGCAATGTCGCAGTTGGAAATGTAAAGATTAGGGACACTTAGAATCGAGTCAGGACCAAACCCTTTTAGACTTAGGAAGTTCTAGGGCTAGCACCCACGGGAGCACTGGAGTACTTGTGTTACCTCACCCAGGGAAGCTGGGTGCATAGGTGTCTTTTGGTGTTGGGTCGCGTCGTTGATTTCAATGGAAGCTGGCGAAGAAGTGTTGCTGCCGTGAAGAGGAGAAGTGCTCAAAGTAATCCAAGCCTGGATATAGGATGGAAGGAACCTAAAAGCAGAGGGGACGGAGTGTGGGTCACTTACTAGTGACCAAGGGCAGGATTGACCAATGCCCACAGATGTTGGGTGCTTCAGGTGAGTTGATGGGTGTCTTGACTCTTCAGCCACGAGGTCCAGGAGGCGCCGATGACAAGCAGGAGCTGGATTGAAACTATCCCTTAAAGTTTGTCGAGTGCTGCAGTGTCAGCGACCAGATTGGATCCAACAAGCCTTGGCAACGGCAAGTCACTGGAAATCAGAGAAAGGACTGCTGTTCAGACCAGCAAGGTCTGGGGGGCTGACCCAGCAAGGGTAAGTTGGGGCACGTCTGGAGCAACCGGGAAAGCCCAATCAGAAGAGGAGTTGCCTTCATGGGGACCTACTAGCCAATGGGCTAACAATCGCAAAGGAACCTCAAGCAGTCCCACTGGAAACTGGTCCACGGGTCACTCATGGAGTGGAGGCCAGAAATCTTCAGTGCAGGAGATGCTCAAGGCTAGGGCTACTCAGAGCCCAAAGCACAACTTCAAGGAAGACCAGGAAGATGATGTTGCAGAAAAAGTTGACGGTGTCAAGGGGTCACGGTTCCATGTCACACACGATAGCCATGGGCCTCAGCTTTGCTGTGGACTCAGGGTAGCCTCGGGGAAGTCTGGAAATCCACCTCTGGGGATGGAGACTTCGGCGTCTGGCGGGAGCTTCAGAATTGCAGACCGGACAGTTGCTTCTTTGGTGCCTGCCAAGCAGGGGAGTCACTCCTTGACCCCAAAGGAGATTTCTTCAGTCTTCTAAGCAAAGTAGAACATCGAAGGTCCAGGATATATAGTGCAAAGTTTCGTCCAGGGTAATCTAAAGTCGCAAGTATTAAGTTTGGGGGTTGGACATACTCTAGGGACCCACCTATGGGAGGGTTTGGAAAGAGGGGTGGTTACACCCATTTCCTTTGTCCAGTTTTGTGCCAGAGCAGGGGCAGGTAGCCCCTGCAACCGGTTTGAACTGGACTATGCACAGGGACACCAAGTGTGCCCACAGTGCAGGACTTCAAAGCACAAGAGAGTGCTCCCGCCCAGCCCCAATACACATCTGCCTGTCTGGGGTGGTGGTTACACCTCCCTGGGACAGGGAACCTATTGTCCAGGCCTCCCCTGCCGGAGTTTCGGTCAGCAGCAGGAGGCCAGACCCGTGTCTGTGGCAGAGGCATCTATTTTGTGAAGTCAGGGCTGTTGCTCACCTGTTGCTTCTTACTGCACTTCTCTTCCTTCTTTCTCTACCCCTTGTGCCTCCTTCTGCACCTCAGTTGCTTCTTTCTGCACTTCTCTTGCCTCTTTCTGCACCCTTTGTGCCTGTTTCAGCACCTCTGTTGCTTCTTTCTGCACTTCTCTTCCTTCTTTCTGCACACCTTTTGCCTCTTTCTGCACCTCTGTTGCTTCTTTCTGCACTTCTATTGCCGCTTTCTGCACCTCTCTTGTTTCTTTATGCACCTCACTTGCCTCTTTCAGCACTTCTGTTGCTTTTTCTGCAGATCTCTTGCCTCTTTCTGCACCCTTCTTCTCTCTTTCTCCACCTCTCTTGCCTCTTTCTGTACCCCTATTCCTCGTTTCTGTACCTTTCGTGACTGTTTCTCCTCCTCTCTTGCCTCTTTCTGTACCTCTGTTGCCTCTTTCTGCACTTCTCTTGCTCTTTGTGCATCCTTCATGCCACTTTCAGCACCTCTGTTGCTTCTTTCTGTACTGCTCTTACTTTTTTCTGCACCTCACTTGCCTCTTTCTGCACTTCTCTTGCTTCTTTCTACACCTCTGTTGCTTCTTTCAACAATTCTCTTGCCTCATTCTGCACTTCTCTTCCTTCTTTCTGCACCCCACCTGCCTCTTTCTGTATCTCACTTGCCTCTTTGTGCACCCCTCCTATCTTTTTCTGTACCCCTCTTGCCTTGTATTGCACCTCTGTTGGGTCTTTCTGCACTGCTCTTGCTTCTTACTGCACCTCACTTGCCTCTTTCTGCACCCCTGTTACCTGTTTCTGCACCTTTCCTGCCTGTTTATGCACCTCTCTTGCCTCTTTGTGCACCTCTGAGTTAGAGGTAGTTTTAATCCCTCTGCCCTATTATGTACTAGGGCCTTACAGGAGAGGAAATGCCAATCACAGGGGTACCCCAACCCATTGTGTACCTTAGTGTACGTAGGTGTTTTCACTGTATTTTAAGTGTCTTTCAGCATAGCACTGTCCTGGTTAGTCAGAGTCAGTTACCACCAGAACCAGTCAGTAAAACGTTGGGGTTACAGGATGACTTTGCAACAAGGCCTCTTTCAGCACCTCTGTTGGTTCTTTCTGCATATCTCTTGCTTCTTTATGCACTTTTTTTCGTCTTTCTAGACTTCTGTTGCCTCTTTCTGCATTTCTCTTGCTTCTTTCTGTGGCTTTCTTCCTCTTTCTTCATAGATCCTACCTCTGTAGGCATAGTTAGAAATTAGCATTTAAATAAAAACCTTAGAAATTCACTGAAAAAAACCATAGGCTTCATGGACGGTATAGTTAGAAATTATCATTTAAAAAACCTTTGAAATTCACTGAAAAAAACATAGGTTCCACGGGCATTATAGTTAGAAATTAGCATTTAAAACAACATAGAAATTCACTGAAAAACCTTAGGTTTCAGGGACGTTATAGTTAGTTGGACTTTTCTCTCATACACATATGGGGTGGGTGGAATTTTGTGGATCCAGATAGATTCAAGAACTTTCCACCACAGAAATGTGAAGAATTTCTTTTTTTACAATGTTTGAGGTTTGCAAGGGATTCTGGGTAACAGAACCTGGTGAGAGCCGGACAAGTCATCCCACCCTGGATTCCCCTGGGTGTCTAGGTTTAAAAATGTATAGGTTTGCTAGGTTTCTCTTGGTGCCGGCAGAGCTAGGGTACAAAATCTACAGCTAGGCACTTTTCAAAAAAATGGTCGGTTATGACTGTAAAAATGTGGTATCTCCATGTTGCGTTTTATGCAGTTTACTGTCTGGGCAACCAGGCCTACCCACAAAAGTGAGGTACCGTTTTTATCGAGAGACTTTGGGAAATGTGGGGTGGGTGGAATCTTGTGGATCCACGCAGATTACAGAACTTTCCACCAGAGAAATTTGAGGAAAATTTAGTTTTTTTGACAAAATTTGAGATTTGCAAGGGATTCTGGGTTAAAGAACCTGGTGAGCGCCAGACAAGTCACCCCATCCTGGATTCCCCTGGGTGTCTAGTTTTAAAAAATATATAGGTTTGCTCGGTTTCCCTAGGTGCCGGCAGAGCTAGGGTCCAAAAACCACAGCTAGGCACACTGCAAAAAAAGGGTGAACTGGAAAAAAATGATGTGCCCATATTGCATTTTGGGCTGTGTCTTGTCGCAGGCACTATACCTACCCACACAAGTGAGGTACCATTTTTACTGGGAGACTTAGAGAAACACAAAATAGTAGAACAACTGTTTTTGCCAATTGACTTTCTATGCATTTATCCCTTTTAAATGTAAGACAGTGTGTAAAAAGAATAAATGTTCAAAAATGCCCTCTAACACACATCCTGGTATAGGTACCCACATATACGGAGTTGTGCAAATAAACACTACTACTAAACTCCATATGTTGTCGCCATTTTGGATATACATAGTTTTCCTTGATACCTATTTTTCACACTTTTTTTTTACCAAGTGAATTGCTGTATACCTGGTACACAATGAAAAACCATAGCAAGGTGCAGCTTAGTTATTGGGTCTGGGCACTTTGGATTCTTGGTGAACCTACAAGTCCTATATACCCTGAAGGATAAAAATCACTCGTTCTGTTTATTCGCCCCATGCAAAGTTAGCACAATGTACCTATGACAGTATTCTGACCTACATAAAACACCTATTGATATGTTCTGAAAGAAGCGTTTCCTTTCGTTTCTTTCCACACAACAAAAAGGGCCGAAAACCAAACTGTAGCCATCTTGGTTTGTGATAGATCACGTGTCAGATCACGTGCTTTCCCTTGTCTACCATCTTCATGATTTAGCTCGCACCAGCCCAGGGACAGGTTAGCGGTATTTACGGCTGAGGCCCAAGGTCACATCTTCTGTAGGGAGTATCAAGCAAATTCCTGCAGGCCCTGGGACGAAAAGGGAGTCACCCTGCCGACCTCCTCTGTATAGATAGCAACCCTTTGTGCAAGGCCGAAACCTAACACTGTATGAGCTCATCCAGGAGCCCATGGACTAACTGGTATTTTTCCACTTGCATGGCTTTGTATGCTGAATCTGTTATGTATATAAGTGTGGTTTTGTCAAGGAGCCATCAGTCTTCCTCGGCGCACCTGATGGGTGAGGATCGATGAGGCTCCTCTATATAGAGTTTGCTTTGGCCAATAAATCTTTTGAACCTTCTCCGTTGCCGACTGACCATTATTATAAATATTGCGGGTCACTGGTAAGTGTGGCCCTTGGGATATTTATTTGAGTACTTCAGTTGGCGACTCTGGTGGGACCCCGTGATAGGGTCTTTTCCTCCCCCGTAATCGGGTGGTAGGATTGAGGGCATTCTGGTCGGGCGGGTGGAGAAGAGGGATTTTATTTTTTCCTTCTCCCTGACTTTTGACACTTTCACTACGCACTCCCCGATCAGGGCGTCCTCTGCTGCTAGTAGCCCTTCACCGGGGTCCTGCGGGCTTAACCCAGGAGCTGACCGTGTTGGTCCCAAGAAGTTGGCAGTGGAGAACGAACGTCCGTATCTGGGTGCACCCGGTGAGTAATCTGTTTGTTTGACGCACGCTTTTCAGCGGTGCATTTGGAACAGTTAACTGTGGTTTGATTTGGGGGTCATGAGTACCCTGGGAGAATTACGGAGGTCTTACAGGGTGGTCCAGTAGGGGCTGACTGTAGAGACTCCGCGGACCTTTTGTGATTTGGAGACGCTGCTCTGATGCCTAGTTGTTACCTGTGTGTAACACACGGCCGGATTGTATTCGGAAAAGCCTGTGACTGTAATTGGGTAGCCATGAGACATACCTGAGGTGATGGATGCTTGCACCACATCAGAACGGTCTCAGTGGTGAACCAAGGAGGTCATGGGATGGTCTGTAGTCCAGTCCGTGGTCGCACCTGTCTGACTGCCTCTTGCCAGTCTTTTTGGAAGACTGCTCGTTGTGATTCTGTCGGTCCGGTATTTTGAATAATTCTCCACGAACGGGAGTCGACGGGCTCGGTTCGTTTTGTTTGGATGTATCAAGTTTGAATAAGTAGGTTGAGGTCGAACTGAAAACAAAAACGTTATAGGAACAATCAATATGTGTTATATGTGAGACAAGAATTTGTTTGTACGTTATTGGTGTTTGTCTGTTAACTAACAATGTCGTGTTTCAGTAAATTGAATTGTTTTGGTTGTTGTTGTCGGACTGGTGGCTCCCGGCTGGCCGAAAGCCAGCCTGCCCCACCGGAGGGCAGTCCCAACCATTTCATGTACATAAAACATGGAATAACTCCTCTATTGTTTAATACCTTGTGGAATAAGTATACCAGAGGTAATGAAGAATTGCAATGGCCCCAAACGGGTTCCTTCGATGAAAAGAAAATTGCCTTTTTACAGGATCAGTTATTTTCTAGATGAAGTAGGCAGTCTATATTTGATGCATTAAACACCTGGCAGAAGGAATCTAAGCGGAGGCGAATGAGAGAAGAGAAACTACCTAGAGTTAAAGCGGGGCAAACAGTTACTTAGAAGGCTGTTGCCTACAACAGAGCCCGAACAGAAGAAGGGATTTAATGTGTGAATCGTGAGTTCAGGTTACAGACCGATAAAAGTTACGTAGCTCGGCCCGACGCCGAAGATGAAATTGGAGATTTATTGGACTTGCGCCCACCACTCCCATATGTCCCGCAACGGTTATACCCGGCGGTACCAGTTACCCCGGTATTGGCCGTTGCAGATGCAGCGGCCCCTGCGCAAGTTTCAGCTGTGACGATGGTAGCTCCTGCTGCGTCGGCACCTCCAGCCCCTCCCCTTCTCGCGCCTCAAACCAATTTGGCCCGGTTGTCCTCGTCTGTTACAGAAATTATGACCCTATTGCCCAATTTGTTGTCATCTGCGACAGCTGAAAATGTTCAACTGTCACCTGGGGCAGCATATTCTCCCCATGTGTTGACCTCGTCCTCGGCAAGCGCAACTCCCTTACCAGCTGTTTCCACTCCGGTACATCCGTCCAGTTCTCTTGAAGGCAAGAAACTGTTTACCCGGTCAGCCTTAAAAGTGGAGGAAAGGGAGGTTGTTGCACTACAAGCATCACAGTGGATGCGACACCCTATTTACACTGTGTCCGACATATGGAGCACTATGAGAGACCTCGAGCCTGTGGGAACAGGTTCATACAGGGGGGAAGGCTCTGGTAATATTGTATACCATACATGACCATGCACATAAGTTTAAATTGACCCCAGATGAAGTGTTCAAAAATATTGGAACTTTGGTTAGTTATAGAACCCGACTCCAATCTGCTGGTCCTGCGGATTCCGCGCATTTTCCCATGCGTTAGGTCCACCCTATTTATCATCCAGAAATTACCGAAATAAGAGATGCTACGGGGACGGTGACCCGTCCGCAAGCAGATGCCCGTTTTCAAGACCAGTGGGTGTACACCCCGTGGAAACGTAGTGAAGTGCTATCATTAAAATCTCATTTGCCTGACCCTAGGAAAAATCCTACGGCATATTATAAAGAACTTACTGAAGCCACCTCATCAGCAGTAATGACATTGGCCGATATAGAATTGTTCTTTGCCCTATTAGTACCAGTGGATATCTGGCGTCAGGTACATGACCAAGACCATCTGACTGAATTTGGGGGAACATGGGATCAATTGAAAGATTGGGATAAAGATCGAAAACCCGGAGATAAGCCCAGGGCTGAAATATTAACGTTACCTGACAAAATATTTACATACATGCATTCGCTAATCCCGCCTAGGAAAGTGGATTGGGATAAACTGACAGCATGCCGACAGAAGAAAGATGAGAGTGTGTCGGATTTTTTCACTAGATTTGAAGGCGTTTTTATCGACTTCAGTGGCCAGGACTTATCCAAGGAGGGTGGTATACGCCTGTTTGTCAATAGATTTGTGACGAATTTCCTGCCCAAAATCTCGGCCCGACTCCAGGCCGCAGAAAGTACTTGGACGACATCTACTCCCTCGATTATATTAAGCATGGCTCAATATTACGAGCACCGAGAGAAATAAAGTAAGGATAAGACGGAAAAGAAAGCAAAGGATTTAAAAACGCGGGTCCTGTTACAGCAGGTTGAGAGAGGCCGTGGAAGGGGTCGGGGAGGGCCGAGCTCTGCTCCACGAGGGGCGGGCCAAGTACCGGGTGGAGAACGAACTGATTTAGGAATAAACCAACCAATGCGCATTTTGTAAACAGGAAGGGCATTGGCGTTCCCAGTGTCCGTTGTTATATGCGCAAAACAACAATACACGAGGCCAAGGGAGAGGACGCGGTGGTGGTAGTCAAGGTGGACACGCACGACAGGAGGAGTCTGGACAAGGTGGGAGTAGTCAGAACTAGTTTGATCATGGTCAGGGAAAGCAGTACTTCAATGAAGAGTGTGACAGCGATGCATTGGCAGGCTATCCTTGTGCATAGGACAGCCAAAGGCAGAGTGGGGGACGTGTGTCAATTCCTATAGATCAGAACGGACCTTATGTTAATGCACATTTAATGGGCGCATCGGGTAAGTTTCTAGTTGACACAGGAGCTATGAACAGTTCTGTTTCACATGCCCTTGTCCCTGGGGCTGCTCTGTCTGGCCAAGATAATGTGTCCGTAGGTTTCTCTGGAACTCCGGTGGTGAGCCCCATTTCCTGACCTCTTTCTTTCATTCTGGGTCCTGTTTCTATTGATTCGCCATTCCTTCTAACATCGCAATGTGGGGAGAATTTATTAGGTATAGACTTAATGAAAAGGTTTTATGCTTGTATATATTGTTCCCCAGACGGTGTCTACTTGACTGTCCAAGCCCCTTCGGTGCAGTACTTCTCTAAGACGGACACCTTGCCCCCTGAATTTGCAGAGATTCCAAAAACTCTTTGGGCTACCAGAGACACTGATGTGGGTTTGTTAAGAATACCCCCAATCTCAATTACCCTGAAGCAGAGTGCTCGGTTACCGAAGATATCGCAATATAAAATTGCCCCTGCAGGTGAACGAGCCTTGTTGTCCATTATTCAGGATCTGATCCGATCTGGGGTGGTGGAAGAAACAACTTCCAATATGTGTAATAGTCCCATTCTTCCTATTCTTAAAAGGGCCCCCGTAGATTGCAATCCTGATTATGTAGATACATATCGTTTTGTGATTGACTTGCGAGAAATAAACAAGATCGTGGTACCTCAGTACCCCGTGGTACCTGATATAACCACCATATTAACTATGATTCCTCCTACAGCTAGATATTTCTCTGTGATTGATCTGAAAAATGCTTTCTTCAGCATCCCCATTCATCCTGATAGCCGATATATTTTCGGATTCTCATTAGCTGGTCGCAGCTTCAGGTTTTGTCGCGCTCCTCAGGGCTATACAGAAAGCCCTAGTATTTATAGTCAAGCACTCAAAGCCCTATTGGTCACTCTAATTTTGCCCGATGGTAACGTATTGTTACAATATGTAGATGATCTATTGGTGCCTTCGGATACTGAACAGGGTTGCCGGGATGCTACAGTTCAATTGTTGCAGCATTTGGCCAACCATGGCAATAAGGTATCGTTGTCAAAATTTCAATATTGTCGACGGAGGTGACTTATTTAGGTCATCTCCTGTCGAAGGAGGGTAGGCGTCTAACTCCTGATCGTATAACAGCTATATCTAACATGTCTGTTCCTTGCACGCAACGGGATGTCCGCGCTTTCCTTGGCATAACCTCTTACTGTCGCCAGTGGATCCCTAACTTTTCCCTTCTGACTAAACCCCTACTATACTTGACAACTAAAGATGTGCATGAGCCTTTACCTTGGACTGTTGAATGTCAGGACGCTTTTGTCTCTCTTAAATCTGCTCTTTGTTCTGCTCCTGTGCTTGGCACTCCTGACTACCGGAAGCCTTTTACACTCTACATGCATGAGGTGGACGGTTGCTCGCTTTCTGTGTTAACACAGGGTTTTGGTGGTAAGCAAAAACCTTGTGCATATTTCTCAGCGGTATTGGATAATGTCGCCAGAGCACTTCCCAGTTGTCAAAGGGCCACGGCGGCTGTTGCGGTGGCAATTCGACAATCAGAAGGCCTCGTCCTGAACACTGACCTCACGGTGATGGTGCCTCACGCTGTGGATGTATTATTAAACAGGACCAAGACGCAGCACTTAACTAGTGCGCGTCTTACAGGGTATGAATTGACCCTAATCGCACCCCACATCACGATCAAAAGATGTGCCACTCTGAACCCTGCCACGTTACTACCCCTCCCTTCGGAAGAGCAAGACCAGGACATACATGACTGTATGTTTCGGACAGAGGAAGAAACGAAGGGACGGATAGACCTGACAGACACTCCCTTATCTGACCCACAAGGGGAGTTATATGTCGATGGCTCATGTTTTAAGTTACCGAATGGCACTACCACATCTGCCTATGCGATTACCACTCTCCAGACTGTAGTTGAAATGGCCAAAGTGTCTTATCAATCTGCCCAGGCTGCCGAATTAGAAGCCTTGCTTCGAGCTTGTGAGTTAAGTGAAGGTTTGAGAGTGAATGTCTACACCGACAGGCAATACGCTTTCGTTGTAGCACATAACTTTGGAAGGTTATGGGCGGAAAGGGGTTTCCTTACTTCGCATGGTTGGATTTGAGACTGCTGACTGCCCTGACCTTGCCAAAGGAAATTGCGGTTGTTAAATGTAGCGCTCATAAAGCTGTGATCGATGATGTGGGCAAAGGAAATGCATTTGGTGACAGAATCGCTAAAGAAACTGCCCAGTCAAACACCACCTCTATGTTCGTAGCCAGCTCACCGAGAGGAATGGTAGAAACAGAAATATTCAATAGCACTCTGGATAGTGTTAGAGAAATGCAACAAGAAGCGACCCCTGAAGAACTAGTGTATTGGCAAGAACAGATAGGGAAACTAGACGAAAATGGATGTTGGATCGACCTGTCAGACAAATGCAGGTGGTTATTGCCAAATGCATTTGTGAATGTGATAGTATCCATGGCACACGGCCCTGCGCATATAGGCGTTAAGGGCATTTGTGAAGTACTAGATTCCGTGTGGTATAACACCAATATTAATAAAACTGCAACACATTTGGTTCAGAACTGTATGATCTGTTTACAGCATAACCCAGTGTCCCTGTACTGAAAGGGAATTTTGCACCCCCTACCTTACCCTTTGAGGTGTTACAAATGGACTTTATTCAATTAGAGCGGGTAAATAATCTCAAGTATGTTCTAGTAGTGGTCTGCGCATTCAGTAAATGGGTGGAAGCATACCCCACCAAGGAGAATACCGCTCTAGCTACAGCTAAAGCTCTAGTAAAGGATTTGTTTCCTCGCTATGGATCGCCACGTGTAATTTGGAGTGACAATGGGAAACATTTTAATGCCAACCTTATCGAGTACATTTGTAGTGGTTTGTCCATTAGACAAAAGTTCCATGCTGCCCGCCACCCCCAATCAGCAGGGTTGGAAGAGAAGTATAATGGGGTTTTAAAGTTGAACTTAGCTAAGCTGCAAGACACCACAGGGTTGAAATGGCCTGATCTCTTACCCCTAGCTTTGTTGTCCGTGAGAACCACTCCTCACTCTCGTTCTGGAATATCCCCGTATTAGGTGATATTTGGTAGGCCTGCTAATATCTGGGGTGTACCGAGACCGAAATCCTTTAGAGACATTGAATACCCTATGTTGACAGATTATCTTTACGCATTAACTAAAGATCTTCGTTCCATTCACCAACAGATATCAGTAGTATTGCAGCCCCTGCCGGAGGGTCCTGGACATCGTCTTGAACCTGGACAGTGGGTTTTGATCCGGAACTACCAGCGAAAATCGAGCTTGGATCCACGATGGACCAAGCCCCATCAGATACTCCTTTCCACGAGAACGGCTGTTAAGGTTGAAGGGAAGCGGCACTGGATTCACGTGTCCCATTTGAAAAGAGTTCCTCTCCCATTGCCGGGTGACCTGCAGGATCAGAGTGAAGGGTCGATGCATGACGGCGAGCAGCTCATTGAAGATTCATCTCTTTCTGAAGCCCGAGAAGAAGTGAACGGGCTAGAGGGAGGCATTGTGAGTTCAAAAACGCCTACAGCGGCTGACCCAACGACCAGCTCTGCTCCCGGTAATGCTGCACCCGATCCGAAAAATCACACTTCCAGTACTTCATTTGATCCTACCGTGCCGATTCTTTTCCCTGATCCCCGAACACCTGGTCATGTTCGCTATAACCTGCGGCCCCGACAAAGAGCAGAGATACCAGGTTCAGTCTAGAGAAGGAGAAGAGAGACTTGAGTAAATCCTGGTATAATCTAAAAGAACACTGGACTGAACCAGTTGAGAGCTCAGAACTTTCAGTAAAGCTCTGTTCAGAAAGAAAATAGAGACATTGATTAATTTGTGGGGCCCAGGTGGAGTTTTTCAGCAAGAGCTGCGTCAAGTGCAGCTCCAACGCGAGAAGTTTTTGCAATATTTTGTTTTGGTATTCCTTCCTTTTGGTGAACAATAGGAGTCTGCCTGTGAGGCTCTGAACGGACATAGGAAAGATGCACCCTCTGGCAGGTTGGACTGCAAGTAGGTTCATTCCGCTTAGATTATATTTGGTCTTTTAGCAAGAATGTATCCCTTTGCTCGCTTTGTTCCCGAAGAGGAGCGACCTATAGCTCCACGCCCTTTACACCCATATATGCCTGTTTTCTACTTGGAGTTTGCGTATTAAGATAGTATTCATAGCTATAATAACTGTAACACTAGTGACATGTTTAAGTGTATTTATTTATTTAGAGTGTCGCCACCCTGTGCACACCCTGGTAACTTCTACTCCTGCTCCTGACGAGCATCATTTCCATACGTTCGCCCCGCATAAGGAAAGACATCGTCACACCTATGTAAAGAATTCTTTTATTGAAATGCTGCACCAGACCCATTGTTCGACCAATGCTACAGAATGCTGGGTCTGTGGCCTCCTCCCCTCGGTTATGCACAAACATGATCTTTTCATTTCGATGCCCTTGTCATATTTAGGCAGTTGTGAAGCATGGTTTAAATTGCTGTCGATGATATATACGCACTATACTGTTGATGAACACCGATTTTCTGAAAAAGATTACGAAATGATTCTAGCATATATAGAAGTACATCAGGGATTCACTCCGAATGAGGATGGTACAGATGGTACGCTAGACCCAACCGCTTGCATGAATGAGTATACTGAATATGCAAATGACTACTGGTTAAGGGATGAAGTATTGGATTTTATGTCTTTCAATTTCACTGAGTATTTCAAATATTTTCGAGAACGAAATGTATCAGATGATAAGGTTATTCCGGTCCCGGTATTGAATGCGTCATCTTCCTTTTGTATACATGGCACTGGTCACTTAGCAGTTGGATTTAGTAAATGCAATTAGACGTACAGATTGCGAACATTCAGTAGCATACCAATGCTTACTCCTCCGAATGTATACTTTGTATGTGGGGAAAATGCATACACATGGCTTCCCAGAGGATGGTCAGGTAGATGTTATTTGTCTTTCCTATACCCCCCAGTCTATATACCCCCTTCTGAGTATCATAAGACCCATTCACTGAACCGGTGGAGCTTAGGAAAACGAGCTACCACAGGGGATGCTACTGATCAGACCGATACTCCTGCACAACATTTTGTGGACATAATGAAAGGAGTCTTGCCAATATGGGGACCCATTTTGACCAGTAAAGAAATCAGAAGGTTATCTAGAGTAGTAGAGGGAGTAGTGAATATCACTGCAGGAATACTAACTAACATAACTGTTGAGCTTCAAGTGACCAGGCTTGTAACGCTTCATAATCGTATGGTTTTAGACGTTATCTTAGCTGATCGTGGAGGAGCATGCAGAGTGATCGGCAGTTCTTGCTGTGTGTATATACCTGACTCCGCCCCCTCTGTGCATTTAGCCATTCAAAAACTGCACCGTTTGGTATCTGAAATCCATACAGACACCGGTACCTGGTTCCTTTCTAGCTGGTTCTGGGGCCTCTTTGCCACTTGGGGATGGAAATTGCTCATGATCCTTTTGGGTATAGCAGGTTTCCATTTCACCTGTTGTGTCTGCATACAATGTGGACCTGCCTGCTGTTCCTATTGCACTAATCGACTCCTTCTTGCCCTTCCTGAATCTAAGCCACGTCCAGCTAAGATAGGCACTCAGCTAGTACAGAAGGAGATATATGACATGATGCAAATAGATGAAGGCATCTTTGAAGATTGAGGTAGTATGTTAGCTACATTGTGCTAAAAGGGGCCGATCTGAAGGATAAAAATCACTTGTTCTGTTTATTCGCCCCATGTAAAGTTAGCACAATGTACCTATGACGGTATTCTGACCTACATAAAACACCTATTGATATGTTCTGAAAGAGGAGTTTCCTTTCGTTTCTTTCCACACAACAAAAAGGGCCGAAAACCATACTGTAGCCATCTTGGTTTGTGATAGACCACGTGTCAGATCACGTGCTTTCCCTTGTCTACCATCTTCATGATTTAGCTCGCACCAGCCCAGAGACAGGTTAGCGGTATTTACGGCCAAGGCCCAAGGTCACATCTGCTGTAGGGAGTATCAAGCAAATTCCTGCAGGCCCTGGGACGAAAAGGGAGTCACCCTGTCGACCTCCTCTGTATAGATAGCAACCCTTTGTACAAGGCCGAAACCTAACACTGTATGAGCTCATCCAGGAGCCCATGGACTAACTGGTATTTTTCCACTTGCATGGCTTTGTATGCTGAATCTGTTATGTATATAAGTGTGGTTTTGTCAAGGAGCCATCAGTCTTCCTCGGCGCACCTGATGGGTGAGGATCGATGAGGCTCCTCTATATAGAGTTTGCTTTGGCCAATAAAGCTTTTGAACCCTCGCCGACTGACCATTATTATAAATATTGCGGGTCACTGGTAAGTGTGGCCCTTGGGATATTTATTTGAGTACTTCAACCCTATGAAACCATATGGCTCCAGTAGACATAACAGTATATTCCTTGTAAAAATCTGTCATACTTAGAAGTTACAGGTGAAAATGCAGACACAAATAGCAGTTTTTTTCAACTTATTTTCAATATGTTTTAAATCGAACTATTACTTTCTATAGGAAAACCTTGAAGGATCTAAATAAATGACCCCATGCTGAAATCAGAATTTTCTCTACATTTAGGAAATGTATAGCTTTCTGGAATACATTATTGGTTTTACATCAGTTTCTAGCACTAACTGAAAGAAGGTTAAAAGCACAAAAAATCGAAAAAATAGGCTATCTTCCCACTAAAATGCCAAAACTGTGTAGAAAATTTTGGTTTTCTAACAAAAGTCTGCCTGTTCCTAAAAGCTGGGAAAATTGTGATTTTATCACTGCAAGCGCTTCATTGATACCATTTGCAAGAAAAAAAATCGACGCTTTCTTCTTCAGCTCTTTTTTCTAATTTTCACCAAAAATCCAAAATGTTGCTGTATTTTGGCTAATTTCTGGATCCCCCCAAGGGGAATCCACAAACCCTTGGTACCTTTAGAATCCTCAGGATGTTGGAAGAAAAAGGACGGAAATATGACGTGGATACCTTATGTGGACAAAACGTTACAGGGCCCTAAGCGTGAGCTACCCAATTAGGGATTAATGCATTTTGCTGTTTGGTGAAGGGCTCCATTAAATGTAGAAATATACTACACTCTTGCAAATATATAGAATGTTACAATGTTTACAATGCTAGGGCATATTATGTTCTCAGTTCCCATGGTCAAAAGCATGTCAAAAATTAAGCCAAGCTAATGTTTCCAACTTATGCAGAAACCAACACAAAACACATCTGCAGAGCAACAGCTGGCTTGTGAATTTCACATATCCATGTATATCAATAACCATGTTTCTATAGGGTTCCATGCGGGACACATTTCTGTTTGCTAGCACCGGCTTTAACCTCAAATTAAGCTATCAAACAGAGGCAGTGCCTCAACTGGTCCCCAAAGGGCTGCTGAGCGAGGGCTGCTCCAGCTGCTTCAGCCTTCTGTGCACGTAGCCTCCTTATTCCTGTTGATTTGCCGTTAATGACAAACACAAGGTGCTCTGTCCATGACTAGGAGCACGACGACGGGATTGAAAACTCATATGTTGATACGTAATAAAAAGTATGAAAAGTCCTAGGACTACGCGGGTTCGTTAACAGACAATATATAGGAAAATGCTGCAAAAGACCACCCTGTCTGTGTGGCGTACCTGTGCTTGTCGCAAAGTATCTGCTGTGATATATTATTTTACAAGCTTCTAAGCCACTTTTTACGAGGTGAATAAAACACACACGAGCACCATCTGAAGCAGTTAATGGGTAGACGCTGATGCCTCTCTGCTGCAATTGCTTTTAATAGAATTCCATTCACTTGCTTTCAGCAGCTCAACCCCTTCTAGGAAACGTTCTTCAGAGACCATAGCCCAAATTATCCTTCCCCAAAGGAAGGAAGGAAAAAGACATTAAATGTTTGGAAAGCTGCCCCCTAAAACATACATGCACACAAAAATGCCATTCAGTACGTTCAGTGCCAAGTAGTTCCTGATGAAATCATCGACAATTACGAGTTCGAGTTGACAATTTAAACATACTACGCTTGACTGTCGACCTCAAAGGGTTAATAGAATCCTGCAAAAGTACTCTTGAATCCCCCACCTTCGCATTCTTCCTTCTGTGGGTTTGATGTGTTGATGTTGGGTGGCAGCAGCATACTCCGTAATGGATTATTTCATTGGAATGCAGCTAATCGTTGCATGTCTAGTCGGCCGTACAGGAATAAATGTAGTTTTTATGAACACACGAATGTGGGGTTTCCTGCACACACAAAAACATCTGTAGTCTTTCTCTCTTTCTGTTTCTCCCTCGTTGTCAATCTCTCTCTGTCTCTCTGCCTCTTCCCCTCCTTCCCGGTAGTTTGGCCCTCTCTCTCTCTCTCTCTCTCTCTCTCTCTTTCTCTCTCTCTCTCATGCATACAGTCACTCTCTCACACACACTCAAGCACACAGTTTTTTTCTGAGTCTCTCTGCTTCTCTTTTTAGCACGCACATACCTCTGTCTTTTTTCTGCATGTCTCACACCTGATTTCTTTCAATGTCTCTGTTTCTTTCCATCACCAGTTCTCACTCACTATGACTCCAAACCTCACTTCCTATTGCTTAATTTTCAGGACTCTGTCCCTGTGTCATGAAAATTGATTTAAAAAAAAGACAAATAACAGTGCAGGGTAAGGATAACCTGACCCCTGGACCTTGTGTGTGGTGTGGAAGGTCCCAGATGGAACCCCCATGGGTTCAAATTTCCCATACTTTTTGGGGGGTACCACAGAACAAGAAAAAAACAACCATTGGCATAGCCAATAGGTCTCGCCTTTGGGACTTTATAAGTGTTTAGCCATGCAACAGTTGATGTTGCACCAATGATATGGTGCTGCATAATTAAATACTTATAAGGTCCCAAACGGGAGACCTATTGGCTATGCTAATGCTTGTTATCATTGTAACACACAGTCCAAGACACTAAAAAGCATTCTGTCATGTCAAAGCTATACTATTGCACTGACCGGATCAGCGCCTTCTGCTGCGGAGCTGAAAGCAGGTTTTCAGTGTGCTGGGAGTGGGGGCTGAGCAGGTAGGGAAAGAGGGCTTCAGATAGGATTGGCAGTCCGCAGCCGGGAATCATTGAAAATCAAATGTGAGCGCTTCTCTTATGTAAATCACTAAGACAAATCTAACCTGTGTTATCGGCAACATGTTCAGTGTGTGTCAAGGCATAAGAAAGTGGCTATTTATACAACAACCTTGATTAGAGGGACGCTATGATGCTTTGAAGCGAAGACGTAAGTAGTAATTGCCACTATGTGCAAGTTTGCGCAGCCATCAACCGATTTACATTTGCGCTAAATTCAAGCTGGGGGCAGACAAACTGTAGAGTGCAAAAATGTTTATGCACAAGATTGGTGTTTTCTCATGGCTTTTGCAGTTTCTGTTAACACAATGCAGCAACCCTTCTCTCCCGCTCGAACGCACGCACCCCTTACCCTCCGCCCCCCTTCCTATTCATCTCAGCGGGACAACATCCTGTGATTCTGGGCAAATCACTTGCTAGTTTCAGGACTAGGAGCTGATTACCCTTGCTTGCTGCTGTGCCTTAGTGAACTAAAGCGCTCGAATCAAGCTGAAAAGACAGTTTTGAGGCAGTTTGAGATACAGGTTTACCCACGATGGCAACAAAGCTGGGATTGGATGGAAGGCAGATCAGGCACTGGTTGAAAGGTGAGACCTGGATTGGTCAGAACGAAAGACACTGATTGGTAGCACGACAGGGCATGGATTGTCTGGCAGCAGGTACGTGATGCTTGGAGTCACATGAAGACACTAGCAGACAGTGAATAGAGGAGCATATCCCTAACAACAGCACCAGTCCTGTTGCCATGGGAGAGACTATTCTCTGAACTGCTCTACTATTGCTTATGTGCAAGGGAATAGTCTCCGCTCTCGACCAATAATCACGTCGTTACTATGCTGGATGAACTCCGGGAGCCAGATCTACGTTTTGTTAGAGTCAAGCACCGATTTAGGAGGATTAGTCGAGATGAGACTTTTGTACAGATCCGTGACTAACAGCTCGCAAAAGCGTTAGTAAACACACAAGAGAGGGCGAGCAACACATGTAAACCTGATATCTGAACATCAAAAAGGCACTGCTGTGATCCCCTGAGAAACACAGATTTCTCACGTGTCGCAATTTAGATGCTACACATTGTGCATTTTAGTGCAAACACAAGTAGAATGGGATTCCTGAGAGCAAACCGCGCAAACTATAGCTGCTAAATTCCTCCATACCGCCCAGCACGGAAATGATATTTGGCAGACTATACACACGAGCTAAATATGCACACCACCACCCGATGCAATGAATGCCCCCGCTGCACGGTTCGAAAAAGGCAACTGACAGAGCACATTACCACAGACCGGCCCCGGCATCTGATTCAAGCATGCGACGCGGTCGCGAGGAGGCAGCAGGGAGAGGAGAGAGAGAAGGGGGCCTGCGCCGGATTCCCTTGCGGGAGCGAGCAGGAACCATCTGTCAAAGCTCACTCCCACAAGGGAATCGCCAAACGTGCACGCGCTGCCATTGAAAGCAATGCAACGCATGCACGTTTTTGCCTGCAAAAGTGAATCAATGGCTAAAGGTCTTTTTCCTAAGTAACGCATGCACGCTGCATAGGCGAGACCTATAAAGGAAATGTGAGCTGGGGGTCTGAAGTCAGAGAGCCGCTTGTGGGGGGAGGGGTTGTGTTGGCTGCAAATTTATTGTAATAGATTACTTTACATTTAAAAAGATAGAAATTCACTAAAAAGACAAGGTTTTTGTGGAGTTATTTATGAGAAAGGTAGTAAGCTTGTAACTTATGTTAAAAAACAAACCTTAGAAATTCAATTCAATTCAATACTGCTTAAAAAACTGATATTTAACAATTATGGGCAATTACCATAAGTATAACTTGCACTACTGTGATGTACTGCTTATGACCTCACATATTACATCACTGATGACATTTAAAATCTGTGGTGGTGCAAATTATTCTTATGACAGTTACGTAAAACTGGTGACATTCAGTGTTTTTTTTGTTTTTAAATTGTGCTGATTTGCCAGTGAATTACAAAGGTTTTTTTCAAAGTAAGGGAAAATCTTACTACCCTCTTCACATGTAACTCCACTTTAACGTTTGTTTTCTTCAGTGAATAAATACATATTTATATAATATATATGTATGTGTGTGTGTATATATATGTACACCTATACACACACACACACACATAAATATATATATATATATATATATATATATTGTGCCCACTGGCAGTCGCAAGTGGGTAGTTATAGTTAGGGCCTAGTTTCAATAGGATAAGTGTTTTTTTATTTTGCTTATAACTATGGTGCCGTTTGACACATCTTCACAAAAGTTCCCCAAAGAAGTGGCCAGGTTTTTCTAGTCTGGCATGGGAAATTGCTTAGTGAGCCATCAAACAGGGGCTGAGAAAAGAAGGGGTCAAAAAACACTTTCACACCTGCTGAGGTATTCTCACACCAATTTCCAGACCCGCACAGGTAGTCACATACCCACTCACAAACCTACACAGCATTCACAAAGCCACTCACAAAGCCATGTAGACTCTCTCTGACCCACTCACAGACCGACATAGGCACTCACACACTCATTCAAAGACCTAAGCAAGCATTGACACACCCACTCTCAGACCCACTCACATACCCACACAAGCCCTCACACACATGCTCACAGTTCTGTGCTGGCACTTTCACACCCCCTCAGAGTTTTCCACAGGCAGTCACACGCCCACACACAAACCCATGCAGCCAATCAATAACCCGCTCACAGACCCATGCAGGTACTCACACACCCATGCACAGACGAATTCAGGCACTCATACCCACTCAACGTCCCACAGAGACACACACCAACTCACAGACCCATGCAACCACTCATAGACCCACTCACAGACCCATGCAGACACTCAAACACCCTTTCACAGAGCCACTCCGGCCCTCACACCCCTACTGACAGACTCACACAGCAACTCACAGACCTGCACAGGCATTCTTTACATCCAACTACTCACTGACCCACACAGACACTCACACACCCAGTCACAGACCCACACAAGCAGTCTCACATCCACTCATAGACCCACATGGCCACTTACACAACCACTCAATGACCCATGCAGTCACTGACATACTCATTCTCAGACCAACACAGTCACTCACAGACCAAGTCACAGACCCACGCAGGTACTCACACATCCATTCACAGACCTATCTAGGCACTCAGTGGCCCACTCAGACAACCCCATAGGCACTCACACATCAACCTATAGACCCACACAACCATTCCCACATTTACTCACAGACCCACACATCCACTCTCATACCAATGGACAGAACCCCACAGGCACTGACAGACCCACTGACAAAGCCAAGCAGGCACTCACAAACCAACTCAGAAAACCATGCAGGCACTAACAGACCTACTCACATACCCACATATGTAGTCACAGACCCATCACAGCCATATGCAGTGACTCCCAAACCAACCCATAGTGCAGTTTGTTTCCACACACACTGATGCACATCAATACTACTACTCAAACCCCCATACACACATTGATACAGCCATTCACAAACCCACTGACACACCAATACAGCAACTCACATTCCCACTCCCACATCGATAGTCACTCACACACCCATTCATAAACTGATACAGCTACTGACACACCCACTCTCACACCCATAAATCCACTCACACACACAGTCATATGCCAGTATAGACGCTCACACACCCAATCGCACTCCAATACAGCACCTCACATACCCATACAGCCACTCATACACCCAGTCACACAACCAGTCACATACAAATACAGCTACTAATACACCCGTAGAGCTACTCACACAGCCACTTACACACCCATACAGTGACACACACAACCTCAAAATCACTTACATAGACAATCACAAACTGATATAGCTACTCTCACACCCATAAAGCCACTCATACACCCAGTCACATGCCGGTAAAGCCACGCACACCGCCAGTGGCACAACAAACTACTCACTCATCCACACAGCCTCTCACATACCCAGACAGTCACTTATACACTCATGGAGTCACTCACACACCCATTCACTTACCCACATAAGCACCTACACACCCACTCACAGACCCATAAAGCCACTTACACACCCACTCTCAAAGGTTACAGGTTATAGTTAAAAAATACATGTTAAAAATCCTTCAAAATTCCCCAAAAAACAAAGATTACAGGTACAATAAAGTTATGAAATAACATTAAAAATCCATAGAAATTCACTGAAAAAACAAAAGGTTACAGGAACATTATAGTTATGAAATAGAATTAAAACATCTTTAGAAATTCACTAACAAAGATTACATGGTTGTTATAGTTAGGCTTAGATTTACTTGCACAAAACCATAGAAATTCAACAGTTATATCTACCTGAGATAACTATAACGTATGCCCCCGCAATGCTTTGCTTATGACCTCACATGTTATATCACTTATGACATGGTCAGTGACGTCACTCATGACATCACTGATGGCATCTCAAATGACCTTACTGATGAAATCACTGATTACATCATCTACAGAAATGATCACACACCCAGTCAAGCACCCGCACAAACACTCACACACCTGCATAACCACTCACACACCCACTCATACACACACACAACCACTCACACACACACTCACAGATCCATACAACCACTTACACACCCAGTCACACACCAATACAAACACTCACATATAGACCCATACATTAACTCACTCACTCACTCACTCACTCACACACTCACTCACACACCGACTCAACCACTAACACACCCACTCATGCACCCACAAAACCATTCACACACCCACTCACAGCCTCATCCAACCACTCACACACTCGTTTACACACTCATGCAACCACATACACACTCACAGACCCACACAGGCATTATAATAGCACCTACTCAGAGACCCAAGCAGCCAGTCACACACCAACTCTGCAGCCCCACACAGCAGTCTCACACCCACTCACTGACCTACATAGGTACTCAGACACCCACTCACACAGCCATACAACCAAACATCCATACAGCCACTCACATAGCCATAAGACCACTCATTCACCCATACAACCACTCACACACCTAGTAAACCACTCACAAATGCATTCACACACTCATACCCCCACTCACATACCCACTGACAGACCTATACAACCACTCACACACCCACTCACACAACCATACAGTCACTCAGACACCCACTCACACACTGATACAGTCACACATTGTCAGAAAGTACCCCTTTTTGACATGGTTACCCACACTTTTTTCCTGTTATTTGACGTCATTTCAGCTGGAAGTGTGCTAGGTTCCTGCTATCCTGGTCCCCAGTGCCAGATCTCTTTCTCAAAACTGTGGGATTGTACCCCAATTGGCAATACCTTTGTTACCCCTATAAATCCCTTGATGTGGTACCCCTGGCACCTATGGCAAGGAGGCTAAAAGGGTCCTTAAGGGCTGCAACACTAATTGTGCCACCCTAAAGGACTCCTCACCAAACACATACAGACTGCCACTGAATTATGTGTGTCTTGGTGCAAACAAAAGTGAAAACATGACATGACACATATCCCTGTGTGGCATGTCCACAAACACTGCATGCACTATAGGTAAGCCACCCCTACAGCAGGCCTTATGGCCCTAAGGCAGTGTGCACTCCACGACATTTGGGGACATATCTGCATGAGCTGATATGCCTAGGTGCTGGTCAGCTCCATTGCTGCCAGTATAAGTGAATAGGGGAGCCATTTAAGACATGTGTTTGACACTGGCGGAAACAAGTTCCCCAGATACATGAGGGCTTCACTGAAAATAGCGATATTTGGTATCAAACATCACACATGAATAAGCCCACACTGATGCCAGTGTTGGATTTACTGATACATGCATGAAGAGAACACCTTAGAGGTGCCCCCTGAAAACCTACCAGTACTGGTGCACTGACTGACTGGTTTCTGCCAGCCTGCCACCAGAGGCAGGTTTCTGATGCCCAAGGTTGGGGGCCTTTGCTCTCAGGAGGCCAGATATCAAGCCTACTTCTGCAGAGGGTGCCTAAACCCCGGTTCACAGGATGACCTGCAGATTAGCATTCCAAGGCATGGGAGCTTCAAAGAGCCTAGTGCTTCGGTATGCAAATCTGGATTCTCTCAGAAGGGGACAATGCTGACCTTCTTTGTCCAGGGCCCTTTGGCACCTGGGCAGGTGGGAAAATTAGCTATTCAGATCGGCATGTCCACCCTCAGGCCAGTACCACCTCTAAGATGGGCTACTTGAAGTGGAGGTGCATTTTACAGAGTTAGCCATCTTGGTGATGGCAAATTTAGGATCTCTGGGACTGGGTTATGCCCACTTCCCACAGGCAGTGTTCATATAGGGGGCGTAGTGACCCTAGGGGTACATAGCCCATTGACTACTGCCGTACACACACCTCCATACATTCAGTATTTAGAGAAACCTCTGGCACCAGAAAATCAGAACCCTATGACCTACAAAGAAGGACACTGAAGAGCCGCAGAAGACTGAAGAGGAGCAACTGACTTGGTGCCAGCCCTGCCGGCTTGTCTGTTGTTCCTCATTGAACCGTCACCAAAGGCATCTCATCCTGCAGCTGTAATGCCTCCAAAGCCTGGTAGAACAACCTACCTTCAAAAGAGACTCAAGAACTCCCATGGAGTAGCAGAGCTGCTACCCTGCATCCTGTAGGCACCCCAAGAAGGACTTTGAGGACTCCAGAAACCCCCAAAACCTGACACCGCCAAGCACCACTGCACTGAGCCACCCAGCCCATGTTGAAGTGGGCCAATGGTGTCAGTGTGTTCCCTAAGCCCTCAAGAGACTGATTCCACTTTGGTTCCTCCCCTCGTGATCTCCCCAAAGTCACCTGAAGTCTCTGGTTGCAGGCACCCTCAATCACTGGTGCTCCCAAACAAAGAAACCAGACTCCATAAAGACCCTGTGCACCCAGCCACCCAGTGCTGAAGAGAAGAGGATCATCAGTGTCCCACATGTCCTCCCATCACAAGATTTGAGCCCTTTGTGTGGTTCAATCCGACTGGCCTCCCAGCCCAAATTTGCAGCCTCTTTTCACGAAGACCGATTCCCATTGAGTAACATTGGGCACTTGATTCTGCATTGCACCACTGCACACTGTGCCGCTGGAGGTGATTTGCTGGTGCTACCTTGGACCAGGCCCAATACTCACCTTGACTCTGTAGATTAGTCTCCTGAATGCCGTACTTATCTTCCTCCCATAGGAAAACCTTACAGCTTCTGAGAAATGCACAAATTGTTGACTTTTTAAAATGCTCAGTATTTTTCTTGCAAAACTTACTTACCTGATTGTATTGATTCTGGTGCCTAAAACATATATAAAGATAAGTGTTATTTTTATAAATTGGTGTGAAACTCCTTATTGAGTGATGTGCATCATTTATTGCCCTTAGGGCCTCACTAGTAGCATTTAGGTAGCTGGGTTATCAGCTAACAAGGATATCAGTTATACGTCTTCTCTTGTGTATCTCATACATGCAACTAAGTTAGGTGTCAAAAGCTTGAGGTTTACTCCAATAAAACTTTGTGAAAGAGCTACCTCAGCTACACATTATGCAATGCCCTTGTCTGGACCCCCAAGGTTATGTGTTTAGCAGTGTAGGCAAAGAGGAGTGATTGAAATGCCATCTGTGAATAACACATAATCCAGTATCAGAATGTTTTGTTTCTAATGAGATAAACAATCAAAAAGGGGAGTTGTTCCAAATGGTGCACATGATGCATAGGATGAAAGAAGAAAAAGAAATGAAAATGTATTTTTAAAAGAACCCTCACTCACCAGTCTAGTTGGTGACATGCTTCATCATAGGGTCCCCACCCGAGTGGCCGAATGCTACTCGGGTGTGTTACAACGCCTGATTACAGCAGAGCTGGATTTTTTGGTAGTGCGAAGGTGAAGAGTGGTGAAAGAACTAGGCCTGGGCTGTGAACTTTGCTCCGTTCACGGAATTTGCAGAGTTTTCTGCACTCCGCAGAGCTCAGAAAACTCCGCTACACTGACATACTTGCCCCCGTTAGTCCTTTTAAGTTCCTGGACTGTCTTTACGAATAGCGAGTAAAGTTAGAGATTTTTTAATACACGGGGCACACTGGGTTAATGCTCTCCCAACTCTCCAACTCTATCTGAATCTGGAGAATCCCCAGTAACACATGGTCACGCTACGTCATGACGTGGGAGCGCCACAGTGTCGCCACACAGCTTCCAAAAACGCCCGGCTCCCGAGCACAGTCATCGTCGGGACCCGGGCAGGGCACAGATTAGGTGTATTTGGAGGGTGACTAAGCTTAAGGGGTTAAGTTGAAATGCCAGTTCTGAATTAGGACTGTGTATCTCTTACACAAGCTGATTTGTTCATCTGTCTCTTCGTCTCTCTTCCCTCCTCCTTTTTACCTATTTTCAGAGTTTGACAATAGCCAAACGCCCCCCGGCGAGATCCATGGGACAAGACTTACTGTAGTCCCATGTAAACCAGGAATTTTTTGTAGTTTTCTTCTCCTCTGTGTCTGTCTGCCATGGATGGTGCTATCATTATATCTAACATATTCTCCGTAATTACTTCATGATTATTTATCCGATATTACAAAAGTTATAGTAATTACTAGTAACACCCACACTAAATTGGCAATGTGTGACGAATGAGTTTTTCATCCTTGGTTACAAAGTACGATGCGTGGGTGCACACTACAAGTGCACGAGTTGAACAATAGGCACCATAGTCTAGACAGCTTACCGAATGGCACGGATGAAAGAACGGTTGTTCGCACCTGGTTGATTTACATCGTTCAGTGCATGAATAACTGTTTATGGTTTTCTGTTCTTATCTTTTACAAATCACATTGAGATTACCTTTCAGAGATTGCTGAGAAGGTATAGCTGTAAGTGTGCGGCTTTTGTGTTACACAGGGTCGGGTGCACACCTTAGTGAGTGCATACCTCCCGTGTCATTGTTGGTCCTATAGAAAGCCTCGCAAATATGCAGGGTGAGGCTGAAACATTTTATCACATCCGTAGTTTGTCACATATTGCACTTATTGGATGCCACATGCCAAATTGCACCTGACAGGACATCCACCCTGGTTTTATATTCTTGCCTTATTATTCCAATATTAAAATGTAGGGATTAATAAAGGCAACTTTAAGTTTTTTCACCACTTCTCACCTCTGCACTATCAAAAAAAACAGCTCCGCTGTAATCAGGCATTGTAGCACACCCGAGAGGCATTCGGCCACTCGGGTGGGGACCCTATAATGATGCATGTCACCAACTTGGTTGGTGAGTGAGGGTTCTTTTAAAAAAAAAAAAATCATTTATTTTTCTCCTTTCATCCTATGCACCACGTGCAACAGATGGTACAACTCCCCTTTTTGATTGTTTGTATTGCTTACCCAAGGGTACTGGGAGTAGTTCCTTAATACCCTTTCTCTCTTTTGGTTTGATTGTTTCTTATGAGGTCAGTCCATATTACATAAATATTGTGCCTGCTCTACTAATTTGTGCTTACTGACAAATAACCTACTGGTTGCGTCCATGATTGCACCAAGCGTTCTGCATGAAACAGGCTTAAAAGAAGCAAGTCGATACTGGCTACAAGATAAGGTGAGTTTGGCACATTGTAGTGGATGGCGCACCTAACGTTTGGTCTTTATTTTTGAGACGCCTTAGTAGTGCTTATATTAGTCCACAACACCCTCACTCTTGTTTCCGGATAGCGGAAGTGACGGTTTTAACCTACCTATTAGTTCGATAGGTTCGATCAAGCTTGTTAATCAAAAAGGTTTTATTTTTTTGAACCCTTGTGCTACTACACATTGTTTTCTTCTCTGTGCCCATATGGCGGTCGATATTGTAGCACATAGCCGGACACCTCTGCGACGTCATTTGACATAGTTCTGTGTGCCGGATGATGGGATGGCCGTTTTATTTATGGTGAGTGCCGATGTGTCTTACCCCTACGAGTTGTTTTACTCTTGGGTGAATGCAGATGATAATATGTTTCACTCATATACCCCCATGTGGCTCCCAGTAAATTATACGCCATATCAAATGCAGGAGATTCCTATTTCTGCTTGGCAGCATCGCATTTGGTTTAATGGCGCCCTTCCCCATGAGGTTACACTGGTTTGAATGGGCCCTTTATCAATTCCAGGGGCCACTTGGTCGGTCTTAGCCGGATTTACGCCTCATCCTCGTTATTTGAATGTTGCGGTGGATGAGTTGCGTGTCCTCCATACAGCCCTGATTACTGTATATCAGGCTTTAGTGCAATATGTTTCACGCAACGTACAGGTGGGGGCACCTGTCGTTGCGGGACAGCCAGCTGGCCCAGCCGGGATTGTTATTAGTCCCGTCATGCTAAATTCGGTAATGGGCAAGCGCCCCCAAAAGAAGGACGATTTACCTTATTGGCTTGCTGAGAAATTTGACCAGCTGGAGGCAGTATTTACGCACTCTACTCCTGTGAGAAACACAGGATCCCCACCATTAGTTTGCAGAAAGACTTAGTCCCAGAGGTATCCGATTGTGACAACTGGGGATACGTTTTTGCAGCGGTCTACTCTAAGTGCTTCGGCACACCATCTATGGCCGTGCTTCTCTTCGTCATTAAACGTGTTCAAGACCAACACGGACCGGAGGCGGCAGTCGAGTTGGGGATGTGGCTTTTCGGTGGGTTCGACGTTGTTGCCACTCTTGTCCTTGGGGGATGCGGTACACTTTCAAGTGGCTAATGGTTTAGCCCTCGTCGATAAACTCAATAAGCCCCGTGAGTTACCTAAAATTATTGCAGAGGCTTATAGAACTATTGGCCGCAGTAGTTTGGGGATTAAGCCTACTATTATCATTCCAGACATACAACAGCAGACTAAAGTGAGTTTGTCTGGTAAAGACGATCATCCAAATTTTCCTAAACAAAATTGGAAAGCAAAGAAACAGGGAAAGCAGCAACAGAAACAGGGGTCTCGTCATGCGTCACCGATACAGGCGACTGGTGAGCGCACATATGATTTGCGAGATCGAACTAGTATTAGGTCACCTGAGAGATTTCAGGTTACTGAACAACGTTCTCCTTGTTCTTCACAGGAAACATCGGCCTCACAGTCCGGTGGCGGAGAATGTGGCAAAGGTCAGGGTGCCCAACAAGGACGTGAGCAACCCCGTCAGCCTGACGGTAAAGGCAAGCAGGATGAGTTTGCACGTCAACGTCCCCCGTTTCACAAGAAGAAAGTTGCTGCGTTAACAGCGAGGTATGCTACAGATAGTGCGGACGCAGCTTCGGAACCTGACATGGGCACTAACGCTGCACGACAGTGCAGCAGAGGTTACAGTAGTGCGGCAAGCACTGCGTCCATATCTGGAGGCTTCAGCAACTGATACGTTCATAACTATTGAAACCGCTGATACTAGAGTGGCTCCCCCTGACAGACTATATGACATAGTCCTTTTAATTGAAGGTGACATACAACGCACAATTTCAAGGGATTTTTGGGGATAATCTAAACTCTTCCTATGATATTCTCTTAGCAGAGGCAGACTGGCCCCTGGCTTTCATTTTGGATGCTCCTAGAGGGGAGGAGGTAATCCTCCCATCCTTTGCTCACACAGTGCCAAAGGATCACGCTGAAAGGTTTGCCGAAGAGTGGGCTCAGGTACTTGCTCCGGCTTTGTACCGTACTCAGATTGGGTGGGATAAACTGTCTCCGAGCAATGAGATTCCTTTACGGTCTATGCCCCAGCCACAGCCCCAATATCCCATGCGTCGCAAAGCTAGATCACACGTCGCGGAAATCCTTGACCATTTGGAATATCAGGGTGTTATTGAAACATGTGTGTCACCAATGAATACTCCTTTATTCACTGTAACGAAGCCTGATGGGTCGTACCGCCTAGTTATGGATTACCGGTATTTGAACTCTCACTGTCGGACATGTGCTGTACAGAATACCCACAGTTCTGCTCTCATCGATAGTCTCTTGAGAAAAAGGTTTAAAACCACACTTGACATATCCAATGGCTTTTATAGCCATAACCTGTGTCCTCTATTAGTAGTCAGTGGACAGCGTTTACTTCTGGCGGCAAACAAAAACAGTTTAAGAGATTAGCCATGGGCTATAAAAACAGCCCTGGCGTCTTTGCCGCACATGTTGTCTCTCTGTTGGAGAGCATTGACCCTGATTCGTACTCGTATGTTGATGATATCCATCTCACGGACGACGAGTTATGGCCGCATCTGTGTCACGTTGATCGCATCATTGTCATGTTTGCAGACCTCGGTTACAAATTCAACTTTGCAAAGTCTTACATTGCAGAGTATACAGTGTTGTTTTTGGGCTACGAGCTCAACAATGAGGGTAGAGGGTTAGTTCCTCACTTTCTGGAGAAGTGCGCATGCTTGCGTGCTCCTACAATGCTGCAAAAATTACAGTCTTTGCAGGGCTTTCTGAATTTTGGTCGTACTTATATTCCTGATTATGCCCAGCGTATCAAGTCGCTATATGCCTTGGTACAACCTACTTTTTCCAAATCGAGCTGGCTGCCAGAGCATTCAGCTATCTTGCAATCTCTGCAGGCTGACCTTCTTGCTTCGAAATACTTACTGACACGTGATAACCACACTAACCTGGTCATAAGAATTGTGCCGGGCCATTGCCTACAAATCACACCTGTACACTTCGGCTGAACTGCGCTTTTCCTCGGTTGAGAAAGTATTGACTGCGGTACAGATGGCGATTCTTAAAGAACGAGCGCTGTCGCAAGGGAAACGCATGTTGGTGGTTACACCATATCCTGCTCTAGAGGCAGTGACGAAAACCAGTGTACCTAACTCTAAAGCTTTGCATCCACGGTGGATACAATGGGCCACTTCTTTGACATCGCCTGATGTCACTTATATCTTTGATGCCTCATTGCAGACTCAGGAGTACTTGCAGGATGAATTTGTTCATCCAGCTACTCTGTCTTTGCGCCCGCTTGAAGATTACCATTGTGTCATTAACACTGACGGTTCGGCGCAACCGGCGATGGAATCGAAGCATGCCTATTCAGTGGCCTGCGCAATTGTAGCGGGTACTTTCGTGAATGGAGAATTCAAGTCCGGTGTCGTGCATACGCAGTCATTGGGTGATTGTACCGCACAGTTGGCAGAGCTCCGTGCTCTGGTGCTTGCACTGGAGTTTGCTGATCCTCGGGTTACTACTCTTATAGTGAGTGACTCATTTTACTGTGTTCAGTCTTTTAACGACAATCTATTCTTTTGGACTCAGAATGAATATCGCGATTCCAAAGGTAGCACAATTAAGCATAAAATGCTTTGGGTTCGAGTGGCAGAACTTAAACAGAATCTGCCCCTTGTGAATGTAATTCACACTCCTGGTCACCAACGATTTGGTGTCCACGCTGCGGCAACAGCTTAGCTGATGAAGCAGCGGAAACAGCATTGGCAACATATTTAGTAGCAGCAGTTACAAGATCCAGAAGTATGATCGATGATGACATCTTGGCAGCTAATTACCCGAGAGGTTTCCCTTCTCGGTACTCTTATCATTTAAGTCCTGATAACGTCCCCTATGTGAGAATTCACGACGTTGGTGACAGATTGATTCCCAACACGGACTGCAGACCTTCTTTGATAACAGCGGCTCATGAAGGGATGGCCTCTGCCCATGCCGGCGTTTCGGCTACTGTTCCTCTGTTACAACAGCGTTACTGGTGGCGCGGGTTGTATAAACAAACTCGCACTTATGTTCTTGATTGTGACATTTGCCAGCAGATTAAACCTTCGACTGCTGCGCGTCCACCATAAACTCAGTTGTACATATCTAATAAACCACTTGGGTGTGTTTATTTAGATCACGGCGGTCCTGTCTCCTCTGATACTGCGTACAAGTATATCTTAGTTGCAGTGGATTCGTGCACACGTTTTCTTTGGGTATGGAAACAAAGGAGTGCTGATGCTCGAACTGTCATAAGGGATTTGCGTGTCTTTGTGGGAATTTTTGCATGTGGTACCTTTCATTCTGGCCAGGGCCCTGCGTTCGCCTCTAAGGCGTACAAAGAAGCCATGAGATCTTTGGGGGTCCAAGTCAAATTTTCGTCTCCATACCAGCCTGAGGGTAATAGTGTTGTGGAGCAAATGAACCGTGACTTAAAGCAATCTCTGACAGCTAGGGTTTTAGGCACTGGACGAAACTGGTTTGCCCATCTGTATAACGTACAACGTGCACTTAATAATCTCCCTAGAAGGTCTCTGGGTGGGCGGACCCTCTACATGATGCTCTTTGGCATAAAAATGTTTGTCCCGGCCCTTGATGGTCTAGACGTGGTGGCGTCAGCTGCTCCCTTTGATGTAGATGACCACTGTGCTGTATTACAGAATCTACAAGAGACCAGAGACAGTCTTGCTAGGGATCACTTGCCCTCCACATCTGATGCGGTGCTTCAGATTCCGGTAGTCGGCTGGCTACCTCGAGTTGATGACCTGGTCCGTGAGAAGGTGAAGAACAAGAAGGAGTTCGGCCACTCTTATCGTGCACTGGTTCCAGTGCTTGGCATGCAGGGCACAAGAACAGACATTTTACCTCCACTTCCTGGTCGCACGGATAACAGGTACATCTCAATTGACAATGTCAAACTACAGTGAGTGGCCGATTCTTCTTAGCATGACTCCAGCGGTCTCTTGCCCTGCGATGCTGAAACATTCTGTTTTGGCTCCGGCTTCTTCCATCAGGCCTGATATTGCCATCGAGATGCATACAGTTACTAATCCATTGCTGACACTACTGGCTGGTGGTCCACCTGAAGATATTGAGTATGCTTATCCCACAGAGGTTACATTGCCTGTTTTACAATCGACCGCAGTTAACCAGTCAAATTCCTCCTTTGACACTGATTCAATGACTTCCGATACTCCATCGAATGTTTCTATTTTTGCTGTTTGGTTCAAAAGACATTTTTTAATTGCCCCTTGGTCTTACATTTGGCTAGTGCTCATGTGTTATGCCCTTGGATAGGAATACTCTGTTGAAACGTTTATCATCTTATGGGTAACTCACAAAGGTGGACACCACATTTCTGCATATTTACTAGGGGTGGGCGGAATTTGTGGAATTGCCTTCTGCAAAATCCCGCGAAATGGCAAGAAATCTCGATGAACACGTGGAATTTCGCGTGCTCGTGGAGATTTTGCTGCACCGTATGTGAAATTACTAAACACAAGTTAACACAGGCATTACGAAGATATTGGTCAGAGCTAGAAGTGGAGAGTCACCCGGATGTATGAACGCCCGGATCTATGATCACCCATTGTATGTATTTAGTATTTTTGCAGAATTTTTTTGTATTATCACAGAAGTCCAATAGAAGGAGAGACAGACCTGTAAAGGGCACCAAATTAATTTAGAACCCGGGATGAGAAGAACTGTGTAGTTGACAGGCAGGGTTAGAAAGATCTAGAAATATGAACAAACTGAATTTTTCACCGCGCTGAAAGTCCCCGCAGTCCCTTGAGTGAGCTGTCCATCATAGTGGGGTAATGGCGCTAGTATGTATGAGACGGGTACGAACGGGCAGGGCTTCTGTGTGAGTTTACATGCCTCTTGAAAGCACTGGACAGTGTAGAGTGCCAGCACAGCCACGTGCCTGCCTCCTCGTGGGGACCAGCCTCTCCTCTGATGGAGTGAGTGCTGGCTCTTCCAACATCCCTCTGAGCTGCACATGGAGCCTCCAGCACCCCCCTGACTCTGCACTCTCCTCCCGGCCCTACAGCTGCACAGCTCCAGCCAACCCTCGGACCCCTGCTTGGACGGATTCCCCTATCCCACCTCCTCTGCCGGGTCCTGCCTCTGCTCAGCCGGGATGCCTGGATGGAGGAGAAACCTTGCCCTCTGCCTGCAGCGGATGCAAGATAAAGGTAAGGCTGGGGGTCCTCCCCCGGCGGAGGTAGCGATTCATCGAGGAACCGCCATGGAGACGGTGTGATGGAGGGGGAGGGCACCGCCGGGGCTGAACCTCGCTGCTTCCCAACAATGCCACTGGGTGTTCGTGTTTTACACGCTGCCTCCTTTCAGGGCCCTGGTCTATATGTGCAGCCTCGTTTAGTGCATGTGGAAGTGAAAAGAGCAGCTGCGCTCCGTGCACGAGGGTCGTTCCAGGTTTCTCAGAAGGGAACATCCCTACAGAGGGCTGATTGCCTATAGCTTGGCCAACTTCTTTGGCATGCTCCTGTCACTCCAACACTGGCACCAGGAACTGCAGGGAGCTCGCTGTAGGGAACTTTGGAGTACTGACTCTGGGACCATTAGGAAAGAGAGGGGTGCGGGCTCTTGCTGGTAACTTTGGGCTTGATACACTTAAGTGTTGGGAGGACGGCATGGCGACTGTGTTTATGTAAACCCAGGAGTCTCTAGGCCATCAGGACACAACTGTGCCAGTTCTGGGCTTTAACTTTCCAACCTGGTGCATTCTGGGACTCAGTGGTAGTCTTTCTTTGCTTCCTGTTGAGGTATAATTTTTGTGACAGGAGCATCGTGCCAGAATAAATCCTGCCCTGATATTTATTTCCCAAGAAGATGCCACCGTTTTGTGCCATACCTCTACTCAACTGGAGTACTTTCCACTGCGTCATGCCCCCGAATTCCGTTCTGCAGCGGATCGCGGAAGTTTTGACATTTTCGCAAAAATTTCGCAAGTTCCGCGAGCGGAACGGAATTCGCCGCCCCCCCTTAATATTTACAACACAATAGAGAAACATGGGCTTAGGCAAACATTGAAATTGGAACTCTTATCCATTGTGAAAATGCATGTATGAGCCGTGTTCTCAAGAATTCTGCACACCCCTTCATTTCACATGAACTTGGCACAGAGTCTAGCTGCCAAGCACAAACGCAGGCACCCTTGCTACATAGCGCAATGGTGTCTGCATTTGTAAAATTGGATGTTAATGTGCCGGAAGGCTCACCTTCCTGCACATACACAATGTTGTCAGTTTGCTGGTCCAATGTGCGCTGCACAAGGCAGAACACAATGAAACAGCAACCACAAGGGGAAATTATGTATTTATCCCTGTAGTACCAGTGTTATATCCGCTTTTCTCAGGTGTTATTCTTGGCACTGCCTCCCATTAATGATACACCTGAAATTGTGGGACATTATCTGAATCTAGGCTAATTGCAGTGCACTAGACACAGCAAGACACATTGCCCACCCCCCTTTCACAGTGAGCACAGCATGAAAAAGTGCATTTTTTTACAAGGCATTGTTAAGCCACGTTAAGTGGGTGAATGATGCCTTGTACTTTAGGAGAAGGCCATATTGCCAACACAACGTCACTGAAAGTGACCTTGTGGTTTCAACAGAGGCTTGTAAATATGCGCCATTACGCTTCCTCGTCTTAGTAAATATGGTGTGGGCTCTATTTTGAGATGTGACATGCCATGATACCCATCACAACAAGCTTTGTCTAGACCACTGAGTATGAGTAAATCTGCCAAATAGGACTTGTTAGCAATGCTAGGTGAAGACACTTCTTGTGGCATGACACTGACTTTAACAAAATGCAGCAAGTGCCTATCCCCATTATGTACCCAGCGAAATGTTCAATTCTTGAAAAAATGTTGGATTTGAGCTATGAGGGCATGGCTAATTTCAAATTCATGGTCATTTCACTGCCTATCTGGGACATACACTCAACAGGACCATTTATCAAATGTCTATCTGGGTAAGTTTTGATGGATACATCGATCATATATTTTTTAACACTTCTATACTAGAATTGTCATAGCCAACACATATCTGTGTGACTTTAGTTTTATTTACTTGTGCATTCACATTGGTAGAAGACTGGCCCAGATCTTGGACAAACAACCCCCACATTGTGTTAATGCCCAGTGTAGGGCCAGACAGAGTCCTTTGGGTGTAACATGTCCTGATACATGTTGAGGAAGAGGCAGAGTTCAGTCAGCAGGCTGATTGCAGAGTCATTGGCAACAATGCCAACATTGGCAGTCCTTATGAAAGACCAAGGTGAGTGTAGCAGAGTCATTCATAGGACAGTGGAAGCTGATGTTCAGAGGCATGATGGTAAGCACAGGTCCAAGCAGACACTGTCCATTTGGCCCAGATGAATGCTACCGCTGACTTTTTCGCAAGAATGTGGATTAATCCATGTCTTCCTCCTCTGATGTGTTATGTGCCTCCCATGTGCGTGATGGTGTATTGGCTGGAGACTGTGACACATCAGGGGGGTAAGAGGTGGATGTGAAGTTGCAGCAATATTCATCTGTGCCAAATGATGAGACATCACTGCAGTGATGATAAGCTGCAGGCCTTGCAAGACTCCAGCATCTTCTCTGTGGTATGCAGCCATGGCTGCCAAGCGTGAAGCCGGCATCTGCTCCATGTTTTCCATTAACTTTCTCCTTTCACTCAACTCTTTGGTGACATCGCTGGAGCCACTTTGACTTGACAGTTGTTCTTGTCTCTGAGTAAGTCCTCCAAGCGATGTCATCTATGGAATGCTGGAGAGCATGGGGTGAATTGTGGGTGCCTCTGATGGACTGTAGGTGGTCCCTAATTGGACAGAGACACCCACAGCCCCCATGTAGTTTAGCTGCCAGGTTGTCAAACCCCACCCACACCTGACCAGCCAATCTCCTGCTGGACCTCTACTGCACGGTAATAAAATGTTAGAAGTGGGTCCTCAAGGTCCTGGGAGACAGCTGTGGTGGTAGGTGCTTGATGCTGGATGTTTTGTGCAGAGGGTGGAGCTTCAACTACGCTGCTAGATGTCCCTGCTTTCGAAGTTGGGCTGCCAATGGAGTTGAGCAGCTCTTGAAGGGTGTCCTGGTAGATGGTTGAGATGTCTTAATCTTCATTATTGAAAATGGATGTGCTACCTTGGGATATAATGGCCCTAGATAGCCTGGTGAATTATATATCCCCTAAATGGTCAACATGGTTCTCACGTAGATATGTCAAGGAAGATACATAGGGACTCCAGCAACCCGCCTGGATGCCCTATTTTCTCATCAAAAAACTGTATCCTCAACAATACAACAGTATATATCGACCACTCCCTTGCGCCATATGTACGAAACTTGAATTCCTATATTCAGAACACCACAGATTTTATTCAGAAAACATACAGCTTATGTTGGAAAGATGAATGCTGCTTTTTATGTTTAGACGATGAGAGTCTTTACACAAGTATAAGACATGATGTTGGCATCAACGCTTGCAAATACTATCTGAGGGCCAGGAATGCCAACGTTCTTGAGCATACACAGATGCTTATTGAGATGACGGAGACTTGCCTCAAAGAGAAGATTTTTATGTTTGAGAATACTCTCTATAGACAGGTACAAGGGACAGGCACGTGGTCCTGCTTTGTTGGTGGGCTGGTGTTAGGAACAGGTCCTCTGGGGCAACGACCTGAGTGAATGGACAAACAAGATCAGCGCCTGGCTACGCTATATAGACCATGTCTTCTTTGTTTGGGAGGGAAGTGAGAGGGATCTGTTGATCCTACTTGAAAAACTCAACATCAATAATCTGAACTTGAAGTTTACCCGACAACACAGTAAGAAACAAATAGACTTCCTGGATATCAGGCTAACCATCAGGGAAGGCACCCTGCACACACAGCAGGCAACTCGATTCTACATGCTGCCAGTTACCACCCCCTATTTTTCGCTGGAGTATTCCATACAGTGAATTACTGTTATTAGCCAAAAGAAACAGCAGCACAGACGTCAACTGCAACTGTACCAAGAAGGAAATGATCAGAGACCTAGAGGCCAGAAACTATCCTAGGAAAGCCCTCAACAAAGCCATTGTGAGAGCACACCTAAAAACTAGAGAGGGGACACAAGCACAGAAACCAGAGAAAGAACAGTCACTACTCATTGAACCGATTAGGTTCCTCACCAAGTTCGCCAACCAGGCTACCACACTAAGAAAAATCCTGAAAAAAAGATAGGCCATCCTGACACAAGACACAACTCTGAGGACAAAAAGAGGCACAACACCAAACATCACTTTTCAACGTAACCTGTCCATAAGACATATGCTGGTCCATAGCCATCTGGCACCCAGGGTTTCCACCTGGTTACAATAAAGTAAAGGTTCCAGGAAATGTGGACATTGCAAAGCCTGTAAATACAGCTCCAATGTCTCTGAATTGTTTCTAAAAAGAGTAAGGAAGAATGTACGCATAACTAAACGGATCACATACAAAACAGATTTTGTTGTCTACGGCACCACATGTCCATGGTTCAACGACCTTCCCTGTACAGAAAAGAATATTAGAACACTGGATGGCGATCACAAACGCTGACTTGACTTACAGAATACAGCCAAACACTTTAGAGGGCATCACAAAGGTGATTGGACTAAAGCAAGATTTTTTGGGATCGATACCATACCCAAACACCCAAGAGGTGGTGATAGGGTATCTGCATTCTGCAGCTTAGAATCCAGGTACATTGTACAAGCCGGATGCATTTTTCCCTTCGGATTGAACAATGATGAAGAAATATACACTCACTTAGGACTGTAGTCCGCTTCTCGACAAACCCTGAAATCTAGATCTTTCATAGTTCCCATCCGAGCTAACTTTTATTTTTTATTTTTGTGCATGTTATATTTTAGTATGTTCGTTCAGTACCAGATATCATTTCAATTGTTCTATATAGAGTAAGTTCAAATATAGTTAATCATGCTGTTTGCGTTGTTCCTCTCTTTCCTGCAGAAATGAAGGAAGTCACTCCGGAACAGTCTGCCGGTGCCAATCACAGATAGGGAGTTAAATGCATGGAGAAGGCTATTCCTATACGGTAACACCTTTACTTGTCAATAGTAGGTCACTTGATCAAGGTTTTAGTAACCATTTGACCTGATCACTTTGTGTAGCTCCCCTGCTTTGCTGTCTTACAGTTCTCCAGCAATTAATAGCAGTAGAGTTCTAGTTACCCCCATTCAAGTGATTGCGGTGATTATCCAACTCTCTGTGTATAGGCCCATAATTGGGACAGTTTGGGAATTTTATGACTCTGACAGGAAAGTTAAACTTAATAAGGGTACTATACCTCAATTCTGAAGAGGAATTCGTTTTTTGCTTTCTCCTAGTTTATATGCCCTGTTTTTGTTTTCAATGTTGAACACAATAAAAAAAATACTAAAACAAATTACAAAGCTACCACAAACAAAATGATTCTCTTCAAAATCAGCTTTACTGCTTTAAAAATAGAAAAGATGTTTGCTATGTGGGCATACCATAATAGTCTGAAAATAGCAGTCTATGCATAATAATAAGAGAACCCTACAGGTACAAAAACTATCCTGACCACAACATGGACACTCTTGCACTATTGTGCAAAAGATATCTCCTTTGGCAAAATGCTGCACAAAGAGTGTCACTGCATTGAGAAAGCACAACTGTGCCATTTTTTGTAGATATACCATAATTCTACACAGGGTGGAAGCTGTGTTTATTATGGACATGGCCCACTAATTGGGCTTGAGTGTCTAGAGCGTGGGCTTTTTCTAAAGAGCTCTGCACAGAGTAAAGACCACCCATATTATGAGCTTAGCTATCTAATGGAGCTTGGTTGTGTGGAGGGAGTAAGCTCTAGGTGAAGAGCTGTACACAGAGAGAAGGTTGTATAGTAGGTGTAGGAGAGTAGAATCTGCTTCACATGGGTACCCCCACTTTTTGCTGGTGTTTCACTGTTTTTCGACCTTAGTCTGGCTGTGGCCCTGCTAATCAGGACCACAGCCTAGCTGCTTCCTCTCTAAAATGGTTTCCATGTACATTAGGTACATATCTAATTGGATTCTGGAGTGCCTTATAAGCCCCTAGTATATGGTATACTAGGTACCTAGGGCATAGGTACCTCAGAGGCCTACCAGGGGCTGCAGCATATATTATGCCACCCCTGGGAAGCACTCCAAAATGGCACCACAGGTCTGCTACTGCGGCCTGGGTAAGGGTGTGCTTGCACCCCTTACTGTGGTATAGGCTACCTATATCCACACATATATACAGACACATGTAAACCTATAAGATACTCCTATGGCAGGCCTTGACAATCCTGAAGGCAGAGTGCTTGGTTTTGTGTTAGTGGGTGCCCAAGCATGAGCTGAGCCCCTCTGCAGCTTTCGGAAATACTTCCTTATGGCTGGTCTGTGATACAGCCATACCATATACTCTTAAGTGCATTATAACCTCGCAGTAAATGCTAACTTTGGAATGGCTGCTTCAAAACATGTTGTGTTTGGTGTCAAACACTTTGGAATACTACCCCCCCTGCCAATCCTGGCGGCGGGGGTAGCATTCCACCCTTCTAGAGGGAGAGACATGTTCACACTGGCTAAATCCAGTAGGACTTTCCTGAGCCCTGGCATCACAAAATGGATGCCTCTGCCACAGACACGGGTCCGGCCTCCTGCTGCTGACCGAAACACCGGCAGGGGAGGCCTGGACAATAGGCTTCCTGTCGAAGGAAGGTGTGACCACCTCCCCAGACAGGCAGATGTGTATTGGGGCTGGGCAGGAGCACTCTCTGGTGCTTTGAAGTCCTGCACTGGGGGCACGATTGCTGTCCCTGTTTATAGCCCAGTTCAAACCGGTTGCAGGGGCTACCTGCCCCATATCTTGCACGAAACTGGACAAAGGAAATGGGTGCAACCGCCCCTCTTTCCAGGCCCACCCATAGGTGGGGCCTTAGAGTTAGTCCATCCCCTAAACTTACTATAAGTATAGGAATCCAGTCCCTAGGACTTTAGATTACCCTGGACGAAACTCTGCAACATACATCCTGGACCTTCGACGTTCTATCCTGACTAGAAGACTGAAGAGATCTTCCTTGGGTTCAAGTAATGACTTTCCTGCTTGGCAGGCACCAAAGAAGCAACTGACCAGTCTGCATCGCTGAAGCTCCCACCAGACACCGAAGTCTTTGCATCACCAGAGGTGGATTTCCAGACTTCTCCGAGGCTACCCTGAGTCCACAGCAAAGCTGAGGCCCATGGCTATCATGGGTGACGTGGAACCGTGACCCCTGGACACCGTGAACTTTTGCAGCAACACTATCTTCCTGGTCCTCCTTGAAGTTGTGCTTTGGGCTCCAAGTAGCCCAAGCCGTGAGCACCTCCTGCACTGAAGATTGTTGGCTTCCACCCCACAAGTGACCCGTGGGCCAGCTTCAAGTGCAAACGCTCAAGGCTCCTTCGCGATCAATAGCCCGTTGGCTTGCAGGTCCCCACGAAGGCAACTCCTTTTCTAATGGGGCTTTTCCTTGTTGGTCCAGACGTGCCCTGACTTACCTTCACTGGGTGAGTCCCACAGATTTTGCTGGTCTGCACCGCAGTCCTTTCTCTAAATTCCAGTGACTTGCCGTTGCCAAGGCTTGTTGGGTCCATTCTGGTCGCCAACACCACAGCACTCGACAGACTTCGTGGGACAGCTCGAATCCGGCTCGTGGACTTCGTCAACGCCTCCTGGACCTCGTGGCTGAAGAGTCAATACACCCGTCAACTCACCTGAAGCACCCGACATCTGTGGGCATTGGTCCATCCTGACTATGTCACTGGCAAGTGACCCAGACTCTGTCCCTCTGCTTTCAGGCTCCTTCCATCCTAGATCCGGCCTTGGATCTCCACGGACACTTCTCCTCTTCCCTGGCAGCAGCAGTTCTTTGCAGGCTCCCATTGAAATCGACGACGCGACCCAACACCAAAAGACACCTATGCACCCGGCTTCCCTGGGTGAGATAACTCGAGTACTCTGGTGTTCTCGTGGGTGCTAGCCCTAGAACTTCTTAAGTCCAAAAGGGTTTGTTTCTGACTCGATTAGAAGTGTCCCTAATCTTTAAATTTCCAACCGCGACATTGCCCATAGAAGATAACGGGAACCCGCGGTAGTGTTTACACACTGCATACAGTGCCTGTGGGTCCCCTGTGTCACTACAAAGGATGTGCCAAGTAGAAGATAATGAGGCATGTGTAATGAGGCTTGGGTGTGGTGAAGGACTGACCTCTCTGTGAAGAACTCTTTACATGGTGAAGACTGTATGTAGGAACGCTTGCCCACATAATGGGGGTTGGGTTAGGTGGGAGACATTTTTCCCTGTGAAAAGCTATGTATAGGGCAAAGCCTTTGTGTAGTAGAGACTTGTCAAGTAATGGGCTTCAATAAAATGAGGGACTGGCCTCCCCATCAAGGGCTCTCTACAGGGCAAAGGTGGTGCGTACTAGGTGCTTGCCCATGTAATGAGGCTTGGGACTGGGTGTGCTTAGGAAATACATATATATTTCTGGCATAATTAAGAGTTTGGCGGTGCTGCGCTAGGTCCAACCTGCTGCCATACGGCCAAACCTGTGTTCGGGCCCCCCACCAGATTACGAGCATTTCTGTTATCTGGTGTGTTTTTCTAACATTCCCACGGTGGTGCCCTGAGAATGGGCACAGCAATGGGAATGCCAAAAACTGTTCCATACACTGCGGTAGCTGCGATTAATGCACTCTGGGGGGCACATGTTTTGCCCCTTGCATGCACCCCAGGGTGCAAAGACTCAAGGGTGCCCTTTAGGGCTCCCTTTCCTTCCTCTCTGCCATAGTTTACATGGAGGAGAACCCCCATGAAAATCATGGTGCAGGGGAAACTCGTAATATTTTTGGCTGTACCGCCAAGCATATTGTGGCTTTCTGACAGCTGCAACATGGCCAGGGAACGGCGGCTCCCTGACAGCTGGCTGCGGTCGAGCAATGATGGTCCAACTGTCCTAACTGTAATAGGTTGTTCGGGAGACCGCCCATGGTGTGCCCCCACGAGTAGAGCTCTTGGTATTTTTTTCCAATATTTCCCTCCAGCCTTGCACAACAGATTATAATGTGCAATTTATTATGCAAAACAACCAAGATGTTTTGGCAAAAGCTGCCTTCTACCATGTGGCATTAATTATACCTGGAAAGAAAGAAAGAGCTGAAGATCAGTGTCTGCATTCAGCCTTTGAGATAATTTTTGTTAACCTGTATCCTTGGTTGTTTGGCTGATTACAAATAATACCACTTGCATTTCTCTAAGATTACCTAGCCTTTTAGGCAAGACCTATATTGGTGAATAAGGTCATTTTCTAAAGAGCTCTGCACAGAGTAAAGACCACCCATATTATGAGCTTAGCTATCTAATGGAGCTTGTTTGTGTGGAGGGAGTAAGCTCTAGGTGAAGAGCTGTACACAGAGAGAAGGTTGTATAGTAGGTGTAGGAGAGTAGAATCTGCTTCACATGGGTACGCCCACTTTTTGCTGGTGTTTCACTGTTTTTCGACCTTAGTCTGGCTGTGGCCCTGCTAATCAGGACCACAGCCTAGCTGCTTCCTCTCTAAAATGGTTTCCATGTACATTAGGTACATATCTAATTGGATTCTGGAGTGCCTTATAAGCCCCTAGTATATGGTATACTAGGTACCTAGGGCATAGGTACCTCAGAGGCCTACCAGGGGCTGCAGCATATATTATGCCACCCCTGGGAAGCACTCCAAAATGGCACCACAGGTCTGCTACTGCGGCCTGGGTAAGGGTGTGCTTGCACCCCTTACTGTGGTATAGGCTACCTATATCCACACATATATACAGACACATGTAAACCTATAAGATACTCCTATGGCAGGCCTTGACAATCCTGAAGGCAGAGTGCTTGGTTTTGTGTTAGTGGGTGCCCAAGCATGAGCTGAGCCCCTCTGCAGCTTTCGGAAATACTTCCTTATGGCTGGTCTGTGATACAGCCATACCATATACTCTTAAGTGCATTATAACCTCGCAGTAAATGCTAACTTTGGAATGGCTGCTTCAAAACATGTTGTGTTTGGTGTCAAACGCTTTGGAATACTACCCCCCCGCCAATCCTGGCGGCGGGGGTAGCATTCCACCCTTCTAGAGGGAGAGACATGTTCACACTGGCTAAATCCGGTAGGACTTTCCTGAGCCCTGGCATCACAAAATGAATGCCTCTGCCACAGACACGGGTCCGGCCTCCTGCTGCTGACCGAAACACCGGCAGGGGAGGCCTGGACAATAGGCTTCCTGTCGAAGGAAGGTGTGACCACCTCCCCAGACAGGCAGATGTGTATTGGGGCTGGGCAGGAGCACTCTCTGGTGCTTTGAAGTCCTGCACTGGGGGCACGATTGCTGTCCCTGTTTATAGCCCAGTTCAAACCGGTTGCAGGGGCTACCTGCCCCATATCTTGCACGAAACTGGACAAAGGAAATGGGTGCAACCGCCCCTCTTTCCAGGCCCACCCATAGGTGGGGCCTTAGAGTTAGTCCATCCCCTAAACTTACTATAAGTATAGGAATCCAGTCCCTAGGACTTTAGATTACCCTGGACGAAACTCTGCAACATACATCCTGGACCTTCGACGTTCTATCCTGACTAGAAGACTGAAGAGATCTTCCTTGGGTTCAAGTAATGACTTTCCTGCTTGGCAGGCACCAAAGAAGCAACTGACCAGTCTGCATCGCTGAAGCTCCCACCAGACACCGAAGTCTTTGCATCACCAGAGGTGGATTTCCAGACTTCTCCGAGGCTACCCTGAGTCCACAGCAAAGCTGAGGCCCATGGCTATCATGGGTGACGTGGAACCGTGACCCCTGGACACCGTGAACTTTTGCAGCAACACTATCTTCCTGGTCCTCCTTGAAGTTGTGCTTTGGGCTCCAAGTAGCCCCAGCCGTGAGCACCTCCTGCACTGAAGATTGTTGGCTTCCACCCCACAAGTGACCCGTGGGCCAGCTTCAAGTGCAAACGCTCAAGGCTCCTTCGCGATCAATAGCCCGTTGGCTTGCAGGTCCCCACGAAGGCAACTCCTTTTCTAATGGGGCTTTTCCTGGTTGGTCCAGACGTGCCCTGACTTACCTTCACTGGGTGAGTCCCACAGATCTTGCTGGTCTGCACCGCAGTCCTTTCTCTAAATTCCAGTGACTTGCCGTTGCCAAGGCTTGTTGGGTCCATTCTGGTCGCCAACACCACAGCACTCGACAGACTTCGTGGGACAGCTCGAATCCGGCTCGTGGACTTCGTCAACGCCTCCTTGACCTCGTGGCTGAAGAGTCAATACACCCGTCAACTCACCTGAAGCACCCGACATCTGTGGGCATTGGTCCATCCTGACTATGTCACTGGCAAGTGACCCAGACTCTGTCCCTCTGCTTTCAGGCTCCTTCCATCCTAGATCCGGCCTTGGATCTCCACGGACACTTCTCCTCTTCCCTGGCAGCAGCAGTTCTTTGCAGGCTCCCATTGAAATCGACGACGCGACCCAACACCAAAAGACACCTATGCACCCGGCTTCCCTGGGTGAGATAACTCGAGTACTCTGGTGTTCTCGTGGGTGCTAGCCCTAGAACTTCTTAAGTCCAAAAGGGTTTGTTTCTGACTCGATTAGAAGTGTCCCTAATCTTTAAATTTCCAACCGCGACATTGCCCATAGAAGATAACGGGAACCCGCGGTAGTGTTTACACACTGCATACAGTGCCTGTGGGTCCCCTGTGTCACTACAAAGGATGTGCCAAGTAGAAGATAATGAGGCATGTGTAATGAGGCTTGGGTGTGGTGAAGGACTGACCTCTCTGTGAAGAACTCTTTACATGGTGAAGACTGTATGTAGGAACGCTTGCCCACATAATGGGGGTTGGGTTAGGTGGGAGACATTTTTCCCTGTGAAAAGCTATGTATAGGGCAAAGCCTTTGTGTAGTAGAGACTTGTCAAGTAATGGGCTTCAATAAAATGAGGGACTGGCCTCCCCATCAAGGGCTCTCTACAGGGCAAAGGTGGTGCGTACTAGGTGCTTGCCCATGTAATGAGGCTTGGGACTGGGTGTGCTTAGGAAATACATATATATTTCTTGCATAATTAAGAGTTTGGCAGTGCTGCGCTAGGTCCAACCTGCTGCCATACGGCCAAACCTGTATTCGGGCCCCCCACCAGATTACGAGCATTTCTGTTATCTGGTGTGTTTTTCTAACATTCCCACGGTGGTGCCCTGAGAATGGGCACAGCAATGGGAATGCCAAAAACTGTTCCATACACTGCGGTAGCTGCGATTAATGCACTCTGGGGGGCACATGTTTTGCCCCTTGCATGCACCCCAGGGTGCAAAGACTCAAGGGTGCCCTTTAGGGCTCCCTTTCCTTCCTCTCTGCCATAGTTTACATGGAGGAGAACCCCCATGAAAATCATGGTGCAGGGGAAACTCGTAATATTTTTGGCTGTACCGCCAAGCATATTGTGGCTTTCTGACAGCTGCAACATGGCCAGGGAACGGCGGCTCCCTGACAGCTGGCTGCGGTAGAGCAATGATGGTCCAACTGTCCTAACTGTAATAGGTTGTTCGGGAGATCGCCCATGGTGTGCCCCCACGAGTAGAGCTCTTGGTATTTTTTTCCAATATTTCCCTCCAGCCTTGCACAACAGATTATAATGTGCAATTTATTATGCAAAACAACCAAGATATTTTGGCAAAAGCTGCCTTCTACCATGTGGCATTAATTATACCTGGAAAGAAAGAAAGAGCTGAAGATCAGTGTCTGCATTCAGCCTTTGAGATAATTTTTGTTAACCTGTATCCTTGGTTGTTTGGCTGATTACAAATAATACCACTTGCATTTCTCTAAGATTACCTAGCCTTTTAGGCAAGACCTATATTGGTGAATAAGGTCATACTTATGAAAAAAACGGATTCCTTTGTCATAACTGTCTGGACAGTATGTGAACTTAATCCCAGCTCACTTCACAGCTCACATCAAGCTCCTGAACATCATTTTACTCAGCAAACACTGCATTGTAATCTGGGACCTGCTTGATGCTGCCACCTTGGACCTCCTCTTCTTTACAGAAACATGATTGACCACAGCTTTAACGCCGGACATCACTGATGCTATCCCCACCAGATACAATATCACCAGACAAAACCTGGCCTGGAGGAGGAATAATCATCATTTAAAGAGACACCTTCAACTGAACTGCCTACTCTTAAGCTGGAACAAACTACATGGAACACCTCACCTTTAAAATACATTTCACAGCAAACTTCACCCTGGGTGGAACCCTGGTGTTCTCTTGCAAGGCCCCCAATCCAACTTTCCTAGCAACATTACTGACTATATTGGCCCACTAGTCCTCGACTCCAGCACATTCTTCCTCCTAGGAGTCCTGAATTTTCATCTAGAATTCCTAACAGACCACAACTCAGCTACTCTTCTTGACAGCCTTGGACATCTGGGAGTAACTCAACGCATCAATGAGCCCATCAAAGCCACTGGACACATGCTTGATCCTGTCTTCAGATCCTGCAACAAGATCACAGTCAACACACCAAGATCTGTCATCTGGACCGACTACACATAGTTATTTTCACACTCATCATCCATCAACGCAGAAGAATCCCCACAGCGGGCCCAACATACTGGTACTGGAATAATCCAACAGACGTGCATTGGACATCTGCCCTGCTCGAGAACAAACTGGAAGCCACTGGCCTCCTGGAACACGACATTGAGAACTTCAAAAAGTGGGCCAGCAACTGCACCAACACTCTGGCTCCCATGACACAAAGCCACTCAACATAAACTGGAACACATTCCAGCTGGCACACAGAAGGCCTCAGACCAAACTACACTGCAAACAACTGTAACGGAAATGGAGAAGCAGTCAAGGGGAAATGGATAAAAATGTTTCAAAGCCACCCAGAGAAGGTACCATCAGCTAACCTGAGAAACAAAATTGAAGACCCTTGTCAAATAAATAAATGACAGCCTCGACAGCAGCAAAGAAATCTTCACAACTGACAAGAACCTCACCACACCCACAGCAGCCACCGGCAATATGAGCCCGACCAAACATCTGTATTCCAACGTTTTAACCTTCTTTTGCTGCAAGATCATAGTCATATAAAGCAGCTTCACCTCACAATCTGAGCCTGTCTCTCACCAGAAGTATTAGATTGATTAACGCAAACACTCAATCACCACAAGGGACTCCATAACACAGAGGAAACCACAGCAGAAATGAAAACCACACACTCCAGTTTCCTGGCTAGTCCCTGCCCCCATCATGCCCTCTTACAAAGCAGCAACCCCTATCAGCAAGGCCTTAAACCTTATTTTCAACACCTCCATCAGCACAGCCACCCTTCTAGAACCATGAAAACACACAGTGGTCAAAGTCCTTTCAAAGAAACCCACGGTCAACTCAACTAAACTTGTCAATTTCCAACCAATATCCCTCATTACCTTCCCAGCCAAGGTCTTGGAAAAACCCATTAACAAGAGCCTTTCCAGACACTTCACCAATCATTGAATTCTTAACCTCACATATTGAGGTGTTAGACCCAAACACAGCACGGAAACAGCCCTCAAAGCAGCAAAAGATGACATCTGGATGATCCTTGATGGGGGGGACCACAGCCCTCATTCTTTTACACCTATCAGCAGCATTCAACACCATATCCCTTCCCATTCTGAACTAACAACTTCACAAAGCAGGCATACAAGGACATGCCCATGTGTGGATCTGCTCATTCCTCCCAGGTAGAACACAAACTGTCAACATGCCCCCTACTACTCTGAAGCATGGGAATTTATTTGTGGAGTCCTGCAGGGCTCCTCAATCTGCCCAACATGCTTCAAAATCCACATGACTCCATTGGCCAAAATCATATGGACTCACAACATAAACATTCTCACACTCACATACGCTGACAACATGCAGCTGATACTGTCCCTCTCAAACAAAACATCCAACACCAGGAACAAGTTCACCACATGCATAACTAAAATCGCCACCTGGATGAAATCCATTTTACCTCGAACTGAACTCAGGCAACACCGAAGTGTTTGTAAAAGACGCATTGCCATGGGACTCCATTTGGTGGTTCAGAGACCTTGCACCCAACCCCACACCTCACCCACAAGCAAGAAACCTTGGAATCATCATAGACAACAAACTGGACATGGCAACCCAACTCAACTCTGTAGAATCATCCTGCTTCAACACACTAAGGATGCTGAAGAAATCTTCACGTAGCTACTAGACAACACCCAGAGAATGACCATCCAAGCCCTCATCACCAGCAGACTAGACTATGGGAATACCCTGTATGCAGGGATTACAAACCAGGTCACAAGAAGAATATAGACTTTCCAAAATGCAGCAACCAGATAAATCCTCAACCTCCCACACTGTGACCACATCAGACCAGACTTTCAGGAACTCCACTGACTCCCAAAACACAAGAATGTACACTTCAAACTCCTCATCTATACCTACAAAGCACTCCATAACACAGGTTCTGTCTACCTAAATAACCCCATTCATTTCTACCACCCTTCCAGACACCATTGCTCTGCTGGTTTCTCAATAGTACATGCCCCACACATACACAATAGCGAAGCAGGGGGTGGCGCCTTCTCATGCCTGTCTAAAACCTTGAATGACCTCCCACAACACACCAGAGCCTCCTCTCTTAACTTCCGCAAGAAGCTTAAGACCTGGCTATTCAAGTAAGCCCTCCAGGCTACATAGCGCCTGGATACCTTTGACATGCATGCTATAAAAACATCAGAAACATACCACAGGTTGTAGGAGATCTATATTGTAAAATGTACAATTTAGATATCCTGTAGGAAACATGTAAGTGCATCGATTTTGCTGCGACTGATATTTAAGTTTAGTGATTATTGTTTGAAAAATGCGCAAGGATGTGTAGAAAAGTGTGGAAGAAGGTGCGAAGTGTATGAAAATCGTATTCAAGTAATTGTAGTTTTCGGAGAATAATTTTGTTTTCATGGGCTTTTTTTCGAATTTAGTAACTTAAGTTAGTGCAATTCCTTTGTAGCCAGCGAATTTACGTGTGAGGCCAGATCAAATTTGGCATCTAAACTGCATAACAGATTTTTGTTTATTTTCTACAGGTTTCGGAGATATGCTAAACGGTTCTATCGATGGAATTCGAGGGGAAGGAAGGATCATTTTGAAGAGACAATTACAGTTTTATGGGGTTGAGTTTAAACATTAACTGCATATTTAACACTGTGATGTATTTTAAAGTGTAAATGATACAAAAGCATATTTGTTACACGGGGAAGGAACAACATACTGTGAATGTACCACAATATAGCAATCTTGAGCGCCACTGTTCGCAGATATATTTTTTTACGGGCTGGAATGTACTGCCTGTTGGCTTGTCCGTAATTCTTCAGTTTTCCTGGCTCTGAACGCCGTCAGATTCAAACATTTATTTCATTTCCTAAGGATGTGGTGAGCCGAAGACGTTTTAGTTACTGCATGTGGACCTCCAGTCCAAACCTGTCTGCTTTAGAAAAAAAGATACCCCTCTTCCAATGTGGCATGAGTGGCTTAGGCGTAGCATATGACAAAAATTAGCAGCAACGAAACTGAGCACATGGAATGCATTGTACAGGAGGAAGCTGGATTCTTCAGACAATTTTTCCATGATTCAACAGCTCCTTTTGTAAATGTTATAAATTGTAATCATGGAAAATGGAAGCATATAAAGCGTGTTTAACAGAGAGACAAAATGTGTTGTAAAGAATGTGTCCTCATTTAATGCATTAACTTCTCCTGTTCATATATAACACATGTTGTATTAATTACTTCAGGATTCGTGGCTTCCATGGGAACTCCTTGTCAACATTAGTTCTTAGAAACCATCATCCGAGTTTTGCTCTACTTAGGTCTGGCGGTAGACCTTTTGATTCTGCTAAAATAATATGTACAATATACTTATTTAAAGGAGCTTTCAGCCACGTCTCTACACCCATTGGTCTGTTGTTGCGTCATTCCTATTTTGCTTCCACCCACTACAGCATACAGCATGGGGCAATGGGTCAGCCTATTTAAGCCTCTGATTAACTTTACTTGTAGTGAATACATTTTCCTCTTTCACAAGGTGCACATCTAAACAAAGGAGTTCCCTTTAGTGCCAGTATTGTTTGATGTGATAGCAGGACACATTTGAAGTGAGCACAGGGAACATTCCAGATGTATCAGTTCTTATCTCCATCCAATGCTGTTGTAGATTTCTTTTGTAGTGGACTGCTGCTATTTCACTGCATAATACATTGTGTACCTGGTTCTTTGTAAACTTTGCCCAGGAAGAAAACCAATCTTTATGGTGTTTAATTTGACTCAATGTATTTTACAGGGAAAGTTTTTTTTTATGGCAACTGTATTAAAATGATTATTATTGTTTTTAGCTTATATATTGAATATGTTTGAAAGTTAATATTTTAAGCTATTGTTAAAGTAATAATGCACTTTCACAATTTGTACGATTGAAATAAACTTAAACTTGAACGGTACTACATCCCCTTATTGTTATTTTTATATTGCAACCCTCATGACTAGTAGGCTTTGGCCTGGGTTGAATCTTCTTTATAAGTCAAGTGGAGCTGTGAGTGCTATTTATCTTTATTGTGATATAATAGGGTTCCGGGGAGTCCTGCTAGGAAGGGCTATGAGGCTCTTAGAACATTCTGCCACTAGAGGGCAGAATGTTCTAACAAATAAAACAAAGGCCTCTCAAAGATCGAGCTCCTAGAGGCCTTTGTAAGACATTGGAATGTTGCTCTGCTGGCCTTTTCCGGCCCATAGAAGCTGGGAGAACTCCATGTCTACAATGGAGCTCCCAACATTCCAATGTTCTAATAGCTCTTATAGATTCTGGGCAGGGTATAGCCTCTATTATTGCAGCAGGCACAGTTATACTTGGGTCCAGAGGCTTGAAGGGCCCACTGAACCTTGATTATTGATGTATTTTACAGTTCAAACAGCGGTGATGGGGCACATTTCCTTCATTACCTTAGGGCCTGTAACACGCTGGCTGCACTACTGTTTCAGTTTCAGTTTTGACACTTTATTCCGAAGGTTTTCCATCCAGAAAAGTAACATACAAATAACAGTTAATTTTTCATCCAATGAAAAAACACAATTGCAATTTTAAAACTGTATCAAAAAAAGAAATTGTAGATAGCAGCAAGTTATTAAACAGATACAGTGTATTGTGCCTTCGCAGCATAGCAAGATGAGCCTACAAGCTGCACTACTGATCCTGGGATCTGGTTCAATGGTCTGTGGAAAAGGCCCCAGTGAAAATCCATGAACAAGAATCAAAATCTCAATTATGGGTTTTCTAACATAAACTGAAAATGTCGCTTCTTTAAGTTTGAAAATCCTGTGCAATAAAACCTCACTGAAAAACATCCACTGTTATATGTAATAATAGAGACTTAAACGTTTAAAAAAAAAATCTTATATTTCCAATGTTCCTACATTTTTAATACAAATGAAACACTGGACTTTCTATCACCCGTTACAAATAATAAATCTTACATTAACAAAGAAAGGAAGATGTACCCTAGTTTCTTATTTGAATTATGGTGTCTGCTGAATCCATCAGGTCTGAAAGGGCTGTCTAAATAAGCCACATTTGATGCAAATCATTAACTCACAGAAGAGCCTGAAAGCAAACTTATGACCCATTTAAAAACACTTTGCAAATTCCAAAAGTGTGAGGTAAATTAAAGTTTAGAAACTATGATTACAAACATGCAATAAATCATAAACATTAAAACGATCCTTCTACAAATACTCTGTGTCAGTGTGTCAAAACAAAGCAAGTTATATTTTAATCCCATTACCGCAGTGTCTTGGCTGTCCAAACTTGTAATAAATCTTGTTAAAACTTGCAATAAATCCTTGAACTTAGAAAAGTGTCTCCCTCTTTAAGTCATACATTTACAAAACAGCATTGCCGGTGCCCAAAATTGACAGCAAATACATGTACAGCTGGAACATTGCATGTCTGTCTACTGCTCTAACGATGCCTGCAAGATAGTTGTGCTGTTTACTGAAAACTTTTTTTTGCAAGCAACTTCTGGAAAAGAGCAGTTTATTGTGTCATCAGAGTCCTACAACTGAAAAGGGCTAGTTAAAAATGTTTTCATCCATCGTTCATTTGATTCAATATTAGATGATATACAATTTGTGATGCGACTCGAAAAATCTTCACTGTTTCATCCTGGTAGGTCAAAAATGGTTTTAGTGGCAAAGAAAACATTTTCACCTGTAATTTAGCGGGTTAATCTCAGCTACAGACATTGCAGTATGCTTCACGATTATTATGGGAAAAGCTGCGGTAAAATATTTTTTTAACTATAACCATGAACACTTCAAAACGCTGGACAAACAATATTTCACAGAAAAATCTAATTAACATAAAGGAACACTTTCCATGATGTGCTCCAATCAGAAAGCATAACAAACAGGTATATGCAAATATTGTTATCTCCCTATGGTCAATTATATAAACTGTGGAATACTTCATAAGCCGGTTAGTCAGAATATTTCCTAAGACTCATGTTTTTTCAGGACCAAAGGTTGTGAAGCCAAACTCCAGTGGGTCCTGTCAAAGGGCGTGGGTAAAGAGTGTGGGCATGAGGGGCCTTGAGAGCTATAAGCCAGGCTTTATGGTCAAACTTCACAGTTGCATTTGATGAAAAGCCAGACCCAGCTGCGAGTCCCCGCTATGCACAGCCGAAAGCCATGCACAGTAGGACGGATTGCTTAGGAGCTGGATGTGGTATATCAGAAAAAAAGTTGGTTAAAATCTTTTTAACAATTTTCTTTTGCTCATAACAGTTAGCATAAGCTTGAAAAATCCTCACCGGGTCATTAAAGTACAGTTAAAGCAACTTAAGGCTACCAAAAAACCTTGAACAAAACTCATGCTTCCACCAAGCACTGTTCATGACCCCACACGTACCATCCCTGGAGGCATCTCAAATCACATCACCAAGGACATCAGTGATGACATCTCAAATAACATAATTAATGACATCACTACAAAGATTTCGAAAGGCTGACTCAGTGTTGTCCTCAGTCCAAACTCTATGACCACTCAGTGCACCAGCTTAGCACAACACATGGTTTATTCGCCGTTTTATCAAACAGATTCGACATGAGAAGCTTTAGATACAAATATCAACCCAACACAAATAATAATAGTTTTAGAGGCCTCAAAAATACGAAGGAAGGAGCCAGTCCCGTCTGAAATGGAAACTATAGCATTACAATTAAATATAGAGCAAGGACTTAACTCTCTGAGATCTCTCCTGGCAGATGCCAATAACAAACTTCCAAATAAAGAGCACAGCATATACCCTGCAGTTCCTGCCCCACAGGTGTGCCTCCTTGTCCCCGCCCTCTCCTCCCTTCCAGGCTGCAATGTTCCTCACCTGCAGGTCTTGTGAACCTAGAACAAAGTACATGACTACCTTGTGTATTGTGGGATGGCTGTGTGCCTTAGTGGAGCATTGCGAACCTGGTAACACCCAACCACCTTCACACTAAAACATCAGTACACACCATTACGGTATCTCACACTCATCATCAACTCACATCAAAACGTGATCACCACTAGCACACACTACTTCCATCATATACCTGCATAACATACCATATATTCCCGCGAAACTACTTCACAAACTGTTACATAAAGTCATTTGAACATTCGCAGATTCAGTGCAGCTTACCACACCTGTGCAACCCATATCTCCATCTGTGCAAGCGCACATTGCTATTGCCAGTGCTGTGAAATTAATACTTTCATTACTGTGCATATAGCCCGAATTGCTGCTGTCTCACCTCTCCATGTGTGTGTGTGTTTTTTTGTGTGTGTGCGTGCACGTCTGTGTGTGCACGCATCTGGGTTGTAGGGTATGTGTGCACTGCTGCCATTTGCAGTGCATTTGTTCCTTATTTTAGAGAAAAATGACCTGCTCCTGTTCATGCTGCATCTGTGATTTGTGTTAGGGAAGCTTGATAAAAAAAACCTTTTCCGCATATAAAAATTCAAAAGAGTTGGCATTATCAAAGCTGTTTTCGTTTTTATTTCTTTTTTTTGTCATTCTGCTAAATTAGCTCCAGTGCAGAATGTTGTCAATTTCAGGACCTAAAATATAGCCACATAAAACAAACATACCAAAAATAAAAGCAAGGTCCAAATACAAAATATACAATATAAAAATATCAAATATGCATAACAAAACCATAAAAAGGCTAAAAACATAATAAAACAACGAATATACATCCATGAATTACAGAAATTGGAAATCATATAAAACAATTACCTCAATATATCTAGGTGAAAAAGAGGAAGACTAAGTGAGTACCAGTGTGTGAAGCGTGAGATACACTAGTCTGTGTTGAAAGATAACATGCTGAATGCCTGTGGTACAACGTGCCTGCATGCAGAAACATGTGTAGGGAGGGGATATAGAACCGGGCGAATAACAAGGGTAGCTTGCATACTGTTCACTCATTAGCTTGGGAGGCAGTCGGAGTGGTTGCAGCCTGCGCAGCAAGGAGTGGTCGCTGCAGGTGAGTGCGATAAACGCACCAGATGTCTCGGGGTCTGGAGGCTGGGAGCTGAAGCGTAGCGTATATTTCAGGTTGGACACTACAATATGCCAGACTACGAAACTAGGCCGATTTGGTTGTTTGGGCCCTTGCCCCCCACAAGACAGCAATCTCACGTTTGGCCAGAAGTAACGCTATCGCCGCAAAGCACCTATAGCAAAGTTTAATGTGATTAACCAATCCCAGCAGACCCATTTTAGGGGAGGGTACAGGGAGGGTGTCTGTGATTGGCGCCAGAGTTGCAAAGACTTCCTGCCAATACGCCAAAATAGGAGGACAAGCCCAAGACTTATGTGCAAAATCGGCGTCTAAGATATTACACTTAGGGCAATTTGTGGGTTGAGTGGGGTCAAACTTTGCCCATTGGGTAGGGTTATAAAAATTGTATGGACAAATTTAAAATGAAGCAATTTATGCCTGTGGTTGGGAGACACCCTGTGGGGTTGCTCGAGGCAGAAGGCCCATTCCTTGTCAGTCAGCGGATGCCCAAGATCGTCCTCCCATCTCTGTCTAGTCCTCCCGTCCTATCCCACCCGAAGTTTCAAGCAGGCCTTATACATTTTAGCGACCAGGTGCGACCCAGATTCGTCCGCAATGAGTAGGGCATACTATTATGTTAGTTTAGTTCTACATTTATTTTGAGTAATTTCCTCTTTTTATGCATATGCAGTCTTATGTTTCTGCTCATAATGTCAATGTTGTAAATATTGTACATTGCATGAGTGTTCATCGCTATAATTTAGTATGAACAGTATTTTCCTTGGTCAGTTGCTGTCTTACCCAAGTGGGTGAAGAGGATTATTGTAAAGACTCTCAATGTGGAATGGCCCTCCTGGTTTGTGGGTCACTCTGACCGGGTACTTCTTGGACACAGATCATACATCATGGCATGGCTGAGAGGGATTTCACACTGACAGAAGACTTGTTGTGCTACTGAGCTGACATTAAAATGTCACTTCTACGATGGAAATCACCCCATAGAACAATGACTTCTGAGAGAAAACTCATTCTGATTGGATACTGGAGGGAGGTTGATTGCACTGTGGGGATCTGCTGGGGTGAATCGTACACAGACAGAACATATGAGCAGAAAATTTCAGCAAATGGCACAGCTGACATGGAAATCTTTCTGACTAGGTATTACTTATTGGGTGTTCTCATTAATAGAGATCACATCTGGAAAGGTGTTCTTGCTATAGGTCATGCTGAGACACTTCCTGTGGTCAAATACTATGAAATGGCACCTCTAACATGAGTTTACAGTGCACAGTAGTACTGAATGCTAGATCATATTGTGGGAGACTGCCAAATATATAACAAAATAGTTTAGATCAGAGCTTGGCCCTTGGACAATTAACTTGATCGAATGTTGTTCATCACCTTACTCTTGACCTTTGCAGTACAAAAAAAAAACTTTAATGGTATAGGAGGCATGATTTTTACCACTCATATTTATGAATGGGGTACTGATGTATATCATGAGTGCTGATGTAATCCACAACAGCGTATAACTGTTAACCTCTACCCTCAATACTTACCAAACAGTCAAACAGATGTGTTTGCAATGACCCCACAATTTCCAGTTGTCATTAGTTTTATGCTCCCTCCATTTTCTTGTAAGCAAAGGTTTCATTTGCCTTGTTTCTTTCTAATTAAATATTACATGTAAATGTAAAGTAATCCAAAATAAAAGGGCCTCAGTACGATTCTGGCAGGGTTCTGGTCGCTTTCCAACCATCCTACTATGACCAGGGTGGTCAGGCTGCCCTATTACTGCCGCAACTGCCAAAGATCAGAGATCCCTGGTGGTGGCATGGCTGTCATGAGGCCCCAATATGCTTGGTGGGGCTGCTATGGCCCCTTCAAGCATAATACGAGTATCCTCACCACCAAAGTGTGCGGTGTGGAAACAAAGGTTGTGTTTCTGCGCTATGAGGTGCATGCAGGGGGTCACCGGGGTCACATGTTGCATATCCCCATTTGCTGCAGGGCATGTACTTGACAGTCCATGCACTGCAGGAACTGCCTTTGACGCTCCCATTGCAGTGCCTTTTTTCAATGGCACCACCATGGGGCTGCCAAAGAACTGCCCGTCAGAGACTTTAAAAGTCGTACTCTGACGGGCAGTTTTTTATGGCTTCGGTGGTCTAGGAGTGGGGTAGCGGTGTGGCGGCCCTGCTCCGAGACTGCCAAAGTCATAATAAGGCCCAAAGATACAAATTATTTAATTTTAGCTATTATAGAAATACACATTCTATGAAAGCCATTTTAAGAAATTGCAATATTAGTTGAGGGGATCAGAACTCACCTGACATAATAATCACAATCCTTATCAGGGTAAACCTTTAACCCCTTCCATGCTGCGCAGATTCCGCCGCTGTGCTGACGGAATCTTGCGCGGGCGTGGTCATGACGGAACGGTTCCGTCATGAGCACAGCTCAACCGTGGCTCATGACGGAACCGTTCCGTCATGAGCACCGAAGGGGTTAAAGCCACCAAATTAACCTGAGCTCAACCCCTGTAGGAGAGTAGGATCTGCTTCACATGGGTACCCCCCACTTTTTGCTGGGGTTTCACTGTTTTCGACCTTAGTCTGGCTCTAGCCCTGCTAATCAGGACCCCAGCCTAGCTGCTTCCTCTCTACAATGGTTTCCATGTACAGTAGGTACATATCTAATTGGATTCTGGATTGCCTTATAAGCCCCTAGTATATGGTCTACTATGTACCTAGGGCATAGGCACCTCAGAGGCCTACCAGGGGCTGAAGCATGTATTATGCCACCCCTGGGAAGCACTCCAAAATGACACCACAGGTCTGCTGCTGCAACCTGGGTAAGGTGGTGCTTGCACCCCTTACAGTGGTATAGGCTACCTATATCATTACCATTGCACACCCATATAAAACCTATAAGTCACTCCTATGGCAGGCCTTAACAATCCTGAAGGCAGAGTGCTTGGTTTTTATGTGAGAGGGTGCCCCTGCATGAGCAGAGCCCCTCTACAGCATTCGGAGTACCTCCTCTGATGCTGTTTGTGGTGCAGCCTGACCATATACTCTTAAGTGCATTATAACCTCGCAGTAAATGCTAACTTTGGGATGGCTGCACGGAAAAATGTTGTGTTTTGTGTCAAACGCTTTGTAATACTACCCCGGCGGTAGCATTCCACCATTCTAGAGGGAGAGACATGTTCACACTGGTCTAACCCGGTAGGACTTTCTACAGCCCTGGCGTCACAAAATGGATGCCTCTGCCACAGACACGGGTCTGGCCTCCTGCTGCTGACCGAAACTCCAGCAGGGGAGGCCTGAACAATAGGTTTCCTGTTGCAGGGAGGTGTAACCACCTCCCCAGACAGGCAGATGTTTATTGGGGCTGGGCGGGAGCACTCTCTGATGCTTTGAAGTCCTGCACTAGGGGCACACTTGGTGTCCCTGTGCATATTCCAGTTCAAACCGGCTGCTGGGGCTACCTGCCCCTGCGCTGGCACGAAACTGGACATGGGTGGGTCCCTAGAGTATGTCCAACCCCCAAACTTTGTATAAGTATGTCCTTGCGACTTTAGATTACCCGGGATGAAACTCTGTAACATATATCCTGGACCTCCGACGTTCTACTTTGCTTAGAAGACTGAAGAAATCTCCCTTGGAGTCAAGGAGTGACTCCCCTGCTTGGCAGGCACCAAAGAAGCAACTGACCAGTCTGCATCGCTGAAGCTCCCGCCGGACGTCAAAGTCTTTGCATCACCAGAGGTGGATTTCCAGACTTCCCCGAGGCTACCCTGAGTCTAGAGCAAAGTTGAGGCCCGTGGCTATCGTGGGTGACGTGGAACCATGACCCCTGGAAACAGTCAACTTTTGCAGCAGCATCATCTTCCTGGTCTCCCTCGAAGTTGTGCTTTGGGCTCCGAGTAGCCCCAGCCTTGAGCAACTTGTGCACCGAAGATTTCTGGCCTCCACTCCACGAGCGACCCGTGTTCCAGTTTCCAGTGCGACCGCTTGAGGCTCCTTCGCGATCGCTAACCTGTTGGCTAGTGGGTCCTCACGAAGGCAACTCCTCTTCTGATTGGGCTTTCCTGGTTGCTGAAGACGTGCCCCGACTTACCCTTGCTCGGTGAGTCCCCCAGACCTTGCTGGTCTGCACCGCAGTCCTCTCTTTGATTTACAGTGACTTGCCGTTTCAAAGGCTTGTTGGGTCCAATCTGGTCACTGACACTGCAGCACTCGACAAACTTTGTGGGACAGCTCCTGTTTGTCATCGGCACCTCCTGGACCTTGTGGCTGAAGAGTCAAGACACCCATCATCTCACCTGAAGCAACCAACATCTGTGGGCATTGGTCCATCCTGCCCTTGGTCACTGGTAAGTGACCCAGACTCTGTCCCCTCTGCTTTCAGGTTCCTTCCATCCTAGATCCAGGCTTGGCTCGCTTTGGACACTTCCCCTCTTCACGACAGCAGCACTTCTTCGCCAGCTTCCATTGAAATCGACGACGCGACCTGACACCAAAAGACACCTATGCTCCCGTGGGTGCTAGCCCTAGAACTTCCTAAGTCCAAAAGGGTTTGGTCCTTACTCAATTCTAAGTGTCCCTAATCTTTAAATTTCCAACCGCGATATTGCCCATAGAAGCTAACGGGAACCCGCGGTTGTGATTACACACTGCACACGGCCCCCGTGGGTCCCCTGCGTCACTACCTTGGGTGGTTCCTTGGGGTCCGAGCGATTCTACAGGCTCTAGGCCTTGTTTCTAGTTCAATCGTGGTTCTTATACCACTTTATTGGTATATGGTTTGGCACGCCCCTAGGGCCCAAACATGTATTTGTTCTATTACTGTTGATTGCTAACTTGTAAATTAAGTACTTCGAACTCCAGCCTCAGAAAGAGACTAGAGGGGTGTGTTTTATCTTAAATACATATATTTTAAATATATACCTGGTGTGGTTGTCCTTTCGTTTGATCATTCAAGAAATTATAGACTGGTAAAACAAGCTGCTTTACATTCCTTCAAGACTTAGCCTGAAGGCTGCTCTCCATAGCTACCACTAGGATAGCTTTAAAAAAAAGTTGTCTTTAACCTATTCACCATAAGGGGTTGTTTGGACTGATACAGGGTGCCCACTATAACTAGTGGACAGCATATATCAGGCGAACTTCTCACTTTGGTGTGCAGCGTGTGGGATTCCATCTTGCCATTGTTTTACCAGATAATCTCAATTGAATTCATCAACTGAAAACCGCTAGAGGTACCTTAGGTACATATAATATCAAGTTTAGTATACAGTAAGTTCTACTGAACTTAGAGTTGTGTGTTAAGGGATAGCACACCCTTTCTACAACTCAAGAGAGTTTAGTAGGCCACACTAGTGTAGGTAGTGCAATACACCACATCACATTAGTAATGTCCAAACAGCCAGGAACCAATGGGTCCCTGCCAGAAGCCAGTGAGCTTCTCCCCTATAGATATGAGGATCCCTCCTTTGCACAGCTTAGGGCCTTATGTTCCATTAGGACACTGAAGACAGGCAAAAGCCCAACCACCCAGCATCTCATAAAGATACTCAAGCTGGATGATCTCCCAGGGCCTAGTGGGCTTGGGGGGGGGGGGGTAGGCAGAGTAGGTGGGGCAGTAGCTGAGGGTGGGCCTTGGGGTGGAAACTCCCCTGAACCCACCTCTCCTGCTGACCAGACTGATGACAATGATCAGGATCTGGTGAACCCAGCTCCCCTGGATGAGGATGATGAGGATGACAATAATGCTCCCCTCTTTGTTCCTCCAGGAAGAGTTGAAAGTAGGGCTAGAAGTGATAGGTCTCTCTCAAGGGGATCTGTCCATTCTCCCTCATCTGTAGGGACCTCTGTTTCTTCTCACAGAGGGAGGAAAACCTCCCCGAAGAGGAGAGAGAGACTGCTGAAGTATGAGCAAGATAAGTTCAACTCAGAAAGCAGCAGGTGGCCCTAGATAGGGAAGCCCTAGAGCTCTACAGAGCTAGTAAAAAGGAGGGACTAGAGTCCCTTGGTGGCAGCAATTTCCCTAGAGATAGGGAGAGGTCTTATGAACATAGAAACCTAAGTAAGATTGTCCCTCCCTACCAGAGTGGGGATGACATCCACAAATGGATAAATTCCTTGGAGAGAGCTTGTAAAGTACAGAAGGTCCCTCAAGGTCAGTGGGCAGCAATCTTATGGCTCTCCTTTGCAGAGAAAGGTAGAGATAAGATCCTCACTGTAAGAGAAGAGGATGCTGATGATTACCAGGTCTTGAAAAGTGCACTGATAGATGGGTTTGGCCTAACCACTGAGCAATACAGGTTAAAGTTCAGAGATACCCAAAAAGCACAAAATCAAGACTGGGTTGACTTTATTGACTGTGCTGCTAAGGGTCTGAAGGTTGGTTATTGGGCAGTAAAGTATGTGACTTCATAGGATTGTACAATCTGATAATGAGGGAGCAGATTCTTAATAACTGTCAAAATCAGCTGTTGCACCAGTACCTGGTAGACTCTGATCTGACCTCTCCCCAAGAATTGGGAAAGAAGGCAGACAAATGGGTCAGAATCAGGGTGAGGCGAAGGTGCAGAACCAAGGTGGTGACCCAAAGAAGCAGGATTCTAAGAACTCTGACAAGGGTGGGGACAAGGGTAAAGAACAGAAGTCTTCTCAAGGGCCCCAAAAATCTTCTTCTAATGGGGAGTCACAGTCAACCAAGGGAAAAGGACAAAAGGAACCTTGGTGCAAAATCTGTAAACAGAAAACTCACTGGACCAGTGACTGCACCAAGTCCAAAGAATCTACTCCAGCCACCATTGCCCCTAAGGCAACTGTTCCCCCTAGTACAGCTACAATAGGTGGTGGCAATGTGCAGAATAAGGGTGTAATAGGGTTGACCCTGGGTTCTAAGATGGTTTATGGCCTAGTCAGACTTACAACTCAGGCTGTGCTTGTCTGTGATGTGGGCATGAATATGTCCCCCTTTGTGAGTCCCAGTAACCTGGGCAAATACAGACTACAGCCTTTGATAAATGAAGTAGAACGTGGGCATTCAGGGACACAGGAGCAAGTGTCACAATGGTGACAAAAGATCTTGTGGATCCTGGGCAGATTATACTTGGTGAAATGTACCAAGTGACCAATGCTAGCAATGTCAGAACAGACCATTCTCTGCCAGTTGTTAACTTCTCCTAGGGAGGGGTAACCGGCCTTAAGAAGGTTGTGGTAAGTGCAGACCTACCAGTACAGTGCTTGCTTGGCAATGATCTAGAGACTTCAGCTTGGGCTGAAGTGGAGCTCAGGACACATGCAGAAATGTTAGGGATCCATGCTCATGTCTGCTGTGACTAGGTCACAGGCCGAAATGTCTAAAGCTGGTCAGGCCCTGGATTCTGGAAAAATGGACCCGGTGCCTCACAAGAGGAGGAGCAGTAGGGTTAAGGCAGAGCCTTCCCACCTGACTCAGAATACTGATCTGTCTCCTCAGCGAGATAATCTTTAGCCTGAAGAAGGAACTGTCCCAGAGGAGCTTGAACCTGACCTGGTTGAGTTCTTGGGGACAGGGGGCCCTTCCATGTCTGATCTGAGCAAGGAGCAGAAAAGCTTCCCCTCTCTTGATCCCCCGAGAAAGCAAGCTGCTGATGAGGCTGCTAGGAATGCTAGTGGCTCCCATAAAGTTTATTGGGATGATGGGCTCCTTTACTCAGAGAGTAGAGACCCCAAGCCTGGTGCATCCAGGAGGTTGGTTATACCTCTGAAGTTTAGGGGTTTCCTATTGACACTAGTCCATGATATTCCCCTAGCAGGACACCTGGGCCAAAACAAGACTTGGGACAGAATTGCCCCTCACTGGCCTCACATGTCTGAAGATACTAAGGAGTTTTGTTGCTCCTGTGTAACCTGCAAAGCCAGTGGCAAAGCAGGTGGCACTACAAAGGCCCCCTGATACCACTACCTGTGGTGGGGTTCCCTTTGAGAGGGTTGGGATTGACATTGTTGGTCCCATGGATCCTCAAACAGCATCTGGGCACAGATTTATACTGGTGGTGGTGGATCATGCCACCAGGTACCCAGAGGCAATTCCCCTAAGGACCACTACAGCACCAGTGATGGCAAGAGCTCTCTTGAGTGTGTTCTCAAGAGTAGGCTTTCCTAAGGAAGTAGTATCTGATAGGGATGCAAACTTCATGTCTAGTTACTTGACTGCTATGTGGAAGGAGTGTGGAGTGAACTACAAATTCACCACACCCTATCACCCACAATGCAATCGTTTAGTTGAAAGGTTCACAAAACCTTAAAGGGCATGATTAAAGGACTTCCAGAAAAGCTGAGGCGAAGATGGGACATACTCTTTCCCTGCCTTTTATTTCCATACAGGGAGGTGCCTCAAAAGGGGGTTGGCAACAGCCCTTTTGAACTTGTGTTTGGTCACCCAGTTAGGGGTCCATTGTCTTTGGTGAAGGAAGGATGGGAGTTACCTCTCAAGCCCCCAAAACAAGACATAGTGGACTATGTACTTGGTTTCCGTTTCAGGATGGCTGAGTATATGACAAAGGCAACCAAAAACCTTGAGGCTAGCCAGGAACTGCAAAAAGCCTGCCATGACCAAAAGGCTGTACTGACTGTTTACCAGCCAGGACAGAAAGTGTGGGTGTTGGAACCTGTGGCCCAAACAGCCCTCCAGGACAAATGGAGTGGCCCCCATACAATTGTTGAACAGAAAGGGGAGGTTACCTACTTGGTAGACCTTGGAACCCCTAGGAGTCCTCATAGGGTACTTCATGTCAACAGACTAAAACCATATGTTGACAGGGCAGACATGGGCTTGCTCATGGTGACTGATGAAGGACAGGAGCAAGAGAGTGACCCACTCCTGACCTGCTTTCTCAGAACTCTGACGATGGGTCAGTTGATGGTGTAGCCTTGGCAGGCAGCCTCACTGCCCAGCAGCAAACTGACTGCAGAAAACTTCTCAGCCAGTTCAGACATATGTTTTCTCTGACTCCAAGTAAGACCGCCTGGTGCACCCATGAAGTGGACACTGGGGACAGTCTACCTGTGAAGAATACGATCTACAGGCAGCCTGAACATGTCAGGGACTGTATAAGGACAGAAGTCCAAAAGATGTTGGATTTGGGTGCGATTGAACCTTCAGTTAGCCCTTGGGCTAGTCCAGTAGTCCTGTTACCTAAACCTCACACCACAGATGGCAAGAGAGAAATGAGGTTTTGTGTAGACTACAGGGGTCTCAATGCAGTCACTAGGACTGATGCCCAACCCATCCCCAGGGCAGATGAGCTAATAGATACTTTGGCCTCAGTCAAGTTTCTAAGCACATTTGACCTGACAGCTGGCAACTGGCAGATCAGACTAGCTAATGATGCAAAGCCAAATACAGCATTTTCTACCCATATTGGGCACTATCAGTTTGTGGTAAAGCCCTTTGGTTTGAAGAATGCCCCTGCCACTTTCCAAAGGTTGGTGAATCAAGTCCTTACAGGCCTGGAAGACTATAGTGCAGCATATCTAGATGATATAGCTGTATTTAGCTCCGTCTTGGAGGATCACCTGGTCCACCTGAGGAATGTTTTGGAGGCCCTGCAAAGGGCAGGCCTCACTATCAAGGCTACGAAGTGCCAGATAGGGAAGAGTCAGGTTGTGTACCTGGGCCACCTTGTAGGTGGAGGCCAGGTTCAACCATTGCAGAGCAAAATCCAGACCATCATGGACTGGGTTGCTCTAACTACCCAGACTCAGGTGAGAGCCTTATTAGGCCTGACTGGGTACTATAGGAGATTTGTCAAGGGGTATGGATCAATAGAGACAGCCCTGAATGACTTAACTTCTATAAAGAGGCCCAAAAAGTTCAGTGGACAGCTGTCAAAAGGCAATTGATGACCTGAAGCAGGACATGTGCACTGCTCCCATTCTGCAGAGTCCTGACTACTCCAAGAAGTTCATTGTCCAAACAGATGCATCTGAATTGGGGGTAGGGGCTGTACTGTCACAATTGAATGATGAAGATCAGAATCAGCCAGTAGCTTTCATCACCCCCCACCTGAGAGACCTACACTGGCTCCCCGTCAACAATAGGATCACCGTCAAACTTCTCACCCATGCACACAAAGCACTCCATAACTCCGGACCAACATACTTGAACAGCAGACTCAACTTCTACACCCCCGCCCGCCAGCTCCGCTCTGCAAGCCTCTCCCTCGCCGCCGTCCCCCGAATTCAACGAACCACCGCCGCAGGCAGATCCTTCACCTACATCGTGGCAAAAACCTGGAACTCCCTCCCCACCCACCTTCAGGAGGCACCTCAAGACCTGGCTCTTCGAGCAGTAGCAGCAGACCCCCCCTCCCCTTCAGCGCCTTGAGACCCTCGCGGGTGTGTAGCGCGCTTTATAAATACTGTGATTGATTGATTGATTGATAGAGGATGGACTTTACAGTGGAACATAGACCTGGGAGTAATCATGCCAATGCAGATGGACTCTCTAGGTATTTCCACTTAGAACATGAAGACTCAACTGGTCACGGTTAGTTTAATGTCCCTGCGTTTGTGGGGGGGTTGTGTAGGAGAGTAGGATCTGCTTCACATGGGTACCCCCACTTTTTGCTGGTGTTTCACTGTTTTTCGACCTCAGTCTGGCTGTGGCCCTGCTAATCAGGACCCCAGCCTAGCTGCTTCCTCTCTAAAATGGTTTGCATGTACATTAGGTACATATCTAATTGGATTCTGGAGTGCCTTATAAGCCCCTAGTATATGGTATACTATGTAGCCAGGGCATAGGTACCTCAGAGGCCTACCAGGGGCTGAAGCATGTATTATGCCACCCATGGGAAGTGCTCCAAAATGACACCACAGGTCTGCTACTGCAGCCTGGGTAAGGTGGTGCTTGCACCCCTTACCATGGTATAGGCTACCTATATCACTACCATTGCACACACATATAAAACCTATAAGTCACTCCTATGGCAGGCCTTCACAATCCTGAAGGCAGAGTGCTTGGTGTTTATGTGAGAGGGTGCCCCTGCATGAGCAGAGCCCCTCTGCAGCATTCTGAGTACCTCCTCTGATCCTGTTTGTGGTACAGCCTGACCATATACTCTTAAGTGCATTATAACCTCGCGGTAAATGCTAACTTTGGGTTGGCTGCATGGAAACATGTCATGTTTGGTGTCAAAAGCTTTGGAATACTACCCCCCGCCAGTTCTGGAGGCGGGGGTAGCATTCCACCCTTCTAGAGGGAGAGACATGTTCACACTGGTCTAACCCGGTAGGACTTTCTACAGCCCTGGCATCACAAAATGGATACCTCTGCCACAGACACGGGTCTGGTCTCCTGCTGCTGACTGAAACTCCGGCAGGGGAGGCCTGGACAATAGGTTTCCTGTCGCAGGGAGGTGTAACCACCTCCCCAGACAGGCAGATGTGTACTGGGGCTGGGCGGGTGCACTCTCTGGTGCTTTGAAGTCCTACACTGGGGGCACACTTGGTGTCCCTGTGCATAGTCCAGTTCAAACCGGTTGCAGGGGCTACCTGCCCCTGCTCTGGTGCGAAACTGGACAAAGAAAATGGGTGTAACCACCCTTCTTTCCAAACCCTTCCATAGGTGGGTCCCTAGAGTATGTCCAACCCCCAAACTTTGTATAAGTATGGGAACCCAGTCCTTGCGACTTTAGATTACCCTGGACGAAACTCTGCAACATATATACTGGACCTTCGATGTTCTACTTTGCTTAGAAGAGTAAAGAAATCTCCCTTGGGGCCAAGAAGTGATTCCCCTGCTTGGCAGGCACCAAAGAAGCAACTGACCAGTCTACATCGCTGAACCTCCTGCCAGACGCCGAAGTCTTTGCATCACCAGAGGTGGATTTCCAGACTTCGCTGAGGTTACCCTGAGTCTACAGCAAAGCTGAGGCCCGTGGCTATTGTGGGTTACGTGGAACCATGACCCCTGGACACCGTGAACGTTTGCAGTAACATAATCTTCCTGGTCTCCCTTGAAGTTGTGCTTTGGGCTTCGAATAGCCCCAGACTTGATTATCTCCTGCACCGAAGATTTCTGGCCTCCACTCCACGAGTGACCCGTGGACCAGTTTCCAGTGTGACCGTTTGAGGCTCCTTCGCAATCGCTAGCCCGTTGGCTAGTGGGTCCCCTTGAAGGCAACTCCTCTTCTGATTGGGCTTTTCTGGTTGCTCCAGACATGCCCCGACTTACCCTTGCTGGGTGAGTCCCCCAGACCTTGCTGGTCTGCACCGCAGTCCTTTCTTTGATTTCCAGTGACTTGCCGTTGCCAAGGCTTGTTGGGTCTAATCTGTTTGCCGCCACCGCAGTACTCGACAGACTTTGTGGGACAGCTCAAATCCAGCTCCTAGTTGTCATCGGCACCTCCTGGACCTCGTGGCTGAAGAGTCAAGGCACCCGTCATCTCATCTGAAGCACCCGACATCTGTGGGCATTGGTACATCCTGCCCTTGGTCACTGGTAAGTGACCCAGACTCTGTCCCCTCTGCTTTCAGGTTCCTTCCATCCTATATCCAGGCTTGGATCGCTTCGGACACTTCTCCTCTTCACGGCGGCAACACTTCTTCGCCAGCTTCCTTTGAAATCGACGACGCGACCTGACACCAAAAGACGCCTATGCACCCGGCTTCCCTGGGTGAGGTAACACCAGTACTCCAGTGCTCCCGTGGGTCCCCTGCGTCACTACCTTAGGTGGTTCCTTAGGGTCCCAGTGATTCTACAGGCTCTAGGCCTTGTGTCTAGTTCAGTCGTTGTTCTTATACCACTTTATTGGTATATGGTTTGGTACGCCCCTAAGGCCCAAACGTGTATTTGTGCTATTACTGTTGATTGCTAACTTGTAAATTAAGTACTTCAAACTCCAGCCTCATAAAGAGACTAGAGGGGTGTGTTTTATCTTAAATACAAATATTTTAAATATATACCTGGTGTGGTTGTCCTTTCATTTGATCATTCAAGAGATTAGAGACTGGTAAAACAAGCTGCTTTACATTCCTTCAAGACTTAGCCTGAAGGCTGCTCTCCATAGCTACCACTAGGATAGCTTTCAATAAAGGTTGTCTTTAACCTATTCACCATAAGGGGTTGTTTGGACTGATACAGGGTGCCCACTATAACTAGTGGACAGCATATATCAGGCCAACTTCTCACAACCCCCTTGTAGTTACGGCACAGAATAAATGCAGTACCAAAACTGTAATATAGTTGAAATGCAAACAATAAAAATTCCAAAACGAAATTGAAAAGCAGATTAAATTTTAATAAACAAAATGAGACCAAAATGACAAAAATCCAAAATGGGGAGCCAGTGATTTTTTAGGTTTAAATGGAAAGAATGCCAAGAAGCAATAATAGTCAATGGTCTCTGGAAAACATGACCTAGGCGCAGTTTGAAACTAACTGCAAGGGAGCATGGGGCAAATAAACTCACCAGGTTTGTCCCGGTCAAAGATTTTACCTTATACATTTAGTCCCTTAGGTCTACATCCACCACAGGAATATATTTCTAAGGCCCATCAGGACCTCGGGGTACGCACTGAGAGACACAGAGGATATCAGGTAGAGTCCAGTCTGGGTCCAAGTGCCATTGATCAGCTGGGAAGTTGCAGGAAAGACCTCTTAGAGCTTGTTGTCCCTGTAGCTTGAACAGGAGATTAGCATTATGTCCACGGGAGTCCTCTTTTTGTCCTCAGTGCAAGAGGAGGAGCAGTTTCAGTCTTCTAGGCACTTCTATAGCCTCAGACAGCAGGTTCAGTTCTCTTCTGATCTTCCACAGGTCCAGGGGTATTGTGAAGTGGGTTCTTCGAGAAACCAGATTTATGCCTGGAACAAGTTAGTGGGTGAGAATGAACCCTTGGGACACCCTAGCCAATGGGGTAAAGGTTAGCATCAAAATCAACAGGAGAGGAAGGGATCAACACGGCTAGTCCCCTCAGTAGAATATCAATAAACAATAAAGCCAGTGTACAAAAATATGAAACAGGGGGCACTCTAATCAATGTAATACATCAATCGATCGAGCAACGAGCCTCAGATTCCCTGTGAACCGTTATGTTCATAGGAAGTAAGTTTGGCCACTTTGGAACAATACCCAGTGGGTATGAAAAAAGCCCTCACTCACCAACCTGGTTGGTGACATGCTTCATCATTGGGCTTCCACTGGGACGACCGAATGTCATCCCAGTGTGCTGCGACGCCAGGTTACTGCGGAGCTGGGTTGGTTGTGTGGGGAAAGTGAATTTAAAATAACCAATCAAGTCAAAAAGAAACTTTATTAATTTTGCTTAAATGGAAAGAAGTAAAAAAGGAGTGAGGGTCAAAAAAATAAAAGACCTGGTTCACTCCGTGGCGGTCAACATGTTTCTGCCTCATGGAGTGTTAATCGGGCATTCGTCAGGACCAGAGGGGGATGTGCGTAGCCCCGCTGGTGTGAACTCGCTAAGGTCCACCCAACCGTGGGCTAATGTGTGAAAAAAACCAAAAAACACTGAGTAGTGTGAACTCCGCCAAGTAGAATAATTAATTATGGGGAGAGGAACGAGTTTACTAGAGAGGCCTGTCCGTTAGGAGCCTCATGGATCCCGGTAGGGGGGTGGGAGCAAAATGGCACACCGCCCTTGCTGCTCTCCACCCGCGATGTGCCTTAACACATCGCGGGTGGAGAGCAGCAAGGGCGGTGTGCCATTTTGCTCCCACCCCCCTACCGGGATCCATGAGGCTCCTAACGGACAGGCCTCTCTAGTAAACTCGTTCCTCTCCCCATAATTAATTATTCTACTTGGCGGAGTTCACACTACTCAGTGTTTTTTGGTTTTTTTCACACATTAGCCCACGGTTGGGTGGACCTTAGCGAGTTCACACCAGCGGGGCTACGCACATCCCCCTCTGGTCCTGACGAATGCCCGATTAACACTCCATGAGGCAGAAACATGTTGACCGCCACGGAGTGAACCAGGTCTTTTATTTTTTTGACCCTCACTCCTTTTTTACTTCTTTCCATTTAAGCAAAATTAATAAAGTTTCTTTTTGACTTGATTGGTTATTTTAAATTTACTTTCCCCACACAACCAACCCAGCTCCGCAGTAACCTGGCGTCGCAGCACACTGGGATGACATTCGGTCGTCCCAGTGGAAGCCCAATGATGAAGCATGTCACCAACCAGGTTGGTGAGTGAGGGCTTTTTTCATACCCACTGGGTATTGTTCCAAAGTGGCCAAACTTACTTCCTATGAACATAACGGTTCACAGGGAATCTGAGGCTCGTTGCTCGATCGATTGATGTATTACATTGATTAGAGTGCCCCCTGTTTCATATTTTTGTACACTGGCTTTATTGTTTATTGGTAAAGGTTAGCATACCTACTCTACCTGCTTTGGTAATTTTCAAGATTGCCAAATTCTTCAGTCATACTCACCTTGGGCTTTGAGGGCTAGTTGTGTGTGTGGGGTGCATGTACTATGATAATTCTAGTGTACTACCACATCTAATATCGAAATCCAGTTTGAGGCAGGTCCTGTACCCAAAGCAAACTCAGAACAATAATTCTGGAAGAACAAAAGCTGAGTTTTCTGCAACCAGACAGTGATACACACAAATTGTTTTCTGCTTCTTGCTTTCCTACTTTGAAGTGTACCCCAGATGTTAAATGTAAACCCAGCAGTCCTGTAAAACATGCTTTGACACTAGAATGTCAAAAAAGAGGCCCATTGTGATTGGGACCTGTCTGGCTGGGGGTCAAAATAAGGCCCCTGCCCAAGTGTCAGCTAACATTTGCCTATGACAGGGGAGGCCTCTTTGAAATGTGCCCCACATTACAAGCCAGAGCCAATTTCACCCTGAGCATAACCCTGATATGCTGACTCCCTAGGACTGTGAACCAACTTCACCAGCAACATATCGGACATTGTTGCCCCACTAGCCACTAACTCCAGCATCTACATCCTCCTAGGAGACCTTACCTTTCACCTAGAAGATATGACCTAACCTAGCCACACTTCCTGACAACGTTGGAAACCTCTGACTTACCTAACATGTATCAACCCCTGCCAATGTCACAGGACCCATCCTGGGTCCAGTTGTCACCTCATTCAATGGCATCACCATCAACACATCCACTCCCACCACCTGGACTGACCACGTGCATGTCAGTTTCCAAATTAACATTCCTGACTACTGAAGAACCACCACATCTGATCCAGACTGCTGACACTGAAACAAACTTTAGGAGGTGGACTTGGCTTCCGCTCTCCATAAAAACCAACCAGAGCCCACAGTCCACCTATCAAGCAACATTAGTAATGTAGAAAATCTGAATCACAGCCACCTCAGCCCATTGCAAAATAAGCCAAATGACAAGAATGCAAATGCAAGACAAGTGGTACACAAAATAACTCAGAATGACCAAACGGCACTACCAACAACTGGAACAGAAACGGACAGTGAGCCAGAATGAATTGGACAAGGAAGCTTTCAAATCTGTCCAGAGACGCTACCATCAGCAAATCTGGGAAATCAAAAGGTTCATGCTGAGCGCATTGACAACAGCTCTAACAACAGAAGATGTTTTTGCTATTATCAATTACTTCACCACTCCAGCCACCAGCATTCACCACTAGCAACATAACCCCAACCCTAGAATTGTGCAACAACTTCTCAGACTTTTTCTGCAACAAAATCACAGCCATCTACACAAGCTTCAGACCACAACTGGACCCCATCAACCTTGCTATAAGTCTTCTGGTATAAGATAAATGCACCATCATATAACATGGCACCCCATCACAGGAAACCATGGCTAACATGAAGACCATCCACTCCGAGGCCCCGCCTGACTCTTGCCCCTACCACACATTTAACAAAGGTTCAACCCCCATCAGCAAAGACCTCACCCCATCCTCAACACTTCCATCAACACAGCCACCTTTCCAGACATTTGGAAGCACACAGCCATCAACCCCATCTTGAAGAAGCCCTCAGAAGACCCAGCCAAACACTTAAATTACTAACCAATCTCCCTGCTTCCATGTCTGTCCTAGAAGCTAGGGAAAGCCATCAATAAGTGCCTCTCAGATCATCACTTCCTCTACGCCATGCAGTCAGGTTTCAGACCTAACCAGAGTACAGAAACAGCCCTCCCACCAGCAACAGATGACATACAAATGATCCTCGATAAAGGAGAAAATGCAGCTCTCATCCTACCGAACCTCTCAGCAGATTTTGATACAGTTCACGAGGCTAGCACCTACGGGCCTGTCCTCCAATTGCTATGCACCCTTCTTCCCAGAAGAACACAAACAGTTATAATGACATCTTACTCCTCAGAAGATCGGAAACTCTTTTGCAGAGTCCTGCAGGGTTTCTCGCTCAGCTGAACCCTTTTCAACATCTACATAATGGCGATGGTTGATGTCATCACCGCACACAAAATTGACATATTCGCCTGCGCCAATAACTCAGAACTCATACCATCTCTCTCGGACAAAGCACACAATATCAGGAACAACTTCAAATCTTGCCTGACCACAGTGGCCATCTGGATGAAGTCCAACTGCCTAAAACTTAAAGCAGACAAGACCTAAGTGGCAATCTTCAGAAAGATTGCTTCTCAGTGGGACTCTTCCTAGTGACCTATGGACCTAGAAACCACTCTCGGCAGACAAACAAGAAACCTCAGGATCATTATCGAAAGCAAGCTAGACATGACCGTCCAGGTCAATGTCATCACCATGGCCACACCCTAAGGATGCTGAAAAAGATATTTATGTGGCAAGAAAACAACATCACAAAAACCATAACTTAAACCTTCATTACCAGCAGGCTGAACTACAGGAACACTCTCTGCATAGACTTTGGGTGATGTGCCTAGACTGATTCCGGGCACACTCCCAGGACATGCTGGCCAAGAACCAGCTAGCTCACTGTGCCACCATAAGCCCCCCTAACCTTACCAGGGAGCGAATAGTTGTTTGGCAACCACAGAACATGACAACCCTGACTCCTCAGGGATCGTGGAAAGTCATGCTCAACTAGTGCTCAGAGAAATATACAGAATGCACAGTGGGACATTTTCAATATATTTATTGAACTAATGTTATTCTTGTATAAAATACCTGTGCTGCGATAATCAGTAGACAGAAGCAGATGAAAGTGATTACAAGCACCAAAAGCATAAATAGTAGATATAGTTCTACCATAGTGATAAAACCGTGTATATATGCTGGCATATAAACAAGGCAGTAATCTGGCATACTCCTATCATGCAACTTCCTACTCTAAGTGTACCCAGAGTGTATGTAGGTGTGAAGCCAAGAATCTCCCCAAGGGATGATCCTACCCCATTGCCTGGCAGGAGAGAATGTAGGAGCCTGTCTTGGTCACAAACGGGACACCCCCTCATGGAGATGTCAGACTGCTGCATGGTGAAGTCTCAGCATGCGGGGACACTCTGTGTCAGCTGAAATACCTCCTCTACTAATCTTTCAGGATGCTGATTATTTATAATATAAAGTGGCCTTTCGATGTTCGTATAGATTAGTTTTGTTATGGATATGTAGATAGCCCTGTTGCCCCTTGGATGAAGACAGAACGGCATTTGTGCATAATGCTTAGAAGGGACTTGTACATGATGTTTGAGGCATCCTGGTAATGTGGTGCAAAGTTAGATGTGTAAACAAAGTAGTTTCAGAGAAACTAATCTAACATTGTAGTGCACGCAAATATGTGCAAACGGTAACAACCAAAATCTTATTGTGAAAAATAGGACATTGTAAGAAATAAGCACATGGGCCTAACCTAGAACCATTACACCCACTCATCATACTAAGGGTTGATATATAAAAGTTATCTAATAGCCAGCAGGCCATCATGAAGCAAAGTAAAAAAATTAAAAACTACTCTTAAATCAGCTAAAAGAAAGCCTTCCTTTAAAATATTCATATAAAAGCCTAACAGTCATTATCCTATTTGGAATCCCAAGCACTCAGAAAGCCATGGTGCCTAGAAAAGTAAAGCAAAAGCTGTTTTGATTCATTTTTTTTATAAACTGACAAAATTGTTCCCACACGGAAAAAGCCAATTGTTTATGTGTTCCGAGTGGTAGACACAATATTGCTGTTGGCCACAATCACAGACGACGGTCCCAAGGACGCACCATGAAGCATGTTTATGGAGCAAAGGTGATTCCATCCAATTCCAACAGCAGCCACTGAGGGAGGAACTGTATCCTGTAAGCGTATCGTACAGCCGATGTCCATTTCACTAGGAGCCAAATCATCCCAGGGTGGCTCGAAGAACGCCTTAATCAGCAATGGAATACGCTGGGGACAACAATACCCATGGGCCTTTAAGGGGTCCATCAGTCCCTCATTGTCTAGTGGCATAACCAATTGTGATCCTAGCCATAGATCCAATACGCATTTGTGGCTGCAAAGCAGGCAGCGAAATACAGGTAGCACACAGTGAAGCCAAACAGGCCTGAAGGTCTATTTAGTTCGCAAAGCACGTGTGGTGAAGCAGTGTGCCATGTGCTTAGTAGATAAATTAAAATCCGTATTCCCGCCACAAGAAGCAGGACAAGCGGGAGCCCTCCAAAAACGCTTCCCAACAAGTAGTATATGAAAGATGGAATAACTCCAAAAATCGTCTGAAAGGTGCTAACTGGTCCAGAGCCAATACATTTTAAAAAGTGCAATATTCCCTTTGTATCAGACAGCTCTCAAAATGCAGTGGGAAGTTAGTGTGGAGTAGTATTTGTATCTCAGAGGAGGACCTTCCAACCTGGAGATCAAACGTCTCTCTGGCTGAAGTTAAGGCGACATCCTATTGAAAAAGCATGGCTTTGAGTTTGCTCAGGGAATCAAACTGTATGTTGGAAACATTTATCAAATAGAGTTGCCTTCCTCACTGTGCAGGCAGGTAGAAACACTACTTGTGTGTAACACGTGACTATGGAATTAACCGTCACCAGATAAGCGAAGCCCAACTCCATTCTGCAGCAACCTTGATCATTCAGCATCAAATAGCTCCCATTCGAGAGCAGCTTAAAAAAACGGATGAATCACGGCAGCTGGAGGAACCATGAAGAGAAATGTCTTTGCAGATAAGGACCCGCCTAAAGCATCCTCACAGACGAAACCACTAAGGAAACTTCTGTGTCCCCATTACAGTATTCATGCACATATCCTTCCCCTAGTGCTTCATATCTGCCTACCTGTTGGTATTGGAGACAATATAGGAATTGGAAAGTCGTGACCGGTAGGTTGATGTAACCATGGATTATCCAGTCAGTGGATGGAGTCTCATCCATGGTGAAAGGTAATTGGTTTAATTTTTTAATGTGCAACATGGTATATTTTGTATTTCTGCATGCCATCCATTACTTTCTGTCTGTTTGTTAGATCATGTTCAGGAAACAGACTTGTACTAGTGAGGTAAAGCCATGGCATGTGGCTGGAACGTAATGTTTACAATGTCCAGCTCAGCATTACAATGGACCGTAGTTGTGACTGACCATGCTTTAATATTCACATATCTTTCTGTATAATGTCAATTGCAGATGATACTATGTTATCCAGTGAATACATTATGGATGATAATGTGGTCATACCGTTGTTAACCACAGCCAAAACCTTTTTTAATTAACCCTGTCTATCTTGTGCAGTCTCTCAGCAGCTTCATGTTGAGAAATTTTCCACAGCTCGTTATATATTCCATACAAGAAGCACTTTTTTTTGTCAACCTTGTGTTTATTGAAGTTTTTCAAATACATTATGAAAATATAAACATCACTTCACCCATCGCAGTGAGCGTTGAATATAGCATCAAAAAGGAGGGTACACACCATATCAAATTACCTGGACAGTGTCCCGGCCCCCGTCTCATAGGGCATGCAAAAATAGAGGGTACAGTTTCTAACGAAGGAGGGGTTGGGCCAGACTCCAGCGTTCATTATATAAAACCAAATAAACTTAACTGAGTGTCCCATCTTTCTTTTGTGATGGGGATTATCAAACCCTTCCAACAGGAATGAGCCATATGAGGTCAATTAATGCCCCAAAAAAACAACACCTAGGAAAAGAATAACTGAAACCCCAACAACCCCTCCCCCTCCCAAACAGTGGTGGTGGCTCAATCGTATTAGTGTGCTCAACAGGGGATAGTCGAAGTTAAATCAGAATTGAAAGAGATGTAGTGCACTGACAGAAGGAGGACAGACAGCCAGCCGAGAGAGGAAAGTAACAAACGGCCCCCATTTGAATTCAAAATTCTTGTAATTGTCTCGAAAAATGTTGGACATTCTTTCTAGGCTGAGTAGCTTCCATACCCGGGAATGCCAAAGGGAGATCGCCGGGCCTTCCCTCTGTTTCCAGGCGGCTGCTAATGTCAATTTAGCCGCACCTATGCAGAGCCACATGATTACCTTGTCCGCTCGAGTCTGGTGTTCCAGCGTTGGATCGCGGAGCCCCAAAAGGATTCCTGCAATGGATGTTGGGATGGGGTATCCCAACATGTCTTTAATGCGTGCTAGTATTTCTTCCCAAAATGGGCGTATAGTTGGGCAGTCCCACCAGATGTGTTGGAAGTCACCTAAGAACCCGCAGCCCCTCAAGCATCTGTCAGAAGTATTGGGAAAGATCTGTTTGAGCATGGAGGGGTGAAGGTACCAGTCCATCATGGTCTTAAGATGCGCTTCCCGGAGCTCTATGGAGTGGTTGAATCTTGTGATGTCAGTCTAAAGACGGGACCATTCCTCCTCTAAGATACCGCACTGCAGAATTCCCTCCAACATTCTCATGTATCGTGGACGTGGGGAAAGTGTCGTAGTGAGTAGGTAGTTGTAGAAGAACGAGATTACCCCTTTCATGGTGGTAGCTTTGGAAAGGAAGGATTCAAATCTCGTGGGGGGGCGGGTGGCTGCTTCCCGTACTTGTGGAGTGAGAGCCCAGTGAAATAGCTGAGTGTAATGGTATCGTTCTGTGTTCTCTAAGCCATAGCCCCGTTTGCAGTTGTCAAAGGAAAGGGGGTCAGCGTTATGGAAAAGGTGTGTCAGAGCGAGGCATCCTTCCTCTCTCCAGGCGTCAAAGGGTCCCTCGTATAGGCCTGGGGGGAAGGATGGGTTGAAATGAAGTGGTGCGAATGGTGAAGGAAAGGAAGTCCACCGGTTGGCTCCCGCGACCGAGTCCCACATCTTCAGGGTGGTACGCGTAGGAGTACTAAGGTATGCATTCTTAGGCCTGTCCTGGGACGGCAAGCTAAATCCCAAATAGTTCTCCCCGCTACACTATGATCCATATGTAGCCAATGTTTTTTGGATTCTCGTTTGGACCATTCCGTCAGTACTTTCAACTTCGCTGCCTTATAGTATAGTGCTATGTCTGGTAGTCCCACTCCACCTTCTGCTCGGGAGCGATGCAATAGTGTAAAAGAAAAGCGGGCACGCCCCCCTTGCCAGATGTAATGATGAATCATGGATTTAACTCTACGAAAAAAGTCTCTATCTAGCTCTATGGGTAGGGCTTGGAATAGGTAGAGGAGCTTGGGGAAGAGTGTCATTTTGACAGCGTGTATTTGGCCAAGCCAGGAAAGAAAGAGAGGTTTCCACCTCGCAAGGTCTGTTTGAATGCGGGTGAGAATGGGGGGGGGAGTTAGCATTAAAAAGTCCCTTGACTCGGGGCGTCAGCTGGATCCCCAGGTACTGTATGGAGGAAGCGGTCCATTGGAGAGAAGTGAGTGGCTATAGCGCGCGCATTTCCGCTTGTGAAAGAGTGAGTTGAGTATGTACGATTTGCCGAGGTTTATCTTGAAGCCTGCCACAACTTCAAATCTCTCTAGCTTGGACTGTAAAGGGGGAAGGGACCTAGCGGGATCGGAGAGTGACAAGAGGACATCGTCAGCAAAGAGTGAAAGTTTAAGAAGCACTTTTGACGTAGGTTCTGGGGACCTAATAAAAAATCCTTGAGATCCATGTCATCAGAAAGAGGGACAAGTGGTGCTTCACCTGGGAGAGTGTTGAGGTCTTTATCCAATCAAGGCACAACTTCCCAACACTATATGACATCACCACCCTAAGTGGTCTGACTGTACATATCATTGATCAGGCCTATTGGTCCTAAACCCTTTGGTGTAGCCCAGGAATCTAGAGTGACACCCATTTGTGTCCACAGGCCAAATCAACCATCCATTCGAATTGGGGTCTGATGAATTAAATGAACCATTACATATCATGGGATCTAGTGTATCCTCACTGAAGTGTGTTAAGTGCTGTCAATCCTCGAAGCACGAGAATGTGGGAATATGAGGTGTGTTCAAATCCTTCATCTTGGCCAAACCAAGACAGGAAGTTTGTTGCACTGTTTTATTTAGGAAAAGAATTTGATGAGGTATGCGGCATGCTCTAAATAAGGCCTCAGTTTCCTGAACCTGACAATCTTTTGCCCACCAGACTGATTTTGTGTCAATGGTGTCTTTCCAAAAGTCAAAAAACTGTATAGACATTTGGATAATAAAGGAAGCAGAGTATATTAGTGTTAGATCTGGGGGTTTCTAGTTGGCAGGGTATGTATACCACTATCCAAGTAGGGACCCTTGCTTCTAGTCAGGGAAAGGGGGATACACTGTTAAGATAACCTCTGCCCACCCTCTAGGTAGCTTGGCCTGAGCAGTCTAGGCTATCAAAGGCAATGTGTAAAGTATTTGTACCAACACTCACAGTAACACAGTGAAAACACCACAGATTTACTCCACACCAGTTTTAGAAAAATAAGGTATCTTTACTAAAAACTTCACAAGACCAAATACTACAGAAAAACCAACATACAATTAAAAATGTTACTTTAAAGATAGTTCAAGAGTTTGCAGAAAGTACTCCAGGATGTAAAAATCAGTGTCCTGCACAATGCGACTCTCAATGCACAAAATGCGACACTCTCGTGCCCAACAGTACCTGTAGTTGCGCTAAGGTTCCCAAAAGCTATAACAATGAAGACGGCAAAGGCGATGCGATACTCCTGAGACCTTGGGGAGGCTTTGCAGCAGCCCTGCTTCACGCAGCAGAGGTGGATGCGCCGGCTCCGATCTGTAGGGGGAGGATGCGATGACTTTGGCTTTCGTTGCATAGGTTTCTTAGGGGGAAGCTTCACGCACAGGTACGATGCGACGATCATCGGTGCGGCGCGATGCGTGGCGCAGCTCTGACTTCTGGTGCCGCAACCCTCGATGCGTCACGGGACGGGACTCTGCATCGACACACGCAGCGACTGGATACTTTCACGCACCGGCAGTGGTGCGGCCAGCAAACTGGTTCTGCGACGACCCTCGCAGCGTCAGAAATCTTCACGCACCGGGACGATGCTCGACGCACTCGGCGATGCGGGGACTCCGGGTGCTGCGATGACGCCGCGATAAAATTCTCCTCGCTCTCTCGCACTTGCGACTCGCAACCGGATGATGCGTCCCTCAAATGGATGATGCGATGGGTACCAGTTACTCTTGTTCACGCTTCTGCTTTCCAGCTCCCAAACACAGCAAAACGACCTCCTGAGGCCCCAAGACTAGGCAAGCACTACAAAGGAAGGTCAGAACTCCCTCAGCAGAGTTCCAGGGGAGCTGGTGGTGAAGTCCTTTTGTTCCTGGGACTTCTTAACAGGGAGCCAGATCTCCTCAGGCCCTTGGAGATCAGAATCAAAAGAAGGGGACACAGCAAAGTCCTTCCCCTCTCCTTGGCAGCAAAGCAAAACAGCAAGCAGGAAGTCTTCTCCTCTTCAGTTCCTTCCAGCTTTCTCCTTGGCAGAGGTTCCTTCTTAGTTCCACAGTGATCTAAAGTTTAGGTGTCTGGGGTCCTCTTCTTATACCCCTCCAAGTCTTTGTCTCTTTGTTTCAGTGGGGGGATTCCCCTGCTCAAACCAGTTCCTGGGTGTGCTCTGCCCTGGAGCACCTGGTTCCTTTCAGAGTGAGGGGCAGGGTCGTTAGACGCTCAGCAGGAGGTGGAGCCTTCTTTGTGCTGGCAGAGGCAGAGTCCTCCGCCTGGCCAGCAGGGGGTGGAGCCGGCAATGTGCTGGCAGAGGCAGCCCTACTCAAACCCAGGGGCTACTCCTCCCACCCATTTAGAGCAGATCTCCCTATTCACCCTGCTGCTGACTCATCCAGACTCCCTCATCCAGACTCCTGGAGCCACCTAGCCCATCACATGACACCAGTCAGTCAGTCTGCACACAGGCACACAGGTAGGTTAAACAGGAGAACAGCTACTTTCTAAAAAGTGCTATTCTCACACAGTGAATTTAAAAACCATCTTGCTAAAAAGATGTATAATTAAATTCTGAACACAAAGATACCAAACTTGGATTTTCCATCTTGCCTTTAGGGGAAGATAGGCATGTAAACAGCCTCCCCCATTCTGTCCTATGGGCAAGATGGCCTCTCAGCAGTGAAAAACAAAAATGGCTGTAATTCACTACCAGGGCATGTTACACAACTCAGTACATGCCCTACCTTTCAGATACACTGCACCCAGCCCAGGGGGGTACCTAGGGCCACCATAGGGATGCCTGACATGTACAGAAGGAAAGGATAAGGCCTGGTCAGTGGTTGCACTGGCCAGGTCGACATGGCAGTCCAGGACTGCACATAGGCACTGCAAGCAGGCCTAAGACATCATTTTAGCGCTACTCCTGTGGGTGGCACAATCAGTGCTGCAGCCCACTAGTAGCATTTGTACTACCAACCCTGGCACTCTCAGTGCACTTTACTAGGGCCTTGCAGGTAGAACAAATATGCCAAACATGTATAGCCAATTACATCACAATTTCCCTAGGGAGCACTTGCACCTTGACACTGATCAGCAGTGGCAAAGTGCCCAAAGCATCTATACCAGTAAAAACGACATCCAGCAAAGCATCAAAAATACAGGAGGAAGAGGCAAAAAGTCAGGGGTAACCACGCCAAAAGATGCCAGGTCTAACAATTAGCTTGGTGTTTGTTAGCATATTTACCTTTGCAGGTGTAGCTGCAAGCTTATAATAAGAAAAGGCAGGATCTGATGTATCAAAACCAGAAAAATAAACAAACTTTTGTGCAAATGTTTTTGAACTACCTTTCAACAGTGTTGGGCAGTGTTCCTATTCAGTGGTGGCTACTCAAGGGAGTGCTCTGGGGCAGTGGGCAAAGTGGGCAGGGGGCATAGTAAACTCCGGCTCATGGCCGAACAGTGAAATGTAAAGAAATAAATAAATATAACGAATTACATTGTTCGCTGCAACGCCAAATGGTGATGCAGCGCACGCAATGTAATTCATTTTATTTATTTATTTTATTGACCCGGAGTTTACTACACCCCACCCTGTCGCTCCCCTGCCCCGTCCCACCCCACAGCGCCACAGCTCCCTTGAGGAGCCGCCACTATTCGTATTGAGTGTAATTATAAACAGCACGTGGGATACTAGCTTTGTGTAAGAAATTGTGACCATAATGTTGATAACAGAACATATTGCCAAAATTAGATGTAACATTATACAATTCATCATTAGAAAATGCGGCTGATTGCTCTAGATCTCCAAGCAAATTGTGCACAGTCTCAATGTCCCTATCATCAGCAAAGACACTAGAGGTGATGGTATCATTTAAGGAAATTTTAAACAAATAAGGTATTTGCAAAAGTTCAGTAGGAGCATACTCATCGGATGATACTGTGGTTCCGTGAATTCTGAACCCATTCAATGAAGGTTGTCGTATCGTGATGATTATCAGCGAACCGCGACTGACAAGTGTGGTATGCGTAAGCATTTTCGTCATGCTACACCGATGGATTCACTGTGTATTTGACGATCTAGTCTGCACCCGTGGGTTCCATTTTGTGCATAACCGCCATTTTGTGGTTGCCCTCACATAGGCTAATGACTACAGGATGACTGTGGCCAAGCGAGCCCCTAGGGATGCATACACCTTAGTTCGAGTTCGTGTTGACTTCAGTTTGACCTGAGTCAACTGACCCTGTTGCCCGAGGCTAAACTTGTTGAGCCAGTACCTTGTTAAGCAGCTGGTCAGATAGAGATCAAAGAGCAGGGCATTATTGATTCTATGGCACACACCCCTCTATCTTTCCCTTCATCTGTTTCTGCTCCTTCCTTTTATGGCCTTATGGCCTAATTATTGATTTGGGTTGAGGTCTTTTATGATGGGCCCATCAGGCCTGTTCGAACAAGAATGCTGGATTTTTGCCTTGTCATTGGCGATGGGTTGGATAACTGAAAGTGGGTTTGTCATTATGTGATGCCTCTGTAAATATCATCCTCTGATTGGTCAAATTTGTGAGTAATTGATGCTAGCCAGGAACGTGGTTTTTGGCATAAAAGACGATGCTCCGCTCTATTATGTTGAGCAGTCTCCTGAGAACATACACCGTGTTGTACTTCTAGGACCTCTGTTACTGGCTGCAGCTAATAAAATTTGATCTTTGATGTCAACAGAAGAATCCTGTGTCTCTGTACTCTAAGACAGGTGAACCCGAAGACTTCGGGCGTGTCCCCTGCGCCACTGGGATTAAAACCCGGTTCTTCAATACCCTGTCCCACACTATTCCTTCTGAAACTGGAACTGCTGTAATGTTCACCAGGAACAGGTCCCTTAGTTTAAGGTGCGATGATGCATGTGGTTTCAGAACCATGTTCAAAAGTTGTACTACAGAGGTTCTGGGAGATAGTGTCCATTCAGAAGTAGGAAAAAGGCAGTTACCAAATCAATCCAGAGGACCAGGAAAAGTAATCCAATTGCAATCCAGAGATGTATTCATGGACCAACAAAATATGTCTTTTCAGCCAAAGATAGGGAGCATACACTAGTAGCTTGAAAGGAGGAGGCGGTGGTGGCAGTTCAGGTTCCCTTGAACCCGATGAGTAGTTCGGCAGCTACCCAGAGCACACACATCCTAGTGTTGAGAATCGGCCACATAGTGTGGTTTGATTCGATCAATGGAGTCAAACCTTTTGTCTCTGTGACCGGCAAGGGTGGAAGAAGTACAATTCTGGTACCTTCAACAGCCAGGACAGGTACAGGCACACTGTAAGATGGCCCAAATTCATTTTTATCCAATATTTTTTCTCTCACCATATCCCCATTCTTTGGGACGCAGGCAGTTCTTGCCGGTACGACCTTCACTTCTCCAGTAGCTGTGCGTTTTACTTGGACGTTGCTTTGAGCGCCCTGGAATTCAAATAATTCCTGTAAAACAGCCAAACGTTCATTAATGTCAAATGCTGTTTCCGCAGCCACTGCACTGATATTATCGAGGTCTAGTACCCACATTCTCACACCCAACAGGAGTTCGTAAGGAGTACAATGCCCCAGGAATTTTCTTTACAACAAACAATTGATGGACGGAATGCTGACAATGCAGACATTCTCCCCCAGTCAAGAGATCTGGGTTAAATCCATCGTTCTTTTGCCCACTACACCACCCCAGTTTAGACATGGCCATATGCAAATCAGTCTTGACCCTGTGCCTCATGGGAACAGTCCAGCCCGAACTGCCAAGCCATGTCTTCCCTGGACCGGAATCAAGCATCCTAGGACCGGTTTCTGGCTATCAGCCGTCATCAGCCAGGATAGCTTGACTCCAGTGGCGTAGTGAGCACGGGTCCCACGTCTGGTAATACCCATCCCACTTAGGGCGAAAAGCGTTACAACAAACAATTGATGGATGGAATGCTGACAATGCAGACATTCTCCCCCAGTCAAGAGATCTGGGTTAAATCCATCGTTCTTTTGCCCACTACACCACCCCAGTTTAGACATGGCCATATGCAAATCAGTCTTGACCCTCTGCCTCATGGAAACAGTCCAGCCCGAACTGCCAAGCCATGTCTTCCCTGGACCGGAATAAAGCATCCTAGGACCGGTTTCTGGCTATCAGCCGTCATCAGCCAGGATAGCTTGACTCCAGTGGCGTAGTGAGCACGGGTCCCACGTCTGGGAATACCCATCCCACTTAGGGCGAAAAGCGTTACAACAAACAATTGATGGACGGAATGCTGACAATGCAGACATTCTCCCCCAGTCAAGAGATCTGGGTTAAATCCATCGTTCTTTTGCCCACTACACCACCCCAGTTTAGACATGGCCATATGCAAATCAGTCTTGACCCAGTGCCTCATGGGAACAGTCCAGCCCGAACTGCCAAGCCATGTCTTCCCTGGACCGGAATCAAGCATCCTAGGACCGGTTTCTGGCTATCAGCCGTCATCAGCCAGGATAGCTTGACTCCAGTGGCGTAGTGAGCACGGGTCCCACGTCTGGGAATACCCATCCCACTTAGGGCGAAAAGCGTTACAACAAACAATTGATGGACGGAATGCTGACAATGCAGACATTCTCCCCCAGTCAAGAGATCTGGGTTAAATCCATCGTTCTTTTGCCCACTACACCACCCCAGTTTAGACATGACCATATGCAAATCAGTCTTGACCCTGTGCCTCATGGGAACAGTCCAGCCCGAACTGCCAAGCCATGTCTTCCCTGGACTGGAATCAAGCATCCTAGGACCGGTTTCTGGCTATCAGCCGTCATCAGCCAGGATAGCTTGACTCCAGTGGCGTAGTGAGCACGGGTCCCACGTCTGGGAATACCCATCCCACTTAGGGCGAAAAGCGTTACAACAAACAATTGATGGACGGAATGCTGACAATGCAGACATTCTCCCCCAGTCAAGAGATCTGGGTTAAATCCATCGTTCTTTTGCCCACTACACCACCCCAGTTTAGACATGGCCATATGCAAATCAGTCTTGACCCAGTGCCTCATGGGAACAGTCCAGCCCGAACTGCCAAGCCATGTCTTCCCTGGACCGGAATCAAGCATCCTAGGACCGGTTTCTGGCTATCAGCCGTCATCAGCCAGGATAGCTTGACTCCAGTTGCGTAGTGAGCACGGGTCCCACATCTGGGAATACCCATCCCACTTAGGGCGAAAAGCGTTACAACAAACAATTGATGGACGGAATGCTGACAATGCAGACATTCTCCCCCAGTCAAGAGATCTGGGTTAAATCCATCGTTCTTTTGCCCACTACACCACCCCAGTTTAGACATGGCCATATGCAAATCAGTCTTGACCCTGTGCCTCATGGGAACAGTCCAGCCCGAACTGCCAAGCCATGTCTTCCCTGGACCGGAATCAAGCATCCTAGGACCGGTTTCTGGCTATCAGCCGTCATCAGCCAGGATAGCTTGACTCCAGTGGCGTAGTGAGCACGGGTCCCACGTCTGGGAATACCCATCCCACTTAGGGCAAAAAGCGTTACAACAAACAATTGATGGACGGAATGCTGACAATGCAGACATTCTCCCCCAGTCAAGAGATCTGGGTTAAATCCATCGTTCTTTTGCCCACTACACCACCCCAGTTTAGACATGGCCATATGCAAATCAGTCTTGACCCTGTGCCTCATGGGAACAGTCCAGCCCGAACTGCCAAGCCATGTCTTCCCTGGACCGGAATCAAGCATCCTAGGACCGGTTTCTGGCTATCAGCCGTCATCAGCCAGGATAGCTTGACTCCAGTGGCGTAGTGAGCACGGGTCCCACGTCTGGGAATACCCATCCCACTTAGGGCGAAAAGCGTTACAACAAACAATTGATGGACGGAATGCTGACAATGCAGACATTCTCCCCCAGTCAAGAGATCTGGGTTAAATCCATCGTTCTTTTGCCCACTACACCACCCCAGTTTAGACATGACCATATGCAAATCAGTCTTGACCCTGTGCCTCATGGGAACAGTCCAGCCCGAACTGCCAAGCCATGTCTTCCCTGGACTGGAATCAAGCATCCTAGGACCGGTTTCTGGCTATCAGCCGTCATCAGCCAGGATAGCTTGACTCCAGTGGCGTAGTGAGCACGGGTCCCACGTCTGGGAATACCCATCCCACTTAGGGCGAAAAGCGTTACAACAAACAATTAATGGACGAAATGCTGACAATGCAGACATTCTCCCCCAGTCAAGAGATCTGGGTTAAATCCATCGTTCTTTTGCCCACTACACCACCCCAGTTTAGACATGGCCATATGCAAATCAGTCTTGACCCTGTGCCTCATGGGAACAGTCCAGCCCGAACTGCCAAGCCATGTCTTCCCTGGACCGGAATCAAGCATCCTAGGACCGGTTTCTGGCTATCAGCCGTCATCAGCCAGGATAGCTTGACTCCAGTGGCGTAGTGAGCACGGGTCGCACGTCTGGGAATACCCATCCCACTTAGGGGCAGGTCCTTCCCCGTACTCACTTTGTACTTGTTTCAGTACATCAGGTAAGACTGCTATTGAAGATAATAAGATAAATTTGTATTGCACAATTAATTAAATCATTGCTATTCTTACAAAAGGATATTAAAAACAATTTCCGTTGTCTGTTAAAAAGGAGTTCATATTAGAAGAAAGTTCATAACTGGCATGGCTAAAATTCATAGCGATTGTACACAAGTAAGATAGATTTGATGTCAGACATGTATTTTACAAAACGGGCGGCCATCTGATCGGAGTCACCCTTCATGCACTCCTCTAGGGCTTCTTGGCATGTCTGCACATTGAGGATGCACCAGATTGAACGCAGCAAAAATGTTCCCAAGAGGCACAAGAACCTACAAATGCATATAACGTGAGTTAAGGATTCTTCCCCGTTGCCGCAGAAACGGCATTGAGAGGGCGTGTCTTCCTTATATGTCTGACCATACTTATAGGCCATCAAGGGGATTAGGCCAAAATGTACTCTCATTAAATGATTTTTCATTGATGGCCTAATGGTGGATGACAAATAGTATGGTGGGGTTTCACAAGCATAGAGTTTTGACGCCCAGCTACCATGGGAGAGGTTTTTCACAGCAAGTGCATCATGTTCCACTGACAAGATCTTGGCTTGTTTAGTCAATACCTTTGTGGCCACACCTGCGGGTAGAGATCTGGACCATATATCATGGACAAAATTTTAGTGCATCCAAGCAGTGTGTTTAAAATTGACTCCAAGTTGTTCTAGGGTTATTTAGCATGGACCAGATGTAACTCTTTAGTGTGAGGTCACAAGCTTTTTTAAGACGTAGGCAATAAATCTTGCTTTCATGATCCAGTGTTGGGATGGCAGGCTTATCTCCATGCTGGATTTGGGCGTGAGAGGTCGAGCTGGGTAGACGGAACACTCTCCGAAAACAGGCTGACTGCGCTCTGTCTAACCAAGTGAATATTTTGTCTTTGAACGTTATTGCGCCAAAGGCTAAAGTTGGTAGAAGTTTGGCACCTATCACTCAAATTAACCGCGGGAAATCGGGAGAATGAAGGTCTTTCTTAGTTCTTAAGAAGGCCCCCTCCAAGCAGCGAACCACTCCTTGCATTGCAGCAATATGTGGAGCCGGTCTTCCTCTAAGATATCTCCAGATTCCCAGGTACTTATATGCGGCCACTACCTGTATTGATTTTACTTTGATATACTAGAAGTGCTTTCTTTTTTTTTTTTTTTTTTTTTTTTTATTAAAAAAAACCTTTATTCGTGCATCTTAAAAGAACAAATACGGGCCTACAACCGTCAGGCCGGCCACGATACAGTAAAGCACTGATACCCACATTACAGCCCCCGTGCATCAACGGTCAGGATTAACAACAGGTTATGAGTCACATACTGGAGATATCTTTGAAACCCGGGGAAGGAGAAGTGAAGGTTAATTTTAAGTTTTTGATAATTTTATCAGAGAAAAAAGTCAATGAAGGATAAGAGCAAAGTAGATTCGAGTCCGCAAGATAGCTTCACCACACGGGCGAGCAGCAACATCAGTAAGAACAACAATGGGAGTAAAATCTCAATCAGTGAGGCGGTGCAGAGATATATCAGGATAGTCACATGAGCAAGTACGCGCCCCTCCAGAGCCGCCCCCACTCGATCCACCCCACACCCGGACCCCGAATCGAAGAAAGTAGAGCACAGAGACATAAAAGAAGAAAGGCCCATAGAACTAATTGAGAACAGAGTATTACCCCCCCACCCTACACCAATGCGGAGGCTACGGCCTACCCCCCCCCCAGCATAGTGCCTGTCGCCCAAGGAACCCGAAATATAGAGAAGAGAGAAAGTAGGAACAGAGTAAAGAAGGGAAGAAAACAGAAAAGAAGGTGGGGAGGAGCCCACTAGACACCAGAGCGCCCCGAACCATCAGCCAGTTATGGCCCCCACACACTGAGAGCCCTCTACGCCAAAAACGGCATGCAAAGATACCATGGCACCAAAGTTTAAGCAAGGGATACAAGTCGCGACAAGTGCGCGCAAAACATACATACAGTCCCAGTCCCAGGCCAGCCCGTCCATAAACCATAGCGATAGAAGTCAGACTAGCCCTGGCCCGATCGCGGGCTTGGGATTAAACCAGCTCCTGCGTGAAGGCCCCGTGTCCCGAGCAGACAAAGACAAGATGGCCGCTTGTGAGAGGATGGGGAAGTAGGATCACGAAATGGCCGCCGACCATCGATTGAGGTCCCTTGTTGCACCACATAAAATCCAAACCTGGCAAGTAAGGTACAGGAGTTCCACAAAAAGGCAGCAGTGGGCCACCGCGGACGGTCCCTCGAAGCCGTTAGGTATCGCTCAGCAGGATAGCCTCGCGGACGCGATGAGGCAGGGAACAATGAAGCAGGCAGCCATGACCAGGGGGACAAAGTATCCGCAGTTGAGGTGGAGAGCGGTGGACCCTGGGCGCCGGGAGCGCTAGATGAAGGCACCAGTGTAGCACAATCATACACCGCCGCTGCGTCCCCGCAAGAGGACAAGAGCACCGGAGGACCCACGCCCTGTGGATGACAAACAGTGCGCAGCCGACAGTATGGGGTCAAACCTCTCACTCAGCGCCTGCAGGCCAGCGCACATCTGTAGTTGCAAGTCCCGCAGGACAGCCAGAACGGAGCCGCATGTCAGCGGAAGCTGGGCCCCAACATCGGCAGCAATCCGGGACGGCACTGTGGAGCTGGTGTCCGGAAGAGGGAGGGCGAAGTGGGCAGCGGGCGAGACCGGAGTATCACCCCCCAGCCGCGAGCAGGCACTCAACGCCATGTTTTGCCGCTATACGGTGCAATGGCCAGGGGGGGGGGGTCGTGGCAAGTGGTCAATTCCCCTCAGGTCTACGCCGCAGCAGGAACGGCCGACAGTCGCTTATCTTCTCGCCGGTCCCCCTCGCCGCTGGCTAGGCAATAGGCAAAGGGGGCAGCAGCCCCCCACAGCTCGGTCCTCAGAGCGGGGCAGGAGACTCACCGCACCGGGGCCCACCCCACAGCTCCAGCCCGTCAGGCACAGGGTGCAGAAGGTGTCCGGCCGTCTCTCCCCGGGCTCATCCGGCAACGATCCATGGTGCGAGGCGAGATCGGGACCGCGGGGCTCAGGTTAGCGCTAGCTGGTCCGGTAACTGCGGAGCTTCCAGGAGGCCGGCAAAGGCCGTAAGGGCGCAGGGTTTCAGTGCCGAGGACAAAAGCACCCAGAACTCGGGCATCCGGGCGGGTTGAGACTCCGGGAAAGCAGCAGCGCGGTCAGCGCGTCTTCGCACACGGTGCACCTCGAGAATCGGCGAGGATGGGCATCAGGATAGTAGTCCGAGGCCACGGACCGACGGAGCCGGGCGCTCAAGCGTCTGCTCCGGTCGCCATCTTGGCTCCTCCTCCTAGAAGTGCTTTCTTGCTTGTTGTCTCGATACCATCATTACCTTGGTTTTGATCTCTAAAGCGCTAGTTTTGCAGTAGGAGGCCAATGAGTCAAAGAGCCTCTTGAGGCCCACCTGGGTTTGATCGAGGAGAATCGTGTCGTCTGCATATTGCATTGATTGAATTTTAGTAGATGCAATTCTGGGTGGAAATGCTCGAGAGAGAGAGACACCCACTTGGGCAGGCCTGCTAGGTACAGATTAAAGAGTAGTGGGGCCAATATGCATCCCTACTTTAAGCCTCTGTTGGTCATGATTTTGTTGGTTGTTAACCATCCAGAAGAAACTCTTATTTTTACTCAGGTGTCAGTGCACAGGGCGATCAGAGCATTCAGTAGGGATTGCAGAATGCCCAAGTTCTTAAATTTTCCCAGAGCCTGGGACGAACAATGCTGTTGAAAGCTTTTCGAAAATCGATGAACCCTAGATATAGTGACTTGAGTTGATGTAATCTTGATGGTGGGCTCCGATCCGATGTGAGAGTTAATATGGCGAGAGCTGTAATGGCTATGCAGAATGTTACTAATGGGCTCCGCGTAAAGTGCTTCAATGTGAGCCTCCCATTCTGCAGGAGAGATGTTTCTTACGGTTGATGGTTGGGCAGGTCTAGCACCCTTGTTTACCCAGCTCCACAATCTCCTTTGGTCCTTTGATTTTATTATTTTGTGTGCGGTTGCCCAGAGGTGTTCTTCTTTCATCCTCTGGTAGGTGAATCTTGCTTTCCTGTACTCCTTGCGAGTTGTCAATATCTTCTCACAAAGAAATTTGTGTTCAGTGTCATTGTAGGTACACCTGCGCAATAAGTTGTTTAGTTTGTGTTTGATGTTCATTGTAGTTTGCTTGTGCTCAGTAAAGTAGAGGGTTTTTGTGGTGGGTTTGTGTATCCTTTTAGTTATCTTTGTGGCTAAGTTTTCTCTAAGGTCCACCACTGCCATTTCCCACGATGTTACAGTCAGTTGATCATTGGACTCTTGATTCAATTTGACTAGGAAATGGTCCACCTTCTCTTTGATTATGTCCTGGTGGTCCAAATCCCACTGTACCTTTTTTTACATATTCCAAGTTGGCTTCTTGCCCAATCAGATGAGTTACTGGATGGAGGCACTGTGGTAATGACACTTTGCACATGAGAACGGCATGATCGCTTTCCGGTGAGGGAGTTACCACGAATTCCTACACTAGATGGAAGTGAGCGACCAAGATCCAAATGTACTCTACAGCGGCCATTCTAGAGAAAGATACGTGCGTGTAAGCGGCAGGCGAGTCTGAGTCGATTCTTCCGCTTCTTATAAGGAGGCCTAGTTGGTTTAGGCAAGCTGCCACCATTGCGCTGCGACCATCCTTCCATTGGTGCTGATGCTTTATGTCCGGAATGGCCCATATATGTTCGTCTAGTGAAGTTAGGGAGATGAGTCCAAGCCTGTCTCCATTAAGTTTGCATTAAAATCTCCCATTATTAGACCCATGATGTTAGGAAAGTGAGAAAAAAGGTCTCTCACGGCAGGGAGCATTTTGCTTAAGGTTGCCTCTCTCTTGATTTTGATGATGCAGCCGAGGATCATTGTTTGTTGTTTCAAGTTGGTATTTTCCAATTGCTGAGTCTGAGTTTTGAGGAAAATGTAGTCTCCATGACCTTTACAGAGTAAGGAAACCTGTTAGGCCAGGTAGTTCTTCACTGAAATTGACACCCCTCCCGATGCGTGGCCACCTGCTTGGGATCCTATTGCATATGATTCATAAATGGTGAAATCCTCCCAGGGGATAGTTTGCAAGGTCCAAGTTTCTTGTTGGTCGTTGATGTTGTAGCTCTTCAAGAGGGAGGTAGTTGTCCTTTCAGCTTTTTCCTTGATTAGTTCTCAGATGTTCCAGGAACAGATTTTGAGGTGGCAAGCGACGTCCTTATTAATTTTATGTTCAGCCGAGGTACTAGGGACTTCACCCTAGGGCCTGGGGAAGCTAGGACCAGTCTTGGGAGTTCTGCCATTTAAGAGCACACTGGCTTGAGCTATGCTTGTTTTTATTTGCAGCAAATTCTCTCTCCAGGGCATTGTTTGAGTTCCTGCTAGGCAGCCACACAGAACTGAAGTAGGTGACTGCCTGGTTGTATTACTGTAGGTCATGCTTTTTTTGTTGCAGTCCATTAGAGTGTTGGGAGCTCTATCCTTTAAGAAAGCTGGGTACTTGCCTGGAGCCGCGAAACTAACCTGGATACCCCAGTCACCCAGGCGATTTTTGTTCTTCATTAGGGCAGAGGCCATGTCTTTACTGTAGAAGGTTACTTCAGTGGCCTTGTTTATCTGTCACTGTTCAGGGGCAACAAATGCCACACTTTCAATATCTGTTGTTTTTATATTTTCTAATCCCGGAAGGTACAAGCACAAATTTAAGATGTTTCCTCTGTTGAGGGTGTCCCATTTCCCTTGGGATGCAGACTCTGCGATCAACTTTAATTTTAAACCTTCTTGTGGCAAGTGGGTTTTCTCCACGATGTTCGATGTCACTTTGTTCGACTGTTGTGAGAGTTTTACAGCAGAGGCTTCTTTGGGCACCTTGGTCTTGGGTGATTGACTTAGGTGTTCTAGTCTGTTCACATGGGGACAGTTTAGGCAGGCATCATAAGAAGATTCCTCAGGAATACTGCATCCTGCGATTGGCTAGTTCGAGGGGATTCAGTGCCTTCTTGTTTTGTTTTTTCCTGACCAGTCCCTGAGGTTTGCTTGTGTGGCTATCTCTTCTGTGAGTTTTCTTGTTTTAGGGCCTTCTTCATTGGCTTCGACCGGCTGTAGTAAGTCATGACAGCTTGTGTCTTTATGTGGAGAGCCCCTGCCCAGAGTTGTTGTTGCGCCATGTTGCTGGAGAGGTCTGTTTCTTGGTGGTTTGGTTGGTTTGTCTGGGATCTTGGGGGATTCTATGCTATGTTTCTTAGTTGATTGTTTAGATTTGTCAAGATTCTTCGCTGAGTCAAGTTCAGTGCATCGGTCAATATCAACGTTATTGAACGCTATTGAAGATATACCATGATTTCTGGTGTAAACTGCAGTGAAGACTGTACCACAAGTGGTATAATCTTCCACCAGGGGAGCCTTCCCTATTTGCAAGCAAATTGTTAATATTCTTTGTTGGTCCTGCGGTCCCGCTTCAAGCTGGCTTGATTTCTGTGATATCCAGAACAGAATTTGCTCCCAACTGGTGGGAACCTTTCCCATAACGGCATTCAGTGTTTGATAACCGTAGCAGCCAATTTTGGTTGTGCAGTCTGAGCAGTCCCCGTAGGTTTATCTGTGAGTGTTCGAACAATGACCTGCTTGAGGTTTCTGTAAATTTTTACTAGATCTTCATATAGTGTTGTTATTTCTGCTGCATCTAAATTAGCAAGATTAGGATGCAGTGTATAAGCAGCTAGTACTGGCCAAGTCACTCCTTCTTTCCTGAGCGGATCGAGGTTCACATTTTCTATGGTATGGGGAGGGCACCTTTAGACCAATGTATGTGTTCTTGGTAAGGTAATGGAATTTCTATGTCCAAATATGGAACGTATTCCTCTGATGTTTCGTCTTCAATATAAGTGTGAAACAATTTTGTGTGAGCATCCTCAGCCAGGAATGTAACCCAAGAGTAGAATACCTCTATTCTGAATGCTTCGTGTGCCTCAACCACGAAGGTTACTTCTCCACCCATTGCCGGGAGGCCATAATGTACTAATTTCATAGTAACTTCATGTCTGCAATTTTCTGTAATATTTTGAACAACTGTCTCTTCTCCACCATTATCTCAATGTTCGGACATTGTTTGAGAAGATATTTAGTAAATACATTTATGGAGATAGAGTTAGCACAATTGTGGGAAATATTTTATCCTACAAGCTTGACTAACGTGCAGACAATCATAGGGTATACCTACTCAGCTGAGGCAGATTTTCCTTCCCACCACAGATGTCTCTTGTTTGAAGGTGAGTAGGTCTCTCTGACAAAGGCACAGCTGAACTACTCAGATAGACTGTGTGTTAAGTAAGAACCCAACCAACATTGGAGGCACCATGTTGTGTAGTTTCTTCCAATCTGTAGGACCTGTGCATTTGTTCAGACAACATAAACCAAAAGTGTAAATAGTAGGCATAGTTCTACTATGGTGCTAAAACAGTGTATTTATTCTGGCAAATAAACAAGGCAGTAATCTGGGGTACTCCTACAATGCGACTCCCTACTCTAAGTGTACCTAAAGTGTATGTAGGTGTGAAGCCAAGACTCCGCCCCAAGGGTTGATCCAACCCCATTACCTGGTGGGAGAGAATGTAGGGGACCGTCTTGGTCATGAACTGGACACCCCCTTGCAGAGATGTCAGACTACTGTATGGTAAAGTCTCAGCATGCAGGGACCCTCGGTGTCAGCTGAAGTGCTTCCTCTAGTAATCTTTTGGGGTGCTCTTTATTTATAATAGAAAGTAGCCGTGCAATGTGTGCATGGATTAGTGATGCTATGGATATGCAGATAGCCCTGTCGCCCCGTGGATGAAGACAGATTTGAACAAAGTGCTTAAAAGGGCCTTATACATGATGTTCCAGGCATCATGATAAGGTTGTGTGAAGCTAGATGTGTAAACAAAGTAGTTTCAGAGAAACTAATCCAACATTGTTGCACAGGCAAATATGTGCAAAAGGTCACAACCGAAATGCTATTGTGAAAAATAGGACAATGTAAGAAATAAGCAGCATCGCTACATGGGCCGAACCTGGGAACATAACAATAGGAATCACTAACCAACTCACAAAAAGGCTTCAGACCATTCAAAATGCCGCTGCCAGACTGGTCCTCAACCAACCACATCAGTACTACGTCACACCACACCTAAGGGAACTACACTGGCTCCTTATACATCAACACGCACAGTTCATGCTCCCAGGAGTGGCCTATGCATGTAGGAGCATGGGTCAGTGGGACGGGGTGGGGGGTAGTCGACAGGCGACAACGAGGTTAAGTTAAATAATAAAAAAAGAGAACCACTTATCTTGCGCTCGCCTCATCGCCGTCTTACCGATGTGGTGAGCGTAAGGTAAATATATATATTTTTTTATTTAACCGTACCTCATCGTCGTCTGTTGACTTTCCCCCACCCCGGCCCACCAGCTCACTGCTCTTACCTGCATGGGCTGCCCCTGCAAGCTCCTGATCGACACATTCAAGGCACTACACAACACAGGTCCTGCTTAGCTGCATACATTTCCACCAACCGAATAGGCTCCTCAGCTTAGCCGTACTCTCACTAGCACATGTATCACGCAAACGCAAAGGCAGGGCAGGAGGGCGTTGTATCTCACACATCACTCCTAAACCATGAAATGACCTCCCATACCATGTAAGAGCCTCCTAATCACTTCTTCAATCTGAACACCTGGCTCTTCGAGTAAGCCTACTTGAGGCAAGCTCCACATACCTGCAAAGTGCCATGAGGCTCTCACATGTGATATGGCATTATAAAACATAACATAACATAACATAAAATATTAATTGTAACTTGTCAAGCAGGATGTGGCAAACTTGGTGCTGGACCCCACTGGTGACAGTAAATAAACAGGCCCTGGGTACACTCTAAACCACATATTAGGGGCTTATAGGTAAATGAAAGATGCCAATTAGGAGCATGCCAAATTAATCAAGTTGAAAGGGGGAGCATAAGTAATTTACCTTTGCTCAGCGAGGGTAAAGGATACAGAGTTCTCCAGCAAGCCAAAAGAGTCAAGGCAAAATATTTGGAGGTACACTACGCCAAAGATGGTCATTTTCAACACTCATTTTAAAATGAGTTCACAACTGAGTAGTCATAACTTAAAACATGAATAAGTGGTACGAATACTTCTATCACATCAAGAAACAGTTTGCAATAGTGTAGCATGCAGATTACCTTTCCTTTGTCAGACAACGAGATACCCTAAGAGAGTCTTAGAAAATTATAGGAACTATCCATCTCACTGTTTGTGTTGTGTGGCCTGTTCATCCCCCTTCCACATAAATAAAAATATACTACACAATGCTACAGTGTGGTACGCAGATTAGTTGTCAAATAGCAGACAAAGGGATACCTGGACAGAGACATACAAAATTATGAGAACTTTGTATGCCATTGCGTTGTGCGGGCTCTTGCATCCCCCTTCTACATAAATGAAAATGTACACACAAAAATACCACAGAAATGTGGGAAATAGTGAGTATTGCCCCACCCTGCCAGTACCCTCAAAATTTGAAAAATATAATGATAATAAAACGTGTTTATTATTGCTTTATTTTTATTTCTATGCTGTGTCTTGTGGACGGGGCCATCGCGGGGGATCACAGGAGGAGTGCTGGCATTGCACTCAGTGCGCATGAGGGTTTGGCCGGCTATCTCAGAATGGCCAAATGTCATGCGCACTGACATCTCCCCAACACGAGCTGCATTGATGGGTGAAGAGAATAGCAGGCGTAGGACCCGGTCCCCTTTGGAGCGGAAAACAAGCCTGTTCAGGCCAATCCCAGTGCTTCTGTTATGCATGAGAGCAATGGCGTAGCTAGGGGGGGGCGGTGGGGGCGGTCCGCCCCAGGCGGCACTATTTTCGGGGCGGCCGGCGGCAACTGCGTGGCTCTGGTGCTGTCACTGAGCAGCCAGTACACCACACGTGTTACTGTACGTGCAAGCGCACCTGCTTGCACCCAAATGCCGCACCACACAAAATGCTGCTCCACCTAACATAGTGGTGGTGCGGCGCCGGACCCGGCGTACTGTTTATGTGGTTCCCAGGACCGTCAATCTTGTAGCGAGCGTAAAGCGCTACCAATGACGGCCCTGGGAACAATTTTTGGCCAGCCCCGCGGTGTCTACTGCAAGCAAAGCTCCAGGCCTAACTTTCACTTCTCTCCATAAAACCCCTCCCTTTAGACGCTTCCTGTTCCCTGCCTGACCAGTCCTCCCCAGTCCCTGCGGTGTGCTCGAAGGCAGAGTGAAGGTGAGGGTGAGTGTGAGTTATTTAAACTTTTCACTTAGTGTCGCGTGCACAAATTCAAAGCACATTTCACGAGAGTTTATTTTCAGTCACATTGAGAAGAGCTGTGAACTGGGAGACAGAAAGCATCGGTGGGGGTGGATAGAAGGTAAAAAGAAAAGGGTTATAAGAGAAGCAGACACAAGGGGAGGCGATGCAGGCAGAGGGGGAGATGGTGCAGGCAGAGGGGGAGATGTGCAGGGGGTGAGATGGTGCAGGCAGATGGGGAGACAGGACAGGCAGAGGGGAAAATGGTGCAGGCAGAGGCTAGATGTGCAGAGGGTGAGATGATGCAGGCAGAGGGAGAGATGGTGCAGACAGAGGGGGCAATGGTGCAGACTGTGGGGAAGATGTGCAGAGGGTGAGATGGTGCAGGCAGAGGGGGGGGTTGGTGCAGACAGAGGGGGACACGGTGCCCTCAGAGGGCGAGATGATGCAGGGAAGGGGGAAGTGGTGCAGGAAGAGGGTGAGATGGTGCCAGCAGAGGGAGAGATGGTACAGGCCAAGAGTGAGATGATGCAGGCAGAGGGTAATGTAGCGCAGGCAAGCGGGAGATGCTGCCAGCAGAGGGGGAGATGGTGCAAGCAAAGGGGAGATGGTGCAAGCAAAGGGTGATGTGGCGCAGACAGAGGTTGATGTGGCGCAGACAGAGGGTGATATGGTGCAGGCAGAGGGTGATATGGTGCAGGCAGAGGGTGAGATGGTGCAGGCAGAGAGTGAGAGGGTGAGATGGTGAAGTCAGAGAGTGAGATGGTGCAGGCAGAGGGAGAGATTGTGCAGGCAGAGGGAGAGATGGTGCAGGCAGAGGGAGAGATGTTGCAGGCAGAGAGTGAGATGGTGCAGGCAGAGGGGAGGTGGTAAAATCAGAGGGGGAGATGGTGCAGGCAGAGGGTGCGATGAGATGATGCAGGCAGAGGGTGAGATGGTGCAGTCAGAGAGTTATATGGTGCAGGCAGAGGGGGAGATGCTGCAGGCAAAGAGAGATGGTGCGGACAGGGGTAAGATGGCGCAGGCAGAGGGTGAGATGGCGCAGACAGAGTTATATGGTGCAGGCAGAGGGCGAGATGGTGCAAGCAGAGGGTGAGATGGTGCAGGCAAATGGTGAGATGGTGCAGGCAGAGGTGGAGATGGTGCAGACAGAGGGGAAGATGGTGCAGAAACAGCCCGTAGCCGGAGCGAGGTGTTTTGGGGGAGCACGGTCCCCAATAACAACACTTGAGTCTCGGTGATGGGCATGGGTTTCGATCCCTCACAATATCTTTTAATAAAAGACATAATATGGTGAGATTTTAAAGAATGTTGCACATTTTGCAGTATTTTTTTAAGTGTTATTATTCTATATTTACAACTGTTTGTAATAATATATTGGAAATGGTACATTTTTTAGCACAGTGAGCAAGGGACACTGACACTTTCAGTAAATATGTGTTAAATGCTCTTTTTAAAGCACTTCTGTCCAATAAAACTGCTGAAAAGTAAACACACATGAATGTAATTAGACGTGGTATAGTGTGTTCCCCCTCAGCACTCCTTTGGGGAAAGCTGTGACAAAGGCAGCGTTTCTAGGTACATTTTGTAAACAACCATTTATAATAATTTAGGGCCTCATTTATGAAAAGTGTGGCATCGCGGGTTAAAAACAGCGATGCAACACTTTTCATTGCGCCCTCCTTGCAACACCGTGGATGCGTCGTATTTACTGTATGGAGCTCCATGTCCCAAGGAGTCAACAGATACGTTAGGAATCCTGACGTATCTGTTGGCACAGTAATGATGCATTGCTGGAGTGTGTCAGAAACTTGAGGCAACTCTAGCAATGTGCCATTGCCCATGGGCGAGTCCCATGTGAAAGGCCCTGCGTCAGTCCTTACGCCTGCTTGAAGCAGGCGGAAGGATTGTGATGCAGTCAAGTCGTAGAAGTGGCGCAGTGAAATCAGTGGCGTAGCACGATTTTCTCGGTGGCCAGCGGCAGCTGCGTGGCAGCTGCGTGGCACTGGTGCTGTCGCTGAGCAGCCAGCACACCACACGTGTTACTGTAAGTACAAGCGCACCTGCTTGCACCCAAATGCCGCACCACACAAAATGCTGCTCCACCTAACATAGTGGTGGTGCGGCGCCGGGCCCGGCGTACTGTTTATGTGGGTCCCAGGACCGTCAATCTTGTAGCGAGCGTAAAGCGCTACCAATGACGGCCCTGGGAACAATTTTTGGCCAGCCCCGCGGTGTCTACTGCAAGCAAAGCCGCTCCACACAAAATGCTGCACCACCTCCACCTAACTTAGTGGTGGTGCGGCGCCGGAGTACTGTTTATGTGAGTCCCAGGGCCGTCAATCTTGTAGCAAGCGTCAAGCGCTACCAATGACGGCCCTGGGCATAATTTTTGGCCAGCCCTGCGCTGCAGCGGTGATGCACACTGTCGCGCACGCCGCACACCACCACGTGCGCTCTCTTTTGAGTGGAGGAGTCTCGTGCTGGGAAATGCAGATCTGCTGCAGACACTGTCTGCATTTCACAGGGGTCGGATGTCAGGTCTGTTTTCTTTCTCTTAACCACAGTGTTACTGGGTAAGAAGTGCTTTCATTGGATGTCTGTTGAGCGCGCAGCTCTTCCACTGTATGTGAACAGCAGAGCGGGTGACTGCCTCGTCGCCAATGGCGTTCAAGCGTTTGAGCAAACAGGAGTTATCGCAGTCCATAGCACACACAGGTTTTTGCATGTGGGGCATACTGAATTTTCTCTGATTTGCCGTGTTTGCGTAACAAGAAATGTAAACAATATATTTTCTCAACTGTAAAAATGTGAAAGATGAAAATACATTTGAGGTAAATTCATTTCCTTCTTTCCTATAATTTTATAATCAGTTTTTGTTTTGTTATTTTGTGTTCTGTTTTTATTTCTGAAAAACCTTCGCATAAAATGGTTTATGAACATAGGTTGCACCTTGGAATTTGTTCGTTATCCCTTTTTACCCTGGTTCATCAGTTGATATAATATTGACACAAGCAACCCCCTTGATCCATTTACTTAAAAGCAAACAGCAAAACTTGTCCAAAAGAGCATTTGATCTGATCAATGTTTGCATGAATGCAGGCCCTTCGCACATTATCTGAGTAAAATGCATCATTGCAGCGCGCTACAATTCTCTGCTCGTCTGTATTATCAGCAGGTGATTAGTATTAATCACTTCGGGGTCCACACTATATTTACTTCTGGGTCGATAAATCGAGTTCCATATTGACTAGTGCACTAATAACACTTGTTATGTACGGCGTTATAAATTTTAAATTATAAGAGTTCAAATGTATATGTACCAACTAGTGCCTGTCATGCGCGACACCGCCAACCCGTTTTGGCTATTAAGATAATATTTTGGGCACATACTTTCAATGTTTACAACGCAACTACAATTCCTAGAATGCGGCCAAAAGGCAAGACAAGCTGGAAGTGTGGCCACATAGCATTTGACCATATCACTTGAACTTGTGCTTGGAATCATGGCAGTCGTAGTCATAATTTGAACATAGCCTGTGGTGTTGCTCAAGTCACAGATTTAGCCAATGGCGATAACGGTGCGTACTTTTTGTGAGAAATCAAACCATTCTGCACTGAATGGATGGAGTGGAACGTAGAATGGCGGGAATACGCAAGGGCCTCTCCTTGTGGCGCGCGATACTCTTTTATCCTGGGGTAGATGGGATTGTTTGCAAAAGTGTGTGGATGAAATTGTTTTTTCGGCTCCATGTTTAGTCACATTTTGGGTGACCGCAAATGTTCTGTCGTCATATCGCGCACAAACAGAAAATTGTCCCAAGGTGCTTGAATGATAGTTACTTCTGCCCAGATTCAAACGATTTGCCCACCTTACCGGTATTTGAACCCGTGACGTACGTGTTGCCGCACAGTGCTTCTTCCCAACAGGCCCGGTTACAGGAATTTTTATTCGGCTGGGCCACGGATACATTCGGGTGGGCCACTGCACGCCCGATTGTTACTTATATGCCAGGCCTGCTTCAGGGCCCTCCTTTATCTCTCCTTAGTCTTACAAGGGCTCATTAATACACATTATTTTCTTTCCAAATCCCTTTCTAAATGTTATCGCTCTCAAAATAGAGTATATTTCTTTGTAATGTCCCTTTGATGGGAATTGGAGGTTTCTGAGGTGGGAGTACCAGGCAAGTGACACTTCTTGGGCTCTCCCTCATGACCTCCTCCTCAAGATTCCCTCAGCTGAGAACAACCCATAGCTCTACCAAAACGCTTATTGCAATTGTGAACTGAGCACTCAGTGAGCTGTGAACTGTTCACAGTTCTCTTTGTGCTCAGTTCAAAACTGATTTATGCACAATAGGGGAAGGTCATTCTCTAGCCAATGCAAATTAAAAGGCCCTGTCCCAAAAGGAAGCTATTTTATTCCTGAGGACATTCAGCAAATATTTATTTGTGGCGTGCAAAGTTAATATTGGGCTGTATTATTAAAGTGTATCCTTGATACAAAGAGCAGAGAAAGAGTAGATAGAATGGTGTACAATCACTAGGCTCTTTTATGCCTCACAAGAAGCCAGCGGAGGATCTCATAATTAGTGTAACTTGTCCAGGAGTCTGAAAATGATACCGGGACAAGTTCAGCATATTTCTGCGTGGCCCAACTTCTTGGCAGGGTGAATGGTGTTCACCTTAAGAAAATAGTGGGTGGAAGCACGTAGCAAACTCAGCTCCGACCTTTACTTTCACCTGCAGTGGAGTAGAGAGTGGTGTCGTAACTTAAACCCTGCCAATCCACCCCTGCTGCTCGCCGTCCTTTTTCCCCAGCCCCGCCCGCCCCTTGCTACTGGCCATGGGCGGCAATCTGAGGGATAGCCCCGGGCGCCAGAAGCTCTAGCTACGCCACTGCATGAGAGAAGCGCTTAGATTGGCCGTGGGGGAGTCTGGGAGGCTTAGCAGAAAGGAGAAGAGCGATGATCGGAGAGAACATGGTAAGTTCTTTTTTTTCTTTCTTTATGACATTCATCTGCCCCTCCCACTTCAACCCCTCCCCCGCCAATCTGCAGTGAAAGCAGCCACAACTAGATACTGCTGCCATTAAGATGGCTGCCAAAGCTACTGACTGGCAGAAGAAATAATGTTACAGCAGTGGTTGGTTTGTGTACATGGTAAGGAGAAAGCAACTAGAGAAACGATGTGTAACATCTTTCTCTACTCAAGGGCTGTACAGTGCCAAGATTGCTTTGCCCAAATGGTACTATGCACAATAGGGTTTTTTTCATTATACAAATACCCCACATATACTAATGAGGACGAAACGTACGGTAATAACTTCGGGGTGTACTTCTGACTATTTTAAGGGAAGTTTCAATTTATTTGAAAGAAAATAACACATTTTAAAGCCCACTTTTGAAATCTCATTTTTTTCTCTATTTGGTATTCTGCCTCTAACATATGGGGAGGTTTACAGCACAGGCCGTTCTTTTCAAATTCTGGGGCAGATATCCATAAATATGGCTTGCACATTTTTGTTCAAAGTACAGCTTATGTTGACTTTTTCTTAATCAGGAGGGTGTGATATAGTGTCAAGCTGCAATATGAGTTATTAATTATGGTTCCTGGTTAGTCAACCTGACTAATTGTTTTCTCTAATAGTATTCCGACAATATCTCGTTTCTCAGAAACAATGTTTTAAAACATTCTGGGGCAGATTTATGTTGCACTTGCGCCTCATTGACGCCGCCGTTGCATCACTTTTGTGACGCAGCAGTGGCGCAAATCCTGCGCCATGGTGCGGGGCATTTACAAACGTGACGCATCTCCCAGATGCGTCACGTTGTAAAGCCCTGCGCCACATGTAGGCAGGTGGGGGCGTTCCGGCGCAGGAACGCCTCCTAAAAGTGGCTGAGTGAAATCTACAAGATTTCACTCAGTGACTTTTAGGCCCATGCTGCGTCAAAACCCTGCGCCTGCTTGAAGCAGCCATAAGGATTGACGCAGCATTGTACAGATAGGGCCCCCCAGATCATTGCTGGAGCTGCGTCGCGCTTGCGACGCAACTCCAGCAATGTGCCACTTTTCGGCACAGATGTGTCACGCATCAAAACAAAAGTGTGAAGCAAAACCCTAGCCTCTGTGTTTCGAAGAAAATGCAATCCTTTCTTCACAGTCGCCAGATCATTACGTTCGTATGAATACTGGCCTAAGAAAATAAGCATAAACATGACATCTGAATGCTCTGACCTCCATCTTGCAGTGTATTAATAGATCCATGTTAGAGCATGACCTAGTGAGCTATATTGTGCTTAGGGAATATAGAGCCAGTAATTGGACATGGACATTCTGCATTCATCCAACCATTCATAAAATGTGCTGCACCCGTTTGGTGGCATTCGCTCATAGCCCATGCCTGGCGTGAGGTTCTGGAATAATAAGAAGTGAACTGTGATACCTGTCACAAGATCATCTTATTAAAGAAAACTTTTTAGTGCAGGTTTTTCTCACATATTTGCTACTACATTAGTGTTTTCTTTGCACTACTTCACAAAGATCATACCTCACATTTGACACATTGTGCGTGTAATTACCTAGTGCACTTCAATCTACTGTTTATTTACAAAATGTACAGATCTCTCCGTATGAGTTCTGTGCAAGTACAATATTTAAATATTATAGCTCAAACTTTTAATTTGTAAGAGTTTCTGTTTCTGAATGTCATATGTGCAGGATAAAGAAACCTCACATTCTAAAGACAAATATGTGATATTTGAAGATTATTTTTCAACAGTTTCACACAAGATGTACGAAAAGATTCCCTTAGAATGTAAATTATTTCTTGGCCCCCTATAAGGACCTGCTTCATCAAAGTAATTTGACTATTTTGTGACCACAAGGAAGGCCTTCAAAAATATGCTTCTCTGTAATCATTGTGACACTTACAGATATAAACGTTGAAAGATGATTTATTTTAATTTGTTGAGGTTTATTTATTTCTACTGAGTCGGTGTCTGTATCATAGCCTTTCTTACATGTGCCTTCCTTCTGCTGCACTTGAAGAATGTTAATTTAAACAGAATGGAAAGAGCTTGTTGGCTGAATTGACACTGAACCTTGCCAAAGAGCATACCGTGCGAGGACTCTACCACCCCGCCCTCTTCCATATTAAATATGATATCCCGATATTACTGTAGTTATTACTATTTCCTACGATGTTATAGATAGAGGATTTTCTTAGATACCAAACAGAAGACTTAGTTTAGAGCATTGTCCTCTTTATCACTTTATGGTTGTAAGAAAGTATGGACTGCAGATGTACAGTGCGTTGTCAAAAAGTGAGATCATCTTGGCCTGTACCATGTAATATAGGCAGGAGGTTGTTTCTACAGTAATCCTATCGATTTGTTCAGCGCAAAATGGTGACTGTCCTGTTTTCTGATTTCTTTTGCAAGTTTGTGTTGTTTTACTTTCTTTTATCTGCTCTCTCTCTCTCGCTCTAGAGAGAGAGAGAGAGAGAGATTCCTAAAAATGAAAAGACCTGCAGCTTTTCACCACATGGTGTTGAGAGGATTTGTTGCTCTTACAAACAAATACAATAAAATAAATAGAGAAAGAAAAGAATCATTACCAGCACTCCCTGGCCTCAAAAAGGAGTCATGTGTTACATATTGTTGAATCGTCTTTTCGATTTTCCTTTTTTGACTGGTGAGTGATAGGAATAGTGCAATTATTTGCTGTGTGGTGCAAACTGGCAAGCCCTATTGCCCCTTTTCTTGTCGAAACTCAGCAGCACCTTGCCTTCCACCCTGGAAATGCTCACATAGTCTATTCCTTGAATTTAGCCATGTACAAACCTATAAACGTCATCAACAATATATGTATTCGATCCAAATATGGTTGCCTAAATAGCATTGAACTGTCTATGTGCGATCAGAGCAGAGCAAACAGCCAGGGTGTGAAGTTGAAGACAGTGTGATTGTGCATAAGCTTACAAGGAGGGTTTTACTTCAGGTATCCGAGGTAGAAAGGATATGTGTCACATTTGATTTGACAACATCTAATTATTGTGCTGTGTACAGATTATCCAGAAGTCGTGCTATCATCTGAAAAAAAACATCATTTCACTTTCATTTCCATGGCTCGAGAACCCTCTGAGTTTTAGGTCCGGCGTGAGGCTGTGTTGCCAGCGCAATCAAAAACACGTATGAATAAAAACAACGTATACATAAATACATATTTGAGGGTGATTTGAGTCAGCCCACTTCATCCACTAGTTTATTTGCACAGTCATTCACACTTTACTTTTACTAAAATCAGCGAGTAGTTTGAGGCAGTAGGACAGGTCATTTCAGCATTTGGCTGTCTTGTACTGTGTGACGTATTTTTGCTTGCCCACATGTGCACATCTGCAAAGAACTGTACTTCACTGTGTGGCACAATACTTTAATTTGCTATTGTGTTTTCTTTGCACTTTTAAATCTTTATTTTAATATTTGTGAAGTCGCCCTTGTATGTTTAAACTATATCTTTAGTTTACAGTAATCTAAAGCCAATGATAGATTTTCTTAACATCGACACGTTTCACAAGTTTCTATTTCGTGCAAAGTATCGGCTTTTCTATTTCTGTTCTCAGTAAATGTGTCTGATATTAAGCACCCATATTCCTCTGTTAAACGTATCTGTCGAATGTCTATTTCTACCTCAGAGGTTTTTTTTACATCCCGGTACCTCACATCATGGTAATCACAACATGATTACCTTTACATTTTGATTTTTTACTTTTTTGGCGATTTATCTCGCAGTTTAGGAGGTAAGTAGCATGTCTTACCTAGTTACACCTTGTATACACACACACACATAATGGGAGTTTCCTGTTTTTGAGATAGACGTTAAGGTAACAGGGCCGGCTTGAATATATGTCGTTACTACGCATTCCGTTGTAACGCATGCCTTTTACCACGCATGCGTTACAACGGAATGTTTTTTCTACGCTTTGCCTTTAGCTCGATTTTACCTTTACCCCGCTTTTTCTTTTTTGGGGGGGACCCCCCAAGCCCCCTTTCTTCTTTTTTTTGCCTTTTTCGCAGGTCTCCGCCGACACTGAAAACGGACTGACACTTTTTTTCGGATTAGGAAGACGTTGGTCCGTGATGACGTTGCTTGCGTGGTAAAGATGGTCGTTGAAGCATTACGCGTTGTGAAGACGTTTACGAGGTAAGTGTACCGTTGTAAACGTAATGCGTAGAAAATGCTTCGTGGTAAAGGCTGTTTCCCGGCCGGCTTTAGTGCAATGTTTGTTGGCGCCCCCCAATGACCACCTCCACCACGGATTCTCTCACTAGCACCCTTTAACAGTGACCAAGTCTCCATAACCACACTCTCTCAGATGCATTGAATTTGTTATATAGCGCCACTCATACCAGTGTAGGGTTTCCGAGCACTTTGCATCACACACACTTTACACAGAGGCAATCAATCATACGTGTGTAAATCAGTGTATCGGAAATGTTGCATAAGCTAAAGGACTGAAAGTGTAGGAGTCACATGTCATCCATACTGGTAGGCAGTATAGTTTAAGAGTGCTTGGTGTGGAGAAGCACAAATTCAGAGTCGAAAAAGAAACAGCATAGTTGGGAGTTTTCTTTCATAATAAGAATCGATTTCAAGCCAAATTAACCCTTTTTGCAACATTATTCAATGCTCTAATAATGTATAATTTGCGGTGTGTATGCAGTTCTAGGATGAAAGTTAATAGCTCACTATCCTATATTGGACTTTAGGTTATAAATTGCAAGTAACAAAAGGATGTCTCTTTTGAAAGCAGTAACCTGCTGATCTGTTTACATCATACGCACTCTGTAATCTTCTTGGTACACGTTCTTTGCAGCAGGCATATTAACCCTCTGCACTAACTTCACCTAAAAGTAAGCCTGGGCGAAGCACTATGCTACGCTCGTGTAGTTTGCGAAGTTCGCGCTACTTCGCACTACGCGAACTGCACGTAGCACAGTGCGAACACGCGTAGCGTAGTGTTGCGTAGAACAAGCTTCCTGGATTCCAAGTTGTGCCTCTCGTTGTCAGAGAGCTGAAGATGCAGAATTTTTACTGGTTCACTTGTTTATTGTAGGAAATCCACCTTTATGCCTGGCCACTTCAGATGTTTTGTTCCAGACTTAAACTGTGCATTGATATCCCTGCTAAACAGGACTAAAGCGCCTATTCTCCATTTTTAAGCGTGGTTGAATTGCGGTATCCTTGATTGACATAGTTATCTTGTCTTTATAAGTCCCTAGGATATGGTGTAAAATATACATCCAGGGCTTGGAAGTTAAAGGTCACCTGCGGGCTGCAGCACCTGTTTGGCCATTCACAGAGTGGGCTTGAAAAACGTGGCTTCACACCTCCCATATTTAGCCTGACTGCAGCAGCCTAAAAAGCCTGCTTTCACACTTGCCAAAATAATTCTTTTTGACAAGAGGAAACCCCTGCATTTAATTAATAAGTTACCCCAAAGAGCATCATGTTGCCCAAACAGTAGGGTGCATAGCACTTAAAAGTAGAACATGTGTGAAATTTAAATAGATATGTTCCTCCAGTGACTATTCATTGAAAGCTGTTTAAACAGGCAGGGCTGGAGCCAAATCCTAGAATATGTCAAAGTACAGATTATAAACTCTTTTCAGTCAAAAACTATTTTTAATATTTGTTAAAAAATCAAACGTAATTTCAAAGTTGCATTTGATTTAGCAAAAGTAAATTTTAAAAAGTCTACCACTTCCTTAGCCTATCATTGTCATTTAGGGCCTGATTTAGATCTCAGCGGAGCGGTACTTCGTTACAGTGGTGACGGATATCCCGTCAGCCAAATATAAATTCCATAGGATATACTGGAATTTATATTTAAGCGGATGGGATATCCATCACCGCTATGACGAAGTAACCCATCTGCCAAGATCTAAATCAGGCCTTTTGTGCTTTTTGGTCCTATTTTTACAAAAATAATTAAAAATTCATTTAGCTAGCTCCCCTTATTGGATTTTTGTCATTATGTTTGTAAGTTAAACTGGACTGCATTTATGCCAAGCTACCAGAGGGTTAAGCACAGATTAATTTAGTCACTTCTCTGGTTCACCCTGATAAGGATTATGGTGGTTGTTTGAGATGTGTTTTCATCCCTCTTAATCACAAATCCAATTTCTTACATGCCCCACAAAGGAAGCTGAAGTTTAGTCTATTTCATAAAATCTCTTTGCATTTGTTCCATTAGAATTGCCATATTATCTTTGACTATTGCTTTAATAAACCTGCTCATCAGTATCCTGAGGTATTTCATCTTGACTGGCACCCATTGAAAGGTATGTGGTGTCATTGGTAGAGCCTCACTCTTTGTCCAATTGATTTTGTAGCCACAGAATGAGCTTGACTGGATATCTCTACTGAGGCCGATGTCAATAGAATGTCGTTGGTATATAGCATTAACCTTTGACTGCCAGCAGGTGTCTCGATAGCCTTGATCTCTGCTCAGCATTGAATGGAGATGGCAAGGAGTTATGGGGTTACTAGTGTTGTATGGCTGGGTTAGGCCCATGTAGAGAAGCAGCTCATTTCTTACATTTTCCTATTTTTCATAATAAAATTTCTGCTGTGACTTATTTGCATGCATGACGATGTTGGGCTAGTTTTTCTGAAACTGCTTTGTTTACACATCTAGCTTCACACAACATTATCACGATGCATCGAACATCCTGTACAAGGCCCTTTTACGCACTATGTGAAAATGTTATTCTATCTTCATCCACGGGGTGACAGGGCTATTTAAATATCCATAATATCTATATGCACATTGCAAGGCTGCTTTCTATTATAAATAAAGAGAATCCCAATAGAATAGCAGAGCAGGCACTTTAGCTGACACCGAGTGTCTCTGCATGCTGAAACTTCACCAAGCAGCGGTCTGACACATCTGTGAGGTGATGTCAGGATGTGACCAAGACGGGATCCGACATTCTCTCCCTCCATGTAATGGGGTTGGATCATCCCTTGGGAGGGATTCTTGGCTTCACACCTACACACACTCCAGGTACACTTAGAGTAGGGGTTGCATTGTAGGATAATGCCTGATTATTGCCTTGTTTATATGCCTGCCTATATCACTGTTTTAGCACCATGTGAGTAATGTGTCTACTATTTATTCTTTTGGTGCTTGAAATAACCTTCATCTGTTTCTGACTACTGATTATCGCAGCACATCTATTCTATACTACAACAACGGTGGTTCAATAAATATATTAAAAAAGCCCCATTGTGTATTCTGCAAATTTCTCCGAGCACACGTAAGCACGAGTGACTGAGCGAAAGGTTCGACATTTGTTTCCCTGATCCCTGAGGGGTCAGGGTTGTCATGTTCAGTGGTTTCCAGAAACCATTCACTCCCTGGTAAGGTTGGTGGGCCTATGGTGGCACTGTGATCTAGCTGGTCACATTGCCAACATATCCTGTGGGGGTCCCCGGAATCAGTCTAGGCACCTTGCCCAAAGTTTATGTTGCCCAACAAACGCGTAGGTCCTACCGATTAGTGGGAACTACACAACACTAGAAATTGTAATGGGGACAGGGATCATCCATGTCTGCTGCTAATATTAATATATATTTGACCAAACAGAAAACCATTGCAGTTCAGCACTGCAGCAGAAGAGTGACATAGCCAGTTCTTGATAGTTATAAAATTCGTCACTATTCCCATTCTAACCATTGTATGGAAAAGGTAGCCCAAGAGCACCCAATCAAATATCTTCTCAGTGTCAAGACAGAGGGCAACCTTCTCATCTTCATGCTTTGTGCTCTCTAAGAGGTGTAGCAGAGAATGGATATGATTACTGATAGAGCGGTCTGGAATGAACACTACTTGGTTCCTATGCATAAGGAGAAGAATTTCTCTCTGTAGCTTGTTTGTCATGACTTTTGTCAGGATCTTAATACCATTAATAATCAAGGAACTAGGCAATAATGTTTTCAGTATAAAGGATCTTATCTTGAATTAGGGATCACTGAGATATAGGCCTTCAGTCTATCCCTCTGTGTGAGCATTTCCCCTGGAGAAGTGTGGCTCAATGGTTAGAGCGGCAGACCCTGATGCAGAGGTCTGGCCCGGGACCAGGGTTCAATTCCCGCCTCGGCGGGTCTTGGGCTCAATTTCCTCGGACCTGTTAATTCTCGCCTCGGTGCCTATTCTAATCATGGGTCCCACTCTGCAACTCTGGGCAATAGCTTGCTTAATCTCCACAACGGCCCCAACAGCGCTGGGATGCCTGGCTTCACCTTGTAGGTGCCCAGGAGTGGACATTTCACAGGGAAAAGCCAGGAAGGGTTCCACAGCGGTATGAGTACAGCCAGGACACCCTAGGGTAACAGTGCGCTATACAAGTACAACACATTTACATAATTCATTTGTACAATTAGCTGGTATTGTACTGTGAATCTATCCTCCCCTGGGACTTTCCCATTTGCCATGGTTATGACTACCTCTATTTCCCCATCTGTTATTTCCCCGTCCAGTTCTTCATAAAGATTTAATGAGAGCTGTAACAGTAGGATTTGGCCCATAAAGATCCATTCAGCGATGTCCCCCTCTTTAGAGGTATATAACAGAGGGCAAGTAAGCAAAGTGTTATGTCTGTCAAAAATAGCCGGAGTGGTAGCAAGTATTTGTTTAATGTCAGCAATCTCAATTTAGAGTCAGTTGGTGTGAAATAGTAAGTCTTGTGTAGGTACAGATTTCTAATTCCAAATGTTTCTTGTGTTCCAGCATGTGTTTACGTGTGAGTGTAACATCCTTCTTTAACAGGTTTCACATACATGATTTCCCTGCTGCCTACAAAGTTTGTGAGGAAGGAACTGAATCCTTTTTCATGTCTAAATAATCTTTAAGTATCCGAGCAGCTTTTTTTCCCCTCAACATTTTGCATCTCAAGCTGTCTATTCTGCAAGTTCTATCATTCTCATTCAAAGGTTTTAGCTCCATTTGGAAAGTAATTGGGGTATGAGCCTGAATGCAACTGACCCCTGTTGAGAGGTCAGTTTCTGTGCCATGGGCGCAACAAAAATAATTGTACGCTCTGCCTTTAGGATGATGAAGTCCACGTGAATCAAACAGAGGTTGGTCTGACATCATATCGTCTCTATCCTCCATCACTATTATGCCGGGGGATTGAACCTACCAAGTGTGTTCCAAAAAAGGATCAATCAAGAGAGTCCAATCACAACCTATTGAAACTCATAGCTTGCATACTCCAGTAAGTACACTGTTTACCTTGCCAAATAATTTAGATTTTAATGTATTTGGAGCATTGGCCTACCAAAAACAAAGACCAATTCTTGAATAGGTAGTTTGATGAATAAGAAATGACTTGGTGAGTCTTGTCACATGAGTAATTCTGTCCAGGTGGTTGTTTAGGACTGAGTATTGCTATGCCACTTTTCAAATAAGGCAGTGTGGTAAGTGGAGAGGATTCATCAGAACCTCCATATGTAGCAATCACTGTTCCTATAAAGTCATTCTTTAGTTTATTAGCTTTTTCTGTGAAATATGTGTCTCTTGCAGAAGGACTTTGTCCAGTTTCTTGGCCATCAAAGAAGTTAGTACTTTTTCTTATTTATATGGTAAGTGAGACCATTCACATTAAGAGACCAAAAGGAAAGTCCTCTAGTCTTATGTATCATTGATTCTAGAATGTCAAGCTGAAGATTATTGGGCTTGTATATAGCCAGAAAGTAATAGGCTATTGCACTCAGGAAAGGAGTGAGAATTGTGGCACTGAGAGAAGTTGTACTATGTTCATACCGATCTTTTAACCCTCTCTATAAAAAAAATATCTGCTCTGAAGGAGGAGGTTGAGAAACAATCCTTATTTATTTGAATCAAAGCACTACAACTTTCAGTTCTCTACTAAATTTATGTGGGTGAACATTCTTTTGGGTACCCCATGGGGCTGCTCAATTTATATTGAATGGTCAAATCTCCATCCTTAAACTGGTATACTATAAAAGATGTAGGGGAGTAGGGGATGTGGTGAAGACTAAATGATAGCTCCATCGGACGCTCCTTAGGACTAATAGTTGAGTATTTTTAGAGGCCTTAAGAGGAGATCAGGAGTTATCTCTATTTCTAGAGGGAATATCATCTTGAGTTTTATCTTTAGAAATGTGTCTGCTCCATTTGCTAGGAGGACTTTGACCCATAATTATGCAATCATTGGTGCTAGAATGCACAACTTGAGAAGAGATGTCTACCAGATGAGGAGCAGTAGAGATTTCCATACAAGACTTATGAACAGAATCAAGAAAATGTTGGATGTCCTGTGAATTATGGAATTACCTTCTTCGACCATCATTCATTATTAAAATTATTGCTGTGTCTAGGAGGCCTTATCTGATACCTTTTTGCTTCAGCAGTGTGCACAAGGCCAGGAATTATTTTCAAATTATGTTTTTTTCATAGGAGAAATCTGTAGCAAAGGAGAATTAAAAAACTTTGTGGATGCATGGGCCATGTTGTTTTGCCATCTGAAGAATGAGTCTTGTGTTTTAGTGCCATGAAAGACACATGCTAATTGGTTGTGGTCAGCCCTTTTAAGTCTTCTGACTTAGTCACAAACTGTGGGCCCTTTGAAATTCTTTGGGTTGACAAACATCTATGGCCAACAATTTAGGGAGGGAAGACCATAAAAAGCATTCTATATCATCTTCCTCTCCAGACTCTGGTAGGTCGCACAGGTGAAAATTGTCCCTCCTACTCTGATCTTCTAGGTCGGTGACTTTCTTTTGCAGGTACCATATATCTGCTCCCCATTCAGGAGCCTCTGAGACTTTTAAGTCCTATTGAGCTGAGGCTTAAACAGCAGAATTTCAGTGTACATTATGTTAGCCCTTGTTCTTTCAGCTGAAAATAATTCAACAGTAGTGATTGAAGATTTAATTCCTTTGAAATAGTTTTTCTTTGTTCCTGTCATGGCCCTCAAAAAAAGAGAGCTATCTAAATGTCTTATTTCCAGACATTTATCTCAATGGTGTTTAGTAAGTGCACCGCTATGCCCAAAGCTTAAATCTTCTGACTTCAGCCGTGTTTAGTAACTGTAGTGGTATCCTAAATTCTAGCAAATAAAATGTTGTGTATATGGCAATCGGAATGAGGTCAGGCACAGTGCCATTAAATTAACACTAGATGTCCTCAGCTCCTTTACAATGCCTTTATCAGACAGTTAAATAAAAATGGTGCTGCCTACACTCTCAATCAACGTCCTACTGCAAGCACAAACAAAGATGGCCACTCAATGGGGAGTATCAGTGTATGTTATGAAGGTCTGTAGGACAATTGATAGAAGCTCAACACGGACAGAGATTCTGACCTTCGGCAACAATATCTCCCCCTGGAACACCTCCTGCTGGCCGACGAACCTCGAACCAACAGCAACTACGGCGGACCACGCTAGAAATCTAGGCAGTATCCTGGACAACAAGCTGACCATGACATCTCAGGTCAACTACTTCTCCTCATTTTACTTCTTCAACCACCTCATGCTGCGCAAGACCTTCAAAGGATTATCCCAGAGCTCAAGATGCACAATCACTTAAGCCCTCATCTCCAACCAGCTAGACTACGGCAACACTATTTACACAGGGATCGCAGCCCATCTCCTCTGAATGCTGCAGACCATATAGAATGCTGTGGCCAGACTCATCTTTGACCTCCTGCAACAAACCAACATCACCCCTCACCTCGGAGATCTCTACTGAATCCCAGTTCAGAAGAGATGCCAGTTTAATCTACTCACCCACGCATACATGGCCCAACACAACTGCCTACATGAACCACCACCTGAAATTTCATCAGCCCACCAGACACCTCCACTCCACGTCCCTCTCACTTGCCCCCACCCCCCTGCATCTGACACAGCGGGAGCGTATGTCACTGATTTTCCTTCCTAGCAGTGAAGATGTGGAATGAACTCCCCCTACAGCTCTGGACCTCCCCGACTCTGCCAGAGTTCTGATAGTTGCCAAAGACCTGGCTCTATGACTGAACCCTGCCAGCCCCTTTGTACCCTCACATTTGACAAGCTTCACTCTACAAATCAACTGATTGATGGATTGATTTAGTTGGGGCCTGGTGAGTACTTGCATTACATACTAGGAGGATGTGTCCCAGTTCCCCTTTTGTTTCTGCTGCCAGCTTACTGCAGCTGTTGCTGCCTTCGGTGGTTTTGTGATCTCTATGTAGGCAGAGAGGAGAGGTGACTTACCACCTTAAGACCAGTGGCAGCACCTCCCAACTCAAGAATGCAGGATCGTTGTGCTAAAAAGAGAGGGAGCATGCTTGTGTCTTCTACTGGATGGTCCCTCCTTACTGATGGCCTTGCTCAGAGAGCCTTAAAATGGATCATGACTGAATGGTCTAAACATTTATTCAGTTCGTTTTTTATCACTGCAAAAATGTGTTTAATGGTATCAAATTTCGGCTTCCTTAGGGCAGTTTCAATGAGTTTCCAGCACGCACTGCATGTGTAAACCGAACCTATAAACATATAATAAAAAGTGATAGATAAAAAATCAAAGAACAAGCACTGGCATTGCCAATAGGTCTCGCCTTTGGGACTTTATAAGTGTTTAGCCATGCAACAGTTGATGTTGCACCAATGATATTGTGCTGCATAATTAAATACATATAAGGTCCCAAAGGCGAGACCTATTGGCTATGCCAATGCTTGTTTAACTTTAAGATGCCTAATTGTACAAGAGTACACAGACAGATCATGGCGCTTAGTAAGGATGAGCTGTAAAGCATGGTTTAAGACAGATGATGACAATTATTAAAGGTGAGCTGTAAAGCATGGTTTAAGACAGATGATAGCGCTTAGTAAGGGTGAGCTGTAAAGCATGGTTTAAGACAGATGATGACACTTAGTAAATGTGAGCTGTACAGCATGGTTTAAGAGAGATGATAGCGCTTAGTAAGGGTGAGCTGTAAAGCATGGTTTAAGACAGATGATGACACTTAGTAAATGTGAGCTGTACAGCATGGTTTAAGAGAGATGATAGCGCTTAGTAAGGGTGAGCTGTAAAGCATGGTTTAAGACAGATGATGGCGCTTAATAAGGGTGAGCTGTAAAGCATGGTTTAAGACAGATGATGGCGCTTAGTAAAGGTGAGCTGTAAAGCATGGTTTAAGACATGATGGCACTTAGTAAGGGTGAGCTGTAATGCATGATTTAAGATAGATGATGGCGCTTATAAAGTGTGAGCTGTAAAGCATGGTTTAAGACACATGATGGCTCTTAGTAAGGGTGAGCTTTAATGCATGGTTTAAGAAATGAAGGCGCTTAGTAAGGGTAAGCTGTAATGTACATTTAAGGACAGGAGAGCAAGGGTGCCAGTTATAATGAATATTGAAAGACACATGATGGCACTTGATAAGGGTGAGCTGTAATGCACATTTTAAGAAAAAGAGGGGCATATTAACAAGGGCTTTATCTCCGCTTTTTTGGCTTTAAAAGCCAAAGAAGCGGAGATAAAAATATCGCCCTATCAACAACAGGGTGCTAACATGCAAAATCGCATGTTAGCACCCTTTTTCACTATGCTTCCATTTGCATCTCTAATGAGATGCAAAGTGGGCATTCCAGAGCAAAATAATAGGAGAAATGTCACTGAGCTACATTTCTCCTATTATCAAGCTTCACGCTAACTCTGTTAGAGACAAAAAAAGCAGCGCTAACCACGGATAACGCTGCTTTTTTACGTCTGCTAATTTTCAGACTTAGCCATGTAATCCATGGATTACATGGCTAAGTCCACCATGGGCTATCAACAAGGATATCCCTATCCTTGTGGTTTTATTGCTGCATTACCAGCGATAACCTCCCAAAATGCCGCTATCGCTGGATTTTTTATCGCCTAGGCGGTTAGCGTTGTTAATAATGCGATAACCAGGCGATATTTCCCAGCGTCAGCGGGCGTTAAAAAAATAACGCTAAGCGCCCTTAGCAATAATTTTCCCCGTTCCTTGTTAATATGCCCCTAAGTGAGTAGTAAGGACGAGTTGAAATTTAAAGACAGGATAGCTGAGATAAGGGTGAGCTGTACGGTACATTTAAGTACAGAGGATTGAGCATAGCAAGAATCAGCTGTAATGGACATCGTAAGACCGGAAAGCGTGGAGCAGCAATGAGTTGTAATGCATGTTTTAAGATACAGATGATGCACTGAGCAAGGGTGGGTGGCAAAGCACATTTTAAGATAAAGAAGGCGGCACTGGGTAACGGTGAGCTGTAATGCATGTTTTAAGACGGGATGGGACTGAGTAAGGGCGAACTGAAATGCATATTTGAAAACACAGATGATTGCGCGAAGTAAGGGTGAATTGTAATACACGTTTTATAGCATACAAGTAAAGGTGAGCTGTAATGCATATTTGAAATCACAGAAGATGGCACTGTAGGCGTTCGCAGCAATGTACATTTTCAGACAGGATCTTGGGAAGTGCGGGTGAACTTAAGTGCACCTTTTAAGTCAGGATAGCTCTTCGACCAGGGGTTTTCAGGCATATTTAAAACTGGGTGGTGAGGGGCATGAGTAAGCTGTAATGCACCTTTTAAGACACACAAGATAGTGAAGCGGAGGCTTTAATGTGCATTTTAAGGAAGATGATGGCGTGGAATAAAAGCGAGTTGTAATGCACATTTTAAGAACGGTAATGGCGCCGTAGTGGGGGAGAACCCTCAGATTGATGAGTATTTGATGTCAATCACAAACAACCACACACTTGCAGGGGTGCCATGCTGAACTCGCTGCAACCAATAACCGCCCTCATAATAGCGCAGGAGGAGAACAGATGGTATTTCTGAGGATGGCCTTTCAACCTCCTTGGAAACGTCCAAGGTCGGGGCTTGAAATAGAACATCTGTTTTGAATTATCGCGCATGTGTCTGTGCATGATAATTCAAAACAGATGATGCCTGGGGGGGTAACCGCAAGCAATAGGCCGTGTGTGGCGTAAAGGCGGGACATGCACCACCCTTTGCTCAATTGTGTGCTGTCTTTCTTAGAAAAATGCACGCAAAGCCCAATAGCCTGTGAAAAAAACAAAAACACACGCGTGTGTGGTGAGCTTGGTGAGCTTTCTGAAGCCCCTTACTAAAAGTCTTGCAGCAGCGCATGCTCGCTGCTCCAGGCTCGACCTAAAAAATTTAATTCCTAGTCAACTTAATGCCATTTTCATTTATTTTATAATAACTATTTGTCTTAATCTGAACATTTACAAGATTACAAATATTATTATCTAATTTGTTTGTACACAGTTTGTAAATATGCTCAAATATACTCATACTTTTAGTATTCAAGCAGCACATGAATTTCTACATCACTTCCTACGCTGCAATTTATTTTTTAAATCTCTACTTTTTAAAAGAAATGTAGCAGAGCTATCTATATATCATACCTTGAGAAATGTGCCCATTAATACTTATTCAATTTTAATAGAATATCCTTTTCATTGAAATAAAATCATGCTACAAAGTATACATTCAGACAAATGAATACGTAATGTTGAAAAAGAGTTTTAATCTAGTGTGCAAAGTGCCTCCGAGTTGGTCAAGAACTAGAGTTATGACTCATTTGCAACCTTGTTTATATATAATATAGCAAAGATTTCGCCTTTGAGAAGTCAAGGGGAATAATCCGCAAACTTAACATTAAAAAAATACATAGTTAATTAAATGACCACAGGGCTTGCAGAGCATGTTGAACTTCCTATCCCACAAACCAGACAAGCAAAACCAAAACTGTGCAGTCATCTGCCTAAGTAGGAGCACCCTACGCCCTGTCTCCACCTGGGAAGTTTTTAAAGAAAAGTTGTTAATTGCTAGAGAAAGCCAGTATCCCATGTTATCAGTAAAATAACTGTTAGCTACTCCACGCCCACAGACCTAATAAAAAGGTCTTCTTTTTAAGAAAGCTCCTCCATGTGCTTGATGTCCTTAATTTGTCAGAGCCTTCCCAAGGCATACAACTGGTAACTTCAGAGCAGATCGGAATTTCGCGATAGTGTTGAAAATATTGGCACATTTTCACTCTTTCACCAACCCAAATTACAGCAATCAGAGAGACTTCATGTGGCCAACTAAAAGCACAGCAGCACATCTGCAAGCCAATGTTGTCAATGCCTGCACAAGCACCACAAAAACAGACAAGAAAGATCACATCGAGCAAATGAATATAGGATGTGTTTAGATATATGTTAAATGTCTGCCTTCTGACTTGCTGTAGACACTATACTGAACATGTTTCTTAACAGTGATCTAATGAGAAACGTACCCTACCCGAAGACTGCAGTTGTTTCCTTTTTAAAGTTTCTGGCAGTACTTTATTTGTATTGACACAGGATATTTTTATGGAACTGTTTCACTTGCATAAGGATTGTGAAAGCCTTGGTTCTGCCACGTTCTGTGCACAATGGTGAGGCATGCGGCACGGATCATTGCTTTTCACTGGAACTCGCCCTTGTAAAATCCAATGTTGTACTCTGGCAGGGTTCCTGAATCCCATCCTATATTATCAGAGCAGCTACACCCTAATAACAAGTGGGAGGTCATGGGATGCCAATATTTGTAGTGTGTCATACCTCTGTCTCAAAAAACGAATGAAATAAAAACCTAATTGGAAACATGTTCAACATCACACGTCAAAAATCTCATAGGATCCAGACCGACAGGGAGGTAGAGGGACATTTGTACGGTCATGAAGAAAGTGCTCCTGCAGGTAAGAGAGTTACTGTAACAACACCAACAGAAATGGCACAAACCATATCAAACAGCCAGTACTAGACTGACACCCATCAGCCAAACTGTCAGCACTGCAAACACAGTAGCCCCCTCTACTTCCATCACTCACTCTGCAGCACTCAAAAACCTTCATAAGGCAACTTATCCTGTGTGTCTTCCTAAAAGTAGTTCTGTGAGCCATGTGTAATATCAAACTCTGCCGCACATACCCCACAAACACCAGAAGGTAACTCATGAAGTAAGTCGGAGAGTTGCTAAACCTGCCATATTCATGTTAGAGGGAATTAAGCTACTTGATCTGGCTTTAGTGAATTAAATCCCGCCATTAAAGTTTTGAGCAGACTGGTTGCCGAGGTCTCTTGAAAACATAGGCGTCATAGTTACAGTTGCCTCCAGGCTTTCAGGTGTTCTGTTGAAATCTTACCTAATGTCACTAACATACTGCAAACATGCAGGCACACATTACCAGTACTTTTGAGAAGTTGCAGATATCTAAAGTAGTCAATAGGACTGGGAGGGCAGCAAGATATAGTGTAAGTAGTCTATCCGTGGCAGGCTTGTAAGGTGCACACAGTGTCCCAGTGACAGCAGACAAGCCAGTTCCACACAGCCTACCAGTGAAAGTCTTACAGCGGGATGACAGAAGCACAATGAAACATTTTTTGTGATTTAATATTCTTTTGTTACAATTTTTAATTATCAATGACGTGTATGTTCATAACAGTGTTAATGAGAATATTATGTTTACTTCATAAGGATTTAACCTCTTAACTGCTGAGGCTTTTCCATCTCCAGTGCTAAGCACATTTTTTGGGGGTACTTTGCGCTTTTGCCTTCATCGCTTTTTTTCCACATAAGGTAACCATGTCAAACTTATGTCATTTTTCCCAACATTCTGGGTATTACAAATGTACCCATTGTTTGTGATGTGCCCTAAAATGAAATGGAAAAATAAATGAGAAAATGGGCAAAATATAAGTACATTTTTATTTACCTAGAATCACCTTCTTCCCAGCTTTCAGGATCAAGCACTGTTGTATAAAAAACAGAAGCACAAGTTGTGTCATAAAACCATTATTTTTTTTACCAGTGTCTGCATTTATTTAGGAGAAACTCAATTATTTCTTATTTTTGTGCTTTCAACTTACTAGCAGTTTGTGGTGGAAACAGGTGTGCAACCCATGGGTGAGACGGGAAAGCTATACATTTTTTTAAAGTAGGCGAAATTCAGAAAGAGGTCATTTCTGTATATCCCTCAAGGTTTTTCCAAAGAAACTAACTGTTGAAAAGGAGTAGGAAAAAACGGTCATTTGTGACAACATTTTCATGTATATCTTATTTTTACAATATACGTTTTACAAAAGTAATACATTGTTAGATCCAATAGGCCCTTCTGGTCATGGCAATATATAGGATTTTTAGGTTCTTTAAACATAAGTGATACCCAGAGCCAACAATTGCACCTTACAATGAATTTTCCCCATATACCAACTATACACCAATCCATATAGGAAAACATAAAGAATGGAAATGGGCATGAAGGGAACCAATGTATTTCTTAAATTTCCACAAGATACTGAGCTTAGGAACAGTGGCTATTTCTACATTCGAGTTTGTTGTTACCCATACTATCATGTGAGACAACACTGGCTTACATTTGGAAGGCACAAATGTAGAGAAAATCAATTTGGATTAATAGATGTTTGACTAGTCTGTGTTCCAACACATCTCATGATTAATACATGACCGCACATTTTTGTGGCTGTGCCTAGCGCCTGTGCACAAACGCCCCAAAATGCAACCTGAAGACATCATATTTCACCCAGCACAATTCAAGCTTTTTAAATTTTTTTTTACAATGTGGGCGGCTGACGGTTTTGGACTCTAGCTTAGACACCACCCAGGGAAATCTACCACACCTAGACATTTCTGAAAACTAGATAACCGGGGATCTCCGTGGTGAGGTGACTTTTGTTTATCAAATGAGGTTTTCTTGCCGGAGCAACCTTGCAAACCTCACATGTTGGCTAAAAACACATAATTTTCTCATATTTCCATAAGGGAACGTTCTGGAATCTGAGGCAAGCCAAAAATGTCCAACCACCCAGCGTTTTCCTACATGTCCTGAAAATAATAGCACCTCATCTTTGTGGGTGGGCTTAGCGCCTGCTGCAGGTAAGGGCCCAAAACACTACATGGACAGGCCACATTTTTCCACTCAAAACTGTCCCTTTTTTCAATTTGAATAGCGTAGATTTGGGGCCCTAGCTCAATCATCATCCAGGGAAACCTACCAAACCTGCACATCACTGAAAACTGGATACTTGTGAGGACCCACAAGTACTTCTGTTGCCCCTAATTCGATCCATTACTGTTGTGGGCACTAGGTCCAGCCAAACAAGTGGGGAAAGAGTTTATTAGGGCAAGTGGGGGAATGCTGGTTGGTAGGAATTGCATGCAGATTTCAGAAGTTAATTTCAGAGAAATGCAAGAAAAGTGTGTGATTTTAGGCAATGTTTGAGATTTGCAGGGCAATGTGGATAAGAATACCTTATGGGATCCACAGAAGGCCCACCACCCTAGACTCCCTCGGGCCTCTAATTTTCAGAAATGTGTGAGTTTGGTACATTTCACTGAGTTGCTATCCAGCCTCTGCTCTAATGTCATTGCTACCCTGTTGCCGATTTCTCCATGTAGCGTTTTGAAGTCTTTTGTGCAGGGTCCTAGGGTCATCCACACAAGTGGTGTACAGTTTATATTGATACAAGTGGGGAGACGGTGGGTGGTAGGAAATTGGAGATTGCCCACAGATTCTGGAATTTTTAGTTGGTTTCCTTGGGTGGCAGAGCAAGGGCCCAGATAGAGCAACCATTCATCTTGACATGTAAGAGGAAATTTGGATTGACTCCTTCTATGTCAGTTCATACATCAAAACTACAGTCAAAATAATCTAAATTTCCTCTTGCTTGATATGTCAATGGGGATGCTCTGGACCACAGGTAGGCCCAAGACTGTTGGGGTTTTATGGCTAGAGGGCAGGCCCTAAACCAAGTTTACCCACCCACATTCCATAATGTTTCTCAACGACAATAAAATATATCTCTAGTATCCAGTGATCTTTCTGCCCCCGCGTGCGGCAGAAAGGTGGTGAACAGCAGGGACAGAAAGACCGACTGGGTACAGAGCAGCGGGGAAAGATAGTCCCATGCAATTGGGACTGCTCCCCTCCTCAAGAAATATACTGTATTTGAAAAATCCCTAACAACAATGGGCTTTCTGCCCTCCATAGAGGCAGATTGGAAGCGAGCACCCCCCATCACACCCCAGGGCAAGGAGAAGCACTCACCAATGCTATTGGGGCTTCTTTTCCTCCTTCAAAAAATACTGCCTTTGGAAAATCTCTGGTGTCTAGTATGCTTTTTGCCTAATAGGGAGGGGTAGATTGGGGGTAAAATACTAATTGTGACCTGGGCAAGGGGAATCACAGGCCAATGCCATTGGGGCTACTCCCCCCCCAAAAAAATAACTGCTGTGAAAAAATCCTTTTGTGTCTAGAGCGGTTTCTGCACCTCAGGGGCAGGGCATATTGAGAACAAACACCCTCATTTGACCCCCTCTGGGGCAAAAAGACCACCTGAGTGGGGATAGGAGGGAGCACAGACCATACCATTGGGGCTGCTCTGCCCTCACCCCAAAAATACTGCATTTCAAAAATCTCTGGTGTCTAGCAGGCTTTTTGCCCACTGGAGGGTAGATTTGTGGTAAAAGACGAACTGTGGCCTGAGCAAAGGGGAACACAAGCCCATTGGGACGGCTGCTGAAAATAACTGCTTTTGAAAAATCCATGGTGTCTAGTCCACTTTTGGGGGTAGATTGGGTTTGAACACCCACATCTGCTTCACATGGGAGGCAAAAAAAATAACTGGGCTTGAAAGAAACACAAGCCCATGCTATTGGGGATGCTCCCCCCAAAATATACTTCCTTGAAGGAATCACTAGTGTCTTGCGGGCTTTATGCCCCTCGGGGGCAGATTAGAGGTAAAAAGGCCATCTGTCCCCCCCAATGGGGCAACAAGACTATCTGGGTATGCGGTCACTTCCCCTTTATAAACAATACTGCCTTGGAAATTCTCACAGGTCCATGCCGTTGGGACTGTTCCCTCGAGTCCCAAATTTGATTTTATAAAAAAAAAATCCTTATTTAAAAAACAGACGCATTTTTATTTTCAGTTCCAAGGACAAGCCATTGAGGATGTCAGTGAGTCGTTCTCAGCACTTAAGAGGTTAAATTATGGTCCCCTGTTAATAAACAATTTTTTTTAAACAGTATATTATCATAGTCATTAATTCACAAGTATTTGCAATGGTGTGTACCTCAGAAGTGATGTGCATAAACCCTGCAAACATGGCCTTCTTCAGCTGTTGTGGTATTCCGTCCTGGGGTGGAGGATGAAGAGGGGGAGTTCATTTTCATCATCAGAGTCATCCCTTGGGAAAATTGTGTTAGTTATTCTGTACAAGTCTTAAATTCTATAAGGTTCAAAACCGTAACAGCTGACATGGTCCATTCCAGGGCCTGGTCACTCGCTCTCTCCTTAGGCCATAATACTAAGTACTCCATCAATGAGGACCATATCTTGTGGAATTAGTGGGACTCACTCTGCTATTATATACTGCTTTCTCAGGCTCAAGGCACCAGTTCATACCCCAATGCCAGTCTTCTATTGTTTGGGATTGTGTGCTACCCCTATATTTCTATTAGCCACTGCAAAGCCCAAATTCACAAATAAGTTTTAGCATCAAGTATCTAAGAAATTAGGTGTTTGGTTGAGGGGGGTGTGAACCCTTCTCAACCAAAAACCACAATCCCTTTCAGAGGAACCACAGTCATCCTGTGCTTAAACCTCTGATAGCTTGGGGACAAAAGCAGTCAGGCTTAATTTAGAGGCAATATGTTAATAGTTTATGCCACACTCAAACAGCAATAAGGTAAAAAATAAAACAAAACAAAACAAAATCCCATACTAATTAGAAAAATAGAGAAAAGTGTAATAAATGTTTTGACACCAAACCAATAAAAATACAATCAGTAGAACCAGAGACTTTTTAAAGCTTTTAGTAAAAACTAGCTCTGAAAAGATTAAAGCAGCAACTACAGATATCTAGTTGTGCAAGACCTAGATGAAGTCGAAAGTTGTGACTGACTGCCATGGAGGGCAGTTGGGATACACAAGCTGGATTTTGCCCATTCTCAGCTTACCTTCGGATTTAGAAGAATTTTTTAAGAAAATGTCTGAGAAGGTAAAGTTTAGTGGGGCTAGGAAGCCGGCATCTCAGAGGAGGAGGCACCGTGATCAAGGATCCGCTGGACGAAGTTGTGGTGAAGATTTCTATGTTTGGACTTAGTTTCTTTTGGAATTCTTTTGAGATCAAACATGATATGTCTACCTGTTACCAAAGAAAAGTCATCAGTTATTAAAGGTAATAAGGCAACCCAATATTATGGTATAGGAAATGTAGACCTTGTAATAGCAAAAAACAACGGTAGTAGCTTTTCACACCCAGGACATGTAAAACTTTAAGGTACATGCCCATATTTTAAGTACAATGCACCCTGCCCTATGGGCCTCTTAGAGCCTACCCTAATGGTGATGTATATGCAGTAATAAGGGAGGTTTAGTCTGGCAAAATTACACAAAGGTGCCAGTCCTGAAACATGTATGAAACTGGGTGGCACAATAAGTGCTCAATACCCATTATTAACATTTAATTTACAGGCCCTGGGTTCATGTTGTACAAATGTACTAAGGACTAGTTAGTAAATTTAATGTGGCAATTGAGTGTAAGCCAATTTTTCCATGTTTAGAGGAGTGAGCACAAGCACTTTAGCACTGGTTAGCAATGGCAAAGTACACAGAGTCCTAAGGCCAACAAGAATGAATTTCAGTAAGCAAGAGGGGAGAAAACAAATGGTTTGTGGGGAAGACAACCCTAAGGGCTTCAGGTCTACCAAAGTAGGATCGTGGTCCCCCTATCATCTAAATAGTTTTGAAACCACTTCTAGTCACAGTCTAATATCCACAACTACCTCCTTTTCATCTCTAAACCCATTTCCAGTATTGCTGTATCACCGGACAAGACACTAGATGTTATATATATAACCCCTGCACCCTCATCCTTTGAGAGATGTGTAATTGTTTATGCTGCAAAATCTCAGTAAATTTGTTATTGCATAATAGATTCTATGGAGTATTTTTTGTTGTATTAAGTGAAAGTTTGTCCTAATCAGCACTTCTCTGGTGTATGCCAATGGTGCTTCTTAAGTTAAGACACCTCATTTATCTCTTCTTCATCCCTTTCCCAAATGTGTTTCAAGTTTAGTAGTAACTTGGATGTGTTATTCATTGATGTATGGTATGTGACAGGTACAGCCCCTTTATTTGAGTAGTCTAGTAGACTACCCTCCAGTGGGGATTATTCCTGTTGAATATCATCCCTTATATTTATCCGCGCCATTGCATGGCATAGATGCATTTATCTATACAACAGTATTACTTTTATTTACATTTTTCCTGAGGCTTATAAAATGTTTTAATGGTCATTCAACCCAAATACTGCCAATCTGTGTGATTCCTTACGGTGCAAATTTGAATTCCAACTAAAGCATTCACTTTTTCAAGTTTGTTGCAGAACCAGAGTGGTGCTTAACCTGAGAATTGTTTCTACAATCAGTTGTATTTATGCGTTTCAGTGCCTTATAATGATTCCTGTGCGTGTAGCAACAGGGAACCTAGGTTTTCGTTTTGTTCTGTATATTGCATGCACATCACCCTTCCATCTAAATGCTAACCTACCCACTGGTATCGCTAGTTCATCTTGTGGGAAGAAGGTCCAGTCAATTATAATTAATAATTATGCAGCCTGGTAGTATTGTCTCATATTTCTTAGTGCTATTTCCATTCATATGTGCTTCATTGTAAAGTGTCCAGGAAAACTTCTGGTGCTCCTCCACTACAGTATTGACCTTATCAGACCATCTATTCTTTTCTTTTCTCTGTACATGTCCTGACGATGTTCTAGATAATCACTGCAGACTGTAGTAGTAGTAGTCAATTATTTGAAATGCTCTGTTTCAATTTGCAAGTGTATTTCAGCAGTTTGGGCCATGGTGCAATTGTTTAAACCAGTGGTTCTTAACCTTATAACTTCTGTGGACCCCCACTTAATCTTTACTGGAACCCAGGGACCCCCACCGAATCATTATTGGAATCCGGGGACCACCAGTGGCTCATTGCTAAAAGCAGGTGACCGTGGCCTAAGCATTTCTGATGATTGAAACCGCAACAAAATACACAAAATATATAGAAACAGCCATTCATCAAACAAATATACAAATGATTAAATATTTTATTTAATTCACAAACAAATATATAAAAAACTACATTTTTATTTAAAAATGAAAGTTGGAGCTTTTATAGATTCAAATGAGTCCACTTGTTGTTCATACTAAATTCTGTTTGATGGACTTCCTCTACTCCCACAAATCAATCTGAGGAAACTAACTTGATTATTTACCCTAGAATTCCAAATTCCCTCATATTTACAGAATGTTTCAATATTGGCAATTGTGCATTTTGCTTCTTTACTTATATACAATGTATTAATATATTAATATTATTTAATTTTCTAAGCACTCACGGACCCCCCCAAATAGGCTTTGCGAACCCCCAGGGGTCACCGTACCACGGGTTAAGAGCCACTGGTTTAAACAACATAACAGTGATATTTGCCGAGTTAATGCCAAAGCAAAAATATTGGCTGTATACATTTTGTAGGAAAGGGGAGTATGATGTGGCGTGGGGGTTAGTCCTCTTTGGAATCACACTAATAAATTCTTAGCTCAATCAGGTAGTGTGGCAAAGAGCAGTCACGCTTTCCTAGTGGAAATTGTGTTAGGTATTTCAGACTACCAACATGGACGATAAGTAATTGACACGACTCAGCCAGGTTCAGAATTTTCCTGGCTGTCCCTGGTACTGAACTGGAGCTGCAGGAGAGCTGCTGTTACCACTGAAATGGTGCTGCCGGGGAAGAGATTAAAAAAGACAACAACGGTATAGTTGCTAACGTCGGTCTAAGGTTGGATGGAAATCACTCTTAATGCAGCGTCAAGTAAAGAGGTCGTTTGCCGGACTGGTGACAAACAAGCCTGGGCAGTGGTAAACAGAGCTGAAAGTAACTTCGACATCAAGTGGTCCAGGGGAATGCAATAGCTGCCTGGAACTTTGTGCAAGGCAGAACTACAGTTCCCACAATGCACTAGACTATCTGTATTTGGGAAATCCCTCAGATGGCCCGATGGCCAGCGATTCTTCGGATCCGGAGCATTGTTTTACCTGGAGTTTGCAGGGGACTAATGCCACTAGTCCGGGGGAGTCTGAGGGTGCTTCACGCTTCCACAGTGGTCCCTCTCTCTGGGGAAACCAATAGATAGCCTAGTATGACCCTTGGTCAGGCAGCTCCAAGAGCATTGACACAGGTGCAGGCTATCCTTTTTTGCTTTGTGCAAGTCTTGTTGTTGCTGGTGCATGTCTCTTCTTCTTTCCTCTTTGATGGAGGTTGTTAAGAACTGAGGTACTGGTGTCAGGGGTGTCCTTTAAATCCTAGATTTAGGGGAGTTATGGGTGCAGTTGGTCCACCATTGAGGTGACCACATCTGGGGGGTTGGTCACCTTTTCTACCCAGAATACTCTATCCTGCCACTGCTTGAGATTGCAGGAATCTAATTTTAGTGAGCAGACCAGGCTGCTCACCCTGGAGGTGTGGCTAGCCTTCTGGGGGTGTACACATGCTTGAAAAACTCATTTCCTTCCTGCTCTGCTGCAGATGTGCCAGGGGCAGTGGGAGCACTGTTTCCGCCACTGGGAGTCAGCCCTGACTCATATCAGAGGCAGTGCAGCTTTTGAAGCTCACCACTTTGATGTGCCACTTCACTTGCCTGCTTGGGAGGAGGAAGGTGTGATCTCTTTCCTACCCAAGCCTTTGTTCCTGACTCCTGGGAGTAATCACACTGCCTGGCAGGAAGTCAGAATCCTGTTTTGGCTGCAGCAAACGCTGGAAGTGCGGCCTGGATAGCCAGAGCACAGAGAAGCTGGGGTAACCAAATGGGCAACCTCTAAGGTAGCCACCTGGGTGAATGCCACATCACCCAAAACACAAGATTCATGTCAGTGGTGAGAAGGCATATTGTTTGATACCAAACATGACATATTTTGGCTTGATGTCAAAAAGTCTTTGTTTCTCTGGTTACAAAAATCTTGATAGTAATATCTTGACAAATATGTACTTTTGGATTTGTGGTAATAAAAGATACAATTAATGTATAAAATCCATGAATGAATAATTTTTTGATAAATTATCTACTGAAATAGTTTTTTAGAAATGGGGTAGTGTACGGTGTTCTATTAGTTTGATCTTCCCCAAAGGATAGATTAAGAACGAATATGGATTTTTTTAAACTATTCTGTTGGTAATTCACTATATGTCCTTTAATCACTTGCTTTGCTTTGTTTATTGCTTTTTGTGCATTCTATGTTGATGATGTGCATGGAACAGCCCTGAAGAAGTCCCTGTGTCCATAGGGTGAAATGCGTTGGCTGTGTCCATGTCTTTGTTGCTTTCAAGCATGAAATAAAGAACAAATTGATGAACTATACTTGTGTTGTGGCATCTACATGAAGTTGTAATGCTGAAGTAGAACTTATTGTGAGACATCGATATCCTGTTCTTTGTATAAATGTGTTTTTGACTGCCATTTAGACTGCTTCTCGCTCTTTTCTTGTTTTGTATGACATATTTTGGTGGTATCATAATGCAACTGCCAACCTCAAGGATGCCAGGGTTGCAGCCCATGTTATGTTATGAACCGCTAACACTTACAGTAGTTTCCAATGGAAAACACCATTGTAGGAACATTTGGGCTTGCTGTTATATGTCCTCACCTTTAATACAATGCACCCTGCCCCTGTGCTCAGGAGGCCTTCGTTAAGGTCTGCCTGACATAGATTAAAAATAGTGTACCAACTGTGCCACGCATGTTGAGGGCACAGTCGAGCAGTTTGCACTGCTCCTGCAATCTGCAGGGGCAGGCCTGCTATCAATAGTTTACTTGGGTCACTCAGGGTGCCACAAAACCATGTCCTTTACCACCAATGTCCTGGGTACCCCTGGCACCATATACTAGGGACTAATAAGTGAGTTAATATTTTGCCAATTTGGGATTATCAAGTTGAACATAACAGTTTCAGGGAGAGAGCACTGGCACTAGAGCCTGGTTAACAGGCTTCAGTGCACTGTCAGCGTCGAAAACAAGCATCTAGTAGTCCAAATGGGAATGATGTAGCGCCCAAAGAGTTTGAAATTTGTAGGGGTGCATCATATTCACTGTTAGTTGGCACTCGCATATAATCAATGTATATTTAGATGTGTCGTGCAAAATGTATTAAGAAATGTACCAGCTGTATCGCAATATAGAAGTGTTAGAGATGTGAAACCATATTGTGAATGTATTCAGTGAAATGTGTAACGATTAGTTTTCGTTTAATGCAATGTATTAGGCTAAACGTGTAACCTGGTTGAATTAACTCATGTATGTCGTTTATCCACGTATATGAAAGTAAAAGTACTAATGTTAGAATGTATTTTAATGGTGTGTTTAACCTAGTAGAGGCCCGAATTCACATAGGTCGTTGAGAAGAAGGGCCTGGAATTTCTTATGTTAGCTGAGTGCGGTAGGCCGCAAGTGATTTATTCTAGTAGAGGTTTTGGGCTGCAGTAAATTGTAAAGTTAAAAGATGCGAAGTATTTCTCCATCCCATGATCTCACCGCAGGTGCAAGGACAGTTGGTTCGTTAGTAGAAAAGGTCTTTGTCTAAGAATTGAATTATGGGGGAAGCCAGACATGGGAGTACTTTGGAATGTGCCAATCGCAACTCCTAGCGCGGACGGTGTCTGGGACTCAAGGCCAAGCTGATGGACGATGGAAGATGGACAGCGCTGGATGGAAAAGTACTGGAAGAAGACCTGGTCGAGGAGGTGTGTCGGAGGGCGTGTTCTATGTTTTGGGGTTTCGTATTAGGGACAGTGCCCCGAGGGTTGAGCAGAAGAGAGTAGCCCAGAGCAGAGAGAAGAGGTGGGCGAGGAGCTAGAAGGAATACTTTAGATCGAACTCTCACTAAGTGAAGACTTCTTTGGGAGTTTCACTTCTGACACCTTTTTCGATTTCTTGGGTCTTAAGGGAGTGCTAAGTAGGGATGTCATCTAGCATAGAGTAGGGACAGAGATGTGTTGGTTTAATGATTCCTAATATCGACATTGGCTTGGTAGTTATCTACCTCATGCTTTTAGAGTTTGTACTTTTGTTTGTGTTTAGTCGTATGCGGATTCTTCGTAGAGTAGCATTTGTGCTAGTGCCTATTTACCTGTTGTGCCTTGTATTGAGGTGCCTAGCATCTGCAGATGTTTTTGCTGATAATAAAATCCCGAGAGCAATAGAGATTGAGTTTCGAGTCCTTAATTATGTCAAAGGTATTCACTGATAATTGTGTTTGCTCCCTCCACGCTATTGGGCAAGTAAAAAGGTTCACTCGACCAGAGTGGATTCTTGGAGATAATTGGAAACAAGAAATTGGGCCCCAGCAGGAACAAAAAGTGGGGGGCATCTGCAAAGAGCCCTGTTTTCCATACACTTGTACAATCTGTACTGGCCTCTAGATGGATACTTTTGGATTAAGAGTAGGATATCATCAGTGTAGAAGTCACCATCCTCTAAACTGAGCATCTTTACATGTCCACCTGGAAAGTGGTTTCACTGATAGGGCAAATAGAACTAGAGGCAAGGGAAATCTTATCTAGTTCCCATTTCTATGGGAAACATTTTAGATATCATTCCATATACTATGGCATCAGATCGAGTACTTTGAACAAAAAAGGTCATTTAGTCGAATTAAAGCATAGCAATCAATTCACAGACACCAGACCTGTCGAGGTATTGTATAGCATGTGACGGGTGAGTCTAGAGGATCACCCTGGACTGATCTCAGATTGATGTGACTGGTTCAATTCCAGTAAAATTCAGAGCAGTCTGTCAGTATTTTGGCCAGTCAATTGTTTTACATTTAATAATGATATCTGGTGGTATGAAGATATGTCATTCCTACCCTTCCTTTATTTATGTATGAAAGTAATTGTGGCAGTCCATAGATATGGAAAAAGTATACCACTAAACATTGCTTCTTGATATACTGTAGCAAGGGAGTGGAGACTGTCCCTAGTATTCACTTATAAAGTTTCATGTGGAATCCAGTTAGTCATAGTGCCTTCACAGACTGTACCTGTCCCGCACCTAGTTCAATTTCTACAACTCACATATCCCTGCCTAGTTGACTCCTACTCTCAAGAACACAAAATCAGTCAGCTTCTAGTCTGTCCTCTACCTTTAGTTTGAACCTGTCAAAGTTTCCTGAAATATTGTCCAAATGGGTAGGCCACCTCTGTGTTTGTCAGACCATGACCTCCACTATCATCACTTGTCATATTAACCTGTCATGCTCGCGTCTCTCTCTTGGCCAGCTGAGATAGTAGTTTACCCTCTTTGTTGTTACCGGCATCATTTAACTTTTTTGTGTGCAGAGGTAATGTGCTCTTTCAATGTTAGTGAATAGGTTCTTGTATTTCTCCCTCTTCATACGAATTGGCCTCACTGGTTGTGGTGTTGATATCAAGTCTCAGTACAGTAGATCTTCTTCAAGAACCTTACAGGCTGTCCTTTCCCTTTACTAGTTTTAAGGCCTCCCCCCTTTTGTGTCTTACAAAGTTCACTTAAATAGTATTATTTAAAAAACAGTTGTGCTTATTTCACAATGTTTGTACTTAGCTTGGATTCTTTGGGGCACTAAAATCCACTCTCAAGTCTCTCCTTCCTCAGGGAATGATCAGTCACTCCTCATGCCAAATACATGGCCCTGGGTAGGGTATGTTACTGAAGGCAGCATTTATGGTAAAAATTATTATTATTAGCATTATTTATGGATAAATGATTAGAGCGCAGCTACCACTCAATCAGGAGTCTTATGGTGCTAGAAGTGACAAACACAAGAGGATGTACTTGTTACAAAAATGGAAAAACAATGTCAGAATCTCCGAAGAGACAAGACATGATACACATTACTTTTAGGGTTCCACGGATGCACTCCACAGAAGCGGCGGTCCCGCTCATTCCCCTAAGTTTCCTGCTTTGCTTCGCCCAGGCTCGTCCTGGCTGCCTTTAGAACCCTCTGCAGTGTGCTGTATTGGAGTGTCTCCTGCTATACTGCTGACTGTTGCAATCTCTCAGTGTGGCAGACCGTAGGCCCCGATAGGCATGGGGCTGGGGACTAGAACTCTATGTTACTACTTGGAACATAAATGCAAACCTTTTTATTTATGCTATAAGCTGCACCCAGTCAAGAGGTGCATGGGCACGTCACCTCCTGCCTGCATGGCCAGGTGGCTCTCTACATCCCTCTCTATGTTAGTGGGCAGGCATGCTTGACTACCATGAAAGTGGCTCGAGAAGCTGCTATAAAAGCAAAACATCACAGGAAGGCAGAACAGACAAAGTAAAATAAAAACAACAACTGAAATGAAAGAGTGGTGCTCCTGCATGAAATCACGAAGCTCTGTGTTCCGCCGGGGACTGGGCAGCAAGTGATAGAGGTGGTAGGCTGACCAGCTACCTGTTACAGCTCTACTGTTTATTGTACATTGGTGGTGACCTGCAGGGGTAGAGTGCCACTCTCAGTACCCAGAGGGTTATCTCGCATTCTAGGCCTCTTGCGGCAGTGACTATGGTACCTCTCAGCTCTGTGACTCGCCACTGACCTATTTCAAAGGGTGTGCTAAAGTTCCACCTAAAACGCCCGTCTCATAACACCACTGTGTCTCCCACTTGCAGCACTGGAGTTGAGGCCTGCCTGGCTCGACTGGCCTGGTAATTGAAGGCCTTTCTCCTCGCTTGCACCGCCACAGCATCCATGGGCTCTTGCCTCCAATCTGGCCCAATCGGAAAACTATCTCTCATTGGCCACCCAAATAACAAGGCCAACTGCAGCTGGGATGTCCTGCTATATAGTGTGCCAAAGTAGCATCACTGTAAGTGGTGCAGACACCATTTTAATGGTTCTTTCTGAGACAATCCAATCTGGAGCGTTTTGTTCATGGTCATCATAAAGCTTTCTGCATCCCCGTTGGCTTAGGGCCATTGGGGAGTTATTCAGCAGTGGGTCACCCCTAGGGACTGAGGATACTCCCTGAGGTCCCGGCCCTGGAATGGCAGCCCGCTGTCAGTCTTGATGATGTGCTGTAATCCAAAAGTGGTTACAATCTTTTCCAGTATGGGCAGAGAAGGTGGTAAAAGAAGTTACCTCAGCCACCGGGTATTTTGAGTAGCAGTTTAATATTATGACCATGCAGTGCCTATCCAGAAAACTGTTAAAGTAAATGGTCAGCAGGGTCCATGGAGCATTGCTGACTTCCTCTGTCTGCATCCTAGCTGGTGGTGGGCTGGTGATTTGGCACTGGTGACACGCTCTGACCTTCCACTCTACCACTGTATCCATTCTAGGGAGTTACACTTTTTGTGGAGCCTGGCTTTTGTCATTACCACTGTCCTTTCACGGAGTGCTGTGGACACTATGTTGCACTGCCCTCTCTTGAGGACACCCTCTGTTGTAGTACTGAGGTCATCTCTCACTCTCCAGAGTTGGGACATTAGCATCCTGTCCCCCGAGCCCCAGTGCTAGGTTTCCTCTAGGAATCATTTTCACTGGTACTTCTGAAGGACTTGGGCTCCCATTTGCAAGGCAGCTGTCTTCGGACATAGCCTCCTTAGTCTCATCAATGGACAGTGCTTGAAACATGCAGCCTGCAGGGTCATGTTGACAAATCCTTCTGCATCCTGAACGCTTGCTGCCTGTTTGGCTGGGGAGTGTCAGGAGAGATAGTCCACCGGGTTGCTGGCTCCTGGTCAAGAAAGCACCATGAAGTCATAAGGTTGCAGATGCACTGCCTACTTTTCAATTTGTGAATGTGTGTTTCTCGACGTGCGTACAAAAAGGCCCACCAATGGTTTGTGATCAGTCACCACTTGGAGTCCTCACCTGCACACATATAAGTGGAAATGCTTACACCCCCACCGGATGGTGAGGGCTTCCCACTCAATTTGGGCTTACCTGGTCTCAGTCGCTGTCAACACCCGGCTGACTTATGCGATCGGTACCCACATCCCTGGGGCCTGCTCATAAGTAAGTGCCGCCCAAGACCTATGGGGCTGATATCCACAGTTAGCTCTGTGGGAAGTTGTGGATCAAAGTTGGACATAGTTGCACCACTGATCTGCACCTTCTTTACTTCTTCAAAAGCCCCTTCAGCCCATTCAGTTCACATCTACACAGACTCAGCTTTGGTCAACACTTGAAGAGGCTCAGATATGATAGCCAAGTTCGGCAGGGACATCCCACAGTATGTCTCTCCTCACTTCTGTTGGTTCCTGGGGGCATTCTGGTTTGCATCTACTTTGCGTGGGTCAACTCGCTGCCCCTCCCTCGAGAAGACATACCCAAAAAATTCAATGGTGCACTAGAAGAAGGAGCATTTGTTTTTGTGGAGGGTCAGCCCCTGCTCGACCAGTCTCTGAAGTTTCACCCAGAGCAGGGTGCGATGCTCCAGAAAAGTTGTGGAGTACATGAGGATGTAATTGCTTATGTTGAGTACACCTTCAAAGCCCAACATCAACTCACTGATGCCATTTTGAAAATCCTCCACTGCTAAGGAAATTCCAAAGTTGGGGCGCTAATACCTCTACAATCCAGCATATGTGGAGAATGTTGTTATGAACCTGCTTTCCGGGTCTGGCTCCAGCTGGCGGTACCTGGTGTTCAGGCCAAGCTTGGAAAACCAGCAGGCGCCATTAAGATCGGCAGTGATGTCATCCAAAATGAGTGTGTTATGGCACTCCTGCTGGATTGCCTTATTGGGCAGCCTCGTGCCCACACATAGCCTGATGGTCCCTAATTTGCTTGGATTTGGGGCTATTATGAAAGGAGAGACCTATGGAGTTGGCCATGACACTTTTTTGATGCTTCAGCTTATTCAGTTCATCTTCCACCAGTGGGCCTGGGTGAAATTGTTCCCTCCTATATCACTAGGTAGTCAGTTTGACTGTCAGGTCAATATATATAACTGTGGAAAGTTTTTCAGGGTGTTGTGAGCTTGTGGCACATAGATGCCTCTGGCAAAGAACAAAAACTCAATTTTTTCTGTAGTCTGGCAACTGAGCAGAGTGCCGCTGTCTTCCTTTGTAACATGGAACTTGCTAATTTTCCTGATATCCCCATTGGTTGCTTCCACCTGCAAAGTAACCTGCCAGTGGCATCTGCCTTCGATAGGCATAATGTTCCACGGAGCTGGGTGTCAGTGGCAGTGGGGTGTCACAGCGTGTATTGATGTCAGTCCATAACATTAACCAACTCCCCGGTGTCCATCACGACATGAACTTTGCACTGTGATGAGCACATCACAAATTGGAGGAGGGCGTGCATTCTTCAACGCTTCCTCAGCATGTAAGATCATGAATGCCTCATTGTCATTGCTGGTGTTTTCCTCCTATGGCAGGTGAGGCCCTGTGTGTCGGGCAAAGCCCGGCTCTTCCTCTAACGATAATTGCCTCATGGCGGATATAGCCTTGGGATGTGCTGTGGTCCTCCTCCCCCTGCAGACCCTGGCAAGTGTTCGGGCTTACCACACTTTGAACATGAGCAGCTGTCTGCTAGGCATGTGTCGGTGTCATGTTGGTCATGGCCACAGCAGTTGCATTTAACTGGCATTGGCGGTTTCTGTGCCTAGGGTCATGGCAGTAGATGGAATACCACATCCACTACTTCCTTCTTTACATTCGGAGCCTTGCTCACCAGTGGGGAGAGGCAGGGTGTTGGGCCAGCGTGTGCTCCATCACTTTTGCTTGATTGTTGCCCAGCTTGTGGGAGTGTGCTGTGATCAGAATGTCTCCCGGTTTGATCCCCAGTTGACAGAGGATGAGACGCTGCAGGACAGCGGAGTGACAACCGTGGATGAGTTGCGCACTGACCTCCTTGTGCTAGTCATTGTTAAACAGCTACTTGCCAGGGCCCTCAGGCACAAATGGAAACCATTGATTGTTTCATCTTCCCGCGAATTAGCTTGGAGAAAATTAAAGCATTGATAGTCAGGATTAAGTTGAGGGTCAAAGCGAGCATTCAAGACCACCACGTCATAGTCCTGATTATGCACCCTTGTTAGGAAGGGGGATAATCAGGACTATTTCCTCACCTTCGAAGTGGAGCGGCAGGGACCTCTTCACTGTGCTTCCCGTCTCACCTGTGGCAGGATAAATGTTGTTAGGTTTGCTGATCCACGTCTTCCATCATGGCACTGCCATGGCTGAGTCAATGTGTCAATCCCCCCTGCGCCTTGAGACCCTCACTGGTGAGTAGCACGATCTATAAATCCCTGATTAATTGATTGATTGATTGATTGAATGAGTTCACTAAACAGTTGGGGAACTGGAAGGGCTGCATGGACAGCAGGACCAGGAGGTGGCAGGTGTTGGGCCCCTTGGGCCAGCCACCACTGGTCATCTGCCATAGGAGGGTGTGCTGTCACCTGAGGCACAGGGTCAGACTGATTTGCATATGGCCATGTCTGAACTGGGGTGGCAGAGTGGGCTAAAGAACGGTGATGGATTAAACCCAGATCAGTTGACTGGGGGTGAGTGCTTGCAATGTTCAACACTCCGTCCATCATTTCCTTTGGTTTTTGCTTTTTTCGCCATAAGTTGGCAGGGTATGCTCAGACGTGAGCCCCTTGCTCACTTTGCCACTGGATTCAAGCAAGCCTGGCTGAAGACGGCTGAAATGCCAGAAACGGGTCCTAGGAAGCTTGTTTCCGGTCCAGGGAAGACATGGCTTGGCAGTTCGGGCTGGACTGTTCCCATGAGGCACAGGGTCAGACTGATTTGCATATGGCCATGTCTGAACTGGGGTGGCAGAGTGGGCTAAAGAACGGTGATGGATTAAACCCAGATCCGTTGACTGGGGGTGAGTGCTTGCAATGTTCAACACTCCGTCCATCATTTCCTTTGGTTTTTGCTGTGCTGTCACCTTTGCCATGAGCAAACGAGGTACTGCGCCGACCGGGGCACAGGGACACAGGTGGAGACCAGCCAGAAGAGAATCAGGGCTCGTCAAGCACTGGCACCTAAGGCTCCTACGCACGCTTCTGATGGCACACCTTGATGATGAGCCACCTGGGCAATAACGTTGGGGGGACCTCACCCGGGTGCTACGATATGGAGGGCGTTGCTGGCTTTCGCTGCCCCTCAGTCACAATGCCTATGGCCAACAAGTTGTTGGACACCACCAGTCATTAGGAGGTTGCAGTATCACATAGAAGGCCTGCAGGTGATGCAGCACAGGGCAGACCTGCTCCCACCAGGGTGGCTGCTTGCAAGGAGCAGGAACACCATTACTGCCACAAGACAGGCAGGCACTAGGGAAGAAGCTTATCAGGAACACCTGCAGGAGGCAGCACAGCTGACCACCTTCTCCTGCCCAGCAGTATGGAGTCTCCCAGCAGGCGTGACACTCAAGGTGAGGCAGAATGGGATGACTCACACCTCAGGTGCCACATAATCTACATGGCCAGTTGTTGCATCCTCTCATTGTGGCAGGACATAGGTCCCGATAGGCGTGGGGCTGGGGACTAGGCCTTTATGTTACGACTTGGCATATATATAAGGGCACACACACCCAGTGCTCTGTCGGCATTTACATTTGCTGTTTGAAAAACCATAGTAGTAGGTTCAACAAATCAGGTCACTGTATTCAAAGATATTTCAACATACATATGGTCAATATATGGAAACTGTACACAAGTAATAGAATTAGGTAACTTTTTGGAACTTCTTGTAAGAAAATCAAAAATGTTTTTTGGAGTGATAATTTCATCTATCTGCTACAGTTGTTGCCACAAAAATGGCCAATCACATTGGAAAGCTCTACAATTTCCATCTAAATGAAAGTGTAAGTCCGGAGCTACTTTTTTCTGGTGACTTGTTGGTGGCAATAAAGGCTAAATGCATACTCATCGCCTTTGATGCTCAAACAATTCACACTAGCAATCTCAGTGACAATCTACCTAAGATGTCTGAACCGATAAACGAAAAAATCCATTCACCAGCAAGTCATACAATGCGCATTACTCCTTCGTCATTACTCCTTCATCAAGTGTAACAAATGCTACCACTACCTCACAAATTATTCAAGACAAGGCTGAATCTGTCCTTCAAAATGTTTATCTCAACATCACCTCCTTAGTAGCAATGAATGCCAACATCACGAAAACAGATCGAGGACAGTCGGTAGATAGATTTCAGCCATACTTGAGCACACAAAGAATCAAGTAGCCAAGAAAACTTTGCAGAAATCCACAACCGATGTTTCAAATATGTGCAACTGTAACAATAATATGAATCAAGGGCCAGATTAAGAATTTAATTTCTCTTGCACCACCCAAATGGTGCAAGACCAATGCAAGCCTTAAGTGAGATTTACTATGCTACGCACAGTCACCCTGCAAGGCTCTGCATGGCATAGTAAATGGGGAGTAACGCAACGCAGCACATATTGCTGCCTGGAGATACTCTGCCAGGGGAAGGTGTTCCATGGATGGGACGTGGAAGTTCCAACAGGTCCACCCATTGGTTTCACTCATTCCCAGGTCCACTAACACTATTAAACGTGGGAATGCGTCAAAATAGTACGCCTTCCCAAATTAGTCAATGAAGTTAATAATATATATTAAGCTGGTGGTTTTATTACCCCCTGCAAATGTGCCATTTGAGATGCAACCTGTTAAATAGGCCATATCACAAATTGTATTCCCATTTTGATAGCTGGTGTGAATGTTGTGCATCCCTGATTTATGAATGAAAATAGTACACTTGGCCCAATATCACTTTAAATCATTGTGCAACACTAGAAAACCGTTCAAATATCAATACCATTTTGTGGAATTTCTCTCTTTCTATATTCTATTTACTCATGTGCAATATTTTCAGGGATGAAATTGTAATTGGTCGTATTGCATCATTTGAGTAATAGACATTGGCCACAGTCAAAAATAAATCAACTCCTGTTTTCTTTGGTCACTTTTTCCATCCTTGTCATTTTTCAGGAGATGCTGGTTTTCGTGGCGATGCATATTTATAAAAACTCATTTCTGAAAGAAGAAAAAAAGTTTTGTGCAGCCTTTTAGCAATCGTTTCTGAAAATGAATAGTCAAAGTGCACCTGGTAAAAGATACTTTTTTTTAAAGAACGTGGTTTGTGAAAGACTGCATAGAAAATGTATTTAAGTGGAACTGCAACTGTTTTGCTGCTTTTCAAATCAAAGGTCGAGCACTGTCTTCACAGGATGTGGCTTTCAGCCAGGTGTATAATACTTGTGGGGCATCAGTTAACCTGAATTTCTGATGCTTAATTCAGAAACCAAATATCTGATGTAATAAAGTTAAATATAGAGCTAACTCCCACCCGCATCTCCAAAAGACCTTTCCTGAGACTCACACACATTGCATGGTTTCAAGGAATTTACGATTTAAAATATTGTCTAAGTCCACAATGTAATAAAATCCTACTAAATTGTTGATTCAGTTCTCCAACCTCTTTCTTTACTTTGTAGGGAGGAATTGACTTTAAGTAAAGTGCTGTTGCATTGATAATACTAGAGACCGACTCCTTCCTTAGGCAGTACTTAGGGCCTCTGTTAAAAACAGCAGTAGTATAGATACCCTGTGACGTATACTGTAAATCAGACTTGCAAAGTATTTTGTGATCTATGGTTGTAAATGCTTCTTCCATTTAACTTGAACTAATTACAAAGGCATGTTTGTTTGTGCATAATTTAGTATGAATGTGCATATTCCGATCCGCGCACATGCTCAAAAGCAAGGTTAAACTCACAGGCCCATATCTATCATTTATTCACCCAGCGCAAAATAGCAAGCCACCTTGCTGTGCTGTGTGAAAGGCAGCCGCGGTCCATGCAGGTAACTTCAGTGGGGCCGCGTTGGGGGGAATTTCGAGGGACGATGCCGAGGGAAAATTAAATAAACAATTAATGTTCCCTCGGCATCGTTCCTCAAAATGCCCCCCAACGTGACTCCACTGCTGTTACCTGCACGGACCACGGCTGGTGAAAGGGCAGGAATGCACTGTATTTAACATTACACAGCACATTCCGGGCCTTTCCTAGTGCAGTTTTGGCTGCCTAGTTCTAACACGCCATGATGCAAGGGCTCCTACGTTGTAGGCAGGATTGTTTTTCTGCAGGAAGGCACAGCTTCCTGCACAAAAACAATCCTCAGAGGACTTCACCTCTTTCTATGTGTGCTGCAGAATGGAGTAAATAAAGGTATTTCTCCTCATTACCCCTCACCTGTGGAGGCGTAGCAATTTGATGCATTCCCAGGTCTATCTCTAATGGTAAATCTAGGAATGTGCCAAAATCCAAGGATGAATGAGTGGGAACACCCACGCTCCACCCATGGAATGCCTCCCTAGGGCAGAGAAGTACAAGGCAGTGATTTGCGCCTCCATGAGATACTCCAGACTTATCAAACCATGCAGGGCCATGCAAGGTGGCCTTACATGGCTTGATAAATCTCACTTTGGCTTTTTGTCACTCTTGGGGGCCCTTGCTTGGGAGATGCAAAAGCCTGATAAGTCTGGGTGAAGGGTCTAGGCCAGGGAGTGGCTGATGCAGAAGCAGATCCACTCTTCTTTTAGAAAGGGAATCGTCTGCATCTACGCTCACCCTGGCAGGGCCACACTACTCAAGCCACCAAGAACTCCCCTCAACACACTATGGGGACTCCTGGCAGTAGTGGGTCACTTCAAATGTGGCCAATGTGTGGCATGTAAATTCAGCTTGAATATTAGCAACTTCACCATTGATATCGTTGCATTTCCCTTACTAGCCTCAGTAATTGCAACACCCAGGATCTCATCTATGCAATATGGTGCCGTGTCAACTATTCTACATAGGACAGATGACACAAAAGGTGAAATGTAGGATCCTGCAACACAGAAGGAGAATTAAATGTGGAACAGCAGGAGCACCTCTTGTCTAGCACTTCCAAAGGCTTCAGCACAGCAGTGATGATCTGAAATGGCAGGTGATAGAGCAGATCTCACTTTGACCTCATGAAGGAGATTAAGTCAACCTTCTCTCCAAAAGGGAACTTTTTTGCATGGCCAAATTTGGAATGATCACGCATGGTCTAAACACTCTTGACGACTGGAGGCAAGTGGTCTTCATATGAATGCTTTGACAGTACTTAAATGTGTTGAATCATGTTATCCAACGTCACTTAAATCATGATAATGTATTCTGACAGTGCCTATAAGTGATTGTATTCTGTCACCTGACGGTGCATGTTGTTATGGATTAATCCTTTCTCCAACAATTTTCTAATGCTTGTTAATATTTTGAAACCTCAGTACACATAGCAATGCGTATTATACAGAAACCCGGAGCACAGCAACTCCTAAGTGAACCACATCAGACAAGACATTCTTTTCTATTTCCTCTGAGACAATTTTGTTTTCAGGAGTATGGACGTTAATTTTCATGCCTTCTAAGGAGTAGCATTTCCTCCCTTTTTTGTAAATATCTATTTCCAAATCTTTCTTCAGAAAACACTATTCTAAAATATTTTAGCCTTTTTAAATATGGGTAACTCATTTTTTTACTATAAATGCCATCCAATATTATTCAAACATTGTTTTTGAAAGAAGCACTCTATGTACGGTACAGGGTGATATGCCTTTAATTCAGAGTCGGGAGCCACGCCGCTCTGATCGTATGTAGGCTACATGCACCTTTGGCCACTAATGTGGCACATCCTCGCCACCGTGCTACCAGCCCTGGATTCATTCCTACAGATTAGTGAGACTGACACTTCTGCGGTTTCTTTACTGCTGCGAGGAGTTTCCCCAGGCTGTTTATAACTCTTTCCCTTCTACCCTTTGTAATACCGATCCCTCAGACAGCTTATGCCAGGCCATGAGTGGGTTTTGTCTGAGTTTCAGTCAACTTTTGGATTCCTTGGACCTATTAGTACTGTACTGAATTTATGTTCTTTTTTGTATGTCTAGTTGTGCGATTATTAATATTCAAACTGCCAAGTGTTACTAGACCGTGCTTACAAAGTACAAGTAAAGAGTTGGTGTTGCGTTTTTCTGATTGCGCAACCTTTATTTAAGTCCATGAAGCCAGAAGGCAGAGCTGCCTTTTTCAGTCTTTGCTTGGTAGAGCCACATACATGAATATAAGGCTCTAATTCAATGCAGTTATTAAATATCCAAGCAGATATTCCCCACAATAACCTTGACTTTATTAGTATACTGATAGCTCACTTTGAAACGAACGGAATCATGTACGTGATTATTTTTCATCAATTCTAGAGTACTCAATCAATACCCTAAAGTCCACCAAGTTATCTGCAGAAACTACATATTTCTTATGGTATGCCTCAACCACACATTGCTCACTGTGGAGATGTAAGGAATAATGATGAGACAGAAGTTGTGTGCTCTTCAAGCAGAATATTTATTGGCCACAACATCAGCAGTCCAGGAGCAACTGACCAACCTGAAATGCTGTACAACTCATAACATAACAACATTTTACTTTCCAGAGAGGAAATTCTGGAATGCTGAAGCAATGAGATCATGACACTCACTTTGACATTTTCTCTTTGGCGAACATTGACTATACTAATCAGGTAATTTTTTATACTACTTTCTTGACCTGGCATGCTGGGAACCAAATTAAGCTCTGACTCCTGCCCACAACCTTTCACCGCACATAGCCTAGTTCCTTACCATTTTGTTAAGTTCCTACCATGATGGAGGTCCCACATATATTTAAGACACTACACAAGAGAGTAAACATCATTCTCTCTTACCAGCTTGCCATCTATTGTAGCAAGCCTGATGATGTACCCACAGCTATTGATACATCAAGGATTGTAGAACTGTTGTCGCAACCCCTCTATTTTTTTACCATTTTGGTAGGCTCCTACCAATATGGTGATCCTATTTATTTTTTAGGACACCATACAGTAGAGTAATGTCCACCATCCCTGTTCACAGGCGCCATCATCTGTAGCAAGCCTGATGATGTACCACAGATCTAGACACATCCAGGATTGTAGGACTGGTCCCACAATCCCTTTGGAAGGTCATAGGACTTCAATTCTAACAGTTTATCATTCATGTAAAATACTTTCTAAAACTGACACATGATTCTTTCATTCTAGGTGCCTCCTACAATATTCCATCGTGATAATGAACCTTTTCTAATTAATTTTGCATTGTGCGTCGAAACGTTGCCAACTTCTACTAAGGACTTTTTAAATTTGATTGTGGATTCCAACACTCATATTATGAGTGTTGTAGAGAACATCAGATTGTCCATATCAGTCACATGTATATATGGTTATTGTATTTAGCACTTATGAACTATATGTTCACATTATTCACTTGCACTGCGCCATCACTAAATAGGAGAACCTTGTCATTTTACTGATACTGCTGAACTCTTAGTTCTTATTTGAGAAAACGATTTATGTCTAAATGAGAATAAAATGCACCAAACACATAACAAACCTTACTTGTGAGAAGGGTTCTTGATAACTATTGCTGTGGACGTCAAGGGCTACACTTCCCCTATAGGGACCACTTGTGTTGTCAATAATCACAGGCCAAAAGTCATGTGATGCCACTTTAGCCAATTGTGACATTTTAGTGAAATGACGTCAATGAAGACATGAATCACAAGGTTGGACCATTGCATAAGCGAGTAAAGGGACAGAGTTGTGCTATCTTTAGCAGGCCTGTATGTTTTCAGTTGCAGTGGTTCGCTAATATTAGCAATTCCATATTTCGTTTGACTTATTTCACACAGACACCCTACACATTACATCCAGCATAGGGCAAACACGTGCCAGGTCGCAGTGGAGCGCTACACAAACAGCACTGCACTGCAACCTCGCTAGTTGATGCATGAGCCAATGAGTGAGAGGCAGTACAGCCACATAATATATCCCTTTTAAATTAATTCTTCATGTCATGGCTGCAGAATGGTCGAGCAAAACACTTAGGGCCATATGTAGGTAAATATATTTTACCGATTCATAAATACCGAATTTTCCCGAATCGGTATTTATGAATCGGTAAGTTATATATAGGTAATCATTCGGTAATAATTACCGAATCGGTAACAATCGGTACTCAAGAATCGGAATTTACCGAATCGGTAAATACCGAGGTGGTATTTACCGAATTGGTAAATTCCAAAGTGGTATTTACCGAATCGGTAAATACCGAATCGGTAGTTAACGAATCGGAAAATTCCGAAGTGGTATTTACCGAATCGGTAAATACTGAATCGGTAGTTACCGAATCGGAAAAACAAAAACACATGACTGGATGAAACAGCCAATCCTGTGCAACCAAACCCCACCCAACCAGGAAGTGGCCACACCCAGGCAGGTGCACACAATCAACAGACTCTGGAGAGGCTGGGAGTGCAGAGGAGAGGCAGGGAGCCAGTACCTGATTGTGCAGCTCAAACTCACAATGCCCAGCCAGGAGACACAGAGAGATGGAGGGGAAAGGAGGAGAAAGCAGAAATTTAGCCCGAAGGAACTGCAGGTACTAGTGGAGGAGGTGGTGAAGCAGCACCAGAAGCTGTTTGGGAGGCAGTCCCTGCAAGTGCCTGAGTCGGAGAAGTGGAATATATGGCTGGGAATCCAGGCGCAGGTCAATGCTGTTGGAGTGACCCCCAGGGACATTGAGGTACTTAAAAAGCGCTGGTACGACCTGAGGATCGTCACAAAGAGGAAGATGGGGGAACTGCAGAAGGAGGCCAGCTGGACAGGAGGTGGAAGGAACAAGGCACCTGCCCTTACCGAACTGGAGGAGCTGGTGGAGTCCACAATAGAGCCCAAGAGTGTCGTGGGGCTTGGGGATGCCGACAGCTCTGCCAGAGCCGCCACCCAACAAGGTAAGACACATGCACAGCAATGTTGCCCCCCCTACCCCTATCCCACATCCCCAATTGTGAAATGAGTATCCCACTCCAGTCCATGTGTTAGTGCAGACTGGCAATGCATTATGGGAGATGTAGTCTGGGAAACCCCAACCATGAACTGAATAGCACAGAACAACAAGGCATGGTACACACATTAGCGAAAAGCAGGCAGAGGACAATGTGAGAGTGATACTGAAATTTATTGTGATGCTTGCAATGCAAGGCTTCAGGTACACTGAGCTGATGTTGCATTTCTGTCCACAGATGAAACATCGCGCAGGACTGCACATGCAACAGGAGAGAGGGCACACCGCCAAGACAGTTCAGGGCTGGCCAGCACAAGTTCTGCCCAGAGATCATTGCCACAGCCAGCATCACCACTACCACAGCCAGCATCACCACCACAGCCAGAATCAGCACCACAGCCAGCATCACCACTCATGCTTGAGTCACCGGCCACATCACCGCCTGCATTGGTGAGGTCGAGGAGGCGTGCTGCTGCCAGGTTGCGAGTGTTAGAGTCCTCATCTGACGACAGCAGGGGCCCGGAGCCAACCACTGTGCCCCAGGATGGGAGCCATGCCACTGTGCCCTCCACCTCAGAGGGAGCACACACAGGTGCCAGACGGCGCCGCAGGTCTCGGGTGCAGAGTCCACCAGCACACGATGAGAGCCATGGGGTGTTCTCGGGGCTCGAGGGCAACATGTTGAAAATACAGCGCCTACAAACAAAGGCAGTGATGTCAGTTCAGCGCCAAATGCGGGGACTGAAAGCTACATTTGACAACATGGACAGGGGCATCAGCGCTATGGCGGTGGGGATGAGTGAGATGGCTGCGGGCATGCGGGACATGTCCCAGTCCGTCAAGCTGTTGTGCAGCAAGTATGATGCAGACAGAGCTGCATGGCGCCGGGAACGGCAGAGGAGAGACAGTCATACGAGGGCACTCAACCGGCTGGCAACTGCCACTTCACTGCTCTGCAGGTGCTCTGTGGCTATGCAGGAGGGCCTGACACTCTGCAGCAGCGACGTTTCTAGGGGGATGGTGCAGGTCACCAGTGCACTGGAAGTGCTATTGACAAGCCAGGCGGCCACAACTGGTGCTGGGGATGCTGCGGAAAGCATCGAAACCAGCAGCAGGAGCAGCAGAACCCCCCCGGTCCCAGATACACGCAGGAGCAGCAGGCGGCATGGGGCTGCCACTAGTGAGGAGGCACAATCCGTGGCATCCCACACTGTAGCGCGTGGCCGCAAACAGTAATGCTGCACGGCATAGCCTAAGACAATTGGGTGACGTAACCCTGGACTTGCTAGTAGTCATTACACAATGTTGCCAGAAGGGCATTTTCTTGGTGTTGTGGCGTACGTCATGACATCCAACAACTGGCTGTGTCCCCTTACTTACTCAGAAATAGTTGCATGTGATCTCTGCCCGTCTCCCTCTCCCATCTGTTGCTGTTGGCACTCCAGCTGCGTTGGCCTCTTGCTGTCCTGACTGATCCTCATTGTCCTCAAAATCTGTTAGTTCCACCTCTGTACCTCTCTTCGTGGCAAGGTTGTGCAGCATTGCACAAGTGGCAATGATCTTGCAGCAGATGATGGGTGTGTACTGGCGTGTGCCTCCGCTTTTGTGGAGGCAGCGGAACCTGCTTTTCAATAGTCCAAACGTGCACTCCACCACGTTGCGTGTAGATTTGTGTGCCACGTTATATCGTCTCTCACTCTGGGTTGATGGGTGTAGGTAGGGAGTGAGGATGAATGACCGCACGGCATATGCACTGTCGCCTAGGTGAGTATGAGAGAACCATCAGTCACATGCCTCAATACACGATGATTTGCACTTAGTAGAATGGAGCGTCACTGTTACTTACCTAGCAGGTATCCTTCTCCAAATTGTCCGGCAAGCAGTCGTGTGTAGATCCCACTGTTCTGGAAGATGAAGGAGTCGTGGGTGCTCCCAGGAAACTTAGCTACGATATCAGTGATGATGTTTCCTGCATCGCTGATCACCTGCCCATTTATGGAGTGGGTGGACTTTCTGTTCCTCTAGATGTGCTCAGTGGCAGCTGGTGGGCAGATTGGAATGTGTGTGCCATCAATACAGCCTATGACATGGGGGAACTGTGCCATGTGATAAAAGTCTGTTTTGGTTTTCTGCAGTTCAGCCTGTGTGTTTGGGAAGCTGATGTAGTGGTGCATTCTCTGCATCATGGCATCCAGGAACTTCCTGAAGAAACGGGACAGGCAACTCTGGGATACACCGCCCACTGCAGCTATCACCCCCTGGTAACTGCCAGATGCGAGTAGATGTAGGCTGCAGAGCACCTGCACATGTGGTGGTATGGCATGCGCCCTTCTTGTTGGCTGGTCCAGGAGTGGGTACAGGTCCCTTATGAGGTCCATGATGGTTTGGGGGTGTAGCCTGTACCTTTCATGTATCTCAGCCTCAGTCTGTTGAAAGAGTGTGATGCGCTGTCTGTAAATGCGTTCCTCCCGTCTCCAAATCCTCAGACCTGCTGCCTGTAGATGTAGGCGCCTTGCAATGACATACAGAGCGGCCATGTTGTCCATGCTGTTGCATTTTGGGATTGCTTATATGCACTGTTGATGCTTACCACCTGCTTTCAATCTGTGTTAATTACCGACTCTTAATTACCGAATTTCATGGATTTCTTAATTACCGAATTTACCTACATGTCTTTTCTCTTTTTTGTATTCGGTAAATATGAATCGGTATTTTAGAATTCGGTAAGATTCATATTTACCGAAAACTGGTTTTTGGCCTCCTACAACTCACTTGACTAAATACCGGTCGGTAACGGGATATTTACCGAATTTCGGCCGTTACCGACCGGTATTTAGCTACCTACATTTGGCCCCAAGTGATCTGCAGGTCAGGAGTAAAAATGAAGTAAAGCCCACTCAGTCTTACAAATTTCCAATGCCAGTAAGGTGTATCATTAAATAAGGCAATAAAAATACTTGTTATTGACAGTGCTTATAAATGGCTGAAGTGTGGTTACAGGTGCTATATAAGTCAACCACCGAGTGTATTACTATGTCCCTGCCATATTTCGCTGCTAAAGTGCCTGAAAAATGCCTTTGGATGTTCATGAAACACAAGAGCAGCCCTGATCATTAGCACTGACCTATTCACTCCTTGCTCACTCAGCTGTTCACAGACACCTACACTGAATTGTTCCAAGAATGAAAAGTTCCTTTAGCTGAAACTTTCTTGATTTGTCTTCTGATGCAAATCTCTAAGCCACACGTTTCCTTATGCTCCCTAGCTATAGGACTCGCTCTACACTTTTGATAAACTGCTATAAGTCCAAGGCATTCAGATTTATGAAAGTTCTGGAAGTGTTCAGAAACACTTGTGTCATCTGCTGAACTGGAAAACATCACAAGCAAGCCAATTTTACCAAGGAGGCATGGCCACACTGGATAAATCCTGTAGATCAGATGAGATGCAGGAGTCTGAATGAGCCCAAGGTTGACTCATACATTCCATGCAGTAACCATCGATGAGACCCCCCCTGGGTTTTGATACCCTTAATAGTTTCTTGGAAGTACTCTTACATGAACTGTACAGGTGCAGGACCCATCTTTCACACATGCCAGACACCTGCAGGCGGGAGTGGAGTAAACACGGCATTTTCCATCCTCAATGGCAGTGCTATCATTTCCTAATTTCCGAGCACGCAGTCTGCAAAAGTAGTTTCTTTCAAACTCTTCCTGTTTAGTTGGTTCTTCAAAGCATTTTGATGCATTGCATCATGACATCAAATGTCAGCACATCACCAGATGGTATGACGCTATACATCGAAAATATTGTTTTTTTTCTTTTGCCTCTCTACAATAGTTTGCAAATCAGTTCAGTTAGAAACATGGACTTTGGAAGACTCAACATGATATACAGCCCAAGGGCGTTTTTTAAAACTGACACTTTCGAAAGTAAAGAAAATATGTTTCTGTATTTCCCTTTCTTAGTAATCAAATGTCAATCCTCACTTGAAATGGGAAAAAAAACATTAAAATAGGATCATTCTCAGTTTTGTTAAAACTGTTTATTCGGAAAATGAAACATTCAAATAAAAGGCACTCTAAATTTTACTCTTTTGAAATGGAGAAACATAACTAAACAGCAGGAAAACGAACTATTGCGTAATTCAGAAAACTAAGAAAGTGCGAAATAAAAGGGTTAATAAAATGCTTACCTTTAAGTTGCCAAAAAATAATCATGAAACTCTCATTGTTTAATGGACATTGAGGAATAAAGGTGTAATAACATGTTCTCTCCACACTTAATGAAGGATGGATTAATTGTCAAAACAGAACTAGCCCTTCCACCAATAAGATAAAGACTCTTAAGGAGGTTGCCAGGAGAACTCAACAGAAATAAAAGGATTACCCCTAGTGGTACTCACTCTGGCGCTATATAATGCATAGCCATTACCAGTAATGTGTGAAAATCTGAGGCATGCAAATCCAGAAAGTGGATCACTGAAGAAGGAGCCAAGTAATGTATTCTATGGAAATCAAGGGCAACGACATGTTAATCTGTTACATATGTGTCCTCTCAAGAAGGACACACGCTATGTGGATGACATGGGAGTGTAGAATAGGATTCCAGAGGTTATACTGCAATGGTTGTCCTGGTCGTGTCTAGCGTGGTACCCATGTCAACTGAAATCAACTGGTACAACTCATTCACACTATCAGTCCAATAATACACTTAGAACAGAGCATAGCACACACACTAAATACAACTCATACATGCTTCCGATGGCTATGAGTTGGCTCGACTCTACTGAGCAATAACACAGACTCATATGGCGCACTTTAGATGAACACAGATCTTACAGACTATGTAGTATGCATATGCATGTCACTGGCTGGTAATGTAATTGACAGCATTGCCTACTATCTGATATTTATAACTCATACATCTGATGGGCAAGGGCCATCTATATCAGTCGTGGAGCTATAGAAACAAATTGACTCTGTGGTCTCACACAGCAAAAAAGCAACAACTCATGACACTGAAATACTTACCCTACTGACATCACCACTCCATAAGCCAAATATTAATCCAGTTTTTCATGCAATCCTTTGGAAACTCATACCTTACCAAGAAGCACTGTACTGCCATGTGTGGGATTGGAAGATGCATCGTAGATAGCTTTACCCTTGCTTTTGATGGAAGACTATCCTAGAATCTGAACATTTAAACTTTTTATTGGTGAGTTTCTCGACAGGTAAATTGTTCCAGGAATTCCGAGAGGGAGCTGCATACTAGTGAGGCAGAGAGACTTGTATTGCACTTTTCTGGAGCCACACCCCGTTCTTAAGATGAATAAATGTTGTGTTGCATTGTGCCTCGAGGACTGCTGCATGTGAAGAAGAAAGGTTATGCCTTTTGGGAGGAAGTATTGTTTACCAGTGCCCAACTCAAGTGAAACAGACTGCACTTTGGCACTTATACTATAGGTAAACTCTGGTCGCGTGGAGTGAATGATTTTTCATTAGAAACTTTAACTGTTGCATGAAACCTGGAATGTTTATGCTTTTCTTCAATTTATAAAAAAAGACAGAAAACAATGAAACATGATTTGATTGTTGTAAGAAATTGGGTTATTGATTAAGAGGGTGGAAGCCCCACTCAGGCAACAACCACAATCCCTGTTGAGGTGAAACACAAAAGTCACTATATTAGCCTGTGCTTAGTGTAAGGGGCTCATTGGGACTTGCCGTTCCAGCCCAATGAGAGCAGGCCCACTGACGAAGCATGCCACCTTGGGGTAGATGAGGGCTCTTGCTTCTACGAGCAGACGCTCCTAGAAACATTTGGTGTTATTGGTACTTAATATATGACCTTGAACCCAACATCGCAACAGTACCCCATTGAATTTGTTTGCTGAAAGGAACTACCATCACAGTGGTTCACTTCAGATGGAAAGAGTTTGGGGAACAGCTACCATTGATTATGATGGAGTCCACCAACCTTTTAAATTTTTTTGGTTTTCAGAAACAAACGCACAAAGCTGGAGTTTGTTTATGAAAAACGAATGATTCCCACATTCTGTGAGTTTTCTCAGAGGTTGGGCAGTTCATTACTGTTTTCTCTTTCCCTTACTATCAGAAAAGGTCCCCTTTTTGGATCATCTGCTGTGTTGAATGTTTTAAGGTGATCTGTCCAGCAAGGGCTGAGAAAATAGGGGGTACCAAAGGCGTTTTACCCATGTTATGTGTATGGGGATTTTTCATTTTTTGAACATGACTACAGCCCGAACCGCTGAATGGAATTACACCAAATTTGGCAGAAAACTAGATGTTGGACCAGAAAGCAAGCTTTTTTCATTTTGGTGTAAATCCATTCAGTCGTTTTTCAGCTTTCTAACTTAAAACAATATAGCTATCTGAGGCCAGACTCCTTGCAGGAAATGTTGGCAGCCATCATGGGACTTGGCTAAAAACAAAGTAAAAAATAAAGAAAATAGGGCAGGGTATGAATACCCTGACACCACGCTGGGGGTAAAAAGCATGTTTTGTTTAGAGTTTTGCACTGATCTTGCAGGTGGATACGTGAATCTGCAGCAAAATAATCAAAAAAAGATGCTCGGGTTTTCGCATGTTTTTTTATAAAGCCCCCAGATGGGCCAAATCCTGGGGGCATGAGGGAAGGGGGCTTATGAAGCCCCCCTGTCAGGCTTACAAATTTCCCCGGGACCACCACCTCCCCAGGGCAATTAATACTGTAAATATGGCAGGGCCCGCTCAGCTCCCCGCTGCCAAGGGGGCCGCCACCTCCCCGGGTCACATTTTTTCTTAATGGAATGCGGTGGGCCCACCCAGCCCCTGGGGAACCAACATCTCCCTGGGGCATAAACACAATAATGAAAGGGGTCCATTGCGGACACCCTGCCCGGGGACCACCACCTCTCTGGGGCTAACATGAACATTGAAGGGGGGCAGCACAGCCCCCCTCGTGAAGCCCAAGACGTCCCTGAAGACCGTCACCTCACAGGGCCGGCTCCAGCAATGTCCCACGATCCCGCGGTGCCCCCCCCCGAGACATTGCAGTTTGCTATGGCTCGGCAGGACACCGTTCCTACCAAGCAATAGTAAAAACTCTGCTCCGAGCAATGGAGATCAAAAATGTAGAGCATGTCTGTTTCCCTGCCTGCTGTAAAGCGAGCAGGGAAACAGACATTGCTTTGGGATCCAGTGAGCTGCATGTCTCAAAGTCTCAAAACAATGCAGGCTCACACAGGAGGTTGGGAGAAGGCAGGAACCGCAGGGGCCTTCTGGCTCCCCCTGTAGTCCCCAGGGGTGCCCTGGGTAAGACCAGAAAAAGGCACAAAGATGATGGGCGGAATGCAGAGCAAATCAATCATTCTCCCCCAGTCAATAGATCTGGGTTAAATCCATCTTTTTTTTTGCTCACCATGCCACCCCAGTTTAGACCTAGGCATATGCAAATCAGTCTTGACCCTGTGCCTCATGGGAACAGTCCAGACTGAACTACAAAGCCAGGTCCTCCCTGAACAGGAGACAAGCATCCTGGGACCTCTTTTGGGGCATCACCCCTCATCAGCCAGGCTTGCTTGAATCCAGTGGCACAGTGAGCCTGGGACCCACATCTGGGCATACCTTGAGCACTTAGTGCGAGAAAGCAAAATACACAAAGAAGATGGATGTGAGACAGGGCACCTGGCTTAGAGGACTGGCACCGGGGGACCCTGTCATCCCAGGGAGGAGGCCAAATGGCCCCCTCCCCTTTTGTTAAAAAAAAAAAAAGATATGAATAAAGGCCAGGCCCCAGAGGCTGGGGTTCTTGGGGCCAAAATCAGGCCGGGGAGGGTGGCTGCGCTGCCCCCTCTCCTTTAAAAGAATATATATATGTATAAAGGCAGGGCCCCAGGGGATGGGGTCCCCGGTGCCAAAATTGGCCTTGGAAGCGGGCCACCTTAAAAAATAAATAAAAAAATAAAGGGCAGGCCCAGGGGTATGGTGTCCTTGGATTTAAAATTGGCACAGGGAATGGGGCCATGTGGACCCTGTTCCTTTAATGAAAAAAAAGAGAAACCCCTGGCCCGTAATCGGCCCCCTACCCATTTTAAAAATTCTTGCCCCCCGGGGTTTGGGATCCCTGGGCCCAAATATGGCCCAGAGAAGGGGGGCACACGGCCCCTTTCTGTATTTAATTTGTCATCCTGTCCTGAGAAATAGGTAACATATAATCTATATGGGGCAGGGTAGGGATACCCTGCCCTTCTGCCTGGTGGGAATTTTACCGCAAATTTGCCCTGGATACGTTGTGTAGGCTTTCATGCTTTAAGAGAGCAATCCCCCAGAGGTGGACCAGGGCAGAGGGGGACAGAGCAATGTATTTTATACAGGAGGGGTCATGTGGCCTCACTCCCTGAACCATGAACTGCCCCAGGGACTCAATCCCCCAAGGCTGCTAAATTAGTAAGTAAGGGGAGGGGTGCTTGGCCCCACTCCTCAAGTCATAAACAGGCTCTGGGACCCCACCCTCTAAGACTGTTAAATTAATAATTAAGGGAAGTGGACACCTGTTCACTTGTGAACTTTGAACAGGCCCTGGGGACCCCAACCCTCAGGGCCAACATTTCACAAAACGTAAGGGGGTATGGCCCTCCTCCCTAAGAAGGTGATCTGTCCTGGTGACACCACCACCCGGAATTGATAAGGCTGCATTGTCCCAGGGACCCCATCCCCTGGGACACTTCTATTTTATGCCCAAGAGAGTACAGGCATACCCTGCTCAGAGCCTCCTGGGTAGAAAAAAGACCTCCCAGGGGAGCTGGTAGGGGTCTTGGGGGTTCTGGGGCTCCCTCCATGGCCAAAACAAATATTGGTGTTCCCAGGTGGGCACCGGGACACCTGTAAATGTATTTATCAAAAGAATAATAAATAAGTGGAAAAAGCACTCTTTTATTATTTACTGCCCCAGCAAGGGGTCCTAGGGAATATAGAAAAAAAAAGAAGGGGCAAAGGCACCACCAAATATTGTTTTTATGCTGTGGGAGGGGGCAGGAAGTGCTATTAACTTTGGCAAATCTTCAAAAACATTCCAAAAAACGTTCATCCATATCAGCAGAGAAAATGGGGGACCAAAAAAATCCATAGTCAAATTTCTATAGGGATGTTTGAACAGGGCTACAGGTAAAACAGCTGACCAGAATTTGACAGAAATTACATCTTTACCCAGAAAGTGAGCTTTTAATGATTTGGTGTAAATCCATTCAGTAGTTTTTGAGAAATAAAGGTACAAAATGTATAGATATATAGATGGTTGATGAGTCCTGCAGGCACACAACTTCAAATAATAGATCTGATTGGTCGAATAGACTTTATTTCCTATATGCGACCTCATGCTTTTATTGGCTGTCCGCAAGATGAATAGAAATGTTGAAGCCACCATTACAGAACATGGGAACTCAGCCCCTCTGTCCAGAAAATTAAAATCAATTAAGTATAAGGGGGCAGAGTAGGGGTACCGAAATCCCCTGGGGCAAATTGAAAAAGGAATTTTTTTTGAGGGTTGCCGTGATGCTGCTGCACTCTTACAGGAAACATTTTTCCGGCCCCTTACTCTCATCAGATTTATGCAGGATTAAAACACAGTTTAAAAAAAACAAAACAAGAGGCTTAGGTGCCCTTTGGGTAAAGCTAAACTGTGGATGGCTGGGCGCCCAGAGGGGTTGGACGCCGGGCCTAGCTTTAACATTGTTAAATTGCAATGCCTTCCTTTCATCATTCTTAAAATAGTTCATTGTTGGATTCACAGAGGAACCATATAGAATTCCTCATCTTAGACATGCAACATGTCCATGTGTCAAACAATGTGAAACATGCACATAAACATCTGTATAGTGAAGTTAAAATGCAATTACTCCCCTTTAGATGGAACACATCATTTCCATTTGTTTGATGTGTTTGATCCAAATCTAGTGCATGATATGGTGTACTTGATTACTTTTTGCTAGTTTGACTCCTACCCGCTATCATAGCAAAAGTTCATTGTGAACATGGAAAAAGGACCGTTGTAAGTTACTTGGGGGCAGATGTACGACGTTTTTTTGCCATCGTAAAGGGGAATTTGGCCCCGTTGCAACCGGAAAAAATGTCTGCCCAATGTACTAACCCTATTTTGCGAGTCGCTAACCTATCAGCGACTCGCAACATATGGTTAGCGACTATCTATTAGGAAGGGGCGTGTCAAGGGCGTCCCTTCCTAATAGCGTTTCTGAAACCTATGAATGATTGTTTTGTGTCCACTGGCAGTTTTGCACCCTTTACAAAAGGGTGGTAAGCCACTCGCAAATGGGAAGGGGTCCCCAAGGGACCCCTTACCCTTTGTGAATGGGTTTGCAAATATTTTTCAAGAGCAGGCAGTGGTCGCAGGGACCACTGCCTGCCCTTAAAAAATTAAACTGAAAAGTTTCATTATTATTTTTTACATGCATCCCATTTTCCTTTAAGGAAAATGGCCTACATTAAAAACTTTATTAAAATAGCAGTAACAGACATGGTGGTCTGCTGACCCCAGCAGGCCACCTTTCCTGGGAGTGCTAGCCATTCCTAAAGGTGTCGCATATTGGACAGCCTCATTAATATTCATGAAACATGCAATTTGTGACCCCATTGGGAATTGCAAACAGTGTCTGAAACACTACTGTTGTACATTAAGTTTAGCGACTTGCAATTTGCGATTCGCTAAACGTAATGGTCGTACATCTGGCCCCTAGATTACGCCTAGCATGGAACTGGTCTAAATTTTCATGGATATATAGATAATCGTACCTATCTACTATGTGCCTCAGTCTTTTAAAGTATGAGCGCATAATTCCAACACCAACTCAGATCATTTTATTCATACAATTCTTCATTATAGAATGTGAAAACTAATTGACCATGTGGGCTAACTAAATCAATGTTGGCTATCCTTATAATAGTCCAAATATTAACTTACAGCACAATGACATTGCACGATAAATCTGTAACTTAATATAGTCCAGGCCCGTGGCTACAAAGAAAGTCATCTTCAATATGCTATAATGGTCCAAATATGTTGTACTGCTTTTATTTTATATAAAGGAAATGTATTTATTTTCCAACATTTACAGCAATCAAAACATTCCATACTTTAATGAGCATTAAACATAACATGTGTTAATCACTGTTCCTTCCAGTGTTTATAGCCATTGCAGTTACTGAATCCATCCATATTAACTCGACCATTTACCACAGATCTTCATATGCTTTTGGGGCATCTACAAGTTTTGCACACCAGTCCTTGGCCGTACGCCATATGTTGTCCTGTTTAAAAGTTAAAAACACATAATTATAGCCCTATATACAACTTTATCATTTATGTTATACTTACTGTTGATAGCTTATCTATCATCTACAAGTGTATTTTTATTTCCTCTTTATTATTTACCTATGCCGGCTGCTTTGTTTCTAGTTCTAGGATATATATTAGTTCCAATTTTTTAAGGGCCGCACCTTCTTCTACCTGGCCACCAAGACTTGGAATAGCCTCCCACTCCACCTCCAGACTGCATCCACCCTACAGATGTCCAGAGATGGCCTAAAAACCTAGATGTTCGACTGACAACTCCCAGCAGCAACACCCCCCCAGGGCCTGAATACCCTCACGGGTGGTAAGCAGCGCTCTACAAATCGTTGATTGATTTATTGAAGTTACCTGTTCCCTCCACATCAACTTATCAATATCCTGTTCAACCCAAAATATCATACCTGTACCAGGTGATCTTTATGATGATTGTGGTAGTGGCATGCTACAGATTAGTGTCTTTCATTATGTTTGACCAACAGTATGTGCTTCTTGACCAGATGCACTCTACTGCCCACATACCTCACACACTAGAGCCCACCAGCACATAGACACCATAGGCCGTACCTCAGGTTCTGAATTTCCTGAGCCTTCTATGTTTGCTGGTATATGGTATCTTGTGAGAAAATGTCCTTTATGGCACTGTCACTCCCACTGTTTGCTGGATTGTATTGCTGTTGTATGGACTCTGAACACTGGGGCACTGCCATCTAGTGCCCAGTGTATGGGCTCTGACTCTGAAAAGCATAGAATTGGCAAATGACTGATTGGTATATTTAACTTACCTATAAGTGCTCAATATATGGTAGTATGTGTACCCAGGACCTGTAAGTAAAATGTCACTAGCGGACTATAGCAGCCATTTTGCCACCACTATAGTGACAATGCAAAGCATGTCTCAAGCCTGCCCATGCAGCCTGAGTGTGCAGTTTTAAAACTATAAATTTAACCTGCCAAAATATACCTTTTGCCAGGCATAAACCTTCAATTTTAGTGCTTATAAGTCACCCCTAAAGCAAGCCCTAAATGCCCAGAGGGCAGGGTGTGTGGTATTTGAAAATTAGGACATGAGTATTTAAGTTTTACACGTCTTAAGAGTATCTTACCGGCTCTCCAATAGAAAAGCACTGGGTTACAATACAACACCTATATTACAATTTTAAAATGTCACTTTTAGAAAGTTGACATTTTCCTGCCTAAAGCCTTTCATAGCCGTTTCAGAGTTAATCCCCAAATGGCACCTGGTAGCCTGTTGATCTCTTGTAAAGACGTGTGAATGGCTCCCAGGAAAGGAAACAAAGAATTCTTGGTTGGAAGGAGGTATTATCTCCTCCTGACAGGATGGCCTGGAGGATGTGCCTACCAACTGCACAAGCTTCAAAGGGGCACCCCTGTCACAGGCAGATGTAACCCATACCTAAGCCTGCCTCTGCCATTGTCTAAGTAGCTAGAGTGGAATCAGTCAAAGTGAGGGAAAACCTGTTCTAGAAATGGTTTTACAGGGGACATTCCTCATTTCCTTAGACACATCTCAGGGGTGTATCCAGAGCTCTGACCAGGAGAAGAATGGTTCTGCTATTTTGGTGTTTGGCAGAGCAGGGCATAGTGAAATTGCTTAGGGCCTTAACCTCAGGAAATTATGTAAAAGTTGAGAGGGTTGCCACCCGGAACATTTTCTTATTGGTGACGGAATTTTCCCCACTCTCAAGCTAGTGCCAGGCATGAAAGGGGCACTCCAAGGTACCCTCTTCAGAACACTGCTAGGCCCAAGGAATAGAGAAGATGGAGTGCAGCTGCTGAACCCTTTGGACTTCAGAAAGATGACTGCACCTACTGTAACCAGTAAAGAGAAACCCCAAGGGTAGGACCTTCTCCCACTTGAACATAAGAAAGTAGAGTGGACACCAAAGTCTAGTTAGCTAGTATCCTCTTAAGCCCCAGGAACAAAATGCTGCAAGAAGCCTGCAACTTTTACAGTTCAACTGACAGGTTGTAACTAGACTTGCTCTGAACTCTGCTGGTAGCTTCTGGGAGTCCTAACATAATAATTTGTGTCCACAAGGTCTTGGAGCCTTGATTGTTGTTAGAGGGTACTCTTCTATTCCAAATAATGCAAAACGGGACACTTAGAAACTTTTTTCAAACTTTTTCCAAAAAGAACTCCCACTTGACTGCCACCGAGATGCAGCCGCCGATGTCGCATCTGTGCTCAGATTTAGCTTGCTAGCTGTGGTTTCCAGGGACATTTCTAAGACCGAACGAAGAGAGGTTCCACAGAGGCCATGTTTGAGGTGTACTCAACCACTGACAATGCTTTCAAGGCCACATACTCCGGACCTCACCCACTCAGAACTTTCCCACTGTCGATGTCATGAACCTAGAACATCCAGCCAAAGCCAATTCTCCCTCTGAAGTCCTGCACTCCATGCAGGTGACAAAGATGTGCCCTCCTTCAGATCCAGTCAGCAGCCCGGCCCACCAATGACCTTGTTGGCGATGAGTTTCTCTAAGAAAAATCTAAGTCAATAGGTAATCTTGCAACCGGGCTGGACCTAGTCCCTGTATTTGACTGCGCTCCATTATAGTTGGCATGAATTTTTTATTTCGACCCAGTCTTGAGTGACCAAATACATGCAGTTGGAGCTTTGCACTTTTTGGTGCTTAAAACATCTAAAACTTTGAAAATCATATTTCTGGTTCCCTAATTCAGATTTTAGTGATTTTTTTGTCTATGTGGAGGCTAAAATTCATTTTTATCTTCATAAATTGAAGTGGGATTTTTTGTGTTGTGTTTTTAACTTACTAACTCATTAGGTATTGATAAATGCTTTACACCTGTTTGCCTAAGCTAAGCCTGTCTGCTCTGTGCTACAACTATTAGGGGTTGAGCTCAGGTTTAGATCACTAAAACATAACTGGAACAAGTAAGGATTTGTGCCATAATTACTTGAAGAGTGCTGCCAACCACTTCAACTAATATTCTGCTTTTTCACACACCTATATTCTTTGATGTTGCTGCTGTGTTTATAGGCCTACACCACCCACACTCACGGGAGCCCTTAAGTGTGAGAATCCCCCTTATTTTATTCCTCCTAGTTTACTATGAACCAAGGTGTCCCTAGACACTCACTACTTCTGTAATTTATTCTAGGATATTTGGGCATATCTCTTCCTATGTGAGTATCTGTGCATAGGCAATCCAAGTATTTTGTCATCACCTTTGCAATCTCCTTCTCATTTCAATTATAGGTGGAGATGAATTTAATATCCTATGCCTAAGATGCTTTGTCTGTTTCAGTAGTACCTTACAGAAGCTCCTCTTGTGTCCTCTCTTTGACTCTTTATGAACCTTTTTATGAACCTATCCGGTGTATTCCTGTTCTTTAAATCTTTTAAGTAGTGTGGCTTCCTACTATTTGTATGTTTTCACACTGCTGTAGTTTCATTTCATCCTCAAAAGGTTCACCAAATTGCAATCTCCTTCTATGCACCTTGGGATAGTTACTTGTGGCATGCTAAATGCTGTTCTCTGTGGTTTCCTGAAGAGGGTTTTATATAATTTATTGCCTTCCACCATAATTTTGACATCAACGAAATGTATCTCCTGTTAATAAAACACCTTCTGTAACTAACATTTGCATGATTGTTTTGCAAATGATCCAGAAAACCATCAGCTTGTTGTTTGCTGGCTTTCCAGATAGTAAAATCATTGTCATTGTACTTAAACCATACAACTACATGATTACTATAGTCATTGATAGGTTCTGCCCAGAGCACCTGCTACTCCCATCAGCCCATACATAAATTACCATATTTACTTTGAGTAATTACATGATATTTCATCAAAAGTTTGCAAAATTACACATAACTATGCAAAATACATAGCTGTTATTTCATGTTAGATTTGAGAGGAAAATGCATCTTTTCGTCAATTTGTGTTGCAAAGATGCATTTTAACAAAGTGCTGCGAACATCAGCCGCTCACGTTCTATTGCTCCTGTGCGATCTCATTTAATGTTTACTGAAATTGCCCGTTTCACTATAACTTTTTATGTGAAGCGGCATAATGGTGTAATTTCAGGACTTTTGCGTAACATGCGTAATGAAAAATTCCTAAAATTACTTGAATTATGCCAGCATAATTTATATTTTACCCAGGGCTACAGGTGATATATGGACACAAGCAGAAAGCAAAGTACTTGGAAGCATTTTCTAGGAGGCTACCTATTGATGTCTACTAGGAGGATTTTCAGCATTTTTGTACATTTTGGAACAAACTGCAAACTGCTTAGTCTCCAAAATATCCTTATCCTTCGAGTATTTTAGTTTCCCAGAATTAGGTACCAGTTACCAAAGGCCGATTCACAGAATTAATCTGAGATAAAATCCTAAACTTACTACTTTTGGTATTCACAGAAGGCATTTAGTAGTAGTAAAGTTAAGAGTAGTAACTTTATTACTACTAAATGCCTTCTGTGAATACCAAAAGTGGTAAGTTTAGGATTTTATCTCAGTTTATTAGTAGTAAAGTTAGGAGTCCTAACTTTACTACTAACAAATTCCTTCTGTGAATACCAAAAGTAGTAAGTTTTGGATTTTATCTCAGATTAGTTTCGTGAATCGGCCTTCATATATTCTTTCTGTCAATACTCATAATATATTTCATCATTTAGTTGTCTTTCTACTTCTGTAACATACATATCTCTCATCATTAGTGTTGGACCTTGCCATCTATGCAGGTTCACCCCCAAACCTTTTGCCTTTTCCGCTACACTTTTTGCTGAATTCATTTTTGTTGGCTTTAGGACTCTGTGCACTTTACCACTGCTAACAAGTGCTAAAGATCAGGTTCTCTCTCATTCAAACATTGTAAAATTGGTTTATACAAGACTGGAAAATTTAATGTACTTATAAGCCCCCTGTTAAGTGTATACCATATACCCAGTGCCTATAAATTAAAGGCTACTTGTGGCTCTGTAGCACATATTATGCCATGTTCTTAAGTAGCCCCTTAAAACATGCCTCATTACAATCTGAATGCAGTTTTAAACTAATTTAAACCCCTGGCCAAGCCTAAACTTCAGTTTTTATACATACAAGTCTCCCCTACGGTAGGCCCTAAGATTCCCTTACTTAGGATGCATTGTAATTAAATGGTTGAACTTGTACTTTTACATTTTACGTGCCCGGTAGTGAAAAACTCCTTAATTCGTTTTTCACTACTGTGAGGTCTACCTGTCCCAAAAGATAACATTGGGTTGCATTATTACATTTAAAAAGTGCTAACCTTTGAGTGGGGCAGATCAGCATTTCATGCTTGGTACCTGTGAAATAGTAATTAAAAATCATCTTTAATGGTAAAGTCAGATTTTAAATTGTGATTTTGAAAGTGCCACTTTTAGAAAGTTAAAGATACATTAATGATGGATGGAATGCAGAACAAATCAAACATCCACCCCAGTCTAAAGATCTTGGTGAAATCCATTGTTCTTTTGCTCACTATACCACCCCAGTTTAGACGCAGCCATATGCAAATCAGTCTTGACCCTGCTCCTCATGAGAACAGTCAAACCTCAACTGCCAAGCCAGGCCTTCCCTGGAACAGAAGCAAGCTTTTCAGAAAGTTGGCATTTTTTCTGCATTTAGCCATTTGGTGCCTGCATCAGCGCATCCTGGGCTACATGATTGGGTATAGTTGGCAGTTGGGAGTTTGTGAATTCCTCCCAGACAGTCACACATTAGAGTGTTTAGGTTGCCTGAAAAGGCCATCGGCTGGCTGCATGAGGGGTCAGAGCTGGGCACAGCCCCACTTACAACTGAATAGGCTGTGATCTACTTTCACATAAAGGGCTTGTCACCACGCATTGTTCCTGCAGTAAGCTTAGAGCCAGAGCAAGGGAGTCAGGTAATTCTAACCACTTCAAAGAGAAGCCTCTAGAAACGTCTCCCAACTCCAAAGAAGGCATTAAGTATAAAAATAGGGCCCCCAGACCCACTCTTCAGTTCACTTTCTGGACCTGTGAAAGGACTGCCTGCTACTGCAACCTGCTGTTGACTGGAACCCTCAGAGGCCTGCCTTGCTGTTGAGCCCTGTTTCTCCTCCTGAACTCAGGACTACCAGTGAGGCTCCAATAGCTATTCCACTGGCCTCCTGTTCATGAACTGAACAGGCTTCCAACATCTTCAACCAGGACCTGGTCCCAGCTAGAATGAGTTCCTGACCCCCAGGTGGTGCCCCTCATGTCCTTGACCCTTGGTGTGGCCTCAGTTGATCTCTCCTGAGGTTTTTCGGATCTTCCTGAACATGAATGAGCCCTCATCGCCGTGCTTCCCACCAGCACACAGTTCAGACAATTGACTCACCTCGCTACAGCATTGACAACTCGCAGTGACCAGCAACGTGAAGCTCCAGCAACAACTAACAGGATATTTGAGCCACAGCAATGACCTTCCCCAAAACCCAGCCTGCTCTTCGTACTACTTAGAAGGTCATCAGCGAAGCTCTTCCTGTTCCTCATGTCTCCTTCCACCATAAACGGAACCCTTTGAACTGGGCTGTGAATCTCGTCCCTGTATCCGGCCCACGCTCCATCGCGGTCAGCCTGAACTTGTGGCTTTCACCCGGTCTCGCATAACCAGATAGCTGCAAATAGTGCTTTGTGCTTTTTGGCGCTATTTCCACTTAAATCTTTAAAAAATCATAACTCCGGTTCTACTGGATGGGATTTGTTGTTTTTGTGTCAAATAATTTATTAAAATATATCCTATTTTCTAGATTGGTGTGAGATTTTCTTGTGTTGTGTTTTCCTTTTATTACAGTTTATGTGCTGTAAAAAAACTTAACACGTTGCCTCTAAGTTAAGTTTGACTGCTTCTTGGTCCAAGGAACTCTGGGTTCAGCACAGGTTAATTCTGTGAACAGTTGTTCACCCTGGCAGGGAGGGGGCTGTCCAGGGTTTAAACTCCAGTCAAACAACAACCCAATTTTTCACTATTAGTAATATGTTACCCACTTTATCAAAAGGCTTTATTACCAAATACTCATAATTCATCAAGCATCCAAGAGCATTCCTTTGTTATGGAGTGAAGGTGCTTTTCTTATAATCATCGTTGTATCATCCTAATTTCTTTAAACCACTAATGACTGACTTTTGATAAGTGGCTAAAGCATCAAATAATAAGTTTGGAATACATTATTATATTTCCTTCATGCCACTGGGGCTAAATATATCTACTACAAACCACATTTCAGTGAGGCTACTTGCCACATCATTCCATCTTTGTTATTCTCTCCCAAATATGTCAGTGCAAAAAGTAGGAAGATTCTACTTTTTGGTATAGCTGTCATTGTTTTCTGGGGGATTCACTTTCCTTGACTCATTGTGTTTTCTATGATGTTTTATGCACCTTCATGAGTTTCAGATTCTGAACAAATCTAAAACATCAATCCTGCTCTGCACATAATGACATTTTACTGTAGGACAAAAAACAGCCTCAGTGATATGATGTTAGCTGCTGTCAAGGTACAAACATTTTGTGGATGGCCACTGTCAGTTTTTGTGGTTGTTCATCAAACTTTAACAATGTTTTTGTTTTAAGAAAACAAACTACTAAAATATGAGTTTGTTATTCAAAAACGAAGGACCCCCTCGCCCAGGGAGATTTTTCCCTATATGTTGGGGTCATTATTTGTTTTTTTCTGTCCCTCACCCCCAGATTTTACCAGGCATTAAGGGATAGAAGAAAAGAATTTACACTGTCCACCCTAATTAAGGTGGCAGGGTAATGACCTCCTTCCAATAGCTCCTGCTCCGTTTGGTCATCAGGAGAAGCTTTCTCTTGACAAGCGAGACCAACTGGGCTCCCCAGCTGAGGCTTCCTTGACCGAAAGCTAGCTGCCCGTCCAACCTTGAATAAGGTAAACAAACTGTTGGTTTGGCAGACAGTGTACTCTGTCATGTTTGTGACAGAATAGTTGTCCGCCAAACTCTGAATATATTATTACAGGCAGATGGGATGTGTACTATAAAATGCTTCGGGTCTGACTCACAAAGGCAATCTGAAAGAAAACTCTAACTTTACAACTTTTGTTATTCACAGAAGTCATTTACGAGTCGTATCTTTACGTCCGTAGCTGATCCGGAATCTCCGGGTTTGGGCGTACTCTCCGCACCCGGGCCGTACTGTCCTACTGAAGCTGAACTCTCTGACTCAGGCTGGATGAAGTGTAATCAATGGGTCGGAAAGTAAGTTTTACAAAAAAAACATTAGCAACATGTGATAAATGGTAGAGGAGGTCATGAAAATCAATTTGGGCAGTAAAAAGTGTGTGGCCGGAAACTACATAATGTCCCAGAAAAGTTTGCACATTTGCATCATGGAAGATGCAGTCCACAATTTGTGCTCTCCTCAATTGCGCCCATTGATTACACTTCATCCAGCCCGAGCTGGTGAGTACGGCTCGAACCAAAGAGTTTGGCTCCTGCCTGAGAGTACGGCTCCAGCCGGAGAGTACGGCCAGGGTACGGAGAATACGGCCAAAGCCAGAGATTTCGGCCCGACTGCGGACGTAAAGATACGACTTGTAAATGACCTCTGTGAATACCAAAAGTCGTAATGTTAGACTTTTTTTGTCTAGGATTGCCTTTATGAATCGGGCCCTTTGTAATTTTGTAATGTTCATTCTGATTTATATAATGACTACTGAGATTGATATATTAACCATTCTGATAGAAAATGTTTAAGACCTTTGGTACATATAAATAATCTTGCATTGTAAAATACCAACAACTGTGTGGATCTACAACTTTTGGGCATCACAGTGCAGGTTGATGCAAAAAAATGCCTCTGCAGATAAGTGTTCATCTGGTAGGGATGTCAGACTCATAACACTGAATCTGGATGAGTCTAATTCATCATGTCTGTCTGTTTTTCTTTACTCCTAAAAGGGGTTGATGTGCACTATCCTCTTGGGGGTAAGGTGATCTAACCAAGTGTGCTTCCAGGGTGGGAGGCTCCCAACAGGTGCCTTGATGTTGCATAGTGCCGAACCTTATGTTAGTTTTACTTTCTATTAAGGACCATGTCACATGAATTGAGCTTGTCCTTATATTTCATCTACAAATGTTTTGGCATAGGGAGCCAGCTCCTTGGACCCCCCACAACCTTAACAGATTCCAATTGATATTTGAGCCCACAGCATAGTTATTATGTGGGCTTCTCAATGCAGGCCCAGATTAATATAACTTTGCTCTGTAACAGACCTCCAGACTACAAGACAAATAGCTCACCATGAGGCTCGTGTGTCCGATATCAGCCTCATCAGATATAACTTCCCACAATGCTCACACCAGGGGGCTGATTCACAGCACCATGCATGTGTACAGGAAGGAAAGGAGTACTTTTTATATACTCTTACATGCCTTTGTGAATCAGCCCAGTTTTATTAATAAAAGTGCAAAGAGTGCGGAGTAGTTTCAATTTGTATAATCTGCATCTGAATATTACACCAATATTTCCACTTTTTTGCCAATCTAGATGTTTTGGAGTCAACTCACAAATCCGTGTTATAGTACATAGGTGAGTGTTACATGCCTCAGGTTTAGTTCTAAAAAGCAAAAAATCCGATGACGTAGTTTTAATGCAAAGAGTAAAGCAGTCAGGATTTATTACAGAGCTATAATCGCCTCAGCTGACAGGCAGAGTTGAAACTAACATGGGCTCTGAACTATTACTATGTTGTTATTTAAGGGGTACATGAATTACTTGAAACAGAATAATGAAGTTTGTAATAATACTTTATCATAAACATGGGTATAAAAGGTAATTTAAAAGATTTTTCTGTGTTAAAATCGACCAAACAAGTCTCTTTTCTATATGTACCTATCATGATTATCTTGTTAGTGAATACATTTGTTCAATTAAGCAGTGCATCTCTATTAATACATGTAACATATATATTTAATATATAGAATATACTACAGAAAAAGAGGGACACCTGAGTCGCTATCTATCACATGAAAAGTTGGACCGCCTGAGGGAAAAACAAAAATATTACGTCATCATTTATCCCAAGTAGGGTTTGATTGAGATCTTTCCTCTGTGTAGTGAAAATAAAATGAGTCGATTAACTTCTGGGTTTTCGTGGGACACCCTCCAAAGACTCCAAAGGAAGTGCACAGCAGTTCTGCTGAACCCCAGGCTGCCTTCACAGCTTTTTTTCTCTCGCATGGTATGGTGAGCCTCAACCACCACTTAGATTTACAAACGCATCTATCACCACCTCCTTTCATGGTGTAATGGCTGTGTATTTAATGGGTTTGGCACATGGAAATGCTCGTGTTGTTTGAACAGTGAGGCACAAGGGACCTTGTGTCATTAATGTATGAAACCTACTCTGCGAGGGTGCTGACGAGACCTGGGAAGCGGCCATGACGCAAACCAGCTGCCGTAATCCCCCACAGGTGTGCGTGTAATATCATTACTAACACTGAGCTCACACAAGTTGTGCCACCATCATAATATGGCTGATGCATTTCCTCGTAGTTGCGATGAGCGTCATCATTGTTACGTTCTTTGCTGACATCAAGAGAGGTGTGCTGGACTGCTGCCTGTCAAATACTCATTTCAATTAACATTTCATCCCTGTGACCCAGCCCAAGATTTTCTAAAGTTCAAAAATAAGTGATTTCAACCTATTAACGTTACCGTTGGTATTTCTTAATGAGTACTTACTAAAAAAAATCAAAGGTTAAAGTGACATATAATTAGGTGTTGAAATGAGATAAGAGCTAACATTTAATAAATGAAAAAAACATGAAAAAAACATGAAATTCACAAATTACTTTTAAGTAAACTAACTGTAAACGTGTGCCGCTTCAGGCACTGCTTACGACCTCACATATTGGAGCACTCTTGACATGCTATATGACATCACTGACGATATCACTGATGGCATCTCTCATGACATCATTGATGACATCACTGATGACATCATGCAGTCATTATGACACTGTTCTATAGAGTTTGTGGACTTGAAGTAATTCAAGACTATACCGGTGACCAATTTTCTATCACCAATCAAGTGATAATGAGCATGCGCTTTGACCACATACTTGGCTTATCTGTGGCTCCCTGGAAGAGGCCAACGCCTGCTGCACAGAATCCTGTGGCCAACACACAGGAAACGCACAACCCCCACTGTGCACAGTCTCCGGATATGTGCAGAGGGGAATGGCTGCAGGGCCTGGCCAGGCCATGCTTTCAACCAACTGCCGGGTGGCCAACTCAACACTTGTTCTGCACGGCCTTCGGCAATGTAATGTTGCAGCTACCCACCACTCTACAAGGCCTAGGGCTTACATAATGGCAATTCGCCAAATGGTCTGGTTTATAAATAGAGCCTTGTAAAATGTTCAAATGTTTTTGGTGGCACAATACAGGTGACCTGAAAATATATATTTTTAATTTGACTTTGGGTCCTCTTTACATGGCTGTGAGGTTCAGGGTGTGCCCACGCTAACCCTTAAGTTGCCTTTGTGTTTTTGTCAGGGATAATGTGCTAATATTTAAAATGTGTTTTATGCAACGTGTGTTAGTATAAGCCCACGTTTAAATTCAAAGCACTTTAGAAGAAGATTAAAAATATATATACTAAAACATACTTTTCTCTTGTAGTACATTGATACATATAAAGAAAGAAACCAAATGCAATGTTAGACAGTGTAACTTTTTGCTGACAGTGTTCTGCATGTAAAATATTTATTATCACACATTTTGAAAGGATTTTATTTTATTTATTTCATTTTATAGTCATTTATAGAGCACAATGGCTACCTCAGAAGAACAAAGTGTCCCTTGCGCCTCATTTACGCCGCCGTTGCGTCACTTTTGTGACGCAACGGCGGCGCAAATCCTGCGCCATGGTGCGGGGTACTTACAACGTGACGCATCTGGGAGATGCGTCACGTTGTAAAGCCCTGCGCCACATGTAGGCGTTCCTACGCAGGGGGGTGTTTCGGTGCAGGAACGCCTCCTAAAAGTGGCTGAGTGAAATCTACAAGATTTCACTCAGTCACTTTTAGGCCCATGCTGCGTCAAAACCCTGTGCCTGCCTGAAGCAGGCACAAGGATTGAGGCAGCATTAGCAAGATAAGGCCCCCCAGACCATTGCTGGAGCTGAGTCACGCTTGCGACGCAACTCCAGCAATGCGCCACTTTTACGGCACAGATGCGTCACGCATCTGTGCCGTTTTTGCCCCATAGTGCGCCGCATTGTAAATGCGGCGCATCCATGGTGGCGGAGCTGTGGCGCACAATAACTGGCGCATCCCTGCTGATATGCAGGGATGCGCCAGTTATTGTAAATATGCCCCTTAAAGATTAGTGTGTGAGTGTAAAGATATTCGGTAGGAGTTTCAGTATTGTGCTGTAATTACTACAAGAGAGCATCCTTCTAGTCTCACTTTTTTAAATCTCAAAGTTTGGATGTGGAAGAGATGTTTTGATTCTTAGATTACTGGCAGGTATATGCCATGCAAAAAAGAATGTCATGTAAATACCAAGTTCTCTTCCATATATTGTTTTGTTGGCGAGGAACAGAGCCTCTGATAATCAGTGCACAGCTTGCAAATGCCAAATTATGTGTTCTGGTGCTCAGTCCCAAGATCAGTTATGCATCTGTGTTTTGAATCATCTGTAGGCGATAGAGCAACTGTTTGGGCGGCGAATCAAAGGAGCATTGCAGTAGTCAATCCTTGACACAAGGAGCACTTGGACAAGCTCTTTCTATGCTCTTGAAGGGAAAATAAATTATCTTTTTAACCACATGTGCAAATGATTTTTTTATGGTCAGCAAAATGGAGATATTTATCGACAGACCATGTTTCATTCTTGAGAAGTAGGCTTGGGCATCATTTCAAGAGTCTCCGGCCACCAATCTTTTGACTATCTAGTTCGAAGACTATGATTTCAGTCGTGTGGGCATCCAACCGCAATTATTTTTGATCCCTTCAGATCACAAAACCTTCTAAACAGTTTTTAAAACTGGCTGAATCACCAACTGAACCTCCGTCCAATTTGACATTCATCTGATTGTCATCCGTGTATTTAAAGAAGGAAATGCCAAATGAGTGATGCTATCATTTCAGAGGCCCAGTACGGCTTTAGGAAGGGCATGGGAACAATTGACCAGTGTTTAAATTTATCCATGATAGTCTCCAAATATACGATGGCATAAAAGGGCCAGCTCTGCATGGCCTTCATGGATGCGTTTGACTGTGCGGTCCACAGAAAACCATAGGTCATCATGGAGAGCATGGGAGTTGATTCTGCCATCATTACCTTTACCTTTATTAAAATCCTTTAATAATGAAAAAGGTGTGAAGCAGGGATGCATCCTGACTCCCTTTTTGTTCTCTCTCTATACAAATAGATTGGCTGGGCTATTGAGAAAGGGTCAAGGACGCCCCATATGTAGAGACATCCCCACTCCCGATCCTCCTCTATGCAGACTATGCAGTGCTTCTGGCCAGAATGCCATTGGTACTGCAGAAGCTCATAGAGGAGTACACTAGATTTATCGCCACCTTGGATTTGCGCATAAACAAATCTAAATCTTATGTGATTATTGCAGGGTCTACACCTAAAAAACAAGATTTTATATTGATAAAAGGAGGGTGGAAGTGGTAGACACGTTCCCTTATTTGGGTGTGATCTTCGACAAGAAATTAACATGGAAAAACATGGTTTTAAGTAAAGCGGCCCTTTTGGCAAATAGCCTTGCAGCCACTTTAAAATGTTCAAAATAATTGGGTGCTAAACGAATTCCCAAAATCTTAAATATTTATTCAGCCAAAGCAAAAGCCATTGCTACCCGCTGACATGCATCTCAGAGAAAGATACGCCAGAGGATACAAGGAAGCACTGGCTGCTCCTTGCAATATTATTGACAAGCTGAAACCGCCTGCAGTAAAGGAATGCCTTTGAGTGGCTCCCTTCTTGTTTTTTCTTGTTATAACGAATCCTGGCTTTGAGGTTACCTTGATTGATTGATTTTGAGGGAGTCTGCGTGATCCAATATCAGCATCTCTCCATGAGATATTATCTCAAATCAGGCTGTACACTACTGGTCTATAGTCCTGATGAAAACCCCACGATGATGCTTCTCATCTACAGCACGTTTAAAGGGGGTCGAAAGGTCAATGTTAAATGCACAAGCGTTGTTGCCCAAATAGATGCATTTATGTTTGAAATGATGAATCGCATGTCTATTTAGGGTGATTCATTGTAAATTGACGCTGCAAACAAATTCTTGTTTTATGTGTTATATTTTTCAGTCACTCTTTATGTTATGACCACTAAATTTTCTGATGTTTTGTTTTGCATATGTGCATTGTGTATTAGTCCTGTCGTGCATTATAAAACACACATGATGTAAGATTTTCTAAATATATCTGACACAATTTTCCAATTCAGTTGAGTTTTTGTCTAGGTTTATGGTCAGTTGTGTGTTTCTATGGATCATTAATTGATAGTCCTACCTCTGTGAGGACAAAGTGATACACAATATGGTCTTCTTCGTGGCAGAACCTCTGTACATATACCATTGCTATTTGTGGGGCAGCTGCCTGAGGTATGGTGGCTGTGGGACCACTGCAGCAGGAGGAGGATGAGTTCTGTATAAGATTGTTATCACTTCCTTGCACCTGCACTCATTACATCACCCACAGTGAACTAGGTCTATCATACCTCGAAGATCAAATTAAACTGGTCCAATTGTTACTATGGCACTCGGTATGGAAAAAGAGATAGTGTACCATTGAATCAAGCGGTGCTGAGGGATTGTCTAATAATGGGTCATGCCCATAAATTACTGTGGTTGAGCTATGTGGAAACCACTCTCTCAGCATTAGGTCTTCAAAGGTTGTTAGATTCCCTGTCATTGTGCTCACACTTCCGTAAGACCAATCTAAAAAAGATTTTATTTTAAAAAGGTGGCAGAGGATAGATGGGGGAAAAACAGAGATAAAAGTACAGTAGCTATGTACCATACACTGACACCTTTGGCTATGGGAACCCTGGCTTATCTGATTTTTGTACAGAACTCCCAGCACAGATATATATTGACAGGATGTTGTCCAAATTATATTCCACTTATGTTTGGTTTGCCCTCAAATATATATTCTATGATGGAGTTCTCCCTTTGCCCATGTGACGGGAAGGTGGCGCAATCCAATTCACATCTCTTATTTTTTTGTTCTTTTTATGGTCCACAAAGAAAATATTTTATTGTACCTCTTCTACGGAAATATAATTGTACGCACGATCGCCCAGCCTAAGCTTTTAATCAAAAGTGGAAAACCCATATGTATGTTACGCGCTTGCATCTTTCTTCTGGACGGTATCGAAACCTAGACGCCTGCATCAAGATATGTGAGGCAGGGCATCTAGATGAAGAGTAGGGAAGGCTGTGTTTTATAATGATCAGAGATGTTTAGGGTGGTGGAAGGGGTGTTTAGCCACCTTTTTGTATAATAGTTTAGTATACATGTGATCTGATGAATAATATGTTACCTGATTAATATAATATTTTATTAATTGTTTTACAATTAGCAATGTGTGATTTTTCTGTAATTCACTTGTCTGATATTTAGTGTTGCTCGACTAATATGCATTGAATAATGTGAAATAAAGAATTGATTGATAGATTGATTGAGTGATGCTATCAGTGAGGCTAAAAGAGCTACGTAGATATTGAATAGGTTAGGTGATCAGAAAGGGCCACTGGGTGTCCCCTGTATTGACCCGTTTAGGCAAAACTTTATAACTAGCCATGACCACCATCTGACTTTGGCCTTCTAGAAAGGAGGAGAACTATTTAAGGACCAGGTTGTAATACCAGCTGCTGTTAATCTTTTTGGGAAAATAAAACGTGCCACAGTATCAAAAGTGGCAGAGCGGTCCAATAGGAAAAGCGACACTACTCTTCATGTAGCCCTAATACTTCTAAACTCATCAATCATCTTCTAAAAGACAGTTTTGGTACTCAGACCTTGTCAGAGCCTTGACTTATATGTGTAGCAATTAGTTTGATTCAATCAAATCAAAGAACTATGTGTTCACCAGTTTTTGCAAATAGAGGTAGGAGTGAGATAAGGCCATAATTGGAATATATATTTAATCTGCCTTGGGTTTCTTCAATAATCGTCTAATAATTGCTCACTTTCAATTCTTTGGAATAATTCTTGACTCAAGCGAAGAATTGCACAAAGTTGTCAGTGCCTGCTCTATAATCTCTGAGACTTTTTTTTAATTGGAGTGTAGGACAGATATTTAAGGGAGAGGATGAAGACATTGCATTAAACATTTTCTTCATCTCATCTGTCGACATTCATGTAAAAGAAGACCAAGTTTTGCCTCTAGACCATTATGTAGACCAAGATCTATCTTCTATATTCCGGTGTCAAGGGGAACATTTTAAAGAGATTAGCAATCTTTTTATGGAAGAGCACTGTCATTTTATTGCATAATTATTGTGATGGCCTAATAATATTTTCTGCCAGAGTTGGGGAGGCCATACTTTTAAACAGTCTAAAATCTTCTTATGCCGAATTATTAGATTGCAAAATTCTGGTTCAGGTGTGTTCTGATTTGCTATTTTAATTTCTCTATGAAGTGCCTGGAGTTTATTTTTATGGATCTGTTTGTCTCTTGCCTGATACTTTTTCCATCACTTCCTTTCTGGTATTGTACACTGAATTTTCATGATTTTTAATTCATCACTGAACCAAGGCTCAGATTGGCGATTTCTCTCAGGCAATTGCTGTCTCAGAGATGTTACTCATTTAAGAATTCTTTGGTAGATGCTTGCATCAAGGATATGACTAGGAGGGTGAGCTTGTCAGGTGTGCGGAAGAGCAGTACTGTCGTTGTAAAATGCTGTGTTGACCATTCATTTAACTTTTGCATTTATTTAGAGAAGTTTAATATATTGCAAATTAATTCTGCACTGTTTAATATCGCAAATAATTCACAGGTAGACCTCTATTCTGCAAAATGCACGTTTTGAAAATGCTAGCAAAAAAGCAATAGGAAAGCCTATATACTCATATTTATATTTGTGCGTGCATGCATTGAAAAGAACACAGTGAAGTAGATATGGTTAGCTTTGGTTAAAACACCATAGCGCATATTCAAAACAAGGTTAGCTACTCACCTAATAGATACAAGTAAAAATATGGTTATAAATAAAATTGAAAAAACAATGAAATTTGTAAGTTATAGTTAGGACCTCTTTCCATAACTCACACAATCGTCTTGAAAATTGTAAATTGAACACCAAATGCAATGATTAATTGATTATAACCTAACAATATTTATGATAATAACCAACAACACCTAAAAGCGAAATGTAATTAGACAACAACACAACTCAAACAAATAAATACTAGGCCCAGGCGAACTGCGAAATGCGCAAACTATACCCAAGATTTTCCAAGAAATTCTGTTTTTTTAGCACTTTTTACTATTCTGTGCACAAAAGCATGCACGATACAAACAGCAGCTGCTTGTGTTCGCCCCTTTTTTGTTCTTTATGTGCTCCGTGAATAGGATTTTTACCTGAACAGGCCTCAGATACGCAAAATGGCATCATTACGTAATCTCAGGCATTTCGTCTAACAACTACAATGCAAAATTACAGAAATTATGAGCGATTAAGATGGTGTAAATAAAGTTTCATCCGGCTCTATAAACAATACTACATTCACAATCATTTCTTTCAAAGTGGTAAGGGTAATGTGATTTGTAATGTCATCTGCAAAAATATTTATATTATTAGTAATTACATCATTAGGGATGCAATGTTGGACAGGCCTGTTCAGCACTCTGGCACTGCCCGACGGGCCAACGTGAAAGGGTCAGTGTGAGGGGCTGTTTTTTTGGCCTGTGGGCCATGACGGGACCAGAAAATGTCCATAGATTGGCCTTTTTGGGCTGGCCCAATTGTCCATCAGAACAGTCAAACAATGTAAGGGTAGGATCCTTAGCAGTGCAATTGTTGTGCAAGTTATGGTTTGCATGGCTATATTGAAAGTTATAGATTGTCATTCTGAGAATAACTTACAATCAGTGGTTTTTCAGTTTTAATTCACAACCATAACTCCACTTTAACCGTGGTTATTCAAATTAATCTCTGAGGCTTTTTCTATCATTAGTTACCATTTTATAATACAAGCTAGCCATAACTTCACTTTAACGTTTGGTTTCTTTAGTGGATAGTGATATATATATTAAATCCTTTATAAATTGTAGAACAGCCATGGATTCAAAACCTGTAATTCATATGAGCATGGTGTTATTTGGCAGTCATGACATAATGTATGGGAAATACATATCTCGTACAGTTTGGAGGTGAAGTAATCACGCGTGGATGAAAATAGGTTTACAGGTACATTTATTCATAAGGAGAAGACAGCTTCAACAACCACTCCAGTCGGATGTCAGAAAGGATCTGCCAACCGTCTGGAGTAGAACACAGAAGTGAAAAGAACACAAGCAACATTCCAGCAATGACATATTTATGTGGGCAATGTGAATACTACACACCTACCCACTTTTGAAGAAAAAAAAATATATATATATATCCCGCGCTGTCCAGAAACCAGCCGCAGGCGCGATCAAAACACCAAATCTTCAACACTGCCGCAGTTACACTTAATCCTCTACTCATACGCAGCTGCACTCAATCTGCATCAGCGCCATGTCGGGCGATCCCCGATCATGTCTTACTTTTAAAGCTGACGATTTTTTTTTTTGATAGCCAAAACTCCCGCAGGTGCAATCATGAGCACACTAGTCTCATACGCCCGCTGGTGCATTCATGCACGAACAGTACCTTGAAATTGCTCAACAAGAGTGAGCGCTGTCTTCTCCACTAATCCCATCCTCGTCGCCAAAACGTGAAGTAATCACGCGTGGATGAAAATAGGTTTGCAGGTACATTTATTCATAAGGAGAAGACAGCTTCAACAACCACTCCAGTCGGATGTCAGAAAGGATCTGCCAACCGTCTGGAGTAGAACACAGAAGTGAAAAGAACACAAGCAACATTCCAGTAATGACATATTTATGTGGGCAATGTGAATACTACAGGAGCCAAGTATCAGTCTGACTCCTATTTTCCATCTAATTGTTCTCCAATTATGACGATTCATTTAGACATTGACAACCCAAAACCACTCTCCTATGTCAGCTGAAGAAGATTAACCATGAAAATAAATGCACTGACATTTTCCAGTTAATATAAGTTGTGAACACCACATACATATTTTACACTGCTCATTATCAGAGATAACATCACACATTACATCATCAATTACATCCTTGGCAACATTGCTTAGAGGATTTTACATCTTGTTTCCAAGGTAACGTGAAGCTGAATGATTGTGGTCTCCTTGGGTGTCAGTGGCACAGATAATTGAGGCCAAAGGGATAAACCTCTTGGGCATCGTGCTTCTGTACCTGGGTGTTAGTACTTGATGGACCTTAATCTGAATGAGATAAGGGATAGTTTGGGGATATAGCAAGACAGATTACATCAGAGGAAGGGGTATTGTGCCATGTTCTGCCTTGAATATCAATACTATTAGTTGGTAAAATCCCCTGCTGCAGTTGCGACACAGCCAGGTTGATGTTTGGAAGGAGAAATAGTTGTGAGTAAAGATTGAATTATGTGTGATGTGGACGTTGCTAGCTTATTCAAGCAGACAGATAGAGTATGTTGCATGCCAAAAGGAGGCTCTTACAATAGTTTTGATGTGGATATCCTGACTAACAGTTAAGGATTTTGTGGCATGGATGAAAAGATGTGGGAAATTTGTCTGATTTTCAGTATTCGTGATTTAGCTGCAGTGCCATTGCAGGTGATGAGCTGAGTTGCACACTGTGATTCCTAGCCGAGAAGGAGATTATGAGTGCAGCTGGGGGAGTGAGATAAATGAGTAAAGACTAGAGGTAGTGTATGCAGTAAATGTGATTATTTTGATCTTAAAGGAGTAAAGCATGAGGTATTAGACAGTAGGAAACTTTAGATTAGTGGTGCGAGGTAAAGGAAGGGAAGGAGAAGATTTGAGTGTCATCGGGGGAGCAATCTGCATACATGGACTCCATCATCCAGCAAGCATAGAGGCAAGGAGTCACAGCTGCATCACATAAAGCCACAGGCAGGAGCTCTAAAGGGTGCTTCAGTCTCCTGAATTGCAGGAGTCCAAGGGCAGGTCCGTCGGAGCCCAGAGGAGTCTGGGGTGGACCAACCCTCTTGGCCCTCTGCTTAAGGTGCTTTGAACCTCATGTGTGCTGGATTGCTAACTGGTAGACATCAGACAAAACCCTAATCTCTTGTTGGTTGTTGGTCCTGGCTATTAACTTCTTATCGCACCAATCATTATGGGGAAGAAGATAATTTTTGGGCACAGCTCAGCTCCCATTCCACCAGAAAAAGGTACCTTCATTGATCTGATCTCAGTGAAGGCAATGGGTGTTATCAACACTGAAATCGCCCTCACAGAAAGAAGGCTTTCACTGGGTATGGGGTAGGTGGCACCAGCTCCCCAACATGAGGAGCCTGTGGGTTTTTCCCCGCTGAAGGAGCATCTAGTTATCCTCCAACCTCTCAATCCAACTGACATGTGGGGACCGTCCAGCAATATGGGTGCTTTAGATGCATCATTTGCCAAGTCCAGTCTGACATCAGCTCAAACTGTATCTGTCTCTACTAAACCAAAAAAGGTCAATTACAGCAGAGGTAAAGCCGCCGCAAGCAAGAAGTTCCAGGCGACCCAGACCTCCCAGATTGACCACCTGCAGAGTCAGCCACCTCTGCAATTTTGTCTCCTTCCACCTTTCTACATGTAACAGGAGTCTCTGGGACCTATGCACTGGTCCAGCTTGGCAGGGACAAATTTTGGGAAACTTTCTGGGTGAAATTTAAGGAGCGGCTGAGGAATGAGCTTTCTCAGCTTATGGAGCAGCTTTACAGATTGGAGCATCAAACTGATGACCTTCGCAGGCAATCCAGTTATCTGGCTCAATCTGATTCTGCAAGTCATGGGTCATACACTGCTGGATCCACAATGCCGCCCTAGGCTGGTTGTGCCTCCAACTCTAGTGTTATTAGATGAACTGAGAATTTAACTGTGAGCCAATATGGGTTTGCGCCTGCTGTTGAACCGGGAGGGAACTCTTCAGTTGGGCTGTCCCTTCAACCCTCGAGTATGATCGCCCCACGTGCTGACCAGGGTAGGTTCAAGATCAAATCATGGTCCAGAGAGGCTGCTCCCCTGCAAGCTTTACCTGTCCCAGCCTACAACAAATGTACCACCTGCTGCATGCCCTTATGTTGCTATCTTTATCAGAGTTTCCCAAATGCGTTGATTTTTTAAAAAAAACACATTATTATTGGGTTTTAAACAGCCATACAATAAAGTACTTCTGAATACATTTACAATGAGGCAAAATCCCTTGGCATAGGGGCCCATTACTTCCTGTTGTGGACTGGAAATTCGCTTCAGTGGTCCAATTTCCACCCCCGTCAGCCCCCGCGTAGTGGTAAAACAGTGTAGTTCTTTATTAATCCACAGAGTTTGCTTCCATTAGTCCTTATTCTCTGTTCAACATTAACCCACCAACAACTAGCCCTCCACCCTCCCCTCGCCCCAGGCGCGTCACATATAATTGACCTTGTATCTTTTACACCAGGGCTGCCCTATGCCTTGCTCTGCTGTCCACCATTGTGGGTCTGCATCGCTGGGCAATCAGTTGGTGGAGCAATGGAGCCAGTGTGCTCGAGCTAATATCCGGCAAGCAACTGGATTTTTCCCAGATGCGTTGATGACAGGTCAAGACTGGCGAGGAACTTGGTAACAAAGTCTTAGAGTGGTTGTCTCGCAACAAAGGCTTCCCCTACAAGCGAGCCGAAGATATTTTGTTGACCCGGAGGGTGGGTTGGATTGTATCTCGACCTGTTGTCTCAGAGGGGGACTGCATCATTATTAATTTAACTCTCCATCTCCAACACGGAGCATCCTCTTTCGTCCTTTCTGCATGGAAAGAGCTAAGAACAGTATCTCTGTGTTATAGCTGAGTTTCTTCTGCAGACCCCACACTTTGCCCCTGAAGCTGTGACATGGACAGACTACTAACTCATCCCTATATAAAAACATGGGCCGTTTCGGGTTGCCTGGGTGTGCGATAAAGTAGTTTAATCAGCTATTGCGCACCCAATTAAAAAACTGGGTGCCCAAGGGAGGTCATGGTGTGCCTACGATGTAGCCAAGTCAGTGACCCAGGATGCTGCTCCACAGCCTTGCTTGCCCCCATTCCCCTCTCCAGTCACTTTGACGTTCTCTCAAAAGTGGACTGACTTAAGGAAGGTAATAATGTGGAATCCCCCCCATTGATACCTGTACCTACTCCCCACAGTGATACTGACATCTTCTCTCCGAATGTAAACATACCTTCTAAGGTCTTCAAGGGTACCAGACTGGGAGGTTTCTTTAATTTGCTGAGTTGGAACATTGCTGATCTCAAAGATAAGATCAACGACCCAGCCTAGCTAAATTTGTTTGCCCACTATGATTATGTTGTATTGCTGGACGCTTAGGAAACAAACAAGGTTTCCTGCCCAGGTTTTGTATGGCACTCTTGCCCAGCTATACCCTCATGCCGGGGAAGGTCAAAGGGGGTCTTTCATTGTGGGTTAATATAAACCTTGAGTTAAAAGTGACAGCAGTGGAGACTAGAAATCCAGTCTACATGGCCTTACTCATCAAGGATGAGCATAGCAGTTTCTTCTTTTATCTGGTTAATTTTTATAATAATGTTTTTTTAAATCCAATCAGTAGCTTTTTTAAACACGTGTTTGCTTTTCTTTCTGATTGTAAGCCTACGAGACCCAGTAAATTGAATCAACCCAATTATCTCCTCTGTGGGGACTTTAACGCTAAATTGGGGTTTAATTGCAAGGCCCAGGGGCTGGACTCTCAACTCTTCCAGCAGAGGAGATATGATCGTTGTGGAAAGGATTTTCTGGGGTACCTGGCAGCTCACAACCTTGTGAATGCAAAGGAACTGCTTGGTGCAGATAGCAAATCACGGCCTCTGTTCAGTGTGCAAGGACCTGTCTCACTCATAGATTATATATTTACAACCTGTAGGCTTTTACCCTGGTTTTCATGAGGAGGGATTCTTGTTGTGACATGGAGTTCTCCTAATGCCCTATATCTCAAGGGCTCTGCTCCAGAGCATAAAACGATTTCTCCTGAGTTGTTGATTCCTATTAATCAGCACTCCAATTATGGTTTAAGTTCGGTATGGCACCTGAAAAATCCAGGGGCAATAGCCATGCAGTTGAATTCCTACCTTGTGGTTTTTATGTCATGTCTGTCCAATGTGCAAGGCATGGCTATGATTAATCATTGTAACTCATTAAATCTGGGTATCAGGCAACATTTTCTAAAGCCAGTAGCAAGCAAGCGACACCTTGTTGGTTCGAGAGCTGCTGTTCCGCAGCTAATCGTAGGCTTCATAAAGCCTGTTTGGCTAATCCTAGGGATCCATTGCAGTGTGGAAGGCCCGTAAAGCATGCAAATACGCCATTATGGGCTAGGAAAAAAGACCTGAATCACAGGTCCCGGGACCTATTGAAACTCGCATCTTACTTCAAGAACAGTATGAATGTTGGGGATTTGGTGAATAGAATTAAATGTAGGGAAGTTCCACCAAACCCCCTCTTATGCTGTAGCATTTCCGGACCCAAATGGGTCTCTCACTTTAAAGGTATTTATCACCTAGAGGATGATGAGAGCCTTAAGGGCCTGTTAATGGCTAAACTAGCAGATTCAGCACCTCTGGTAACTACTTTGCAGGAAGCCCCAGCGTAAAGCCCTGGGCCCAGATGGGGTACCCATGGACCTAATAGAGTAAAGCATTGAGCTGTGGGGCCATTGCTAACAAATACTTTTAACAATGTGCTAGGCAGACAGGTTCCTGAATCTTGGTGACTCTCAACAATTGTGCCGGTTTTTAAGAAAGGAAACTGCAGTCCACCCAATTGCTACCTCCCCACCTCTCTTCTTGATAGTTTGATTAAAATCATTGGGCAGGTGATATTCAGTCCGTTAAGATCCTGGACAATTGGCAACAACATCTTATGCCCCTAGTAATTTGGGGAACATTGTCTAAATTTGAATCTGATTATTGATAAATACACCACGGCCAAGCGAAGTCCACTGTACCTGGCTTTTATGGATTTGTCAACCACCGTTGATTGTGTTAACAGAACTAAACTCGGGCTTATGTTGCTAGACTTAGGGGTGGAGATGGTGCCGGTGAACATTTTGCACTCCCTGCATGAGAATCTAGAATCAAGGGTCCGGTTTGGCACGGCAGGTGAATTGTCTGATCTTTTTCGACTTGCCGGGGGGCCTAAGTTTGCATTCAGTCCCCACTGCTTTTTGTGGTTTACTTTAATAACCTGTGTTCTACTTTGGTGACAGCCTACAGTGACATCTCAATGATTAAACATGCGCTAGTGCTGGCATTGATTTACGCAGCGGATGCAGTACTCATGGCACAGACCCCTGGAGCCTTCTGATTGTTGGTGGAGCCATTCTTAATTTACCTCAGGGAGTTGGAAGGGGTACAGTTTCCCCAACCCTCAATATTTACAACACTCAGTGTGTTTCCATGGCTCTTTATGGGGCAGGGGTCTGGGGTTTTGGTAACAACGATACCCTTCAGATAGAGGAAAACTGCATCTGCAGGAGGATTTTGCATTTACACCCTGAGAGTTCTCATTTTATCTTACGTTCGGAGCTAGGACTTATGTATATTGAAGATCAGGCCAAATTGGTGCCCTTTTTATTGTGAGTCAGGGTGTGGTCTGATCCCAAGGCAAATGTGAATAAGGAAATTATCACAGACTGCCTGAATCTGGATAAGGGTCTCTGCCTTCTCTGGCTGGACTATATACATAAGGCCTGCGATGCACTGAACCGACCAGCACTGCTTGATTTGCCACTCACAATCAGCGATTCTAATGCAATAAAGGTTAAGTCACAATTTTTAGATCTTTGTCACTCTCAGAGACATGAAAATTAATAGAATAAGAAGACTGTAAAACGTATTGTAATCTTCATGAATTCGAAGTTTCAGTGTTGTATCTCACAATACTTTTGTCGCAGTGTGAGCGGTCTCTACTTTTTTGCTTTAGGGCAGGCACTGGGGTCATGCTTCTGAACTTCCCGAGTATAAATGTTCAAGTGGAGTTGTCAGAGGGAGCCTGCTCCTGTGATGGTCATTTAGTTCAATTCAGGTCCGTCTCACTGAAAGCTCTGGGGCTCAAGAATTCAAGACTTGACCATGGGAATCCAGCCTCCTGGAGCAGCCCACACGACATTGAGAGAAAATCCTCCAGAAAAATGTCTCAGTGTGAAGGTAAACTTTTGACCGAGGCCTCCCATTTAGTGTATTCAACAAGGGCTCCATTTCGGTTGGCCTCAAACTTTGATTTTGTTCCAGTGAAGTGAGACCAAATGGCCCAATTTGGCACTATTGGTTTTAAAGCACTATAAAGTGTATATTCTTTACAAATTCATATCTCTGGTTTCCTGCATTGAATTTTAGTCATTTTAGTGTTATTTGCATCATAAAAATATTTCCTATTGTTATAAATTGGTTGTGGATATTTATTTTGTGTTGTGTCTTACTTATTTAATGTGTTGATGTTTTTTAATGCTTTACACACCTGTCTCCTAAGTTAAGCCTCCCTGCTCGTTGCCAGCTACCAACGGTTGAGCAATGGAATCATTTATTGATTCCCTTGCTCAACCCTTGAGCACTCCATGCTAGTTTTCTCAACCGGGCCATTTGGCCTTTGTTTTTGTCTGACCTGAATGTTGGCTGTTATATTGTGAGATTACCTATGTTCCACGTGACGCTTCGCAGGTGTCACCAACACTATTCCTAATCCGAGGTGATTATCTTCCTTAATGCACATCTAATTACATGTTTCTTCATAGTCTCTCCTTTCGGTTAACACAAAACACTAATTTCCAAACCTAACCATATTTGTACATCTTCTTGATAAAGTCATATTTGGTTGCATAATTACCTCCACACTAAGGGGCTGATGACTTATGTCCGCCCGCCACTGCATCTGAAATGGGACTGCCCGACATGCTGTTTGTAGTCCCGTAATAGGCATTACAATGCGACTACCACCACGACGATCGCAATACCTATATTTTGCATTGCGGCAGATGCAGCAATGCAAAAAAAAGGGTCACTGTACATATCCTTGCACTACTTGCCAGGCACAATGCAGTGCCTGCCATATGCTGCAGGGATATGTAGGGGGGCAACATGCCCCCCAGTGCCCACAGCTTAGGCCCAGGAAAGAAGGGAGGCCCACTATGGGCCCCCAAAGTCCCTTTCCACCTGCCTGCTCATGGTGGGTTAACCACTATGAACAGGCAGGTGGAAAGGAACATCCTAATCCCTTTGGTGGTGCCTTGTAGGCACCGCCACCACTGTAGGGAATACGAGGCCCTCCACAACACCAGCGGGCTCAAGAAGCCGTCGGATTAATGGCAGTCGGGTTTTCGGCCATCATTCTGCCCGCCGTTATAATATGGCGGGTGGAAAGCATGCAAACGATGGCATTGAGATCTCCCTAAATGTGTACTTAATCAAGGCTCTAATTGAGCTCTGCCTGCATGGTCATTTGAAGTCTCCATTTCTCTATCTCTTTTTTTCTTCCTTGAGGGTGGAGGTGGGTTTGGTAAGTTATGTAGGGCTCAGTCCTTCCTAGTTGATATTTCTTCTTTTCCTATTCCTATTCCTATTCCTATTCCTATTCCTATTCCTATTCCTATTCCTATTCCTATTCCTATTCCTATTACTATTCCTTTTCCTATTCCTTTTTCCTTCTCCTTTTCCTGTTCTTAGTCCTGTCTACATGTCTGTTCACCTCATTCTCTCTGTATTTCTGCGCACCCTTTCCACCCTATACCCACTGCCCCACCCCATTCCTGCACTCTCCCTTCCTTCCTGTTGGGGCAGACCCCTAAATATGTTTGATATTTTCAGATACCCCTCAATGGGGAAACTTCTTTATACTTGGAACCTCACAATATACCCCCAATTCCCTGTAGCTAAGTCATTGAAGATAATCAGAGAGAGTATCTCAAGACCGCAATATTCCAGTTGAATGATTAAAAATAGACTATTGATATAAACTTAAGGGAGATAATGTTTTTCTACAGAATCAAGAAACAGTATGACTGAGTCCCTTCAGTGCAATGTGATGAGGTGGCCTAATTTGCCACCATTAAGGAGAAAAATTGAGTCCTCAGCTTAATTTCTAAGATAGTAATATCGCCATAGAAGCTCCATCCATGATATGGAAGGCTGGGGGTTTATTTCTGAGATCAACAGACATATCAGTCTTTTCATAATAAACATTTATGCTCTCACCTCTGATGACTCTAAATTTTGGATCGACTTAAATAAATCCCTCATAGTCATTCCCAAATCAGTTAAAATCTTACAGGAAGGAGACTTCAATCTACTCATAGACTTGGTTCTGGACAGATTGTCCTCCTGCAGCTACCGCTGAGCAGATCTCACAGTTAACTTCTGAACCTAATCAAAGCACATAACATTGCTGACACATGGCAAATTATAACCTGTCTGGCACCAAATTGTTCTTATTTTCCCACCCCCACACCACTTTTACAAGAATTATTTACCTTTTAACCAACCTGTCTCAACCCCCTACAATCGCAAAATGAAGAATGAACCCATCATAATTTCAGACCATGCATGTATTTCCTTAGTTTTGAACATCAACATAGTCCTTCCCAAAGAAAAAATCTGAAGAATGAATGGTGACACCCTACAAAACTAGAAATTTTCAAGCACTCACCTGGAACTCCCACAGGAGTGAGATGTAGTGCGCAATGCTGAATCCCAACTCCACCACTGGATTCCAGTCACCCGGCAATATTCAAATGCCTTGGCAGCTTTAACCCAGAGAAATCTTATAATGAGCGCGCGAGGCTTGCTAACATAGTGGGCAATATTACAAATATCGCACAAGGTACATTTAGTCTTCATGGCGGATTTCAGAAAGGTTATGCATGATACAAGCGAGCACTAGATATGCTAAATTTCACTGCCCAGTATGAACTCAACCTCAGAAGAAGCTGAGTCAACACTCTGCTCTTGTCCGATGCTTGCTTTTATATCAAGGGCTAGACAGGTCCAACAGAAATGAGGAAACTTATTAAAACTTTCCTGATAACATATTTTGTACAGAACTCTTCCCCAGACATTTCCATAGAAACACTATGGGATGCCATGAAGGCGACAATTAGAAGTATTGTGATGGATATCACGGCCAAAAAGTAAAAAAACCTAAATGTCACCCTTAGTGACCTAGAAAGGAAAATCAAAAACTACAAATATGATCTTAAAGTCACAAGAGAATTTCTATTCTACTTCCCCTGAAATTGCTCAAATATGAGTTCAACAAAATCTTGATTGAGAAGGCACATAAATGGGTTCAATTTTCTAAATCCAAGGACAATATTGAACGCAAAAAGGCTGGGAAAATCTTAGCGAGCTACTGTAAAGTGAAAAACCAATTCACCCAGATCAAAGCTATCACAGACTTCCAAAAAATTACACACACACCCAAACAACATTGTCAATATGTTTTATACATTCTATGAAACTCTCTATAACCAGAATGAGTTACTTGATTCAGAGTAGTCTCAAGCCCACCTAGACAATCATGATTTCCCTTCTCCTGATGTTGATCTCAGACAGCAACTCAATGAGTCTGAAATTAGTAGGGCTATTCAATATTTTAAATGTGGTAATGCTCCAGGCCTGGATGGTCTACTTACCTTATTTTATAAAACATTCTATGAAATCCTAGGTCCATAGTTATACAGACTCTTCTCTCATTTTGCCTCATCCGAGTCAATTAAGGGTACAACTTCTGAACCAACCATTAAGAAAAGTAAGGATCCCATGTTCTCTAAAATTACTGTCCAATTTTCCTGATCTATATGAACTTACACAAAGATTCTAGCCATTGGACTAGAAAAAGCCTACTTCTTGCAATCCATCCATTTCAAACAGGGTTTATGAAAGGCAGAATGGTCTCTGACAATGTCAGACTGCTTAGTCATGTAATTGAGAAAGCAGCATTACTCCAGGCACCCACTATGGCCATAGCGCTCAATACAGAAAAGGCTATTGACAAGTTCTCTTGGACTTTTCTGTGCTACACTATCAAGAAAATCTGTCTGGGCTCCTCATTTGAGTGTATGGCTATTGTTGTATACACACAACCATCTACCAATATAAGAATCAATTTATAAGGTCTGAAAAATGTTGTCTTTCTCAGGGAACCAGTGTTGTGTCCAAATAATTATTCCAAGGGCCACACTTACCATTGACCCGCAATATCCATTAAATAAGGAGCAGTTGGCAACGTGGAAGGTTCAAACGTTTATTATCATCATAGATCTCTATATAGAGGAGCCTCGTCGATCCTCACCCATCAGGTGCGCCGAGGAAGACTGCTGGCTCCTTGACAGTAACACACTTTTATACATTTATCAGCACAGCATACAAAACCTTATATGTGGAAAAGTACCAGTTAGTCCTGGCGCCCCTAATGAGCTCATGCCTATTTCTAGTTTCGGTTACACATACAAAGGGTTACTATCTTTACAGAGAAGGTCGGAAGGGTGACTCCCTTCTCGTCCCAGGTCTGGAGGAATTCGCTTGATACTCCCTTTTAGCAGATGTGACCTTGCTTCTCAGCAACTCTGTCTGTCTCCTAATTATTACCGTGAAAAGGGAAGGCAGATGGTGTGTAAGAGGACCACGTGACTCCTAAGAGCAAGAGCCGCAATCCAAGATGGAGGCAGTTTGGTTCTCGGCCCTTTTGTCATGCTAAACGTAACGGGGATTTCGATCCTTCCAATGCACCGTGGCTAAGCATACCGTCATTAGATATACTGCGCTAATCATACCATAATGACCTGAATACCTCAGAACGGCCCTTTTAGTGCAGTATAACTAATAACGAAGTCAGTCTTCAAAAATACCCTCATCAATCTGCATTAAATCATGCGTCTCCTTCTGAGTCCGCTGAGCATCGATCCTGGTTTGGTTGGACGGGGGCTTAGGGATGGATCGGCGAACCTGAGTAGCACAATATGCACAACAGGCCGGCCCGCATTGTAGACAAATGCAACAGGTGAAAAGGAATCCTACCACCCCCAAGAGAATCATAAATAACTTCCATCCCCAGGCGGTCACCAAACCCCAGAACCACCCGGACAAGGACCAAGTACCAGTGTCAGTGTGAATTTCAGAGGCTAGTCGATGCAGTTTCTGGATAGCTAGATGGACGGAAGGGGCGGAGTCAGGTATATATACACAACAGGAACTGCCGATGACCCTACAGGCTCCACCACGATCTGCTAGGATAACGTCTAAAACAAGACGATTTTGAAGGGTCACGAGCCGGGTCGCCTGGAGCTCTACTGTGATATTAGTTAATATCCCTGCAGTAGTATTAACCATCCCTTCCACCACTCTGGATAACCTCCTAACTTCCTTACTATTGAGGATGGGTCCCCATATGGGCAACGCCCCTTTTATAATATCAACAAAATGTTGTGCTGGAGTGTCAGTTTGATCAGTGGCATCATTACTGGCGACTTCAGCTGTTAGGCTCCGCCGATTTAAGGAATGAGACTTATGATAATCAGAAGGAGCTATGTACACCGGTGGGTAAAGGAAAGACAAGTAACACCTACCCATCCACCCTCTGGGTAACCAGGTGTAGGCGTTTTCACCGCAAACAAAATAAACATTGGGAGGGGTGAGTGTAGGGGGGCTACTGTATGTCTGCAACCTATAAGTGTAATTACATCTGCTATATCCTACGAACAAATGCCCCATCCCCTGCACACAGAAAGAGGAGGATGTATTCAATACCGGGACCGGAATGATTTTTTCATTTGAGACATTTCGCTCTTGGAAGTATTTGAAATATTCAGTAAAGTTGAAGGTCATGAAATCCAGTACTTCATCCCTCAGCCAGGTATCATTTTCATGATCGGTATATACATTCATGCAGGCGGTGGGGTCAAGGGTACCATCCGTTCCCTCAGCATTAGGGGTAAAACCTTGGTGTGTCTCTATATATGCTAAAATCAAGGCGTAATCCTTCTCTGAGAATCGACGTTCATCTATAGTGTAGTGTTCGTACAACATGGATAACATTTTAAACCAAGCTTCACAACTACCTAAGTAAGACAAAGGCACTGATATAAACAAATCTTGCTTATGCATCACTGACGGGAGAAGCCCACAGACCCAACAATCAGTAACGTTTGTGGAGCTATGAGTCTGGTGCAGCATTTCGATAAAAGCATTATGTACATATGTCTGTCGGTGTCTTTCTTTATGAGGAGCAAAAGTCTGGAAATGATGTTCCTTAGGGGCAGGAGTAGACATTATCAGGGTGTGCACAGGATGACGAAACTCTAAATATATGAACAAACCTAAGCATAGTACAAATGATACCATCAGTATAAAAATGAAAACAATTTTAACACGCAAGCTCCATGAAGAGAACATTGGCAAATGCGGGGGAACAGCACGGGGTACTATGGGACGCCCGTCTTCAGGGACAAAACGAGCAAAAGGGTACATTTTCCTCACTAAAAGTCCAATATAATCTCGGGCAAAAAGAGGTCTACAAGCAGTCCGTCCTGCCGGAGGGTGCTTCTTTCCTGTGTCCGTTTAGAGCCTCACAGGCAGACTCCTATTGTTCAGAAAAAACACAAAAAGGAAAAAAGGGTAAAAACTTCTCGCGTTGGAGTCACACTTGACGCAACTCGTGTTAAAAAGAGACCTTCACCTGGGCCCCTGTTCGTCTAATCAATGTCTCTATCTTCGTTCTGAACAGAGCTTTACTTAAAGTTCCATGCTCTCAACGAGTTCAGTCCAGTGTTCCGACAATCCTCAGGTCTCTGCGGCGGCCTCCAGCTGCACTTGCCGGGGCTAGACCTGGGATTCGTCTATTTCCGGGGCCGCAGGTGATATCGATCCCGACCAGGGGTTTCAGGATTCGTGAACAAGGTGGGCACAGTGGGGTCAGATGAGGAGCTGGGCTCCCAACCAGATGCTTCACTTTGGACGATTGGGTGGCGACAGAAAGGGGTTTCAACGCCCACAGCACTCTCCCCTCGCCCGTCAACCTCTCTGCGGGTGTCCGGGGAAAGTGACTCTTCTGTGCTGGGCTCACCTTGAGTCGGCTGACCTTCCTCCTGGTCCAGTTGCTCCCTTGGCAATGGGAGAGGAACTCGCTTAAGATGGGAGATATGGATCCAGTGCTGCTTCCCTCCGACTTTCACCGCTGTTCGCGTGGCCAGGAGCACCTGGTATGGCCGGGACCAGCGCGGATCCAAACTCGATTTCCGTTGGTAGTTTCGGACCAGGACCCACTGTCCTGGTTCTACGCCGTGTCCAGGACCCTCCGGCAGGGGCTGCAGTGTGGCAGATATCTGTTGATGAATGGAACGAAGATCTTTAGTCAGAGCATACAAGTAATCAGTCAACATAGGATATTCAATGTCCCTGAAAGATTTGGGCCGGGGTACTCCCCATACGTTGGCAGGTCTGCCGAAAATGACTTCGTAAGGGGAGATACCGCTCCGTGAATGGGGAGTAGTTCTTACAGACAACAGGGCCAGGGGGAGGAGATCGGGCCATTTTAATCCCGTCGTGTCCTGAAGCTTAGCCAATCGCAGTTTTAAAATTCCATTATATTTTTCAACTAGACCCGCTGACTGGGGATGTCGAGCGGCATGAAACTTCTGCCGGATGGACAGGCCCTTGCATACATACTTAACTAAGTTAGCATTAAAATGGGTCCCATTGTCACTCCAAATTACCCGTGGCAATCCATATCGAGGAAAGAACTCTTTTACCAGAGCTTTCGCAGTTGCCAAGGCAGTGTTCTCCTTCGTGGGGTACGCCTCTACCCATTTGCTAAAGATACAAATCACCACCAGCACGTATTTCAGATTGTTAACTCGCTCTAGCTGTATGTAATCCATTTGGAGTACTTCGAAAGGCAAGGTGGGCGGTGCAAAACTACCTGCTAGGACGGGGATACTAACCCCAGGATTATGCTGGAGACAAATTATACAATGCTGGACCAAGTTCCTAGCTGTCTTGGGGATATTGACATTATACCAAACAGAATCCAATATGGCACAGATGGCCTGAACTCCTACATGCGAAGGTCCGTGTGCCATAGTTACCACCGCATTTACAAAAGCGTTCGGCAGCAACCATCTACACCTCTCTGACAGATCGGTCCAACACCCATTCTCATCAAGCCTCCCCACTTGCTCCTGCCAGTATGTCAGTTCTTCTGGGGTCACCTCTTTCTGCAGCTCTTTCACGCTATCTATGGTGTTATTAAAAACCTCTGCTTCTATCATTCTTGTCACTACAAGCATGGAAGTGGTGTCAGACCGGGCCGTTTCCTTCGCGATCTGGTCTGCAAAGAAATTTCCCCTCCCCACGTCATCAGTGATAACTTTGTGTGCACTGCATTTGACTATAGCCAGGGTCTTGGGCAATGTTAATGCGGCTAGTAACCGTTCAACTAGTGGCCCATTCTTTATTCTCTCACCATGGGATGTCAGGAATCCTCTTTCCGCCCACAACCTCCCAAAGCTGTGCGCTACACCGAACGCGTACTGACTGTCGGTGTAGACGTTCAGCCTGATGCCTTTTCCTAGTTCGCAAGCCCTGAATAATGCAACCAATTTGGCTGCCTGGGCTGACCGGTATGGTATCTTCGCCGCCTCAACTACCGTTTGTAGAGTAGTGATCGCATAAGCCGCAGCTGTCTTACCATCCGGTAATCTGAAGCACGACCCATCTACATACAACTCCCCTTGGGCATCAGATAGTGGGGTGTCAGTCAGGTCTATCCGACCCTTGGTTTCTTCTTCAGTTCGAAAGATACAATTATGTGTGTCTTGTCCACCGCCTTCCGAAGGGAGGGGTAACAACGTGGCAGGATTCAAATTAACACACCGTTTGATCGTTATGTGAGGTGCAAACAGGGTCAATTCGTACCCTGTAAGACGTGCACTAGTTAAGTGCTGCGTCTGCGTCCTGTTTAATAATACGTCCACAGCATGAGGCACCATCACTGTCAGGTCCGTATTCAGGACTAGACCTTCCGATTGTCTGATTGCTATGGCAACTGCCGCTACAGCCCTCAGACAACTGGGAAGTGCTCTGGCGACATTGTCCAAAACCGCCGAGAAGTATGCACAAGGCCTTTGCTTACCACCAAAGTCTTGTGTCAACACTGAAAGAGAACAACCGTCTACCTCATGCACGTAGAGCACAAAAGGCTTCCGGTAGTCAGGGGTGCCAAGCACAGGAGCAGAGCAAAGAGCAGTTTTCAGAGCGGAAAAAGCATTCTGGCATTCGTCAGTCCACGGTAAAGGTTCATGCACATCCTTCGTAGTTAGATACAGGAAAGGTTTAGTCAAGAGAGAATAGTTAGCAATCCATTGGCGACAGTAGGAGGTTATGCCAAGCAAAGCGCGGACATCACGTTGCGTGCGAGGGACAGGCATGTTAGTTATGGTTGCGATACGCTCAGAAGTCAACCGTCTTCCCTCCTTCGACAGGAGATGACCGAGATAGGTCACCTCCGGTCGACAATATTGACATTTAGAAAGTGACACCTTGTTACCGTGGGTGGCCAGATGTCGCAGCAGGGTTACCGTGGCGTCGCGACAACCCTGTTCTGTATCAGAGGCCACAAGGAGGTCGTCAACATACTGCAATAAGACATTACCTGGCGGCAATTGCAAAGAGTCCAATACCTTTTTCAGGGCTTGGCTATATATGCTAGGACTTTCGGTGTACCCCTGGGGGGCGCGACAGAATCTAAAGCTGCGGCCTCCTAATGAGAAACCGAACAAATGTCTACTATCTGGATGAATGGGGATACTAAAGAACGCATTCTTTAAATCAATCACCGAGAAAAATGTGGCAGTGGGAGGAATCATCGTTAAGATGGAATTAATGTCCGGCACCACAGGATACTGGGGTACCACAATTTTATTGATTTCTCGTAGGTCAATCACAAATCGATAGGTATTAGCATAATCAGGGGACTGGGGTACAGGGGCTCGTTTAAGAATTGGGAGAATCGGACTGTTGCAGGTATTGGACGCCGTTTCTTCCACCACCCCTGTTTTAATCAGGTCGGAAATAATGGCCAGTAAGGCACGTTCACCTTCGGGGGCTATTTTGTATTGCGGAATCCTTGGCAATTGAGCATTCTGTTTTAAAGTGATGGACACCGGTGGAATTGGTAAGTACCCCACATCAGTGTCCCCCAGGGCCCAAAGGTCCCTCGGGAGTGTCGCAAGCTCAGGGGGTAAGGAGTCAGTTTTTGCAAAACATTGAATGGAGGGGACAGAGGGATTCCTAATGGTTAGGTAAACTCCATCGGGGGAGCAAAAGATGCGTGCATGTAATCTTTTTAGTATATCCATACCCAGGAGATTTTCCCCACACTGGGAGGTGAGGAGGAAAGGTGATTCAATCGTTACTGGTCCCACAGTAAGGGAAAGTGGTTTTGAAATGGGGCTTACCACTGGAGTTCCAGAGAACCCCACGGACACATTAGTCTGGCCAGACAGAGCAGCCCCCGGGACCAAGGCACGTGAAACAGAACTGTTCATAGCCCCTGTGTCAACCAAAAACTTACCTGATGCCTCCAGCAATTGTGCATGGACATAAGGTCCAGCCTGATCTATCGGGATTGACACATGCCCCTTACTCTGCCCTTGGCTATCCTATGCTTGAGTGTACCCAATGTCTCCCTCCGTCACACGTCCGTCATGGTAGTATTGTTTACCCTGACTCTGATCGAAATAATTCTGACTGTTCTCACCTCGTACCGCCTGTTCTTGTCTCGTGTATCCACCTCGATGTCCACTTACTCTACCCCTTCCACGTCCCCTAGAAGCAGCGTTCTGTTCATGCAATAATGGGCATTGAGCTCTCCAATACCCCTCCTCCTTGCAGAAAGCACATTGATTTATGCCGAGATCCATTCGCCCAGTCGGGTGCACGGGCCCCGCCCCTCTCGGAACGAAATTCTGTACCCCTCTCCCCCTTCCTCTACCCCTCTCCACCTGCTGTAACAATACTCGTGTTTTCAGATCCTTTGACTTTCTTTCTGTCTTATCCTTGCTCTCATTTTCCCGATGTTCATAATACTGAGCCATGCTTAATATCGTGGAAGGCGTGGTGGTCGTCCAGGTACTCTCGGCTGCCTGTAGCCTAGCCGATACCTCGGGTAGCAAATTTGTTACAAATCTATTAACAAATAAACGTACACCCCCCTCCGTAGCCAGGTCCTGCCCGCTGAAATCAATGAATACTCCCTCAAACCTTGTGAAGAAATCAGATACACTCTCATCCTTCTTTTGTTTACAGGCCGTCAGCTTGTCCCAATCTACCTTTCTGGGCGGGATCAAGGAATGCATATATGTTATTATTCTTTCAGGTAGAGCCAATATCTCAGGTCGGGGCTTATTCCCCGGCTTGCGATCTCTATCCCAGTTTCTCAGTTGGTCCCATGTCCCACAAAACTCCGTGACATGGTCCTGGTCATGTACCTGGCGCCAAATATCCACCGGTACTAGTAGGGCGAAGAATAATTCAATATCCGCCAACGTCATCACTGCTGACGAGGCGGCTTCGGTCAGTTCTTTATAATAGGCAGTGGGTTTTTCCTAGGATCAGGCAACTGGCTTTTCAAGGAAAATACCTCACTCCGCTTCCAAGGGGTATAGACCCATTGTTCCTGGAACCGGGCATCTATTCCCGGACGGGTAATGACACCGTGGTCATCCACCACTGCGGCCACTTCTGGATGGAAGATAGGGTGTACCTCCCACATAGGGAATTGGGAGGATCCGGCGGGAAGGGCGGACTGCAGACGAGTTCTATAAGAAACCAAAGTCTGCACCTTCCCATACACGTCTTCAGGTGTCAGTCGGGATTTGTGAATCTGATCAAGGATATCATACAATATGGCCGGAGCTTTCCCTTCCTGGTGTACCTGTTCCCATACAGAGATGAGACGGTTAGCCATATGTTCCAGGGCATGCTGTTGCATTACCGGTTCGTAGTCTCTCATGGTACTCCAGATATCAGCAAGGGTATAAATAGAATGTCGCATCCACTGGGATGCTTGTGTGGCAATAGCTGCCCTTTCTTCTGTTCCCAAAGCAGAACGAGTGAACAACCTCCTCCCCTCCGCTAGACTGGTCGGATGTACCAGAGTAGTCACAGCTGCTACTGGTGTTGTGCTAGCGGAGGAGGAGGGTAGAACAGAAGGGGAAGACATTGACCCCGTCGGCAGCTGAGGGGTCCCGGCTGCAGCTGTCGAAAATAAATTAGGTAACAGGGCTATAACGTCGGACACAGATGCCGACAACTGGGAGAGGTTTGGCAGGGAGGGAGAGGTAGTATTGGCCGGGGGAGCCGAAGCCGAGGCCCCCAGGGACGTATCTGGGGTCGGGGCCGAGGCTCTTGACACCTCGGGGTATAGTCTCTGGGGCACATAAGGGGGCGGTGGCCTGGTGTCCAACAGATCCTCTATTTCATCTTCCGCATTCGGGCGGGTCACATAACTTTTATCAACTTTTAGTCTGAAATCGCGATTCATGCAATCCAATCCTTTCTCTACTCTTTCTCGGTCATAGGCCATAGCCTTCTGAGTAACATTCTGTCCTGCCTTGGCTCTAGCTACTTTCTCTTCCCTTATTCGCCGCTGTTTAGCCTCCTTCTGCCATGCAATTAGAGCATCGAACATGGCTTGCCTGCTCCGCCTAGAAAACAATTGTTCCTGTAGGAACGCAATTTTCTTTTCATCAAACGAACCAGTCTTGGGCCACCGTAATTCTTCATTACCCTTAGTATACTTATGCCACAGAGTGCAAAACAATAAAGGAGAGATTCCATGCTTGACATACATAAAATGGCTCGGACTGCCTTCCGGTGGGGCGGGTTGGCTCTCAGCTAACCTGGAGTCACTTGTGCAGCAGCAGCAGCCAAAACAATTCAATTTACTGAAACAGGACATTTTGGTTAGTTTTTAGACATGTACACATAAAACAACAATCAGACACAACATACAATCAATATCCGAGAACCAAGCCCGTCGACTCTGGTTCACGATCCAGGTTTCAAACTGCACGCGGGGATTCCGGTCACCCTCCTGGCTCACCACTAAGACCGACCCCTCTCCAACAAGGACTTGCCTCGTCGGGAGTATGGCCTGTGGCTACCCAGTCCAGGTCACAGGTCCTTCCACGTGCAATCCGTCTATATTCCTCCGGCGCGCTATTTCTAATCAATCCAATATCATCTGTACGTACTTCGAGTCAGATCACTGTAATGCGAACCTAATCAAACAAGACACCACTCTCCGGTGCGTGTCTTCGAATCAACGAACCGCTGTCCAGCGCGAGCTTCAAACAAATGCAACCAGTGCTCAAGTCAAGACAAATGCATCGTTCTCAACGAATGCTCTTAAAATCGATCAAACAGCACACCGTCCTCGACGCGTGCTTCAACAAAACATAATGCACCGTTACAACGCGTGCGTCAAATCAAATCAAATCAATCTATACTCACCGGGTGCACCCAGATACGAATGTTCATTCTCCGCTGCCAACTCCTCCTGACCAACTTAGTCAATTTTCTGGGTTAAGCCCGTAGGACCCCGGTGAAGGGTGACTAGCAGCAGGGGACGTACCGAAAAGTCGCGCAGGGTGGGAGAAATCCTCAGGCTCCTTCTCCCGTCGACCGGTCAGGACGCCCCCAATCCCACCACCCGAATACGGGGGGGGTTGACCCTGTCACGGGGCCCCTTCGTGGTCGCCAACTGTTGTGTCCAAATAATTATTCCAAGGGCCACACTTACCATTGACCCGCAATATCCATTAAATAAGGAGCAGTTGCCAACGTGGAAGGTTCAAACGTTTATTATCATCATAGATCTCTATATAGAGGAGCCTCGTCGATCCTCACCCATCAGGTGCGCCGAGGAAGACTGCTGGCTCCTTGACAGTAACACACTTTTATACATTTATCAGCACAGCATACAAAACCTTATATGTGGAAAAGTACCAGTTAGTCCTGGCGCCCCTAATGAGCTCATGCCTATTTCTAGTTTCGGTTACACATACAAAGGGTTACTATCTTTACAGAGAAGGTCGGAAGGGTGACTCCCTTCTCGTCCCAGGTCTGGAGGAATTCGCTTGATACTCCCTTTTAGCAGATGTGACCTCAGCAACTCTGTCTGTCTCCTAATTATTACCGTGAAAAGGGAAGGCAGATGGTGTGTAAGAGGACCACGTGACTCCTAAGAGCAAGAGCCGCAATCCAAGATGGAGGCAGTTTGGTTCTCGGCCCTTTTGTCATGCTAAACGTAACGGGGATTTCGATCCTTCCAATGCACCGTGGCTAAGCATACCGTCATTAGATATACTGCGCTAATCATACCATAATGACCTGAATACCTCACCAGACAGGACTTCCGCTCTCACCTCTGCTCTTCCGCTTAGCTATTGAGCCCCTTCGTATTGGCATCCACTCTAATCCACACAACAGGAGTATCCCCTTCTAATCAGGTTGCAGCATATGTTGTTGACATTCTTATCTTCACAGAAGATGCTGAATTAGTCATCCCTGACATTTTTAACACTATCACTAAATACGCAAGTGTATCTAGCAATTCTCTTAACTGGGACAAACTTGAACTATTTCCTTTGAACAACAGCTACCTTCCAGGGATCACCTAAGAGGCAGGTCTCATATGGCAAAATAAAGAATTGAAATACCCTGGTACCGAATTTAAGGAAAACCTAACTACGACTAGGGAACACATTGAAACCACCCTTTGTGGAAAAAAAAATACAGAACAGAATTATGGTCCCCGTAATTTATAACTTGTCAGGGTAATGCATCCAAATAATGTTATCCCCACAAATTAATTTGATACTAGAATGCTCTCTCTGAATCGTTCCAAAAATGTTTTACCTCTATTTAGAAAAATTCTCAGATTTTCTGTAGAAAAAATTAAAAAACCGAATCTCTCTGTCCTCACTCAAGCTGAACAAATAAGGAGATGGTCTCAAGCTATTGTATTTTTTTAATTTCCAAACCGCCTTCTTGTCTACACAAACCTGCCACTGACTCTTACCTTTTCATTTTCTTTCTCCACCCTGGCTTAAGTTTGAAATGGATTAAATGGATCCACTTTCCTTTCTATATGTACTAACATCATTCATACCCAAAATTGCCCACTCACAAATAATACTGCAGAACTCCATAAGAGCTCTTAAAAGTCTGGTTAAACTCTTTCTGCACCAGTTTATAACTCACTCTGGCTTAACCGTGCCATGCAAATAGATTGGTGAAGGAACTAGGAAATATATCTAATGACCCACTTAAATTTGTGATTCTGTAGGAGAAATATGAACTCCCAAATATGGACTACTACAAATTTCTCAAAGTTGCCTTGAGGAGAATAAATAAGCTACATATATCAGACACTATCAATTTCCACCCCAAAATTGCATTTTATCCTCACTTTGCCGCAAGAATTTATCAAATAACAAAATCAATCCCCTCAGATACCTCCTATAGCCAAAAGAAATGGTAAAGTTCTATTGACAATTTGTTTGCCGCTCCACAAATAAATCAAGAGTGGTCTTGTGTCCTTGAAAATTAAACAAAACATAAGATCTCCCTGCTACTATACCTATTTAAATTATGGATCCTTCATAAACTGTTGTGGACCCCTGAGAAACTTAATAAGACTGGCCTAACTGATTAACTCCAAATGGTAGAACTGCTCAGCACAAATGGCTGATCTAGAACACATGCTTTTCTATTGTGATAATATCAAGACCCTCTGGAGTCAAATCGAGTATACAAATAAAAATATTTTTCAAATAGCAGTAGATAACACACTCGCCAGTGGCAATTTTATTAACAGACTCTCAGTCAACTTATGGTACAAACTTGGGGAGATATCAACAACAACATGTGATAAACATCGCAACGCGCGGTCAGCACGATTTTTCATATCGCTGGCTATCGCTGGATTGCATCGCCTTGTTAGCACACTATCAACAATGATTAGCGCCTTGGCATTATGAAATCCAGCGATAGCAGCAAAAAACCCCAACAGCGCTGCACATCCAGAAATAATTTTGTGAGATAAAGCATACACTCGGCAATACGACCCTGTGGCCTTAACCATGCAAACCACCTCTCATTAAACATATGGCTAAGTCAGAAAAATAGCAGACTTTAAATACCTGAGATAAAGAGTGCATAGCGTGAGTCTTCTTGACCCTTCGCGGGTCTGCTGCAGGCTTGTTGATATGGCGAAGCCGTGTTAGCGACTATTTCCATGTTGTTTTGCTCCGGAACGCCTACTTTGCATGTCATTAGTGATGGCATGCAGGGCGATAAAAAACCAGCAGCTAACTTGCGGAAATTAGAGCTAACACAGGTTAGCCCGATCTTCTTGATAAGACGATGTAAAATTACCACGTTATCGGCACGAAAGTGCCGCTAACCCGGCGATATTGGCCTTGTTGATATGCCTCTTGGAGCCTTATTTACGAGAAAGTCACACAGTGTAGAGCAACAAGTCACCTTGCTGCCTGCACTGTATGACATGGAAAGGGCAGGTATTTGTCATATTTAAGGCAATACAGCACATTCCGGTCCTTTCCCTTGCTATGCTTTGGCAGCCTACTGCCCTCACAGGCACCTACCCTTGCATCATGATCCAAGGGTGCATGTTTTGCATGCAGGATTGTTTTGCGTCCAGGAAGGGGCACTCTCCTGCACAAAACCAATACTGGGAGGCATATTTCTCTTTCTATGTGTGCTGTAGAATGCTTTACACATAGAAATAGGAAGAAACCAGGAGAAAAAGAGATATTTCTCCAAGTTATGCCTCCCCTGGGAAGGTGTATGTTTTTGGCGCATCCCAAGTTTACAAATTCTTGTAAATCTGGGGATGTGTCAAGATTCATGGGTGTTGCATGGGAACATCCACGCAACACCCATGTAACAGCTTTCCCGGGGCAGAGTAACACAACACAGTGATTTGCGTTGCGTTACTCCTGATATTTTAAGCCACTCAGAGCGACAAAAAGTAGAGATTTGCGTCACGCATGTACCACGTTGCATGGTGTGAACATGACTCAACCCTCTCATAAATGGGGCCCTAAGTCTCTATCTCCAGATAATAAAATCACATTGAAAACCAGCTAGATCCTGCAAGATTTCCTCATCTGCATTCCTGTATTGATAATTGAATAGTTAAACACATGCATACAGCATCTGTAGAGTTTGTCTCCCAGCCTTTTCTCTTCCTTACTTTCTGGACTCCTATCCCTATCTCTCATCAGCCTCATGCTTGGTCTTCCACTTCCTCTCTTCCTTCTCTCTCTTCCTACTTCTTTTTCTATTTCTCTCTCTCTTCTTCTTCTTCTCTGTCTTCTCTCCCTCTCCTATCCCTTTTAGCAACATCAGCCCAGTTAACACTCAACACCAACCTTCACTCTCATGATACATTATAGCTTTATAGTCTGCCATAGCTGGCTATACCGGCCATTAAAGGCCAGATCCAGTGCTAAAGGCCAGAGCTGAAGGCGAGTGCCTTTAACAAGGGAGTTGGCCTTTAATTGCCGTTATAGCCCGCTATAGAGGGCTGTAAAGCGATTAGAACATTCCTCCCCTAGAGGGTAGAATGTTCAAATTTTTAAAACATAGGCCTAACAGAGGCCAAGGGTTTTAAATCCCCTTGCACTCCATGAGGCCTTTGTTCACAGTAACAGCTGTGAAAGGAAAACATTGGAATGGTGATGTTCCGGGCTTCTACCAGTCATTAGAAGCCTGGAGCACTCCATTGTCTTCATTGGAATGCTCAACATTCCAATGTTCTAATCTTTCTTTACTTGCAATGACATTGCTCACAATTACACACTACATTGAGTAACACTCGAACTTGATGGGGTGAATTCTGGTATTGTATTGGACATGTGTTCCAATGTGTCTTTGTATTGTTTTTCTCTTCTAACATAATAAAAAGCTTTTTGCAGAAAAAAGATTGGGCCTTATTCACACTGCAGACTGTCTGCTGCTTTGCACACGTTACTACATGAGCCTGTTTTGCAAATGCTTCCTTTGATATTTTCACATGAGAACGCACTGTTGTGTTCATGCTTTCCAGGTTCTTGGGATTTAGTCCAAACATTGCGAACCAGGTAGAACAACAATGCCCCTTGTTATTCTGTTCTGGTCAGGCCCAAGCACCTAGACAAAACATACAGATTTGGGAATACCTACTTTGGTCTTTTTGGAATACACGGATAGGTAGCACACACTTGGAGAGGGACCTTTCCTGGAAGTAGAGCATTATAGCACCTATGATGCAGAACTACCGTCTATAGACTGAGGTACAGGGTCTTCAGATAACACCCAGAGATCCTGTAATATATAGTCATCCTGCTTCTGTGCAAGGGGAGGGAGGTTAGGCTACTTTGTCTCTCACTATAACAGCTCCTTTTATGATCTACGGATTACTTGCTATGCTGACCATATTTGTGTTATGCATTTTTCGGCATATTAGAGCATGTTAGTTAAAATAAATATTTTAAACTTGTTTGTGTCTCTGTCAGATTGTGGACAAGTGCAAGAGTGTGAGCGAAAGGGTGTGTCTTGTACCCGCATCTAATCACCTGTTTCTCTGTGAGTGAATAGGTGAGCAAGTGAGACACTATAGCTAGTTGGTCCTGGGGTCTTGGGTACTAAGGTGGTAGGATGACTCAGTCCGTATGCACTAAGGTCCCATAATCCTACACATAGTTCTGTGTTTGCGCAGAATCCCTGCAACACTCGGTTGGATGATCATTTTAATTATGAACCTCCCTTTTAGCGGGGGACCTCTCGTTATGTTTTGAGTGTGGAGTAGGTCTACTAGCCATTTTTGGTCCTGAAGAAGTGCCACAGACCATTTATAGACCATTTATAGACCACAGAGGCGCAAAACATGTTGTCATAGCATTACCTCGCTCACATACAGTGAGATACTTGGGTATATTATAATCCCTCAGAAGCACTAACCTATTCTTGTTTATTGATCTGATATGAGAGTCTATATATGAAAGGCTGATTTGACATTCCATCATCAGTTTTAATTCACTTTGCTTCACATATCACAGCCACCCCACATGAACACCCTCCCACTCATTAGACGGCGGTAAAAATAAAAGATCTCCACGAAAGTGACCCTTCGGGAGACCCATAGGGCATTGCAGCACCAGCCAGATGAGGAGCACATGCCCGATGATGAAGCATGACATCCTTTGAGGTGTGTGAGGGGAACAAGAGACAGACCTGAGTACTGCCCTTGATGTCCTGTCCAAAATCCATGCCTCTACATTTCATATTTTTCCTTTATGAGCAGTTACCCCCCCTTTTTGACTTGATAAATACAATTACTACATTAAATATTTCTGCCACAACTTTGGCTGGACCTCCAGTAGGAAACCACAGGCAAAGGGTTGAAAGTAAGAAAGGAGGTATTACAAAGTGTTGTTACCTTGTAAGTTCATGAACGCCTAGAAAGGTATGTTTTTGGGCATCCACAATCTCAATTCTGACCCCTTCTCACCTTAGAATTAGCCATGTGCTGGAGTAACATCCCGCCACAAATGGGAAGAGGAACATATCATCCTCAGATTTTATGAGGGTGTAGATGTAGGGGTTTCTACACAAGCAACAAAATTATCCATGCAGAGAAAAAAAGCTGTGCATTTGGACAGAGGGATCTATTTCCCTGTGTGTAATTCTATGCTATGTAGAATTATACTCAGCAGGAACTGGGGACCAGGAAATGCGTCACATGGAATTACCAAAAGTATTCCTGTAAACTGGTGGTTGGAACAGTTTTCCAGACACCTCTTCTATATTTCTATGCGTTTTGTCTTGAAGGGATTAATTATGATGTTGAGTGGGAAAGAAGATCGCCACCTCCAACAGGATCAAGGAACCTATCTGGTGCGGTCAGAGCCCAATTCCTACAATGGAGGCGGTGTCTGTGGAGGCACCACCGCAGGGATTAGGACGTCCGTTTCCGATAGCCTTTTCATGGCGATCCGACCGCCATGAAAAGGCTGTTGGAAAGTGACTTTGGGGGCCCCCAGCAGGACCCCGTCACCCGTGGGCCTCAGCTATGTGGCTCTTGGGGCACATGTAGTGCGCTCCCAAACATCCATGTGCCAGTCACCACATGATGCCTAGCACAGGGTGCATGGATGCTTGAAACATGTGTTTTTCTACTGCAGCTCTTTTCCGGGCTGCAGCACAAGCAGCAATAGAAAATGGCATGTTTCCAACCGCCTACACGGCGATCGTATCATAATATAGTGGGTGGAGACGCCGACTACATGTCGGGCAGTCTCCATCTCAACATGATGTCGGTCAGACGCTCGTCCGACCGTCATCGTAATGAGGGCCTAAGTATGTATCACATTTTGCATCACAACAGAATGTTATCATTCTGATACACAGTCAGATGAAACTACAGCATAGCATTGTGGAATCAAATGACATATGCCACTGTTTGAAGTGTATCTTTCACTTAGCAAGACAAAGCATGGGTTAGAGGAAAAAGAGAAAAATGTGTTAATTTACAAAAAAGAGTAGACACATTTCATTTTTCTTGGATGACTATCAATAATTCCCAGGGAGAAAACACAGCACTTATAATATAGCCTATAAAAGCTATCATGCGTTTAATGCAAAAATAACCAGCATACAAGCAAAATAATGTGCACCAATTGTCATTTCAACAAACCAGACCTTCCTTCCACAATTAGCTGGAGTATATATTGCTAAAACCCATGGGTTTCAACCACATTTTTTTTACAGTTTTTTTCTCAATGCACATAAGTGGAAATTTGACCATGTGATTAATATTGTTACTAAATGAAACCAGACAATAAACAGCTTCCAGGATCTGCTCACAAGAAAGAATATTAGTAGGCCTTGAAAACTGATACTGAAGGTACAAACATGGTTTGACTCCAACATGCAGGAATCGCCACCTGCTATTTCACAAATCCTCATAATCCCTGTTTTTTACCCAAACACAGAATTACAGAGAGCCCTGGTAAAGAAACTCCAAAGGTATCGAAATAGCGTAGATTTTAACGGGCCACTCATAATAGTTCGAAAGTGTGAGCCTGACTCGAGAGTTACATGTTCCCAATTAATATTATTTTTTACATTTAGGGTTAATACAATTGTTAGCAGTGGCAAATTAATTGCACAGAACATTGTAAATCAGACAGGTGTACAATAGCAAAAGGCTTCATTTTGATTGACTCCAAGTCAGTCCATATGTACCCTGAGGATTCATAGTCAGGGGCTGAAAGCAGACTCATTTCAGTCATAACCCATGAATCACTATGCCTTGTTTCTGATCGTGTCTGGTTGTATTAGAGAGTCCTAAGAACAATAGTGTTAATGTTGTTTACAGAATGCACCAGGACATGGTTTTATGTGGCTGGACAAGGCACTTGCAGGCCGAATATTCTACTGTAAAGGAGGGCAGCAAAAGAGTATTTTCTTTTTAAAGGCCTACCTAACATGATTTTTAAGTCTATGAACATTGGTTAAACTAAGCAATTCCTTACATTTTCCAATGTGATTTAAAATGTTTGCCAATTTGTTTAGCTAATTACTTGTGACATGAAGTTGTGGTTTTAAGAAATTGATGTTTTATGTTCCCAACACGTTTAGACAAGATTTATTATTAGTTGAGTGCAAACTTTTTTTTCATCAGCAAAGTTTTAGGAAGTTTTTAATTTTCACACTTTGTGTATTTCCCATGTTAGATTTGCCTTAGCCAGGCAACTTTTTTCTAGGTATTGGAAGACATTTTCACTACATTTTCGTGATAATTTTCATTGAAGTAAAGTTCAAATCTTTATTCGGCATAAGCCACACAAGTCATAAAACCAAAATATATAATAACTAGATATGATTATTAAAAATACAGTACAAAATTTAAAACATCATTGTAGTTACAGGTCACTATTTCATTAGGAAGTAACAAAACATGATGATAATATTAATAATACAGTCATATATACAGCTCTTCATACCGTTTCCTTATTACAAGTGCCCTTCTGATAACATTTAGCACTTCGTAGCATTTCTCTATCGTGCAAAGTTTCTGCAAAAACCCCAATCCTTCCTGGTGCTGTCTCAATTTTGATCTGCGCAAGACAGGAACCAAGAAGGGAGACTGATGCTCTACATATATTGAACAGAACAATATAACATGACTTGTGCTTTGTTTAGAAATATTATTGCATTGACATGGAGGTAAATCATGACACCACACGCTTTGAAAAAGGAAAGGCAACCTTAAAATGTACTTTACTTAAACTAAAAAAGTGAGATAGCAACAGTAGATGGGGTTTGCAATCCAGAATAGGCATGCTTCTCGGCTCCTTGTGGTTGAAACCATTGAGTATCTTACCGCTGTCTCCAAAGCCTGTACCCTCACTATCCTAAGCTCCATACAATGGTTAGGATAGCACTGTTTCACTGACTCTTTCCAATTAAAAGTAATAGCTTGAGGATTGTTCAACAAATCTATCAGGCCTAGTGACTCAAAGATTTTCTTCAGGTTTGATAGCCAAGGACCCGGTCTACCCCATCCAAAGACAAACAATCAGAAATGCAAGTTCTGACCAAAGCTGCCTCCAGGTTTCCCCAGTTCATAGTCCGCAATATGAGCGGAGCAAGCCCAATCAGATCCTCTACATAAGGCAGACCTAGTTCTTCTTGACCTGTTAAAGTGTCCATGTCCTAAGGGACTGCAAGAAGTCTACGTATAAAACAATTTTCTATGCTTTGGAGGATTCCCGTGTTGGTATAGACCCACAGGCCTGCCCCATATAACCCTGCTGAAATACATTTGGTTTCATATAGATTTATCACCTCCCCAATGGGTGTTTGTCTTAATCTATGTGTGAATCTAAATATTGCCTCAATATTGCTGCTACGTTTCTGCGACCTTGTGGTTAAAAGGGATCAACAGATAAAAGGAGAGCTAAAAATGATCCCCAGATAGGTAAAATCTTTTACCTTCTCAATGTGTGTTTCCCCATAACAAAATGCTTTGACCTCGTATTTGGTCAACCACAGGTCATGATATATGATTTAGAGTAGTTTTCTTTTAAATCCAGATCTTCGATGTAGGGCAAGAAGGAATCTAATATGGCTATATTGCTGTGCATGCAATCAGTACGTCATCAGCCACATAAAGCAGGATTGGTATAGATTGTCTTTCCATTCGGGGCAAATCCTTTCCTGCATCGACTAGATGTTTGGTGATCCCATTTATATAAAGTAGGAAAAGGAAAGGGGCCAAAATACCCCCCTGCCTTACACTCAATATAGATCTAGTTTGGGGTGTATTTTCACCCTGGGGCCAAAACGAACTTTGACTGTTACTTCTTGGTGCAAGCAATAAGGTATGGAGTTTGATTTAAACCCCCATTTTTTCCATAATAACTGATAACGTCCATTGATTGACCAAATTGAACGTGCCTGATAAGTCAATGTAGGGCAAATGTAAAGCACCTTTTTTGACAACAACATATTTCCATGGCTTCAAATTAAAATTTAAGCATCAGTCCACGGTGCCAATTCCTGGTGCCCTGGTATGAAGCCAAATTGTATGTTGGTCAGGATCTTGTTTTCTTCAGCCTAGGTTTCCAAGCGTGACAGAAGCACTCATCCAAGGTTTGTAATGCAAGAGTCTAGCAGAGAAATTGGTCTGTAACATAATGGTATTGTATGTCCTAGCCCCTTTTTTAAAAATCAGGACAATAGTAGCTGTCCTCCAAGAGACAGGGACGGGACCCATCAAGGCACAACTAAAACATTTGTCAACAAGGGAGCCCATAAATTGGTATTAGGTTTAAAATTATCAGCAGGAACACCATCTGGGCCTGGTGCTTTTCCAAGTGCACATTTTCCAATTGCTGTAGCTACTTCGCTAGTTGCTATTGGAGAAGATAGGGCCTGTAAGTATTGTTCAAACCTCTGCAAACTATTTACTAAATTGAGGGATTGCATTGACCTAGCTCCCAAATGAAAGATAAATGAGTCACCCACTGATCTGCCGGGATCAAAGATTCGACCTTCTGGCATCTTGATCTGAGAAAAAAGGATGATTAAAAATGTACAAGAACATATTATTATCTCTTGCCCTAGCTGCCTCTAAAAGGTCTTCCCATGCATTTAGCCAGATCTAATTTTTCATCCCCATCTAGAGCACTTTTATATAACCTTCTTGCAGCTCTGACATCTTCTAACAAATTTTGATGGTTTTTTTAGGGTTGCTTCAACTGCTTATGAGAGGACGTACAAGCCAAATGAAACTATCTATGTGGCAAAATCTCTGGCACTGGTCTATTTGAGTAACCACTACTATGGACGGGGGGCCCTGAAAACAGATGACAGACAGGTAGGACATGGGTAGGAACCGGAAAAACAGTCTAAGAAGACCCAAGCTGCCTGAACAAACTGATAAAGGGGTGCTTCATAAAGTCACTGACGCTTTAGGACATCGCTATGCAAACAGAAAAATTCCCCCAAACAAATTAACAAAAAGGGATAGAGAAAATATAAGTATGTTTCATTATTTTAAATATTTTATCAAAGTTTCATAGAAATAAAACATGATAGCTTAACATTTCAAAATACATAAATATATGCAGGGTCCCACATTCACACACTCAATACAAACTAACAGGCACAAATACAACCATACTCATACACTCTCCACACTCAAGAGAAATTCATAGTTTGTGATAGGTTATAATTCAAATTGGTTCACATTCGTATTACAAGATACAAGATGGGCATCAAGTAGTTAATAGTTATTCGTGTGTCTTCTTCTTATAAAAGTTGGAAATGAACGGAGGCACGAGGTTCTCCAGCGCCAACGCGCATTTCGGTGTCTAACACAATGTGGGTCACACCTTCATCAGGTCCTTTAAAATCAGTTGTGGGACGCAAACATCGATGCGCCTGAATAAGGGGCATCTAAGTCAGTCAAATGCGGTAAGAGGATAGGTTGACAAAAAGGCTCAAACAACAAATCAAGGTACTTAATAATGTACAGCTGAAAGGTAGGCAGGACGATTATCCGTTTCCAATAGGGTGGCAGTTCAGAGTATGAAGGGATAATTATAGGAATATTGTCCAATTTCCAAGGGAGTAGCGCTCAATGGCGTGTATTCAGAGCAGCACAGAGAAACATCCTCACTTAAATAATAGGCGCGGTGGCCATGGTCCTTCTTCGGCGTGCGGGAAGCAAATTTCCCATGGCGGGTCAATTCACCTGGTTACCGAATCGCCAAATTCGGTAATTTCATCGAAAAAGCAATTTTCACATTTGCAAATGAGCAGATTCACAGAACAGAAAAATGCTTGATACATCTGCCCCCAAATCACTAGTAAAAATAAGATCATACTTCAAAACAAGAGTATTCAATCCCCCTCTATATATTGTATGGTCAAAATGTGTAGTATTAAATGCAAAACCAACAGTTGATGGACAGAATGCAGAACAATGTCATACATTCACCCCAGTACAGACATCTGGGCCTAAATCCATCGTTTTTTTGCTCACCATGCCATTCCAGTATGAACCCAGCCATATGCAAATCAGCCTTGACCCTGTGCCTCATGGGAACAGTCCAGCCCGAATTTCCAAGCCAGGTCCTCCCTGGACTGGAACCAAGCATCCTAGGACCAGTTTCGGGGTTTCACCCCTCTTCAGCCAGGATGGCTTGATTCCAGTGGCATGGAGAGCACGGGACTCACGTCTGAGCATACACGTCCCAGTCGGGGTGACAAATGCAAAACCAACAGTTGATGGACAGAATGCAGAACAATGTCATACATTCACCCCAGTACAGAGATCTGGGCCTAAATCCATCATTTTTTTGCTCACCATGCCAATGTTTTGATTTGTTCTGCATTCCGTCCATCAATTGTGTTTCTTTTGCTTTCTCGACCTAAGTGCGCCAGGTATGCTCAGACATGAGTCCTGGGCTCACTGTGCCACCGGAATCAAGCTATCCTTGCTGAAGAGGGGTGAAACCCGGAAACCGGTCCTAGGATGCTTGTTTCCGGTCCAGGGAGGACCTGGCTTGGCAGTTCGGGCTGGACTGTTCACATGAGGCACAGGGTCAAGACTGATTTGCATATAGCCAGGTCTAAACTGGGGTGGCATGGTGAGCAAAAGAATGATGGATTTAACCCAGATCTCTTGACTGGGGGTGAATGTTTTGATTTGTTCTGCATTCCGTCCATCAATTGTGTTTCTTTTGCCTTCTCGCCCTAAGTGCGCCAGGTATGCTCAGACGTGAGTCCTGGGCTCACTGTGCCACTGGAATCAAGCTATCCTGGCTGAAGAGGGGTGAAGCCTCGAAACCGGTTCTAGGATGCTTGTTTCCGGTCCAAGGAGGACCTGGCTTGGCAGTTCGGGCTGGACTGTTCCCATGAGGCACAGGGTCAAGACTGATTTGCATATAGCCAGGTCTAAACTGGGGTGGCTTGGTGAGCAAAAGAATGATGGATTTAACCCAGATCTCTTGACTGGGGGTGAATGTTTTGATTTGTTCTGCATTCCGTCCATCAATTGTGTTTCTTTTGCTTTCTCGCCCTAAGTGCGCCAGGTATGCTCAGACGTGAGTCCTGGGCTCACTGTGCCACTGGAATCAAGCTCTCCTGGCTGAAGAGGGGTGAAACCCTGAAACCGGTCCTAGGATGCTTGTTTCCGGTCCAGGGAGGACCTGGCTTGGCAGTTCGGGCTGGACTGTTCCCATGAGGCACAGGGTCAAGACTGATTTGCATATAGCCAGGTCTAAACTGGGGTGGCATGGTGAGCAAAAGAATGATGGATTTAACCCAGATCTCTTGACTGGGGGTGAATGTTTTGATTTGGTCTGCATTCCATCCATCAATTGTGTTTCTTTTGCTTTCTCGCCCTAAGTGCGCCAGGTATGCTCAGACGTGAGTCCTGGGCTCACTGTGCCACTGGAATCAAGCTATCCTGGCTGAAGAGGGGTGAATCCCCGAAACTGGTCCTAGGATGCTTGTTTCCAGTCCAGAGAGGACCTGGCTTGGCAGTTCGGGCTGGACTGTTCCTATGAGGCACAGGGTCAAGACTGATTTGCATATAGCCAGGTCTAAACTGGGGTGGCATGGTGAGCAAAAGAATGATGGATTTAACCCAGATCTCTTGGCTGGGGGTGAATGTTTTGATTTGTTCTGTATTCCGTCCATCAATTGTGTTTCTTTTGCTCAAAATGTGTAGTATTTTTGTGGTTCATTTGCCACTAAGACACAAGGAAAAATAAAAAATCCCAACCCATAATAAAACCACTTTAGATTTAGCTTTCTTATAAAAATCCTACAAACAGTTGTCAAACTGATCAATTGCATTAGTCTGGCGCTGGTAAAAAAAATTGTTCTAGTAAAAAAACGTTCCAACAAAATATCAGGCTCAGTGGAGAAAGCTAAAAGTGTTACAGGAAAGAAAGAGGAGGACCATACTATTGAGGCCTTGAAATCAGTAATTTGAGCATACATAAGAGTAGCTAGGCCACCCTTAGCCCTTCCTGCCTGTGACAAGAGGGCTGGCTTGAGCAAAACATATGATAGTTTGTCCCAATGCACCACCAAATGTTATGGTCTAGATCTGTCAACTCGACAGGTCCAAACGGTAATTTACGCACAAACTGTAAATTTGACTTGTGCAAAATATTAATCAATGCCCAAATACAAGAAGTCCTTTGTCTGGGGTTGCAAATACTTTAATTTTCAAAGATGAACAATCTGGATTGTAGTCCACAGATGAGCAAAGGCAAGGATGAATACAGCCGACATGTGTTTCGTTGTATGACGACTTTTTCAAGGCTCAAATTATTATAGATTTGAAATGGAATTTCATAGCATGGTCTGGTACCGCCTAAAGATCCCCCTCCTCCCATTAACAGACCCTTGGGGTGGGCACCCTCCTGGCTCCCGTGGGGCTCACCGCCCCCCCTTTCACCCCAGGCAACAATCCAACAATGCAAACACCACCACTGTTTGGATTAGGGGTCGAAAACCCGGCCGTATTTTATCACATAAAATCAGAGTACATTAAAATTAATATTATTTACATGATGTACATAATAGGCAGAAAGTTCAATACATTGATAGATACAAGATGTCAATTGGCTAACCTTAACAAATCTCTAATACATAGCCATTCCTATTGTAAGCTAAGCGATGAAAATAATTTATTTCTGCATATCCCTGTTAGAGCCTATGGCAATCTCAATGACTGGCAGCCCCAGATCCCAGATCACGCTAAGTCCCAAACTCCTACTGAAGTGAGGTTGCATAGGGGCCCCAGCTTACCGGATGGATACCTCCCCCGGGCCCCCACTACGCCCTCAACATTAACTTCATAAGGGCCCGCTGCAATTATGCATCCTTGCGCCCTTGAGCACATGCGAGGCAGGGATTGGCCAACCAGCCTACTGGAAGCAAGACTTACCTTCCCCCCGCACCCTTCCAGACTACCGGCTGTAACTACCCCTGGAGTTCCATGAGAGACCCTGTGTCTCCCACTCGGGCGTCCCCATTTGACAATGGTGATGCCCGCTAAGGACCGAAAACTATGCTCACCAATCATGACCTTACCGCCTGCCTAAGGGAAACACAAAATAAGACATAATATATTCAGCAAAAATTGAACATTAGTTAAGAAAACACTTTTATTTCAACATTACGACAATTTCAATAGACTTTATTACATTCCTCCTCCTTAAATGGAAAAAACATACAAAATACCAAATTGTCTGCCTTAGGGGATGGTGGGCGGGGAAAAAAGCAACGTTGGGGCCTCCGACTGAGGCCCTGCCCTGATTGTGCATTCCGCAAGGCTGGGGAGTGGCGAAAGGGAGATCCTCCTCTCCGCTCCCCAGTCTTTTAAGCCCCCACCTCGGGCAAGCTGGTTCAAACCAGTCCGCCCGACGTCGTCCGTACGCGCAAACCGGAAGCACTAAAGTGCTTCCGGTACACGTGCCAGGAAAAACAATCAGGAGGGGATTAAAGGGAGGCCGGAGGCGCCACGTCCTCACTGCGCGTGGCACGCCCAGACCCCCCACGGATGCGGGGGACCAGCTCGACCGCCATACTTGCAGCGTGCCCAAGTCCATGCCCTCCTTGGCAAAAATCACTGGATACGCCTTGGAGCCCCATGGACAAGAGTTCATTGAGTATTGGTAATCCCTAGTCTGTAATACCCATAACAACCAATTCGACACACACCGTACTCAGTAAGCATAAGTGTTGCATGTTTGCGCGGCGAAAATATGGGCTATGATATGCCCATCGTGAGCATAATAGCCATCAATATAAAATCCCTCTGTCATCCACGTTCCTTGGCAACAAATAACCTAGTCCAATCAGAGTTTGTAATCTTGGAGTGTGTGCCCGCTATATTCCAGGAAATGAGACTCATACCCTTTGACCTGAACAGTAGTGCTGGGACTGTTGATGGTCCCAAGGAGTTCACTGTTTGTTGGATGCTCTCTGTCTGTGAATCTGATTCAGACCTCCACTGGAGGAGCAGTCAGTCAATCATATCCAGGCCATTCATTAACTTAAAAGGATTACTGTTGGAAATGGCCCTTCTTGCAGGGCTTTCCCAAAACATTTTGTTTCTTCCTCCTTTGTTTTTCCTGACCTGGGGTTTTTGGCTATAGGACTCTAATCAGTGCTAAAGTGCATATGCTCTCTCTATAAATTGTAAATTTGATTGGCTATCCATGATTAGCATACTTGTTTAACCAGTAGGTCCCTAGTAAAGTGCACTGAGTGTGCCAGGGCTGGTGATTCAAATGCTACTAGTGGGCCTGCAGCACTGATTGTGCCACCCACATGAGTAGCCCTAAAATGGTGTCTCAGGCCTGCCACTGCAGTGCCTGTGCACAGTTTGTTAACTGCCATGTTGTTCTGGCCAGTGTACACACTTGCCAGGCCTGACCCTTCCCTTTTCTTACACACTGAACACCCCTATGGTAGGATCAAGGTACCACCCTGGGCATGGTGCAGTGTATGTGAAAGGCAGGACATGTACTAGTGTGGGTAACATGTCCTGATAGTGAAATACTGCCAATTTCGTTTTTCACTTTTGAAAGACCATCTTGCCATAGGACAGAATGGGGAATGCTGTGTAACATATTTACCTGCATATTTTCCCATAGCAGCAAGATAAAAAGTTGGAATCTGGTATCACTGAACTCAGAATTTAATAACACATCTTTTAGGGAGGATGCTGTTAAATTCAGAGTTTGCAAATGGCACTTTTAGAAAGTGGCTATTTTCTTGTTCAACCTTTCTGTGTGCCTCTGCCTGTTTGTGGATTGACTGTCTGGTTTGTGAGTGGTAGGGGCTGGGGTGGATCCAGGAGGCTGGGTGAGTCAGCACTTAGCTGAATAGACCTATCTGCGTGTAGAGTGGTGGGAGTAGTAGCACCTGGGTCTGAATAGGGCGTTGCCTGCCTTCCACAATGCTGGCTCCACCTCCTGTGGTGCATCTGATGGCCCTGGCACACACTCACAAAGGAAGAAGATGTGCACTGGCAGAGTGCACCCAGAACTGGTTTGGACTGGGTCCAGGACCCCTCACACATGAAGAACAATGACTTTTTGGGTATAAATATCAGAGCTAAAACCCCTAAACTTCAGACTAGGAAACTTTGTGATCAATGAGGGATCCCTGCCAAAGAAGCACAGCTGAAGAAGACTGAGGAAAAGTGCTGCCATTGCTGTGTGTCTGGGGGCTGACGTGCAGTTGCTGTTGTTGCTGAGGAAGAGGACTAAGGGACTTTTTGCTGTGTGCTGTGTCCCCTTACTTGAAGAGGAGTTGTGCTGTGTGCTTTGTCCCCTCTGAAGTAAACTGTCTCCAAGGGCCTGAGAAGAGCTGGCCTCCTGTTGGAAAAACAGATACAATAGTTTTGCCAAAACTCCTGAAACTCACCCTGCACCGTTCTCCACTGTTTCGGCTGTCTGTGGGGATACTTGTGTGCCCCCAGGACGTCGCTGGTGCCGCGGTGAAACCTGCCTTGCCTGCCCGCCGTTCTACTCTCAAGAAGCATCGTGAGTGCTGCAGGTATCACCGCCGCCAGCCCGTGACCGGAGTGAAGTTCTGAGGGCCGGTATTTTATCACCACCCGCCCCCGATCCCCAGAAGTGCTGCGTGCATACTTGTATTTTCACCACCATTACCTGAGCCGACTGCCCGGGCCGGGTTCACTGTAGCGAGGAGCCGCGAGAGCACTTTGCTGGCATTCACCGCCGCTAGCCCGGAGTCCGTAGACATCAGCAGCGAGCAGCGCTGGAATAGGCCCCAGCGTTGAAGGTTAACCGGCAATAAGGAGGCTTGTGCAGACAAAGCCGCGCTGCGTCCCGATAAGCACAAGCCATCCCAGAGCAACCGGGGCTTCCCCACGCTCCTCAACGAGAGCAGAGCTGCGCCCGAGGCCAGGGAGCGTCACAGAGGAGAAAGCTGCCTCGCAGAAGATCACAACGCGGACTGCCCAGCCCCATCCTGCTCTCAGGTAACCGGCTCTGATCCACGACCGGAGCCTGCGCCCAAGGCTTTTGTTAATGAGTGCTTTGCCGGCAGGCTATGTTTTGGTGTGCTACAAGCTATGTTGGCTGGCACACACTCGTGTATTGAGGAGGGGTGATTTATATGAGTTAACCAGAACTGAGAAGTGGCATTTGATTACGCTGGCACACAATACAGAGGATCACCACCTTTTGACTTTAAAAGTGAACTTTTACCAAAGCACATTTCTAAAGAGAGACAATTTTTGCATGTTGGATATCTGTTGTTATTGGTCTTGCTTAATCAGATAAAGATATTTATATTTTTATAAATATCTGTGTGTTGTCCCTCTGTGGTGTTTCACTGGGTTACTGTGGGTGTTGATGCAAAAACTTTACACAGTGCCTTGAGGATAAGCCTGTCTGCTCGTGCCAAGCTACCAAGGCGGTGAGCAGGGCTTATCAACAGTGTGTATCCCCCTTACACTGACTAGAAGCAAGGGTCCCTATTTGGACAAAGGTACTTACCTCTGCCAACTAGAGACCCCCAGATCTAACATTTACTTACAGGGACATTTTACTGCTGATGCATATTAAAATAGGATCTGGAAGGTTTGTTAACAAAAGTGCAGGTATTTGTTGGAAGAAGAACAGATTTCTAAAAGAAGCTATGAAGAGGAGCCTGAATAGCCTCTTGTTAAGCAAACACTGTAGAGGATAATTAACAAGCTCTAGAGCTTTAAAGTTGATTACTACACAGTCACCTTTTGAGTTCTTACTGGATTTCCAAATCTATCCGACTGCGTGCAAACAGAATCTTATTATTCAACTCGTCAAAATGCTTGAGCCCATATCCAATGAGCCGACTTACTTTTTAGAGCACCAGCATCTTCAACCAACCCATCTGGAATTTAGCAATGTTCTCCAATAAAATCAAGTAGGGAGTGCAGTTCTGGGTCAGCTGCAAGGTCTCTGTGCTATCACAGTAATTATTACTTCGTTTTACCAGAACATGTTTATTTGAGAATGCCAACTGACCATTTCCCTTTGGTGGGCCAATCCAGCAAAGATAGGTGGCAATTTCCCTGGGATCATCACAAATTGCTCCGTCATTGTTAAACATTGCATCCTTGGTGTGGTTACCCCTGCATTTTTTTTCCTTTACCGCCTGCATTTCTAACTGTGTGCTGGATTTCGTTTTTGCTGGTTTAGGCACTTTGGGCACTTTGCCACTGCTGATCGGTGCTAAAGTGCAAGTCTAAATTGTGATTAAGATTGGTTATCCATAATTGGCCTATTTGATTTACTGGTAAGTCCCTAGTAAAGTGCATTGTGTGTGCCCAGGGTCTGTAAATCAAATGCTACTCATGGTCCAGCAGCACCGATTGTGCCACCCACACAAGTATCCTTTCAAATATGTCTCACACCTGCCACTGCAATGTGTGTGCACACAGCTTTTCACTGTCATGGTGACCTGGCAAGGGTGCATAAATACAGTTCTGCGCCCTTGGAGGTTGTTCCTGCTGCAAAGAACTACAAATAACTGAAGAAACCTACAAAAGATACACTTCACCCTTCTTGCATCTGTATTTCCCATGCGGCCGAAAAATTCACTGCAGCGCCTGTCTGCGGCCCGAAGAACTGCAGCAGGCCGAGGTCAGTGCACCAGTCTCTGAAGCCAGAGACAACCACAATGATGCCAATGCAGACACTGATATGCAGCTAAAAGAGACCACGCATCATGGGTCAGCGGCTGAAGTAATGGATACAGCGACTTTTTGCTACCACCGCACCGACTTCCAGTGAGTCCCATATTTCTACACATCGCACCGGTGTGCCAAGTTTTGCCGATGCAGCCCCTGCAGACCAGACCTGTCTTGAAATTGATACATCACTTCCTCCTACAGTCTGGATTCAATGCATCACTTCTCCTGTGTGCAGCAGAACTGTTGCATTGCCTCCCTAAGGACTCAGGAACTGACGCATTGCTGTGTTTTCTGAATCTTCCCTCCTCTGCAGGAGAGGAAATACGGAAAGGACTTAGAAACCGCTACGGACTTCTGCTGTTTCAGGGGACAATTGTAGCCCTGGGAAACAAAGCGGTTACCTATTTGATATGTGGAACGACTAGGCTCTACTAGCTTCATTAAAACATGTGGCTTTGACGATAACTACAGGTATCATTGTGGACTTTGCCTGCTTACGCTCCTTGAAATACACCTATATGGCAACACTGACTGCTTAAAGTATATCTAACTATAGGTTCTAGGGAGAGAAGACCAACACTCCCCTGTTTATTTATTTAATGCGATTTTATATAGCGTGAACATTACCCGAAGGGGTCAGAGCGCTTTACAAAAGAACCAGATGCGTTACATAAGGACTTTGGATTACATGAGTTACATAAGAGATACAAGCTGAAAAAAAAATGCAAATATACAAGTGGAGTGAAAGGAGGGAAAAATTGCAAATGTACAAGTTGTAAAGTCACTCAAGGAAGAAATACAAACAGATAAACTCTAAAATCACATAGGAATGGTAGTAAGTACAAAGGTCTACTACAGATACTAGTGGTTAGAGTTACATATATACGGACTGAGTCGGAGGACTCGTGCGATCCTGGTACACCGATCAGGTAGGCGCAATACAGGCAATGTGGGGCGGGAGAGCAGTGCCAATAGGAACGTATCAAGGATTACCGGATTAAGTTCCCCGAGGATACTAAGGACAATTGCAATGTCGGCTGACATGATACGCAATTGGGAAGCGGCGGCCCTTGAAATGTTCAAGGACTGCCCATCTATCATTCAAAGTGCAACTAGCAGCAACTCGACATCCCCCAACAATAATACTATAAAAGAAAAATTCAGGAAACTAGAGAAAAAAATGTGCTGCGAACAAAGCAAATGGTGGGAGTCGCGTTCCCTACAACGTTACATAGACGTAGAACGAATACCACGTGGCATGGCACCCAGCTACGAGAATCCTAACCCACTCATGATGAAGGAGTGGGCAGAATCAAACTTAGAGTCATCTAAACACCTGGTACTTATACCTATTAAATATGGTGATTTTGATAGAGCTGCTCTATTAGAGGAAATAGATAAAATTAATGAAGAGTTGGAAACTATGGGTGACACTTGATGAGAAAAACAAACTCAGACATGAAATGATGCTACGATTGGCAGAAGAGGAGGAAAAAATAAAAGAAAGAAAAACATTTAAATTTCATAGGGACAAGTGTGACTATGAACAGGGACGTATTTTCACATTTGCGCGCAAATATGAAGCACTAAAATCCTCGAAATACAACAAATCAAAAGAACCAATGGCTGGTACTCCTAAAAATCCAATATCCAATTCAAATTCATCGCAATCTGGCATGAGCTCAGCAATTGACAGTGAATCGGAAATAGAAACCAGTATGACACGACAAGTCCAAACTGGCCAAAAGATCTCGCTAGTAGAGGTGGGTTTTTTAGTAACCGATCGGAAACAAACACTCCGACCATGAGCAAACAGAAACAACCAAATGTCATCCGTAACTGGAACAGAAAAAAACGATGACAAGCCTGCAAGAAATGATTCAACACAGGGGAAAAGGGGAAATTGGTGCAAAAGAAGATAAGTAACCACCCAAACCCCGACTACAATAAAACAATAATTAATTTGATGAGCATTGAACTCAATGAGGATGACAAGAAAATACTATGCCTGGGTCTCTCTTACTGTCCAGCCAAGAACTTTAATTATTCAAACCTAAGACTGGACATTTACAAGGCAGTGAGAAAGCTAAAACTGAAAAAATATTTTATATTGAATGCCAAGAAGGATGATGGCAATAGCCAACTCAATAGTGACATCAGCTCTGAGTTTCAGGTATTATCCTTAACACAATCCGACATGAATCTCATAAGTGAAATACAGGACATGTGGGAAGAAGGCGCAAATAATTTAAGTGATGAAGAAGCAAGTTTAATGGGGTCTGGTCAAGTAAGCACCGATGAAAGCTCTACCAAGGTGACAACAACAATTCCCACTCCATTCAAACCAAAATCTACCTTCAACCCTATATTGCTAAGAGACTCCATTGACATTTTTCACGAGAATGTGGTGAGTCAGGTAAAGCAACTGAATTTAAAGACTCTGGGCCTCATGTAGGTAGCCAAATACCGGTCGGTAACGGCCGATTTTCGGTAATTATACCGTTACCGACCGGTATTTTGGCTTTTGAGATGTAGGGGGAGAATTTCTGTATTCGGAATTTACCGAATCGGTAAAATTACCGATTCGGTAAAATTACCGATTCGGTAATTTTACCGATTCGGTAAATTCCGAATACAGAAATGAGATGTAGGGGGACTGTGTGGTGTGTGTGGGGATTCGTTATTTACCACCAACTAATAGTTGGTGGTAAATGACGAATATGTGTGTAAATGCAATATTTTGCCCGTAGATGTGTGCAATGTGGCAGACACACATGCCCTCAGGGCATGTATGTGTGTCACATGTGCACACATGGCCGAATCAGGGGTGCAACAGGGTGTCAATGTGACACCCTGCCACCCTTGCATGTGCTCCCCTATTACCGAATCGGTATTTACCGATTCGGTAATGAGGCATACGTTCCAATCAATGGGAAGGTATGCCTCATTACCGAATCGGTAAATACCGATTCGGTAATTACCGAATTTTTCCGAATCAGTAATATTTACCGACCAATTACCTACATAGCATTTACCACTTCATAAATACCGAATCGGTATGATTCGGTATTTATGAAGTGGTAAATGCCAGCCCACCTACATAAGGCCCCAAGAGAGGAAAGTCTGGATATTTCAGACAAGACATTAAATACCTAGAATTTGTTGAAAAACTACAGACCAACAAAAATGTGATAATACGCAACTCTGATAAAGGGGGCAATATTGTCATAATGACAAAAGACAACTATCTTAAGGAAGCTTACTCTCAACTCAACGACCGATTATGTTATATGAGATGTAATGCAGGAACCATGAAAGAGATGTATACAAAGCACTATAAAAACCTCAATGTGTAGAAAATGAAAGTTCTGTTAACCCAGGAGGAACATGATTTTTTTAATGAACAAGAATCCCTTGGTACCTACCATTTATTTTATTCCCAAAGTGCACAAGGATTTGACAAACCCCCCAGGCAGACCAATCATTTCCGCCATAGGAAGCCTTTTGGAACATATGTCACAGTACATTGACTATTTTCTTCAGGATCTAGTGAAAATGTTGCCCTCATATGTGAGAGATAATAGTGATTTCCTGATGAAACTGTCCAAGTTCAAATGGGAACATTATTTTATTATAATTGCTATTGATGTATGTTCACTTTACACTAGTATTAGAAATGAGGATGGGGTACTTGCACTTACATACTACTTGGAGAACAAAACAACAAACACTGCTGATCACAATGCTATGTTAATAGAAATGGTTATGTTCTGTCTATCGAATAACATCTTAATGTTTAATAACATATTGTATCAGCAGATAAGAGGAGTCGCCATGGGGGCCAGCTTCTCCCCAAGCTACGCCTGTCCGCTAATGGGGTGGTGGGAGGAGCTGGTCCTCAAGGAACAACACACACTATGTACTACCAGAAATGTCAGATTATGGTTGAGGTATATAGACGACCTGTTTGTTGTTTGGAAAGGTACCTACGATGGGGCTGACACACAACAGCTACTGCACTTTGTAATTGATTCTGTACCTGTTAGCAGGAGAGGAGGGGATCGGGAATCTAAAACTTCGAAAATTAGAAACCAGGTATATATTAGAACTCGATTCCAAGCACCAGGGAGGCCTCAACATCACGGAGGACCTCCACACGTGTCTTCACTGAAGGGGCTTGTTACGAACTGAGTCTAGCCCAGGACATAGCTCTTACAATTTGTATATATATTCTGCCTTCCAACATCCCTGATCATTTTTATCATATTTAACTACGCCTGTGATCCAATACTACACATTTTTTGTATCATTTGGGTATTTATGAATGGACTATATGTATGGACATGTTTTATCCTATATTTATATTTTGTCCTTTTAGGATGGGCCATAAATATTTTTGTACACTCTCTTAATTTATTTTGTCAAAGCTATTAACCAGAACAATCTTAACTTCCAATTCACAGCCACAATCAGTTCCACAGAGGTTAGCTTCCTGGACACTATGGTCTATATAGATAACAACAAAATTAAAACCTAACTGTATAGAAAGGCAACGGCTGGAAACACAACATTGCATGCCAGCAGTTCCCATCCTCGTCACCTCATAAACAGCATCCCATATGGGGAGATGTTGAGGTTACGACGGATACATAGTGAGGATAGTGATTTATTAGCTGCCCAAATTGAATGTAAAAAGAGATTCCTGGACAGCGGCTATTCACATAAGATTGTCAACAGTGCTATTACAAAATCTATGAAACAATCTTGTATACAACTACTAGACAATAGACAGGATTCTAAGGAAGAACATTGTAGCACCCGAGATACAGTACCCCATACAGACTTCAGAAAAATAACTGAATACAATAGGCAACATAAGAAAATTCAGTCTATTATTCATCAGAATTGGGCAATTCTAACTAGCGATACGATCATTGGATCAATGCTCCCATCAAAACCATCCATCAAATATAGCAGGGGACCCTCTATGCGTGATGAACTAGTGAAGACCAGCCCTGAGGTGTTAGAGGGTACATCTTGTCTACAATTGCCTACCGACACGTTTCGATCTCCTCTGAGATCTTGTTCTTGTATATATATATACAAATAGGCCTGTGTGGGGCTCCAAGGACTTTTGGATTCCACAACACAATGCATCTTTAACTTGGTTTGCCTCATGTCTTATACGGACGAGCCTTGAAAAAGTTGTACATCGCCAAAACATTCCCCCGTAGCGGCCCGTGGTGGTAGTGCTGCCGAGGGCTGACGTAGAGTGGGGGAGGGGCAGGGTGGGGGTAGTAAACTACGGATTACGGACGGATTAACTTTTGTTATGTCATACTCGTGAAACAAATGCTATTAATGTTATTAAGAATGCAACATGAAATTTCTTCCATTTCTATGGCATTGGCTGCACATGTGTTTCACATTACAACAATTTGTAGAGCACTTACCACTTTAAAAGTTTCGCGGTGACGCGTATCCCATGTCATGTGATCAAGGCCTGTGGTGGGCTGAAACGCGTTGTGGCAAGACTTGCACCTTCGCAAAATAAATAATTGAATAGAGCACATCTTTGCGGTCCGTTCCGTTCCTCCAGAATTGGACATGTGGCGGAGTCTGGTAATATATATATATATATATATATATATATATTATCCAACACTTTCACGTAAGTAAACATATAAATAAATAAAACACATTTTGTTTGATTTATTTATATGTTTACTTACCTCTAAGCGGCCGTAATCCCTGCCCCACATCAGCACCCGGCAGCACTACCACCACGGGCCGCTACTGGGGGTGGCCCACCCTGGCTCTTCCGGTCGATGACAGATGAAGACAGGCCCACTCTTAATGATGCAGTCTGCCCCTCCTCCTGGGCAACGGTATGCGGTATGCTGGAAGACATAGCCCCACCCAGGCTATGAGAAACCAGAGTTTGTGCAGCCCCCGCTCTGTGAGGTAATTAGAAGCTGCATCCCACGCTGCTCGAGCTGGCCTGCACTTTTAATGTCATAGTTTGCCCCACCTCCTGGACAATGGTACCCAGTGTGCTGGGTGGGATACATAGTCCCACCCCAGCTATGAGCAACACGAGTTTGTGCGCCCCCCCATGCTGCGAAGCGGTATTTTCACTCAGATTGAACCCTGCTACATGGAAAAACATGTTCTGACTTTGTCTCTGCACCTTTATCTTTGACAGTGTTACCGTGCACACTTGCAAATATATGCAGAATTTTTCTCATCAGGTTTACCTTTTGTCAATTAAAAAGGCTTGAAAGGCCCAAGTTTTATGCAAGAACAGCAAAGAGTAAAGTTTCACAAGCGAAATTTTCATTAGAACTAAGAACATATTGCAAAACACATTTACACACTGCTGTCATGATATCACATTGTAATTCACTTTCTGGGACAATCACAATTAAAATGAGTTTTTCAGTTTCAGATATTTGTCAATAATGTTCACATCATTTCAAGTGGGATGGGATCTAAATGCATTTAATTGCTCCATCCTTTCCCTGCACAGTGCAGTCATTCCTGTTGGTGGGTACGTGGACCCTGAGTGTGTGTGTTTGTGTGTGTGTGTATACATTAGCGGCTTGTGGAATTTACGTGTTTATGTTTGTTTGTTTCATCGGCACATACGTAATACTTGCAACTACCTAGTTTATCAGCTAACAGTTCTATGAATACCTCAATGCTGGCAACATCCACTGAGAGCAACTGCTTAGGTTCTGTTGTTAGTCATGGGTTACCATGGCTATTTATAAATGTTTTGGTCTACCTCAACATATACCACTTGCAAATGAAATATTTCAAAAACAAACTCCCCTAACGATGACCATGTAAAGCTAGGCGTATTCTCAGAAATGCAGTTGACTGAATCTGCAATCCAAGGAACACACAATCAGAAGCCACTGTTTTTTTTTCTTGTGGCTGTTCCGCACGCAGCACTTGACAATGTTTATCCTAACTGGCAAACCAGTATTTACACTTAAGGAAATATCTCGAAAGACGTGCTTATTCTGGGATGCTTTCCTTTGCACAGTCCAGGTGATTAAAGGATAAGGAAAAATAGGCAGCTGTTAGCATCCTCATGAGAAATGGTACTTGTATACAACATTTAAATGCAATCATAATACAGCAGAAAAAGAATACAAATGACATAAACACAGTGCATACAAAATATGTTACCTTTTCCTGATATCTTCAGTCCTTGTAAATAAAGTAGAGCAACAAAATATTAATAATTTGTTTATTCTCGTTCACAAAATTCCTCTGTCCTGAATCTGCAAAATTATACACAGGAAAATGATGTGATCAGGGTGGGCCCACTAGCACCGAATTCACCGATATCGAGAGTCTGATCCTCTCCCCTGGACAGTGGGCATGCAAACCTTTAAGGCTGTCTCTGTCTTTCTTCGGACCTGCCAATGAATAGTCATTGTTTAGGTCTGGCATTAGCCAAGAACTTCTGATGTTACTAAAATATGTATATTATGCTGGCATATGTGAGATTTAAGCCACCTGTATTCATCCATTGGTCTGTTGGTGTGTCATTCATATTTTGCTTCTGCCCACTACAGCATATGTATGGCAAGGGGCAATGGGTCAGCCTCCTTAAACCTCTGGTTAACTTCATTTTGAGTGACAGTATTTTGCTCTCTCACAAGAAGCAAATCACACAAAAGTTAATGCCCTTCAGTGCCAGTATGTATACTTTAGAATTACCTTATTCTTTCCTTTGTGTTTAGACCCTGATGTGATAGCAGGACGCTTCTGATGCATAGTCCATCTTTCTCAGATCCCATCTTCTGTAAATGCTATTGTAAATTCCTTTTGGAGTGTTTTGCTTTTCTGACTGCTGCTATTTCACAGCATGCTAGATCATATTGTATCCATTTGAAACTGTTCTGTATTAAGTTATCCTCTTTTTCTTTATACTTTTTTGTGTCTACCTTTCCTATTTTACTTTCTTTCTTTTTTCTCTCCTTCTGTCATTCCTTCTGTCTTTTTTCTTTCTTTTTTCCTTCTTTGTTTTGTCTTTATCTTTCCGTTTTTTATGCTTTCTGTTTTCTTTTCCTCTTTCTTTTTTTATTCTTTTTCTCTTTCTTTTTTCTTTATTTCCTTCTTTCTCTTTCCTTCTTTCATTCCTTATTTTCTTATCTCTTTCTTTCCTTCCTCCTCACTTTCTTTCTTTCTTTCTTTTTGTTTCTTTCTTTCTTTTCTCTTTCCATCTTTCTTTCCTTTGTTGTTTCACTTTCTTTTATTTTCCTTCTGCCATTGCTGTCTTTCTTTCTGTCTTTTCTTCCAGCTTTTTCTTTCTCAGTTCCTTCTTTGTATTTGTTTTCCTTTCCCCTTTCTTTCCCTTCATTTCACTTGCTTTCTTTCATTCTTGTCTTCTTTCATTCCTTCTTCTCTTATCTCTTTCCTCCATCCTCACCTTTCTTCCTTTCTTTTTTTTATTTGTTTCATTCTTTCGACATTTCTTTTTTTTTTCTTTCTAGAGGTTTTCAGCCTGACTGACTTTTTAGGTCTGTGTTAGCCAAGACCTTTTGATTATACTAAAATTATGTGTATAACAAAGTTACTTTTAGGGGTTTCAGCCAGACTTCATTATAAATCTATGGTTGATTTTATTCACATTTTGCATTAAGGGGCAATGCATCCACCCACATCTACCATTGGCCGTCTTTAATATGAGTTATGTCTTGCCTCCCTTTCACAAGGAACATATCTACACACAAAGTAGCTCCCTTCAGCTCCAGGGAGTACTATAATAATGTTTATTTTATGTGACTCAAAAAACTTTATTGCCAGTAGAATTATTATTTTTTTTTTAGATTGATGAGCGTATACCCGGCGTATACTCAAACAATAATGTTTTATAAAAACCATGACAAAACAAGAATTGCCAGGAGACTGGTGCCCAATGTCATTCCTATTGGCTTTGTCAATGCTAGTTTAGCATGCACTCCATGTGAGATATTGAGGATGCCACCTTATCAGGGCAGGGTGTTTCTCAAGTGTGCCTGGTGATCCCACTGAGACAATGGGCAGAGGCTTGAATGAGGATGTGCTCCTGGGCGGTCCCTGTTAAGGCAGGGGGAGACAGAAATGGCAGTGTGCCACATGTGAGTGTGTGGAGAGGACTTGCCCAGCCAAGACCAGCAGCACCTTCTCTTTTTGAATCAGGAAGGAAATTGTTGATTATTGTTAATCGCTATGAGATATGTGTACCACTAACACTGATTACTTGAGACTCCTGCTCCCCTCCTCTTCTGGGTCTGCAATATGCCTCAGTAGACCAGAATAAAAGAAAAGAAGCATTAAGATAAGAGGAAGACATGATAGAGACTAAGAATGGATTGTGCTTCCACAAAATTCTACTTTCTCAACAGACAAAGCAATATTTCTTTGTAAGATGACCCAAGGCATCTGACTGGTGGGAATGGAGAGAAAGCAAGCGAGGTAATATGGGTGCATTGAATGAGCAGGAGAGAACAGGGTGTGAAAGAGGGTGGAGGTAAAATGGGGTGATAGTAGCGAGGCAAGATACTTCTGGAGTAGTATAATAACACCTAATGTCTATAAGATAAACATGTTATAGCTGGTGAATTCTAAATCTTACAATTGGTTTTGTGTACCATACAAGGCACTAGTAGCTGTGGTGGTAGTCTACAGTCTAGATGAGTAGCGGTTCCGTCTAAATAGGGTAAGATAGTATGACTGCAATTCACAGATTGGAAACAAAGTACTGCCAATTAGGCCTTTCGCCATTCAGTGGTTAGTAAAATACATGCCATTGTTTAGGTACTTGTGGCAGCCGTTACACAAGGCTCTATGAACAAACGATCCATTTGCAATAAGTGCTACCTAAAACATATTTTTAAAATCATGCTAGGAAATATGTAATCTAAACCTTAACAATCGGCAGGTATGGGCTTGTACCATGCTGGATGTATGATGCTATAGCTTAACACACTGAGCTAACTTTGCATTTGAGGAAATGCCTGCATATATACAGTTGAAATGAGCATAGATGACGGTACCTAGGCATGCAGAGGTTGTGCTTGGGCATTTGAGGCTGTGCATGGGGCATGTGTAGTAGCATCTAACGCCATGCCTCAGTATGCAAATGTAATATCTAGAGTGGGCATATGATGGTTGAGCCTGGCTCTTGAGGAACAGTCTAGGCTTCGAAGGCAGCGTATTTTTGAATTTTCATCAGTATGGGAATATAAAGCTTTATCTGCGCCTACGAGGGCTGTGTCAGAGAATTTAAGGTTTGACTATCATTTGAGATTATAATAAAACATTAGCAGCTATAATGCAGCATTTTAGAATATTCTTGTGGGTATGCTGACTGCATAAGGTATATGAGGGCTGTCTCCGTGCCATGAGGATTGTCACTGACATGTCCTATCTGGACACTAGTAGTAGTGATGCTAACTAAACATTTAATTATTCAGAGCATCTTTTTACAGCCTTTTCATTTATAGTGCCACATGGTACAAATATATGTTTATTTAATTGTTTATTTGAATTAGATGAATAAAGAACAAAACACCACTATACATATTGAATGCTTTGTCCTCTTCCCCAGAACCAAGTCATGACAGTACAGGAAGTGGCTTCTCAAAGCATGCAGTGTTAGCAGATTCATTTAGGACTGGTGTTAGCCAATAGCTTTTGATTCTCTTAAAAAAAATATGTATACTATACTTATTTAAGGGGGTTTTCTGCCAGCTTTCTGCATCCATTGGTCTGTTGGTGTGTCATTCACATTTTACTTCCACCCAGTCACGGCCCGTGCAGGTAAGAGCGGTGGGGCAGGGTGGGAAGGGGGGATTTTGATAGACGACGATGAGGGAAAATGTACTGTTTATTTAATTTTCCCTTGTTGTCTGTCAAATCCCCCCCAACTTGGCCCCACAACTCTTACCTGCATGGGCCGCAGCTGCTTCCATCTACTTCATCATACAGCGTGGGGCAGGGGTCAGCCCACTTCAGCCACTGGATAACTTCACTTTGAGTGACTTCATTATTCCCTTTCACAAGGAGCACTTCTGCACACAATGTAGTACTCTTCAGTGCCAGAGTTTTTGTTGTTTACTTTATTGCTTTGGTGTTGCCTTTGTGTTTAGAGTCTGATATGATAGCAGGATATTTTCTCCCACCACTTTCATGTTGAACACAGAGCACATTCCAGCTTTATCAGTTCCTATCTCCTCCTACTAATGGAGTTGTAAATTCCTTTTGGAGTGTCCTGTTTTTGCGACTACTGCTATTTCACAGCATATCAAGTTGTATCCCATTGAAACTATATGTCATTTTTTAGTATAACGTTTTAATTGCACTCCTGCATGTCATGTTTGTAGGTATTTTAATTGAGAACTGCAGTTACATTTGTAAAGAAATTTTGTCTCTGTGTTCTGCATGCTTTCTAGTGTGCTTTTGGTGCGCTTGTATCTATTGCTTGTTTAGACATTTAACTATTATGTTAAATGGTAGCGGCAGTCGTAGTCGATAACCTTTCAAGTATTGTCCGGCGGTAATCGCCTCTTATACCATTCGATGCTAAACCAATAAAGAGGCAGGTGCCGGAGACTGGAAGGCAGGAAACAAAGTTTTATTCCGTCGGAGTGGAACACATCAGATCAGACAGCGAGGTATCGTCACGAGGTGCTCTAGCTGCATCTCTGAGGCCTGGCCTCTTATACACAGGTTTATGACTTTATTGCAGGTTTATCATACATGGCACATTTTTGAGATCGCCTTGATACATGAAAGAACATCCTCAGAATCCCCACTTCAAGCTCGTTCCCACACATATCTACAGTGGAAGTCCCCACCCCACCCACAGTAGGAGATGGCTATCACACAGCTGGACATTCCGCCAATTCCCGGGGGTGTGTGCGACCGGTCGGGTCTCAGGGGGTGGGGGGCCTTGATCTACTGTAATCCCTTTGATGTGGGGTGTTTCCCTTACAGTAGGGGCAATAAACTGCATCCGCAGGGCTAGGTGATGGCCTGGGATCGGTTCGGACAATGGGGCGCAGAGGAAGGGGGTTATCAAAGAGATGCATGACCATGTATGGGATGTCGGTCAGGCGTGGGATGTGGTTCCATGGCAGGGTCGCGCAGAAGTAGAGGGTTTATGGCCCGTGTATGAGAGAGCGGGGGTGGCCGGCGCGCGGGGGAATGCTTGCAGCGCCAGGGGGACGCGCTGGCGATCGGCAATGAGCAGGGAGAGACCAGGGTGCCTAAAATGGCTGCCGTGCGCTTTCCTGTGTGTCGCGCTGGGGAGAGACAAGATGGCGCAGATAATGTTCAGATCGCAAGCTAAATTTCCACAGTCCTCCCTTTTAACATATCTCGCCAGCTTGTTTAGTTCGGATCTATCCCCATAATACTACGAACTTCCACCTCATACAAAGCTTTCATTCGCTCCGCTTCAAAATTCAAAGTCTTAGGGCAGATGCAGTTCATAAAAAGCGAACATAAAGGTGGCAGACACTGAATCCCCAAGCAACATCCACATAGTATCACAATTGGTATTAGGATAAATGAAAACAGCCTCCATCCCCAACTTCTAATAGTGTCCCAAAACCAACTTCCCAGTGACCATTCTTCTTGCTCCTGATGAACCTCTGCGGAAAGTCTGTGGAGGTGTTCAATTGCTTTGTAGACTGAGGGTGAGTTATCCGGTACGTAGGTACAACAGCTGGACCCAATGATGTGGCATGCTCCTCCACGATCAGCCAGAACCACATCTAGAACGAGGCGGTTCTGAAGAGCCACCAGGCGGACGGCCTGAAGCTCGGCGGTGTTGTTGGCGAGGATGCCAGCCGTAATGTTCATCGCCGTTTCGACTGCCTGGGTTAAGTGGCGGATGGCACGGCTGTTTGCCATTGGACCCCAGAGTGGAACAAGACCTTTTACTGCGTCCATGAACTGTGCTCCGGTGGAGTCGGCTTGCACAATGTCTTTGGCACGTTTCTGTCGGTGATGGTTTGCTGGAGCCATATATGTCGGAGGAAGGACAAAAGCGATGTAGCAGGTGCCTCCCCAACCTTTCGGAAGCCAGGGGTAGGCCTTAGTACCACAGACGAAGTACATATTCGGGGAGGCAACAAAGGAGGGTGGATCAACTGAGTCCAATGTTCGGGTGATGAGGCAGGAGCTGTGGCCCACCAGCTGCGCCCCCAGGCCTTCGAGGCACACAAGTCCAGTGATGTTGATGACGGATAGGGCCACTGTTAGGGTGGCGGCCGTTCGTTTCCGGAGGTAAGAGAAGGTGGGTCTGGCTGGGTTGTTAAACACCTGCATTTCAACTCGTTCTTTGGCAGGGATGTCCATGTGAAAGGAAGTGTTTGATCTCAGAGGACAGAAGGGGGCAGAAGTTTTTCCAGTTTTGTTCAGCCAGAACCCATGGTAGAAGTGTGACACAGTTTTGCCGGAAGTGGCATTGTCCTTGTAGCTTTCCTGCAGGAGGATTAGCCAGGCGAGGCAGGAACCATGGACCGAAAAAGGTGAAGGGATGAAAGGGATAGAGTGTCCGGTGGCATGTGGTAGCAATCCACAGATCCAGCAATTAGTGGCATTGGAGGCAAGATTGTGTTGGTGGAGCAACTGCACAAAAGAGTTATTCCAGAACTCCTTACGCCTTTCTCGGATTTGGGGTGAAAGTGAGATCAGATGGTGTTCTTTCATGGTGGTAGGTGGAACGGTGGTCAGCAATATCGTATGGGCGGGTGCGCTCTCCTCCATGATCCAGAAGGTGACCATGAGGAGAAGGCAAAAGAGAAGGATAATGAAAAGTGCAATAGTCTTTGAGCTGTGCATTTTGTCAGTCTTTGGGATTTTGTGGTTTATCTTTGGGTGTTCGGTTGCTTCCATCATCTTCATGTCGGATGCTTCCATCACCTTCAAGGGACTTGGTAGCGGGCAGAACCACAGACTTTGTTTAGTTTCTCTCCTGGTGGCCTTTGAGGTGGCTAGGCAACCGCTCTTGAGATTTCAACTTAGTTTGTGGTCTGCTTAGCCGAAGTTCCCTCCTTTCGTCGTAGGTTATACCCTTCTTTGGATGGGACAGTGGGATCGGGATATTTCGTTAATTCAAGTGTCTCTGTATCTGGGCAGTGGCTCAGGGATGGTCAGTCTTTGTCCAGTAGTTCCTCTTGGGCGGTGATGTTGTCCGTGGTCGTCAGGGTCGATGATACCTTCTTGCAGTGGTGTGCATGCAGCCAATTGCGCTTCCCCTCCACTCGAAGAGCTGTTCGGGTGGTGATCAGGACTTGCAGAGGGCCCGTCCACCGGGGCTCCAGACTCTTGGTGCGCTGGAAGTTACGCACTAAGACAAAGTCACCCGGTTGGATGTCGTGCCCGGGGCCTCTGGAAACGTCGGGAATGGCTTGCAGCACCTGCTGATGGATAACAGACAACGTTTTAGTTAGGTTGTACAAATAGTCAGACATGAGGACGTCCGGGACGTCGTGGATGGATGTTGGTTTCGGTGCAGTCCAAAGGTTCATGGGCCGCCCGAAGACGACCTCGTAGGGGGTTAAGTGGTGTTTGGTGGGGGTGGAACGCATTGATAGCAATGCTAGCGGGAGAGCGTCTGGCCATTTCAGTCCTGTGGTGGCAACTATTTTTGCTATCTTAAGCTTCAATGTGGCATTATGTCGCTCAACCAAGCCTGCAGATTGGGGATGGAAGACCGCATGGAATTTCTGTTTTTCACCCAGCCCCTTTAAGATGAGTTGGATAACCTCGGCTAAAAAGTGGGGGCCGTTGTCGCTCCACAAAATTCGACAAAGGCCGTACCGGGGGAAGAATTCCTTCAGTAGTACTTTTGCGGTAGTCATAGCGGTGTTGTCGCGGGTTGGGTAGGCTTCCACCCACTTGCTGAAGGCGCACACAACGACAAGTACGTACTTCAAACCTTGGCACCTTTCTAACTGGACGTAGTCCATTTGTAGGACTTCAAAGGGGTGATTGGGAACCCCAAACCCTCCCCGGGGTACAGCAGTTCCTTTCCCAGGGTTGTGTTGGAGGCAAACCAGGCATTGTTGGACCAGACGTTTGGCTGAGTCTGAGATTTTGTCGTTGTGCCAGACTTTGGAGATGAGTTCGATCATGGGAGCAGACCCTATGTGTGCGGGGGAGTGTGCCATGGTCAGCATGGGGATCAAGTATGAGTCAGGTAGCAACCATTTGTTCGAGTCTTTAGTTCACCAGCAACCGTCATCGTCCTTCAATCCCACCCGGGCCCATTCAGTTAATTCGTGTGGTGAGCTGGCTAATTGGATGTCCCTAATCATTTCCCTAGCATCCTTCCATTTCTCAGTTTGTGACCTGGTTACGTACATACGGGTCGTGGATCTATTCTCGGCTGTGGTTCGGGCAGTAATGTCAGCTAGTGCATGTCCCTGTCCTATAATGTCTTTCACTTTCTTGTGTGCCTGGCATTTGATCACAGCCAGCCGTGTGGGGAGGAGGACTGCTTCGGTCAGGGCAGAGACTAGATCTCCATGCAGGATGGGTGTGCCATGGGAAGTCAAGAATCCCCTCTCCTTCCAAAGGAACCCAAAGTGGTGAACTACCCGAAGGCGTATTGGCTGTCTGTGTAAATGTTTGCGGTTGTCCCTGCTGCCAGGATGCATGCTCGTGTGAGAGCAATCAGTTCAGCCGCCTGTGCGGATCGCTGTGTGATGCGGGCTGTCTCAACAACTGTTCGGGCTGTGGTGACTGCATAGGCAGCGGAAGTGGTGCCATCGGGGAGCTTGATGCATGAGCCATCCACCCATAGTTCTCCATCAGGGTCCGGGAAGGCAGTATCTCGAAGGTCAACCCTACTCTTGGTCTGTTCGTCGGTGAGAGTCACGCAGTCATGTATGGGGGGCGCATTGGGGTCAGTGTCAGGGAGAGGTAGTAGAGTGGCTGGATTCAGAGTGGTGCATCGTTTCAATGTGATGTGGGGTGCAAGCAGAGTCAGTTCATAGCCAGTCAGTTGTGCGCTAGTCGGGTGTTGAGTCTTGGTCTGGTTCAGGAGGGTGTCAACCGCATGGGGTACCAATACAGTGAGGGGGTTCGAGAGCACGATCCCCTCACTTTGCCGGATAGAGACAGCAGCGGCGGCTACTGCTCGAAGGCAGGCGGGCAATGCTCTGGCTACAGGGTCAAGAGTGGCAGAGAAGTAGGCACAAGGGCGTTGTTTAGGGCCTATGGACTGGGTTAGGACAGACAACGCGCATCCCTCCCTTTCGTGGGTGTAGAGGGAGAAAGGTTTAGTGTAGTCTGGGGTTCCTAGGACTGGGGCCGAGCAGAGGGCGTCTCGTAATTCTTTGAAGGAGGATTGGCATTCGGGTGTCCAGGGGAGGGGGAAGGGGACATCTTTAGCCAACAGGGAAAGAAGAGGTTTTACAATAAGACTGAAGTTTGGCAACCATTGTCGACAAAAGGAGGTGAGGCCAACTAGAGACCGCACTTGCTTCTGAGTTTTGGGAACAGGGGTTTCTAGGATGGTCTGAATTCGGTCAGGGGTAAGTTTCCTCCCATCCTTGGATAGGAGGTGGCCTGGGTATGTCACTTGGGGTTGGCAGAACTGTAACTTCTTCCTGGAGACCTTGTGACCGTTCTCCGCGAGGAAGTGGAGGAGGTGAAGGGTGGCCGTGACAGCAAGTGGGGTGGTGTCGGCCGCCAAAAGAATGTCGTCGACGTACTGTATTAACACCACTCCATCGGGTAATTGGACTGTATCTAGTTGTCTCTTGAGGGCTTGGCTATAAATGCTGGGACTCTCAGTGTAGCCTTGGGGTGCCCTACAGAATCTGTACGACCGGGCTTTCAAAGTGAAGCCGAACAGGTAGCGGCTGTCTGGGTGGATGGGGATGGAGAAGAATGCGTTCTTGAGATCAATAACAGTAAAGGTGGTGGCAGTGGACGGAATTAGGGTGAGGATGGTGGTGATGTCTGAGACCACGGGGTACTGAGGTATGACTACTTTGTTAACTTCTCGTAAGTCAACAATGAAGCGGTATGCTTTCTCATCTCCCTCGCCTTGCTTCTTTACAATGGGTAGGATAGGGCTGTTGCAAACATTACTGACTACTTCTTCTACTACTCCTGCATTGACTAGGGACTGGATGATTTCCACCAATGCCTTCTCACCTTCGGGCGATATTCGATACTGTGGAAGCTTTGGTAGCACTGCGTCCGGTCGGACGGTTATGTGTACTGGGTCGATCACCATGCGCCCTACATCTGAGTCGGTTTTAGCCCATAGATGTGAGGGTAACGTGTCGAGTAGGGACAGGTTAGCATCAGTTATAGAGAGCATACGTCGTGTGTGACAAGGTCTGAACAGATCTGGGTTATCGTGCAGGATGACTCGAACTCCGTCTGGGGAACATCTGATGGTAGCTCGGAAATGTTTTAGCAAATCGAGTCCCATAATAGCATCGGGGGTGTTGGAGGAGAGCAGAAAGGTCGTGTCAGTGGCGTTATCTTCTAAGTCAAAGGAGATTGGTGCTGATAAGGGGTTAGTGGAGGGCGTTCCATCGAAGCCTATTGAGGTTACGTGTGAGCCAGACAAGGGTGCCCTAGGAATCAGTCGTTTAGATAACGCACTACGTGTCACCCCAGTATCTACCAGGAATGGAGACTTTGTGCCCAAGACCTTAGCAGTGACGTAAGGACCTTGCTGGTCAACACGGAGTTCGACTGGATCCCTCCCTTGCCCCTGGCGGTCCTATGCGAAGTCATGGGTGCTTTTGTAGTCGGACTGCTGACACTGGTTTTGTCGGAGGCGATCAAAGGTGTTTGGTCTGCCTGGCCTGTCGTTGATGGCGTCGTTCGTGTACCCTCGTCCCTGTCCTCTATTTCTGGGGTCATATGCTGTGTTTCTGGGGTCCCTATTTTTGTTCATTTCCAGAAGGAACGGGCACTGGGATTTCCAGTGTCCGAACCCTCTACAGAACGCACATTGGTTCCCATCTAAGTCTCTCCGTCCGTTGTAGAGTGCAGGTGTATGGTCTCTAGGGGGTAGCTTTCTAGAGGCGGTTGGTTGGTAATTCCCTTTTGGGGGTTCCCTTCCTATGGTCACCCCTTGCAACTGTGCTATCATTACCCTCTCCTTCAGTTCCTTTTTCTTCCTCTCTGACGCCCTATCGTTCTCATTCTTTTGGTTTTCGTAGTATTGGGCCATCTGGAGGATTGCTGCGGGTTTGGAGGCTGCCCAACTACTCTCGCTGGTCTGTAGCTTCTGGGAGACTTCTTGTGACAGACCCTTCACATAATTCTGGACAAAGAGGTGATGTCCGGTTGCGGTGGTCATGTCCTGGCCACTATAATCGGAAAACACGGTCTCGAATCGAGAGAAGTATTCAGACACATCCTCCTGGGGTTTCTGGCGACAAGCCGTCACTATCGACCAGTCTACCTTTCTTTCTGGGATTAGAGTCTTCAACTTCTGTACAATCTTGTCTGGGAGCTCCAATATGGCTTTCGGGGGTTTCTGTCCCGGTTCTCGCTGTTTGTCTATGGTATCAAGTTGTACCCAAGTATATCCGAACGGCTCAGCGTGGTCAACTTTCCGGATTTGCTTCCACACATCAGCCGGCAGACATAACCCGAAGAACAAGTCAATATCTGCTAAGGTCATTATTGTTGAACCTAAGGCTGTACCTAGTTCGGTGTAGAAGGCAGTCGGGTTCTTTCTTAAGTCGGGTAGGGTTTTTCTAAAGGTCAAAATGTCTTGTCGGTCCCATGGCTGGTAGACCCAATTATATACAACCCTTCCATTCGCATCTTGGTGGTTGATGTCGTCATGGGTTCCCTGACCTCGTGGGGGGACCCAGTAGGGGGCGGCCTCTTTGATGGGCATCATGGTATCAGCCCTTCCTGCCTGGGGCTTAGTCGCTATGGGGGTTTCTGCTTTGGTTGTCTGTCTGTGCTCTTTAAGGTGCCGGTAGACCTCGAGTGTACGAGTGAAGAGGTCCGTCACATCGCCCTCTCCTTCTTCCCCAATGTCTACCTTCCTATATAGGGCCGCTAAGCCTTCGGGACCTTTATCGTGGTACCTATCCTCATATGTATTCAGGGCGTGATAACAAAGTCGTACGACAAAGTGTCGTCTGCGGTTGTCGGCATACGAGTTATACACGTCTGTTATATACTCCTCACTTTCCTTTCGCTCCACCAGTGTCCTTACTATCTTGTCGATTCCTGCTCGTTCATCCTTTGTTAGTCGATTCATTCTGGTGGGATCTTTCTTTCTCATCTCAGGGTTATCCAACGTTATTGCCAACGTTGTGTTCAGTACAAGAGGCTCGGCCGGCGCGGAGGCCGTGAGGACCGAGGCCCCTGTACTGCTTTCGCTTGTGTTTGGGGGTTGTGGGTGTTGCACTCCCGGTTGGGAGGGTGCGTATGGAGGGGGCATGTAAATGATCGGGGGACCTAATAGCAATTCGTCATTCGTTCGTTGCTTAGAAGACAACTCAGGGTAGAGCATAGAGGGGGCCCTAACAGGGTACTGGCCTGATGTTTCAGGCTCCTGTCTTAGTTTAGCTTCCCTTCTCTCCTTTATTTCTTCTTCTAACTTTCTAGCGGCAAGGTGAGCTGCCTTTCGTAATTCCTTTTCTGCTTTTACTTCTTCCCTCTTTTTCCGTTGTGTTGCTTCTTTGCGCCACATGCCGATACTGTCAAGCATAGTAGGCGTCGTTTTATTACTACGCAGAGCTATTTCTAGCATTTCTATTTTATGGTCGTCGAAGGATCCCATCAGTGGCCACTGACTCTCGGGGTCCTTCTTTGTATATTTATGCCATAGCTTGCTATAAGCTACGGCGACTAGTCCATATTTAGTGAACATGTCCTTATTAGGGGTGCCCTCCAGTGGAGCCGGGTGGTCCACCTCTAATAAGCGGTCCGGGCAGAACCAACTACCAATCAGTGGGGAGAAGATAGGCATGACGGGTTACAACGGGGACAAAAGTCAGCACTACCTATCTTTTCACTGCTTGCAAAGACTAGATAGAATATCTCTATTCCTCGTTATTTGTAAGCAGAGAATACCTCCAAAGAACCAATATCGAACAACTAGTGTTCGGACAATCAATCAATCAATGGTGAGAAAGAGATAGGCACGACGGGTTACAATGGGGACAAAAGTCTGCGTTACCTACCCTTCACTATTTGCAAAGACTAGACAGAATATTTCTATTCTACGTTATTTGCAAACAGAGAATATCTCAAAGAGCACTATCCTTCAAAACAATCAATATTCGGACAATCAATCAGTGGGGAGATAAAAATAGGCACGACGGGTTAGAATGGGGACAAAAGTCTGCGTTACCTACCCTTCACTATCTGCAAAGGGAGAGAGAGAGTATTTCTACTCCTCCCCGTTTGTAGACAGCGAATATCTCAAAGAAAACAATCAATAAGCAATACTAGTATTTTCAATCAATCAATCAATCGTTTCGCAATTTGTCGTGTTTCACGACCTTACCCGGACCGCGTGGACAGTTTCTCGTCTTCCGCCTCCAGCGCCCGATCGTCCTCTACTCTCCGTATTTGCCGCGGCACTCCTGATGGTTCCCAGTCAGGACCGTAGATCACTCGAGAGAGGTCTGCTCGGAACCAGTGAAGTTCGGATGATCGGCTGCCAGACGAGGGTCTATCGGGCAGGAGCTCTCCCGATCGTTGCAGTCGTTCACTCTGTCGTCAGGACCTCTCCCACTGGATCCACGTGTCGCTGATGGGCCACACGCTTGGGACGCCAATTGTTAAATGGTAGCGGCAGTCGTAGTCGATAACCTTTCAAGTATTGCCCGGCGGTAATCGCCTCTTATACCATTCGATGCTAAACCAATAAAGAGGCAGGCGCCGGAGACTGGAAGGCAGGAAACAAAGTTTTATTCCGTCTGAGTGGAACACATCAGATCAGACAGCGAGGTATCGTCACGAGGTGCTCTAGCTGCATCTCTGAGGCCTGGCCTCTTATACACAGGTTTATGACTTTATTGCAGGTTTATCATACATGGCACATTTTTGAGATCGCTTTGATACATGAAAGAACATCCTCAGAATCCCCAATTCAAGCTCGATCCCACACATATCTACAGTGGAAGTCCCCACCCCACCCACAGTAGGAGATGGCTATCACACAGCTGGACATTCCGCCAATTCCCGGGGGTGTGTGCGACCGGTCGGGTCTCAGGGGGTGGGGGGGCCTTGATCTACTGTAATCCCTTTGATGTGGGGTGTTTCCCTTACAGTAGGGGCAATAAACTGCATCCGCAGGGCTAGGTGATGGCCTGGGATCGGTTCGGACAATGGGGCGCAGAGGAAGGGGGTTATCAAAGAGATGCATGACCATGTATGGGATGTCGGTCAGGCGTGGGATGTGGTTCCATGGCAGGGTCGCGCAGAAGGAGAGGGTTTATGGCCCGTGTATGAGAGAGCGGGGGTGGCCGGCGCGCGGGGGAATGCTTGCAGCGCCAGGGGGACGCGCTGGCGATCGGCAATGAGCAGGGAGAGACCAGGGTGCCTAAAATGGCTGCGGTGCGCTTTCCTGTGTGTCGCGCTGGGGAGAGACAAGATGGCGCAGATAATGTTCAGTTCGCAAGCTAAATTTCCACAATTATGTTACTAATTTTAGCATTACTTTTTTAGCTCCACTGTTTATTCCAATGTTCTGCATCTCTCTATAAGTTTGACAAAAATATTACAAAATGCATTAGCAAAGGCAAGAGGCTGGCAGCTGAAGTTTACCCAGTTTACGGGTGTAATTTTGTCACTTATAGAGGTTTTCAGTCAGGCTTCATTTATTAGTCTGTTTGTGTGTCATTCACATTTGTCTTCTAGCCACTGCAGCATGTATCATGGGACAGTGGTCTAACACACTTCTGAGACTGGCTGATTTTTCTTTGAGTAACACCATACTTCCCTTTCACTAGTGGCGCATCCACGCAAAGTAGTACCCTTCAGCGCCAGGAGTTACTATGGTAATGTGTGCTTTTTTTTAAACCCAAACACTTTTTTGCCAATTGTTTTTTTAGAATATATGATGGCTCGGCTACCTCCCCAACAATAAGGTTTTGCATAAACCATGAAAGAACAAAACAAGCAATGCCTAAGCCAAATGGCTGGAGGGTAATGCCAGATCTATTGGCTTTGCCAATGTTTGTTTAAAATGTAAGTGAGAAAGAATCAGACCACTTTTATGGAAGGCAAGCACACTATTTTGGGTCTGTCAAGATTTGGGCAGTATCCTTGCAGATTGTAGGAGGAGCAAGTACAGGAAATGGGTGGTTCCAGTGTGAGAATTAGGTAGTAATAGTGACAGAAGTGTGTGGTAGAATCCTAAGAAAGATTGAGGACACCTGCACCTATTTTTTCAAAGTACCACTGTCAGAGAGAGACTTGAATTTATAGATTTAGGCGCCAAATCCAATCTACTCATAAAAATACTGAGACAATTACAAGTCTGGCTATCACATCTGGCCATTTCTGCTTATTTTAAACTATTCTGAAAAGTGCATTGTGTTACTGGTATATCACCTGGTAATTTCTGAAACTGTTTACAGTGGTTATGAGAGGGAGAAAAAGCTGTTAATTGAACTTCTGGAAATGTTTTACTTTCCATTGCATTAAAAATAGGCATTGAAAGGTCATATTAGTGTAAATGTCTCATGAACAATTTGCCGAGGGTTCATGAATAGGAATATATAATTTTCTATGCCGATAATTGGCAGAGACCTCTATTGCCATTAGTGTACAGTAAGTAAAAGGATGCCATGTTGAATAAGCAATAGAAGACATTTAGGTCCTCTTGACAAGATGGTGATATGTGGGCAGTGGATGCATCATGGCTGGAATAAACTATTCCAACTGGTATCTCTGGACCTAATTTTGACCACCGTAAGTTTTTGTCCCCAGGATGTGGAAAAAACATCTAGATCTAGGAATACCAGTTCTATCCACAAGTTTATTCCTCATACCAGGGGCCACATTTGTTCAAATTTACCATGTATTTTAAGCAAGTGGTAAATTGAAGAAGGTTGCAGTGGAGCAGTGGAGGCTCTAGGTACGGGGTGGGTGGTAAGAAGGGCAAAAGGATGCCGCACATGCCTTTATTTGGCCTGGGGGAGTGTTGCATGCCCCACCATGATATTTGAGGGAGGTTAGTGGAAACGAGGCTGGGCGGATACTCGCAGCCTTTCACCATTTTTCAAGTGGTTTCACTGGGTGCGTGTTCACTCCTTCTAAAAATTGTGCTTCATGTTCTCACATCTAGTAATCCCAGGTGCAAGAACAGGTTCAAGAACACTAAGCCTTTTAAGGCCAGGTGTTATTGTATATTACCGGGAATACCACTTTGCCAGACTCATAATGGGACCCTACCTTTAGGAAAAAGACATGTTTGTAAGAACTTTTTCACTGTTGGGTTCAAATTCCTTTTACAAATGCATCATTTAAATTTATTGCACTCTTTAAATTGTGATGTTATCATTCAGTGACAAATTATGACTTGGAGGGTGAAGATAAGATAGCATATACTGGGAAGTGAATTTAGCAGAAGTCTTGAAGATGATAATTGATTCAATGTTTAAGGCTTCCTATGCGTCCAATGTTGTCCTCCCCTCCCTTCGAATTTTGCACTACCGGTAATACAGGAATAATGCCCTTTCCCAATTCCAAATCCTGCAACTCACAAAACTAGATGGTTTTAGACCACAAATGGGCTTTTCTTTATTACAAAGCTATTTTCAACTCGTAAAAGGTATTTTGCGATCCTTCATGAATTGCACATAAGAGGGGTTGTGAAAGGGGCATCCTCCTCCTTTTACTTATTTGGAAAAGACTGTATCAACTGCTTTGGGTTACTGTTAGGCAATGTTTTGCGCTGGAAAATAAGTAACAAAAGAAATAGTGGAAATGTAAAAAGGTATACTGTCATTGGTAACGAGTTGCTAAATTTTACAGAAAAATAATCAAAATTATGTATAATTAAAATATGAAAATAGAAAATAATATTTATGATGTATTGATCAAGATGTATATCTGTATCTTACCTTAATTGGGTTTGGAATAGTAAATTCCCCAAAATGGAATAGATTGGAGTGGGAATGGGAAAATGTTTCCCCTTTAGTGTTCAAGACCTACCCAAAATTGGCTTAGATTGCAGTTGGAAAAGTAAATGTCACCCGCTGGATGTCCAACACCTTCTCCAAAATGGGTTATGTTGGAATGGGAGTACTTAACTTAATCCTTTTAGTGTTCAATTCATTTTTTTAAATGTATTTCTATGTAGTAGGTGTAGTATATGGTTGTATATTTGTAATTAATAACACTATTATTTGTACACTTCCATAGAATAACACTATGTAAGAAATGAATAAGTAAATCTTTATTTTTTCAAATTTAATGTAATGAATATTTTTATATATTTTAACATGTATATGTAGTTCTAGTTGTTAAAAAAATTATACATTGATACATGAAAATATAATATATTGTTATTATTAAATAAACAACGTAAACGTATATCATATTTAAATAGCATTTTATGGTATTGTTTAACATTTTTTAGCATTGATTCAGTTATTTCTCATACATATTTTTAATATAATTTTTAAATAATATTCTCAATATATATTAAATGATTGTACATTTTTACACTCATATTTAATTCATACTTTACATTTGTTCTACATATTGTAACAACATTTGATAAATGTTTAATCATTTTTTACAATTTTGTATACATTTTTTACTTATATACCCTTACACGTCTATGTGGAGATAGTCTTTTTTTAGCTTCAATTCACAGCTCTTTTATTTTTACTACTACCTTATATTTTTTAGTATATTTGTTTCATTTTTTCGGGATCCAGGTCGTGGGAAAATGCTTCTTTTCGGGGGAACAGTTGAGTCCTTTTTGAAGTTTCCTTTTAGGGCAGGAGCTGCAGGGAAGCTATAATGTTATTTTTAGGTTTTTAGTTCCTTTAGTTGTAGTAATTGTAGTGTTTTTTACAAGTGTGTCGGTTTAGATTTTCGCACAGTGTTTTAGTAATATATTGATAAGTTTGGTTATATTGTGTTTTGTTAGTTGCTTTTTGATGATTTTGGGCCTGATTTAGATCTTGACGGGACTCCCGTCATCCCTCCGTGGCAGAGTTTACAAGTACTCCGCCAACCTGACGGAATCCAGCCAGCCCCATTTAGATGTGTGCTGTCTCAAACTCCATCTGCGTCGACAATGTGTTTTCTGTGGTGTAAACAGCTCGCCAATGTGGCAGACTCGTCTGCTGGCTAACATTACTCCATTGCCGTCCGGGTGATGGGATTGTGTTGAGCATATATCAATTTTACAGTTTAGCTGCTGTTGTCCTAGCAGGGATTTCCGACGGAGGATTCCTTCGCAGGGCACTTTCAACAATGTACCATTCTTGTGGCTATTGGATGGGTACTAGCATGACACACTTGATGTGTTTTGTCTAACTTTGTTCACCTGCATACCACCTTGTAAAACACACTCCATTTTAGACTGCGATCCTTAGTCATTTCACTTCAGCACAACATTTGCAAGCAGAAATGTTGTCAGTGTAGTCAGGTTATTTTTTTCCCTCTGTTTCTTGTCCCCTTTTCTCCTTTCTTTTATTTTCTTCTGTGTAATCAAATGTATTTAATTCTTTTTTTGTGGATAATGGCAGGGAGGAGAAATACCCTTTTTGCAGAGGGAGAATTGTCAGTCAATGTGGATGAAATTATTAGAGTAGAGCCACAATTGTTTGGAACCCAAGTACCAAATACAACCATATCTCAGAAAAAGCAAATGTGGACCGGACTAGTTGGCATAGAGAATGCTTCAGCAAACAATCTGAGCACACAAGAGGAAATTAGGAAAAGGTGAAAAGATCGGAGGCAAGGAGTGTATTCCCTGGCTTCCAAACATCACCTGGAGGGCCGGAGGACTGGCAGTGGGTCTACCAGCCCCCCTTGCAACTCTTTCCCTGGGAGGAAAAGGTCTTGCAGATCGTACAACCTGAAGGTTTGACAGGAATCCCTGGTGGATTGGAAACTGTTAAGCTACACTTTTGATTGTGTCACTAAACCTAAATGTCGTTTTTAGGATCGAGCATTTGAGACCTCTTGTATATACTTTAGTATATACTTAAATGTGTATGTATTTTGTGGGCTCTGGAGATCAGCCCTAGGACTTGTCTGCTTCCGCTTAGGGACTTTTCTTTCTGTTCAACTGCCTCTATTTAACTGTCTTGATAGAAAACAACCAGAAGAGGTCAATAAAATACCAGAATTGCTTTCTGCTTAGGGACTTTATTTATTTTTTTTTCTCGCAACTGCCTCCATTCAACTTTCTTGATAGAAAACGACCAGCAGAGGTCAGTAAATTACCAGAATCACTTTAGCATTCTCTAGATTCCAGTCCATAGAAAGTGTCTTCCATGAGCGCCCATAGACAATAATAGTTTTTTAAAATCTTGTATGCTCAGTGATATGACCACCGAAGGCCCTGATTTTATCTTAAAAGCAGAGCTTTGGACCATACAATTTCCTGTTGAAAGACAATATTTCTCTTCATATGTTCCCTCACCCGGCGTGTCACGCAGTTTGGAGCTTATTTTCCATCCATGGTAAAGAACATAGGATGTTTCAGCACCCTGGCTAATGTGTTGCATAGCTAATTACATATAAGGTCCTAAATGCGAGACTGATTGCTTTGCAAATGCGTGTTGCTTTAGTGTACCTGTTGCTAATGTGTTTTGCATATTTTGTAAACATCTAAACCTATATATATGTGTACAACTATTTTTGTCTTGTTTGTTTGAATGTACTTTGTTGTAATGAAGATTAGAGGTTTCAGTCTCCATGACATTCACGGGATCTAAAGGTGCTTGTAGTTGTTTTATGCCAATTACGTATGTCATAAATGTGTTTTATATTGTAAATGTCTGTTCTTATTTTACTGCATATTTTCACTAAGTATGTTCAATTTACAACTTTACAAGCGTTGGTAATGTGTAATTGAAATGACTACAACTACCATGACGCCTTATTTTTGCTTTCAGAAAATAATATTGCAATGGTATTCTGCTCATTCTCTCTTTTCCATCATATTTTCACATATAGTAAAGTGTTATGTATTGATCAACCTCCATTTCATGCTATGTTTTTAAATGTGTTTTCCGTCTGTCATTTCATTGAATTGATGTTATTTGTTTCACAATTCAAAGTTTGTTGACTTGAAATTCTAAAGGTATGTTATTTTGCATCATCAATATAAGTTGGATTTTCACTAACATGTACTCCGCAACGTTTATATGATGACCGATGCTATAAATATTTCCAAGTTGTGTAATTGTCAGAATTGTAGCCTGTCAGGCCTTGGAATGGTTTATTTCACATTTCTCCTCTCTACTGTGTTGTCTTGAATCTTTGATATATTTCATGTATACTGCCAAGATATTTGTGTCATTACAAGACATCTTTTAAACTGCTTTTAAGAAGTAGTATTGGGCGTAATTTAATCTGTTTTTGTAATTTATTAGAATACCACTGAAAGGTATAATTGTTATATTAATTTGCTTTACCCTTTTAAGTTTCTTCATTTGTAACTTCAAACACATTTGAAGTCTAACCCAGACATATGAAATTTGCTTTTTTGTAATTCAAAATAAGCCCAACACCTACATCACGCGGCCACCCTTCTGCCACTGAGCAGGCCTCCACTCCAGAACAAGAATTCAGGGATGACTCCAATTCTGAAAGTCTGCCTGAGCAGATAGTGAGTCTCACTTCACCCACACTACGCCTCCCAGCCCAGGTGTTACCACACCTCAGCCTATAGATACCAGTACTTCCTAAGTCTAAACTAACGTCATACCAATTTTTTGTCCTCTCAGTCCTGGTTGCTGTTGTTCCAACACCACCACCACCACTTCAGCCAGGAACCAATGGGATGGACCACTCTGGATCAAGGGCACAGGGTAGTGGGGTTAGGGGTCATGGGAGGGATTCTGTGGGCCAGCAAAGTGAGGCCACTGGGTTCACTGTCACCCAGGCCACCATCAATCAAGTCTTGGGCTCCCTCTATCAGTTCCTAGACATGATGGGCCAGGTCCTACTCCTTACAGAGCTCCAGGAGTTGAAGCAGTTGCAGAGGGAGCTCAATGTTCATATGGAACATCACAACTCCAATATGGCCTCCTTGACTGGGGTGCTGCATTATATTTTTACACATATGTATAGGGAATTTCCAGCTGCAACATCCTCTTTCTGTGGTCCCACAACATCTGGCCCAACTAAATTTAACTCAGTCACAGAAAAGAAGGCCCTGCCACAAGAGGGAACCTCTGCACCCCCCTCAGACCCTGCAAGTGTGGATCCAGCAGCCCACCACAGGTGTATACATTCTTCCGGACCAGCAGGAGAGGATGCCAAGACCTCCACCAGCAAGAGACGCAGATCCTAACTTCCTTCAATGTGTGACTACCATTCACTCTGTGAACTATTTTCTGGAAGCACTTACCTTTCTGATGACACTTGTATTTTGCAAATTGGCCTTCAAACTATTTTAGATTTTCAACAAAAACTTCACCCAACATGATAGATTATTTAAATTTCTGTTACGTTTTTTCTTTTCTTCCTGTTTAAGTTTATTTGGTTTTGTTGAATAAAATCAAAAATAACAAAGTCAGAGACTGGTGTTATATTTGTCAATTGTTATATATATTCTAAAAACTCAAGTTAAAAAGATTTTTTATTCATAAAAAAATTCCATGTAGGTAATGGATTTCACTTCTTTAAAAAGATGATAATAAATAACAAAAACCACAATTCAAAAACTAAGGGGCCGATTACAATGACGGTGAGACCGCCACAGACAGCCTGTCAGGTGCGGTCTCACCGCCATCGTGTGCATGTTTTCCGCCCGCCATATAATAATGGCGGGCAGAAGGATGGCGGTCGGAAAGCTTGACTGACACACCTCCGATGGGCTCACGGAGTCTGTCAATGCGTCAGAGCCAGCCATAATCCCTAAAATGGTGGTGGTGCCTGTCAGGCACCGCCATAGGGATTATGATGTTCCTCCCCACCAGCCATTTCATGGCGGTTTACCCGCCACGAAAAGGCGGGCGGAAAGGGACATTGGCCCTTGGATGTAGGTGTTGGGGGCACCCATGGTGCCCCCCTACATATCCCTGCATCATGTGGCAGGCACCGCATGGTGCCTGCCAAGTAGTGCAGGGATACGTTTCCTGTATAATTTTTGTACTGGGGCATGTGCTGCAGCACGCAGCACCCACCACAATACAAAAGATAGACAGTGCGACCGCCTTGGGGGCTGTCACATTGTAATCATACTGATGGGACCGCCGACAGAAAGTCAGGCGGTCCCGTTGTCCCATAGGGTCCACCCGCCATCCCAATCACTCCCTTAGATAGGATTTAATTGGAATAACGAAATGATTCATATTTTTTGTAATACATTTTAAGCTATACATACTCCAAAAACTGAATGTCATATTTTATTTTATTGTTCCAAACCTTGCCAACATAGAAGAACGAGACGTAATCAAAAAATTTGGATCAAATAGATAAACTCTCATGGACGTATATCAATAGCTTAAGCCAGATCTTCGAACTCACAATAGGAAACCCACATCAATAACATCATTATTGAAAATAATGGCAATACTCCCTTTTGGGGCCACAGGATCATTCCAATACACTGTTGGAGTATCTTGTGGAATGCTACAACCAACTTTAATTAATTATGTAATGTACTACAAGACGTTGTTCCTTTAATGATGAGAAACATCAACAGCTACATACAGTTGAAACTAAATGTGAATTTAGCCTTTGTGGCAGCGAGATTTGTATGCTTTGGGTGGCCTACAACTTGTGATTAGAGCAATTTAAGCAGCATATGTTGCCTTGTTGGCAACACTCAACAGAAAACAAGTCCAATGCAATCTTAAAAATGTCCTTTCAATCACTGTACAAGTTGTCTTCATACCAGATATGTACATCCAAATTGTGTGTGTGTCTCTCACAGGATCTTCCCTTTGTACTTTGCAACAGCAGCATAGTTCTGTAAATGTCACAATTCTGAAATGTCCAAAAGAAGTTGACATGGCAAAGGAGCCCAAAACAAATTAAAAACAAAAGAAATCAGTTTGTTACATTCAAAAATTGTCAAATAATAAATGAATTAATTTGAGGGCACATGTTCTAGGTATATTCAAAAGTAAACAATGTAAATGAAGGCAGTAGCCAACGTGTCAAAACTTTGATCAACAAACCTCTTTGCCTCTTTAACATGCACTTTCTAAAAAATGTCCAACAAAGGCCTCCTTTGATTAATAGTTGGTTTAACATTTATTTTAAAAAACTGTTAATATATACTCACATTCATGTGAAGAAGTTGTCAATAACATCTTGAGGTGAGTCATTTCCTTCCTCTTCACCACTACCATCTTTAGTTGACATTCATAATCCTCACCAGGTGATTCTTCATGGTCTCCTTCCTCTGTAATGTATGGAATGTTCTGTCGCAGGGCTATGTTTTGTAAAATGCAGCAGGCCAAGGATGAGTTGGTACAACTTATTGGGTGTGTAGAGGAGGGCTCCATCAGCCTTATCCAGACATTGAAATCTGGCCTTTAGGAGCCCAAAAGCCCACTCCACAGGCCTCCATGTTCTTCCTTGGGGCTCATTGAAGCAAACTTCCCCTGGTGTTGTTGGTCTTCTCAGCAGTGCTAACAGCAATGGGCAGTTAGGTTAAGCTGAGTCTCCTACATAAAAAAAAGTAGCTAAAATATTTAACACTATTTCAGACATTAAACTTACATTTCATCAAACAATATACTGACAGATTGTTTTTACCAAAAAGCCAGGCCCTCTCAGGTCAAAGTTGTGACATTTTCAGGGGTATGCAGATGTTATGTAGTACAAAGTAATCATGGTTTAATCATGTAAAACAGGCACACGTGTGTGGACCACAAATCAAATAAGCAAACATCTTGCAAATCGATTGCAAGTTTTTTAAATACGGTACACTTGTTCCTTGACGTGTGGTGGCACTAAGACATTATGTGTCCCATCAATTGCTCCAACCACATGTGGTAGGTGACTCAAACCAGAAAAATCTCCCTTCATATTGGCAAAATCCTCAGTCAGTGGAATCTGTTTGAAGGCATTGATGTGGCTCATAATTGAAGAAAAAACTTCTTGTAGCACACCACTAAAAGTTGGTTGTGACAACACCAGATATTGCCACACTGTATTGGAATGATCCTGTGGATCCCATGATTTTGGCTAGCATCATTATAGCTCTGGGATTCCTATTGCGAGGCAGAAGATCTGGCTCTAACTGCCTATTATCTTTTTTCAAGAAATTGGCAAATAATACATTTAAAATGTCTTATTTTAATAAAAAACGTACGTTTCTTCTAAAAACCTGCAACAGTGGTTTAAACAACACAGCAAAACTATTGCATTTAACCCCTGTAACGCACTAAATAATACTGTTTTTAAAAAGAAATAATAAGTAACATTATCATTTTCAACATGTAAACAAAATAGCCACCATTTTGAGTGGTGATGATGCAATTAACATCCACTAACACACTATTTTATCATTTCAAATGGCAGCCGCCTGTCCTCGTCACCAGTATATTTGTAATCAGATTGCCTCGGCAGACGTTGACCAGGTAGTGGGTGTAATACTCCACGATGGACACAATGATAGGCTAACATGTGTGATAGCAATGTACAAAAGCCAATGGAAGAGCCCAACTCAATTGATGATCGCGTACATCCTGTACATGTACCTGGTGTTTCCGAAAAAGCTGATTTGCTTCCTAGCAAAACAATCAACGACAGCTCCGCAACTTTTGCTGCTAATTCCAACTTCTGGGAGCCATCATGCCCAGGAAAGCAGGTGGCAGGGCCCCAGCCTTCTCGCCAGAGGAGCTTGAGTTGCTGGCTACGGAGGTTTTGTCCCTGTACAGCCAACTCTATGGCTCACCAGAGAAACAGGTACATGTTGAAAATAAAATTCTGACTAACTGTTACTTTTTATTAAAACACAGGCTAGAATGTCCCTTTTAGTTCCTGAGTTAAGTGTAGTGATTAAAGTGAAGTTTTAGTTTTTTTTGTAATTATGATGATATGTGTTTTTTAAACACATTATAATTACATAACACTACAACATTAGCATGTGTAGTGTGTTTGAGGCCCTATATTTTATATGGTGTGTATTGCTATATATAAATATATAAATATCTTGTAAACACATTAAATGTTCTATACAAATTAATGTGTATATATATATTTATATTTAAATACCATATAATTTGCTACTTGTATTATCCCACATTTCACTTAGCCTAGATCAGGTGTCTCCAACCAGTCGACTGTGAGCTACCAGAAGCTCCCAAACACTTTCAAAGAAGCTCACAGCCTTGAGTTCATTTTTTAAATAGCACAATCTCATATTTCCCTTTAAAAGTTAAGTGTAGGCTGTGTTAATTTTATATCATTATCATCAGGCTGCAGATAGCAGGGTCTCATAATGAGCAGTGCACAGTCAGATTCATGCCACAGCCTGGGGCTTGTTCACAGAGGTGAACAACTGAGACACTTAGGTATGTAACTCTGAAATAATAGTCCTGGGCAACTCTATACTGGAGTGGTGAATACACTGTTGTTTCTGAATGCTTTCAAATGGGAGAAACAGAAAACAGAAAGTTACCTTAATGAGTAAGTTATCTCTTCAATTCAATTTTCTCCCATTTCAAAGTGTCACATTTCCAAACAGCAGGTCCCTCACTCCCAGTGGCCAGTAAACCCTGTGCCAGAAATATAAGGGGAAAATGCAGTCATTTTGTGAAAAGAGATAAATATAAAGTGCTGGAATATGTTTCATGGTATACATTTTTTCTGAATATTTTTCTGCACTTTAAAATTCTCCCACTGGAAAGAAAACACTTGTATGTTTGTGTTAATCATGTAAAGGTGCCACATATGGCAAAGGGTATATTGGGTGCTGCAAATACATAAAACACATGATCTCAGTCAGCCATACAAATATGTCCCATGCATATGAACACATTTTCATACATTCCCAAAAGACCGAGCTCTCTCTAAGACATGGCAGCCCTTTCATAGTGCCCTTAAAAAGTGCATCCTTTTTTATTCGTGAAGAATTGGGATTGGAGTATGTGGAGGATCAAGTTAAACTGGCCCCATTGTTAATTTGGATCTTAGTATGGTGTGACAAGAAATTGAATTTAAATAAGAGTGTGATTGTTGATTGTCTCAAATATATGGATGGTCACAAGATACTGTGGTTACATTATATCAAAACTGTTGCCCGCTCCTTAGATTGTATGGACCTTTTTAATAGGCCACAGTTTCTTAAAAAAGGACTTTGAAGCCTCGTCAAGGTACTTTTTTAAACCACTTGAAGGGTGAGAACGAAGCCAGGGTGTTGGAGAAACACACCAAAAGTTACTTTTTGCCCCTGAAATCTGTAACAGGCACCGAACCGTATCTCACAGCTGCTAGACATCCTTGGGACAGAGCATTGCTTAAAATATTTTATTTGGGCTCTATCCGTACAATGATTTGTTTCCCCCTGGGTCAGTATGATCCCCATGCACTCTTAAATTGTCCTTGTGACGGCTGCTCCCCCCAAACTTTGACACATTTGGTTTTATTATGTACATTTTATAAATTTGTACGTAAAAACTATTTAATACGACTTTTAAAATCCAGGGTTTTGTCCAATTTCGACTCGGCTTTTTATATTTACAGCTATAACCATGTGGTGATACTGGTGTTTACGGCCTATCTAAAAGGAGCCCTATACTGCAATAAAATTATGTGCGCCTAACTTACAATGATATGACCTATAGGTTGGCTTCCTTTCCCCTAAATTGTACTTAATGTTTATAGATTGTGCAATCTGAGCATATTATGGTGGAATGCATATTTTATAGTTTTTAATGTATTTATGTGGGTCTTATGGTTTTTATCTTTTATGATTATGATACATAATCGAATAAAGATGTATTACTACTACTTGTCTGTCAAGAAACTTTATTCTGTAAATTTAACCATCAAAGTGCAATAGATACAAAGTAGTGGGTTCACCAACACATACAACGTCCAATGATATTTCTGTACATAATGTTATGACAGTGAACAGGAGAGCGTCCTCACACAAGATCTTTTTAAAATAAATTAGAAAAGATGGGTTAAAAGAGAAGGTGGTTAAAGCTTATCAAAGTGAGCGTCCCACACTCAATGGATCCCATACTAAATGTTATATTAAAATGGGATAAATGAGGCATATACTATCTATAAACATTGTTAAAAAAGTGTGGCTAATAACTTCTTGAGCACAGTTTCCACATTATGGCTAAACAGCACCTTAAAATAAAATAAGCTAATATTACAAATATCCTACTAAGAAGAATCTTCATAAAAATAGAATAAAAGCTTCGCAAAAGTGAACTCCCCCAAAAATATTCTCAAGCGTAAACCTTCACAGAGAGGCGGAGACGGAAGAAAGTGCTAGTGCGTGTAGTGCAAGGGTATTATTATGCATATTTGTTAAATAACCGGTGCGGACAACGACTGCAATGTTTACCCCAATAGAGGAGAAGCAAATGGTCAAGTGGTAGGGCATAATGCAAAGATAAAAAAACCTCAACATTTCCCTAATACTGAAAGCCCATGAAAGTTTATATACATATAGTTCGAGTAAACAGTCATGATATCGTATTAACAGGTACTGGTGCTATTTGTATATTGTGCCCTAACTGTGCACGTAAACTAGTGGGGCCAGATATAGTTAAAGAACTATAATGAATGGTTTAACCATTCTTCAATCTGAGTCTCCTGATAAGCCACATTTTCCCCAGAAATTTGGCTATTGCACATGCTAGTAATGGCCTGGAGTCTGTTTTTAGGATACGTAGCGCCTCTTGATGACATCGAGTACCCATCTGCCTGCAAACAGGGGCTAACCACTTAGTCCTCGGGAGGTTATACAGTGGGCATGCAAAGAAAACATGGTTGATAGTCATGAGAGCCCCTGAGCAATGGGGACAGCAGCATGATGCGTCATCAGATTCCCGCTGCCAAGCTGCAGTAAATGAATTCAGAGGGAGAGTACCAAATCTGAACTGTATGTATTGCTTCCTATCGCTCGATATGGTGATAACTTCCATATACTGCTCATACATACTAAGTAGCTTAAATTCTAGAAATTCTGCTGTAAAGCGGCCCCCTGTTAATGACACATTTATCTGATCTTCCCAATTTCAGTCGCAGGCATTCTCTACTGGGTAACAAACTAATGTCAGACTCAGCCCACAGATTCCCCTGGCCGACTGGAGAGAGGGACTGCTGAATGTTACTAAACCACCCAACTTTTTTTAAACGGTCTAGACCACAGACTTCTTCAAGGGCAGCCACATAGTAGCTAAGCTCAGTTGTTTTTTTCAGACGTAGCCAAAAAAGGAGGGGTCGTAATCTAGCTTTGTCCACTATTGAGGGCCTGCCCATGTCGAGCCTTAGGGGGAGGAGTGGAGTACTCTGTGGAAGAGAGCAGAGGGACCTCAGAAATGTATTTTCATTTGGGAGAAGGCCCTCTAGGTTGTCGAACCCCCAAAGTTTGGCCCCGTAAAGAGCAGAGCTTACCACTTTCTGTTCATAGATTTGGAGCAATGGTGCTATGGGCCTAGTTTGAGAAGCCCTGTGTTCCTTTAATAATGCCCCTCTGGTTTTCCTCTGCTGGAGGGATCGTTTCAAAATATGGTGTTTCCAGGACCTTTTCTCTGCAAGCGTTATGCCCAAGTAATCAGAAGTGTCCACTCTCTCCAGAGGAATCCCCCTAACAATAGTTTGCCCTTGAATGATTTGTGTGAATCCAGCAACATGAGCTTGGTTTTTGAGGTGTTGATCTCCAAGCCTCTAGATCTACAGAAGGACATAAAATGGTCAAGTAGCAAATGTAAACCACTGGGGGGTTTTGAGACCAGCAGGGTGTCGACCACGAACCGTAAAGTTGTGATTATGGCTCCGCCCATTTTGGGGACATCAGTGTGGGCCTCTGCTAGGTACTTCATCACTTCATTTATGAACAACGAGAAGAGGGTGGGCACCAGGATGCAGCCGACGTACCCGTCTAGCAACTTTCATTGGATTTGACAGCTGACCTTTGTCCCCCCATCACACCCTTGCATAGTTTTCCTGTTGTAGCCGAATAAGGAGAGTCAAGATGTTGTGTGGGAGCCCCTGGTCACGTAAAAGCTTCCATAGTTTAGGCCTAGGTATAAGATCAAAAGCTGACTTTGAATCAATAAAGGCAGTTTACAGACTACCCTGTTCTATTAGCACTGTCTTCCAGGCCAGCAAGGTAAAATTGAAAACTTGATCCACGGTGCTCACTTTCTTCCTAAACCCCGCTTGGAAGGGGGATAACATGTTGTTTTCCTCCATCCAGTCTGTGATTTTATTAAGTAGAGTGCGGGAAAAAACCTTCTGTACGGCATCGATTAGCCTGATTGGCCTATAGTTGGAGGGTAGCGAACGATCCCCCTTCTTGACTACTGGGATGACTTAGGCTCCCTTCTATGACGGAAGTATCGAAGCCCCTTCAGCAATTCCATTTGCTAAAGTCTGGATGTAGTTGGTCCAGTTCGGGATGTCGCTCAAAAAGACATCTCCAGGTATGCCATCAGGGCCAGATGCTTTGTTTTTGAGTATGGAGCAAATACCTTGCGTTATCTCCGCCGAGGAAAAAAGGTTGGTACCTATGTGATTGCTTCTATAACCCATGGATGGGCCTCCTGAGTCTAATACGTCCAATCCTGTGTAGACTGCTGAGAAATGTTCATACCAGGCAGCTTCAGAGATGTTACTTGTCGGTGGTTTAGATTTTTCAGCATCACCCCTCGTGACTAACAGCCAAAACAACTGGGAGTCCTTCCTTTGGCAGGCGTCGCAAATTTGGAGCTACTACTTAGTACTACTAGTGCCCTTAAAGATAGTATGTTGTTCAAAACAGGGTATGTGGCTCTATGGACATTAGCCTTAAAGTAACTGAAGCTGGGGGTTGGGGTGTCTGGTAACAGTGCACAAGTAGTTTAGCCTTCAGTAGTTCAGGTTGTTTTACAATGCTCAGAAGTAGCTCTCACTACAGAAACTGTTGTAGTCCCCTGACCTAGATGTTGTAAGTGGGCAGGATTAGTAAGATATAGAGATGACAAGGGATAATGGTACTCAAAAGTTTACTGCAACTTTGTTTCATTGTATGACTATTTTCTTTAAACAATGCAGTTCGAACTGTATACTAATGCTTGTGATTGATTTCTCACATTTGTTTTACATCAGTTCAAACAAACAAAAAGAGTCTTTTTTTCTTTCTTTTTCTGCCTCCATATAGGTCAACGCCCATCAGAAGAAATCTATCTGGAAGGCCATCAACAACAAGGGGTCTACAAGCGACACAGCATACATTTCCGAAAGAGGTGGGAGGACCTACACTACTGTCCCGAGAAGTCAGCAGAAGTCCAACTTGGCCTGGCCTCCCAACATGGGAAGCATGTGCACTGCACCCTGACTTCCCCAATGGACTGCATAATAGGCCATTGAGAGCCCAACAGCAGCATCAATGGGGTAAGTTCTTTTAGGAGTTTGTTAAGTTTCATATACTTATTTGTTACGTGAAAACATTACGATCTCAATATAAAGGTTGACACATGTCCAATGCAAAAGAAGAGTTCTTGGAAGTGTAAGCTTTGCCCAAGATGTATAATGAAGAGTTATGTATATGAATTTGTGGAACATGATTCTACTATATTTCTGTTCAGTAAGTACCAAAGGACTATTTGGAGCAGACACAAGCTTGCCTAAACAACAAATATGCCGGAGATTGTTAGATGTTATAAGGGACAGTTGTACCAAATTGACCACAAGTTATCATTGTGTCAGGTGTGATGCTCTGTCACAGTTGTGAAGGATATTAAGATAGCCCTTATGACACATTGAATTTTTCAAATGTCACATTGGTAAATTGGCCCTATAACATAACAATTGTGAGCATGGGAGTCAAAATGACTAGCAACAGATTAAGGTCTCGATTCACAAAAGTAATCTGAGACAAAATCCTAACTTTATGACTTTAGGTATTCACAAAAGGCATTTAGGAGTAGTAAAGTTAGAATTCCTAACTTTACTTCTCCTCAACTGAGACAAAATCCTAACTTTACGACTTTTGGTATTCACAAAAGGCATTTAGGAGTAGTAAAGTTAGGATTCCTAACTTTCCTACTCCTTAATGCCTTTTGTGAATACCGAAAGTCATAAAATTAGGTTTTTCTCAGTTTAGGAGTAGTAAAGTTACTTTACTACTCCAAAATGCATATTGTGAATACTGAAAGGCGTAAAGTTAGGATTTTTTCTCAGTTTAGGAGTAGTAAAGTTAGGAATCCTAATTTTGCTACTCCTAAATGCCTTTTTTGAATACCGAAAGTTGTAAAGTTAGGATTTTGTCTCAATTTGTTTTGTGAATCGGCCCTAAATGCCTACATTTTTCACAAATATGATTTGAACCAAAAAAGACTATTTATTTTCTGGTAAAAATGACAAATTTGCATGGAGTCTTACTCCTTCACAAATGTGCATGTAAGCCTGCATTTTTTTAATAATATATTTGTTTGGCCTATATTTTTATTTTTAAAAAGACATGAATGTGTACACATTATTGACAGACATCATATCCAAAATTGTATTTTAATTGTCCATTGCTATGTCCAGATGGTTAATCTAAGATGAACAAAAATAGGTTGTTTAAAGGGACTTTTGCAGATGGAATGTTCTGTTACAAATTGGGATAACTCTTATTGAAAACTGAAAATCAGACACAGCTCATGCCTCATGATCAATTGTAGGAAGGCGTCAACCATTCAGAGGTATTCAACAGTTCCTGAAGTGAATTTATAATGGTTAAGAGACACGATCAATAATGATACAGGAGCAAAAATTTGATTTTTTTAAAACAGTGAATAACTGGTATCTGAAGATGCTCCCTACATGCATGAGATTATGATAAACATGAACCAAAGTTTGAAAAGTAAACTTTTAATGTTTTGAAAAGGTTTTGGGAAAAAAGGTCATATTCAGATCTATTAACACAGACATAATCAAACAATTGTATATGTCTTTTCAGCATCTTCAGGAGCAGGCAAAGAGGACACTTGGCCACAAAGGCTGGGTAGTAACCAGCCACTTTGGTTCAGATGGTGAGGCCATGGACACAGATCGACACAGTGGCACGTAAGGTGCGGGGACTGGAATGGAGGCCACCAGTTCTTCAACATCTTCGGAGGCCTCCACAAGCTCTCAGTCCCAAGTGGTGGGCACCCTACAAGGAAATGTACCACCTGCATCTTTGTCCAGCACCCACAGACCCATCTCCACCCTCCATCTTGCTCACCCCCCGTTGACCAAACCAACCCCACTAAAAAGGCAGGGGTCTCCTTCAATACAGGTACCTAACCCCTTGCTGTGCTGATTGAGGAGGTTAATTACCTCTTACGCAGCATCTCTGTAGGGAAGAGTGCACTGCTGAATGGCATCCAGGTCCTTAGTTGCCAAATGCAATAAATGTAGCATACCTGGAAGCCATTCACAATTCTATGTCTGACCTGCAGAGATCATATGCAGCACTAGCCTCCTCACTTACCGCAGCCTTCGAACAAGCCCAACCATCTGCTCCAACTCAGTCCCTTCTTTATCCGAATTCCAAAGTCCCACTACTATCCCAAGCACACATACTGCTTTGCATGCACCCACTCATACAGACACAAGCAGCACACTCACACACAAACAAGCAAAGAAACACAAGCAAACACACAAACAACATACAGACACGATGGACAATACACTCACAAGCACTATAACCACCAACACATCCACATGCACCACAACCAACACCACACCCACAACCATACACAACCACCACCACACCCACAAGCACCACCACAGCCAAAATGACTATAAACCCACAACCACCAGCACACACACAACCACCATCACACCACCAGCACACCCACAAGCAACACAACAACACCAACCACTTCAACAGTAGACTCATCCAAGCACCCACCTGCACAGAAACCAACACCCACAAAAGACAAATGGACACCTTCCCCTGAATACAGATCACCTGAGAAAACAACACACATCCAAACATACACAAGACCACCATTCCTCTGTAAAGCATGCACCCACAGGCACTACAACCACACTAACCACCTCAGCAGCACACTCTTCCAAACACACACCAACACGCAAACCAGCACTCACCAAACGCAAATGCACACACTCATCTTGACAACATACACCTGCCAAGAAACACACACCCAAACATCCATAACATACACTAGACCCACTTGCAACTACAAAAACAACAGACACACCAACATCACCCACTGCAGCTCCCTCTACTCCCAATTCTCCACCACTCATCTTGCCTTTTCTCCTTGTTCTGCTTTTCAATCAGATCTGTCCTTGACCCATTCCAACACCAAATCTACCCCTCCCAAACTCAACCCTTCCAAGATAGATAATTGAGGTGCCTGCTCTGTGCCCACTAAATGCCTTTTCTTGAGGAGGTTCCCCTTGGCAGTTTCATAGAAGGCAGGTTTGCTGCAACAGCAAAATAGTGCAGTTATAGACATTTGTTTTTGGTTCAATTTATTATTTTATTCCAATATATTTTATTTATGAGAGAAGGATCTCCTTTTGTAATAAAACAACTATTTTCATTTGACCAAGGTTGCCATGACGTTATTTTTCATTTGCAAATCTTTGATTCCTAGAAATGTTACTGACTGAAATTTGAAGAACATTTTGTTACTTAACGTTAGGACAGGAAATACAACATTTTGTTTAAATGTCTACTTTGTAATGTCCATGCACTAGCTTAAAAAGTATGTGATGGACCTTTAAATTGTATTGCAAGCATTCATCATTATAATGGACACTTACACCAACACATATATGTTTACATTTTTGTATGTGTTAATACATGTGTGTTTATTTGAACTTGATAAATAATAACAATAAACACATATGCATTCCACCTTACAAAATTACGTGAAAATTAAAATATAATAAAATACAAGAAAAGCACTAGACAACAGGACATGCTCCATTTATAATATATTATCTGATTTAATGTTTAGAACTGACATTGATTTTACAGTTATTTCAAAATAAAAGTTGTAGCTTTTCTACTGCCATTTCTACATGTTATTACATTTCACTTATGCCAATAAAGTGTCATGCATATGTTTATAATGTGATAGTTTATGAAAATTAATTAAGCACACCTGTATGGTAACATTTAGATTTTTGATTGTTGTCCATTGTTGTGTAAGTGTGCACTTTCATGAAGGTAGCTTGCACCAAATGTGATAATACATTCAAATTTTACAGTTGTGTTTCTTTAATTTCTTAAATGTCAACATTACACACACATATGCCTAACACATTGGTATGTTATTGCTTGTAGGAGAGATTTAAAAATTCATGAGTCCTGAGCAAATGTTACCTATTGACTTGTCTGTTTACAAGTTAAAGCTTAACTTTGATTATGGTGTCGACGGGATTGAATTGTGTCATGGTCAAGTATCAGCAGCAGCGGCAGGACTTGTACAATCGGGTCCATGACAGAATAGGAAGTGTGAAACAGTGAGAAGGTACGTTTCTACATTATATCCATTCCAATCTACCAACTCAGGTGTGAAGGTTTCCCTGCCACAGTTGCATTGGTGGGAAGGCACATCATGATTGCCCCGGCAACAAACTGGTTGTACTTAGTTCGATAGACCATTTTGCCTATGACGCTTTGACACAGGTAGAAAATTGTGACAGAGACAGTGGCACTCTGAGGGTCTTTCATCTATAGACCTGCCAGCATCTAAATGGAGTGGGCAGTCCACCTACTTGGTGGACGGGGAATCCAATGGCAAATCGAAGGCAGGACCAAATCCATCAAAATCTAAATCAGGCCCTAGATGCGATGTACATGTAACTTTTAATTCTATAGTTTTTTGCGGGTGAGTAGTCTGTTTTACTTTGCAGTATTTTCATTACAAATATTCCTGTGGACAACTGGATTTAGTTTTTTTTTTAAAGAAAAGCTGTTTTGGTTACCAATATTTTTTCTTTGACTTCCTTTTTCTTTTGGGTATCCAGAAGAGTTTTTTTCCAAACACTTTTCCATTTTTTATGGCTCCTGGATTCTTTGAATTGTTTTAATGGATCTCTATTAGAATGGTTTAAGTTTTGCATTTTTGTGGTCCTTTTGGAAATAATTTTTAAAGTTTTGGGTGAATTACACTTTTTCACTACAAGGATACGGAGGATGATCTGCAGCTACAGTATATTTATATTTGTCATGTGATTGTTATATGGTATTATATATTTTATGTGTCGCAATTATTTTTCTGAATAAACTGAATCTGTTGTTAGAGGTTTCTTGTTGGTGAGGTTTAGGTTTTTTATATATTATATAATGAACATTTTTATTGATGTAGAAAAAAAGAGATGATCTCAAGGTGAAATCATAATCATGATTTGGGTTAGGGTTGCCTTCTAAATATACATCAAGCATTGGGTTAGAAAGAAAGGGAAAAAAAGATGAAATCAAATTGAGGTCACTCATCCAAACATTTCCAAATTCTCAAAAATCTTTTTAAGTTTCCAAATTTTGTTACATATACATTTAGAGTTTTACCCTTATAATTTTTGTGAGCCATTGTCTGAAGGTTGGAACATTCATGGATTTCCAATTGGCCTGAATCAAAGATCATGCAACAAGGATGGCAATGAAGAAAACTGCTGTTGCCCAAAGGAGATTTCTCGAGCCATCCCATAGGTTGATAGTAAGAGCATTCAGGTGTTTCCCTAAAGTAGTGCAATCGGAATGGCTAAATGTAAAGCAAGGTGAAATCTAAGGAGATTGAATTCTTGCCAAATACTATTAAATCTATTGAATGTTACTTTTGAGCTCTTTTCGGAAGTCTGGCTATTTTTAAAACTGAGAAAAGCTTCTATAATTATCATATCTAAATAGAAATGGTTATGGGAATTATTAAAGGTAGAAGCTTGGGTTAGCATATGCAAAGAAACTGTCTGATAATACAATTTAATTCTAGGAAGCACCAGCCCTCCTTCTTCCTGATCTAATTGCAACACCTGTAATTGATCCGTTAGTTTCTTTTCCTACCATATAGAGTGTGATAAGACTGCATCTATTTCATCACGGAAAGATTGCTGCAACCTAATCATAACATTAGCGAAACAAATAAAAAGAAAATATTCTCTTTGAAAAATGCGACTCAACCAATATTAGTTCATGGTAACCTCTGCCGCTGGTTTGATAACCTATGCATCTTTTAAAAGTATTGAGCCATAATTTAAGGAAAAGAGATCACCAAAATCGGTTGTAAAGAAAATTCCAAGGTATCTAATTGAAGCAGCGGGTGAGTAATGACATCGGATTTCTGTTGGTACAACCTTTGGGGTGCTATTGAATAGCAAGGCCTCAGACTTAGAGTGATGAATTTTATACCTCCCTATATCAGTAAAACCTTATATTTATCTATGGTGGCACTGTGAGCTAGCTGATCGCTAGGCCAATATATAGCTGATTGCTAGGCCAATATATCCTGCAGGGGAGGGCGGAATCAGTCTAGACACCTCACCCAAATGCGCAGATCCTATGGATTAGTAGGACCTACACAACATGACGTTACCAACGTTGGTTGGGTTCTAAGTTAAAAGTTAATAGTGTATCTGAGTCGCTCAGTTGTGATTTTCTCAGAGATCCCTACTCACCATCAAACTGGAGATGTCTAAGGTATGAAGGGAAATCTGTCTCAGCTGAGTAGCCTATGCATTGGCTGCAGGTTATTCAAGCCTGTAGGATAACATTTTCCCCACATGGTGTAAACCCTATCTCCATAAATTCATTTTCTAAATTTCTTCTCTTCACACAATGCCCGTAAATGGAAAAGCAGGTAAAGCAGCTCTAAATATTACACAAAATTACAGACATGCAGTTACTATGAAATTACTACAATGTGGTATCCCGGCAACGGGTGGAGATGTTACCTTCATGGTCGAGGCACACAAAGCATACAGAACAGAGGCTTTCTATTCTTGGATTACATTCCCGGCTGCGGATGCATGCACAAAATTGTTTCACACTTACATTGAAAATGAAACACCAGATGAATACATTTCATATTTGGACACAGAAATTTCCATTAACATACCAAGAACACATGAAGTGGTTTAAAGGCACCTTCCCCCACACCATAGAAACTGTATGACTCGGTCCACTCAGTAATGATGGAGTGGCTTGGTCGGTCCTAGCTGCTTATACACTGCATCCTAATCTTGCTAATTTAAATGCAGCATAATTAACAACACTATACAAAGATCTAGTAAACATTTACAGAAATCTTACACAGTTCATAATGCAAACACTCACAATTAACTCTGTGCTGACTGCTCAGTCTGCACAACCACAATTGACTACCAAGGGTAACAGCCCATCAGTTAGGAGCAAATTCCATTCTGGATCGCACAGAAAACAAGCCAGCTTGAGGCAGTTTTTCCCCATACGGGCCCGCAGAATATTAACAATTTGCTTTCCAATGGAGATGGCTCCCTCGGTGGAAGATTGTGCCACTTGGGATACAGTCTTCACTGCCGTCTACACCAGATATTGTACCCCTTCACTGGCTATCTGAAACAGGTACAGAATGAGCATGGGGCAGAACCTGCCTTGGACATGGGTATGAAACTGATAGGCAATGTTGCCACAGTATCAGCCATTATGTTAATAAACATTAAGGGAGAGGTAGCAGCATTGGCTGTACACCAATGCCTGAGGGAGTTCACTCCTGCACAACATCCTGCGTGGGTCCTGAATATTGGGTATCTGGTGAGGGAAAATATTGTGGACAAAAAAGAATTTGGGCTGTCTTACAGAGTGCCTGTACCTGTCCTGGCTGTGGAAGGTACCAGAACTGTACTTCCGCCTCTTTCGGCGTGCTGGGACAAAAGGATTGTCTCAATTGATCAGATCAAACCACACTATGGGGCTGATTCTCAACAGTAGCTACCCAGGAGCAGTGGGCTCCTGGGTAGCTACTGCACTCCATTCGCTACCATTCAGGAAGTTCAGATGGAATCTTTAATAACTGCAGAAGATTCCCCTCTTCAAACAGAAACTGCAAACAACAATGAAGTATTACTTCTTCCTGTTGAAACAACTACACCTGTAAAACAGTGCAACAAACTTCCTGTCTTGGAATAGCCAAGATGAAGGATTTGAACACTCCTCAAAATTCCTGCATTCTAAAACTTTGAGAACCAGAAGCATTTCACACAATGCAGGAGGATACACCAGATACCATGATAAGAAATGGTTCTTACAATTCATTAGACCCCATTTGGAAGGGATTGTTGGTTTGGCCTGTGGACACTACTGGGTGTCAATCCAGATTTCCAAGCAACACCGAAGAGATTAAGATTAATAGGCCTGGTCAACAATATGTCAGAACACTCAGGGTGGTGGACATAATATAGAGTCGGGAATTTGGCCTTGATTGACCAAACTTCTCAACACTTTCTCAGGCGAAGCAACACTTGTCCCTTCTTTCTGATGACATGGATCTCAGGGATTTCTTGTTATGTCCCCAGAACCCACATCAGAAGCAATTCTTGTGTGCAATATACCATGAGATGTGGAAAGTTTCTCAAAAGGAAGCTGCTGAGAGACTGCGCAAGATTGATAGAGTTAATTCAGAAAAAGCTTTGGCTGCGGTTAACATAGGTCTGGCCACGTTAACATCCAGAATGTATTCACTAGGCAACATAGTACCTTCTGCAACTGACATAATATAGCAAGACACCATCCACAGACCCCTTCACTGGCTATCTGAAACAGGTACAGAATGAGCATGGGGCAGAACCTGCCTTGGACATGGGTATGAAACTGATAGGCAATGTTGCCACAGTATCAGCCATTATGTTAATAAACATTAAGGGAGAGGTAGCAGCATTGGCTGTACACCAATGCCTGAGGGAGTTCACTCCTGCACAACATCCTGCGTGGGTCCTGAATATTGGGTATCTGGTGAGGGAAAATATTGTGGACAAAAAAGAATTTGGGCTGTCTTACAGAGTGCCTGTACCTGTCCTGGCTGTGGAAGGTACCAGAACTGTACTTCCGCCTCTTTCGGCGTGCTGGGACAAAAGGATTGTCTCAATTGATCAGATCAAACCACACTATGGGGCTGATTCTCAACAGTAGCTACCCAGGAGCAGTGGGCTCCTGGGTAGCTACTGCACTCCATTCGCTACCATTCAGGAAGTTCAGATGGAATCTTTAATAACTGCAGAAGATTCCCCTCTTCAAACAGAAACTGCAAACAACAATGAAGTATTACTTCTTCCTGTTGAAACAACTACACCTGTAAAACAGTGCAACAAACTTCCTGTCTTGGAATAGCCAAGATGAAGGATTTGAACACTCCTCAAAATTCCTGCATTCTAAAACTTTGAGAACCAGAAGCATTTCACACAATGCAGGAGGATACACCAGATACCATGATAAGAAATGGTTCTTACAATTCATTAGACCCCATTTGGAAGGGATTGTTGGTTTGGCCTGTGGACACTACTGGGTGTCAATCCAGATTTCCAAGCAACACCGAAGAGATTAAGATTAATAGGCCTGGTCAACAATATGTCAGAACACTCAGGGTGGTGGACATAATATAGAGTCGGGAATTTGGCCTTGATTGACCAAACTTCTCAACACTTTCTCAGGCGAAGCAACACTTGTCCCTTCTTTCTGATGACATGGATCTCAGGGATTTCTTGTTAGGTCCCCAGAACCCACATCAGAAGCAATTCTTGTGTGCAATATACCATGAGATGTGGAAAGTTTCTCAAAAGGAAGCTGCTGAGAGACTGCGCAAGATTGATAGAGTTAATTCAGAAAAAGCTTTGGCTGCGGTTAACATAGGTCTGGCCACGTTAACATCCAGAATGTATTCACTAGGCAACATAGTACCTTCTGCAACTGACATAATATAGCAAGACACCATCCACAGACCCCTTCACTGGCTATCTGAAACAGGTACAGAATGAGCATGGGGCAGAACCTGCCTTGGACATGGGTATGAAACTGATAGGCAATGTTGCCACAGTATCAGCCATTATGTTAATAAACATTAAGGGAGAGGTAGCAGCATTGGCTGTACACCAATGCCTGAGGGAGTTCACTCCTGCACAACATCCTGCGTGGGTCCTGAATATTGGGTATCTGGTGAGGGAAAATATTGTGGACAAAAAAGAATTTGGGCTATCTTACAGAGTGCCTGTACCTGTCCTGGCTGTGGAAGGTACCAGAACTGTACTTCCGCCTCTTTCGGCGTGCTGGGACAAAAAGATTGTCTCAATTGATCAGATCAAACCACACTATGGGGCTGATTCTCAACAGTAGCTACCCAGGAGCAGTGGGCTCCTGGGTAGCTACTGCACTCCATTCGCTACCATTCAGGAAGTTCAGATGGAATCTTTAATAACTGCAGAAGATTCCCCTCTTCAAACAGAAACTGCAAACAACAATGAAGTATTACTTCTTCCTGTTGAAACAACTACACCTGTAAAACAGTGCAACAAACTTCCTGTCTTGGAATAGCCAAGATGAAGGATTTGAACACTCCTCAAAATTCCTGCATTCTAAAACTTTGAGAACCAGAAGCATTTCACACAATGCAGGAGGATACACCAGATACCATGATAAGAAATGGTTCTTACAATTCATTAGACCCCATTTGGAAGGGATTGTTGGTTTGGCCTGTGGACACTACTGGGTGTCAATCCAGATTTCCAAGCAACACCGAAGAGATTAAGATTAATAGGCCTGGTCAACAATATGTCAGAACACTCAGGGTGGTGGACATAATATAGAGTCGGGAATTTGGCCTTGATTGACCAAACTTCTCAACACTTTCTCAGGCGAAGCAACACTTGTCCCTTCTTTCTGATGACATGGATCTCAGGGATTTCTTGTTAGGTCCCCAGAACCCACATCAGAAGCAATTCTTGTGTGCAATATACAATGAGATGTGGAAAGTTTCTCAAAAGGAAGCTGCTGAGAGACTGCGCAAGATTGATAGAGTTAATTCAGAAAAAGCTTTGACTGCAGTTAACATAGGTCTGGCCACGTTAACATCCAGAATGTATTCACTAGGCAACATAGTACCTTCTGCAACTGACATAATATAGCAAGACACCATCCACCGACGGGATAATCCATGGTTACATCACCATACTGATCACAACTTTCCAGTGGATCTGACTCTGAGGATGATTTAAGTGGGTCCTTGGTTTGCAAGGACATTTCACTTTATGGGACATTAAATGCATCAGTTGCAAACTTCTCCTGATCTGAAGGGTTCTCCAGCTGCTGTGATTTATATGGTTTGCTAGCTGCTCTCGAATGGGAGCTATTTGATGCTGAAGGATCAAGGTTGCTGTGCAATGGAACCGGGCATCGCTTATCTGGTCATGGTTAATCCCATAGTCACTTGCTGCACTGTTTCTACCTGCCCCTACAGTTAGGGAGGCAGCACTATGGCCTTCGATAAATGTTTCTAACATATGCTTTGATTCTCTGAGCAAACTGAAAGCCATGCTTTTTCAAAAAGATGTAGCCTTATCATTAGCCAGAGAGATGTTTGATCTCTAGGTTGCAAGGTCCTCATCAGAGATACAGACACTGCTCCATACTAACTTTCCACTGCATTTTGGGGAGCTGGTCCCCTCTATCTTTAATCTGTCTGATACTAAGGGATAGCACACTTTTTAAAATGTATTGGCTCTGGACTCGTTAGCACCTTTCAGGTAATTTTGGGAGTAATACCATCTTTCATACACTTCATGTTGGGAAGCGCTTTTGGAGGTTTCCCGCTTGTCCTGCTACTTGTGGCAGGATTTTCTGATCTTAATTTTTCTGCTCCACCATGGACGTCCCAGTTCAACCCGGAATAGAGACGGCACTGGCTGTGCTACGATGCCGTGAGCACATGATACACTGCTTCGGCACACCTCGACTTCAAGAACTAAATGAGCACTGGTTCTTTTCTTTCAGGCCTGTTTGGCTTCACTGCGTACAACCTATATTCCGCTGCCTGCTTTGCAGCCATGAATGCAAATTGTATTTGTGCTTGATCACAATCGGTTGCGCCACTGGACATTGAGGTACTAATGGAACTCTTAAAGGCTCATGGGTATTGTTATCCCGAGCGTATTCCAATTGCTGATTAATGCATTCTTCGAGCCACCCGGGAATGCTTTGGCTTCTAGTGAACTGGATATCGGCTCTACGATATGCTTACAGGATGCAGTCCCTCCATCTGCTGCTCCTATAATTCTTGACTGAGGTGGAATTGTTTTGAAGTGGGATTCTTGAAGAAAATAGTTGAATGTGAAGCCCTGGGCCAGTCCACAACCGATCTGAAATTAATCCCATTGCTTAGGCCACTGGTGATGCAGAAAACTAACTTTAGGGGCCATATTTCTTCCTTAAGAAACTTAAAAATACACTTTAACCACCGACAGCTTCCAACAGTATTACCTTCTGATTGCATTACTACTCCTTGAGATCCTAATAAAACTTTTCTAATTTTCCTTTGCACACATGCACCCCTCTCCCTAATCCCACTACATCCCCCCTAATTCGAGCAAATTCCCCCTGGACCCAATCCATCCAGAGTCCTTGAGGTAGCATTACTTGACTCAGCCTAAAAGAAAACATCCCAAAGATGCCCTTCCCTATAACCCCCTCCTTGTTGAGTGCCTTGGAAGTGCTGGACACAACTCTTTCTAAATTGACTACCCACCAAACTTAACTAAAGCGGCTGCAAAAAACTCAAACACAAAATGCTCAAACTGAACATATACACTCTCTTCCTAAACTACTTTTGCATTAATAGGGGTGCGATTATCAACGGCCTAATATTCTTCACCAACCATAGTTCTCAATCGAGGAAAGCCTTATCATCTGCTCTCAAGGTCTCTACTACCAAGAAGATACCATACGTCCTCAAACTTACTAATGCCCCCTCGTCTGTCTCTAAGGCTGATAATACCATTACCATCTATAATAGCGGCACTGTACTTATACAATCCTCTAAGTGCCATCTGGAGCTCCTTGAGGACCTCTTCCCCTCCATTAATGGGATGATTCACAATGAAGTAACCCCGTCCCTGCCTCCACCTACCACCCCTCTGAGGGATCCTCCTGTCACTTACACTCCTTCCTTCGCCTCCTCCCACCCCTTTCATTGGCCTCCTGCTCATGCCCCCACTAAAACTCAGACTTCCTCTTTCCCTCTAAAAACAATGACCCTAACCCAATTTGCCACACCACCACAGTTCTGAACACAACTTCCTCACCAATGTGCACGATCACTTCACTAACCAACATCCCCTTACCAGCTCCCCAGCCCTATACATAAGCAAACCAAAGATCAACGCTGATCATTGTAGTGACAGTAACATCTCTCCACATGCTCAATTACATGATATTGCGCAGTTGATTCCCTTGAATCTGCAACTTCCCCAGAGATATCAAGAACCCTCCACAACAACTCTCTCCCCTCACAGGACCCAAATTCAACTCACCACACTTCCTTCCATACCCAAATCTTCCTTATACCTAAGCCCCAAACCATACAGCACAGCAGGACCACCCTCAAACCCCCCCCTTCCATATCCCAGGGCCCCCCATATACCCTAAGACACGACAAAACCCTTCACACATCTCCTCCAACTCAGTTCCTCAGCACGTCCACTATCCTGTCAATGCTCCCTCCAGCTTAATGAAGAAGAAAACTGGTTTTGAATCTGCTGCCATCAGAGTGTTCCAGAACATGGAACTGAGAGCTGCTTGTTTCCTGAGGGCTAAAAGCAAAACCCCTACTGAAACTCTGGTGATCTGATTTGTTGTTGTCCCTACCAATTTTGCCTGCAGAAAGCGTCCAGCTCACCCTGAAGACCTCTCTACACCGCACTCGAGACCTGAGGTCGAATGCTAAATACATCTACTGCTGCAAGTTCAGCTCAGCTGATGAGTTAATGTACCTGTCGAGCACACTACCACAAAAACGTCTGCCTGCCATGAGAAAACCTCTGTGTGCCTTAGCACCTGGATTAATTTCTGTGGACTAGACAGCGGTCTGTGCCCATCATTATTGAAACTGGTCAACTCTGAGTTTGGATATGGTGACACAAAGGCTACAGAGCCCTAAGTAGTGAGATATTATTGCCATTTTTGGTTGACTGTCATCACCACTAGCCGTAGACCCAAGAGGTCGGCTTACTTTCCTGGAGCCAGCAGGCACTCTTTCCAAACTGCGACACACTGCCCCCTTCTTTTTCAAGATTGCCAAGTACAAAGTCAATTTAAACACGTCACAGATGAAGGAAGCTGACGTGTGATTGCCGTCTTTCCGCTATCTGAAGTGTCAATGCTGAGAAGCAACTACTGACAAAAACCTAAACTACAATCAAAGCGTTGCTTTTGACGGCTGCTGGTGATCGTTGCACCGCAGTTATTTTTTATTGGTCCATCTTCTAACAGATCACACACGACTGTAACAGCAGGAATGAGAGAGGTCCTCGTGCTGCACCCCAGATGAACCTGCTCCCTCCGGGTCCGGCCAGTGCTGCTGACATCTGCTCTGCAGCAGGCTGCAGATGAAGGGTCGCGCCCTCTGCAACATCTTACGAAACAGCTGACGTGTTGGTATTCTAGGACCCGCCACCTAACAATAGAAACTATGGAGATCGCTTCGGCGTCATGGATTGAAAACATAACAACCCATTGCACAAGACGTCAACAAAATTCAGTTTATGGCGAAAAGAGTGCCTTTTGCCAGCATATATTTCGATTTACACATTTTTAAACATTACTGTCAGATGTTTTGTAGATATACTACTGGTAACCATAGTGATGTCACATATTATAAGAACTACCTTTTCATAAATTTGAGCGGTGATGGCATGTTGTTCAGTGTTGTCCACCACTGGGAGCGTACTCAGTGTGTCATGGTACCTTACATCATAGCAAATTAAAAACATTTACAAGCTTCTTCTTCCTAGATTTACTCCTATTAGCCTGCTTGGTTACAGGACAAAATAATAACAGAAAACGATTCTGCAAACACAAGAATATCAGCATTATTTAAAAAGCATAAGCGTTTCCTCAGGTCCCTGTTTCTTTTGAAGCAACAAATAAATAATCTAGTCTGTGTTGTAAAGGTCTATAGAGCCAGCATTCTGCATTTGCTGGACAGTGCCAGAATTGCATTATATGGTGCTTTCCAGTACTGAGTGCCCGTCAGAAACGTGTTTGATGTGTGTCTGTGGCCTTTACCAGTCATGAGCTTCCATATGTAAAGCAATCATGAGTGAGGCATAGAATTCTGATCCATCCTGTTTGTGTAGGGATCAAAATTCCAAGTAATGCAAAGTTTACCGCACCATGTAATTATTGTCAGCCAGAAATTCAGGATCCTGTAATTTTCGCTACATACATTTTGTCAGGTCGAACCATCTAATGCTTACTGGGGGAAAACACCTATCAGGTGTTGAGTTATGCCTCATTTCTAAGATTGAATCCAGAAGAGGAGTTATCCTCTGAGCACGGTAACTCACCAAATGTTGGGGGCTATTCACAAAGATAAATCTACACATATAAGTTTACTTTCTTGCTTTTGAGTAACTTTACTACTTTAGATTTTCACCATTTCCAAATGTTATTTTCAATGAAAGTGTAGACGTATATGTACCAACCTCTGAATTCAGAGGGTGGAGCACAATTTCCAAGTATCAAGTAGATTCTTGCAACTTTTCACACACAGGCAAAGGTCTTCGTCACAGGGATGGCTATCTCCCTAAGTTCAAGCATTGACATTTTTTTCCAAAGTTTATTATGCCCAAAAATTAGTAACAAAATATTAATTGAAATTATTTGCTTTAAATATAGAACAAAATATAAAAGTGCTACATAAAAATTAGCTTAACATTTAAAGAAATATTTCATTATTTTGTATATATTAAATGAAGTTGAAGTTCATTTTCTTAAGATTTAAATAATAAGATGGCACCTAAATTATAAAATGTATATTTGAAGTTAAATTATTCTAAATTGTTTCTAAAATAAATGTACATTAATTAAATTATTTAAAAAAATAAGTTACATTGATGTTTAAATTAAAAAGGAAACTAGCATGTTTTAAAATGCAGTATATTTTATTATGTATGTCGTTTAACATTAAAATACATTAATTTATATTTTGTAAAAGTTAACATAAGTTAATTGTAAATTAACATTATACTCTATGGGGTTTTATTATAAGTCCCTGCTTAATTTTTTTCTATTGGACGGTCTTGCAGTACCAGGGGTTTGCAATGTGAGTTACTGGACTTACCCGTATCTGAGCTGGAGTACATTCACTACTATTTTGGGTACTTTTTTGCTGTAGTAACTATACAAATACAGACTGTGAATAGAATTGGGTTTGTTCTTCTGTTGGTGGGTGCTACCTAAATCCCACTTACACCTCTCAAAACCTCCCCCTTTAGGCACCATTTTCCAGCAGCTGCTTCTGTGACTCGTACATTTACTACTACAAATGTATGTCTATGTGTGCAGTGGTCTCAGCAGTCGCATGGACATACATGTATGTAAGAATAGGAAAGGTGAAGGCATTGACCTCTGCATATAAGTTAGATAATAGCATTTGGTAGTGCGTATTCTAGTACTACTAAACAAACTACTGTAGGAAATCCACCTTTTCTGTGTGGTCAGCATGGATTTTTCATCTTTTGCTGGAGCCTATATTTGTGCTGGCTTTAGAGCTCTATACACTTTAGCCCTGCTAATCAGTGGTACAGTCCCAGTGCCTCCACTTTAAACATGTGGTGCCCACACCAGCTCCGCCTCACTGCTCATCTATCATCGTGATCAGTCTCCCTTGTGATTTGCCTCTCTTGTTAGGACTGTCTTTTCATTTTGTCCTGCTGGTATTCTTGTTGTTCTGTGTCCGTTGCGATTGAATGCCAGTGTCCCTGCTTAGAACTGTCTTTTGTTTTGCCTGTTATTCTCCCTGGTTTCTCAGTTGTTTAGTTCCTGTCTGCACTAGTGTACCAGTGTGCCCATTTGAACTGTTTTGCCTGTGTGCCAGTGCTTCCATTTCACTGTAGCTCTGCTCAGTATCGTCGGTATTGTCCATTATTGTCCACTATTGTCCTCTTGGTGTTTCTAGTTTGATTTGTGCCTGTTTGTGATATGTGTGCCCTCTCTGTGTGGCGAGACTCACTGCTCACTTGCTGTTCCTGTCACCCACTTTCCTGCCTCCCTTACGCCCCCCCCTGAAAATACTTAATGGAGACCGCAGCTCTGCCACGCTGTCAGGCATGCCAAAGGCAAACCCGTCTAAGCCCATCTGTGCTTGAACCATGCCCAAAGCCAGGGGCCCTGGTTCTCCCACCATCCACAACTGCTCCGAAGCCAAGCTCACCACCCTAAACTGCAGACCCCACAACAAGAACTGCTGCCATATCTCCCCTCACTCTGCAGCAGGTCCCTTCCCTTGCCACAGCTGCCGCTTCTCCTACTGCACTGACACATAAGCTTATCCCACTGCCACCACCCCACCGACAATACCTGTGCCCCAGCAACTTGACTGCATCCTGCTCAATGCCTGATCGCTCTGCAAGCATGCTATCGAGATATGGGACACCATCAGCACCCTCACCACCAACATCGTCTCCCTCACGAGACCTGGCTCAATCGTGCCTCCACGCCCGACATTCCCATGGCCACAGCTTTAACTACAAGATCATACACCAAAATCGCATTAAAAAAAATGGATGTGGAATCGGCATCATAAACAAGGAATCCATCCACTGCACAACCACCACAGATGACTACACCTCAATTGTTGAAGATCCTAACTTCAAGCTAAGAGTTAGTGGCAGAACTATTACCAAATGCACCCTGGCCTACAGAGACTCCAATGATGCCAACACGGCCAACCTTCTGGAAAGCATGAACAACAGTGACCTTACTGAAATTGTCTCTGACCCCACACACATGTCAAACACATGCTAGATACCATCTTCACCACAGGCAACAGTCAAATAAATTCACACCCTGAGCACACCTGAACAGACCACACAATCGTCCACTTCACCTACACAGCAGCCCCCGGCCACACCATCCAACCAATCAGCACCCCCACCACTGCTGGAACAGAGTATCCAAGAGCCAATGGACTGACACCCTCAACTTCTCCCCCAACACCTCCTTGAACATTGAACAAGCTGCCAAAAACGTAACAACCTGGAGCTGACAGATTTGCCCCCAGCAAACCATCCAAAATGCAACTGACCCTCCAGACAATCCAGCTGGTATATATTCCCCAGAAATGAGTACCGCAAAACACAACTGCAAATAGCTGGAAAGGAGATGGCGCACCACCAAGGAGCCTGCCGACTGGAGCACATTCAAGATCTCACTCAGCCAGTACCAGAAACTTGTGAAAGACACCAGAAGGAAAATCTTAATCATCCACATAGAAACAAGTGCCATCCACAGCACAGAACTGCTCAGCATCTTCAAGTTCTCCAACCGGTTAGTGACCGAAAACATCATCAACCACTCTCAGAAATTCTGGCACACTCCAGCTGACTATTTCCATGACAAAATCTCCACCATTTACAGACAGTTCAAACCCCGACCTACCAACACCGTCAGAAGCCTCCATTGACTACAGGTTAACCAGCTGGAAACAGCTCACCACACTGAACATCGCCAACATCATGTGCTTCATCTACTTTGGTTCACATACGGACCCCTACCCACACCCCTTGTTTAACTTCGACATCAGCAGCATCAGTGGCAAGCTCACAGATAGCTTCAACACATCAATTAATTCAGCCACCCTCCCAAATGACTGGAAATATGCCAAGATGAAGCTCCTCCTCAAGAAATCATCCACCAACTCCAATGAGCTCCAAAACTAGCGACCGATCTTCCAGCTCCCCTTTCCTGCCAAAGTCCTGAAAAAATACATCAATCATGAACTCATGGAATACCTAGAGAACAACAACCTTCTGGACACATCCTGATCTGGATTCCGCTCCATTCACAGCACTGAAACCACCCTGATTGCTGCCATAGATAACATTAGGACCCTCCTGGACAAAGTTGCCTTTGATGCTCCCATTCTCCTCGACCTCTCGGCAGCTTTAGACACCATCTGCCACCACACCCTGATCAAAAAGCTCCATCAGATCTGCATCCAAGACAACACCCTGAAATGTATTGCATCCTTCCTCTGCGAAAGGACTCACAGGGTCCACCTCCCTCCCTCCACCTTGGAGCCAAAGAACACCATCTGCGGCATCCATGAAGACTCATCCCTCTGCCTCACCATTTTTAACACCTACAAGACCGCTCTGGCCACATCCTTAGAAACCATGGACTGAACATCATCTCCTACTCTTTGAAAGCACCACCTCATTGTGGGATGACTCCTAGTGGCCAGCCAATGTGGGACCACAGACCAGGCCCGGAATCTCTGAATCATTCTGGATAGCAAACTCAATGTGAAGAACCAGCTCAACACTGTCTCCTCCACCTGCTTCCTCAGTGTCCACATGCTCCATAAGATCTTCAAATGGATCCCTGTGTCCACCAGATGTACCATCACCGAAGCTCTTGTCACCAGCCGCCTGGACTATGGCAACGCTCTCTATCCTGGAATCACATCACAACTCTTGAAGAGACTTCAGACTTTCCAGAACACGGTGGCCAGACTCATCCTCAACCTTTCCAGATGGAGCCACATCACCCACACCTGCAGAAGCTGCAGAGGTTCTCTGTACACAAGAGATGTCAATTCAAGATTCTGACAAATAACTACAAAGCCATGCACAAACATGAACCAGCATACATCAATCACCGACTCAAGTTCCACTGACCCTACAGACACCTGTGCCTCACCTCCCTCTCTGCGTCCACAATCTTTGCATTCACTGCAGCAACAGTGGAGTTTGTTACTTCTCCTACCTTGCGCGAAATCCTGGAACAGTCTCACCATCCACCTGAGGACATTTCCCTCCCTTCAGGAAATCACAAAGGGATTCAAGACCTGGCTTTTGAACTGAGACCCTGAGCAGTCTGGACTCAGTGCCTCGATACCCTCTTGGTGATTAGTGTGCTTTACAAATTTGGGTGATTGATTGATTGAAACCTCGCCAGATTGGCATATTCCTTATTGGTGTATTTAACGTTCTTATAACTCCCTACTATATGGTACAAAATATACAAAAGGGTCTGGAAGTTAAATGCCAAGAATAGACTGCAGTATCTATTGTGCCTCGCACTATAGTGACAGAGTAAACATGGCTTCAGGCCTTCCACTGCAGCCTGACTGTAAGAGTGCAAAACATGCACAGTGACCTGTCAAAATAAACCCTTTTTGTCAGGTAAAAACCTTCCAAATAAATATTTATAAGTCACCCCTATGTAGGCCTTGTTGCCCAGAAAAAAGTTTGCATGACATTTAAGAGTAGGATATGTGTACATTTAATGTTAGACTGCCCTTACAGTGACTGGCACCAAAAACCTATTTTCATTGAGGCAGACTCAGCTGTTCTATGTAGTGGTAAAAATAAAGGTGCATGACACTCACTGTATTTTCACAAGGAAATGTCACATTCAAATTTCTGAATGATCCAGTTCTTTTTATTTTGCTTGTTAAAAAACTGAACTCCAAATGTTATCGCAAAGTCAGCCAACGCATTTCATCTAAAAAATGAACTTCTTCAGGGCTTATTAATCTATATTGCCTAATCCTCTGTAAACCAGGGTGGCGTCCTCACTCTGACAGTGGAATTTGCAGAGTTTTACCAACTCTGCGCTCCATTGCAAATGCAGAGTTGAGGCAAAACTCTGACTCCGTGGTGGAGTGGAGTACGCCCCATAGGCCCTGCGCCACGGCCTAAAAAAAGGACAAAAAACCACTTGCCTGCTCTCTGTCATCTGCGGGCCGCCTTCCTCCTTGCAGTGATGTCTCCTCCTCGCCACCATCCTCGTCCTCGCTGCAAACCCCTACATTTTACGTCTTGCATGGACTGCACAGGCGCAGTCCATGCAAAACAAAAAAACATGCGAGTTTGCGACTGGCAATGAGGAGGAAGACAGCAGCAAGGAGGAGACTCCATGGTGAGAAGGAGGGCAGCCCGCAGATGCCAGCGAGCAGGTAAGTGGGGTTTTTGTCTTTTTCTTAATTGGGGTTGGGACTGGGGCAGAGAGGAGTTCCACTGAGTTTTTTTTTAACTCCGCGGAGTCCCACTCCATGTACTCCGCCCACACCTGATCATCTGAAGCTAATAGGTCTGTCAGCATCCATACTCAACCATGGGAAATTCTTTACATGGGTAGATGAGAATCATATCCAGTTCGGAACATTAGGTTCTCATGTTGTTCGGGCCAAGCCTCCCAGTAGTTGTCACCTTAGTAAGCGCTGATAGCCACACAATTTTTTTCCCTCACATTGCGTGGAGTGAATTGACAAAAAAGGCTGTCTTTGCTGTAACATTTAGAGTTCTGTTTTTTAGAAAGCAAAAAAAAAAAAGAAGAACTGGTACATTCTGAAATTTGAATGAGAGTTTTTCTTGAGGAAAAACTGTCCGTGGTGCACCTCTATTTGTATCACTATATGGTTTTGCCTAAGGTGTTGCACCTTGGCAGCAGATGCTTATAGTGAGTGCACAACCATGCAAATGTAATTACTCATATTCAATCTTGTTGGAACACGGGAGAAGTGCGTTCATCTATGGCCTGCTGCTTTAGTCTTTTGTTGTACCGGCTGTCCTATGTAGAAAGCCAGAGTATAGATTAAAATACTAATACTATATCTCAGGAATGGAACCAATACAATGGTAAAGTCAGATTTTTAATAAATATTAAGGAAAATTAACTTTGAGAAAGTTACCGTTCCCTTTCCTAAAATTCCTTAGGGCAAATTTTAATTGGCTTCCCAACCTGTCAGTGATTAGCCTTGAGTAGATGTGAAAAAAGTATGAAATGCCTTCCAGGAGCATACAATAGACTGCGCTGAGTGGGCAGAGTTGACTCTTCTTGAAAAGGAGAGAGCAGGTTGTCAAGACATTTCTTGTGTATCCACTGTCTGGTTGCTGGAGTACCCTGCTTTTTTCCTACCAGACTTCAGTCTCTGGGTTTGATATGAGTACAGTACCTGCTCCATAGTAGACTTTAGTGTTAGATGTGGGAGGACACTAGGATTACCATAATATATTCCCCATGCACAGTCCCAGCCCTTAGAGCTCAAGTTAAGTGTGACCAAATACTTTCTCAATCTTGAAAATGCCCTGACGCATTACATTTTGGATCTGTTTTCATTAAGGCAAACAGGAACTATTGAAAAAGTGGGTAGGGTTGGCCCTAGAAATGTGTACCCTATTGGTTAGCAAGGGGAGGAGTCACACCGCCAACTAGCTCATGTCAGTCATAAATGTCAAGTCTCCAGGCTCCACTTTAGAATACTTTCTGGGACTACAGAAACCCAGATGAAGACTGAACCTACTATCTGTGACCATGGATTAGACCAGAAGGACAGGACCTACCCTCTCCTGTACCCAGGACATAGAAGTGGACACCAAGCATCAGTTTGGTGACCTTGTCTGTGACTATAGGAGACAACAAGATGCAAGAGGCATTTTCATGGAAGTACCCAGTTGACCTGTAGCAACTAGACCTGGACTGGACCTTTCTGTTGTCCTCTGCTTGACACCCCATGAGCCTCAAAGTGCCTCACTAAGGTCCTGTAGGACTTTAGGAGTTTACTCCTGTGCTGGATTTGGACTAAACTGCCTAAGTCAGAAGTTAAAATCTTTGATCAGGATGCACCTGGCTGGTGTATCCACCCGTGCTCCATCGCAGTCCACCTCAAATTGTGACTGGCTCCCCTTCTTCTGCAACCATTGACTACTATTGATTCTTTTTTGGCCCTAAGTTAACTTAAAAATTCACATCTCTCAATCCCCTTTATAGAACTTTTTGTCACCCTGACAACAGTTGTGAGTAGCCGCTTGAGTAGGCATTCACCCCCTCAACCAGTGGTAACTTAATCTACAACACTTATGTTTTTACAATGATTTAGTTTTAGACAACCTCTCCCTTCCATGCACAACCCCATTCCCGAAGAAGAGTTTCTGCTAGAAATGGATTGCATTTAAGATATGGAAATTTATTGAAACAGCAGAGAATTATCTATATTTGCTCTAAAGAAATGTATAAATAAATATATAAATATATAAATTACAAACTAAATGCAAAATATCATACTACCAGACAACTATGCTTACCCCAGAAGTTTTTAAATCATAAACGAGGGTTCAAGCCCACTGGGGTTATGTGTGGTGCTTGGCCATACGATAATGGACTAACAGAGAGGGGCCATCATATAGAGTTAAGCATAATAGGTCATTATTTAAACAGTAATGGGTAGGGAGTTTGCTAATTAACTTATGTTTATGATGGCAAAAGATGCCAAGGAACACACATATTAAAAACATCCACAATAAAACACTCTGAACCACAGTGCAGTGTTGTGGGCCCTAGGCCCACATGCTACTAAAATAATGGACACAGACACATGATGTATGCTTAGTAAACTGCCCAGAGCACGTGCACTCAGGCCCTTTTATTTGTAGGCTCACGTCACTGGTGACGCCTGTGCTGGATGGGTGTGTGGTGTGTCCAGCCCTCAAGGGAGTGGCTGGTAAAACTAGTGCCTGCTGAGACACTAGAATGTGTCTAGCAGGACACTACATTCCTCACAAACTTTATTAAAATAAAATCAAACACAAGTCCAACCTGTGAGACTAAACAACAATAAAATAAACAACATAGGGTCCATCAGCCTCTAGAATCATGTAGCGGAAAAACAGCAGACATGTTGCTAATGACTCCGACAGCAGCAGGACATCTTCGCTTGCACTCTAAACTGAGTGGTTCAGGACATTAATGCTGGCTTTGAGACGTCAGCAGCACTCTGGCAGCATACCATTGGAAACATGCCCTTTGATCTGAAGTTGCACCACTCCTCTGATGATGAGGATGATCTGTAAAAACAGGGTGCGTCATGAGCATGGTTGGAGCCCATTGTAAAGGTTCACAAAGGTGTTGCTTGATCGACTGAAGTCTCCGTTAGCTGACCTCGTTGCATCCTGTTGGTGGGGCAATATGAAGTGCAACTCTCCCGCCTGGGGGAGGCCCTTTGTCTGGGTTGTCACAGGACTACTTGTGGGCTGTGCTGGGGCTGCGTGTGGGCCTACGTTGTGGCAGCTGCAAAACCACCAAGGAGCCACTGCCTAGTTGCTCGTGCAACCTCAGGATGGGTCTTGGAAAAGACGTGCTGTACCTACTGGGATCCAATAGCAAGCTAGATTAGCAGGTTCTTCTTGTCAGCTGGTAGGGCAACAGTGTAGAACACCAGTCCACATGTTCGGTACTCTAGGGATGATAGTGTTTGAGGCACTTGACATGAACCGGCATGATGGGGTTGCCAGCCGTATAGTGAATCTGGATGGCATTTGATGACGACTTGCCATAATGGTTGCAGGCCTTTGTTTTGAGTTGTCGATCACAGAGAGTGAGGGTGGCCAGGTGCTTCCATTTCCTTTGGGGAGGCATTGGCATTCTTGCGCTTGGATGTCATGGGTTACTGAACCATTTGTGACTGTGTCATGTTAGACACACTGAGAAGAGTGAGGCAGAGACATTGTTCATGCATGCTTGCAGCTTACCCTCTGCTGTGCAGTTGCCAGGTTGTTCTCCGCGCAAAGGACGCGCACAGTGCCAGCCATGCTGCCCCTTTTGGAGGAATGTTGGGAATTGATGGAGCCTGATGATCGTTAAGATACACCAGTGTGGAACTTCGCAACATTGGTGAGTCTGGAAAGGGTAGGGGTGAATTTACATTTGAGGAGACTGCATTCCCTACATCAGCATTTTTAAAAAATGGCATTCTTACCTGCGGGCTACTTAATGTAAGATCATTACCCAAACACAGCATGGAAATACAGCTGCTGCTGGAACTCCAAGAATTGGACGTGTTGTTCATGACAGAAACCTGGATCCACTCAGAGTGTGAGGTAGATCCAGGCTGGGCTTGTCTGCCTGGGTATAAAATTTACCATAAACCTCGATTGAGTGGGAGGGGAGGTGGTGCCGGTGTAATTTACAAAGATTCCTGGAATATGGCTACAATAGATATTGATGCAATTGAAGGATTTGAATTACTCGGTTTTGCCATTAAGGATGTTCATGGACATATTTTGACGGGGATTGTCTGTTACAGAACCCTGGGGGCTCTCAGTGTGCAACAGCAGCAGTCGCTGATGGAGACCATTACTAACATGGCGGCTACTCACACTAGATTATTGATTTTAGGGGATTTTAATCTTTGGTTGAATGGAACCCTTGATTTTAGCTACAACAATATCCTCCAGTCATGCGAAGGCCTTGGCCTATACCAGCGGGTGGCTAAGGTAACACATAGGGGAGGACATACACTTGATTTAATTTTCTCAGGGGATCAAGTCCTTAATATTGTGGATATTTTGCCTATAGACTGGTCCGATCATTTTTGTAATTCAATTTCAAGTGGATAATCCCAGCTTCAACATTCAGGTAGCCAGTATTGTGAGTAACTATGTTAGCAGGGACTGGAAGGCCCTCTTAAGAAAGAGAGGTTTGGCCCCTGTGTTTCATTTGGAGGACTGCTTTTCGCTAGATAAGCAGGTGGAGGAGAATTATGTAACCCTCTGCTCACAGATTACCTCTGTATTGGACTCAACTGCCCCACTAAAAGATCACAAGAGAGGGGTCTGACCATCGGCCCCCTGGTTTAATGACAAACTAAAAAAATTGAAACTTGATTGTAAACAGGTGGAGAGAAAGTGGAGAAGGGGATATGATGAGAAGGAAAAACATATTTGGAAAACTACGATTGTGTGCTATAAGAAAGAAAGAAATATGGCCAAAGCAGATTATTTTTCCAATACCATCCTGAATGCTCCTAATAGATTTAGAAGCCTTTTTAAGATATTGAATAATTTAATCAGTCCCGACTGCACAAGAAATCATATACCTCCCTCCCAAGACTTATGTGATAGTTTGGCAAGATTTTTCAATGACAAAATTAAAACTATCATTGATGACCTTGGTGGGGATCCTTGGCAACCTGAGTCAGAAATTATAGATATCAACGGTCTCAGTGCCAGTTCTATGAGTGGTTCTGATGCCACAACCGGAGGCTCAGAGAGTCAGTCTATCAATAATCTAACTGAGTTTGTGACACTGTCAGCAGAGGATTTTGGTAGGGTGGCTCTAGGTATCTCTTCTGGATCACCTTTGGACCCTCTGCCACAGAAAATTTGGAAAGAGTTTGAAGCAGAGTTGTTCCCTACACTTCGGCTAATCTGTAATCAGTCTCTTCTTAGTGGAGTGGTCCCGTTCCATTGGAAACAGGCACTGGTGCACCCCTTTTAAAGAAGTCCACGCTGGACCCTGCCAGCCCCAATAACTATAGGCCCATTTCCCTTTTGCCTTTTCCTGCCAAAATTGTAGAAAGAGTGGTTGGAAGCTATCTTTCAAAACATCTGGAAATGAATAAAATCTTAGAGTATGTACAATTTGGCTTACGGCCTGCTCATGGCACTGAGACGGCCTTGGTGACCGTGATGGATGAGCTTCGGATGCGGGCAGACAGAGGTCAAGCAGCAGTTCTTATTCTGCTTGACCTGTCTGCCGCATTCGATACAGTCAACCATGCCATCCTGCTGAAGAGGCTGAGGGAGTTAGGGGTGACTGGCCTTGCTTTGAGCTGGTTTCAATCCTTTCTTTCAGAAAGGAGACAAGCGGTGTCCCTCCACCCTTACCAATCTGCCTTTACCAACATCACGCATGACGTGCCTCAGGTCTCCGCAATTAGCCCAATTTGATTTAATATTTACATGAAACCCCTGATTGCAGTCATAAGGGTGCATAACATTAACATCGTAAATTATGGCGATGAAACGCAACTGATTCTCTCCTTAGAGGGAGATCAGTCGACATCTCTGGAAGTGTTTCATGGCTGTCTGCGGGCTACGGCTCATTGGTTGAGGGAAAAATCATTGCAATTTAACGCTGGAAAGACCGAGGTCCTTTACTGTTCAGTGGGGAAGGTTCCTTCTGTGTTGCCTGGAAATTTCTGGCCCTTAGATACACCGATTGCACTGAGGCCGGTGGAGAAGGTTCGGAACCTGGGCGTTATGTTTAATAACAAACTAACGTTGGAGGCTCAGGTTAACAAAATGGTGGGAAGCTGTTTCGCCATTATTAGAACTCTGCGGAAGATTTTTCCCCTGCTGCCTTCCCATGCGCGAGCACTAGTACAAAGTACTATATTAAGCAGATTAGATTACTGCAATGCGCTGCTGTTAGAGTCCCCGAAATATCTTTTAGATAGACTTCACAGGATTCAGTCAACAGCAGCCAATCTAGCCTTAGAATGGCCCAGAGGTTCCTCCACCTCACTGGCTTTGGTGGAGCTGCATTAGCTCCCGATAAGACAAATAATCCAGTTTAAATCTCTCTGCTTAGGGTTCAAGGCCCTGCATGGGACTGGACCTGTTTCCATGCAGAGAAAGTTTGAATGGTATATACCAGGGAGAAGCCTGCGTTCCTCTTCAGCCAGACTTGTGAAAATACGGAGAGTCAAGAAAGTTAAATCAGGTGGCACAGCCTTTGGTGTATCAGCTGCCATTATTATGGAATGAGCTTCCACTGGAATTGAGACAAGTTAGGGATCTTCTCCCCTTTAGGAAGAGATTAAAAACTTGGCTGTTTCCCAAAGTCTAGATTTGTTGTCAGCTCCCGGGGTAGACCCACATATTGTGCACTCTGAATGTCAGCACCAGGATGCCTGCTAGGTGACAGAGCACTTTACAAGTGAAATAAATAAATAAATACATAAATAAATACATTCTCATGTTGTGTCACCAAGTTGGCTTGCTGCTTGCGTGTCTGGATGCAGTCTCTCCACAGCTCAAGTCTTCTTTTTTTTTTTTTTTTTTTTTTTTTTAAACCGTTTATTACAGGTCTTAAAAGTATACAAGTATGGGCCCACAACCTTCCGGCCGGCCGCTAGCAATAGTAGGAACACACGACATATATACATGGATCACGTGGCATTACAGGAGGATCATTTCTCAATAGATAACAATGTCGAAAAACCACATCATCCAGGCCCCATTATGCGGTTTCATTTTAAATTAAGAACAACAAGAAAACCACACCCACAAGGCAACCCACAATCGAAAATAGCAGCATGTGCTCCCCTAGAGGGGGGATCCCAACTATCCGTAGAAGTCTAGAGAGGGGGAAGAGAGCAGAGCGAAGACTGGGGGAACCCAATGCCCGGCAGCAGGGGAACGAGTCGGCTAGGGGGATGGGGCTGGCGAGGCACCAGGCAGCAACGGTGGTGCACAGATACCCCCGCGATAGGCGTTCCAGGGGCCCCACACTTTCACCCATGTCCCAGGCTTACCCCTCGCCACATACACCACTTTTTCGCGAAACATGCACCAGTCCATGTGTTCTTTCCAGGCCGAGACCGTCGGGGGCCTCTGGGATCCCCACAGTTGAGCAATATCACGCTTGGCGACCATATATCCCAGAGTCACCCACCACGTCTGCGGCGCTGAGTAATCAGTCGGTTCCCACACATTCAACAGGCATCTCCTCGCTTCAGGCAACAGCGTCACATGCGTAACCAGACGCAGCACCTCATGTACACCACGCCAAAACCCCTCTATCTCCGGGCACTCCCACAAAATATGCATAAAGGTCCCCAAAGCACCACACCCACGCTTACATAACCCATCTCCGGCATAGCCCATACGCAGAAGCTTCGGCCCCGTCATGTAGACCCGGTGGAGTATCTTGAGCTGGACGTAGCGAAGGCGAGCTGGTATGGCCACCTCCTTCGGGGAGGCCACCGCGGAGGTCCAGTCCTCGTCGTCCAACTCCAGCCCGTCAGCAACCCAAGCCGCACGAAGGGCAGTCAACAGGCCCGAGCGGTCGTTTATCAGCTTTTTATATATAAGTGAGATCGTGCTGTCCGGGACATGCCCATCCAGCACTCTATCTTCCAGGGGGGAATATTCCGGGATGGAGGCAACATCCGTGAAGACGGAACCCAGCGCATTACGGACCTGCAAATACCGGAAGCATTCACTGCCCTGCAACTGAAATTCCGTCTGCAGCATATCGAACGTTTTAAATCCTCCCCTCGTCCAAAGATCCCCCACTTTACTGATACCTATCATGTCCCACTTCTCAAAGCCCTTAGAGGTCCACAGGGAACCTAACCGCTCAGACGCGTATAGTGGTGATGCCCCGGTCAAACGGTCCTTCCACCCCATAGCTGCATTGGCCGCGTGCCAGACTTGCACCATGACACGTGTGGGGCCCGTCAGACGAGCGTCGGGCGCGCTAGAGTAGAGCGCTCGATTGTAGTCGCCACCTGGCAGGAGCATCTTGTCCATTTCAAAGGCCGGGTTTAAGGCGGGCCCGTAGAGGCCATGGTTAATGGCAGCAAGCTGGGAGGCCCAGTAGTACCGTTTAATATCCGGGAGGGCAATCCCCCCGTCAAACCATGGGAGCGTCAGCTTAGCCAGAGCAATGCGCGGCCTCCCGTCCCAGAACAGGAGGCGCTGCAGACTCTCCACCTCACGGAAATAGCGCGCCGGGACCAAGTCCATGGTGTTCTGCAAAGTGTACAGAAAACGCGGCAGAGACATCATCTTGAACAATGCCGCCCGGCCGAGCGGCGAAAGCGGCAGGCGCCGCCATCGTGCGACATCTACCCGCAGACGCTGGAGGGGGGGAAACAGATTCCGTTCATACCGGGCCTCCGGGTCCAGAGTGATGAAGACACCCAGGTACCGAAATCCCTGCGGGGCGATCTGGATCGGACAGCCCCGCGGGAGAATAGGAGCCTCCCCAGAGAGAACATACACACACGATTTAGCCCAATTGATGACGAGACCGGAGTAACGACCAAACGAGTGTAAAACATCAACTAGGACTATAAGTGATTTACGTGGGGAGGCTAGGTACAGAAGGATGTCATCAGCGTATAGGGATACGCGATCCTCATACTCGGGGGTCCAACGGAGACCACGGATGGAAGGCTCCCACCGCAGCCACTCCGCCAGGGGCTCCAAGGCAAGCGCAAAAAGAAGCGGCGACAGGGGACAGCCCTGCCGCGTGCCCCGGCCCAGCTCAAACGGGGCCGATATTCTTCCGTTCACGACCACCTGTGCCAATGGGCCCGCATACAGCAATTTGACCCAACTGATGAATCCTGGGCCGAACCCGAACTTAGCAAGCATCGCCCAGATGTATGGCCACTCAAGCGTATCAAACGCCATGGTGGCGTCTAAGGACGCCAGAATGGCCGGTTCCCGTATGAACGGGACACGCGCAAGCACCCCATGCAAACGCCGAAGATTAAGGGCTGTATTGCGATGGGGAATGAAGCCAGACTGGTCCTGATGAACCAGATCTCCCACCACACCGACCAGCCGATTGGCAAGTACCTTAGCGAGAATTTTAGGCTCCGCATTCAGTAGTGAGATAGGCCGATAAGAAGTAACCCGATCTCGAGGTCTCCCCTCCTTGTGAATCACAACGATTGTAGCCAGACGCTGGTCAAGCGGGAGGGAGCCCTCTGAGAGGGCCGCAAGGAACATTGCGCGGAGGTGAGGCGCCAATGTATCCGGTCGCAGCTTGTACAGCTCGATAGGGATACCATTCGGGCCCATGGCCTTGCCAGAAGCGACCGAGCGTATGGCGAGGGCAATTTCGTCGGAGGTTGGAGCGGCGTCCAGCAACACCCTGTCCTCCCCGGACAGGGAAGGCAGTGCGATATCTCTGAGCAGGGCACGGGAATCCTCTTCCGAGCAAGAAGAGACCGGGGAATACACCTCGCGGAAATATTCCGCGAAGCAGGAGACAATTTCTTCTGGTTCAGTTACACACACACCATTCGTTTTCTCAATCAGTGGGACCACACGATTCGCTCTTTCCTTTTTATCCAACCACGCTATCAGTTTACCAGCCTTTATCACCCACATCATACAGCCGCCCCTGTTGCTCTCTACTAAGGCCCCTGGCCGCCTCCGTAACGAGGGCCCTATACGCCGCCTGCTTGAGCTGGAGGACATGTAGTGCCGCGTCAGTCACCCCATCTTCTAGATTACCCTCCAGCTCAGCTATTTCAGCCTCCACCCGGGTCACCTCTTCCCGCTCACGCCTCCGGGCGTGGGAAATAAGGGATAGGGCCTCCCCTCTAAGTACTGTTTTGAAGGCCTCCCACAGGGAGATAGCTGAAGGCACTGACCCCACGTTCTCCTCAAAATAGCGCTGGAGGGATTTAATCAAGTCAGCGCGAATGGTGGGGTCGCGCAGGTACCAGGAGTTAATTGGGACCACCCTGCTCTCAGCCCTCGGAAAGACATCAACATGCAACAATAGCGGGGAGTGGTCCGAGATACCCCGTGCCAAATGGCGCACCTCCCCCACCCTCCCAACATGGGCCGCCGGGACAAGGACATAATCAAGCCGTGAGAGACTACCATGGGCCCCCGAGTGGAAAGTGTATTGCAACTGTGTGGGATGTTTTAAGCGCCAGCAGTCCACCAATCCCAGTGTATCCAAGAGGCCGGATAGCCACGCCTGTGCCCGGGGGAGGTCCCTAGGGGGGTGACGATCCACAGTTCCAGAAACCACCGCGTTGAAATCCCCCCCCACCACTAGAAGCCCCCCCGGAAGGCCAAGGAGGAGGCGCCCCAGATCTGCAAAGGTGGTCGACTGCAACCCCGGTGGGACGTACACTGACACAAAGACAACCACTTTGCCCTCCATTCTTCCCACCAAGACAGTGTAACGTCCCCTGTCATCATGGAGCACCTCATCAATTTCTAACGGGAGCGAGTTCTTTACCATGATACCCACACCCCTCGAGCCTGACGTGAAGCCCGAGTGGGCCACAAGGCGGTAACCACGCCGATTCATGGCGCAGAAGGAATTGCCAATAAGGTGTGTCTCCTGCAGGAAGACCACATCAGGCGAGAGTCGCTTCAGATACTGTAGGACCACACCTCGTTTGATCCTGTCCCCCAGTCCATTAACGTTCCAAGACAACAAAGTCAATTCCCTACCCCCCATCATACACAAAGACCATCATTTGTCCCCCCAAGAGCACAGTAGAGCCTACACAAAAAAAGGGTTGCCTTGTGAAAATAACAAACAACGCCCCATCCCTACCCACCCCCCCCAACAAAACTCCCCCCTCCCTGCACCCCTGCATGAGCCCAAACAGCCCCCCCAATGTGCAGTGTGCCTGTCGCCCCATAGATAGTTAAACTAACTAGACCCCCAGAGGAGGAGGGAGAACCCCCAAGAGACCCCACACAACCTCCATAGGAGGGGAAATTAAACAATCCGACGTATAGTCAAAAAGTGGCATCATTTGTGTCCCGAGCGAGGCCTAATATTAGTCCCTCAGTCTTGATCCGGCGAGCCCTCTCCCCCGGCCGCTCCCCCCCCGCCACCCCGATCCCGATCTCCAGACAGAGTATCCAACCAGTCCCCGGCCGCTTCGGGACGTTCAAAAAAGTGTGTGCGACCTTCCACCTCCACTCGCAGCTTAGCGGGGAAGAGCATGGCGTACTTGATGTTTAGGTCCCGAAGACGGCGCTTAACACCAAGGAAGCTTAGTCTCTGTTTCTGGACCGCAGGGGTGAAATCAGGATAAAAATTAATATCCATATTATCAAGTCTAAGCGGTCCCTGTAGTCTGGAGGATTGCAGGATAGCGTCTCTGTCCCGAAAATTAAAAATCCGGGCGATGAGAGGTCTCGGAGCGGCTCCGACCTTAGGCCGTCCCCCGGGAACCCTGTGGGCTCTCTCCACAGCAAAGAATTTACTCAGCCCCCGTGGCTGGAGATGGTTGACGATCAGGTCTTCCACGAAAAGGTCCGCCGCCGCCTCCTCACGTCCCTCAGGCACCCCGATGATACGGATGTTGTTACGCCGGGCCCGACTCTCGGAGTCCTCCAGGCGACGATCCATTAGCGCACTCGCCCGAGCAAGTCGGCGCACCTCCGTTTGCAGGGCCGCCACATCTGTCGTAAGGCCCGATGCGGTGTGGGCCAAAGAATCAACTCGGTCGTTGGTCTTGGAGAGATCGGCCCTTATCAGGCCAACATCTACGAGGACCGAGTCGATCTTCTGCGCCAGTGTGTCAAAGCGCTGGCCCACAGAGGCCTTCATCTCGGCGATGGCGCCCATGACATCCCGCAGAGTCAGATCCGTGGGCAGATCGGGGGCATCAGTAGGGCCCTCAGGGGACTTGCGGGGCACCTCAGGAGATCCCTTCTGGAGGGTATAGCGATCCATGCTGTTGGACTGTTGGGCTGCGCCACGCCGGGTCGATTTTACCTTTGCCCGATCGCCATCTTGTTTCGTGGCCATGGTCCCAGTCTCCAGATCGCACCAGCCACGTCGTGAAGGGCAGGCAAGCCGGTCCACGGGCTCCGGGGGGGTGCCACCCCAGATCTGCAGGGCGGATCACAGCCGGCGGGCAGGCGGGGTCCCCCAGAGATGCCACACCAACACACAAAGCCCAGTAACCCAACCTCGCATAGACAGCCAGGAGGGTACGAAAGCGAAAGTGAAAGTGCGGGTTCCGCGAGCCACCAAGCCCTGCCCGCCGCTGTTATTCACTTCGGCACTGGATCGCCCCACAACGCAAATCCGGGGTTCGGCTAGGAGAAGGCCGCAAACCTTGATCGGTGGTAAAGTCGGTGCCCGAGGTCCGATTTGGAAGCGGAAAACGGGCGCCACCTCAGCTCGGGCTCACCAACACAGTCCCCTCATCTGGGACAGGATATGTTCAGGATAGTGATAGGAGGTCGCGGAGGTCCTCGGGAGCCTCGCACCTACGCGGCCATCTTGGTTGCGCGCTAGGCTCCTCCAGCTCAAGTCTTCTTGAGCTTCAGGCCTGGCCTCTTTGTCTGTCGTCAGGTTAAAGGTGCAGACCAGCAGGTCACACATCCAGTTCTTCGTCTGGGTTCAGTGGCATGCACTGTATTCCAAACAGGCCAAACAGGGCCTATCGACATTTAATGGTCTCCGGACCATGCAGGCGAGACTTCTAGCCGCTCTTCTCTTATCTTCCTCTTGGGTGCTGGTTGGCTTCCAGCCATTGGTCTTGTGTGTTCCCTCAACAGGGGGCTTCTTGAAGCTCCCACTTTGGGTGTTCTCTTTTCTGGGAATGGCTGCCATGGGCAACAGGGAGCTGTGGGGGTGGCAGCTTGCCACTAGGGAGTGTGCGCCTCTTGTCTTGCCTTTATTGGGCCACTGGCACCTCCACCTTGAGGCAGTGTCGGGGAGGACACTCTTTACCAATTTTGGCCCAATGCAGGGCTGCGCATCTGCAGTGGAGATGTAGATGCTCTCCCTCCTGCATCCGGGCCATGCTAGGCCTTTCCGCTCCTCTTGGTTTTGTGGAGCTCTGGTGGTGCAGAGTGCCTCATGCCTATGCATGCATAGTCTATTACAGGGTACCCTTGGCTGGCTCCCAGTATGTTTGCTCTTCTTTCCTTGTGGAGACTGCAGACAGCCGCTAGGGGACGCACGGCGCTATCTTTGAAGGGCACTAGCAGCAGACACCCGCTAGGGAGGCATGCGTGCTGTGCACAGTGGTCCTCGTGGCTTGCTAGCTGTCTAGCAGGGATTGTTGTCTTTAGCTGTGCTGCTTGGGGCTTTTCTGGTGCCATCACTTCCATTTAGTTTGCTGGCACATGCTTGGCCACTTGATGCTTCCCTCGGCTGGGTTAGCTTTATGCTCCTTGTCGTTCTCTGCTGGGGGGGTTTACACAGTTTATCGACCCTCAAAACTGCAAGGCAGACTAACAAGGGGTGTGTGGCACAGTTCGTACCCCTTCATGACAACTAGCAGCTTGACAGGGGCGTGTGGCATCCTCCGACCAGTATCCTGCTGTGGATCCTCGGAGCACATGCCATAGCAGACCCTTCAGATATGTTCCACTCCATCACCTCGCAGCCTCAAGTGCAGGCTGTACTTCAGGGTTGTCTCACCCTCTTACTGTCGAGGACCATGGACCGGTGTGTCAGGAAGCACACCTCCTTTCCACTACTGCGGAGATGACATGTGGCTGCCAGAGGCCTCACTGTCCTCTGCCGGATTTACCTTGCAGCCACAGCCACTTGCAGGGGGGCTCTGGTGTGGTGCAGTGAACTCCTGTATTGCTATGGTAGCTTCTCTGCTGCTACTGGGTATTCTGCCCACGCGGATGCTCTGGAGACATGGAGGCACTCAGTGCTGGTACGGACTCATGGCAGTGTCACTGGGGCTCTGAAGGATACTTTATTATTGGGCTGTAGGATGGCATATTTCCTTCACTTGGCTGTGTCAGGCCGCCTTATTTTAAAACAAAGCCTTCTCTTCACTGGGGTAGCTTTGTGCTCTTTGTGACTCTTTGCTATGGTACACAGTCCTTCTCCCCTTCAGGAAATAGGCAGCCCACTTGGTCAGTCGCTTGCTGTTGCTGCTTGGGAGCGCAGGGGACTTCAGGCCCTCTTTCCATTTGGTGCTTGCCACTCAGGCACTTGGCAGTCTCAAGTGCAGGCTGTTCTGTAGGGTTGTCTCGCCCTTCATTTCTTGAGGACAGAGGACAACTGGTGTGTTACAAAGCAAAAGGCCTCTTCAGTGCTGTAGTGGCAGCAGGTACTCTAAGCTACCATCCTGGCTTCTCTCTGGCACGGTCCCTGCTGCCCGGGGCAAAGTTACAGAGGCATTGGCAGGCTCTTAGGGAAGCCGGGAAGCACCACTCCAGCGTAGTCGTAGTCGGGGCTTGGTGCGGCTCTGTGCAGGGAATGACCACTAGGTGGCGCTGTGGCCCCTATTCACATGCCCCAAAGGCATCGTGGTTCTCACCTGCAGAGAAGGGGGGCATCCCCACTCCTGCAGGCACCCAGGAGGTAAATGGGGCACTGAGGGCTTTTTAATTATACTTGGCGGCAGGGCAACTTTATGTTTGCACGCTAACTGCTCCGTTGGGTCTCTACCTTCTTTGAGCTACTTGCAGTGCATGTTGCGGAGTAGCTAACTACCACAGGCTGGTGCTGCTGCATTTTTGCAGGTTCCGGGGCATGCAATGCCGGTGCGGGATTTCCTTTAATGCTGGTGCAGCCATGGGGAGTCGCCAGCAGACTGCATCAAGGGCCGAGCGCCCCCCACTAGGCTGGTGTATCTCCTCCTTGGACCGCAGTTAGAGGGAGACACTCCGGCCAGCTCTTCAGTATGGCACGGCAGCTTGGACCTGTGGAGTGGTGCCTGCTCCTCTGTTGGAAGCACTGGTTCTGCCAGGTGTGGAGAGGTGTGCGTAGATCACACATCTTTTCCCACCTTCTGTCAGTAGGCCGCTGTCTGGTGGTTGCAAGAAGGTCCGCAGGGTTGTTGCTTGCTGGAAGTGTGGGGGCCTTGCCCCACTGACGTGAAGCCTCGAATTCCTCTTCACAGGCAAGCTACAGCAGGGACCCCTATCTTCCCTTCATGCACAGGGGGGACCTCCAAGGCGGCCCGGCATGGGGTCAGGACCACTTGTCGCTATTGTAGTGTTGTGGACACTAGGCCCCCATGCTACTAAAATAATGGGCACTGACACATGATGTATGCTTAGTAAACGAATTTGGGGGCATATCAGCAACAGACGGCGATAAATATCGCAAAGCGCGCTTAGCGCTTTTATATTTATCGCTGCCTATCGCTGTAATTTATCGCCTGGATAACGCGTTATTAACAACGCGTTACTCCAGGGCGTTAAATTTTACATCAAAAGTGGCGTTATGCGGGAATATCGCTGGTAAACCAGCGATATTCCCGCAGCGATAGAAGAAACCTTGATGATAGGGAGATGTGGATTCAGCCACTGAATCCACCTCCCATGTCATAGATAGGGTAGTCATGTAAATTAGCAGACGTAAAATACCGGCGATAACAGTGGTTAACGCTGTATTTTACATCGCTAAGGGTGTCCTGGGCCGTATTGTAAATACGGAGTAGGGCAGTTAGAGATAATTTTCCCTTAGTTTTTGCAGGGAACGCCTACTTTGCATCTCATTAGAGATGCAAAGTGAGGCCTGAACTAAACAGGAGCTGATTCAAGGAAACACGCGATAGCGTGTCCTTGTAAATAATGCGATAAAATTATCGCCGCTTTTCGGCCGAAACGGCCGCAAAAGCAGCGATAATTTTTTATCGCCTCGTTGTTAATATGCCCCATATCTCTTTAAAACGCATGCTTTAGATTGCATGCCATTACAACGCGGTCATTGCAATCACTGCGTTGTTACAACGGTAACAATTACATCACAAGTCGTAACAACGAATTGCTGTATGGGGTGCGCAGGACGTAGGAATAGTATAATTTACTATTCCTACTCCAGTGTGTGCAACAGCAGGGAAGGTGTTGGATTGTAAATCCAGCACCTTTTGCCCCCTACAGCAAGTTGTGGTAACGACTTGCGATGTAATGATTTGCGCTGTAACAACGCGGTCGATGTAACGACTACATTGTAATGGCATGTGATCTAAAGCATGCGATGTAAACGCTGTTTCCCTTATTAAACTTGCCACGAGCCCATGCACTCGGGCACTTTAATTAGCAGGGTTACCTCACTCGAGATGCCTGTGCTGGATGGGTTTGGGGTGTGAGTGTGTCCAGCCCTCGAGGGAGTGGCTGGTAAAACTAGTGCCTGCTGAGACAAGACACTAGAACGTGTCGAGCAGGACACTACACACAGTATTGTAGTTGTTAATGAATGCCCACCCAAACGTGGTATGTGAAAAGATGTGTGCAGCGCAGAAAGAATAAAACATGAATAGTTTGTAGTTAGATATTTGCTATACAAAAGAATGTTTATAGAAAGTTAGTTCAGAAGCACAAGATCCTGGAAGAAGAGGTAGAAAGTAGAAACACAGATCAAACTATTTTCCAGATGGTTTTTCGACCAAAAGTTAAAAAAAGGTAGGTGTTTACTGGGGCCAAATTGACGTTTAAAAGCCACTGTGTTGCTGGGGAGAATATACACAAACAAATAAAGGGAAAAAAAGACACCCGTGCTTGCGGTACATGGAACTGTATCATGTATTCATCCACAAAGTGCGCCATCCACATGTGCAAACCCTCACTATTTAGAGTTTATAGTTCCTGGCAGCAACTACAATAAGAAAGACACTAATATGCGTACAGGAATTACGATGAGAGGCAGTAGTCTGCTTTGTGCGCCAGGTGCCTAGCAACTGGGAAATCCACTTGTGTGGGTGTGTTAAAAGTAATAGCTACCAAGGTCCCACTAAGCTCACGAGCAGCAAGTGTACTCTTATGTTCGGTCAAACATGAAATAGCACGTAATCAACAGTGATGCATTCGCATTCCGTCTTTATTGAATAGTTAGTTACAACCATTACAATTGCGAGGCAAATAATTCAAACAATTTAAAAAGAAAGAAAATGTCAAAACTGCAGCAAACTTAAAACTGTCTTGACCATAACAAGGATTAATTTGGCAACAGCAATAGAGAGTGGAAATAAAAGCGTCATATAAAATATGCACCCCAGTTAATTATTAAAAGTTGATTTTGTTGTATATTTTGATGTTAGCTGTATTATTGTATTGTATTGTCAGTTCGGGTCTAAAAAGAAAAAAGTTATGAGCTTTAGCAAACATGAATTGGCCCATCTCCATATAAGGGTACGAACATCATAATTAGAGCTTTTGGTTTTATGCTTTTTATGTTCTTGATATTTCCATCTTTAGGTATCCATATTTATTTTTTTAGGCTATTTTATCTGTTTATCGATATTTATTTGGGGTTTTGTGGAAAAAATCTGAGTGCATTTAGTATTTTGCTGCATCTATTGAACTGAAAATATATAGGTTCATAATTGAATGCCTGACAGATTTTGACGATGCGCGAACCCATATATGATACATCAATACACCTATAGGAAACATTAGCATGTTAGCTCTCACGCATTCATATCTGTCGCTGTTTAAGCTTAACTAGAAATTGCTCTCCTCTTTAACTCTCCTTGCTGGAGAACTATTGGCTTGGCAGGCTTGACTAGCTGCACTGAGAATCATGCAGACATTTTTGTTTTTGTTTTATCCGAGTTACAAAACCAAGTTACAAAACAATAACTGTATGGTTTTCGATCTGTATTTATCTGAGCCTTAATCATAATCAGCATTGTTGTTCAGATAACTACTGGCAGATCTGCACATTGTGATGCATTGACACTGAACAGCACCAGAGTTTCTGTGGAGCACAAATTAGTCCTTTATTTGAAGCTTTTGGTAAACCTGTTCCAGGAATCTTACAAATCCGGTCATTAGCTGTGAGTGTGCTCCTTTTAGCCACTCAAGAAGGGCTTGCTTACAGGTAACGACTTTCAAATATTTTGACCGTGCGCAAATGAGTCTTGTGTGCTCGTTGGCTAGTGCAAGGCAAACACATAATGTATGCAAAATTGTTTCATGCTTGTAATTGCAGAGTCTGCATTCCAGGATTATTAGTAGACGTCACTCATGACAGTATTAAGGGGCTCATTATGATGGCGGAAGGACCGCCACTGCCGGGCCGGCGGTGGCGGTCCTTTCACCATCACACAGGAAATTCCCTCCGCCAAATTAGAATGGCAGTGGGAATCCCAATGTGTCTGCCACGATTCCGCAATGCAGTGTTTTTCCGCCTGCCTTTCGGAACCAGGACACAGGGCAGCATTGCGGCGGTGCCTTGGAGGCACCGCCATAGGGACTACGGAATCCCTTTTTGCCTGTCTTTTTTTGGGGGTCATCCCGCTGCAAAAAGACAGGTGGAGGCTGGATTCAGGGGTCTGTTGCAGGCCCCCTCTGTTGGGGGAGGTGCACTGGGTACCCTCCTGCATTTCCTTGCACCAAGTGGCAGGCACGTAGTGCAGGGAAATGCAGTGCAAGCACTTTTAACATTGCGTACGGTGCTGCATCCAGCAGCACCGTCCGCAATGTTAAAAGCCCAGGATGCATCCTAATATGTGTGGTGGGACCGCCGCACGTCTGGCGGGCGGTCCCAGCACCGCAACGATGGCAGGCAGACTGATGTCCACCTGCCATCGTAATGAGCCCCTAAGTCTTTAGATGGGAATCTGCACAATCAGTCATTCATTAGCTTGTATTTAATATGGTCTGGGAGTAGTTTACGAAGGTAGGCTTGCCACTGGCTGGGGTCATAGGTGTGGTGCCTGTGCTATGTGTTTTGACTCAGCCTTGCCTATGCTACGGGAGTTAACACTCTAGAGTATATGGAAATAAGGAGGAGTTACTTTTGGTTAAAGGCTAGAGTAGGATGTCCCTGTTTTCAATCCAAAGATCTTGTTCCATACCTACTCCGCGTCCACGCCATCTTCACAATTTGGCGATGAGCAGACTTACCTACACGTGGAGGAACAGTTTGGTTGTGTTGTGTCTTTCTCCCTGCCAATATCGGGTTTTCATCCCTTCCTTGAACTCCTGCTGTGTTGCTCCTTCACTGAGATGAGCGGTTGAGTGCAAGCCAACCCTCCTCTGGGGAACTAATCATTTGTTTTTAGTGGAGATGTCATTTGTGGCTTTGGAAGTGCAAGCCTCACTGAATGGGCATTGGGGTTGCGTGTGAGCTGCTCTCTTGTATAAATTTGAGCATGCCCACATGTACCTGCGAGCTCCTAGGCCGCAGACAGTTGTCAACAGTATTCACTGCATCACCCTGCAGCCAAGTGAGATGTGAATACACGTATCAACGCGCCAGCAAGCCTACAATCAGGCCATGTAGCATGACCCACCTTTTGGCTGCATTAATCTTCAACTGCATGTTACTGCCGATGTCAAACAGTTTTCAGAGGCTAAGAAGCATAACAATCAATAATAGATTAACACAAATTTTGGACTCAGCAACATTTGTAAATCAGAGGTGGCAACACAGCAATGTTACAGGCTTGATCACAAACATTATCCCACACCTGATATAACCAATACTGTCTCCACTACCTTGGAGTAACTAATATTTTATGTGTGCTTAAGCTCACATCTTTAGTTTAAATCGTCCACAAGCATTTCTTTCCTTACCGGGAGGACCCCTAGTGAAATGAACTGAATGGAAGCAGTATTTTCAAAATTGTTTCAGACTGCTACTTCAACCAACATTCAGCAGCTTTTGGTAGATTCAACTTTTTTCGATGCAAATAAGTATGCAACCAATCGATGATTAGGTTTCAGCTCTAAAAAACTAGCTATCTCATGAAAATTTGGCATGCTGCATGATCAACTTATAAGGGATCAAATCATCATGCGCACCAACAACTCGATTCTGCAAAATAGGCTATGGGTTAATAGTGATGCCACCCTAAAAGAAATTGTAGTAATTGATCGGAAAGCTGAACTATCTAAAGGGTGTGCAAAGGCAGTCGTGAAAAATTCTTCTTTGCACACAAATGTAACCTCCACTCTTTGCAAGGTTTCTCTTGGTCATCCATTGAAGAAAGACTCAAAGAGCATTTAAAGTACTCACAAAAATATCCTCATTGAACCTCAGGCCAATAGTTCATAGAACACTAACTGCTTAAGATATCACAGATGCTCGAGCAAGGATAAACTAGCAAGAGACCAAACTGTCCTCTTAGCAAACTTAAATGTTCATACTGTGGGGTTGTAGGCATTTTTCTAAGGTGTGTAAGAAACAAAAACACTACTATGACAGACATCATAGAAAAATCTGATTTTAGCTAATCCAAGGAACCTTGGGGATCACCTTGGATGCCAATATCAAAGAATACACTTTGATATTAAATGATGAGGGGGTAAACATGAGAGAACTTATGCAATAAATTATGGGTGTCTTTTCAAGTAGAATCAGTAAATTGTAAGAGTTTACTCACAAAATCATTATAAAGGATGATATCCAAAATTTTGTCCCAAAGTGAGAAACATAGTGATAAGTATTAGAGGTGAGGTGACTGCTGAGCTAAACAAATTAGTGAGTAATGCCCCGGTTACTTACCGGTAATCTTCATTACTCTGAGTATAGTCTTCCTCGCCACATGACTAACAAAGCGAGCTTCAGCTCCACACCAGAACCCTCCAAAGCAAAAAGTAAGCCTCCCATACCACCCATCCCTTCCCAATATGGCCGACCCATTACACCCCAACCTCTATAAGAAGCGGGCCGGCCCAACCCATCAGCCTGAAACTACCAAGCACAACATGAAGCCGACCGCCAGAAAGGGATGGGAACTCATGGAGCGAGGAAGACTATACTCGGAGTAATGAAGATTACCGGTAAGTAACCGGGGCATTACCTCCTCGTTAGTCTTCCTCACCACATGACTAACAAAGTGAGCACATACCAAAGCCAAGCGGCTTTCTGGAAACTCACAAGAAACCAACGGACCAGAATTGAACCCCCACGGAAGAGGGCAAACCCAACAGGCCAGAGGAGCGGAAGAACCACCCAAGAGACAAGCAACCACGAGCAGGAAGAACCAGCCCAGGACAGAAAGACACCGGGAGGACTGAAAACCCAGACCCCCGAGACACGAAGTGCTGCCAGAAAATGTGCCCCAACCAAAGACCGGAGGAGGACAGAGAAGGCACAGCACCAAACCGCATGGAGTCAAAAGCAACAGCAAACAGGCCCTTGAACAGAAAGCAGCAAGCCGGTCCAAACACACCAAGACTGCCCAACAGACAGCCCAAAACGAGAGGGGAGCAAAAACCCAAACAGAACATGAGTCACAGGGGCTCCACAGGAACTGAAGAAACAGAGGCAAACCACCCCCAAAACCAAGGACCAGAGGGGAGAAGAAAACAAAATCCACCAGGCCCGGAGGCAATCAAGGGCAGAAGCAAAGGAACCAGTAGGAACCAACCCAGACCGGCAGGAGCCGCAAGAACGAACGGAGGTGCAGAAAGGAAAACCGCACCCCACCCGAACAACAAAAAATGAAGGTCACCCAAACCCCACCAGCAAGGAGAGACAGGCGGGACACGGACCACAGCGCCCAAAGGACCCCCGGAAGGGAGTGTGACAGCAACGATATATCCCAGGCAGGCGCAAGGCAAAACAGACCCCAGGGGCCACAGGAAACCGCAACAAAGCGACCCCACCAACAAAGGCACCGAAGAGGACCAAGGCCAAGGAAGGCGAATTCCCACCAGGGGACCCCAGAAGGAAGGAAAAGCAGAACGAACGAGTGAGACAGCCCAACGCAGGGGAGAAGCAAAACCGCCATCACAACGTTCCACAGGCAACAAATGAGCCACCGAGGCGAGCACCCAGGAGGACAAATACACAACCAACACCCAGGACCGACTCAGCCGAATAACGGAGAGCCAACAGGAACCGGAGTGAACACAGGGGCAAGGCCACATGCAGCAACCCACCAAAAGGCGAGAAAGACAGAAGAGCTGGGCGGAACGAGCCGAGAAATCTCAACACCCCCAGGGAACAAGCCCGAGCCGGCATGACCCAGTACCAACCAGGGAAAGAGAAGAAGAGGATCCAATCCGCACAGGGAGCAAAGGGCCGGGAAAACCAGCACCCTCGCCCGGCAGGATACGAAAACCCCAAACCCGAGCGAGCCAACACGGACCACTGAGCAAAAATACCCTGTGCCGTCATCCGCAGTAGGAGAATCGGGAAGCACCCAGGCAAGCCCCACCAACAGGACAAACATCCAGGCCAGGCCAACAAGCCCAGGCATAAATCCGCGAGCCCGGATAAGGTAGAAAAAGCCAGCACCGGGGACACAAACCGGAAGAAAGTGACCGAGGCAAGCCCGCAAACCCCCAGAGAACGAGGCAGTGTACAAACCACCCAGGGAAGCAACAATAAGCCCCCGCTGGGCAGGGGCAAAAACAGGCCAAGAGCGGCCAACAGAAAGGCAGACGCCAAAAAAGCGTACCAACCGACCCAGCACAGACCCGGGACCCATGCACGCCCCACAGGCCAAGAAGGCCGCCAACACCCGGGAAGGGGAGACCAGAACACAAAGACCACCGGCCTTACTGTTAGACAGGGCGGGAAGGGAGCCACCGGGGCAAGAGAAGGGACACCCACGGGAACAGGCGAAGCCAGGAAAACCCATAGAGCACCGGGACCAACCAGAGGGGGAGGACCCCCAACAGACAGACCGGGCAAGCACCGCCAAGCACCGAGGCACAAGAAGCCCAAAACCCATCCTACGGAAGGACCTCACCAGGTCAGACAACCCAGTCATGAACAGCCGGGGGGCCACACAAAGCCAGATGAAGGGAGACCGTCAACCATGGGAGGAGATCAGACAGAGCCACAGCACGTGGGACCGGACCCAAACAGCCAGGATAGCATGAAACCAGTGGCACGGAGAGCACCTGACCCACGACTGGGCAAACCCGACCCACTCGGGGAGTCAATGCAAAAAGAACAATGCTGGACAGAAAGCAGAACAATGTCATGCGTTCACCCCTACGACAGAGAACTGGGCCCAAATCCATTGAAAACTGTTGTACACCACCCAGCAAAAAATATCACCAGGTAATACCAGTGCAAGTATGCGCCCGACCACAGTACAGGAGGCAGTGCAAGATAGCACACAGTGATCAGAAAATCAGGCAGTAAAGCACAAAATCCAGAAACGCCCACCCGGAGAAGCAGTGAGAGCAGCCAACCGGGAGACGAAAGCACACCCCGCCATATCCCGCCAGCCGCCCCACTCGGTGACAGCAGGGCCTAAATCACAGAGCCCGCTAAAGCAGGGCATAAAGCCAAAAATGGAGGGGCGCAGGTGGCCCAAGAGCCGGCCCATAGCCCGCTAGAGCACAGAAGTGAACCCAAATGGATAGGGCGAGGGCCAGAAGGCGGGGTAACCAGAGTGTGAGCCCGCTGGAGCAGGGCCTCCCCCCCCAGGTCACCAGGACCTGCTGGAGCAGGACCTCAGCCCAACTTACCTGATCAGACGCACTGGAGAATCTGCAGCGCAGAACTAAAAAAACAGGCTGATGGGTTGGGCCAGCCCGCCTCTTATAGAGGTCGGGGTGTAATGGGTCGGCCATATTGGGAAGGGATGGGAGGCATGAGAGGCTTACATTTTGCTTTGGAGGGTTCTGGTGTGGAGCTGAAGCTCACTTTGTTAGTCATGTGGCGAGGAAGACTAACGAGGAGGTAATGGCTTGACTGAACCTTTTGAATATATAGAATGTTTTTGCTCCATTAGTTGTGTCACATAAGGCAACTAGCCAAGTAAGGTTGTACATCAGCTAAGGCATGTAAATATTAACATATTTGTAGATAAGTTCCCCCAGTCTAATATCAAGGAGTTGTTAGCTGAGGCTAAAGGTATTAAGTGGTTTCCCACTATTTACCTGACCGCAACCTACTATCCCATGAGCAGGAACTGTAATGCTTTTATCACTCAATGTTGGTGTTATATATTTGTTCGAGGTCCTTCAACCTAGCTTTGGCATCAGCTGTGTTCCCGAGGTAATTATTCAAGGACATCACAGGAGTCATATTTTCTAACATGACATGCTAGTAATGGGGAAGAGCAGGGTGGAACATGACTGGAAGTTGAGAAAAGTATTGGAATCTCCTTGTGAGAATGGATTAATGGCTGATTGTGAGAAATGCAAATTTGCTGTGAATTTGTTGGCTTACATAGGTCATAAAGATAGTAAACTTGGCATCACATCTAAAAAGAAATTATTAAGACTGCCCCATCACCCACTCTTAAGGATGAAGTTTGATACCTTTAAGGGTTGTCCACATTTTGCTTAAAGCTCTTTGCAAGCAAAACTTATCGAATTGCGGCAATTGCTCAAAGATAGCCAAAAATGTATATGGAATTACTGCTTTCAGGATGAGTTTCAAACCACAAAGAATTATATTTGACATCCTGTTTCTTTATGGGGTTTTGACTCTTCCACTCATACTGAGATTACTATGGATGCGAGCGGTTAGGGACTGAGGTGGGGCTTTCACAGGTCACTAAGGATGGGCAGAATAGAAATTGTATTTTCCGTCACACACTCTTTCTCCCATGGAAGAAAAATAATCAAAAATATAGATAGAGATGTTTGCCAGTGTTTGGGCAATGGAAACCTAAAGACAATATATATGAAGATCCAAATTCATGCTATGCATTGACAACAAACCAGTTACTAAAGTAGGTATGCCCACAGGCATTCTTAAGGCTACACCCTTCATTGCCTGGATGTCACTTAGACTTTTAGACTATAATTATGATAATGAATATCTACCAGGCATAGAAAACAATGTTGTAGATTATCCGAGTAGATCACCTCTACCCAAGGAAGAGCATATTCCATTTGAACTGGATGAGTATATTGTGGCACTGACTGATGCAAGTGAGGAATGTGTCACCTTGGAAGAACATTGGATAGAAGAATAAAGAGAAGACACAAATCTGGGCAGTGTCAAGAACTACACCCCTGAGGGCTGGTTGAGCAAAAACAAACTAGATGAAGATTGTAAAAGATTTTTGGAGGAAAGGAGTGAACTTTCTACTTATGTCCATGGTTTTCTGATGAGAGGAGATAGAATAATTCACCACTCAATATACAAAATCATGGGTAACATGCATCAAGGTTAGGTATAATCAAGAGACAAACCTTCATATGGGTGGCCTATCATAGATTCAGAGTTTGAGAGGTTTGTCAGAAATTGTGAGTACTGTGCTACTACAAATAAGTCGAAAGTATTATTAAGATCACCTATTTGTCTCGTACTTTGGCCTAGATAGTCCATGGGAAACTTTAGCCATTGATATTCTAGGGTTGACTTTAAATCATAGTGGTACTCATAAGTATGTGACTGTTGTGTTGGATTTCTTTCTCCAAGTGTCTGGGAATACGGGTTTTGAATATAGTTGAACTTTAATAGAGCACATCCTTCCTTTATTTTTTTTTCTTAGAGAAGATATCCCTAAATCCCGACTAAGTGATAATGGGCCTCAATTCAACATCAAAGAGAACCATGTCCTGGACATCTCCCGAACCAGCTTTCGAAGCAACCACAGCACTGAGCCCACGGTCCTCGCCACCAGTGATGACATCCACTCCCTCCTCGACTGGGGTATAACTGCAGCCCTCATCTTGCTGGACCTCTTGGCTGCCTTTGATACTGTCTCCCAACTACACCCTCATCATGAGACTACACAATGCCGGTATCCACAATAGTGCACAGGACTGGATCCACTCCTTCCTCACCGGCCAACACAGTTAGTCAGGCTACCTTTGTTCCTCTCTGAACCCACAGAGATCAGCTGCAGAGTGCATCAGGGTTCCTCCCTGAGCCCCACCCTCTTCAAAGTATACATGGCCCCCCTCACTGCCATCGTCAGGAACCATGGACTCAACATCATCTCCTATGTCAACAACACCCAGCTGATCCTCTCCCTCACCAATGAACCCACAGCCACCTGAATCAACTTCCAGAGTGGGATGAAGGCCGTTGCTACATAGATGAAAGATAGTTGCCTCAAACCCAACTCAGACAAGACCAAAGTACTCATCTTGGTACCCATCCCCTCACTTGGAACGACTCCTGGTGGCCCACTGCATTGGGCATCCCCACCCCCAAGGACCACGCATGTAATCTCAGCATCATACTGGACACCTCACTCACAATGAACTGCTAGATCAACGCCATATCCTAATCATGCTTCCCTACTCTCCATCTGCTTTGAAAGACATTCAGATGGATCCCCAAAGTATCCAGAAAGATCATCACCCATGCACTCATCGCTATCAGACTCGACTACAACAACGCTCTCTAAAACGGCATCACCCAAAAACTCCTCAGGAAACTACAGAACATTCAAATGCCACAACCAGACTGGTTCTCAATATTCCTCACCGCATCTACATCACCGAACACCTTCAAGAACTACACTGGCTTCCAGTCAACAAAATAATCACTTTCAAGCTCCTCCCACATGCCTACAAAGCACTCCCAGATGTAGGACCGGCATATCTGAACCACTGCCTCTCATTCCACCTACCCACCAGACACCTTCGCTCTGCCCAGACCTGGCTCTTTGACTGAACCCCTGTGCCCAGACAGATCAGCAGTCTTCCCCCTCCCCCTCAGCTTCTTGAGACCCTTATGGGTGAGTAGCTGCGCCATATAAACCCCTGATTGATTGATTGTTTGATTGAATTTGTTTCTATGAAGAAATTTCTTTCTAGGAATAATATTAAGTATAAATACACCTCACTTTATCACCCTGCAGGCGACAGTACAGTAGAACATTTCAACAGGGTGATAATGGGAAGTGTGCAGGATGCAATCCACAAAGGAAGAAGTTTGTAAACAAATTTGGGTGTCTAGGATAAGACCCACATTGACTGGGTACAGCCCTTTTAGACTACTGAGAGGTTCACAGCCTTTCTTTAAAAACAGTGCCTTTTTAGTTATCGGGAGATCACAAGGAATGGTCTCCATCTGTTCTAAGAGGCAATATAAGAAGAGCACAAGAGATCTATAAAGAAAAATATAGTTGGAAACATGCGGTTAAGGATGTTATTCATGAACAGAGTGACAAGGTGTGCGTCAAAGGAACAGCCAAGACCAAGGAGGGGCACATGAAATTTGGTCAACCTCTCCAAGTAACTAAGGCAATGGTAATGTTATTGAAAAAACTTATAAAGGGGACGTTCACCCGAAGGAATGATGGTGCTAACACCTAAGAGAGGAGCTGAGATATACTGGCTACAGCTGTAGCTCTTAGGCAAAAGCTTTTTCAAGTAGCCATGTTTTTAATGCCCGTCTAAATGGTTTCAATAATGTTATTGTTGAATAGCTGCTGGGAGAGTGTTCCAAATTCTAGATGCCAAAACTGGGTACAAATGCCCTTCCAACCTTACATTTTGGAATCTAGGCACTATTAGTAAGCTGGCCTTAAACGAGTGCAGAATCCTAGTTGGAGCATACCTCACCACACACTTAGCAAGATAATTCAGAGGTAATGCATGGTTAGCCTTGAAAGCTGTATAGCAGACCTTTAAAATGATACCTTGTAATATTGGTAGTCTGTGGAGCTCTTTCAACAGCGGGAGAGTATGTGTTCTTCAAGGCACTTGAAACACCAGCTTGGCTGCTGCATTCTGCAATATTTGAAGTCTCTTTAAATCACAATCTGGTAATCCCAAGTAGATGCTACTGGCATACAAAATTCTCCCTTCAATCATTGCTGCTCTAATTGTTTTTATGGCTCCAAAAGAAAACTAAGACATACGCTTCCTCACTGTTCATAGGAAGAATATCCCTTTAGAAACCACACTATAAGTTTGAGATCTCAGGGATAATGTATGGTTCACTATTATTCCTAAGGTTTTTGCCTCCATATTAGATGTAGGAAGGATGCCCATTTCTTTGGGACAATCGTGATCAGTACAAGCTTCTGGATGGACATTTAAGACTACAACCTCTGTCTTCTCCGTATTAAATTTCAAGAAATTCATCTTCTTCCATCCACAAATAAAACACAATGCATCTTGGTATAAAAGTTGAGCTGTCTTCACGTTCTCCAATCATAGCTGAATATGGAGGCCATCTGCATAGTTAAAAATGTGGCACCCTCTTCTAGTAAGTTCCTTTATCTAAGGCTGTATATAGATATTAAACAGGTGAAGTGAAAGAGCTGAACCCTGGGGAACACCACAATCTACCTTCACCTCAGGGGCTCTATAAGGTGTTAATTGTACTTCTATAATTCTGTTACTCATAAAATAACTTAGCCACTCATTTGCCATTCCAGAGACACCTGTGGCCTTTATACGGTGAAATAGTATTTCATGATCAACCACATCAAAGGCTGCGGACAGATCCAGCAGGATCAGAGCCTCGGTCTTTCCTGCATCCAGATCCTTCTTAAATCATCAATCACTGAAACTACCAGTATGTCAGTGTTATATTTTCACTGAAAGCCTGCTTTTTATGGGTTTAAACAACTTGTGTATTGTAAATAAATACACAGCTCCCGAGTTACATGAGATTCCAATATTTGTGCTCAGTAAAAGGGCCTGTAATTTTTCATTATATCAGGGTCATCTTTTGGCTTTTTCAACTAGGAATGACTGCTGCTTTCTTAAAAATGTCAGGCACTATGCCTAACGGCATAGAAATACTGAGTGAAGAAGTGAGAGGTTCAAATGAAGCATTCTAGGAGAGAGTGGTATCTGTCTGTCACCTATGTCACTCGCACTGTAGAATATACCAGAACATTGTAGAGGAGACTAGAACAGTGGAACTTTTCAGTCATGAAGTTCTAGAATGTAGAGTGAGGAGCCTGCACGCTGCAGAACGGGCAGTGATATGCTGTGGCTGCAGTATATGGAATAAATCTGATGCTTTTCTTCACTCCTTGGTCAGCTTATTGCCTAATCCTTTTATCTTTCATTGGACACTGGGGACGAGGATGGAATACATCCAGATGCACTGCAACATGCACTCTTAGGAACTGAAGGGTATTCAGGGAGGTATCCTGGTTACACGACTGAGTCCCGGATCCTTGTGTCAAACTGACTCTGGTACACATTGAGTACTTCTGCAGATAGTCACTGGCCGTGAGTCTGAGCAGTGAGTAATTGGCACTAGCAGCAGGCATTGTGGTGACTTACCTGTCATTCTGACGTGACCCCTGCTCACCGCTTGAGTTATTGACTTGAGAAGGAACTGTGTGCCAGAGGTGTGGTGATTTTAACCTTCATCAAGCATGTTAAAAATTAGAAAGAAAGTTGACTATCTGACGTCGCTTTCCACTTCCAACATCTGCGTGGAGGCTGTGCAGCTTTCAGACTCCCTCCTTTCGTACTGTTGAACTTAAGCGGATATGAACTGATGGGAGTCTGTATACCGATTACATGCAGCAACAAATTGCGATGAGCGCGAGGTGTGCACACTGATCACGAGAATTCACTGCTGTTGGCGTTCCCCGCTTTCTGGGGGATGCACGCTGAACATGAAAACTCATCACATAAGTCTCTATGAACTGATGTGAGCATGATTGAGGCGAGGTACAAGCAGCCGCGCACTGTTTTGAGCATGAGGGGTGTGTGCTCAGCACAAGGGTTCACCAATGTTAACTTGCCTTGCTCGCAGCACAATGAGGAAGATTCGGCACCCAAGAACCTGAGCTAGGGTCTCACTCTAGTAGGGCCGCTCATCTTCCTTAAGTTTTCCTTCCCAGGTGAAGGCAGCAACCTTGTTCCCATGGTGTTCTGTCGGAGCCAGGAGGGAGGAGTATCTGCAAGGAGTCTTTGGAAGACTTTCTATATACACCACCTATTGCCTGGCACTTGCCACGTTTTGTCCTAGAACCTTCAAGGTGTACTCATCTCATTGATTCTCGGCTTCAGAGTCTTTTCCTGTTTAAACAGAGCCAGCACCACCTGGAGTTAGTTGTGGAAAACCTCACTAATGTTGGCAGCGATAAACAGAGAACAGCAACTCAGTGTGTGAATACATTTTGCTTTTGCCATATACTGTGAGACCCCAGGCCCAATTTGGTAGTGAGAGTAGAGGGGTTGGAGAAGGTGAGGTGGGGGGAATTTTATGTGACATCAGAAAGAAGAAATTGGTCTGCAGAGGGTTACTCCTCCCTCATTCATTTTCATTTCCCTTGGGGAACCACCATTGAAGTTGAACAAATGGAAAAAATGTTTCACAATTATTCTATAGTTTGTGGGTCCAATTTGGATCTAGGGAAGAGAATAGCACTAAAACACTGTTTAGAAGCAGATGGACAAGAAATCCAAGAGCTCTTCCTGATCTGAGTGCTGATGAATCCAGGGGGTTAAATGAATATGAAATAAACATAAATATATTAGACAAGCCTTTTCTTTCTAGGATCAGGGACACATTTTTGTTAAATTGTAAAAGTGAAAGGATACAGGAGGAACTTTGACTAAATGATGATCCTCCCATGGGAGATGTGTTTATTGTGGCAAAACACGTAGAACACAAGATGAGATATATGAAAGAAACTAAGCAAGACGCCAAAAGAAATAGCAATAATTATGTACAAATGGTGGGGATGAGAAAAATGAGGTACAAATAGTTAAGGGTATTCCTATGACAGAGGACAGGAGGAGTGTTGGCGCCTTCAAGAGGCAAAGTTACAGATGTGGGAGGATTGGCCACATAGGGAACAGAAAGGATGGGACCGCAATGACAGCTGTATGTAATAAGTGTGCTAGGAAATGAAATGTTATGGCATGCTGTAGAAGTAGCTCTGGTAGCAAGAAACCTGAGAAACATGATGTGCCTGAGGTGTAATGAGAAATTATACTGCAGATGACTGATAGATCGTCAAGCAACCAAAAGATGTGGTGAGGATATAAGACCTCAAGGTAGAGTACATATTTTATTCATGCTCTAGACTAACAATAGTTTCAGAGAAGGTATGTAAGACACTCTTCAAGAAACAAATGAAGCAACACTAAATGGATGTACATGAGGGAGGGTATGGTGGTCAGCCAAAAAAGATGACAGAATACTTGGTAGAGAATAGTGTGTATAAAAACAGATATAGAATATGCACCGTTTATGTTTTATCTAAAGGAGATAACATTTTAGGATGGCCTGCACAAAAAGGGGCCGGATTCACAAAGGGGGCACATGTGGCGGAGGACTAGCATTTGCGGGGGAGTATCCGTACTTGGGGTGAAATCTCCGCAAAGAACAACAATTGTGGAGATTCCCCCATGACTACAGGGCCTCTGCTATGAGTGTGGAAGCCCTTTGTGAATCAGGCCTAAGGAGTTTATCTGAATCCCAATGCTGAACCTCAAATACTGATCCAGAATGTTAACAAGGATTTTAGGATGCCTCAAACAATTTGGGCACAAGATAAAATTGAAAGAGAAAGCAGTTCCAGTGTCACCTAAAGTGCGTAGCCTCCTTTGAGAGTACAAAGCGCAGTGAGAGAAGAGTTAGAAGAATTGTTCAAGCAGGATGTAATAGAACTTGTGGAAGCAACTGAATTGTTAGCTTCTATTGTAGTGCAAGAAAATTAGACTGCAATATTTACCTGTGTGTTGACCTTAGGGCCCTCAACGAAGAGGTAGTTGTTATGCTCCCTTTGCCAAACATAACTGAGATGATCACAACTGTAGCTGGAGTAAAACTCTTCTCAAAATTAGATCTAACAGATGCCTATTACCAGATTCTTCTGCACCCCAACTCTCAAGACCTCACTGCTTTCATCACGACATGGAGGGATACAAATTTAAACGCATGCCGTTAGGTAAGCGTACGGCTGCATTGGTCTTTCCAAGAGTCAAGTCTAAAATTCTGTCTGGCAACCCGGAGGTGTTCTGTTATCAGGACGATGTGCTGATATTTGGGAACTCTTTAAACACAACATAATGAAAGACTTAGCAAATTTAGGACTGAATTAAATAGTATAGCTTTAGAGTAAGGAAAGACAAATGTTAACTTCAATGTACTGAAATAAACTATCTTGGGCATGATTTTACATGGTACAACCCAAAGCTGATCTGGTAAATACCATAATGAAAATAGTGGCACACAAAACCAAAGATGAGCTGAGACCCTTTTTGGGAATGATAGAAATTTACAGTAAGTTCATCGGCAACTTTGCCAGTCAGACGTGCCATATGCACAAACGGTTGAAAAATAGGGTAACCTTTGAGTGAGATGGACATTGTGAGAGAGAATTTAAAGATGTTATGAATACTCTGACCACTACACCTGACTTGACATGCTGACCCCTTCATCACAATGCGATAGCTTTTGTCTCAATGGGGCAGTATGTAAACTTAGCACCCCACAAAGCTTTAATTGTCTTTATCTCTCCTCCGCAGCACCACTGCATGAAAGACCTGATTTCTGCCATTGATCATAAAAATGCATTTATCCTTGGTGTAAAGTAGTTTGAGTGCGCAGAAGAAATAACATTCGTTTTATTTCATTAAACATTTCTCCACACTATTTACTCCACACACCTTTCATTCTTTTCAATAGAAGGTGCAACACAGCAGTTTTGCTAGAAAAATTAATTGCGTAGTACTTAAAGATTCTCAGAAAGGTCCTAAGCTCATCCTTATCAAAGGGGGCAGTTACACTTTCTGTCACTTGTAAACTTTTTTATTTTAGGCTTCACACTCCTACCTGGCACATGGTGACTCACATAATCAAGTCCATTTTGAAAAAAGTTACACTTTTCTTTTCTGATTGTCAACCCAATTGCCTTGATTATATCCAACACTCCACTCAATCTCAAGTTATGTTCATTTTCAACCTTTCCATATACCAGGATGTCATCCTGGAAGCAACTTACCTCTGCAACCCCTATAAACAGTTTGTTCACTTGCCTTTTGAACACAGAGGAAGCAGACATCAGATCTAACAGTATAGAACATAGAGAACATCTCTGTTCAGAATCACAGATAATATGAGATGTCTCAAATCTTCATAAAGTTCAATTTAATGGTATGCCACAGACATATCAAGAAGGGTAAAATAGATGGCATCATGGGCTGTAGCTAGCATTTCATTTATATTAGGCAGAGGTTGCTAGTTTACTGAAATAATTTCATTGAGATTACGCAGATCTGCACACAAACTAAAATACTTGTCAGCCTTGTATGCTAAAAGAATGGAAGCCAATCATTCCCAACCTCCAATAGGTTCTATTATCTCTAATTCACAGAATCTTTCCGAAACTTTCCAGTATGGATTTCAATTCTTGTCTTAGATTTATGGGTACTTTTCACACTTTCACACAGTACCATGGGCACAGCATTTACTATTAAAAATATTTGATGTTGGAATACTTTCAGTTTACCAAGTTTTTTTTATAGAAAAACACAGAGTATTTATTCACCCAATTATTGTCATTCAACCCACATGCACTCATGTTTTCATATTAAAAAAACTTCAGTCTTGTCACCACTCGATCTGGATGATGGTGGCCTAAAGTTTTATTATGACCCCCTTGATCATCCCAGTCTAATAGATTGGACCCATTATAACTACATTTACCACCCTTGTGCGAGTATGACTTTCAAATTTAACACAGCCTCAAATGTGTCTCTACTCTTTTCCCGCTATAGGCAAAAATCTTGATGTTGAATTACAAAGTTGCATTACCCAAACTTAGGAAAAAAATATTTACCCATAAGAGTGAAGGGTGAACTTGAATCTCCGATTACTTTAACAATTTGTGCATTTATAGTTTTGTTGCAAAATGTTAGTTTCCCTCAGCCAATTATACCACTTGCCCTTACACTAACCCATCTTCCTTATACTCAGACATTTTCAATACATAATGTTCTGCACCCACTTGTGTTATATCATCAATTACCTTTAAAGTCTGGTTGAAATTGCTATTATTGCCATACCTAGTTTTGCCTACCCTTGCAATTTGCCTCTTTTTACCACATCTAAAACAAGATTGGGTTGGGCTGGACATACTTTAGTATTTCCTACATTTGACTAGCCACCACAATGAAAGCATGGCAATTTATTTCCTCATGCACCACTTTTCCCCCATAAATGCACCTTATTGTTAACAAGCTTATTATTGTATTTCTCTACTGGTTTGTATACCAGTTTGATTTCTTTTCCCTCTTCGTACACACTGATCTCTCTTATACAAGTCTCAGAGAATGTAATACCCCTAGCTAAGTTTAATGCCATATCTTAATCATGATCCTCTATCACGAGTGAATATGCCTCTTCACTCCGCATACCATTATCCCACATGCTGTCACAACTCGGTCGTAACAACAACCTCGTGACAACGCATACTATTACCCCGCAAGTCGTTTCAATGACTTGCGGAGGGGGGGAGGGGATGTTGGAATAGTAACATTTACTATTCCAACTCCAGTCTGTGCGGACTGTAGGGAAGGTGTTGGATTTTAAATCCAACACCTTCTCCCCCCTCCGCAAGTCGTTGTAACGACTTGCGGAGTAATGGTATGCGTTGTCACAATGCGGTCATTGTTACGACCGCGTTGTGACAGCATGCAGGGGGTCACGGTTGTGGGGTGAAGGTAGTTTACCGTCACAAGTAGTTATTCCTGATTATTCAACTATTTGATCTCTAATGTTCGCATCCATGAGGTCCTGGTAATTGCAAGTGTTAACACAGCTACAAATCGTCAGCTGATTCACCATAAAACTTTGATCGCTGTGCGACTTTATAGCATTCAAATACAAAATGTTTTTCATTGGATAAAATGTCCAGGACCATAGAGGAAGCAGGAATCAAGTGAAGCAGCAGGAACCTACTGGTCAAGCTCAACAAATATGGTGCAAACAGGAGGTCAACTTGAGCATAAAATAATTTGCAACACTCAGTTATATTTAGTTGCTTTATTCTCAATATGAGTTCATAAGCTATCCTTCCTGCCAGAAGCTTTCCTTCCTTGCAGCAACTTCCAATGACAGGCTATGCCCTCATGAATTCCAACCACATTCTAGAACTTAGAACATATCTTCTGTGAATCAAGACCTCACAGGCTCTCAATCCTACTTTAGGAGCAAGTAAAAGTTTACAGATTGCTAAAATGGATTAGTATATTTGTAAAAGGTATCTGAGTTTTTTGTGACTTTAAAAATGCTTTGTGCAACTGGCCCATATCATGGAAAACTCCTGTACAACAACACCTAGTCATAAATGTGAGGTAGTAGTCATCACCTTTTAAACCAATTTCTCATAAGCACACACCGCACTACCCAAAATATACATTATCGAGTTCTCCTGTACTTCCCTATGACTAGACTTGCCAACAAATTTGGAAAGGCAATCATCTATAATGGGTATAAATGTGGTGATAGGACATCTTGATGATACTATTGAACTCAGCATGCTGTGCCTAGGCCATCAGAAAAGAAGTCTTCAGCTCATGTACAATAAGACCATTGCATCTTATGGAAGCATTAATCATTTTTCCCAACTCAAGCTTGCTTGCTACAAAACAGAGTGAGCAACACCACAAGGCATTTAAAACAACTTGTGGGATCCAAATAGTTGTGAGAAATAAGTAAAAATGTTTTAATAAAAATCACCTAAATTTAAAATGTACTGGTTATCATCGACAAGGGTAGACACAACAAATTCCTGATTTTAGATTCCAGCTCCTTCAGGGAAGTCACATTGTTCTTTTTGGTACAGGTGATTGACATCAGCACTAGCATCAATATCTAAATACCTAATTGTGGTGGCTGTCTAAACCAGACAGTGGCATTAAAGTGCTACATTGATTGAGTGAAAACAAATACCTCTGACTTATTTCAATTTTATAGTCAATCTGTCATAGTTGTCAAAATGGTCAATATCTCAACTCTCAGTTCTATAGTCAAAAATACCTGCATTCCTCTTTTGTTTGCATTTCTTTGATATTATCAGTGTAGATGGACTTTAAAATGAATTTTTTTTCCAGAGTACAATAGGTTTTCGTTCTCGCATCTTCCTGATTTGGGTCTACAGCTCCTTCAGGGAAGTCATCTTATTCTTTTTGGTACAGGTGATTAACGTCAGCACAAGCATCAATATCTAAATACCTAATTGTGGTGGCTGTCTAAACTGGACGGTGGCATTAAACGGCTATATCGATTGAGTGAAAACAAATACCTCTGACTTATTTCAATTAATAGTCAATCTGTCATAGTTGTCAAAATTATCAATGTCTCAACTCTCAGTGCTATATTCAAAAATACCTGCATTCCTCCAGTGTTTGCTTTTCATTGTTAATATCAGTGTTGATGGAATTTAAAATTCATCTTTTTTCCAGAGTACAATAGGTTCTCGTTCTTACATCTTTCACTCACCCTTCTCTGGATAATAAAGACCCATGTACCCTTCATCTAAAACCCAAAAGATTCATGAATACCTCTGTGGATGCTCAGTTGTCTAGTGCTCATAGTCCATCTTGGAGCCAATAGATATAGAAAGCTATTTTGGAGCGGATTAGTGCCTATAATGGTGAGAGAACAGGAGCAGCAATATTTTATACTCAAACAGTGCTAAATAAAATGTGCGTCTGTTGTACGGAAACCGAGCAGCCTTTGTTGACATATCTAGATTAAACAACCATGCATGACACAATAACGTACAAAAAGCAACATTATAGTATAATTGCAATAGCACAGCACAAGAAATAGCAGTACAAATTACATCACCACCACAACAAAAAGCCATGCAACACACATGCCTTTACTATACAGTTACACATTACCAACTCCAGACACCTGCTTTGGTAGAGCACTGCCTTAACGTGTCACCAAGGAAGAAGAAAATGGTTTGTGTTCCAGTGTCCTTTCTCTGCCACAGATTTGGGATGACAGGTGTCTTGAATAATTGAATGTTGTGCAGTGGTGAATTGTTCTTTGTCACTGAACTTAAAGGAATAGGTTTCTTTAGGGACACATTGTAGACACATTTGTTTTAGTCTCTAAAACAATTATAGGGCATGACGGAACACAACACAGCTGCACAACACACAGAAAAATAACAATATAACCAGATAATAGGGCAAAAAACAGTCAGAACAGAAAGCAACAACACAACACATTATTAATTCATAATAAGGCAACACAACAAATATCGACAAATCTTGTTATCAGACATTACCAGCTAAAAACTCTTCTTTCCCAATATGGTAGTAAAAATGTGTTTACACCGTGCACCGCCTTAGTTACAACCAAGGACATGTATAGAAGGACCAGCCCAAAAATGTTTTATGACCTTTCCACGTATGTTTTTCTATTTAAAATTCACTTCCATTCCACTAATTTTGTGTTAATCTAGGCTTTTTCGTCATTTGTTCCATCTCTCTTTTACAAGTGCATGCCATTTATACTGTTTTTCTGGAGACGTTATTTATTCATGAAGAATTGCTGGTTAAAGTTGTTCTTAGTTACTGTTCACTCAAAATAGAACATGCATTTGCAAAGCCAGTGAAAGTGGCTCTATTATAAGAGCAAGGACGTCGATTGCCGAGTTTGGATGTGTAGATGGATGAGCTGGTGAATGTGAGAATTGGTCAATGGCCTGGTATACGAGTAAGGGATGAAGTGCATGGAAATGTATGAACGATGGCAGTGTGTGTGCTTTATTGAAAGGTAAAATTTGCTACATCTGTGAGAGGACAGTGTGAGGTTTAGAGATATGAACTACATTTGAGTGAGCAGCTTGCCATTAGAGAGCTAAGCTGCCTGTAGATGAAGATAGTGTAAGCTAGAGTGGGATGAGATGCCTCTGGATGAAGATAGAGTGGGTGGCGATTGCTGCAAACATGTCCCTGCATTTCCGTTAGCATTCACGTTTTAATGCTTCCACTGGTGTATCTAACAATGAAGATTACCTTCAAGCAAATGCAATTAATTATAATTTCTGTCAGAAGAAGTCATCATCTTTCATTAATATCACCAATAATGCTCCATTTGTTACATTTTATTCCATTTGAGACATACATTGCAATGTGCTTGCATGTGTTTAGGGCAACTTGATACAGAAGCAGTTTGCCTGAAACTCAAATACAAATTATGTTGAATTTAGAATTTACAATTAATGGAAATGGAGGTTTGTAAACAAAAAGAGTTTAGCACTATAACAAATTAAATATAATTAAGTACCAGTAACAAAATGTTTGACAAAAGTTTATATTAGAATATTAGCTTGAATTAAATCTCAGTCCCTGGATATGTGGGCACCAAATGTGCCAGAAAGGGAATTTATTGAACAATATTGTTAATCAAATGTCAAAATACACTCTTACATAACTAAAGAAATGCTAACAAGTCACTTCTCACTGGTGGAATGTAATGCAGTTAAGCATCACACAAAGACAATTATAAATCGAGTAGGAGGTGAAATAACAGGAAAATACTCCAACTTGTATTGGAAGCCTCAGAATGAAATCTTTGGACTAACCACCACCTTGGAAAGGGCAATTCATAAGTCTTGATCATGCCCCTCTCTTCTAAAACAAAGCAATGACAAAGCATGCAAGGAAGCAGTCCAAGTTTGATGTCCTTGACCTGAGTCCTGTCTCCACCCTTTCTACCAACTGTAGAGCCTTTGAAGTTGTAGAGTGTTGTGATGTAACTTACCTTCGTTATGTTGTTCTGTTCATACCTTACCTCGTGATGGAGCGCTCATGCTTCAATGTTCTTAGTATGTGAGGCTGACGGCACTCAGTCTTTGCCAGTTGCTGCTGGATCGTCGAGGTGGTCGGATGCCAGGCTGCGTTCCTGAATAAATCTTCCTTCATTACAACCTGTCTATGAAGATTCTTTGCACGAACAACACAACAATTTTGGCGACGAGGAGGGCTGCACAGTACAGTATATAAGTGACACGCTGGAGTAAGGATAATAAACTCACCCAGAAATTCACGTAAAATGTGAAGGTGTGCAGATCATCCTTCGCTTGCGATCACGAATGGCCGCTGCAAGAGCGTGAATTTACCGCAACCCATAACTATCTTGTCACACAAGGAGCTCACGCTTGCAGATGCTGTCTGATCGCTCAGCGGTGATCTGCACACCTTATTGAATTGTATGTGAATTTCTGGGTGAGTTTATTATCCTAACTCCAGTGCGTCATTTATATACTGTACTGTGCAGCCCTCTTCGGGATCAGCACACCTTGACATTTCATACCTTGCTTATCTTCAGTGATTATATTATTATTGTTTTTTTTTTGCTTTCTTGAGTCATGGCTGAGTCACATCCCAATGTCATTATGCCACCTTTAATTTTACCATCGCCAGGTACTCTTACTATTATATGGGAGGATTGGGTGGGAATGTTAGAAAACTATATAGTAACGCTTGATGGCGTTAATTTTTCTCCGGGAAGGAAGAAGGCTTTACTACTCCGTGCTTTGGGAAGTGAAGGTCAGCGAGTTTTCAAGTATTTTCCGGTTGCCTTGGGTGCAAATGGTCAACTCATGGATAATAAATACAAAGAAGCAATCAAACGTCTTGAAACAAGGTTCGCGAAAGGGGTAAACTTAGCCATGGCAAGGTACAAATTTTACACTCAAACTCAATCTGAGGGTGAAAGCATTGATGATTTTGTGGCCAGATTATGTGAACTCTCTGTAAAATGCCGTTTTGGGACAATGGCCGAAGAAATGATTCGTGACTAGCTCATTGTACAATGTTGTGACAGGAAAATTCAAGAGAGACTGTGGGCTGCTAAAGATCCTTCACTCAATGAGGCTATCGATTTAGCTAAGGTAATTGAGGAATCCCAGAAATGCATTAAGGAATTAAGCAAGAGAGACAAACCTAGCAATGAAATTGCAAATGTTGAGAATAGCAAAGATGTGGACGCCGATGTCATTGCAGTTTCTAAAAATAGTTTAAAGAATGCGAATACTTTTAGTTCTTCATCTAAACCAAAGAACAGAGAATGCTTGAGGTGTGGTAGCCAATATCACTTGGCTGATTATAAGAAATGCTTTGCGTTGGACCAATTGTGCAGGAAGTGTGGTCATAAAGGACATTATGCACGTATGTGCAAATCCTTTGATACTTCAGATAAGAGCAAGTCTAAAGTTAATGTGGTTCAACCATGCCCTGTTGTTCAACAGACACTTAATCATGTGTTGGTTTTAGAAGAAAGCACTGATTGTTTTGGTGGGGAAGTCACTCAAGACCTATGTAGAATAACTAGACCTACTGCTGAGTTTAATGTGTGTGGACAAAATGTAACTCTCATGGTAGACTCGGGCTCAATGTTCACTATTATACCTGAGTCTCTCTTTTATACACTTTGGGAGGGTGCCACCCTTTTGAATAAGGATATCAATCCTGTTAGTTATCAGGGTGAAGCAATAGACATTCTAGGCTACATGCATGGGTCCATTAAATTTGGTTCAAGGAGTACTCTAGGTAAAGTGTACATTGCAAAGGAGGGTCCACCAATGATTGGTTGGATGCATCAGTATGATTTACACATTATCATCAACCCAAGGCCCCCAATCAAATTATGGTTGTGGAAGATGATATATGGGTTGACCACATCTTACAAGATGCGCATAAAGTGTTTGAGGACCGATTGGGTTGTGTACAAGGTTATCTCTACAAAAAAGTCCTTAAACCAGATGCTTGTCCAGTGCAACACAAGTTACGAAAAGCACCTCTATCTGTGAGGGAGGGACTTAAAGATCTTCTTCAAGATCTGTTGAACTCGGGTGTCATAGAACCTGTAGAGGCGTCATCATGGATTTCGCCAGTAGTTTTGACACTTAAATCTGATGGCCATTTGAGGTTTTGTATTGATTTAGGATCACTAAACCGAGATATAGTTTTGGACACTTTTCCGTTACCCAATAATAATGAGTTGCTACAATCGGTGGGTGGTGGGAAGTACTTCTCTAAAATAGATTTGAGAAGTGCTTATTCCCAGATCAAATTACATCCCAATTCCAAGTCACTTACAGCATTCATTACCACAGAGGGAACATTCCAATTCACTAGCATGCCGTTCGGTTTGGCGTCGGCTGCGAGTGTTTTTCAGAGAATGATGTCCAACATGTTCAAGGGATTGGTGGGAGTGGTTTACTTCCAAGATGACATATTAGTCTCAGAAAAAATGGTGGAAGAACACAATGCTCTTCTAAGACAAGTTCTTTGGAATCTTGAATGTGCAGTATTAACGGTCAACAAAGACAAATGTGAATTCCTAACTGAACAGGTTGAATACCTGGGGTATACCATATCATGTAGAGGGTTAGCTCCAAAACGCAACTTATTGGAAGCTATAAAAGATGCACCTTGTCCCAAAGACAAAGATCAGCTCAGGTCCTTTCTAGGCCTTGTGGAATATTATTCCAAATTTGTCAGAGCTTTTGCTGAATTTTCGGAGCCTTAAAGGTGTCTTCTTCGTAAAGGTGCTAAATTTGTGTGGAATAAAGAACAACAAGAAGCTTTCTCAAACATATTTGAGCTCCCTTTAAGTCTGAGTGTAAGTCTTTTCTCACAGTAGATGCAAGTCTCACAGGCATTGGTGTTGTGCTTTCTCAAAACCAACGTGCAGGGGAGAGAACGATTGCCTTTGCATCTAGAACCTTAACGCAAGCGGAAATGAACTATTCCCTAATTGAGTGGGAGGCGCTTGCTGCAGCATGGTGTGTTGAGTACTTCAGGGTGTATCTTTGGGGTTCTAGATTCGTTTTGAGGACGGATCATAAACCGCTGATGAAAATTTTGTCTGCTGGAGGTGTTGGTAAAGGGTCCGCTCGTTTGGCTAGGTTTGCTGCGAGGTTACAAGAATATTCGTATGAGATTGAGTTAATTCAGGGATGGAGGAACTTGCAAGCGGACTGTTTGTCTTGCATGTTCTTAGATTGGGAAGTTATGGACAGGGATCTTGTAAAGAAATTGTAATCTGAGGAAGCTGTTGCCTTTGTAAGTGAAGTATGCAAATGCAGTTTGGGTGCGTTTTCTAAAGCTCAATGGGTACAAGAAATGCAGTCAGATAAGACTTTGAGGGAAGTTTTTTCTTTAATCAGGAAAGGTGCTCTCTGTGAAAATATGGTATCGGTTGCTATCAAACCATTTTGGAAACTCTTGGATGAGCTGTCTGTAAGTGGTTCTGATGCGGTTATGAGAGGTGACAGGTCTGTGCGTCCGGATGGACTTCGCTTGCACATTATTAAACTGGCCCATGAAGGTGATCTCGGCCAAGGCATGATACCATCAGAAGAATTAAACAAGAATATTGGTGGCCTGGAATGGATGATCAGATCCGTAGGTGGGTGGAGAATTGTGTTTTATGCAAAGAGAGTGAAAAAAGACTCAAAGCTGGCAACCAGAAGAGCATGGGGCATATTACTGACCCTGGGAAGGCTTGGTATACTATTTGTCTAGATTTTATTGGCCCTCTTTCTGAACTTTCTGTAGATATGCGTTTTGCTGTGGTAATTATCGATGTCCACTCCAGATGGCTTGTAGTGAAATTTGTGAAGGATGTCACTACTCAGTCTACAATTGAAGTGTTAGAAAAGCTGTTCCTGAATGAAGGCGTACCGCATATGCTGTTGACCGACAACGGTACGCAGTTGACTTCTGGTGAAATGCGGTGTTTCTTGGAAAAGAGCGGGATTAAGCACTCTTGCACCTCGCTGTACAATCCCATGGGAATGGAATGGTAGAGAGGGATAACAGATTAGTGAAAGGCACCATTCAACTGGCATTGGCTAATGGGCAATCCTCCAGATGTCTTGTTAAAGAAATGCTTTGGGCGTATCGTGTCACTGTGCATAGTGTTACTCACTTATCCCCTTTTCAAAGTATGAGGGGACGTGTACCTGGGTCTCGGCTGGTTCCAGGATGGCTCAAGGATTGGGTGTTATCGGGAGGTGAACGTCCTGAAGAGTTTTTCGACTCCAAGTTCATGGTTGGTGATTGGGCAAAATTGAAGTATGGTCGAGTTAAAGCTGATTTGAGCACATTTTTGGGTCCTTGTAAAGTGGTTAGTGTTGCAAAGCATTTTGTTGTTGTCGAAGGAGGACAAAAATCGAATTTACGCAGGGTAGCTCCTTACCAGAGGAGGGGATCTGTTGCCAAGCAATCTTGTCATGATGAGGGGTGCTCTGGCACTATGTTTATTCCTGATAAGCATCTTAATATTGACCCAGAGAGGATGGGTCATGAAGTTGTTGCTGAACCCAGCGTAGCTCCTGGTGATTCTGAGGAGGTTGTTACTAGATCAGATGTAAGGTCTGGTGTAAGGGTACGCAGCCCTGCTTTGTATTTTTTATGTCGTATATCACAGTTTGATTTCTCCTGTTTTGTTTTATTTGCATCCTTTTCGTTTTTTTTCTTTTCTTTTTTACGTTGTTCTTTAAGGAGGAGGATGTGTTGTGATGTAACTTACCTTCGTTATGTTGTTCTGTTCATACCTTACCTCGTGATGGAGCGCTCATGCTTCAATGTTCTTAGAATGTGAGGCTGACGGCACTCGGTCTTTGCCAGTTGCTGTTGGATCATCGAGGTGGTCGGATGCCAGGCTGCGTTCCTGAATAAATCTTCCTTCATTACAACCTGTCTATGAAGATTCTTTGCACGAAGCAACACAACATAGAGCATTCATCCAGAAGACTAGGGCCTGAAACCACTAGAGGGCTTTAGATCACAAGGCTGCCTAGCCATGCACTGAGCATCGTGTCCTGCAAGCCACTGTCTTACTGTGTGACGTTAAACGGTCTTCCTATAGAGAGACACTGGCTCTTGCAAGTTCTTGTTGTGGATGTAAAAGTGGATAAAATGACAAAACAAAAAGGGAGCAGGAACAAAAAGAAATAACTTTTCATGAGAACACACTAGATGGATAATCTCAGTGAATCAAGAATTGAAGGCAACTTTTGAAACATCTAGGAATAACAGATTTCTTAAAACTCGTATTCTAGTTGTCTTTTTACCTTGATTGAAGGAGATTTAGGTGGACGCAGATGTTAATAATCAGGCACATATAGTGTTAATTGGGAAAAGTAAAAGGCAGAATGACTTTTGCAAGTGTGAAGCATCTTTAACTAAAAGGCAACACAATTAAATTGATGAGTGATGATTAATTCTCCAAAATCTTGTGGTCAACATTTAAGTGGAAGTAGGTGAACAGTAAGAAAACAAGGGCACAGCCAAATTTTAACTCCAGGAACAAAGAGCACAAATTGATCTTGTTTTGGCAGCATGTTCCTTTATCGTGCCTTTAGAATAGCATACACCTTCAGATCAATTGGCTATGTTTATGTAACAAACTGACTCAAATAATCAGTAGCTTTTGGAGGGAAAGGATCAATGACTGCACAAGAATGCCTTCCATACTTAAAAAGGTGAGATCTTAGTAGCACTAGGAGTTGTAATGTTGTAAGAAACATTTGCACCTGGTAAATGGGAGGCCCTGTTGTCTTGAGTTGAATTATAGATGCATTGCAGACACTGTGCCAAAGTTTGTATATTCACTCTATTTGCTCTTTAAACTGGGGTTGATAACCAGCGGACTGAGATGGTTCCTTGCTAAAAATACAAATAATATTGAGCATCTCTATAAGAAATAAAGCCATGAAGTAATCCATAAACTGTTGTGCCATTTCTTCTTTTTTTTATGTTTGAAAAGATTTATTGAAAAATTAGTAAAGACATCAGCATAAACAGGAATTAAGCTCAAACATAGTATAAATCAATAACAATGCTAATATCAATGTTAAAGAGACAAAAAGCATTTTATGGGGATTTTAAAGATAAGGGGAAGGAAAGAGGGAGAGATAGGAAGGGTAAAGGGAGGAGGGGGAAAGATGGTAACATTACAAAGGTAAGATTACACAATATGAACTCTAAAGACAATTACAGTTTACAATCAAATGAAATAAATGAACAATATAAAAATGATCAGTATAAAAAGCGATATACCATGAGGAACCTATAAAAGATAACAAATAACAAGGAGAGAGTCGGAGTCCTTCAAGGAGGTTTAACATTTTCTGAGTTAATATGCATAGGTTTCTTCAAAGCCAATTGATCCAGGTAGGTAGTGAGGGGTAACCAGAAAAGATCAACATTACGTATTGGTTTGCAGGAGGAGGCAAAGACAACATCAAGTCTGTGAAAATGATGGAGGTCGTGTGGGGTCTGTTGGGGGCTTCCCTCCTCCTCTGGGGGACTAGTTAGTTTTCATCTATGGGGCGACAGGCACACTGCACTTTGGGGGGGCTGTCTGGGCTCATGCAGGGGTGCAGGGAGGGGGGAGTTCTGTTGGGATGGGGGGGTGGGGGGGGGTATGTTGTTTGTTTGCACCGCAAGGCAAGCCCTTTACTGTATTGTTGCTCTCGAGATGCTCTGTGGGGGACGACTGATTGCTTCTACGTATGATGGGGGGTAGGGATTTGACTGTGTTGTCATGGAATGTTAACGGCCTGGGGGACAGGATTAAGCGTGGTGTGGTCCTGCAGTACCTGAAACGTATCTCACCAGATGTTATCTTCCTGCAGGAGACACACCTTATAGGTAACTCCTTTCATGCCATGAATCGGCGAGGCTATCGTTTGGTGGCCCACTCGGGCTTCACCTCGGGCTCGCGGGGGGTGGGTATCATGATTAAGAACTCGCTCCCGTTGGAGATTGATGAGGTGCGCCATGATGAGAGGGGACGCTACACTGTTCTGGTGGGTAGAATGGAGGGTAGAGTGTTTGTTTTTATATCAGTGTACGTCCCGCCTGGGTTACAATCTACTACATTTGCGGATTTGGGGCGCCTCCTCCTGGACCTCCCGGGTGGCCTGCTGGTGGTTGGGGGGGACTTTAATGCGGTAGTTTCTGGGTCTACGGATCGCCATCCCCCTAGGGACCTCCCCCGGGCACAGGCCTGGCTGTCCGGCCTTCTAGATACTCTGGGCCTGGTGGATTGCTGGCGACTAAAGCATCCCGCACAGCGGCAATACACCTTCCACTCGGGTGCCCATGGTAGCCTCTCGCGGCTTGATTACATCCTTGTCCCGGCGGCCTATGCTGGGAGGGTGGGAGAGGTGTGCCACCTGGCGCGGGGCATTTCAGATCACTCCCCAGTACTGTTACATCTCGATGTCTTCCCTAGGGGGGAGGGCAGGGTGGCTCCAATCAATGCTTGGTACTTGCGTGACCCCACTATTCGTGCCGACTTGATCAAATCCTTACAGCGATACTTTGATGAGAATGTGGGGTCTGTCCCTTCGGCCATCTCCCTGTGGGAGGCTTTTAAGGTAGTTCTCAGAGGGGAGGCCCTCTCCTCTATCTCCCATGCCCGGAGGCGCGAGCGGGAGGAGGTAACCCGGGTGGAGGCCGAAATTGCGGAACTGGAGGGTGACCTGGGGAGCGGGGTAACAGACGCCAAGTTGCATGTTCTGCACCTCAAGCAGGCGGCCTATAGGGCCCTCGTCACGGAGGCGGCCAGGGGCCTCAGTAGAGAGCAACAGGGGCGACTGTATGATGTGGGTGATAAGGCTGGTAAATTGATTGCGTGGTTGGACAAGAGGGAGAGAGCGAGTCGTGTGGTTCCTTTGATTGAGGGGATGGATGGTGTGCCTGTCACCGAGCCGGAAGCCATTGTCTCCTGCTTCGCGGATTACTTTCGCGAGGTGTACTCCCCGGTTTCTCCCTGCTCGGAGGAAGATTCCCATGCCCTGCTTCGGGACATCGCACTGCCCTCCCTTACGGTGGAGGACAGGGATTTGTTGGACGCTCCTCCCACCTCGGACGAAATTGCCCTGGCTATTCGCTCGGTCGCATCCGGAAAAGCCATGGGCCCCAATGGTATCCCCATCGAGCTTTACAAGCTGCGACCGGATGTACTGGCGCCCCACCTGCGCGCCATGTTCCTGGCGGCCCGCTCGCAGGGTTCCCTCCCGCCGGACCAGCGTCTGGCCACAATCGTGGTGATCCACAAGGAGGGGAGACCCCGTGAGCGGGTTACATCCTATAGGCCAATCTCGCTCTTGAACGCGGAACCCAAAATCCTCGCCAAGGTACTGGCCAACCGGCTGGTTGGCGTGGTGGGCGATTTGGTCCACCAAGACCAATCTGGCTTTATACCCCATCGCAACACGGCTCTTAATCTGCGACGCTTGCATGGGGTGCTCGCGCGTGTCCCGTTTGTGCGGGAGCCGGCCATCTTGGCGTCCTTGGACGCCACCATGGCGTTTGACACGCTTGAATGGCCATACATCTGGGCGATGCTGGCGAAATTTGGATTTGGACCGGGATTCATCAGCTGGGTCAAATTGTTGTATTCGGGCCCATTGGCGCAGGTGGTGGTGAATGGGCGAGTCTCGGCCCCCTTTGCGCTGGGGCGGGGCACGCGTCAGGGTTGCCCCTTGTCACCGCTCCTGTTTGCATTGGCCTTGGAGCCCTTGGCGGAGTGGCTGCGGTGGCACCCCTCCATCCGTGGTCTCCGCTGGACCCCCGAGCATGAGGACCGCGTGTCCCTCTACGCCGATGATATCCTTTTGTATCTCGCCTCCCTGCGTAACTCGCTGATTGTCCTGGTTGATGTTTTGCGCTCCTTCGGTCGTAACTCAGGCCTTGTCATCAACTGGGCGAAATCCTGCGTGTATGTGCTCTCCGGGGAGGCTCCGGCCCTACCACGGGACTGCCCGATCCAGATTGCCTCCCAGGGGTTCCGGTACCTGGGTATATATATTACTCTAGACCCGGAGGCCCGCTACGAGCGGAACTTGCTACCCCCCCTCCAGCGCTTGCGGGAGGACGTTGCGCGCTGGCGGCGTCTTCCGCTTTCGCCGCTTGGCCGAGCGGCCTTGTTTAAGATGATGTCCTTGCCGCGCTTTCTGTATGCGCTTCAGAACACTATGGACTTGGTTCCGGCGCGCTACTTCCGTGAGGTGGAGAGCCTGCAGCGGCGCCTGTTCTGGGACGGGAGGCCGCGTATTGCTTTGGCTAAATTGACGCTCCCGTGGTACGATGGGGGGGTTGCCCTCCCGGACATTAAACGGTATTACTGGGCCTCCCAGCTAGCTGCGATTAATCATGGCCTTTACGGGCCCGCCCTGAACCCGGCATTTGAAATGGACAAGATGCTCCTGCCCGGTGGCGACTACAATCGAGCGCTCTACTCTGGCGCGCCCGACTCCCGTCTGACGGGACCGACGCGTGTCATGGTGCGTGTCTGGCACGCGGCTAATGCAGCGATGGGGTGGAAGGACCGTTTGACCCGGGCGACACCGCTATATGCGTCTGAGAGGTTGGGCTCCCTGTGGACATCGAAGGGCTTCGAGAAGTGGGACACGATCGGAATCAGCACAGTGGGAGACCTCTGGACAAGGGGTGGATTCAAAACTTTTGAGACGCTGCGGACGGAATTTCAGCTGCAAGGCAGTGAGTACTTTCGGTACTTACAAGTCCGCCACGCGCTGGGCTCCGTCTTCCCTGATGTCGCGTCCATTCCGGAGTCTTCCCCCCTGGAGGACAGAGTGCTGGATGGCCATGTCCCAGACAGCACGATCTCCCTTATATATAAAAAACTGATCAACGACAGATCGTGCCTGCTGACTAGTCTCCGCGAGGCCTGGGTTGCCGACGGGCTGGAACTGGACGACGAGGACTGGATTTCCGCGGTGGCCTCTCCGAAGGAGGTGGCCATCCCGGCTCGCCTTCGCTTCGTCCAGCTTAAGATCCTCCACCGGGTCTACGTGACGGGGCCAAGGCTTCTACGTATGGGCTTTGTTGGTGACGGATTGTGTAAGCGTGGCTGTGGTGCCTTGGCAACTTTTATGCATATTCTGTGGGAATGCCCACAGGTGGAGCGATTCTGGCGTGGTGTGCATGAGGTCCTGCGTGTGGTAACGCGTGTTGCGCTGTCGCCTGAAGCGAGGAGATGCTTGCTGAATGTGTGGGAACCAAATGACTATTCGGTCCCGCAGACGCGGTGGGTGACTCTGGGATACATGATAGCTAAGCGTGACATTGCTCAATTGTGGGGATCCCAGAGGCCCCCGGCGGTGTCGGCCTGGAAAGAACACATGGATTGGTGTATGTTTCGTGAAAAGGTGGTGTATGTTGCGAGGGGTAAGCCTGGGGCGTGGGTGAAAATCTGGGGCCCCTGGAACGCCTATCGCGGGGGTATTTGTGAGCCGCCACTGCTACCGGCCGCCTCACCAGCTCCGTCCCCTTAGCCGACCCCCTCCCCCAGCCGCGGGCATGTGGTTCCCCTGTCCCTGATCTATTCCCATTCCCCTCTTCAGAGTTTGGCTGCTGGTTGGGATCCCCCACTTAAGGAGCACGTGCCGTCACTTTGGATGGCGGGTTGCCTTGCGGGTGTGGTTTTTTGTGTTGTTCTGTTTTGAAAAAAAGGAAACCGTATTGTGGGCTTGGAGTTATGGGGCCTGCGCTATTGATATTTCCTGATTTACCGATCTGCACCGCCAAGAGACTCTTACTGTAGGTATGTCATATGCTTCTGTTACTCTAGCGGCCGGCCGGATGGTTGTAGGCCCATACTTGTAACCCCTTTTTTTAACATGTAATAAACGGTTTCAAAAAAAAAAAAAAAAAAAAAAAGTCTGTGAAAATGACATAAATTGTTCCACTAGCCTTGCATGGAGACGTTTGTGAGAGATTTCCAATTCGATGAGATGTGTTGGAATGCAAGAGCAAGCATGAGATCGAAAAGGGCATGTGAATGTGCAGGTAGTTCTAAAGACACAGAAAGACTACCCAGAAATAGAAAAGTGATTGAGAAAGGAGCAGAGAAAGTAAAAATGTGAGAAAGGTATAACCAAACTTTTCCCCAGAAAGCAGAAACAGCAGGACAGAAAAAGAGCAGATGGAGAAGATCACCATTGGAAGCGCCACAAGTCCAGCATTTAGAGTCAGTAGCGGATAAGAAACGAGACAAGGAAAGGGGAGAAAGATAAAGTCTATGATAAAGATAAAATAAAGATTGGGTTAGAGAGGCAGAGCGAGAAATTTTTAAGGATCTGGACCAAAGCTTATCCCAGAGAGCAACAGACCAAGTACAACCAAAATCCGCTTCCCAGGAAAGCTCCGTCTTAGTTTTGTTGCGATCAGGATTAGGAGAGGCGAAAAATTTATAGATAAGAGATGGTTTAGGGAGGGTGATGAGAATACTAAGTAGAGGAGACGGAGGTACTGATGTGAACGAAGAAGGAAGAGAATTATAACGGTCAAGAATTATTGCCATAAGGGTGGTAAATTTCTGTTAAAAAGACCGGGGACAGTGAAATAAGAGTTGAAATTGGGGAAAGGAGCAAGGTAATGATCCATCAAAGAGTTGATTAACCCACATGACGCCTCTCACTCTCCAAGATTTCCAAAAGATGGGCCTGTTATTTAAAAGTATAAATGAATTATACCAAATGGGAGTATTTAAAAAGGAATCACGTGTAATAGTAGTAGGATGGACCAAGGGTCTTAAAAGAGAAGAGGTATGTTTGAATAAGGGAAATGAGGAATAGGGAGTCTTGGCAGAGAAGCGTACCACTTCATCAAAGGAGAAGGGCAACAGTAATGTTTGTTCAATGAGAAGCCAAAGAGGGGTAAAAGGAGAAGGGTTTGATGAGAGCCATCTCGAGGCTTGACGTAAAGAAAAGGACTTATGATAGAGACGGAAATCCGGGAAGTTAACTCCACCATTAGGTTTGGGTTTACGAAGAATTGTAAGGGAGATTCTAGATTTTTTATTTTTCCAGAGAAACTTCGTAAGGAGAGAATCGATACACTTAAAGTAGAGTACAGGAATATGAACAGGTAACATGGAAAAGATATAAATTAGAATAGGGGATATCATCATCTTAATTGAGTCCAATCGACCCCACCAGGAAAGAAAAAGAGGCTTCCAGGAGGAGAACAATTGTTCAATTCTGGATAAAACTGCGGACATATTTAATTTAATTGAAGCAGAAATAGAGTTAGAAAACCAAATACCCAGATATTTAATCTTTGAACTATTCCAGGCAAAGCCAGTAGTGGAGAAAAGATGGGGGAGACAGGTTGTGGTGAGAGGAAGGATTTCAGTTTTGTCTGCATTGATCTTATATCCTGAGACCATAGAGAAGGAATCAAATTCAGATAGTAAGGGGGGAACAGAGGTTTCTGGATCGGAAATAAACAAAAGAATATCATCTGCATATGCAGAAAGTTTCAATTGATTGTTACCATAAGTAGAACCAGAAATAGAGGTATTGCAACGAATTGAAGACAAAAATGGTTCAAGAGCCAAGACAAAAAGCAATGGGGATAAAGGGCAGCCCTTACGAACGCCCCGCTGAAGAGTAAAGGGCGAAGAGAGTTGACCGTTTACAAGCACCGATGCTTTGGGAGCAGAATATAACAGAGAAATAAGGGATATAAATTTGGGACCAAAACCATGCCAACGTAATGAAGCAAACAAAAAAGACCAATCAACCCTCTCAAAAGACTTTTCCGCATCAACAGAGATAGTGGCTAAAGGAGTGGAAAGAGATGAAACTTTGTTTAGAACATTAAGAAACAGGCGAGAGTTATCAGATGTAAGCCTACCTTTAACAAAGCCACATTGCTCCTTGCCAATGAGATGGGGCATAAAGGGATCTAAGCGCAGCGCAAGTAATTTAGCAAATAATTTATAGTCAACGTTAACTAAAGAGATCGGATGATAATTTTTACATAATTGGGGTCACAACCATCTTTTGGGATAAGACAAATGGTAGCATCCTGAAAAGTGCCATCCGCCTTACCAGATGAATAAAATGACTGAAAAAGAATCATAAGTTTAGGTAATAAGAGATCAGAAAAGTGTTAATAAAATTCAATGGGGAAACCATCAGGACCGGGAGTTTTACTTTTAGTAAGGGAATTCAATGCAATGGAAAGTTCGTGTAATGAGAGGTCAAGTTCAAGGTCCGGAAAATTGAGATGAGAGTTAGGAGGCTTAGGAAGCTTCTCAAAATAATTCTGAATAAGAGAAGGGGTAGGAGGAGATTCTGGGGTATAGAGATGTTGGTAAAATAATTGGAATTGATCAAGAATGTCCTTATCTTTATGTAGGAGAATATTATCAGAAGAATAAATAGATTCTATTAGAGTATGTTCTTTACGAGATTTAAGATAATTAGCTAAGAGTTTCCCTGATTTATTGCGGCCTCCATAATAACGAGCACTGCTACGAAGAAGAATTGAAGATGCATTGTCGGTAGTAAATTTGTTAAATTCTAATTTTGCTCGTAAAAGATCTGGGGACATAGATTTATCTGAAGAAGTATAAAACCTATGCTCGAAAGATTTTATATGTGCTAGGGAATCTTTCCGCTTTTGAAGATATTGCTTCTTTTTTTTAGAAACAAAATCAATAATGAAGCCTCTTGCGGTAGCCTTAAAAGAATCCCAAAGGATATGAGGAGGTGTATTAGTGTCGGAGTTAAGTAGAAAGAACTCCTTAGCAAAGGAACGAAAAGAGGAAGAGAAGGTGGGATCGCTAAGAAGAGTGCTATTGAAGTGCCAGTGAGAGGGCTTGGGGTGTGGAGGTAGTGAGTCAAGAACCGTTATGATAGGGGCATAGTCCGAAATAACTATGGGTTCGATAGAAGAAGACAGTAAGTTTTGAGATAGAGGTTGAGAAAGAAAAATATAGTCGAGACGAGAAAAAGATGAGTGAGGAGGAGAGAAAAAAGAGTAATCCAAAGTATCAGGGTGCCAGAGTCGCCAAGAGTCAATAAAGCATGATTGCAAGATAGTGTCAAGAAATTGTTTGTGAGATTTGTGAGGCATGAAATGAACCGCAGATTTGCGATCAAGGAATGGATCAACAATCTGGTTACAGTCTCCTCCTAGAATACAAAATTCATCTTTATGTTGAATACATTTTTTCGTGATAAATGGCCAAAATGAACAGTCCGGTTGCGTAGGACCATAGACGTTAAAAACAGTTAAAGGAATAGAGTTGATTAACAATTTAGCTAGTATCCATCGACCTTCAGTATCCTCCTCTTGTGACAAAACAGTACATTTTCGTTTTTTGTGACATAAATGGCAACTCCATTATTTTTATTGTTGGAAGGTGAAAATAAAACTGAACCTACCCAACCCCTCTTTAATTTAAGGGATTCAATTTCGGTATGGTGGGTTTCCTGTAAAAGAACAATATCAGGGTTATAGGAGCTAAATGGGAAAGAACTCTCTGCCGTTTAATAGGATTAATAAAACCTTTTACATTCCAAGAAACAACTTTGAATTTACAAATAACATAAAATCAGTAGAGACAAAAAAAACAAAAATGTATATATGTACTATAAAGCCGAAAAATGAGAGAAAGAGAAGGAGGATAGAGAAAATGGGAGAAAAAGAGAAGCCAAAGAAAGAGGAGTTCGACCAGTGAGTGAAGAGGAGGGAAAAAGAAAAGAGGGTAGAAATGCAAGAAAAGACAGCACATATCCAAAAAGGATGACTGAAAATAACATACCTGAGAGGGACATAAAAAAGGGTAATGGGGCAATGGCGACACTCGACAAGACGAGCCTCCCGAGAGTTGGGAGTCCAACCGCACCAGGACGAAGACGCAGAAAGGGAACCTTATGGATAGAAGGTGAATAAGTCGACCGATCTGTATAAATCAATACAAAAAAAAAACCAGTTAACAACAGGGAAATATATAAGGATATATAAACCAAATCAACCAACAAACAACTTAAAAAGATACACAAGGTCTGGAAAAAACTAAGATGTCAGGAAGAACAAACATAAAGAAGAAGTGTACAATGAAAGAAATTATAAGAAATCTCAAAAGACAAGAACCACAATATAACAGATATATGACGGATAAAGATAGATGCAAAATACTCCCAAAAAGAAAACCTGTAAGCAAGAAAGAAAAAAAAAATAATAAAATAAATAAATAAATTAAGTAATCAACCACAAGGAGAAGTGGAAGTATCCATGCCACTGTTCGTTTGAGTATGAATAAAGTTCTTAAGTTCTGCTGGGTCTAAAAAAGTCCATGTTTGGTTCTGGTGAGTAACTTTGAAAATACATGGGTGAAATAAACCATATCTAGCACCAATAGAACGTAAAGGAGCACGGAGGTTTAGGAATTCTTTTCTTCTAGAGGCGGTAGCATTGGAGACATCTTGAGACAGAAACACTCTCTGACCCAACCAGGAAACTTGACATTTAGATCTAGCCACAGATAGAACTGAAAGAAGATCCGTGAACCTCAAGAAGAGAATGATGACACCACGTGGCTTAGCTGAGGCAGATGAGCGGGGACCAAGCCGGTGTGCTCTTTGAATGTTGAGAGAAGTAGTAGATCGCATGTCTAGGAGTTTCGGGAGGAAAGAGGAAAAGAACTTCACAGGGTCGTCACCTTCCAGAGACTCCGATAAACCATAAATGCTTAGGTTGTTCCTCCTATTCCTGTTTTCTAAGTCCTCAGTGTGCTGCTGAAGAGCAAGGACCGATTTTTCCAAAGAAGAGATGCGTTGAGAATTAACTTGCAGGTCTGGAACTTGTTGTTCTACAGATGACACTCTGTTATCCATTGATGACCATTTCTCCTCAAGGAACTGCATTTTGCTATTGGTCTCCTCTACAAATGGGCGTAGAATGCGAATCTCCTCTAAAAGTAGTTCCATGGAGATGGGAGATGGAGCCTTGTCTGGAGATGGCGGGTCGTGCTTCAGGCATTTAGTTGACACAGTAGGCGGAGAAGGTTTGCCTGAGGGGGGCTGTGTAGAGGGAGAGCGACCAGGAGCAGCCCCTGCCATTTGGCTTGTATTAGGAGAAGCAGAGGGATGAGAAAATGGTGACACAGGAACACTCTTTGATGGTGTAAAGACGAACTTCGGGTGACGCAGCTTGCCCTTAGAGAATAAAGTTCTCAGCTAATAGGGTAAGCGAAGGGCTGTTATGATGAACGAGGATAAGGATACCAAAAATAAGCCTTCCAAGAACGGTGAAAATTGACCGTGTAGAGTAGGTAAATATGTGGTAGAAGCAGAAAAAATGCTATGTAACAGGCAGGCAAGGCATCTATTGTTGTGAAAAAGCACTCAGCACCATGAAAAAATAAGCGTACAGCAACAGTGACACAGAGGGCCCTGAAAACATCAGGAACGGAAGGGCAGAAGCACAGTTAGTAATCCTGCTAACATTCCAGCATAGAGAAATGTGCCATATAGAGAATTGCAGGAAGTCCAGTAACTGAGGTGGCAGTTATTATGAGGAAACAAATGGAGTCATTATAATAGTCGGAAAGCGAAGTGATTATTTATTCAATTGCATGGCAACTCATCATAAAAGCATGACAGGAAGCCCAAGGAAACAGGAGAGGAGTCGGCGTATGAAGGAATTTTTATGAGGCAGTAAATCCCCGACATTGAGCTGACACGTGGGAAAATAAAAAGGCGTCCGTTATGTGGAGAAAACACAAAGTACTGGAAAATCCTTAAATGCAGCGCGTTGGAAGTTGCAAGCAAGCTCACCAGAGGCAGTCAACGCTCTGACTCATGATGCGAGCGTTTGTGGACGACAAACTTCATAATAAGCGCTGGAAATGCTCCGTCGCGTGTCCCGGTGCGGCGGAGAAAACTCTCTAGGCGGCCATCTTGCGCGGCGCCTCTGCCACGCCCCTGTGAAATTTTTTCTAATACGGGTAACTTAGTGAATGTTGAAAAATGGCCTATCTGCGTAAAGGTGTTTGCTGCCACCAATATTACTCAATAGCCTTTGGAAGGTAGAGGATTCGTTATCAAATCTGTAGAAACATAAAGCAAAGTTCAGGAACCACTGGTAATGGCTGTAATTATCCAAACAGATTGGAATGTAATTATTTATTTTAGGCACAGACAAATCAGCAAGATCATGGTCTGTTAATTCTCAGTTGACTACCAAAAATATTGTACAACTACATCTTAAGCAATATCTCAGAGTCATGGTACATACTACATACATGTGTAGGCTTTTATTTGGGATAAAGATAACTTGTTGGCAGAAATACAATTAATTTAGTTGAACTGGAGGAGTCTGTTAGAGAGAATAATGACTTATGGTAATGAAGATATAGAGATTTGCCCAACAAATTTTTGTACAAGGAATTTAAGATCCCAATTTAGAGTTTGATGGAGAGGGTACTCTGCTGCAATGGGATACTCCATGAAACTGAAGGTCCGCCCATCTAATTTAGAGTCAGGTGGTACTTCAGTATGTTGATGGTGGAGGCTACTCTGTTCTTGCCTCTGTGCCTCTGATATATACCGACGGAAAACCGACAGAGTAAGGGCAATTGGAGGTTTGGCCATTTGTCTGCACACACTTTTCTGAGGGTATTTAGTCAAAATATCAAGTTTGAAATGTCGTGACCTAAATATCAGAAGCAAGAATATTGTGGTCAAAAATATCGACTTGAAGGTAAGAAATATCAATTTAAAAAATGTAGAAGTCATTAATATCGTTTGCACAAATACAGTTGTTTAGAATATTAGGTTTTTAATTAGTGTTATGTATTTTAGTATATATTTTAAATGTATGTGATGTATTTTTTTGTATAAGTATTCTTAATGTTTTTTGTGTTAAATTCTTTGCAGTTATTAACTCTATTTTAATAAAATTTTGCGATTTTTAGTTCCGTAGCTGGTTGTTGATTTATAGTGGAATATATTAGGAAGTAATTTAATTAAAATAAATCAATGAATATATTTATTCATTAATATTTTTTTAATCGAGATTTTATAATGGAAATTGTGTTTTTAATTTTTGGGGGGAATTTTAGCTGTGGGTTTTGGATTTATAGGGGTGAAGGGTGGGAAGTAATTTATTTTTAATTAATTAATTATTATTTGTTAATCAATATAAATTAATTAATTGACAAAAAATTTTGGCAATTGTGTAATTAATTTTAGGTGTGGTTTTCGGGGTTTAGGGGGCAAAGGGTATGAAGTAATTTATTTTAATTATTCATAATTAACTAGTTGTTAATCAATATTAATTAATTAATTGACAAATAATTATTAGGTGTAGGTTGTGTGGGTTATAGGTGTTAAGGGTGGGAAGTTAATTACATTTTATGTTTTTCAATTTGTTTTTCAATTAATAATATTTGTTTAATTGAATGACATCATCCAGTGAATGTGTGTTTTTCTGAAAATTACGTATGTTTTATATATGTATATCTCAAGGTCGATGGAAGAATAAATGGGTATATAAGTGTCTAAATGGATGATTTGTTTTTGAAAAATTGATTGTATAACTGACTGATTAAGTGTATCTTAGTGAATATATGGCTTAGTGAGTAATGTTTAAATATGTAAATATCTGTATCAGTCTCTCACTTTGTGTATAAGTGGCTGCATGGGTTGGTGAGTAGCTACATGAGTGTCTATATAGGTTATTAGTTGGTTTTTTGAGTATCAGTATGAGTGTCTGAGTGTCTGTATGGTTCGGTGGGGGTATTACGTAGTGCATAGGTGCATGAATGAGTGACTCACTGTTTGTATGTGTTGAAGACATCATGTGTGTAGGACTGTATGGGTGGATGAGTGTGTGCATGGGTGTGTTAGTGAGTGAATGACTGTCTTAATAGTGCCTTTATGAGTAACTACATATGTTTTAAACTAGATTTATGTGACTATTGGTGTATATAAGTGAGTATATGTGAGAGTGAGAGATTGGAAGAGTTCCTGTATGAATAAGTATGTGTTTCTATAAGTGATTGTTTAAAGACTAAGTATGTGTAAGTATCTGTAGAAGTAAGTGTGATGGTGTGTGTATAACTGTATATGCGAGTAAATGGATGTTTGATTCTTTATTAGCATGAGTGACAATGTGTGTGAGTAACTCTATGGATGAGGGGTGTTGTGTAACAGGATGTATAGGAGTACGACTAAATATGATGAGTGAGTACATGTATGAATGACTGTATAGGACTGTTGGTGAATGAGTGGATGTGTATGTGGATCTTAGAATCACAGAATAGGTTGTTGTAACTGGTATTGGTATGTCCATTGTTTTGAAAATTTTAGTTTCTATTTTTGAATGTGTGTATCAAAGGTTATATTAGGGGGAGAGGAGGTCTGCCACTCTATCACAAGGATGATGTCATCAGTGATGTCATCAGTGATGTCATTTGAGATGTCATCAGTGATGTCATGAGTGATGTCACTGACCATGTCATGAGTGATGTAATATGTGACGTCATCAGCAGTGCATTGCGGGCGCGCAAGTTATAGTTAGCTGAACTAACTATAACGGGGGAATTTCAATGGTTTTGTACGAGTGAAAAGTCCAGCTAACTATAACGTCCCCGAAACCTATGTTTTTTTCAGTGAATTTCTAAGGTTCTTTAAATGCTAATTTCTAACTATGCCTACAGAGATAGGACATGTGAAGAAAGAAGAAAAAATGCACAGAAAGAAAAAAAAGAAATGCAGAAAGAAGCAACAGAAGTCCTCCAAGACGAAGAAAAGTGCAGGAAGAAGGATAACGTGCAGAAAGAACAAACAGAAGAGCAGAAAGAAGCCTTGTTGCAAAATCATCCTGTACCCTCAACTTTTTGAGACGGATACTGGTGGTAACTGAGTCTGACTAACCAGTCCTAGAGCCAGTGGTATGTTAAAAGACCCTCAGAATACAGTGAAAACACCTACATACACTAGGGAACACTATGAGTTGGGGTTCCCCTGTGATTAGCATGACCTCCTCTGTAAGCCCCTAGTATATAATAGGGCAGGGGATTAAAACTACCTCTTAAAACGCGCCACAGGGCGTGTTTGCACATGTCACCTCAGGCCCCGTCCCCTCCCTTCCCCACTGTGTAAACACGCCCTGTGGCCATTTTAAGTTGGGAGATTAAGTCCCCTTGAATCCTGAGGGTCCCTAGAGTCCAACTAGACCACTAGGTACCTCCAGTAAGCGCCACAGAGCTGCAGTGCAGAGAGATGTAAAAAGGGGCACGGCCTAGACCACCTCTCTGCAACGCAACGCAGTGGCACTTACTGGAAGCACCTGGTGGGCTAGTTGGCCCCCAGGGTCCCTCAGGATTGAAGGGGAATTATTTTCCCAACTTAAAACATGCCATAGGGCATGTTTTCACACGTTAACTCAGACCCCGTCCCCTCCCTTCACCACTGTGTAAACACGCCCTGTGGCCGTTTTTAGTTGGGAGATTAAGTTCATTTGAATCCTGAGGGTCCCTAGGGTCCAACTAGCCCACTAGGTACCTCCAGTAAGCACCACAGAGCTGCGTTGCAGAGAGGTGTAAAAAGTGGCACGGCCTGGACCACCTCTCTGCAACGCAGCTCAGTGGCGCTTACTGGAAGCACCTGGTGGGCTAGTTAGCCCCCAGGGGCCCCCAGGGGCCCTCAGGATTGAAGGGGAATTATTTCCCCAACTTAAAACACGCCATAGGGCGTGTTTGCACACGTCACCTCAGACCCTGTCCCCTCCCTTCCCCACTGTGTAAACACGCCCTGTGGCTGTTTTAAGTTGGGAGATTAAGTCCCCTTGAATCCTGAGGGTCCCTAGGGGCAAAATAGCCCACTAGGTACATCCAGTAAGCACCATTGCAGAGAGGTGTAAAAAGGGGCACGGCCTGCACCACCTCTCTGCAACGCAGAGCAGTGGCGCTTACTGGAAGCACCTGGTGGGCTAGGTGGCCCCCAGGGTTCCTCAGGACTGAAAGGGAATTATTTCCCCAACTTAAAACGCGCCACAGGGTGTGTTTGCACACGTCACCTCAGGCCCCGTCCCCTCCCTTCACCATTGCGTAAACGCGCCCTGTGGCCGTTCTAAGTTGAGAGATTAAGTTCCCTTGAATCCTAAGGGTCCCTAGGGTCAAACGAGCCCACTAGGTACCTCCAGTAAGCACCACAGAGCTGCGTTGCATAGAGGTGTAAAAAGGGGCGTGGCCTCAGAACACCTGTCTGCAACGCAGCTCCCTGCCGCATACTGGAGATACCTGTTGGGCTAGTTGGCCCTCAGAGACCCTCAGTATTGAAGGGGAATTAATTTCCCAACTTACAACTGGCCAGGGGGTACGTTTGCAGAGTGCTGCAAGGAGGGGGCATGGCCTCCTGCGCGATGCCGGTCTTTTATTTATTTTATTTTTTAAGAAGGCGGGCTGTGTGGCCCCCCTTCTTTTTCCAATTTATTGGCCCTGGGGACCCCATCCCCCAGGGCCTGCACCCTAATTTTTTATGTTGAAAAAAATACATTTGGAACGGGGCCGCGTGGCCCCCCTCCCAAGGCCTTAATCGGCCCCGGGGACCCCAACCCCCGGGTCATGGCCTTTTTGGTTTTTTTTATTCTTTAGGAGGGGGCTGCGTTGCCCCCCTCCTCAGGCCACTTATGGCCCCGGGGACACCATCCCCCGGGGCCGGCCTTTGTTTTTTATTATTTAAAAAAATATATATATTTATAGAAACACCTAGGACATGCTGGACAAACCGTATGTACCTATCACCATGACGATTTGCGTGATATTCATTAAACGGCGACTATGCATACAATGAATCCACGTGGAATGTATTTACACCGCTAGTGAAGCTCTGACGTGTCTGACGCCCCACCGTGCCTAATCCCGGCGCCCCCGCCGGTGGGTACTCTCCAAGTAGACACCCTTGTCGTTTATTTATACAAACATGGGCAGCTATTGACGGGCACATTTAATACACACACACACCAAGCCATTCAAAGGGGATTCGACAAAAATCCGACCAAACTATGCAAGAAACCCCCCTCACGGTTAATAAAGCACACATCCACCACCGGATGTGTAATACTTTTTATTTTACTCTCTGGAAAGGCGACGAACCTCACTTGAGAGTCACAGCGTGCTCCTGGCTGAGCCCAATGCTGTGTTACACCCACCAGTGCCCGCCGAGTGCCACACACCTCTGTGTTGTATTCTACCAGCTAGTGCGTATGCTATGACACTCTCTAGCCCATGTGCACTGTAACACCACCCTGTGAATATGTCATGCCACACTTGCCTTCGCATGGGTTATATTGCCCTATCTAACGTGCCTTCCTCGATGCCTATGTTATAACGCACAGCGTTATGCCATACATATTACAATCTGGGATCCATATCTTTGTCACAGTGCATATGCAACGTTACACTCCCCAGTACATATTTTATATTACAACTTTAGAGACTAGTTAGGTTACACAACACTGCCCTGTGCATATTACACTCCAAGGCGCATAGCGCATAGCACGCGCTATTGCCAGTGCTATCTCGCGCTCTCCAATGAATCTGTCATTGCGCACAATGTATTGCATATTACATTTCACGCCCCGGTTCATCTTATATCACACTTTTGGTGCATAGTTTATACCATATACTATATCTAGTTTTCATTTTCAATCGTGCTCTCAGGACTATGTTCTATATAACACTGCGTCCACCTACCCTTTTCACGGGCATTACATTTTGCAATGGGGGTGGAGGGTCAGGGGGTGTTTCTGCCAGATGAGCCCAGAGTCACAGTCACAGTCATAAACGTCCTCTTCTTCCTGAATAAAAGTGAGATTATGCTGCATACTTGATCATATTTTAAGTAGTTCGCACAGACACACATTTTAAAAACAATAAAGTTCCTAATACCCACCTTCTCTGAACAGTTAGCTTGCTGCCCCATCCACCTCCTCCCTATCCTCTGTTGTCTGAATCCATGGACTAGCCTCCTCCCTCCTGCCATGCATGGTCTGATGTGCTGCCACTGCCCTCCATTTAGCATGATGTACCAGTCCACTCCTCCTGCCCTCCATTGCCCAATTCTATGGCCCATCATTGACCTCCTGCTTAGCCTCTGTGCTTAGCTTGCTGCCCCTATTCTCCTTCCCCCTGCCCTCCGATGTCTTTGTGCATGTCCCTGCTCCATCCTTTTTGCCCACCATGTTCCATGGACCTGCCTCTCCTATCTACTCTGAGTGTTCTGTTGAGCTGCCACTCCCCTCCCACCTGCCTAGCATTGTCAGATGACTGTAACCTGTCCCTGCCACCTCCACCCTGCCTGTCCACATGCCATGCCCCTATCCCCTTCCTCCTGTCCTTCATGGTCCATTTTACTGCCATACCCTTCTGCCCTCCCAGGTCTGTTGTGCTGCAACTGCTCCTCCTGCCTGCCCCACGCGGTCTGTTGTGAGGCCCCTTCCCCTGAACTCTCTTGTCTGTGCCCAGGTCCTGACCCTCCCTTCTATCCTCCATGGTCCTTTGTGCATGCCCCTGCACCCTCCTTCTTGCCCATCATAGCCATTGTGCTGCCACTAACCCTCCCGCTTGCCATTCGTGGTCAGCTAGCTACCCCTGACCCCCTCCCACCTTCCCTCCATGGTCTGTGTGTATGCCATCATAGTCTCACTGTTGCTCTCCATGGTGTGTCTTGTTTCTAGTGCCCATCCTGCCTGACCTCCATGGTCATCTTGCTGCTCCTGCCCTGCCCCCTTGCCCCCACCCCTCTGTTTCCATGCGCAGACCTCTATTCCCTCCCTCTTGGCTTGTCTGTTCCATTGTAATGCCCCTGATCCGTCCCTCCTGCCCTTTATGGTCTGTTATGCTGCAGCTTTCTCTCCTGCCTGTCCATTATGGTCAGCTAGCTACCATTGCCTCTTTCCCCTATGTTCTCTGTTGTCCATGTGCATGGTCCTGTCCCCTTCCTATTGCTTTCTATGGATTGTTGTGCTGCACTCCCGTCCCGCCTGCCCTGTGTGGTGTATTGTGCTGCTGCAAACCCTGATGCCTGCCCTGTAGGGTCAGTTTGGTGCACCTCTCCATGTCCCTCCTGTCCTCTGTTATCCGAGTCCATGTCCCTACCTCAATTCCTCCTGCCTACCATGATCCAATGTACCATACTTGCGAACATTTTGAAATTGGTAAGAGGGAGATTTTGAAAATAAACTTGGGTATTAATTTTCCCCTTTGAGTTACATTGAAAAAGAGGAGATTGTAGACAGGAGACAGATCAAATAAAGCCCATTTGAGCTTAAAAACATTGGACGTTTCCTGGCAGAAACGGGTCTGTTGGCATGTATGGTTGTACTACCACTGCCGCTTCCTTCTGCCCTCAATGGTCTATTATATTGGCATAGCCTCTCTTGCCAGTCCTGTATTGTTGGTTTATTGCCCCTGCCCCCCTTTCCACTGCCCTCCATAGTCTGTTGTGCTGCCACTGCCCTTCCTGCCTGCCCAGTGTGGTCAAATTGTTGCCTCTGCACTCTCCTACCTGCCTTCAATTTTCAGAGTCCGTGCCCCTGGCCTCTGCCTCTCAACAGTATCCCAATGAACAACTAGATTGCTAACATTCTATATTTATTACCAAAGTGTGGAACGTCTGACGTCTTCTTGATGTAATCAAAACTGTAATACCTAGAGCATTTCCTTTAGAAATTACGTATATGAGAGGGTCTTATTTGCATCCAAATTATTGTTAGTGCTCTAAAAAACTAAAATGAGGACATATTTTCTGAGTTTTCAAATAGCGACAAAGAACTTTTAATTTATTTGTAATCTTTATGTTTTATCATCCAATTGGCCACTTGATTAAATGTTGTGCCTAGGGGAGAGGATGTGGTGTTACTTCCAGAGCTGCAGACTTTGCAACTGGGTAACCAGGTTGGAGTTTCTGCTTCAGCTCAACATTCTGTGATTCTGGTCAAATCATTTCATCTCCCCATGTCTACAACCAGAATGAATTTGATCTTTTGTGATGTAACCAATGCTCATGTAAAGCACTCCAATACCTGAAGAGTCTGCACTATATAAAACTGCAAATACACAATAAATAAGTGTTTTGCACACCTCTGTCATTGGGCTACATGTGGGCTACATCTGAGTGATATTTATGCTGCATTTGGGCTCTTTTGTCTCTGGGGGCCATCTTGGGAGATTTATTTGTTATGAAGTTTCCTAATTTCCTCATTTACTGCAGTCTCCTAAGTAGGAAATGCTTTCAGTTTTTTACTTTGATTCCATCAAGAAGGTATTCAGATATGTCACACATTTGCCATAAATTCTGAATGTTAGCACTCTAGTTGCTCATTAGATCACTGTAGTAAAGCTACTGCTCACCACGGAAGTCTGCTGCTGGTATTAAAAGTGCATGTTTCAGTCTGCATATCAGAATTTTTAAATGAAATAGATGAGGATTTGAGAAGTCATTTAAAATGTGCCCTAATTTTTCTTTCTTCAGCAGTAATCATAATGTTTATGGCAAAATGAACCCCCTCATTGTGTTCCTTTTTAAATTAAATGTTTTAAGTGTTACCAGTTTATTCCAATCAAGATGGCTTCAGGTGTGCCATACTTTTGTCATTAGTAAGACAGTAAGCGCTCTAGTTGTTCTTAAGAACACTCTGGGACATTCTGTCATTGGGCTATACTTGGGCTACATCTGGGAGATATTTGGGATACATTTGGGCTCTTTTGTCTCTGGTGGCCATCTTGGGAGATTTATTTGTTATGAAGTTTCCTAATTTCCTAATTTACTGCAGTCTCCTCAGTAGGAAATACTTTCAGTTTTTTACTTTGGTTCCATCAAGAAGGCATTCAGATGTGTCACACATTTGCCATAAATTCTGAATGTTAGCACTCTAGTTGCTCATTAGATCACTGTAGTAAAGCTACTGCTCACCAGGGAAGTCTGCTTCTGGTATTCAAAGTGCATGTCTCAGTCTGCATGTCAGAATTTTTTCATGAAATAGAAGAGGATTTGAGAAGTCAAAATGTGCCCTAATTTTTCTTTCAGCAGCACTAATCATGATTTCTACGGCAAAATAAACCCCCTCATTTTGTTCCTTTGTAAATTAAATGTTTTAAGTGTTACCACTTTATTCCAATCAAGATGGCTCCAGGTGTGCCATGCTTTTGTCATAAGTAAGACTGTTAGTGCTCTAGTTGTTCGTTAGAACACTCTGGGACATTCTGTCATTGGGCTATACTTGGGCTACATCTGGGTGATATTTGGGCTACATTTGGGCTCTTTTGTCACTGGTGGCCATTTTGGGAGACTTATTTGTTATGAAGTTTCCTAATTTCCTCATTTACTACAGTCCTCCTCAGTAGGAAATACTTTCAGTTTTTTACTTTGATTCCATCAAGAAGGCATTCAGATGTGTCACACATTTGCCATAAATTCAGAATGTTAGCACTCTAGTTGCTTATTAGATCACTGTAGTAAAGTTACTGCTCACCAAGGAAGTCTGCTGCTGGTATTGAAAGTGCATGTTTCAGTCTGCATGTCAGAATTTTTTAATGAAATAGAAGAGGATGTGAGAAGTCACTCAAAATGTGCCCTAATTTTTCTTTCTGCAGCACTAATCATACCTTCTATGGCAAAATGAACCCCCTCATTTTGTTCCTTTTTAAAATAAATGTTTTAAGAGTTACCACTTTATTCCAATCAAGATGGCTTCAGGTGTGCAATTTGTTTGTCATAAGTAGGACTGTTAGCGCTCTAGTTGTTCTTTAGAACACTCTGGGAAGCTGCAGTAGAACACAAAGGAATCAACTGACAGTCTCTGCCCTTGTTGGATGTACATGTTTTACTGAGAATGTCAGAATTCATTCTCAAATGACTGAGAAAGATAATGTGAATTTACAGAAAATATGCTCTCAGTTTAGCTTATAGATCACCTTCCAAACCTCTGTGGGAAAAGCATGAGAAAATAGTTTTCTCTCAAACATGATTCATGATATCACAGCAGAAGGCATTTGCACATGGTAAAATCACCTTAGAACACACCACAATTCCTAAAATGAGTATGGTACCATCAACAAATGATTTATAATGTAACTAAAGTCTTAAAACCTTCTATTAACTGCACTGCTTTTTAATGAGGTGCTATCATGTATATTGGTCCCAAGATGGCTGCCAACACTTCTTGGATGAAGTACTGACAGCCAATCAGATCTCACGATGAGCTGTATGGTTAGGCTTTGCCCAGATATATCTATCTTTTTAACTCAAATTTTCTCAGGAACTACTGAACGGATTTCAGTTATTGAAGTTCAATTAAAACCAATAAATCAATTAGTTCAAAAATTAAGTATGATGTAGCCAATGAACCAACGTGTTCTTAAGGTTTCAAACTTTACCAAAAAGAGGTTTTTTTCAGTTATTTCAATGGAAGTAGTTTCAGCTGCTAATTGACAAAATGTTTCACATAGGTTGGTGCATTCATTCCACCTTGAAGATCATTGCAAAATGCTTCCTCAGAAGAATGTTCCAAAAGGTGGATGTTCTAACATCTTTTTAAATGCAATCAAGAATGCCCAATAGCTTAATTATTTACTACTTCTGATCTGTCAGCTTTTTATACATCAGGCCATATCAACATATATCTAAATTAAGAAATACCTACTTTCATATTTAAACATTTCTAATTATTTGTAAGATTCATTCAGAATAGGTTTTTAAAAATGAATAAATTGTAAAATTGCAGTAGGGTTGCACATATCTAGCTAGGCATGTGGTCAGCAGGTTACTTTTATCCAAAATCTTAATTTATTGAGAAAGCATAATGCACAAGTTTAACGGCACCGAACCTATTTAACATGAGCATTTCTAGCTAGCACAATGTGTATGAAATGTTTGTGGAATAAGGTGATAATTATGTAATGTAGATTCAAATATCATGTAAAAAATATGACATTTAAATCCCAATTACCAAAAATACAAGAGCTTCCAAACAACTGACTACAGGTCACAGATACTGCAGCTTTATATGTCTGACATTGTTTAGATACAGATCAATGCCCTTAACATGCCCCCTAATAAGTGTACAATAAATGCAAATGTCAATATCTTGTTAGGCTTTGCCTTTGTATTTTACAGCACATCTTTCCCTGGGACAGACCTAAGATGCATTATCAATCTATTAATCATGGTTTTCTAAAGTGCTGCTAAACACCCAATAGGGTATGCAGGCGCATAATGGCCCCAGAGGCTTATTCGAACAGCCAGTTCTTGAGGGCCAGTCAGAATTCTGGAAGTGTGGTGATGGTCTGGAGGTGAGTGGGGAGGCTGGTCCCGGTCTTTGCTGCAATGTGGGAGAAGGAGCATCATCCACTTCTGCTTCGGTAGATGTGGGGAGAATGGGCAAGTGAAAGGGAGGCGGAGCGTGCTCTTCTTGATGTTTGGAGGAAGTTCAGGTGGTGGTTAATGTAGGCAGGTTCTTGATTGTGTAGAGCCTTGTGTGCATGTGTCAGTAACTTGAATTGGCTTCTCTTTTGTACGGGGAGCCAGTGGAGTTTCCTGAGGTGGGGTGTGATGTGGGTTTGTCAGGGAAGGCAGAGGATGAGTCTGGCTGTGGCATTCTGTAAGGTTTGAAGTCTCTGTAGAAGGTGTGCGGCGATTCCTACGTAGAGGGCATTGCAGTAGTCCAGTCAGCTGGTGATGAGGGCTTGTGTCACTGTGTGTCTCGTGTATAGGGGTATCCATTGAAGATCGTATGTAGCATGCACAGAGCGAAGAACCAAGTGGAGGAAACGTGATTAATCTGTGATTTCATGGTGACCTTTGTTGTCAATGATGAGTCTGGGGTTTCTAGCGTTTTAAGAGGGAGTGGGTGTGGGTCATAAGTCTGATGGCCACCAGGAGTTATTCCATATATTGCTTCTGTTGCCAAAGATCAGTACTTCTGTCTTGTCTGTATTCAGCTGCAGGCAGTTGTTCTTCATCCAGTCGGTGATGATTGCTGTGTATCTTTGAAAGTTGCTTCTGGTGGTGGTGGGGTTGTCGGTGAGTGAGACGATGAGTTGGCTGTTGACTGTGTAGGAAATTATGTTGAAACTGTAGAATCTGAAGATGTTGGCCAGCTGGGTCATATATGAGTTGAAGACCGTGGGGCTGAGGGATGAGCCCTGCAGGACACCGCAGGTGATCTCCTTGGGTTCAGAGGTGAAAGATGTGAGGTGGATTCTCTGGGTTCTTCTGGTGAAGAAGGAGGTGATCCATCTGAGCGTATCCCCTTGGATGCTGATGTGGTGGTGTCTTTCGATTAGAGTGTGGTTGAATTAGGTGTTGAGGGTCGAGGAGGATCAAAGCTGCTGTTTCTCCTCTGTCAAGGATGGTTTGGGTGTCATCAGTGGCTGCGATCAGGGTGGTTTCAGTGCTGTGATTGCTGTGGAATCTGGATTGAGTGGTGTTGAGTAGCTGATTATGCTCCAGGTATGTCATGAGTTGATTGCTGATGATCTTTTCCAGTACCTTTGCTGGGAATGGGAGCAGGGAGGTTTTGATTTCGCTGGTAGTCTGCAGAGGTTTTTTTAAATAGTGGTCTGACTTTCCAGGTGTAGGGAAATGTTGCAATGGTGACAGATGTGTTGAGTAGGGTGGTGTATTCCTGGCCGATCCTTTATTTTCCGAGGTTTAAGATGTGGTGCGGGCATGGGTCTTAGGGTGCAACTGAGTGGATGGATTTGATAGTAGAGGTGGTGTCCTGGGTGGAGAGGAGGTTCTAGCTAGTAAGTGTTTGGTTTGTGTCAGTTATGGTGGTGGTGTAAATGTCAAGGAAGTCCATAGGTGTAAGTTGCGATTCAGAGCTTCTGTATATGGTTGTGATCTTGTGTAAGTACGAAAGGGTTCCCCTAATTACTTTTAGGCCCAAGAGGAGGGGAGAGGGTACAAACAAAGAAAGAGAACCTCTTATCTGACCTTTCTAATTTTTCAATAATAGTTACTTGTATATAAACATTCCCCAAAGCAAAATTACATTACACAACAACTTACTCTTTCATCTTTTTATTGTTTTATTTTTTATATCACAAAACATTCATTTAGTCTTTTTTATATATGATTTGTATATCATTTAAGTATTTCCATAAAAATGTTTCCACATTAAATTGGATTATAACAGTCTGTACAATTGAGACACTGAAAAAAGATTTTTTACTCAACTTCTAAATTTTGAAAAAAACAATTTAAAGAAACATTGGAGAAACCCCCCATAGAGACAACCATCACCCTATCATTCTCACCTAGCACTCTACTCTCGCATACAATCAAGCACACCACAAAAAAGTTTTTCTGCTAAAAACTACATCTGATATGAGATCCTGCTTAAATTCTAGTTCATAAATTTTTGGAGGCCTTAAGGGGTCATAAAACGTCTTAGTCAACACATTGACATGTAGTTCTTCTGTGGATCTATCAGATGTGTAGTCACTGGTCTACGCACGTTTCGGAGACCTAGTACAAATTTCGTGTCTCCTTCCTCAGGACCAAAAAGTTTTTAGAAATGTCTTTATCGTCTGTGCGGCAATAAACAGATGTTCTCTGTAATGGTGTAATAATAAAGAATAGATGTATGAGACTGGGGAATGTCAAATTAATAATTTTAGTTATCACTTTTATATTACGAAGCTCATAATTAATTAGAGCTCCTACAGCCAAAGTAAATTCTCATGTATTTAAATAGCATCATTTTATCATCTCCAATACGAATATTCCAGGAATCTGAGAAAAGAATTAAGAAAAAGTAATTCCCAAGATTTAGATACTCCGAATGTGTTCTAAGAGGAAAAGTGCCATGTGCTAAAACAATCTTTTCATAAAGTGCTCAGTGAAGATCAGAATCGAATTTAAGAATTACCCATTATTTCTCCATAAAAACATGCACAAAATCGAAAGAATAAAAAAGATATTTAAATAAAAATTGCCTACATGCGTGATGTAACGTAGAATACTATCTAGTTCAGGAAGGACTGGTCCGTATTTCGACTTGCATCAAGTAGACAGATACTTTTTGGCTATAATTCTGTTGTCAAAAATAGAAATGAGTTTGAGTTTTCTATATATAGTCTTTTATTTTTACCAAGCTGACTTCAGAATAAGGTAATATCTTACCCTCTAAATTTGTTAGGCTATAGAGGAAACAGTATGTATTGGCCAAATAAACATCTGATTGTTCTTATTTTCTTTTTTCTTCTTTGGGAGAAAATGGCCACACTTTCTAAGGGGCTTTCATAGTTATGTTATGTTATGTTATATCAGCTTATAGAGCGCACTACTACCCGAAGTTGTCCTGGCGCTACTTCCATCTGAAACACACAGTTTCAGCAATATATTTATCCACGGTCCAAAAATGCAGAACATCATAAGATATTATCTGTTCTAAGTTCCCGCTAGGGTCTTACCTAGATGGTTTGTGAACATATTTCCACAGGAAAGATGAATGAAGACTTCTTATTTTGTCCTATAGGAAATCCCAATTAGGAGGCTTCCAATATATAAAACTTTGTTCTATAATGGAAAGATCAAAAACATGATCTTTTAGACTTGATAGGTTATAAGTAATAGTCAAATACATGTATCCAGCAGATATTATAAGTCTTTATCAGTACATTTTGATGATCCAGAAGGATATATTTTACTGATACAAAGCATGTGGCAATTTCTCATATCTTATCATAAATTGTGCAATGCTGGTATATAATTATCAGAATAAGTTTCACACAGGAATCATAAGACTTAATTTTCCTTAAACGTGAGTCACATTTGTACTTTATAATTTTCTTCAGCGCTGGTACTCACTATATCATACATAGCGATACCCGCACTTTTATTGTAGAAGTGTCTTGAATGATTATCATATTAAGATGGTACTGACCAGGACGCTCTAATGATGAGAATAGTGAAAAAAGCTTTCAATCTCCCTAAATACGTCTTGGTTCTCATAAAAACACCGTTACTTTACGATAGTTGCGAATAAATGATGCTCCTGTATTGTTCGAATTAATAAGAGGAATGTTATACTCTATACAAAAGAGCAAGGTTAAAGGTTTAACCATATAACTGACAAATTAACTGGGACTGCTGATATTCTTACCTCACGATGTTGAAAACGCTAACGCCATTTCATTCTTGCCAGTTCGAAAAAGCACGATGGCCATCTTGCTGACGTTTTTTATTTCGTAAGGTGAGTTCATGTGCCTCTACGTCTTGCTTACGTCCCGATGGTAATGCGCGGCACGAGCGCCGCGAACAAAAGTTATTACAATTTTCGCCATCTTTGAATGGTGCACAGATGGTCTGTGTGCCTCTTATATACATCCAAAGGTTCTATGTGTATGGTTCGCAAATGGTTTTAGCCTAATATTCCTCAATATGGTGAAAGATAACCGTAGTAGGTCAGTAGGGTATTATTTTTGAGAACAAAGGTCCACAAATCATTGCCGAATTATTGGTTATACTGAAAATGCAATTAGAATGCCATAGTGCCCTATACAATTGGAAGGAAAAATTATAAAATTTAGTACGTCTGTGCTCACACGATAAATTTATGTATACTTGCTGCAGAATAACATTCTTAGCATGTACATGAGTGAGTGGACGGCATGCAGCAATATGCTGCTATGGTCGCCATCTTAAGATGGTAACGCACCAATTTATACAACAATGAAAAATGCGGAAAAACCTCGCACTGATATGCTGCACAGCACAAACATAATTATTACCTAGTTATAGAAGATAATGCCAAAAACAAGATATGGTACTCTAAATGGAATTCATATATCTCAGATGTTTGATCTTAGTGTTGAAATGCCCAAAGGTCTAAGATCTATGTCCTACTGATATACGACCCGGCTTAGGGTAATATCTAATACCATGAGAGCTCCTCATCTGGAAAGATATTAAAAAGAGGAGAGGGGCAACACATTTATAAGTAGAAGTGAAAAAAGAGGAACAAGGGAGAAGAGAACAGCATTGCACAAATGTTTATTCTAAGACCGTTGTTTACAGATATTAACCATAAGTATGGCAGAAGGTGCCTGTAGCCAAACTATGTGAGTCATCCTGTAACTAACCAAATGATTTCCTCATTCAGGCCTTTATGTACAGTATCAAGGCAGAAAATCCAAAATGTTTACCGTCGTTTCCTAGTTTTAATTGGATCCTTTCCTGGTGTTACTTTGACTTTTTCTAAGATCAACCATTTCATTTCTGTTTCCATATGCTGATGGTCTCGATAATGGCTAACCAATGGTGCCTGTTGTTTGGGGAATGTTTATATACAAGTAACTATTATTGAAAAATTAGAAAGGTCAGATAAGAGGTTCTCTTTCTTTATGGTTGCGATCTTGTCATCGAAGAAGTGGCTGAGTTTGCTGCAAAGATCCTGTGAGGATGTGATGTTGTTTTCGCTGGCAGCTGGGTTGGAGAATTCCTTAACAATGTTGAAAAGTTCTTTGGTGTTGTTGGCGCTCGTTTCGATGCATGTGGCAAGGGCTGTCTTCTTTGTTGCCCTCAGTAGGCAGTGGTAGAAGTTGCGGGGGCTCTTCAAGGCTGCCCTGTCGGAGGTGTTCTTCCTAGTTATCAACAAAGATGTTGTTAATATGTCACAGCATTAACCCCTTCGCTGCAAGGCCTTTCCACCTCCCTCTGTGCTAAGCCTTTTTTTGGCTATTTGGGGTAGTTCGCGCTGAGGCCCCTGTAACTTTTTGTCCGCATAAGGTATCTGCATCAAATTTGCGTCCTTTTCTTCCAACATCACGGGGATGCTAAAGGAACCCAAGGTTTGTGGAGACCTCAAACTTTGTAAAAAAAGAAAACACCTTTTCCTCACATTTCTGTGGTGGAAAGTACTGGAATCTACATGGATCCACAAAATTCCCCCCACCCCACATTCCCCAAAGCCTTCCTAGAAAAATGGTACATCACTTGTGTGGGTAGGCCTACTTCCCGCAACAGGAAACAGCCCAAAACGCAATGTGGACACACCACATTTTCACAGTGAAAACTGACCCTTTTTTTGCAAAGTGCCTAGCTGTAGATTTTGAACGCTAGCTCTGCCGGCACCTAGGGAAACCTAGCAAACCTATCAATTTTTTAAAACTAGAAACCCAGGGGAATCCAGGATGTGGTGACTTGTCTGGCTCTCACCAGGTTCTGTTACCCAGAATCCCTTGCAAACCTCAAACTTTGTAAAAAAAAAACACATTTTCATCACATTTCTGTGGTGGAAAGTTCTGTAATCTGCATAGATCCACAAAACTCCACCTATGCCGCATTCCCCAAAGTCTTCCGAGAAAAATGGTACCTCAGTTCGGTGGGTAGGCCTAGTGCCAATGACAGGTAATGGACCAAACCGCAACGTGGACACACAAAATTTTCGCAGTGAAAACTGACCCTTTTTTTGCAAAGTGCCTCGCTGTAGATTTTGAACCCAAGCTCTGCTGACACCTATGGAAACCTAGCACACCTATACATTTTTTAAAACTAGACACCCAGGGGAATCCAGGATGCCGTGACTAATCTGGCTCTCACCAGGTTCTGTTACCTAGAATCCCTTGCACATTCCTGTGGTGGAAAGTTCTGGGAATCTGCGTGGATCCACAAATTTCCTATCACCCAGCATTCCCCCAGGTCTTCCTATAAAAATGGTACCTCACTTGTGTGGGTGGGTCAAGGACCCACGACAGGCAAGTGCCCAAAACGTATTATGGAGACTTCGAAATTACCTATCATTAAACGACCCGGTTTTGCAGGGGGGCCACCTGGGTTTTTGGCCCCGGGCTCGTGGCCATCTAGGGAAACCTACCAAACCCACACATTTCTGAAAACTAGACAATCTGGGGAGTCAAGTGAGGTATGGCTTGCGTGGATCCCCCAAGGTGTCCCTACCCAGAACCCCCTGCAAACCTCAAATTTAGCTGAATCCCCCCCACTTTTTCCATACATTTTTGGGTGGTCTCACCGTGCTGGCACAAATGTCCTACCCCCCAGCATTTCCCTTGTTCTCCTGAGTAAAATGATACCTCACTTGTGTGGGTGGGCCAAAGGCTTGTGACTGGAAAGTGCCAAAAACATAGGGATTAAAAGTATAGCACCGTGAATTCTAAGCGCTACATTTGAAAAAAATACGTTTTTAGCGGATTCTGCATTGGGCAGCCACACAAGTGAGGTATCATTTTACTCGGTAGAGCAAGGGGAACACTACATGGTAGGACATTTGGGCCGGCACAGTAATACCATGCACAAATGTGTGAAAAAGTGCTTTTTCAGCTAAATCTGAGGTTTGCAATGGATTCTGGGTAGGAAAACGTTTGGGTATCCACGCAAGCCACACCTCACCAGACTCCCCAGGGTGTCTAATATTCAGAAATGTGTGGGTTTGAAGGTTTCCCAAGATGGCCATGTGCCCCGAGCCGAAAAAAACAGCCCCCCCTGCAACACCAGGTCGTTCTGTAATTTTGAAGTCTCCACAATACATTTAGGGCCCTTGCCTGTCGCGGGTACTAGGCCTACCCACACAAGTGAGGAACCATTTTTTCGGAAGACTTTGGGGAATGCGGGGTGGGTGGAATTTTGTGGATCCACACAGATTCCAGAACTTTCCATCACAAAAATGTGAGGAACTTTTTTTTTTTTTAACAAAGTTTGAAGTTTGCAAGGGATACTGGGTAACATAACCTAGTGAGAGTCAGACAAGCCAGCTCATCCTGGATTCCTATGGGTGTATAGTTTTTAAAAATGTATAGGTTCACTAGGTTTCCCTATGTGCCAGCAGAGCTAGGGATCAAAATCTACAGCTAGGCACTTTGCAAAAAAAGGGTACATTTTCACTGTAAAAATGTGGTGTGTCCACGTTGCATTTTGGGCAGTTTCCTTTCGCGGGCACTAGGCCTTACTACAGAAGTGAGGTACCATTTTTATTGGACAACTTTGGGGAATGCGGGGTGGGTAGAATTTTGTAGATCCAAGCAGATTCCAGAACTTTCCATCATAGAAATGTGAGGAAAATGAGTTATTTTTACAAAGTTTGGGGTTTGCCAGGTATTCTGGGTAACAGAACCTGGTGAGAGCCACACAAGTCACCCCATCCTGGATTCCCCTGGGGATCTAGTTTTAACCCCTTCAGTGCCCGCCCCTTTCCCCGCCCTGTGCCGGCCGTTGTATTAGCGGGCGGGGTTTATGACGAGCTGGTCTCGTCATGGGCACAGCGCGACCGCGGCCCATGACGAGACCAGCTCGTCACGGGCATTGAAGAGGTTAAAAAATGGTTAGATTTACTACGTTTCCCGACATGCCGGCAGAGCTAATCTACAGCTAGGCACTTTGCAAAAAAATTGTCACTTTTCACTGTAGAAATGTGGTGTCCACGTTGCGTTTTGGGCCATTTCCTGTTGCGGGCACAAAGCCTACCCACACAAGTGAGGTACCATTTGTATCGGAAGACTTTGGGGAATTTATGGTGGGTGGAATTTTGTGAATCCATGCAGATCCCAGAACTTTCCATCACAGAAATGTGAGGAAAATGTGTTTTTTTAAAACTAAGTTTGAGCTTTGCAAGGTATAATGGGTAACAGAACCTGGTGAGAGGCACACAAGTCACCCCATACTGGATTCCCTTGGTGTCTAGTTTTTAAAAATGTATAGGTTTGCTAGGTTTTCCCTATGTGCCGGCTGTGCTAAAGCACAAAATCCACACGTAGGCACATTGCTAAAAACGAGTCTGTGCCTAGTGGGCTTTCTGCTGCCCTGGTGGGAGAATCGGGGGTGAGGGGCTTGCCCCGATATGCCCCCAAGGGGGGCTGAAAGACTGTGTAATCTCTGGGGTGGGATTGGGCATTGGCATGCCTATTCTAGGCAGCCCACACCCCTGAATTAAAAATATATATTCCCTGATGCCTATTGGGCTTTCTGTTCCTCCCGGGAGGCAGATAAGAGGCTTTTGACCCTATCTGCCTCCCGCAGCCATTTTTTGGAGAGTGGGGGCATTGGCATGCCAATTCTATGCAGTGCCCACCCCTATGTGCCTAGTGGGCTTTCTGCCCCCCCGGGGGGGAGATAAGGGCCTATTGCCCCATCTGCCTCCCAGGGGGAGGCAGAAAGACTGCACCATTTTTTGGGGGTTGGGGTATTGGTATGCCCAATGCTGAGCAACCCCCACCCCTACATATAAAAAAAACAGGTGCCTAGTGGGCTTTCTGCCCCCCGGGAGGTCAGATCAGGGGCTACTGCCCCCATTTGCTTCCTGAGGGGGTGCAGAACGACTGTGGCATTGTTTTGGAGGGGGTGGGGGCATTGGCATGCCCATTCTGGGCAGCCTCACCTTGAACTTTGGAAAAAGATAAATCCCTGATGTCTAGTGGGCTTTCTGCCCCCGGGGGGCAGATAAGGGACTTTTGCCCCATCTGCCTCCCAGGGCGGAGCAGAAAGACTAGGGGGGGACAGAAGGTCTTCTTCCTTCTGTGGGGGTGGTCGGGTGGGGGCATAGGAGTGCCAATTCTGCGCAGTCCCCACCCCTGGCCTATAAAAAAAGACTCCCTGGCGTCTAGGGTGCTTTCTGCCCCCCCCGGGGGGCAGATTGGGGGCTACTGCCCCATCTGCTCTCCAGGGGGCATAAAGGCTGTATCTTTCAAAAATCTATGGGGGAGCAAAGTCCCTCGCCCTAGGGGCAGCTCCCCTCTCCCTGGTGCTAGTGGGTGGATCCCTGGGTGCAAGCAGGGATCCACTAGGGAAGGGTACCATTGGAAAGGGGAGATTTTCCCCTTTCCAACAATACATCTCCCATGTGTTTCAGTGCTCTGGGGCTGAGATAGCCCCACAAGCACCAAAACTGTGAAACTGAAATTAAGTTTCAGTTTCGTTTTCATTGTAATGACGACAGCGCGCCATACCCACGATCTTCATTACAAAGAAAATCCCTAACAGGCCTCAGGAGGTTGGGGAAGCTCTTCCCCAACTCCCAAGGCAAAAAAGGGAAATCCCTCTGCTGTTTGCAGCAGAGGGATTTTCCATGCCTGTACTCATGACGGAATGGTTCTGTCATGAGCACAGGTGGACTGGTGCTCATGACGGAACCATTGCGTCATGAGCACCCAAAGAGTTAAGACAGCACTGATTCCTCCTTTGTGGAAAAACAACAGTTTTAGGGACTTCACCGCCTCATTCTCCCTCACCAAATGAACCCTTTACATTGAGTGCAAATAAAGTGGATATGTCTGGCATCTTGCAACTATGAAGTCTGGTGTACTAGAGAGTTGCCACAAAGAGCAATTCCAAATTGTGCAAGGCTCTAATGTCTATCAGCACAAACATATTCCACTCTGTGGTACAGTCTGAATATACTCAATACTTCAAAAGTGCATTTGTAGGTTATTGAGTGATTGTTATTTATGCTGCCTGTAATAAGGCTCTCACATCTTCCAGCAAAAAAAGGCTTGCTGTTAGAGGTGAAAGCTTCATCAATGGCAACATCACGAATCACTCAATTATCCACAAATAAACATTTGTAGTCTATTGAGACTTTACCACTGAGTGGATTATATTTTATAGAAAGTTGCTCTTACAGACTAAGCCAATCATGAGAGCTCACTACTAAATCAGATATATTAAGAGATCACTTTTTGTACATTATGACTTTTATTGCTTTCAATGAACATAGAAGCAAAACAGAGTATGATACATTAGCTTGGAAAATGTGGGATTGTACCTGTGGAACACACCAACTTTGACTTTATCTATTGTCAGTATTGAAGATTTGTTAAGTTTATTTCAGGAACTTAAATTGTAAACCCCTCAAGAACTGCTTTCCTATTTTTGCACAAACATTGTGATATGGTCACTTTTGGATATTGGATATGGAATTTAATACAAGAGATTGTGATCTGGGACATTATAAGATTAAGAGTCAATTGGATTTATTGTTACCATATTTACAAAATGTCATGGCTCCATAAGAACACGTCTAGAAAATGTTGTTCTCACACACATAAAACTTATTCTACAATTCTGATATATCACTGTGAAGTGGGGTGCTCCTATAGTTATTTAATAAATTTGTAACTCTAAATGCCAGTGGGTATCTGGTAATGGAGCTGTGCATCCAGATATCAAACCAGGTACATTCCTTTCCAAACAGTAGTATGTTACTTGGTTTATATCTGTGTTTGCCATAGGGCCAAGATGGATCTCTTGTGCTGTGGTTAGAAGTTATTTTTAAAAACATCAACATTACAGTTTCAAATAAAAAATATAATTTCCCATATGGGACTATATCAGGAGGAGTGGGCAGTGGTCCCGCTGTTCACTGCCTGTTTTTCTGTGGTCTTAAGACATGATCTGCATTGAAGAAGGTGTTTTAAGGAGCTATGTCCTATTTTCAAATCAGTTACCCCATCCTTTGAAGTGTAATAACTGATCAATGGTTTGCAACAAAAAATGTGGTTTCAAACTATTGATGCATACAACTGCAACACAAAATTAGAAGGGATGGTCCTTTAAAACCCCTCCTAATTGTGATTTGGAGTGTGCTGCAAAACCCATTTTGCAAGTTGGAATGGATTTCCTAACACTCAAAATGGGTTTAGTAAATAGAAAGAACGCCATTTTTAGGCCTGTAATTGTGTGAATTGCAGCAATATAATTATAACTCCATGTTTAGTGGTTCCATGAAGATTTATAGTCCAGAATAAACAGTGCAGAATAATAGCAAAAACTATAAGCAAGAGATTGCAAATCAAATGCAAGAGATTTAAAGCACGTCTTGGCTTGATTAGTCCATGGATGTATTTAGGTTTATCTATGGCCTACGTTTACATCACCAGAATGAAGTTCTGGAACACATGAAGCCATGTTTTTGTAACTTGTGCTTCTCAAATGCCAATGGTGTACGCAGAAATGGTGCTGTCTCATATAGGTGGAAAGAGGCAGTGGACACTTGAAGATTGTGGATACAGAATGCTGTTGTCTACTATGTGTGCACAATTTTATCTGTCACAAATAATATTGTAGATTAACAGTTTCTTGGGACTATAAGGGTCTGGATGGTATGTGTCTGTAACAGTGTTTGTGGTATGTTGAATAACATCTCAGTGTTAATTGTCCCACTCATTCAACTCTGTGAACATATGCTACAGACTAGGCCCAAGCATATACAGAAGATCTAACACATACTGTGATTTTATGTTATGGTGAACTCGAAATGGCTAAGCATTCACACTAAATAGCTCATGCACCATGCCCTAAAGTATTTATCTCAACATCCTGGACCTGGCACCATTTTAATGAGGGTAAGCTATTATCTGAATTCAGCTACTTAGTGAAAATTTAAATGGACCACATTAACACACAGAATAATTTGAATGCACAAAACAGGTAACTTATTTTGACTACAGAGGCTCTGGATGGGACGAAAGTGCTAGCTTTCTTATTCTGATGTAGTCCCCTGGTGTACCCTACCTCTAGCTACATCTGTAATGCATGCTTTACCTTTCTCTTGAGTAACTTTCGGCATCACTTATTTACTTTATATATTTATTTAAAGTGTGGTATAAAGCGTGAACATAACCCTAGGGTATCATACATCTGTACATGATTAAAAGCATATATTGTCAAAACAAAAACATCTCAGTCACAAAACATAGCAGGGTTCCTCTATGGTTGTTCTCCTGGAGGCCAGTGGAAATCTGATGCTAAGGCAATCAAATGATCACTGTCCATGGTTGTTATATTTGGTGAGGGGCGCTATTGCCAGTTCTGTAGTTTGTGTTTAGGCAAAATGGTTGCCCTGTGGGTCAAGCTGTCAGAGAGGAGGTAGCCTATGGTTCCTATCACTATTGTAGGACGCTGCTTATTAGAATATGTCTTATTTTGTTCTTGAAAATGAAAGACGATGGGTTGTACCATATTTCTGATGGGAGGGAGTGCCATTTCCTTGGAACAAATTGCGATAAAAAGCATGTGTAGGTCTTCTATTTTCTAAATTTGGGAGGTTTCAGCTGGAGTGAGCTTGCACTCCCACAGACTGCCCTCTGAGAATTGGATCATTTTTATTAGGTACCAATATTCACTGTAGTGCAGGGCTTTGTGAGTAACGCACGCTAGGTTTAGCTGTGTCCCAGCTTTGAATGGGAGCTAGTTGAGAGACTTTAGAGCAGGGGTAATATGGTCATATTATATTATCAGTCTTGCTGTTGAGAGGATAAGCCATGCTTTATGTGACATAGGATGTACTGTTAATGTTGGACAGCCATATTCTCATCAGGAAATGACTGGGAATCGTACTGCTATGTTGAAGTTTGGTATTGGGATGAACAGTTTCACCTTCTTCAGGAGGTTGAGTTAGAAAGATGCTCTGCATGGGGCTGTGCTGGTGTGCACTTGCATAGTTTTTATTGAGGGTTCTCCAGAGGGATTTCACTGATTCTATGACTGGTGTGAAATTGAGGACATAGAGGTGGTTGATCCATTCTAGGAAGGGTGGGGAGAAGTTTGGATGGTAGATTAGTATGAATTATGTTGTCAGGGAGTTCAGTTGGAGGTGCTTTCAAGACAGTCAGGATTGTGTTGTTATTTGAATGTTGTGGAGTTGGATGATATCTTCCAGAGAGGATATCTCGCTATGCGTTATCTGAATGCATGTGGTATCCAAGATACTCTTGTTTAGGGTTTCGATCAGCAGTTCCATATAGTGGTGGAAGAGTGTGGGGGAGATAGTGGACTCTATGTCTCACCAGGATGCAATTAATAGTTAGCTAACCAATTTTATTTGTTGTGAGCGAGTTTGTAAAAAAGATGTGAACTAATTGAGGATATTACCTCCCATTCCAATTCTGCATTCTAGTTGTGAGAGCAGACTGTTGGTATTGACCTTGTCAAATGACCAGTAGAGGTCATGGAGGACGAGTGGACAGGAATTGTTACAGTTTAGCATCATGAGGGTGTTGTCCATGATTTGTAAAATGACTGTTACTGTGCTGTAATCTGGTCTGAATCCAGATTGTAACTTGTCGAGCAAGTTGAACGGCTCAATGTACTGATAGCATTGGTTGTGAACTTATTTTTCCAACAATTTTGTGAGGAAGGGGGATGTTCAACACCAGGTCAAAATTATTTAGATCTGTCAGATCTACACCAGTATTTTCCAGGAGGAGTGTCACTTGCCCAGCCTTCGGACAGTCTAGGATTGTGCCTTGGGTTATCGATGAGTTTAAGATCAGTGCCCAAAGGGGAGAGAAATGTTGACTGAGCTCCTGTAGGATTGTGGAGAAGATTGGGATGTTGAAATGCTAGGTTGGTTTCAGCGAAACTATGATTTTGTTGATTACTTGTTCATTTAGGGGCATATGCATCAACCAAACGAATACCGATTCCTTAATAGCGAAAAATAAGGAATCGCCATTAAGGAATCGGTAATTGGCATGCATCAACAGATTCGGTAAAAGTTAGCGATTCCTTAAAAATCGCTAAATTTACCGATTCCTTAATAGCGGGGCACGCAAACGGCCTCACTAGCAAATAGCGAATTCGGTAATACCGAGTTAGCTATTACCGAATCGGTAATAGCGAAATCGCAAATTGCCGCGTCGCGCCGGGAACGTGCAGATGACATCACCAACCAGGAAATACTGCTGCCCCACCCACATAGCCTCGACAGAGGAGCAGACAGGAGCTGGGAAGAAAGACTGCCTGTGCAGAGTCAGGCCACACCGATTCTGCAAATCATATCAGACATCCATCATGGCGCAGGAAGTTCCATCCAGCGCAGAATCTGCACGCAAGCGCAAGAAGAAGTTTTCGGACAGGGAGCTGGAGTACCTCATCGAGGGAGTCTCCAGCAAACACGACCGCCTCTTTGGCAAGCTGTCCCTCAAGGTGCCTGAGACAGAGAAGCGGCGCATCTGGCTGCGCATCCGTGAGAGGGTGAATGCGGTTGGCGTCACTACCCGCAGCATCGACGACCTTAAAAAACGGTGGTATGACCTGCGGAAGCGCGCCAAAGAGAGGATTGCGGAGAGGCTCCGGGAGGCTAGCAGGACTGGAGGCGGCACATCTACAGCACCATCCAACACAGCCCTGGAGGACCTTGTGGAAGGGACGATAGAGCGGGAAGCCGTCGTGGGGGTGACCCAGATGGACACGTCCGGCGCAGCCACAAGTGCCCAAGGTAAGATGCATGCCTGTGCCACACCCAGCATAGCGTAAATCCATACCCATGCCCCCAGCCCAATCTCACTGTGTCTGCAGCTCTGGCACAGACAGCTCCACACATGACACTAGTGCATCTTGGGAGTTGTAGTCTAGTCAGCCCAGTGTGCATGTACAGGCGTAAATCCAATGAGCATACACCACATCAGTTGTACATGGATGGAGACTGTTCATTTGTTGGACCACAGAGGGACATTAATGGGTACAACACTATGTAGGTGTAATCATCCCACTAACCATGCACTGTTTCACACACAGATGCATCACCTGGGGACTCTGACGACAGCGACCAGCTGATCATTTCGGAGACACCCGTCGAGTCAGACCAGGAGACAGCGCAGGATGCGCACGCATCGCCAACACCTGCCACCCCACCAGCACCACCTCCACCAGCGCCACAATCAACGGCACCAGCACCAGTGCCACAAGCTAAGGCACCAGCACCAGCGCCACTAGCCAAGGCACCAGCAACAGCGCCACAAGCAACGGCACCAGCCAAACAGGCTGCAGCTAGTACAGCCACAATAGCGCAGAGGCACAGGCACCAAGTTGCGCCCTTGCAGGAGATGGTAACACCCCCCCCGCAATTGGCACCCAGGCAGCGCACATCCACACCACCTGCTGCACCACCTGGAGGCTCAAGACACGCACGGCGTCACAGGGCTCGTCGCAGTTCCATCTCCTCAGCAGAACAGGATGTCCCAACAACCTCTGCAATCGAGGAGAGGATGCTGCGTACACAGCGCCTGCAGGGACGACATGTGGCTAGCATTAGCTGCAATATCGTGCGCCTTGCGAGGGAGATGCGCGCCATGACTGCAGCAGTCACCGACATGGGCACGGCGGTCAGGGACATGGGCACGGCGGTCAGGGACCAGACCACTGCGGTTGCAGAGGGCAATGCTCAGCTCAGGGAGGAGGTACATGAGCTCACCCGTGCCATGAGGGAGGGCCATGAGTCCCAGAGGAGGAGTAACCGGCAGCTAATGTTGCGTTCCGCCGCCACTACCAAGGCCATAACACGGCACAGCAACAGCACCGCTGTGTTGGCACGCCGCACAGTCTCCCTGCAGGTGGACCTTGGGCACTTCTGCGGGGATGTCGCTAAGTCACTGGGACACATCACCACTGCTGTTGAACACCTTCAGAGCAGCACATGCAGTGCTGCTGCATTGGGAGGCGATGACACAAGTGAGGCTGCCTCCAGTGTCAGCAGCGTGTCACTGGCAGAGGCCAGCACCAGGCGCCGCAGTTCGCGTGCCTCCACGGGGACAGGCCGTGGTGAGGCATTGGATACACCTGAGCGGAGGCTTGGGGTACGTGGCAAGCGCCACTAGACAGTTGGACATGCATGCAGGACCATGGTGGGGCAACCATGGCCATCCAATTATTGTGTATGCACAGGCCTGACTTTAAGGCACCTTTTATTTACATGAATGCAATCGGAGCATGATTTACAATGCTAGTTTTGTTGCACAATCCTCAGTGCTACTGTGCATTAAACAGTTGCACCACATACTAACTTGTAATGTCTCATTTTCCCATGTTTCAAAAATTATTTTGCATTATGTATGTCCGCCTCCTATGGCCCTCTGCTGTGTTTGGGATGTGTGCCTGTCGTTGTTGGGCGGGTGGTTGGTCATCCCGGTGGTCGTCATCCCTGTCCACCTCTATGGGTATCCCCCTTCTGGTGGCAATGTTGTGCAGCATTGCACATACAGCAATTATCCGGCAGCATGTTTCAGGTTGGTATAGCATGGCGCCGCCAGTCTTGTGGAGGATTCGGAAGCGGCTCTTGGGAATCCCAAAAGTCCGCTCTATCACATTCCTGGTGCTGATGTGTGCAGCGTTGTAGCGATGTTCCTGCGGGGTTGCAGGATTTAAGTATGGGGTGAGTATGTATTCGCGCAGGGCGTAGGCACTGTCACCCAGAAGATAGGAGCATAGACTTAGCATTGGTGATGTACATACATGTGTGGTGTTGGGGTGGGGAAGCGTATTTCTACGTACCTAGCAGGAGTCCCTCTCCAAATTCTCCGTTGATTAGTCGCCTGTGCATTCCACTGTGGCGGAGGATGTAGGAGTCGTGTGTGCTCCCTGGGAATTGTGCCACTAGGTCCGTTATGATGTTATTGGCATCGCACACAACCTGCACGTTGATCGAGTGGTATGACTTGCGGTTCCGGAATATGTACTCATTTGCTGCGGGAGGACATATGGGGATATGCGTGCAGTCGATGCATCCAATCACATGTGGGAATTGTGCCACCTGGTAGATTGCCTGTTTGGTGCGGTCCAACTGCTGTGGGGTTGTGGGGAAGCTGATGTGTGTGTGTAGCATTGTCAGCATGGCATCTAGGAATCTCCTGAAGAAGCGTGACAGTGCGCTTTGTGACACACCTCCGGCCACCGCAATTTCCCCCTGGAAACTCCCTGAGGCCAGTAGGTGCAGGCTGCATAGGACCTGAACGTGCGCAGGGATAGCATTTGTCCTGTGTGTCTGGTGCTGCAGTAATGGTCCCAGGTCTGCAATCAGGCGCATGATCATGGCACGATTGAGGCGGTACTTCTGGTACACCTCGTCCTCATTCTGCCCGAGCAAGGTGATGCGCAGTCTGTATACTCGCTCCTGGACCCTTCTCCTGCGCTGTCCTGATGCATTGATCCGCATCCTCCTTGCAAGCACGTAGAGGGCAGCCATTTTGTGGGAGCCAACAGGGTCTCCTGGGACACATTTAAGGGTTTGGTGATTGCCTCAAGCATTCGCACATGTATTTATTTTTTTTGCATTTACTTCTTTTTTTTTTCCCACTTTACCTCCAGGTTTGGATTCCCCTTATTTAGCTCTTGCAAAATAGCGATTATTGGGATTTTCGTTATTAGCGAGCTTTGTTGCATTGGGGTGCTATTCGTTATTTGCTATTGGCAGTTTCCGGGAGCTAATAGTGATTTCGGTAATTGCTCATTCGGTATATAGCGATTCGGTAAATTAGCATTTTGGGTATTAGCGATTCGGTATGTTCGCGGTTATTTATTTTGCGATTCGTTATTTGCTCAGGTTTTGGGTTGATGCATTGGGATTGGGTATTTTTACCTCAATACCGGGAGCTATTAACGATTCGGTATTTTACCGACTGGATTTTGGCTTGATGCATAAGGGTGTTAGTGTTTTGTACTCACTGCACATTGCCTGATTAAAGTCTTGGTTTGATGGTTGGTAGTTTGATGCTTCTCAGAGGATAGAATTTCCAATTGGGAGGTATGAGTGTTAACATTTGCAACTTGTAACCTTTCCCTGTAGCTAGTGATTGAGCTTTGAATTTTTTATATTTTCTTTTCTAAAAAGGTTAAGAAAGCTTCACAGTTCTACTTTGAATTGTTGCTGATCATAGTTGTGTTGTTTGTCCTGGTTTGTTGTTCGGCAATTCCAAAATGTTTATCTGGGTGGTTTCTTATGTTTTCAAGTCGTGATCTAAATAATTATGCTTTGGCATTCCAAATGTCTTTTCTATAGTTGTTTCCTTGCTCCTTTCTTTGTTTAATTTTTGGTTGTACCACGGTTGGCAAAATTTGCTTTTCAGTCTTTTGAGGCTGAGTGGAGCTACTACCTCCATTACGTTTACCACTGTTTAGTTGTATTTTTCCATTAATTCTAGCACAGTCTGCATTTGATATAGATGTGTGAGGTTCTATTCCTGTTTGTGGTATCTTTTATCTAGTGTTTAGGTTTTATTCCTTGTCCTTTTGCTCTTTCTGTTTGCACTATGATATAGAATAAAACCGAGTGATGGTTTGATTAGTCATTTGGTTTGATAGAGTCAATGCACAATGCTCCTCCCCTGGATATGATGAGATTGAGTGTTGCTTCTTTGGTGTGGGTCGGGCTAGAGCAGGCTTGCACTAGATTTTGATAGATGGGGAAATGTTTTAAAGTGGAGACTTGTGTGACACCCTTGTCATTCCAATGGAGGTTGAACTCTCCAAGAAAAATTGCATTTAGGTGTAAGATGGTGTGTACTGTAAGTGTTTCCATTATTTGTGTAAAGAAAAACTGGTTGTCTCCTGGAGGGTTGTATATGAGGTACATTTTAGCTAGTGGGCTGCCTGTTGTGAAGGTTTCTATTCCAATGTGTTCACAAGATGTGAGTCTGTCATTGGAAAGGTTTTGATGTGTAGGGAAATTTTGTGAATGACTGCAAGCTCTCTGCTCTGATGCTGAGGATGATCAAGACCTATGATGGTGTATATAGAGGGTGCTAGGATATATGAATGGGGTGAGGAAGCTTGATTTAGCCACATTTCAGGAATAGCATCTCAAATTTATATTGAAGGATAGTTTTGGCAATATCTGCAGCTAGGTGGGCAGCTGATCTGTAATTGAGCTGCACCCACTTCTGTATTGTCTTTGCCCAGAGCAGTCAGGCTTAACTTAGACGCAATGTGTAAGTATGTTTGCAGCACTTCAAACAGTAACACAGTGAACACTCACCACAAAAGGATCCCACACCAGATTAGAAAAGTAGCACAATTATTAATAAATACAACAATACCAAAATGACAACAACATTCTATCAGTAGAACTGGAGATATGCAGGTTTAAAGATTTTAGCAAAAATAGTGGCAAAAAGTACAAAACGCCACCTGTGGATATTTGGTCATGCCAGACCGGGTCAAAGTCAGCAATAAAGTGAAAACACAAGACAAGAAAAATCCCACACCAATTCAGAACAATAAAGTAAAATTTAATAAATAATTTAAGGCCAAAATGACAAAAATACAATTAGTAAAACAAGAGATATGCATTTTTCACGATTTCAGTGAAAATAACACCAAAAAGCACAAAGCACTAACTGTGGTCATCTGGTCGCACCAGACCAGGACTAAGTCACTAGTACAATCCAACTGTGATGGAGCTCAGCCCAGCTACAGAGACCCAGTTAGGCCTGCTGGACAAGAGTACCTTAATTCCTAGTTGCGGAGGATGCATCACACACCTGAGGTGATGTGAGGACCAGGTTGAGAGAATTAGATGCGTATCATAGAGACGGTTCTCAAGAGCTGCGAGGCTGCAATGCGAAGTCCTGCATAGTTATCGAGGAGGCCACTGATGAGTGTCTAGTGATGTGATGACCTGAATCGAGGGTGCATCACGCAGCGGCAGTTCCAATGCAAAGTCCTGAGTCTGGGTTGATTGGTATAGTGGTTCCGATGCAGAGTTTTTATGAGGTGATGCGTCATGCAGCAGCTCTGATGTGGAGTTTCTGGGAGGCAGTGCGTCACATTGCATCGGTTCTGCTGGGACCAGAGTTGGGCTGGCAGAGCATATTTAGGTCCACTTCCAAGGGTCCAGGACTGGGGTTGCACCACTTGAGGAACGAGACTTACAGCAGACTGAGTCCAGGTACTAGGTTTGAGATTGTTGAAGACAGTTCTGTTCCTGAGGCTTCTGATCAAGAGGCCATCCATCAAGCTCTTGGAGTCACACCGCATGTTTTTGGTTCAAGATAAAGGTCCAGTCCTTCTTACACATGCACGAGGGCAGCAAGGCAGCACAGCAGGGCTGCAGAGTGGCAGTCCTTCTTGCCGCAAACCAGCACAGCAGTTTTTCTTCTGAGTCTTCCATGTGTCCAGTTCTCAACTGAAGAGGGATGGCTCTGAGTGACCATTATTAATACCTGATGCCCACTTTGAAGTAGGAGTTGGTTTAGGGGTTTTCCACCCCAGAGGTGTTTGGAATTTTCTGTCTCCCTGCCATGGTGCCAACTTGACTGAGGTCACAATAGACTTGTGTCAAACCATTTGTGAATGTGCTCAGGCAGAGATGTTGTGATGTGCAAGTGTGGTAGGTGACAGCTTGTCCGCTTATCAAGTCAGAGAAGGCCCATCCTTGCAGCAACTATTCCCACTTTGTCTCACTGTCTGGGAGAAATACACAAAGACATACTACAGAATGGACCAATTCATGTGACCCAGGGACAGGCTTTAGGCAACAAAATGATAGGACAAGAAAACGCTAACGTTCTAAAAGTGACGTTTTCAGAACTGTGACTTAAAATCCCACTTTACAATTAAAGTGAGCTTTTTCATTACAATTCTTTAGACACTAAACTCGACTTGTCTACCTGATCCCAATTGAAAATGATCACTTATTAAATATAATAAGCAAACCCAATGTTATCCTCTGGGAGAGATATGCCAGGCCCTAGTGAAAACAAATGTACGAGTTTTTCCCTACTAAGACAAGAAAAACTTACAAGGACATGCCCACCTTTTAAAATACACCGTACCCTCCCTCCTGGACTGTTCAGGGCCTAATCTAGGGGTGACTTATGTGTGTTAAAATGGAAGGTTTGGGCCCGGCAAGAAGCGTTTTTTGCCAAATAAAAAATGGCAGCTTGGGGGGGCGTGGCTAGGCTACCGACCAAGATGGCCGTGTAGCTCGGTAGCTCTGCCGGATCGCCTGGCTCTGTTCACCTGAAAAGAGTACTATCCTTCCCACCTGCCGATGTTGCTGGCCCAGGTATGAACCAAGGAGCGAATGATCCCGCTCCGGTGTCGAGGAACCACCTGGAGCCTGAGTTCCATCGAGTGTCCTCTGCAGGTTCCTGGGGACTGGGTGTGGTCTGGTGGCCTTGCCTTCCGTGTATCCTGCACTGGTTCGGCGTGCGCGATACAGCGAGAGCTCCGAGTATTGCCTCCGGCCCCCAGCCAATCTGCCGCCTGTGGTTCCTGGTGTCCCCGTGACTTGCCTGAATGCCTCAGAGTCGGAGGAACAAGTACGAGGAATCCGAGCTGGCGTGACGATCCTGACTGCAGACGGCCCCCAAAATCAGCCGGTAATAGTGATCCGGTACTGCTGCACCTCTGGATTCCCGGTCCTTGCCTCAGCACCAGGCCCACTTTGCCCATGGAGGCCCCGCTGTGATAGGGGCCACGGGTGAGCCTGGGAGCCGGCCTCCTGACCGGGCGCCCTGTTAACATGGGGGCACCGGGGAGCGGGGCGTGGGTGGTATCAAAGCCAGCGCACAGAGAACATTGGCACCGCGGTCGGGAAGCTGATACTGCCCTGTGTGGTGCCGCTCTTGCTGGAGTGGTAACGGCCCATAGGAGACAAGACACGGCATCAAATTTTACCCACTAGATGACCTATGGGAGATAAGTGAAGGGCTCTCTGCGACCCCATGATTCCTAACGACTTACTGCCTATCACTGCCTCTGCAGTAGTTCCAACCCTGCTTTTTGGCACCATAGGCCTACCTTTGCCCCTACACTCGGGGGCCCTTTTAACAGCTGTGTGTTTCGGAGTGGCTGCCATATTGGTGGAGCACTACACATGTCATGGTGCGGAAGGACCCCAAGCAGAGGGTTTTTCCATTTCCTAAGTCCATTGGCCAAGCGTCATTATCCACTTCCAACATGGCTGAGGGTGGTGTTGAGAAGGATCTTGCTGTTGATAACCCCTTGGCTCGGACGCCATTATGGCAGAATTGTAGGCAGGATTTAGATCCTTAGATGGCCGACTTGACTCCTTAGAAAAAAGACTTGATACTATGGGTGCCGGCCTAGATGTTCATGAACGGCGTCTGGACACTGCAGAGGGCAGGGTCTCTGACTTGGAAGATGGGGCAGCGCAGTCTGTCAAAAGATTGGACTGCATGGAGAAACTTTTGAAGAACGTCGCAATGAAAAATGAGGAGTTAGAAGCGAGAAGCAGACGTAATAATCTACACATTCTTGGAGTTGAGGAGTCCACTAATACTGGCAGAATGGATCTGTTTGTGGAGACATTCTTCACAGATCTGTTTGGTAAAGAGGAATTCACTCCAACCTTTCTGGTTGAGCGGGCACATCACTCACTTGGTCTTCATAGTGGCCCGGGCGCCCCATCCAGACCAATTATCGTTCTCCTATTGAACTTTCGCAATCGCGACACTGCTTTGAGATTAGCACAAGAGGTGAGATCTCTGTCCTGGCAGGGTTCTACAATTTAGCTTTTTCTGATTTTACGGCAATGGATCAGGAGGCACTGAGAAAGTTTGTGGGAGTCAAGGCCATTCTGAGAAACCTGGGTCGAAAGTGTGGCATGCTTTACCCGGCTTATTTGAGAGTCGACATAGTGTGGAAGTCTTGAGTGTTTGAAACGCCAACAGCTTTACAGGAATTCTGTCGAGACTTCAAAGGAGTCAGGGGCTCACAGGTGGGCCCACTGCTGGCATGTCTCTGCCGCACAGTAGCTCGGCGGCCAGCGTTGAATTGTTTACATCAGACTGATTGGCAGTGTGGGTACAGATCACTAGCACAATCGTTTTATTGACTGTTGAAGACTTCATGAGTCAAGCGAATCAATGAGGCGTTGCCTCCCCCCTGGTGTATACCACCTTTTGATGGGTTCAAAGTTTGAAATGCATAAGTTTGAACAATATTCCTCATTATGTGCGGTGTTCGATGTTGCAGGTTTTATATCATTCAAGGGGATATGTCCTTGCAATTGGGTATGCAGGGTTGGGTGGGGGGAGGGAGAGGGGATTCTACGTTGTTCAAACAATGACTTACCATGCTTTTGTTACTATCATTATACAAGGTACACAATTCCACATAATGCACAGTTGGATGTGATGTTGGATGTTTTTCATGATGACACATGATTCCATGTTAAAGCACACTGATATGTCGCTCCTAACTTGGAATTTCAGAGGGCTAAATGATACTAGGAAAGGGAAACAAGTTTTACACTACTTGCAGAGACACAAGATAGGTATTGCCTTTTTCAGGAAACTCACCTGCCTAAGGCTATGACTATGCCCTTTGCTGCATCTTGGGGCCCTCACAGATACTTCACCAACTATAGCTTTTATGCAAGAGGCACAGCTGTACTTATACACAAACAACTTCCCTTTCAATACTTAACACCACGAGCTGACAGCGAGGGCTGCTATGTTATTGTGGTGGGCCACCTTTTAGGGCGCAGTATAGCTTTTATTAGTCTGTACGCTCCGCATATTGATGATCCAGATTTTTTCAGGGTAATGCATCTGCAAATATTACAACTAGACGCAGACCACATATGTATAGGGGGTGACTTCAATCTCTTATTAGATCCGGTAAGGGATGGTACGTCCAGAGCAGCAGACACTAAACCCCACACTCAAAACGCTTTATTAGAACTCTGTGCTGAGCTGAATTTATTAGATGTCTGGAGCCACTGTCACCCTGGAGAAATGGCATACACGCATTTCTCTTCTCCGCACCACACCTGGATTCGACTAGACTACTGACTTGTGTCCCCTTCCCTGGTTACATGTTACAGGGAGGTCCAACATCTGCCCAGAACCCTTTCGGATCACTCACCTGTGGTTATGTCCCTTAGGTTCCCAAGACCGGAGGGGTGTGAGAGGCGATAGATGTTTCCCGGTCAGGCACTGTTAGGCAGTGTATTTCAAGAAGAGCCCCGGGAGGCAATGATAGAGTTTTTCGACATTAACATTGGATCAGTTACATCATGGTCTTCTCTCTGGGAAGCCTTTAAGGCATATATGAGAGGAGTGTGCACCTCTAAGCATGCAGGTGTCCTGCGGGATTTGAGAAATACACTCAAACAAATTGAACAACAGCTGACCTCACTGGACCAAGAATTAATACAGAACCAGTAACGAGGCGGGCAGGCCCAAAGATTGGCGTTGCTGGCTGACTTTAGAGAGGCAGCAGATCATGAAGTCCACTTTCTGAGTAAACACTTCACAGTGCGACAATACGGCAAAGGTGAATGCCCAGGCCACACGCTTGCGAGATTTCTGTGTCCCCACACAGAAAGGTTCTGCATCACAGCTCTTCACAAAGCGCAAGGGAGACTACTATTATTTGAATGTATACACTTCTCGCATATCACACAGAGAGGAAGAAAAAGCCAAATATCTAGCTGAAGTGGCTATGGTGTGGCTAGAAAAGCCCATGCAACAATTTTTAGAGGAACCTTTCTCCAAAGACGAAATTATAAGTGTCATTTACGCCGTTAATGGCTCCACTGCCCCAGGCCTGGACGGGTATACAGTGATTGTGTTGCTTCCTAAACCCAGAAAAGACCCTTTATTATGCGGCTCCTACAAGCCGATGTCGCTACTAAACCTTGACTATAAAATATTGACCAAAATGATAGCATTACGCTTAGCATTGCTTCTTGACTGTATAATTTCTCCGGTACAGTCTGGTTTCGTGCTGCACCGGTCTACAGCATTAAACTTCTGCACGTTATTTGCTACCATTAATAGGATTCACCCTAACACCTCTGCGGCGGCTGTGCTTTTACACACGGAAAAGGCATTTGACTCTCTGGAGTGGCCATTTTTCCTGGCAGTTATGAGAAAGATGGCCAAGCCAAAGACCTTTGTTGAACGTACTGCACTCCTTTGCAGCTCGCCTACCACTAGGCTTAGATTGAATGAGACGCTCTCACTCCCATTTCAATTGACCCGCGGCACGAGGCAGGGCTGCCCGCTGTCGCCACTTCTTTTCATAATAGAACTTGATCCATTAGTAAGACATCTGCAGGAGCGACACTTAAATCAAGGGCTCTAATTTACTACTGGGCCACTGTTGATATCACTCTATGCAGATGATGTAATCCTGTACGTTCGTAGACCACAGGACAATCTCAACCCTTTAATTAAAGAAGTTATCTGATTTGGGGCCTTTTTGGGCTTAGCCATTAACTGGAGTAAATCCGAGATATTTCCGTTAACCCCCAGTACAGTTAGATGGGACTGTGAATTTCCACTAACATGGTGCGGTGGCACCACTAAGTATTTGGGAATTCATCTTCACAAGGAAGCAGACCAGCTCATACGATTGAACTACGGTCCAGCAATATACACCTTAGAACAACAGATAGTGCGCTGGATTAAACTCCCCTCTCGCTGGCCGGCAGAGTCTCCCTTATTAAAATGATTGTACTTCCCAGGTTCCTGTACCTGTTCTAAAACATACCAATTCCACTCCCTAACAAATTCTTTTTAACATTACGCTCGCATCTCATTAGGCTTAAATGGGGTGGTAAAACTGCAAGGGTTAGCTGACACACTTTAACTCTCCCATATGAAAGGGGAGGCCTGGGGGTCTCGAACTTTCAAATATACTACTTGGCGGCACAGTGTACTTTTGTGTATTCATGGTACCACCCAGATGCCCGCATACCTTACTCCAAGTTGGAGTCTGATCTTGTGAGTCTGGCCCCACTAAACATTGTACTACCCAAGGGCTTTCCCAGCGACCCGATTGATATCCAAACCGCCTCCACGACTTGCTGGGTGTGGCGGAAGCTAGCTACGGTCACTGGGGGCCGCAAGTTATACTCCTCGGCCATCCCACTCGCAAAAAAAACATGGGTGCCCATTACTGCAGAAAAAATAGTTCAGAAGACACTCACTATATATTCACTAGTAACCTGTGGCGATCTGTTTCCGGGTGGAAAGATGTTCCACCTGGCAGAAGATGCTAGATTTCACGATGCACCTTTCATGGACCGAATCATACTGAACAGATTGCACTGAGCCCTTCGAGCATTATTGCCTGAGTTCCTCCTAGAACCAGAATCATATTCGTCGTTGACGACCCTGATCACTAGCACACAGGGGGATCACTTAGTCTCAAAACTATACAAAACTTCCAGGTCACTGATAACAGCCAGTGACACGTAAACTCGCGAACTCTGGGAACGATATTTAGGCCACCCTATATATGACTCACAAAGGGCCTTCTGTTGTTCACAGATCAAAGAGGTCTCTCTAAATAGCAGGCATAAATTGCTACATTTCAAGTTTTTGTTGAGGGCATACATGTTTCCAGCGAAGCTACACTCCTTTGATCACACAAGACCACATACGTGCCCCAAATGTGGGACACACTATGCAGACTTTGCCCACATGACCTGGAATTGTGCGAAAGTGGCCAATTATTGGAGGGTGATCTATGTGGCACTTAGCTGGATGACTAGTCCAGATCTCCAGCCTACCCCACAGGTCGCCCTGTTGGGGTATGTGCGGAATATCCCTAAGCAGCTTTGTCGATACACATCAATTGCATTATTATTAGCTAAAAGGGAAATAGCTGTAGCCTGGGGAAGCAAGTGTATCCCTTCTGTTAAAGCTTGGTTAAATAGTCTCATTTACTGCAATACTAACAGTGATATATACTCCTCACACTGCCGGCCACCTCTAGACCCAGGGATGTTTGGGGACCCTTGAATTTGTATTTGTTAGAAATTGAACAAACCTTGACCCAGTCTTTGGCTGGAATAGTCCCCACGGGTGTGGGGTGAAGATCTCCCCACTAACCTACAATTATTCTATCACAAGATGTACAATTATTGTGTAAATTGGGGGGATTGTCATATATGGAGCTGACGACAGGACTATATGTGGTCAAGTGGATTACATTGTATGTTGTACTATTTCTTCTCATTCACCATCTAATTATGGAAGTGTACCAGATGATTGTCCGTGGTTTTGCGTCAAAATGGTAAATAAAGTTTAAAAAATAAAATGGCAGCTTAAAACTGCACACAAAGGCTGCAAATGACAGGCCTGAGATGTTTTTACAAGGCTACTTAAGTGGGTGGCACAATCAGTGTTGCAGGCCCATCTCAAGCATTGTATGCGTATGCCCTGAGTAGTGGGGGTTACTACTTTACCAGGGACTTACATGCAAATAAAATGTGCCACTTGGGTACAAGCCAATTTTACCATGTTTAGGAGAGAGAGAACAAGTACTTTAGAACTAATTAGCAGTGATAAAGTGCACAGAGTCCTAAGGCCAACAAAAATGAGATCAGCAAAAATAGGAGAGGTGAAGGCAAAAGGTTTTGATTAAGACCGCACTAAGGCTGACAGGTCTAACAGTTGTGTTGGCAACAGTCAGTGTGCTGTAAGTCAACAATGGGAGGGCTCTGAGATTTACTTGTGGGATTGAATCACAGCGCTGATACCCCTTGGTTTGGTACGAATGCTGATTTTGATTGCATTGTGTGGCCACCCTGTGTGTTTTCCCTGATGTGACACATTTAATTGAAAACAAGTGTAATTAGGTGCCTTTTCAAAATTGTCTTACACAGTTATTTCACTTTTCTACTTTTAAGGCTGGTGAATTTGTTCCCCTTATTGCAATTTGTAATTGTCCGTTTTTTGAGGAATTTTGTTGGGTTCTTTAGCCATAATGCTCCTATGCAGATGACACACAGCTGATGATAACCATAGAAGATAGGCATGAGGATACCAGGGTCAAGTTAAACAACTGCCTCTCAGAGATGGCAATATGGATGACCGAACACTGCCTTAAGCTAAACGCAGGGAAATCTGAGATATTGCTCTTCGGTGGAGCTAATCTAATTTGGAACATCACATGGTGGCCACAATCCTTGGGAGATGCCCCAGCGCCCAAACAATGCGCAAAAAAACCTGGGTATAACCATCGACAATACCCTGTCCATGCAGGATCATGTGCAGGTTCTGTGTGGAAGAGGTTTTGCTATTCTAAAACTCCTAAGAAGACTTTTTCCATGGATCCCTTTAGAATGCAGAAGGACGGTTACACAGGCATTACTCACTAGCAGATTAGACTATGGCAACGCACTGTATGTAGGCATGGCAGACTACCTTTTCGCACGCTTACAAGTGCTTCAAAATGCGGCCGCTAAGCTTGTATGCAATAAAGGCAGATTTAGCTCAGCGTCCGCGTGCATGAAACAGCTCCACTGGCTACCTATGTACCAAAGAGCAAGGTTCAAACTGTTGAGGCATGCGCACAAAGCACTGCATAACTTTGGACCTAAAATTCTCCAGAATAAAATCGAATTCTATATCCCTACAAAGTGTTTGAGATCATGACACCAAGCATTAGCTAGGCCTAAGCATAGAAAGAAAGTCAGAACAGGCGGCCGATCATTCGCATACCTGGCGGCTAAACACTGGAATGAATTACCTCTGGACCTGCGCCTTTCTGATAACTATGCAACGTTCAGGAAAAAAAGCTAAAAACTCACCTTTTTCCGATGACATAAGCATGAGCAGTCGATGACTCCAAACATAACCTACTACACGTTCCGCTAGACAGCGCCGTGATATCCGTCAAGATGAATGTTGCGCTTTACAAATACAAATACAAATAATGCCATAGACATCTTTTTGCGAAGAAGTCCAAACCAAATGATTTTACTGTTTATTTTCCAAAACATCATCTTATTTACTATTGGTGTGCCTCAATATGCGAATAAAATGTCTTCGCAATGGATAAAAAAAAGAAAAGAATGTGCAATGCACTTAAGTGGTGCCTTTCCCCAATGCAGAGCTGACTATATTGAGAACTTGCCTCTGCATAAATGTGACTTGATTTTTCCAGGAGTCTGCCAGGAAAGCTGCAACAGGTACCGCTTTCCATACTTACCAGAGGGGGGTTTTGTGGATAGCTAAAAATCATAAATTTACGTCTGTGCTTAGGATATACAGGTGTAGCTTTAGGAATTTTCTTTCTGAATTGGGACAACTGGCTGAAAACGTGTTGCATCCCACGTACTTAAATCATATTCTCCTAATGTCTTACACTGTAGGCTCAAAATGTTTTTCCCATTTACCCCAAGCACAAGGAAGAATATAAAACAAGCAGCAAGTTTGACTTTGGAATGGACTGGCGCCCCAGTCCTAAAAATCCATGTACATTAATGGCTGCACTCCTCCCGTTTGTGCTGCCGACAGAAAAAAGCTCCACAAACCAACTAGCTATTTGAGACGCATAAATAACTTTACAGTGGAATGTGTGTGTCCCTGAAAGTTCAAGCTCAGGCAGCTTGATAGATAAACAAAATTATCAAGCAGTGTGGAGGAGAAGCACTGTCTTTGTGGAAGCACACAACCTCTACCTAATGAAAACATGTACTCCTGGTTCCAATGTGTAGGTGGAGTCAAATCCCCTCGCCTGGTGAGTCTCACATTGTTGTCTGGAAACAGCTGTGCTGTCAAGCCTGATCATAAGAAGATTTATAGAACCAGGGGGCATATCAACAATATATAATCGCATTATCAACAAGGACACGCTAGCGCATGTTTCCTTGCATTAGCGCCCCTTGTCAGCACGCCTCCCATTGCATCGCTAATGAGATGCAAAGGAGGTGTGCCTGACAAAACACCATGGGAAAATATAGCTAACCCAGCTTCGTCATATTAACAACGAGGGTTAGCAATATTTGAAATCGCGTTAAGTATGCCTTAACCCAGGAATTTAACGTCTGTTAAATTTTTGACTGAGGCATACCTAACATGGGGGATGGATTGTGTGGCTAAGACCACAGGCCCTATCACCAAGGAAATCGCCGTTTTCCCTGGAACATTGCTGGAAAACCAGCGATGTTCCTAGGAAAACACCGCTATCACTGGAATAATTATCGCCATTGCGCTATGCGTTGTTGATACAGCGCTAGCATGGCGATAATTTCCTGCAATAGCCGGCGATATGCAATCTCACGCTAAGAGCGGCCAGCGATAATTATCTCTGCCGCTTGTTGATATGCCCCCAGGTTATTTAGCTTGCAGCCATGCCTGCTAATTGTGATTTAACATTGATTGCAAAAATCGACAATTTTGGTGCAAAACTGACCGTGCAGTGCAATCGGTTTAACCTGGCCCATTAAGTGTAGGGTTTTGGATAGTCATGGAGAGTGTATGGTTATTGATGAATCAGTGTTTTATGCTCAAGAGTAAACAAGATTAGTGTTTATTAAGTGGAACACAGCATAAAGGGTATGGACAACATACGTAGCAAGAGTACAGGATGCCCTATCCTATTTACTCAAGGTATACACCTATTGCATGTGTGCCTCAAACTCGTGTTGTCGTAGGTGAAAACGTAATGCACAAAACTGTCTATAGAAAAGATAAACTAAACTGACTGGTAATTTGACAAAATCAAAATGTTTAGTTTTTTTTCTAGACCAGCCATTTAACAAAAACTCAAATGGTAGAAACGCCATAACGAATCTGTGTGGACATTTTTTATGAATGCAAGAATGGAAAATCTGTGTTCTGTAATTGATTGCATTCCACGCGTTTTTACAGAGTGCACTTTCTTTGCACTTTGGACAGTATACAATGATCTGATAATGTGAAATATGTTTGTGGCTTTTATATTACAAACAGAGTGCTTCCCGCTCTTTTGTTTATGTTGGATCTGAAACACTTTTCAGCTAAAACATAAAATACTTCTACAATAGAGAATAAACAAATTTCATGTCCACAGCTAATTTAAACAGACATTAATTATTGAGGATGGTCGAATGTAATAGGATTGTCTTGGATTGACAGCAAAAGCAAGCGAAGCTCGACCCAAATTGATTTCAGCTGTAGGAGAATTTCATACTCTGGAAAGTGGATATCCTACAGACTCAGAATAAAACTAGGAAAGGCGTCCAAAAGTCATCGACACACTGTTTTAATATCTGAATCTAACATGTCACAAATGTTACATATTTCTAAATGGCACGGCTAGTTTTTTCCTATACTTTCCCGTTTATGAACAAGGAAAACTGACATTCATAAATTGTAAAAAATACGAAATTGTAATTTAGGAATTGATTAAATTATTTGTAAAATGCATCCCCATGTCATTTTGCGATTTCGGAAGATTCGCACTTTATGACTCAATTGCAGAATGCAATTCCTAAGAATTAAAAAAAAGTAGTAAAGCGGCAAGCGCAATTTGTAAATGTTGCTTTACAAGTAACGGATGACATCACATCCTGTTCAAGGAGCACATTGCTGTTCTTGAGAATCCAGGGAGAAGGTTACTGGTTGATTGAGGGGCCTTACAAGTATGTCCAACCCAAATATTCTGAAACAGGATGGAAAAATGGTTTGATATGGAGATGGAAATACTTTTTAAGTTGTATTTAGTAAGTAACAGTAACTTATTCAGCAAACAGTACCTCTCTGTGCTTTAACCTACCAAAAGAAAAATATGTCATGGCATACAGGAAACATATAAATGCAATTAGTGTTACCCAGCAAAACACAAACGAGATCAGGGAGCTACAGTATGACGTTAGAGCAGGAACAAAAGAGAAAATGTACGCCAAGTTCACGAGAGTACCTTCTTGCACAAACTCACATATGTGTACTTGATGACAGAACTATTTATTTGCTGTTGGAGACACATAGGACCCGATTACGATGGAAGAAATTGGAAGAAAGTAGGAATGTAGAGTTTGGTGTTTAAAGAATTGTAATTTGAAACCCTCTTTTATGCTAAAGTGGGATTTTAAGCCACGGTTTTGAAAATGCAGCTTTTAGAGGGTTGCCATTTTCTTTTCCTAACCATTGTGTGCCTGCAGCATGTATCCTGGGTTGCATGACTAGGTGTAGTTGGAAGTTGCCCTTTCTGCATTACTCCCAGACAGTGAGACGAAAGGGGAATAGCTGTTGGCAGGATGGGCCATCTTTGACTTTATAGGGGAGAGGAGCTGTCAACTACCATGCTTACACATCACAAAGACTCTACCTCAGCATACTCACAGTGGGTTTTTCACTAGTCATTTGTGCCCGCAGACAAGCTGGGGCCAGGGCAGAAAGGCAGAAAATTCCAGACACCTCTGAAGGGGAAGACTCTAAAAGCTTCTCCCACATAAAAGCTGGCACCACGTATAAATATTGGACCATCAGAACAAATATTCAAGACACATCTGGATCTGTGGGAAACTCAGAATAAAGACTGGTGTGCTGTTCTGCTGCAAGAAGGATTGCTATTCTGATACCCTGCTTCTCTGCTGCCTTGCTGCCCTGCTGCCTGTGTAAGAAGTACTGGACATGCATCTTCAACCCAGGGCCACCAGAGTGACACTAAGGACTATTTGGCTGGCTTCCTGGTCATAGCCTCAGGGACAGAAAAGACTCCAATCACATTGATCCCTGCACCTAGATTCTGACTGCTGTGGGGGATGCTCCTGAAGTGCTGCCACTGCAGTCCTAGGCCGTTGGAAGTAGGACTGAAGATGCTTTGCTAGCACAGCCGTGGTCCCTCAGATCCGATGTAGTATGATGCATCACCCCACAGTTCATCGGAACTGTCACAGCATGACGAATCTCAAAAAAGTTTTTATTTATTTATATGTTTACTTACCTCTAATCGGCTGTAATCCGTAGTTTACTAGCCCCTACCCTGCCCCTCCTCAGCACCACGTCAGCACCCAACAGTACTCCTGTTGTGTGCAGATTGAGATTCTGTATATAGGTTTCCTGAGTTATGTCCTTATATAGGTACAATTCACATTGCCCTTATTTGAACATAGAAATCCGGACCTTATTTATACATTGTCCATACAAACCAAATACAGGCATGGCTACCTACATCCGTCACTCCACGTCACAAAGAATTCTTGGAAAACCAGACCCTTAAGCCTTTAGGAATTTCCCTCAGCTTGAATACTGATTTCTCCAAGAACTCATTAAGTATGCATGAACATCTATTCCTTAGGGGTTCATTCATGAAGTTCCTCTGCCCGACTTTTACGTCAATACTGGCATTCCTAGACACCTTCAAGGTATAAATATACCAGCACTTGCCCTGGCAAATTGCGGTTCCCGGAGGATTCGATCCAACCCAGACTTCGTGGTTCGCCACTGCAAGTTCGGAAGGAGATCGAGTTCCAGCCTGATGTACTGACCTGACGCTGCCATCCTTCTCACAGAGGATCCAGCTCCAGTGCTCTCTGACTTCCCTTGCGGGGGGTTAGACTATTGAGTCCAGAAAAGAGATTCCAACCTCTCTCATTCTAAGATATGGAGCTGACTAGAACTTAGAGAAAATTTTGGCAACTCTTGACTAAAACTAAAATATAGCTAGCTATACTTTAGAAATGGCACTTACTTCAAACCTCGTACTGCACTTAGGTTAGGTACACTGGGGTAGACCAATTTAGAAGCATCAGATGAGGATCACATTATAGCTTATGTTATTTATGTATGTATTTTGAATAATATATGTCATAGCTACAAACCATGCTATTGCAGTATTATTTTATCTTACTGCTAACCTCGTACATATTGTACTTCGCAGTCTGTCTTACGATTGTAGCAATTCAGATCTCTTGCATGAGAAATCAGACTGTTCAATAAACCCTTTTATTGAAACGCCCATCTCTCTATCTCTGTGCAACTCTGTAGAAACAAAGCATTCACGATTGACTAGGCGAAACTGTTATCTATTGTTTCCACGATTCTGAGACTGTTACGATTCTAAAAGGAAACAAAGTTATCATGTTTATGCGGTTGTCAGAGACTAATCCCTTCTTGTATATTCGAGAAGTTTCTAGTGACCTCTGAGTTAGCTGGAACACACAAGTAATTAAGTTTAATATACTCGATAGAGACATACTGACCTTAGTCCTATGTCAAATCTATACTGTATGTTATTACAATGCGCAGAGCCTATCAGGGATATAGGAACTACACTACATGGCACCCAACGGTTTGGTAAGGCACTAATTTAATGCTAGATACTGAAGTCTGTAGTGTGTAGGGATAATATCAGCCATAGCTGAGTAAGACGAAAGTCCTATGATTTAGCTGTTTTGTTTTGTTCAACGTTGAAGGATACAGTGTTCCAAAATATTGTGCACCTTATCTTTGTTCCCTTGAAACTTGCTCTGCAACTTTCATTAAACAATGACAGAAAACGGCACAAACACAGATACTGGCGGAGCTGCGGCTGACCAAGTCACAGCAGCTTTTAATCGTACAGGTTTTCAAGTAACCGACGAGGATGCTATAAACATCCATCCAAATTTAAGGAGAGCCATCACTCTAAAACTCATAAAACATGGCCTAACACCAAGAGGTGGTAGAGCAGTTTTCGTGATAGAGGCATATGAATCTCACCAGACAGAGGTACTCTATTCATGGATAGTATTCCCAGAATCAAATCCAGTAACACATGTGTGTTCACTTCTACAAAGAAGATGAACCACCTGAGGAATATATTCCTTTCGAGGATATTGAAATTCCACTCACATACCAGGAGCATGAGCTCTGGTTTAAAGGCGCCTTAAAACATTAAAATCACATTACCAGGCTCGGTCCACTAGGTAGACCAGGAGCAGCATGGCCGATTTTAGCCGGCTACACACCTGACCCTGACATTGAATCAATGTCAGCCGATGAATTACTTAAAAACATACAAAAACTAATAGAACTAAACAGTTAAACCACAACTGTCTGAAAGTCCTGATAAGGTCTTTCCTAAAAACACTCCTACCTCTTCTAAAAAGAAGTGGGAAAATAGCAAACAGAATTCCAAAGAGAAGCGTTCTTATTCCCGAGGCAGGTCTCCTCCACAGAAGGAGCCCTCTGAAAGGAGGTACAACCTCAGGAATAGGGATAATTTGAGAAAACCTGACAGATATCAAGATAATGATACACGTTCCTCTCGTACCTTTCAGATATCGTCACAGACATCCGAAAGAAGAGGACGGTCAGAAAACAAGGAAGAACGCATGAAGTCCAAAGACGATCAACACGTTCAGAAAAATAAAGCAAAACCACAATTCTCCAAGAAAAAGGTAGCAGGTCTGAAGAAACATGCCGAGAATACTGAGAACCCAACTCAAGAACGGAGAATGGGCCCAGACCATGCTGGACAGTGCAGCAGAAGTTACAATAGCTCACCAGAACCTGAAGGGACTTCTGGTGACAGTGGACTTGAATGAAGACATACAAGTTGAGGCTGAAGACACCAGGGTTAGTTATCCACATAGGTTACATGAAATAACACTCCGAATGGAGGGAGACATACCAAGAAAAGTGGAAGCACTCTTTTGGGAGCATCTTTCAAAGGGTTATGATATACTTCTAGCAGAACAGGACTGGCCACCAGAATTTGTCAGGGAGTGCCCACATGGAGAGGACATCATTATGCCTGCCTTCTCCAACCATGTTCCAGTTCATTTAAAATATACATTAGCCAGGAAATGGGCAGTAGCCCAAGCCCCAGCACTGTATAAAAATCATGTAGGATGGGATGATCCAGTTAAAAAATCAACCGACTGCACAAAGGCAGTACCCAGTTAAGCAAGAAGCAAAAAAACAGGTCAGGGAGATTTTAGATCAACTTGAATATCAGGGGGTGATTGAAACATGCACCTCATCAATGAACAATCCTTTGTTTCCTGTCTCCAAACCAGACAATACATATTGTCTAGTTTTGGATTGCAGACACTTAAAATCGTGTTGCAAAACATTTGCAGAGCAAAATGCACATGGTACAGCAATAATGAATAACATTGTGCGTAAAAAATATAAAACCACATTAGACATTTCAAATGGTTTCTTTTGTCAAAATATTGCACCAGAAAGCAGATATTTGACTGCTTTCTCAATAATGGGGACCCAGCGTCAATTTTGTCAACTGCCCCAGGGATTCAAAAACAGCCCGGGGTTATTCTCAGCAAGAGTAACAGAGATACTAAAAACTTATGATGACGAGGCATTGTCATATGTCGATGATATATATCTGGCAGACGATGACCTGGATAGGCACTTGAATAGGGTGAGCACCATAATATTGGGCTTCGCCTCAGAGGGTTACAAATTCAACTTTAAAAAGTCAAGAATTGCCCACCTCAATGTCCTTTTCCTAGGATATAAACTATCAAGTGAAGGCAAACGCCTGGCAGACAACTTTTTAGAAAAGTGTGCGCTGCTCCAACCGCCAAAAACGCTGAAAAATTTACAGTCGATTCTAGGTTTCCTGAATTTTGGAAGAACATACATTTTAAATTACGCAGAAAGGGTTAAACCTCTCTACAAATTAATCAAACCTGATTACGCATTGGACACAAAAACATACAGAAATTTTGTGTTCTCTCCAAACAGACATGCTAGCAACGAAATATTTGCAAACAGGCGCAAACATATGCAACTTAGTTATCCGAATAATTCCGGGTCAATGCGGATTCACCTACTTAACTTTTAACGAAGGTGAAAAAGTACCAATTGCATACAAATGCCACTTGTACACACAAGCATAAATGAAATTCACTTCTACAGAAAAAATTCTGACAGCAGTTCAAACCGCTGTAGCAAAAGAAAGAGCCCTAGCACAGGGGAAATGCATTATGGGTGTGACTCCCCTACCAGTCCTAGAGGCAGTTACAAAGGCTAGCATTCCAAATGCAAAAGCTTTACATCCGAGATGGATACAATGGGTAAATTCTCTTGCTGCAACTGATGTTGAATACGTTTTTGATCCATATTTAAAAACACAAGCATTCCTGCAATATGAGCACGAATGTCCTCTGCCTACTGAAATTCTCTCTCTTGACCAGTACGGATTTATAATTTATACTGACGGATCTGCACAACCCGCTACGGAGAGTAAACAAACTTACAGCGCAGCGTGTGCTATCGTTAGCGGTTGCATGCGAGATGGCAAATTCAGACCAATGGTCACAAAACGCCAATCTCTAGGAGATTGTACAGCTCAGCAAGCTGAACTACAAGCATTTAAGATGGCACTTGAAAATACAGATCGCGAATTCCCCACACTGATAGTGTGCGATTCTTTTTACTGTGTTCAATCTTACAGTTAATATTTACAGAATTGGATTCAAAATGGTTTCAAAGATGCAAATTGCTTTGGGAACAAGTAGTTCAGTTGTGAAACGGACTACCGAACACTCACGTGATACACACGCTGAGTCACCAACCAGATGGCGTTCATGTTGGAGGTAATTCATTGGCTGATGAAGCCGTGAAAGAGGCTGTGCAAACGGCTTCCATAGCTGCAATCACTCGTTCAAAAACGAAAATAGACAGCGAAATAATGCTGGCTGTCAATGCATCAAGCAAAGGCAGTGGTGCGGCATTACCTAAAATGTTTCCACTCAAATACTCATATATAATTGATGCAAATGGCATTCCGTTTGCTAGAATCCCTGGAGTGGGGGATAGAGTAATTCCAAACAGGGATTGTAGAGCAGCATTGAATTACGAAGCGCATCTGGGAGAGGGTCTGATACATCAGGGGTTCTCAAAGACAATTTTAGAATTAAAAGAGATGTACTGTTGGCCAGGGATGAATACTCTCATTCACATCTTCATTAATAACTGTATAGCATGCAATAGAGATCGCAGCACGGACCGCCATTAGACACCTGACTACAATGGAGCCAGCCCAATTCAGACACCATTGTTAGATAGCATCAGACTAACAATATACATGCGTCCTCATGGACTAATGCAATCCCAGAAACACTAAGTCTAGGTTCCTATGGATGTGGCCTCAGCGCTCGGCTGACGCTCGAACTGTTATTAAAGATTTGCGAGCCTTTATCGGCACATATGCAATAGGCAGACTACATTCTGACCAGGGTCCTGTGTTTAGCTCTAGGGCTTACAAAGAAGCCATGGCCAGTCTGGGTGTAACATTGCAGTATTCTTCTCCATTGCATCCTGAGGGAAATTCTGTTGTGGAAAGAAAAAACCGGGACATAAAGCAGTCTATAACAGCTAGGGTATTAGGTTCGGGTGATGGGTGGGTCAAACATTTATATGGGGTCCAGCGCGCAATAGACAACTTGCCAAGAAGTTCTCTAGGGGGCGTCATTCCATATGAGGTCCTGTTTGGGACTAGAATGTTGGTTCTGGACTTAGATATGAAAGGCACAGTGGTGGAAAACAAACAATTTGATATCAAAGATCGTTTGGCTGTTTTACAGGACTTACGTGACCTAAGAACGCAACAAAGCAACGTGGTCCTGAATCCAACCACCACTGAGAAAAATCCGGCCGCCCCAGCAAGGCCTGTCTGGATCCCAAAGTCTGTTGATCTAGTCAGAGAAAATATTGTGGATAAGAAGGAATTTGGGCCTTCATACAGACAACCAGTACCTGTCCTAGCAATCCACGGATCAAGAACAGTACTTTTGCTGCCCCTTGCTGGTAAAAAGGAGAAAAGATTTGTGTCCATCGACCTGATCAAACCACACTATTTGGCCGATACTGAGCAGTAGGCCAAGTGGACTCCGCCAATGTAGCAGACGCACTCCTCTAGCTACAATCCAAGAGGTTCAAACTGAGAGACTCATCGCCTTTGAAGATTCAACAGTAAGAAATAGAGGAATGAGCAACAATGCTATGGACCTTGTACCTCTTGAGACCCAAATAACAGTTCGTCAAGATACACCTGTTTACAACGAAGTAACAAGTGATCAACTGGTTCCAGCAATTTCATCAAATACGGATGCAATTCCAACCATAGACAGAACTGCTACTGGCTATTTCATGAACTTTGATACGTTTTCTGAGGATCCCAGCCAGCCTGAAACGACGCCAGTACAAAGATCTTTCAAAGAACAAGCAACAGACTATTTTCATCTACTGGAAAAAACGTATCTGGTTTCACCATAGATTGAAGTATGGATTGTTTTGGGAATATTCTTTTTTCTAGTTTGGTTAACTCTGGTAATAACTCTGGGTATGCTGATTAATGGAAGATATATTCAAACGGACACAGCAAATAAAAGAGTGAACTTACTTCTCCGGCCACACAAATCATCCCATCGTGAAGCAAGAGACTTGTCAGCAGTGAACATCACAGCGATTCCTGTACTTAAGTTTAATATACTCGATAGAGACATAGGTGCCGATCACGATCCGGTAAAAAATGTCCCCGTACGACTCGTATCGGGTCTTTTTACCGTACGAATCGTACAAGTGCCGTACGAACTGGCAATCACGATTCGCATGGTAAAAAGTCCATACGAACCGCACTGGGAATCATTCCCCACACGTCCTCGGGTCGGAAAATGTGTCCGACACGTCCTCGGACGATTTACCGTACAAACGTAAAAATCCAAGTCCGACCGAGGAATCACGATCCATCCCGTGCGTCCGAGCCTACAACCGCATGGAAAAAACACCGTCCGCACCGAACACCTATAGCAACCATGGAGACATGTGCCCGCATACGCGCCCAACACTCCCCCCAGCCCCCGTACGTCCGACACGTACCCCCCGTATATGTATACCCCCACCCGTCTAGGTACACCCCAGTACGTTCCAGTCGTACCCCCACCCCAGTACGTGTCGTACCACCGTCCATGTACACCCCAGTACGTTCCAGTCGTACCCCCACCCCAGTACATGTCATACCCCCGTGTACCTACACCCCAGTACGTTCCAGTCGTACCCCCACCCCAGTACGTGTCGTACCACCGTCAATGTACACCCCCCCCTGTACGTGTCGTACCACCGTCAATGTACACCCCCCCACCCCTGTACGTGTCGTACCACCGTCTATGTACACCCCAATACGTTCGAGCCCCACCCCCACCCCAGTACGTGTCATACCCCCCGTGTACCTACACCCCAGTACGTTCCAGTCGTACCCCCACCCCAGTACGTGTCGTACCACCGTCAATGTACACCCCCCCCCTGTACGTGTCGTACCACCGTCAATGTACAACCCCCCACCCCTGTACGTGTCGTACCACCGTCAATGTACACCCCCCCACCCCTGTACGTGTCGTACCACCGTCTATGTACACCCCAGTACGTTCGAGCCCCACCCCCACCCCAGTACGTGTCATACCCCCCGTGTACCTACACCCCAGTACGTTCCAGTCGTACCCCCACCCCAGTACGTGTCGTACCACCGTCAATGTACACCCCCCCCCTGTACGTGTCGTACCACCGTCAATGTACACCCCCCACCCCTGTACGTGTCGTACCACCGTCAATGTACACCCCCCCACCCCTGTACGTGTCGTACCACCGTCTATGTACACCCCAGTACGTTCGAGCCCCACCCCCACCCCAGTACGTGTCATACCCCCCGTGTACCTACACCCCAGTACGTTCCAGTCCTACCCCCACCCCAGTACGTGTCGTACCACCGTCAATGTACACCCCAGTACGTTCGAGCCCCACCCCCACCCCAGTACGTGTCATACCCCCCGTGTACCTACACCCCAGTACGTTCCAGTCCTACCCCCACCCCAGTACATGTCGTACCACCGTCAATGTACACCCCAGTACGTTCGAGCCCCACCCCCACCCCAGTACGTGTCATACCCCCCGTGTACCTACACCCCAGTACGTTCCAGTCCTACCCCCACCCCAGTACGTGTCGTACCACCGTCAATGTACACCCCAGTACGTTCGAGCCCCACCCCCCCCCAGTACGTGTCATACCCCCGTGTACCTACACCCCAGTACGTTCCAGTCCTACCCCCACCCCAGTACGTGTCGTACCACCGTGAACCTACACCCCAGTAGTTCCTGGCGCACCCCCAACACAACCTCCTAAGTACGGAGCGCACCCCATGCCCCAACATCACAACCGCATGTACGAGTCGTACAAAGCCACACACAAGGACATAATCGTACAACCAAATGGCCCATGTACACACCGTACACACGCTCAAAACGCACGTACACAACCAGGACAAAATAAAACAACACAAGAATACACCATTCGAAAGGCACACAGCCACTAAACATGGCCAACAACCACTAAAATAACACAATCACTGACCTGCAACTGCCAAAAACAAAAAGAGGCCCAATACACCACCACTCCTTATAACACACCCACCCAAAATTCAAAAACTGCCACACCCACCCATGGACCAATAAAAAGGGCCCACACACACAAACCATGAGCCTTTGCAACAGACTCACTGCTGCCAGACACCACAGAACCAGACTACAAGCTACACCACACCTTACACTTGCACACCTTCACACGACCACCCTCACAAACACCCTCTCATCACATTCACACACACACACAACCATCCACACCCCCCCCCCAACATCCACACACCCCACACACCCACACCATCCCCACCCACACCCCTCACCATGCCCACTACCAAGAATCCAAAGTTCAGTCACCGAGAGTTGTAGGTCCTTGTTGATCAAATCCTCAGAGTCGAGCCACAGATCTTTGGAACATTGGTCAGAAGCACCAGCCAGGCAGCCAAAACAGCCATGTGGCAGACCATCGTCGATGCTGTGAATGCTGTTGCGGACACCAGGAGGACCAAGCAGGATTGCCAGAACAGGTGGTACGATCTGCGGAGGAGGGTCAGAGCCAAGAGGCAGGAGGAACACGACCAGGCCAACGCCACCGGAGGAGGGCCCTCCCGCAGAGCCGTACAGTACCATCCCTGGGAGGAGAGGGTGATGGCCATACTGCCGGTGGAGGCAGTTGAAGGAGTAGAAGGACTCCGAGACCCGGGTGAGTACACAAACAACGCACCTCACATGGGGGGAACTGCAACCACAACCAAAATTACTAACAGGCACGCAACCACCACAAGCCATCGCATGAGTCAACCACACTCCATGAGCAGGCACATGCCACTGCTGCCACCATGCCCCATGCACCCAGCTGGACAATGGCAAGTCACAGGCCACAGAAGACAACAACACATGACACGGTAACCCGGATGGCGGGAGGCTGGGCACCAAAAATCACATAGTGCGACTCCAAAGCAGACAACAATGCCCTCTGCCCATATGGCCTAGGTCACAGCCAGACAAACACTGTGTCCCAACACAGGAATGACTTGCCAGCAAATGGCGGACGCCTTGCATCAACACATGGGGGTGAAGGCACTGTTTTGCACATGACAGCAGCTAATGAACAGCCAACATTGTGAAAGAGTGGCAGCACACACCACCACAGCAGCAGCGCACAGACACACAACAGACAAAATGGGTGCCTGGAGATCAGAAACAAACTCACATCAACAGGCCAAGGGCCACTCAAAGATCTGCTAACAGTGTGTGCCCAGGAAGCTGGGCCAAGGTGACAGAGGGTGACACACGGAGGGAGGGAGAGGGGGACACAGAGGGAGGGAGAGGGGGACTGAGAGGGAGGGAGACACAGGAAGACGGACAGAGGGAGGAGGCTGACACACAGAGGGAGGGAGAGGGGGACAGAGAGGGAGGGAGAGGGGGACAGAGAGGGAGGGAGACACAGGAAGACGGACAGAGGGAGGAGGCTGACACACAGAGGGAGGGAGAGGGGGACAGAGAGGGAGGGAGAGGGGGACAGAGAGGGAGGGAGAGGGGGACAGAGAGGGAGGGAGACACAGGAAGACGGACAGAGGGAGGAGGCTGACACACAGAGGGAGGGAGAGGGGGACAGAGAGGGAGGGAGAGGGGGACAGAGAGGGAGGGAGAGGGGGACAGAGAGGGAGGGAGAGGGGGACAGAGAAGGAGGGAGACACAGGGATAGCAAATCAGTCCTTTGGTGTGCGGGAATGTCTGCTCGTCAGCAGGTGGACTGCGTGCATGTAGACAAGGGTGGCCAGTGCCAGAACCCCCCCTCTTCATCATGGCAAAACGCAGGGCCATGTCACAACCTGTACACGAGCACAAGGACAGCCACCTGCATCATATAAGTGTGTGGATCCACTCCATGTGCACATGTACAGTGCTACAAGGAAGGCGCAAATGCATGGCTCGCCACACCTGCACACTCCACTGCTGACTGCAGTCACACTTGACGCAGCAAGTAAGACTGTGCCACACATAGTTAAAGGGGCCAAATTGGTGCCCAAGGGACACACCCATGCACAAGTGCACTGTGAGTGGAATGCAAGACAGATCCTAATTCCAAGAGGAAATGTGCCAACTTTGAAACGGATGAAACATGGATGTTGCATGGACCAAAATTAACATTTTCTCTCTCACACACAGGTCAACGTCGTGCTGCACCCCCCAACACTGGGGGGGAACACTCACAGGACCCGGATCTGCAGGAGACCGATCCCACCGGCAGCGACCACTCTCACCACTCTGCGGACGACCCCGACCGACCTGGCCCCTCTGGTGTCCAACCACCTGCAGCACCTGCGTCAGGTACAACCGTGCCAACCACCACCCCCACTCCTGCCACATCCCAGGAGACACCCAGGATCCCTGCCCCAACACCACAATGCAGCCAGGCTCGCCAGGAGGGACACGGTGTCCCGGGCACCCAGGAGGAGGCAGGCGACAACGCCAATGCCACCCCTCAGGGGTCCCGGAGACCCGATGTGCCCACAAGTGCAGGCCAGACGCAAGTGGGCAGGGGTGGTGGGAGTGGAGGACGGCGGAGGCGCGAGCCTGACCAGTTGGCTGGGGATCCGGTATTTTCCCATGTCCGTAACATCCTGGACTCATACCGGCAGGACACCACGGGCATGGCCCAGGTCGTGTCCGTCCTCGAGGGGATCAAGGTCCAGCAGGCCCAGCAACATGCGGAGCTAATAGCCTGTCTACAGGTACACCAACGGAGGATGGAGGACAGACAGGCTGAGCAAGTGACGGCGTTCCAGGGGATTCACGCTACACTCCGTCGGATGGCCGACACCATGGCCGACCCTCCCTGTGCCAGAAGGCGGAGAACATCACCACCCACAGGGAGGGATCAGGAGGAGGAGGAGGAAACATCCGACGGAGCATCCCAGACGTCGTCACGGTCTGCTGCTGAGGTTCCCCGCAGGAAGCCGGGTCGTCCACGGAAAGGACCGTGAGGGTGGCTGCTACATCACCATCTCCCAGGACACCTGGCCTGGCACCTGGCCCACTGGAGCAACAGCATCACAGCATCAAGAGACATTCTCTGCCACATGGCCCTGCTGGTCACTGGCTGACCAATGTTGACAAAGACTGTGGCATGGACTCTGAGGATTTCCAATGGCAAGGACACCAACTCCCCTACTGAACTTTGGATTCCCTAATCCCGGAAAGCCCCTCACTTTGTCCCCCCCCCCCAATAATAAATCACACTATTAAGAGTAGATGCCTGCTGGTAGCATTATTACCTAACATGTGTCTTGTACAGTCTAAACATGCCTGAGTCATCTGTTCACTTCAACCATCCACACCCTGGGGCCTGAGTCTGGCACAGGACACATGGGTCACAGTTTATTAGGCAAGACAGACATGGAGCACCATACACACCCGTGATGGGCAGAACCAGCTGAGGGGGTGGCCGAACAACCGTGCTGACAGACACATTGAGTACAGCAACAGTCATGCGCAGAGGTCAGGGATCCTGGCCAGTGTCCTGGGGGGCACCCAGGTATGTGTAGACAGGTGGCAGAACCATGTCCTGCAAGCTTGAGTCCGGTGGATGCAGAGAATGGGGTCATGGACAACGTTGGATGCATGGGGATGGCACATGTCACAATACCCACACAGTCATGGACATCATGCCCAATACACAGTCTCAGCACACACACACAGCTTGCATCTTGCCACTCGACACATTGACACATAGCCACAATCAGGGAATACCATGCCAGACATGCAGGATGCACCGTGCCAACACACCAGCATTGACTGAGAAGAGGCACCTTGGAGGCATAGGGACACCTTTATTAGTCATGTTTGTGGGATTGCAGAGGCAACTTGAAGTACACATGAACACATCATGTGGAGTAACATGTGGGTCCAACACTGGCACCCCCCTTCTGCAGCACAAATGCGTGATAGCCATGGAACTGGCACACAAGTGTCGGATAACAGCTAAAACCCACAGCTGCACACGGAGAGCCTGACATACACCATAGATCCGCTGATGTGGAAGTCCCACGCCATGTCAAGACAATGTTAACCGTATGTGTCCGAGGGCAGTGTCACACACATTGATGCCATCATCACAATCCACTATCCCATCACTGATGACTGACAACCAGGCAGCCCATCTATTCAGGTGTACCCAGCTGCATGTCGTGTCCCATGGGGATGCCACATGACTGCAGAGGAACCAAACCCCGAACGGGGCAGTGTGCACACATCGTGAACAACTGCCACACCCACTACACCCCAGATGCATCCCTTACCCCATGGAGACTTCCAAACGTGTCCGTGCCTGTAACGCTGAGTCAGCCCACGATGTCATGTCCATGAGGAATAGCAGTGCCACAACAATGCAACCAGCAAACGGCATGCGCAGGTACCTGGGGAAGAGAGACACACAAGAAGTCAGCCACAAAAAGCACAGCCACTTGCATGTGCATTTACTCGACACATGTATGGATGACAACATGCTAGGTCACAATTATGACTGGGGAAATACTACCATCACTGCCACCATCACTCCAGTGACACACCCACACACACCTCTGACCCACGTGCCATACATGCAGGTGGAGACTAGGGGTGGGCGGAATTTGCGTAATCGCGTTACGCAAATCTCCGCGAAACGGTAAAAAATCTCCGCGAACATGCAGAAATTCCGCGAACACGCGGAATTGCTTGTTCGCGATACTTTTTGCCTGTTCGCGATCGCTGTTTGCGTGTTCGGGGTGAAATATCTCGCGAACACGCATATTGAGAACGCGAACAAGCAAAAAATTTCGCGAAGTCGCGGAACGCAGTTTTTGGGCAATTTCGCGTTCTCCGCGGAACGCGAAATTACCCAAATTCCGCAAATTCCGCGAACGGAACAAAATTTACCGCCCAGGCCTAGTGGAGACACACATCACAACGCATGCCACACGGGGACCAATGCGTGCACACTCAGACCCTGGTACTCACCACTAAGCAAAGAAGTCGCGTATGAGCCGAGTCCGGATGTCCTCTTGCGGCTCCACATCCTCCACATCACTAGCCCCATTGCCAAGCCCTTCGTCCTCCACGGGTGGATGGTCCTCGTCATGTTGATTCAGGATGAGTGGCACAGCTCTTTCAACTGCCATGTTGTGCAGCATGCAGCAGACCATGAAGATCTTGCAGACCTTCGCCGGGGCATAAGGGAGTGCACCGCCGGTCTTGTGGAGGCACCGGAATCGGCTCTTCAGCATGCCAAACGTCCTCTCTATCACTCGCCTTGTCCGGCCATGGGCGGTGTTATAGCGGAGCTGGGCCGGCGTGATGGGGTTGCGGAGAGGTGTCAGCAGCCAAGGCATGTTGGGATAGCCAGCGTCCCCTACATGGGAAGCACATGGACACCGTTAGAACTGGTGAAGCGGTCGTGCTGGTCGGCTATACAGAATACAGGACAGACAGACTGTACCCACCAACAACACATGCCCGTTCGTTGCGCAGCTGCATCATCATATCAGGCATCCCGCTACGCCTCATGATGTAGGCATCGTGTGCTGACCCTGGGAAACGAGCACAGACATGTGAAATCACCATATTGGACAGACACACCACAAGGGCATTGATGGAGTGGTAGTGCTTCCGATTGCGGTACGCCACCTCCCGTGCGTGTGATGGTACCAAACCTACATGTGTCCCATCTATGGACCCAATGACATGGGGCATCCCTCCCAGGGCATAGAATCCACGCTTGACCTCAGTCATCTGTTCAGGGGTTGGGAACTTGATGAAGTCATCCAGGTGAATCAACATGGCCTCCAAGAAATCATGCAGCACACCGCTGAACATGCTCTGGGACATGCCACCAACATGAGCTATGGTATTTTGGAAGGTACCCGTGGCAAGAAAATGTAGGGCAGCCATTACCTTCAGCTGGGGTGTCAGTGCCGTAGGATACCTGTGCTGCGGTTGCAGGTGTGGTGCCAGTCTCGCCGTCAGCTCCAGAATCAACGGTTGGGTGAAGCGGTAGAGCCGGATCCAGTCATTCTCCTGCATGGTAGCCAAGTCTGGAATTCTTCGGGCAAGAGGCGGCGCTCTGCAGTAATTTGGAAGCGACAAGGAAGAGTGAGTGCACTACGAGAACAACTCATGTCTACTGAGCACATGTAAATCTGGCATTACACACATGCTACATAGGGAGTCAGGTATGTGCTACATGCCCAGGACACGTATGGATGCAAGGTGACACTCCTTCCAAGACCCAGCTACACACGGTGATTGAGAACCTCCCCATGCCACGCCATGGACATAGCTGTGTCCCAGTGCAAGTGCACAGCCCGACGCAAGACAGGAGTGACATACACCCACACATCAGCAGAAGTGGGATGCCGATTGCAGAGACTGGTAGCGGAACACTGGAGCCACAGGTCACATGACATTACACTAGTCCAGCCCACACACCTTGCCATGAAGGTGCACATGTCATGACTCACCACATATTCCTTGTGAGGATGCTGACATGGCCTTGTCACGCTACTCCGTGTCCCATGCATACATGTGCACCTCACATCCGATAACACATGTGGCATGGTGTGCGGAACAGTGTGCAATGACAATCTACACACAGCCACATGTTGGTTGCTGCAACGGCTGCAGCTTTTGAGGGTGCTACAACATCAACCTGATGTAAATCCCGGACACATATATGACATAGTCACATTGTGCACTGTGGGTAGTGACAAGTCATGTGTCATGACCCCTGTACCGGGCATCAGGGGACACTTCCGTGTGTTGGTGTCCGTGCCATGCCAGTGACGCTCACCCCAAGTGCGCAGTCCCACATGCACACATGTCAAAGGAGTCAAGGGCATGCCTGGCACACATTGCACCCTCACACAGTACACCTGTACACATCTCATCATACATCTGGTGCCTTCTCCACTCAGGAGGCATGTTCCACATCACAGCCTGTGACACCTGTGCCCCACACATGTAGTAATGCACAGACGATGCCTTGATGTCCATTCCTGGACAAGTATGTCCATCCATGGACAAGTATGTCCGCCCTATTCCTACCTGTGTGTCGCCTATCACCACAGTGATGTGTAAAAACCGCCGTACTGCTGCTGAGAGGGCCTGTGCATGTTCCCAAATCACTGTGGGAGTGCTGCCGTATGTGTACCCATCGTGATGGCGAGCGTACAGGCATTTGTACGGTCCGTAGCACTACGAGTACGCATACGCGTGCAGACCCATAGTGGTACGGACCGTACACTCGCATGTATGCTCACTATCACTATGGGTCTGCACGCGTATGCGTACCCGTAGTGGTACGGACCGTACACTCGCATCTACGCTCACTATCACTATGGGTCTGCACGCGTATGCGTACCCGTAGTGGTACGGACCGTACACACGCATCTACGCTCACTATCACTATGGGTCTGCACGCGTATGCGTACTCGTAGTGGTACGGACCGTACACACGCATCTACGCTCACTATCACTATGGGTCGGCACGCGTATGCGTACTCGTAGTGATAGTGAGCGTAGATGCGAGTGTACGGTCCGTACCACTACGGGTACGCATACGCGTGCGGACCCATAGTGATAGTGAGCGTAGATGCGTGTGTACGGTCCGTACCACTACGAGTATGCATACGCGTGCAGACCCATAGTGATAGTGAACGTAGGCATGCATGTACGGGCCGTTGCCATGCATTTGTGGTGCCCTAGGGCCCCGAAACGCACCGTACCTGTGTGTGATGCTCCAAATTACATAGGGGACAAGTATTAAGGCCTACATGCATGCTGGTTGTCATGGAGACCAAGTTCAAATTTCGAAATTGTTCTGGAAGGTGCACAGCAGAAGTCAGTTGGAATTCTTCTACTTTGTTGCAATGTGTTTGTGGGGCTGACATCATGCAGGGGAATGAAACCGATAGAGAACCCACAGACTGCTAGGTTTGAAGGGATTGGTGGAAACATAGGATGCAAATGTGAGTGACCAATCACTCTGTACTCCTGTGCATGAGACTGGGCAGAAGGGCACATATAAGGCAGCCAGGTCCCATGAGGGATCACTTGCCTGCACATCTTTGCATTCGTCGACCCAGCTGCTGCTACTGATTCCCTGGAACCATGTCAAGGGCTGTGGAGAGGACACAGCCATTCACCCTGGAGGAGAACATGGCTCTGCTGGATGTGATCCTCCCACAGTACTCCATGCTGTATGGGCGACCAGGGTATCAGGTGAGTGCATAGGCCACTGCCACAGACTGTCCCTATGTTGTGACTGTGACTTCTGCCATTGCGTCCAGGTGTAACACACATGCCATGTACTGTCGGGGGGGTCCCGGGGGGGGTGCCTGATGTCTCCCAGCAGTGCCCTGAGACAGGAGGGGTGTGTGCAGAGTCCTCCCAGCAGTGCCCTGAGACAGGAGGGGTGGGGGCCTATCACTCACAGCAGTGCCCTGAGACAGGAGGGGTGGGGGCCTATCACTCACAGCAGTGCCCTGAGACAGGAGGGGTGGGGGCCTATCACTCACAGCAGTGCCCTGAGACAGGAGGGGTGGGTGTGATGCACAGTGTGAGCCTTGATCATTGATTGTGACATTGCCATCATTCCACCTGTGTGCCCACTGTGGCACGTACTGCTTTTGCCCTCACCAGGGGATGATGTCCCTATGACAAAGGTGCAATGCGTTGGCTGCATGACATGCCTTGTTGTAACCAGCTAATTTGTACCCATATGTCTCTCTGTGACATGTGGCTGGTGTATTGATGTGGTGTCACTTGTTCCTCCTCACAGGTAGGCGCCACTGCCAAGGAGCAGATCTGGCTGACCGCCGTCAGTGCCGTGAGGGGTGTGGATGGTCGGAGGCGGAGCCTGCCCCAGGTGAGGAAACGCTGGCAGGATATCCGGTGCTGGACGCGGAGGATTGCACGGCTCCTGCTGGGGGACTCACCTGAGAGCCACAAGAACCGCGGCCGCCGCCGTCTGAGCCACCTCCACAGGCGTGTGCTGCCGGTGGTCTTTCCAGACCTGGAGAGGCGCTTACAGGCGATGCAGCAGCCGGAAGGGGGTAGGTACATGTGTGTTTGTTGTGTGTCACCGGCATTTGTAAGGGCACAGTAGCATGAATTCACTGGCAGGGTTTAAAGGTGCTGTGCAGATCCTGTTTGCCCCAGTATAGCGCTGTGCCCCTGCCACCCTTCCCCTCCTTGCAATGTGTTCCCTGGTCTGTGTGTAGTCACTCCTTCACAAGGTAATGTAGGCTGGCGCTTTGTCCACGAGAACAATGACTGTAGCATCATGTGTGGGGGTGGTGTGTAACAGGTTGTGGGACCTTGCCTGTGCACTGTCAAGTTCACTGCATGTGGGTTCCATGTCAGTTGGCACTGATGCTGACTCCAGACATGGGAGTTGGTCTCTCATGTGTCATGCCTTACAGCGCGCATGTCCTATGTAGTGGCCTGTGACATGATGTGCATGAGTGTGCGATACACATAGTGCAGGGATGGTGACGTGTGTTGCAGTCATTACCATTCAGTAGCATGTAGTTGCGTGCCCACTACTGTCCCCTGGGGCACCTTTTCCTCAGTGGTGTATGTGTCATCATAAACGTGGCCAATCTCAGTGTCCACAGCGTAGGTTGTGCTCTGTGCCATTGTCCCCTGTCACCATGTATATAGACGTGCTATTTTGTACAGGTGTCCACTGTGCAGCCTGACCTGATTGTCCTTCTTCATACTCACAGTTGCCAGTGCCTGTGTGTCTTTTTATACTCATCTGAGGATGGGCACTGGTACCTCATTATTTGTACAGGCGCACCTTGGCTGTTTGGCTTCCAATCTTGCTTTTTGCCTGCCCCTGTGTGTATCACCCAGACTATGAGATGTTGGTGCCACCTGTGTCACAACAATTTGCCTCGTGTAGGGTCTTGTTGGGGCGGGCAATGCCTATGTGTTAACTCCTGATTTCCACTTGCTGGGTCTGGGCAGTGTGTGATGTGTCTGGACACACACGCAATGTGCAGTGACCGAGTCATGTTGTGCATGTTTTCAGCATTACCTATGCAGCATGTGTCTCAAGTTCATGGATATGCTCCCTGGTCATCGGTATTTTCGCCAACGCTGTGTGGTGCAGATGCAGTGCTGGATTGTCCCCAGGGCCTGGGTGCTATGTCAGACTCTGTTTCCTGTGTTTAGCTATTGTCTCATGCTCTCCATGGTATTTCAGTGGCATGGTGGCTCAACCAACTGTGTATTTCATGCCCTACATCGGTACCCTGTTCAGTAGATGTTAGGGATCTTCCTTTTCAGGCCATGCAATGTTACCTATGTAGATTGGACTCATGTGACAGATGTGTACAGGTGTCTGATTAATTTCTGTCTCTCCACCCTGCCCACAGCATCGTCGGGGGACACAGAGGGAGACATGGACACAGACCAGGCGGAGGGACCGAGCACCATTGCCAGCCGTGACATCGGGTCTGGCACATCGAGTGGGACAGAGGCGGAGGAGAGTGTGGCCGAGGACCTGTCGACTGGCACATCAGACTACGAAGCTGACAGGTCCGAGGAGGATGTCTCCGAGTGGGCGGAGGCTGCACCAGCAGCTGACAGCGGAACAACACCTCGCACCGCCCCCTCAGTTTCCACCAGCCGCCTCCCACTTGCTCGTGTCCCTTCCCAGCACCCGGTCACAGCATGTCTCCTTCCTGCCAGGCACCGCACCCCCTGCCCCTGTCTCCACTGCTGCCGCCAATGCAGAGTCTGTGGACATCCAGCGGCAACTGCAGGTTGGTCAGGCTGCGATCCTTAATGTCCTCCATGCCCACGGCAAAACCCTCACCAACATCGAGGCTTTCTTGGAGGGCATTCATTCATCGCAGGCTGACCAACGCAACTTGCTGAAGTCCATAGACTCCACACTGACTGCAGCAGTGGGTCTCCTGCAGCGCGACCTCCCCCCACCTACCCCTGCCCCATCCACACTTCCCACTCCCATGCCTGTCCCACGTACACCCAGACGTCGGCATGCACCCACATCAACGGACACGGGCACCACACCAGCAGGGAAGGTCCACCGCACTCCTCCTGACACGCACACACAGGGTGAGGTAGGCACACCCACTGGGTCGGGGGGCAAACGTGTGACACGCAGCCATAGTGGGAGTCCGCATTCCACCCAGTCCACTCCCTCCAAATCCCCTCCCCTCAGCTCTCCTGGCCACATCTCCCCCAAGGACTCCTTCATGGCCGCTCTGTCCCTGAGCCCCACAGTTACACCACCACGCAAGCGGTCAAGGAGGTCCCCGGTCAGGGTGGTTGAGTCTCCCCCCCTGTCTCCACCCTCCCCCGGTGGCGCTGCGACCCATCCCTCTGACCCCCCCCCTCCTTGGGGCCTGAGGTCCCTTTGGGTGCAGGGGACTCCCTGGAGGACCTTGCAAAGGTGTGTAGTGCCATCCTGGCCTCCGCCTTTGGCACTGACCCACCCCCTGTGGTGGAGTCCTCCATCCCTGCACCCACAACGCCGCCCCTTTGCCCTGATGTCCCTGCGGTGCCTGTTGCTTCCCCCCCCCCTGATGCCCTCACCAGTGTGGAAGACGATGCCATTTGACTGTGCAGGCAAGGTAGGGGACACGCATCCCACTGTGTCCCCCATCCAGCTGAGAATCATTGACTGCCCTATGGGCTTTGTGAAGATTGAACTGCCTGCGATCCACGGACATTGTGCTCATGCTGAATAAAGCTTAATTTTGTTTTCATTATCACACTACTGCTATGCTGGTGTTGGTGTTGGTGGGGCTGCTACATGGTTTTGGGTGGTGTGTAAGGGTTTGGGTGTGTGGGATATGTAGTAGTGTACTGCTCATTGGTGGGACCCTGTGATCTGTGTGCCATCACAAGGTGTTGGCTAACTTTCTTTGTTCATGTAAGCAGTTACTGCATGGTGCACTTGTCCCAGGGTGTATTCCTTCCTCTGTGTACCCAGCTTTCTTCCCTGCAGGGTGTTCCCAATGTTTAGCGCAGAGCTGTGTCTACATGAGCTGTGTGTGTGACGGAGCCCTTCTACTTTGGCCATGCATGCAGGGCCATGTCTCCACCTGCAACAATCGTGGCATCCTTGGTGATCACTGTACTTGTGTGTGGAGTCTGTTGACATGAGTTCATGGGGACATGTTCCCTTGTAGCCAGTATGCATGTGGATAATTCTGGCCTCACACACATGTGTTACACCCCTCCTGTCTCAGGGCACTGCTGTTAGTGATAGGCACCCACCCCTCCTGTCTCAGGGCACTGCTGGGAGGACTCCACACCCACCCCTCCTGTCTCAGGGCACTGCTGGGAGTGATAGGCACCCACCCCTCCTGTCTCAGGGCACTGCTGGGAGGACTCCACACCCACCCCTCCTGTCTCAGGGCACTGCTGGGAGTGATAGGCACCCACCCCTCCTGTCTCAGGGCACTGCTGGGAGGACTCTGCACCCACCCCTCCTGTCTCAGGGCACTGCTGGGAGGACTCCACACCCACCCCTCCTGTCTCAGGGCACTGCTGGGAGGACTCCACACCCACCCCTCCTGTCTCAGGGCACTGCTGGGAGTGATAGGCACCCACCCCTCCTGTCTCAGGGCACTGCTGGGAGGACTCTGCACCCACCCCTACTGTCTCAGGGCACTGCTGGGAGTGATAGGCACCCACCCCTCCTGTCTCAGGGCACTGCTGGGAGGACTCTGCACCCACCCCTCCTGTCTCAGGGCACTGCTGGGAGGACTCCACACCCACCCCTCCTGTCTCAGGGCACTGCTGGGAGGACTCCACACCCACCCCTCCTGTCTCAGGGCACTGCTGGGAGTGATAGGCACCCACCCCTCCTGTCTCAGGGCACTGCTGGGAGGACTCTGCACCCACCCCTCCTGTCTCAGGGCACTGCTGGGAGGACTCCACACCCACCCCTCCTGTCTCAGGGCACTGCTGGGAGGACTCTGCACACACCACTCCTGTCTCAGGGCAATGCTGGGAGTGATAGGCACCCACCCCTCCTGTCTCAGGGCACTGCTGGGTGGACTCTGCACACACACCTCTGATTTCAGGATATGTATGCTTGGAACATACACGGTGGGGGTACGCTCAATGCATTCGAGGTGAGGGTACGAGTCTACTTACACTGGTGTGGTGGGGGTACGCTCCATGCATACGCGGGTGAGGGTACGGGTCGAACTTACACTGTTGGGCCGGGGGGTACGCTCCATGCATACGCGGGTGGGGGTACGGGTCGTACTTACACTGTTGGGGTGGGGGGGACGCTCCATGCATACGCGGGTGGGGGTACGGGTCGTACTTACACTGTTGGCATGGGGGGTACGCTCCATGCATACGCGGGTGGGGGTACGGGTCGTACTTACACTGTTGGGGTGGGGGGTACGCTCCATGCATACGCGGGTGGGGGTACGGGTCGTACTTACACTGTTGGGCTGGGGGGTACGCTCCTTGCATACGCGGGTGAGGGTTCGAGTCGTACTTACACTGTTGGCATGGGGGGTGCGCTCCATGCATACGCGGGTGGGGGTACGGGTCGTACTTTCACTGTTGGGCTGGGGGGTACGCTCCATGCATACGCGGGTGGGGGTACGGGTCGTACTTACACTGTTGGGCTGGGGGGTACGCTCCTTGCATACGCGGGTGAGGGTTCGAGTCGTACTTACACTGTTGGCATGGGGGTGCGCTCCATGCATACGTGGGTGGGGGTACGGGTCGTACTTTCACTGTTGGGGTGGGGGGTACGCTCCATGCATACGCGGGTGGGGGTACGGGTCGTACTTACACTGTTGGCATGGGGGGTACGCTCCATGCATACGCGGGTGGGGGTACGGGTCGTACTTACACTGTTGGGGTGGGGGGTACGCTCCATGCATACGCAGGTGGGGGTACGGGTCGTACTTACACTGTTGGGCTGGGGGGTACGCTCCTTGCATACGCGGGTGAGGGTTCGAGTCGTACTTACACTGTTGGCATGGGGGGTGCGCTCCATGCATACGCGGGTGGGGGTACGGGTCGTACTTTCACTGTTGGGCTGGGGGGTACGCTCCATGCATACGCGGGTGGGGGTACGGGTCGTACTTACACTGTTGGGCTGGGGGGTACGCTCCTTGCATACGCGGGTGAGGGTTCGAGTCGTACTTACACTGTTGGCATGGGGGGTGCGCTCCATGCATACGCGGGTGGGGGTACGGGTCGTACTTTCACTGTTGGGGTGGGGGGTACGCTCCTTGCATACGGGGTGGGGGTAGGGTCCGTACATATCCGTGCCCACGCTATGTGATGCTTGTGCGGCCCGTACCCAGGCCTTTGCCACGTGGGTGCGATCCGTCCCGCCATTGTTGGGGTGACGTGTGTGGGCGTGATCCGACTCGTACCCACGCTCTTCAGGCGTGGGTACGGGACGTACCTGTCTGGTTGTGTTGCCGGTTCGCGTGGTGACGGACTTCCGTTGTGGCGGTCGCTGGCTTATCAGGACACGCCCCCACCCCCTCGTGGTGACCAGGGCATGGGAGTCAGGTATGTCCAGGCCATGTGTGGTGTGTGACTTATGTGGTTGTTTTGTGGCCTGCCCTGGTCCTGCCACCCCCACCCCACCCCACTTTCCCCCCTCCCTTAGTTATTCTGACCTTCTGCGGCGTCTGCGTCGTAACCTGTAGAGGAGGTGGACTGCTATGAGGGCAGGGATGACTCGTAGTTTCGGGTCCATGTCTGTCCGTCGCGTACTGGTACTCCTTGCTCGCGTCGTCCTGTCGCGTACGGGTCCTCCTTGATCGCGTCGTCCTGTCGCGTACGGGTCCTCCTTGGTGGCGTCGTCCTGTGTGTCCGTCACGTACTGGTCCTCCTTGTTCGCGTCGTCGTCTGTCCGTCGCGTACTGGTGGTCCTTGTTCGCGTCGTCCTGATTTCCCGGCAGTTTTTGGCTGCCGCAAAATATTCACCGTGCGGGGTGACGTCGGTGCGAATCGTGATTCCTGGGTCGTGAATGGCTGGCTGCGAGCGTCCCGACGTCAGGTCGGCGCTTTCCCGGATCGCATTGGTTGGTGTTTTTTGGTTCGGTCGGGCTTTTTTACGATTCGTACGGTAATGGTGTACCCGTGCGAATCGTGATTCCTTGTTTGTAAAAATTGACGACCGGGTACGCGTCGGACGGAGATTATGCTCTGTCCGACGGTTCGTACCCGGTTTTTACCGGATCGTGATCGGCACCATACTGACCTTAGTCCAATGTCAAATCTATAGTGTATGTTATTCCAATGCGCAGAGACTATCAGGGATATAGGAACTACACTACACTCCCACCATGGGCCGCTACTGATCTAATACTGCAACTCATCTTTAAACTCATATTCAATTGTGAGGGACCAATTTGAACAAAACAATAATGGACCTTAGACCTCTTTTTCCGTCGATTTATTCAATACATTTTTATTTTTTCATTTTCATTCTAAACATCTTCCATTTTAGAAATTAATCAAACCTCAAAAAGCTTTAAATGCATACAAGTTTCATCCTACAACATTCTTTTTTTCACTCCATGCATTCTATTCATACATATCTGTCATTTATTCACATTCATCTCACACATTCAAAAACATACATAAACCTAATTCAGCAAAACCAAATTGAAACTTGCATGCATTTAAAGCTTTTTGAGGTTTGATTAATTTCTAAAATGGAAGATGTTTAGAATGAAAATGAAAAAATAAAAATGTATTGATTAAATCGACGGAAAAAGAGGTCTAAGGTCCATTATTGTTTTGTTCAAATTGGTCCCTCACAATTGAATATGAGTTTAAAGATGAGTTGCAGTATTGGCATTGTTGTTGTTGTATTATGTTAGAGGCTTAGCTTTACTGCCGTCAGCCTAAACCCAGTTTTGGTATTGGCTACTGATCTAAGGCAGGCGCCTGGGACATAGCACCCACACCCTAAGCTCAAGTCCATCCCTAACTCCTGGACTGTCCTACTGGTGCACTGTCCTTCCATCGGGCCGCAGATTGTACCTGACATGCCCAGGCACTTCTTCATCAACAAAAAGAGGCAAGAATTCAGGCTCAGTTGGGCATCGAGACTCAGATGGTTGTACACCAGAAGCGTAAGCATTTCGGGGCAGCCCATATCTCAGGGGGAATCGCCTCGACTAGGGCCTCGTCGCTCTCCTCGTCTGTCTGTGCCCCCCTTAACCGGGTGTCAGAGAAAGGAATGAAGCGGGGCACTAGCTCCCCTTCCTGATCGGCGATGCCTTCACGCACCCAGGGGTCATATGGAAGGGATAGATGGACCTTTTTCACGTGGGAAGCATGTACCCAGCTCTTCCGGCCTTCTAGCTTGAAGGCTGTACGGGTGGCAAGCAGCACCTGGGCAGATCCCTTCCACCTCGGCTCTAAACTATTTTGTCGCTGAAAATTCTTTATCATCACCCAGCATGCAGCTGGTGCCCGGGCCCCTCTGGTACTGGTTGCAGTGTGGCTTTAATCTGTTGGTGAACAGAACGGAGATCTTTAGACAACTCATACAAGTAATCAATCAACACTGGGTATTCTATCTCGGAGAAGCGCTTGAGTCTTGGGACGCCCAAGACATTAGCAGGGCACCCAAAGACCACCTCATAGGGGGATAATATTGTTCTAGAATGCGCTGTCACTCTCTTAGACAATAATGCCAAAGGTAACGCATCTGGCCATCGCAACCATGTGCTTTCTTGGATTTTCGCTAATTTCAGTTTGAGAGTACCATTGTACTTCTCAACCAGGCCTGCTGACTGGGGGTTGTTTGCAGCATGAAACTTTTGATTAATTTGTGAGCCCTTGCACACCAAATCAATGACTTTTGCATTAAAGTGACTTCCATTGTCACTCCAGATCACGAGTGGCAATCCATAGCATGGGAAGTACTCTTTTAGAGTGCCTTTGCCGTCAATGGCCGTATTCTCTTTGGTGGGGTAAGCCTCAATCCATTTACTGGATGCACAAACTACCACTAGTACATATTTCAGGTAATTTACTCGTTCCATTTAAATGGAATCCATTTGGAGAACCTCAAAAGGGAAGGAAGGTGGTGCGAAGTTACCCGCAGGTGTAGAGCTGCCCTTCCCAGGATTACGTTTCAGACAGATAATACAGTGTTTTACTAAATGTGTGGCTACCTTAGAGATATTGTCATTCTGCCATACTGGATCCAGTAGCTTACATATTCACTTGGCACTAATGTGAGCCAGGCCATGAGCCATAGTAACATGAGAGAGAACATAGACATTAGGCAGCAGCCATCTCTGTTTCCCTGACAAGTCAGTCCAACACCCTTCCTCGTCCAGATGTTCCGGCCTTTCCTCCCATATTGCTAGTTCAACTACAGTCGCCCCTCTCTGAATCCCCATAACGTATTCCAGTGTGTCCACAAACATTCCATTGTCTGGAACCCATCTAGCGGAACCTGCCACAAACATCTTTTTCATCTTCGATCGAGCTGTCTCCTTAGCTGTCTGGTCTGCGAAAGCATTTCCCCTCCCAACATCATCTGTAATGGCTTTATGAGTGCTGGATTTTACAATTGCCAGCTTATCAGGAAGTGTCAATGCTGATAACAAAGTATTAGTGGACCATGCTGTATTGTCTGCCCAGAGGCACCCCAAATTATGGCCCACACCGAAAGCATACTGGCTGTAAGTGTAGACATTAACAGCCAGTCCCTCACTCAACTCACAGGCCCTGAGGAAGGCAACTAACTCTGCAGTTTGGGCCAACTGATATGGAATACGAGATGTCTCAACTACAGTGTGTAACATGGTGATTGCATAGGCTGCAGTAGTAGAGCCATCAACATAAAGTTCCCCTTGGGGGTCAGATAAGGGAACATCAGTCAGGTATACCCGTCCCTTCGTTTCTTCCTCAGTCTGAAATAAACAATCATGGACATCACTGTCCTTTTCTTCTGAAGGGAGGGGTAGTAACGTGCCTGGGTTCAAAGTAGCACATCGTTTGATGGTAATGTGTGGAGCAAATAAGGTCAGCTCATATCCAGTGAGATACGCACTAGTAAGGTGCTGCGTCTTTGTCTTGTTCAAAAACGTGTTCACAGCGTGAAGTACCATCACTGTGAGGTCAGTATCAAGAACGAGCCCTGCCGATTGTCTGACAGAAACTGCCACGGCAGCTCTCAGGCAGCTCGGAAGCACTCTGGCGATATTGTCCAGTATAGCAGAGAAGTAAGCGCAGGGTCTCAGCTTACCACCGAAACCCTGTGTTAGAACAGAAAGCGTGCAACCGTCCGCCTTATGCACGTAGCGCACAAAAGGCTTCTGGTAATCAGGAGGAGTACCAAGCACAGGAGCAGAGCAAAGCACAACCTTTAATTATTCAAAAGCTTGCTGGCATGCAGGTGTCCAAGGCAGGGGGATTATGCACATCTTTGATTGTCGGGTTAAGAAGGGGTTTTGTTAGTAGGGAATAGTTAGGGATTCAATGCCGACAATAGGATGTTATCCCAATAAACGTGCTAACCTCACGTTGGGTCTTAGGAACAGGCATATTAGTAATAGCAGCTATGCGCTCAGGTGTTAGTCTGCGACCCTCCTTCGACAGCAGGTGACCTAATTAGGTGACCTCCTGTCGACAATATTGAAATTTTGAAAGTGACACCTTGTGTCCATGGTGTCCTAAATGTAGCGGCAATTTAACTGTGGCTTCTTCATAGCCTTTTTCAGTGTCTGAGGCCACAAGGAGATCATCAACATATTGCAGCAACACATTACCAGGGGGAAGTTCCAAAGAGTCCAATTGTGTTTTCAAAGCCTGGCTATAAATACTGGGACTTTCTGTATAGCCTTGTGCAGCACAGCAGTATCTAAAGCTCCGACTGGCTATTGCAAATCCAAACAGATATCTGCTATCTGGTTGGATCGGAATGCTAAAGAAAGCATTCTTCAAATCTATCACTGAAAAGAATTTGGCCGACTGGGGAATCACTGTCAGGATCCTGGTAATGTCAGGGACCACAGGATACTGGGGAACCAAAACGATAAACATCAGGTTGGGCGTCAGAAGAGTCCAAAGGTGCCTTTTTAAGAATAGGAAAAATGGGGCTGTTACACACACATTTGCCACTGTCTTTTCAACCACACCAGACTTGATCAATTCCTGTATTCTTTGCAATAAGGCCCCTTCTCCTGCCTGGGAAATCATGTACTGGGGAATTTGAGGTAATTTAACATTGTCCTTGATCTGTTTAGAGACTGGTGGGATCTGGAGCAACCCCACTTCTTTGTCTCCAGTAGCCCATAATGTGCGTGGCACATCTTGGAACTCAGTGGGAAGGGGCGTAACTCTTGCGAAGCATTGTTTGGCCTGGGCCGCTTGTGGGGCAACAGTCATGTAAACACCATCTGGGGAACAATAAATTGTTGCATGCAACCTTTTTAACAGATCCAGTCCTAGTACGTTCTCCCCACAATTTGACGTTTGTAAAAATGGTGAGTCAACCATAAAGGGGCCAAAAGTCTAAGCATGAGGCTCGGAAATGGGGCTAACAACCTGCACGCCTGAGAAACCCACTGAAACATTATTCTGGCCAGACAGAGCTGCCCCTGGGACCAGTGAACGGGAAACAGAGCTATTCATAGCCCCTGTGTCAACTAAAAATTTCTTGGTGGTATCTGTAGATCTGCAGTTATGTAGGGTCCACATTGATCTACAGGCACCGGAACTGGTCCCTTGCCCTGCCCCTGGCTGTCCTGGCTGTGAGACAACCCCGTCACTTTGTCCATATCATAGTCTTCATGGTAGTACTGCCTTCCTCGGGGGTCATCAAAATAGTTCCCACTCTGCCTATTGTACGATCAGTCCTCTGACTGCATCCCCCCTCGTCCTCCTCCTCTGCGTCCGCATCCTCCAAAACCCCGACCTTTCTGTAATAATTCCGGACACTCGCAACCTCAGGGAGCAAATTAGTGACAAATCTGTTCATGAATAGACGTACACCGCCCTCCTGCGACAAAGCCTGCTCACTAAAATCTAGAAACACCCCTTCGAATCTGGTAATGAAATCCGACACACTCTCATCCTTTTTCTGACGACACGCAGTCAACTTATCTCAGTCCACTCGCTTCATCGTGGGATAAGGGAGTGCATGTAGGCGATAATACGCCTTGGCAAAGCCAATAGCTCTGCCTTTGGTCTCTCACCGGGCTTGCGCTCCTTATCCCATGCTCTGATCTCGCCCCATGTGCCACCCAACTCCAATGCATGGTCCGGCGTATGGACCTGTCTCCATATATCTACCGGCACCAGCAAGACAAAAAATAACTCTATATCATCACCGTGGAGGAGGCCGCCTCTGTCAATTCCTTATAATATGGTTTTTCGGGGGTCCGGTATCTGGCTCTTTAGGGAAAGGACCTCACCCCTTTTCCAAGGGGTGTAGATCCATTGCTCTTGAAACCTACTTGAGGTCTGATTACAGTGTCTGTGGAGTGGATGTATGTCGTTACAACGCACACTTTTACAACGCATGCACTTACAACGCATTTTTTACAACGCAACATCCATTACAACGCATTCCATTACATAGCATGACACTACAACGCATTTTTAAAAACTACCTTTACAACGCATTCCATTACATCGCATACTACCTTTACAACGCATACCATTACAACGCATAATATTAAATTGCATTTAAGGTAAGTATTAGATAGTATAGGGGTAAAAATTACTTTTCTAACTCCAGGGGGTGCAACAGTAGGGAAAGTGTTGGATAGTATAGGGGTAAAAATTACTATTCTAACTCCAGGGGGTGCAACAGTAGGGTAAGTGTTGGATAGTATAGGGGTAAAAATTACTATTCTAACTCCAGGGGGTGCAACAGCAGGGAAAGTGTTGGATAGTATAGGGGTAAAAATTACTATTCTAACTCCAGGGGGTGCAACAGTAGGGTAAGTGTTGGATAGTATAGGGGTAAAAATTACTATTCTAACTCCAGGGGGTGCAACAGTAGGGTAAGTGTTGGATAGTATAGGGGTAAAAATTACTATTCTAACTCCAGGGGGTGCAACAGTAGGGTAAGTGTTGGATAGTGTAGTGTAATATTATGCGTTTTAATGGTATGCGTTGTAAAGGTAGTATGCGATGTAATGGAATGCGTTGTAAAAGTAGTTTTTAAAAATGCGTTGTAGTGTCATGCTATGTAATGGAATGCGTTGTAATGGATGTTGCGTTGTAAAAAATGCGTTGTAAGTGTAGTGCGTTGTAAAAGTTGCGTTGTAAATGTTGTTCCCCCTGTGGAGTTGCACAATTCCGGTATTTCAGGATGGTAGATTGGGTGAACTTCCCTCATGGGGTGCTGAGTCCCTAGCGTCGGAACCTTCTGGAGTAATCTACCTGGGTAACCCACCCATGTAGATACATTGCTGAAAACCTAATTTGGGGGCCATATCTGCAGCATATACTCTGTCTCGTATGTCATAGATAATCTGTGGTGCAACACCCTGGAAGCAGTGGCGGCTCCTCGAGGGAGTGCGGTGCGGCGGGGTGGTGGAGGAGCAGGGCGGGGGATTAAGTAAACTCCGGAATTGGGCCAAACGGAGTTGAGTAAAGAAAAAAAAATTACATTGCGCGCTGCATAGCCTGGAAGCACTGCTCCCACAAGTCTATCAGCTTAGCTGACATATGCGTAAGGGCATGCTGCTGTATAAAGGGCTCATAATCTTTCATCACACTCCACACATCTTCCATGCTATAGATTGAGTGCCAGGCCCATTGAGCCACCTGACTCGCCACCATCTGTTTCTCCTCAGTACCCACAGCAGAGCGCACTAACAGTTTCTCCATGGGGTCTCGTGTTGCTGCCCCGTTCGCTCCATGTGTCCCACGTGCAGGTGCAGGTGCTGGAGCGAGGTTTTCCCTAAGAATTGTATACCTCCTCCATTTCTTCATTTTGAATTAACATGAATAATTGATTAACATTAATAGTAATAATTGTTTGCTGTGTTTAATTAATCCACATTACTAATTAGAAAATACACGTGGGAAACGCATTTGCATGGCTTGATTGATACGTAAACTAATTTCGTACGCATACTAATGTCAGATATTTAGAATTTGCATGTTATATGTTGCTTTTGCGATGTGATTTGTGAATCGTGCTTAAAATTGTGAGTATAAACTGCAATGCGAGTTGCTTTTGCTAGATAAATACACACACATACAGGGTTTAGTGAGGGAATAACATTTTGATAGTCATTTCCATGTATTAATTACATTTTATGTTTCTTTGCTTAAGTTGACCTTTCTGGAGTGGCCACAAAATGGCTGCCACCCCTATTCTGACGCCCCGACTAGACACAGAAGTCACTCAGTGAAGTGCGCCTGCGCTAAAAGATGAGCAACAATAACCTCGTCCTGACCCCAGGCAGACTGTATCCGTGAAGGACATCCTGGGAGGAGTGCCAAGCATCAAACAAAGGACTTTCTTGACCCCTTCGCTGCGGCGCGAATTCCGCCGCAGCGCTGGGGGGGTTTGGGGGCAGCACGGTGGGGCGGTGCTCATGAATGAACCGCGCCGTCATGAGTCACGGGCGAGCTGTGCTCATGACGGCGTGGTTCCGTCACGACTCCGCCCACTCTCTAATTCGCCCGCCCAGGCGGGGAATTCGAGCCGCGTGGGAGGAGCGGCCGCTCCATGACGGAACCACGCCGTCATGAGCACACGGTGCCCATGGCTCATGACGGCGTGGTTCCGTCAAGGGCACACAAGGGGTTAAACTATGAACTGTTATAATTGATGACACTAAGGACACAACCCCGCATGGGAATCAATATGCCCTGAATGGACTAGAAACTGTTGGTAATTTACTCACAAATTGAGAAGCTGCATCTAATGCAACATTTAATGTATGAGAATCTGGAAGAATGATCCTGGTTTTACCAATTATATTTGTTCTGAAACATGTATTGAAACATTTTGTTGATAAAATTTAATATAAAAGTAGACTAGAGAGGGTAGGAGCTTAGCTTATTCCTTTTGCACACCATCACTTTACCAGATTGCCCGATGTTATGCTGACGGAGAGGACGGTGACACTGCTGGACAGCTGCTTACCAGAGACTCTGATGGACTGATCCGATGCCCAATTAACTTACGAACTGATTCTTTGATTTATGGGCATAGAGACGAAAGATCTGAATTTGACTTAGAGGACGCCATTTAGCCAGATTAGGTAAATATGCAAACTAAAATATTGAATGCTATATGATTTCCTAATACTTTAATTAGATAAACATATTATTGCATTTAAAGAACTGTGTCGGGTTATTATTTGAAGTATTTCACTGTATATTGTTTAGAAGAATAAGTGTTGCTATTCCCAGCAACTAGCTGATTCATGGCCAATAGTATGGGAGGAACTGGTAGGTTATAATGTATTGAGACCCTGGTGAGGTATGGAGGTATAGGTGAACTTGTTGTTACTCATCAGGTGATTGGTGCACTCTTCCTCTCATTTCCAGTGCATGGAATAAAGAAAAGAACTCCACTCTCTCGAGGACCATTGATACTGAAAGTAGAATGAATGATTGGTGTTATGGGCCTCACCAGCGAATGAGTGAATGATGTGTGGTCCGGTCTGTAGCGAAGGGATTTGTGGTGTTCAGCGCTGGAGCACAGGCGCTTCAATATTCAACAGCGTTTGGGGTGTCAAACTCACAGGGGAAAGAGCATATGCAGAAGCAGGTACCATCATGTAGGGAGACAGAGTTGTATGGGTGAAAGGGGGCGTAGCGGTGGAGACGGAACCAAGAGACAGGGCAGGAGAAGTAAGGACACCCGCCCCTGTTACTCGTGTGAGTAAAGGAGAAACAAGTGGGGCCGGGGCTGAGGCCATAGTACTAGAAGCAGTAGTACCAGAGAGCACAGCACTAGAAGCCGAAGACTGGGATATCGGAACTGTAGGGTATATTTGTTCAGGGGCATCGCGTGGTGGGGGCGAGAATCCAATAACTCTTCAACAAGTTCATCACTTTCATCCCTAACAACATAACATTTGTCAGTCTGCAGTTGAAACTTCTTATCTGTGCACTCTATGACTTTCTCTGTCTTTTCTCTTTCATAGACTACTGCTTTCTGTATAATAGTTTGCGTCTGTCTCCTCGAGCCTCTTTCTCTGCTCTCATATGCAGCTGCTTTGCTTCCTTCTGCCACTCTCTTAAAGAATCAAACATAGACTGCCTGCTCCTTTTGGCGAACAATTTGTCCTGCAGGAAATTCAATTTCTGTTCATCAAATGAGCCAGTAAGTGGCCATTGCAGCTCTGTATTGTCCCTCGTATATTTATTCCACAATGCGCTAAACATAATAGGGCCAATGCCATGCTTGACATATACGTCAAAATTTTGAGTACCCTCCAGAGGTGCAGCGCGGCAGTCTTCCAACCGAGCATCAGTAGAACAACTTGGACATCCGAAACATCCTAGCTTACTTACACAAGGCATCTTAATATAAGACACATATACTGTCCCTAACGGACAACTATAACCCCAACAACTGCAAATAAAGGATAAATTGAATAACAGAAATTACTCAAGAACCAAGACCAACAGTCTAGAAAGCACAGTCACTACTCATTCAAACAATCATTTCACCAACACCATCATCACAGCACCCAAACACCACACACAAACCACAAGCCAGCCCGGAGGCTGCATCACATCCAAGACGACAGCCCAGAGGCCGTACCAAGTTCAAGAAGACAGGCTCTAGACCCAGACCTTTTCGAGTGTATGCCAATTTCCAGCTGGCCTGGCAGATTGTTCGCAAACAGTATCAGAACTTTTATAAAACACAGGCCAGATTAACAGTTGGTCCGACTGACTGCTCGCAAACACTCTGTGTCTTTTTCAAGGGTCCACCAACCCACCAAGTTCAAGACAAGACAGTCCTAAGACCGTACCAAGACACAGTCCGTCGACTCTTGTCATTCAAGCAAGGCAGTTCGAAAACTGCAAACAAGACAGTCCGGAGATTGAATCAAGACACAGCCCAGAGGCTTGTGTCATCCAAGAATGGTGCCATTCTCCCACAAACCAAATCACTCACCTGGTGCACACAGGTCGAGTCAAGTTATTCTCCACTGCCAACTCTTCGGACCAAACGGTCAACTCCACGGTTTCCCCTTCTCAGGACCCCAGCTGTTGACCATTAGCCCAGGATCCATCCAATCAGAAGGGCTGGGCAGCTGCAAAAACCAAGCTCGGTGTTGTGTGTGGGACCGCCCAGCCGACCGGACACCACCCTGACCCTGCAATCCAATTATGGATGAGGAGGTCACCTTGCCGGGTCTCTCTTCGGGTGCCAGCTGAAGGACGGGGCCATCTAGGGCTACGCGGGTTACTTACAACCACCTGCGATGCATTCCCAAAAATGAAGAGTCGGTCAGCCAGTAGAGAATACAACTTACATTTATTCAGCATAAACTCTGCAGAGGAGTCCTATCAGACATTCACCCTAAGATATCTGCCGAGGGGATTGACTCCCCTACATCTGCTAATACCTGAGCCAGCCAGCCATAGACAAAGGAGGCACAGAGATGAGCTAACACCTGCCAGATGGGTACATTCTATCAGTAGTCCAAGGCCACTCTGCCAAGTCTCAGCATCTCCTAACGTGGGAGCAGAGTTACACATTGAGAATGGTATGCAGAAGCAGAATAACTGCTTGTTAGCAAGTCAGGTAGCAGCCTTGAGCGGGAGAGTAAATAATAATGAAGTACAGTGTTCTGCTGAGGCTGGCAATTCTGAATACTAATGCCTGGTACGAGTGCAGCCCAAGCAGTCTAATGCAGGTTTCGAAATACACAATGGAGTCACACGGGCTAACGAAAGCTTACATGTTACAGGGATAACTCAGTGGGTTGCATAACGTGAACGCAAATGGCATCTATTTAGCCACATATTGCTAATCTAATATAGCATAAACAAGTGCATTATGGGGAGAGGGGAATTTCGAACCTAACACCACAGTGTATCACAGATATTGTCCAAAAAGGGTCAGAGTATGCTACAACTCCATGTAGTGAGGAAAAAATCTGCCTCCACATGTGACATCAAAGAAGTTGGGACTGTTCTGTTTACTCTCCATAATCAGGGTGAAGACCAATATAAATGGTGGGTGTATTTGAACTGAATCAGTCTGAATTTTGGAGAGATTTCTGATTTGTGTGGGGCTATGAGTGCAGCTGCACATTGAAACTCCTCAATTGGATGCAAATCTATATTCCAGTTGAGTTTCATAACGGAAAAGGAGTCTGGTGTATTGACAATTAATGTGTTGTTGATGGTGGACTCTTGACCCTTTAAGGATAATTGGGACATTGTGAGTATAGCTTCTAAAGGGGAGCAGTCCACTAAGTCTGTGACATCGGGTGACTAGGGTCTAAGAGCATGGCAGAAATGTAGGTATCTAAAAAATTGCAGCCATGGCAATTCCATTAAAGATTCTCTGAATATTGTTTTGAGTGGATCGATTTGGCATGAAGCCACTTTGAACTTTATTGGCCAGATCTGTGATTACCATAACCACTCGTATTGCTAAGCCTTTGGCTAATATTTTAGACCCATTCTGTATTAAAGAAGTTGGCCGATAATAGGCAGACATGTGCGAGTTTGTGAAGCTTTAGTATAGTCGCAAAATATGTGTCTAAGAGATCCTGATGGAGATGGCCTACGATCCTGGCATGCACATGAAAGCAAGGAGGGGTTGGGTCAATATGTCTGTCTAGCACTTGAAGAACTCCATGTGGAGTCCGTTGGGGCCCAGGAATTTCCAAGTTGAGAGCTGAGCGAAATGGACTGTGCTATTTAAGCCATTTTGATTGATGTATCCAGATAACTAATTTGGGTACTAGTAAGGCATGCCCATTGGAGTGTAGAAATATAAGTATGCATGCCATCGGGCAGTGTAGGGGGCATGTATAGTGCAGTGTGGTAAGATGCTATTACTTTCATTAAGTATGTTGGGTACTGGTGGAGAGAACCACTTTTATCTGTAATTTGAGTTATATGAGAGAAGATGCAGTCATTGAGGTATAGCCAGTGTAGGAGGCTCCTGTTTGATTGCTGTACTCAGAAAAATGGCTTTGGGAGCTTTGTCAAATTTTCTTAGGTTCATCTAACAGGGTCTGTTTGAGTTAGATTGTGTCCCTGGTGAGATTATGGAGCAAATATGTCGTACTTATCTAGTTAATAGATTTGTTAGGCCTCATGAACTGAATTTTCATAGCTGGCTAATTTCTGCTTATAAGAAATTGGGTTACTGGTGGAGGGGGGTGAAACCCTACTCAAGCAGGGACAGCAATGATGGTAAAGTCACATGTAAACCCTAAATTAACCTGTGCTCATCCCTCAGGTAGCTTGGCACAGAGCAGTCAGGCTTAACTCAGAGGAAATGCATAAAGTATTTGTGCAATACTTCAAACAGTAGCAGTGAACACACAACAGATTAGAAAAGTAGCACAGTTATTAATATATAACTTGACAAACATCCAATCAGTAGAACTTGAGATATGGTGGTTTTAAATATTTTATTAAAAATTGTGGCAAAAAGTAAAAAATGCCAACTGTGGATATCTGGTCCTGCCGGGCCTGGCCAAATTTACGAGTTCAGGACGACAGTGATGGAGTGCAGGCTGGCTATAAGGACCCCATTAGGACTGCCAGACAAAGTACCTTCAATCTTGGTTTGTGAAGTGTTGTGAGGATCCGTGTGAATATGTGAAACATAGCTGAAAAGATGTGTCAGCTCCGAGATGCATCGAGGCCCTGCATCATCGTCAAGTATCCCAATGATAGGGGCTAGCAAAGCAAAATCCAGCATCAAGGATGAGGCGCGCAGTTGGGACAATGCATCAGTTCTAAGGAGCTGTGATGCGGAGTCCTATGTCGTCATCGAATCTTCTGCCAATGATGGATGTGAGGGCCTGTGCCAATGATGCATCGCACAGCAGCAGTTCCAATGAGGGGATGGGCTGTGATGAGGAGTCCTTTGCTTCGGAAGACCACTAGCAGTAGAGGCAATGCATAGGCTCCGAAGTTGGTGCGTTGAACAGCAAAGGCGATGCACTGGTTCTGCTGGAGACACACCAAGGAGAAGAAGCGTTAGTTCTGCTGGATCCACAGATGGACTGACAGAGCACCTTCAGGTCACTTCCAAGGGTCCAGGACTGGGGTGGCATCACCTGGCAGGTTAGGGCTCAAACATGGCAGTGTCCAGGTGCTGGGTTCAGGGTTGCTGGAGCCCTCTACCCCGAGGCTCTGGTCAGGAGGCTTGCCAGCTAACCTTTGGAGTCACTCTGGGGTCCTGGGTTCAATAAATGCAGGTCCAGTCCTTCTCACCCAGGCAAGAGAGCATAAAGCAGCAGGACAGCAGCACAGCAGGTCAGCAGTCATTCAGAGCAGCAGTCCTTTCCGCAGCTAAGCAGTCCTTCCTGGCAGAGTATCCAGATGCGCAGAAGTGTAGGGAGGAGGTGGTGTCTAAGGTCCAATATGTATGCCTGGAAGGTGGGAGAAACTTTGCGAGGTTTCCCTTGGAAGTCTGCAGGCATCCTGCCCTACACTGGGTCCAGACTAACTATGGGGGGATACAGCTCTTTGTGTAGAGGCAGGACACATCCTACTCAAGTGTAAGTCGGGCTGTGACCAGCTCTGCCTGCCAATCCTGCCAATGATCACCCATCCAGGCACATCTTAGCTTTCTATTGTGTATGGCTTTCTAGGAGGAATACACAAACGCCCAACTGTCACCTACACCCAGTAATGTGATCCAGGACATCTAAAGGTGCTAAATGGCTGAGGAAGGAAAATGCCAACTTTCTAAAAGTAGCATTTTCAAAATTCTAATTTTAATTCCAACTTTAACATTAGTGAGGATTTTTCATTACATTTCTAAAAACACCAAACATGAACTGTTCCCCTGCTCCCATTAGGAAATTACAGCTTATTAAATTTAATAAGGTACCTCTAATGTTATCCTAACGGAGAGGTAGTCCTTTCAGTAATGAAAAAGGATATAATTGTTTTTCACTACCAGGACATGTTAAACTTCAAGTTACATATGTGACTTTTTAAATACAATGCATCTTGTCCTGTGGGCTGTCCAGAGCCTATCCTAGTGATGATTATATGCATTACAAAAGAAGGTTTGGGCCTGGCAAAAGGGATCACATCATGCAGAGGTGCAGCAATGGATGGGGGGGCTCCATGGTTCGGGGGTCCCAAACGGAGTTCCGTTGTAGACCAACATTTCGTCTCCTGAGCTCTACACACATTTATGTAAGAAACAAGGCAGGACCGTTTTTAGTTAAGGTGGTGGGGGGGGTTACATTTACATAAATTGCTTTCATGTAATGATGACAGGCAATTACGAATAAATTACGCAAACTCACGCGTAATTAAGGGATGCAAATCCATCGTTTCATGTTTTGACTTCAGTCAAGGTGCGCTCAAGTGTCAATTTTTTATATAAAGATGCATTTTATGTTCAAAAAGTGCGAAGAAAAATCAGTATGATCAACAGCCAATCCCGCTCCATTGTTCCCAAGTCTTACAGTGAATGGCAAATTTGTCGGAATTTTGTACCACAGAGATGCCGCATAATTATGTGAAGTGGAGCAAGCATAGCGAGAAATTCCAGAATTGATGCAAATTGCGCTGGTGTGATTTAAATTTCACCCAGGCCAAATACCAAGAAAAGGGCTGAAATGGAGGCAAGAGGAAACATGAGGCAGAGCATACTGGCTGCAAAAGGCAGAAGCAAAGAAACCGGCAGGCCGGCGAACATTCCAGGGCTTCCAAACACTGCAGGAGCAATTGGGAGGCAAGAGGGCTGGAATCAGTGCTTCTCATATGGGTCAACGTAGTGGCATCAGATTGGGTATACTCTGATAAAAGGGAGAAAATGTGCATGCATGAGGGTCAGAAGTTAACTCCTGACACGTGCTGTTTCTTAAGCACATCCGGAGATCGACGTTATTTCTATGAAGATACCTTCGGCCACACGTGGTGAGGAGACCCCGACAGGAACAGTCTCAATTATTGGAGTGTTTATAGCTATTTATGAGGCGATCAAAATGCTAATACTGTTAATGACAGGAAACAAAAATATAACTAATTTTGTAAATGTAGCATGGAACTACGTGCTTTAAACACATGGCTTAAACATGATTCCACAGGGAAAATATTGGATTTTTTTATTGAAAATAATTTTGAAAACATTGATTCTCTCCCGTCTTGAGTAATGGTTGGAATGGATGAACGTACATCTTGAAATCTCACCTTGCAAGCTGCTACAAAATGTTAAGAGCATAAATAACTATTGATGGACAGAATGCAGAACAATGTCATACATTCACCCCAGTACAGAGATCTGGGCCATCGTTTTTTTGCTCACCATGCCATTCCCGTTTGGACCCAGCCATATGCAAATCAGTCTTGAACCTGTGCCGAATGGAAACAGTCCAGCCCGAACTGCCAGGCCAGGGCCCTCCTGGACTGGAAACAAGCATCCTAGGACCGGTTTCGGGGTTTCACCCCTCTTCAGCCAGGATACCTTGATTCCAGTGGCATGGAGAGCACGGGACTCACGTCTGAGCATACCCGTCCCACTCAGGGTGACAAATGCAAAAAGAACTATTGATGGACAGAATGCAGAACAATGTCATACATTCACTCCAGTACAGAGATCTGGGCTTAAATCCATCATTTTTTTGCTCACCATGCCATTCCAGTTTGGACCCAGCCATATGCAAATCAGTCTTGAACCTGTGTGGAATGTGGGAAGGGTATGCCCAGACGTGGGTCCCATGCTCATTACGCCACTGGAGTCAAGCTATCCTGGCTGAAGAGGGGTGAAACCCCGATATCGGTCCTAGGATGCTTGATTCCGGTCCAGGGAAGACATGGTTTGGCAGTTCGGACTGGACTGTTCCCATGAGGCACAGGGTCAAGACTGATTTGCATATGGCCATGTCTGAACTGGGGTGGCGTGGTGAGCAAAATAACGATGGATTAAACCCAGATCTGTGACTGGGGGTGAATGTTTTGCCAATGTGCAACATTCCAGCCATCATCTTGTGTGTTTAGCAAAATGTTAAGCGGCATGCATAAATAATTAAACTAGGCCATAAATGTTTTTTTTTTTATTAATATCTATTCATGATTACTAATAATCACAAACATGAAACACATAATATGATATGCTTGGTGTACAGCTCAAGCAATTAAATAAATGCTATGAGAGTGTGAGGAAAGAAAATGTTTGGGTTACAAAACATATGGAAGAAGTATTCTGAGCAGTGACTGAATAACAGAGGTCCATGACAACATAAATTGAGTCAATAACTGCACATTTATGTGGTGCACTGCAATATGACACAATAACCCACAAACGTAGGTTTAGACAGCTGCTAGAAATGTTGGGTCTGTCGACTGGCTTGCTTATGCCACTGGAGTGTTAGCTGAGAACGGTGAATCCCCAGAGAGAAATAGGACATGTCCCATTACTTGAAATGTTGAAAGGAATTTGTGGGAGGTCACATTTGCCTTGGAGGTGATGCCAGCACACTAGTCATCAAGCCACGATCGGTATGAACTACTGAAAGTCAAACAACTTTTAGCCTCAGCTGTATTTCTGGTGTTGAGATATGTGCACGTGAAGCTTCGGGAGAAAGGAAGAAAGAGAAGAGGGAGCTGTAAGCAGAGAAAGAAAAGGGTAGTGAGAGGGAGAAGAAGATAGTGGGAGTCAGAAAACATTATTGTATAAATGCCTTGTTATTTTTGTATGCACTTTTTTTGTCTTCATTAAGTAAAAGCTAGGCTTGGTTGATATTTCTGGTATATTTTGCTGATGAGCATGAGAATAAACAGATGCTATTTTTGGATTACATAAATTAAGAGTACATGTCTTTCTTATGACTATATCAGGGTACAGTTTTAATTGTAGGTGTGGTTGATGGGAATGTCTGTTCTGCATGCTCCTACTTCTTCCGCTTTTGCAGCCTCATGTGTGGGTGCACATTGATAGGCGAGAGTTTCTTCATCAGTCATCGTTCTCTGGGTCAATGAGACGGCCATGCAGAACTAGTGATTTTATAGCAGGTCTCAGGCGCATGGTGTAGTGCCCCACCGCTTGTACGAAGGCAATAGACTCTTCCATTAGGGAGAGCTATGCGCACTTAACGGATCATTTTTTTATGTGTGATGTTGCAACTCTTCCCCTTTGTAATGCACATAATGTGTTTGAAGCCATAGCCAAACGGAGTGCCCACTGTTTCCTAATATACAAATTTATAACAAATGTAAAACCTATGTGATGTTGGGATACAAAACCTTAAGTGAGGACAGCCTTGTAACTTTCGTAAATAACACCCATTTCCAAGCTCTGCCAGTCATAGAGGGCATAATGCCGGCACATGTAAGCATCATGAATACTACCAAGGGATTGTACTGCAAGATCTGTGATCAAGAGCTCTGTATTACACACTAATTTATACTGAGATAATGATGGCTCTTATGGTTTCTGCATTGATATTCTGTGTCTGATGGTGGACGTGTAAACACATGGGAGCCATCAACACAGCTAATAACTTGAGGTAAGTGGTTGTGCTGCAAAATCTCACCATAGAAGGGGAGCCAATGTGGGCATGTGTTCTTGCTAACTAGGCATGAAGGAGTAATCTCAGCACTGGGAGAGTTAACTGTGTGAAATTCCTCTGCTACAGAAGCTCTAGCTTATTAAATACCCGAGGTCATCCCATGGAAAGAGCACATGAACTGCATGTGAGATGGTACTGCATGAATATGCTTGGTTGCTCTACTTAAGATTGGATTTAGTTATTCAGTTAGATCCAATGTGACCTGCATGTTCAACCTGCAATTCTCATACATTTCCTCCTCACTTTGTTCAAACTATGCAATAATCTGCACTACTACTTTTGCCTTTCACATCCTTCTCCTTTGAGCTTCAGAAATGTTCATTTTTAGCACCGATGTATAGAGGGCTGCCTCTATACTGAAAAACTGTCATGCAATCTGGGTTTTATTTTACAGGTTTCACCAAGTTACCACCTGTTTCACCTTCGTTCTAATTTGCATGTGCTAAGTGATTAATTTAGAAAAGATGAAGTGCTGGAGCCCAGTGTTCTGCTCAGAAACCCACAGCCTCAATCAGGTTTCTTATGAAGCGTAACTACTCACCCGTAAGGGTCTCAAGGCGCCGAGTGAGGGGTGGTGGACCTGCGTTCAGTCGAAGAGCCAGGTTTTGAGGTCCTTCCTGAATTGCGGCAGCGATTTTGATTGCTTGAGGTGCAGAGGCAAGGAGTTCTAGGTCATCACAGCAAGATAGGGGAAGGATCTTCCTACAGCCGGGGTCTTGCAGATCTGTGGAAGTGTAGAAGGAGAGGCAGTGGTTGAGGTATGTAGGTAGGAGCGGCCCATGCAGGTAAGAGCGGTTAGGCAGTGGGGCCGGGTTGGGGGGGGATTCGACAGACGACCACGAGGTAAATAATACATTTTTACTCATCATCGTCTGTCACAATCCGCCACCACCAGACCTCACCACTCTTACCTTCACTTGCTGTGACTTTATGAAGGCCTGCCATTGCTCAGCCTGTGCTACTGAATGTTAGGGCTGCCGAATATCAAGCCTCTGCAGTCTCAAACCCACCCATGCCACTTTCATCCTCTACCACACACACACCCTGCCCTCTTATCTCATTCTTACAGGTTCTTTTTCATCCCAAATGTCTCTGTTTTTTACTGTTTTTCTGTCTATCTCTTCCTGCTACTTTTCCTTTCAATATTTTTCTCTCTTGCTTTGAAGTCAAAGTCTGATTTTGAACAATAAATGCCGGTTCCCAAATACAGTACCAGTGATTGCCACCTGCAAATACAGGCTCAACTTAAACATTGTATGTTCCAAACATCCATTTTGTGTCTATTAGCCAGTCGAGATGCACTGTGCATTATCATTAGAAATTCGTTATTTAAAATTCGCTATTTGATTTCATAACCGGTATATATTTGGTTCACTATGCTAATTTAACAAACTCATAGATTTTCAGATTTTCTACACTGCAGAGCATACATTATGAAATTGTCAACAATTTAATGACTGATTACCAACATTTTCAAACGATGGACCCTTATATTGGGCAATAATCAGATTGGGAAATATCTAAGTCACTGTATTATGTTTTTTCCACTGTAAATATGGAGTCAGTAGACAACTCACAACCTAAAAATAAAACTTGAAATGTCACAATAACCTTTTACTAAGAAAGACTTACTTACCAGCACAAATTATTTTGGTACAAATAGCTTCCATGTTCTTCTTGAAACAGTTATTCCAAGAACGGCTGGGGGAAAATTGAAATAGTGTGCATGAACTCTTGTTATGTAACACCCCTTTCTGATGTGGCCTCGGGAGCCTTTCTCTTGTCAGAGTACACGCAAAGTTTTTATTCACTGTGGCATTGTTCACTGGGTAATCTAGTCCACGCTCTAACTTTTTCCGACTATCCTTTACATGCAAGGCTCCAAGGAATTGAAATCCTGCATTTTAATCGATTGACCCACAAAACGTTGATTTAGCCTATAAATCACACATCATTTGTAATAATGACAATAATAAAGAGTAATGTCATAATACTTTCCATACCGTTTAATAACCTGAAATGATAATGGGACTGCCTCATCTTTTCCTCCCTGTGTATTTGTTGCTCATTCCCGCTCTCTTTCTTGCACACACATTACATACACATTTATCCATGACCATTACTAGTCTTTTTCACTTTCTCTCTCCTACTCTTTTACTGTGTCGCTTTTTGTTTTAGTTTGTCCCTCTTTGTCTATCTCTATATATATTTCTCGCTCCCTTTCTATGAGGCAAAGCATCAGTTAGTGTTTTTGTTAGATTTTACAATTGCCAGTCTGAATTTTGAATTAGGTAATGGCCCGGCCTTCCAAATAGACTCCAGGTCTGTGTGTTATGTGAAAAATGTATGTTCTTATCCTCAATGCACCTTTTAAAACTGAGGGGCAGTGCTGTCTCTGAGTCTTTTAAAAAAAGGAATACCTCCTAGGTGAGAGGTATCTTGCCTGCTGAGCAGTGAGTTATGAAAACTGAGCTCCAGGATATATTACTTACCCAGTGCCTCCAGTATCTTCAGCTAATGAACTACTGGCAGTTGGCTCGTCTTACTACAGGCTATTATCCGATGAACAAACGTTGATTTATTATTTAGTCGATTCTAAGCTTTGGAAAATACATTCAGCATCATAATCATGTATCTAGCAAACGTAAACTGAAATCACGAATTAGATTTTAGCTACCTATTTTAGGTCTGTGATTTTTGGGACATGGTATTTTTTGTGTGAAATCTGACTTCATTGGCTAAATGGGATGCTAACTTTAACCAAAGCCCCAGTCACACTTTCTCCATACTACAGCCACACAGCAAATTTCCAGTCTTACTTTTTGACAGTTTTCCTAGGAAGATACCTGCTGTCATTCTTCAAGGAGGTTGTTTACTATGCTGGTGGAATAAAAAGGTTGAACATCATTAACATCTCTAATTTATAAAGCTCTGACCACACATTGCGGTTGTATCCCGAATCAAAGCCTCTGCTTCCCACTATGAAATCATGGGATAGTGTTGACATTGGCTTCTGGAATCCTTCTAAAGTGGGATGGGCTTGACTGCTTCAGAGTGCTCAGCAGGGCCCTTAGCTTTGTAGAGACCAAGCCACTTTTATAGACATTGAGTATACCATGTCACAGGAAATGCATCACTTGGAAGTAAAAATGGGAGTGGTGTGGCCCGAAGAACCTTCAACGGATTAGTTTAATTTTAGAAACCAACGCAGTATGTTATCTATCTCTTGAGGGAACTCTTGCTTGACTTACCAGTATCTCAGAACATGCCTGAACACTGAAGAAGTCTCTAGGCATGCTGCAAGAAGAATGTCAACTACCTACCAGGGAACTATAGGAAAACGTTCTGCCCCCTCACTTGCAGTTAAGTGCCTAGGAATTTGTAGTAGAAAGAGGAAACCTGGTTCCCAAAATGGTACATGGTGCTATTTGAAAACTGTTTGCTTAAGGGAACTTCTCTGAGATGTTTTCTAACAACCTTCAAAGGTCCTGAACACAGAGGAAAGGAAAGTACTGACCACAGAGAATCCTGTACACTGGAGCAATATCAGCCCTGAAAACCTAAGTTGAAGGGTCTTCAAAATATACTAGAAGTCTTGCTGTCCAGCTGCTTTGCAAGATTCTGTGTAGGACAGATCCGGTCTGTTGAGATGGTGGTTGCGTTTTGGGTGTAAGTTGTAGTTTTCAAGGTGTGTGTTTAGGGTTTCTCAGCTGACCATACTTGATCAAGTTCAGTGATTTCAGTTTTGTTTAGTAAATATATTTTTACTTTAATTGTGATTTGAAGGGAACTCCTGAAGTTTTTAGCACATGTTAATGTCTGTTAATAGGGAAATCGATGCATTCATCGATGAAAATCAAATCTAGCCTTTATTAACAGAATCACTCGTTGTGAACACTACATCAATCTCCACTCACAAATATAAAGGTCAAGTAGACCCTGAGACCAAGGCCCGGGATTGGTGATTGATAGTTCACAGGAGGAGGGTGCGTAGATTGCAGGAAAAAACTCAGGCAGGAAACTCTTGATCAATCCCACGGATAGACGCAGTGACATTACAATGGTCAAGGGAGATTGCCCCAATAAAGCACACATGTCTGGAGGGGGTATGCATGCTCTTAAAACACCATAAAAAGTCAGATGCCACATGAGTTAGGAACACATAGCCAGTCAGAACCTACCAAACACAGTGATCACATGCTCCCCATGCTGGACATCTGGACACCTGCACCACTGGCCACATTGTGTCCACATGAGGTTGAGACCCACCTGTGGTAGTCATTTAGACAACTAGTTTATGACTCCAAAGGCAGGAACCAACATTTCTCACCATATATGGTATGCTAGAAACTTTTAGAACCCACCATGTTTTGTGTAAAAGAAAGACACATGCTGATTGTGAACTGAGACAGTCCTCATACCTTGTGCCCATAACTGTTCTCTCGGCCATAATGTTTAATTAAACATACTGTTCCTTGTTTTGCCAAAGGCTTATTGTCTTCTGTTTTTTAAAAGAATTCTAACTCAAGCAACATTTTGGCTAACCAGATAGAAGGTATTGTGACCAAAAACCTGACTGCAGCCGAAGGAAGGAAACCCTGCCTGGATGGATTCATGAATGCGTAACAAGAGAGGAGGGCAGGCACCGCAATTGATTGGAAGTTCTGCTGAATTCCCAGGGCAGAGATCCGTCCTGAATCAGCTGTCATAGAGAATAACATACTACATCCAAACCTAAAACATAGTCTAAAGCATTTGACGTATGGTAAACTAAGGTAAGGCATAAAAAGATAACCTAACCACTTGTGCCACTGACAGAGTCTGGCATATTACCTATTTTATATGTCCTAACTGAATCAGTCATAAGGCGGCCTTGGAGGCGTTCCAGCAGAAGTCACCTTAGTTCAATAGCTGAGTACGCTAGCTAAGGTGAAGATAACCATTGACAACTCCCAGGATGATGATTTTTGTGATATAGCTATCCTGATTGGGTGAAGTTGATACAACAGCCTCATAGTTTTTTAGTTCAAAGTTTTCCCAGTGCTAAGAGATTTCTTAACACTCTTAGTATCTGGAAGGAGTGTGGGAGGTACATCTGGCTCAACCCTGGGCATTACTGGTAGAATCCGGACATAGGGAAAAAATTGGACCCAGGAAACGGAGTAACATGTGTGTGGCCAAGAGGGGCCGGTGATTCCTAAGTTATTACAGTATGATTTCTATGATTATAACCTTTGTCTAGGAGCAGATATTAGCAAGTCAAGTCAAGTCAAGTCAGAGAATTTATATAGCGCACTACATACCCAGAGGGTCTCAAGGCGCTTAGAAAGGGGAGGAGGATTACTTGTCAAATATCCACGTTTTAAGTTGTTTTCTGAATGCCAGGTGGTTCTGGGTGAGGCGAAGGTAAGCGGGGAGTGAGTTCCATGTTTTAGCAGCCAGGTATGAGAAGGATCTGCCTCCCATGGTGGTCCTGTTGATGCGAGGTACAGTGGCGAGGGCTTGGTTGGAAGAACGTAGTTGGCGGGAGGGGGTGTAGAAGGACAGTCGTGAGTTGAGGCATTCTGGTCGGATGTCGTAGAGTGATTTGTGTGCGTGAGTTAGCAGTCGGAAAGTGATTCTCTTATTGACGGGTAGCCAGTGGAGGTCTTTCAGGTGACTGGAGATGTGTTCGTTGAGCGGGATGTCTAATATGATCCTGGCTGAGGCGTTTTGTATTCGTTGGAGTTTCTTCTGGAGTTTAGCTGTAGTACCTGCGTAGAGGGTGTTTCCATAGTCCAGTCGGCTCGTGACTAGAGCATGGGTGGCTGTTTTCCTTGTTTCGGTGGGGATCCAGCGAAATGTTTTTCTGAGCATGCGAAGAATGTTGAAGCAGGATGAGGATACGGCGCTGACTTGTCTGTTCATTGAGAGTGAAGAATCCAGGATGACGCCTAGGTTCCGTGCGTGGTCTGTCGGGATGGGTGCTTTTCCAAGGGCTTCCGGCCACCAGGAGTCGTCCCATGCAGAGGGGGATGTACCTAAGATGAGGACTTCTGTTTTGTCTGAGTTCAGTTTCAGACGGCTTTGTTTCATCCATTCGGCAACTTCTTTCATTCCTTCGTGTAGGTTAGTTTTGGCGGTGCTGGGGTCATTGGTGAGAGAAAGGATTAGTTGAGTGTCATCCGCGTAAGAGATGATGTTGAGGTTGTGTTGGCGGGCGATGGCCGCGAGGGGGCTCATGTAGACGTTGAAGAGGGTGGGGCTGAGTGATGATCCTTGTGGTACGCCACAGATGACTTCAGTGGCCTCGGATTTGAATGGTGGGAGGCGGACTCTCTGGGTTCTTCCGGAGAGGAAAGAGGTGATCCATTCAAGTGCTTTTCCTTGTATTCCGATGTTATTGAGGCGTTGTAACAGGGTGCTGTGGCAGACTGTGTCGAATGCTGCAGAGAGGTCGAGGAGGATGAGGGCGACTGTGTCTCCATTGTCCAATAGAGTTCGAATGTCGTCTGTTGCTGCGATTAGGGCGGTCTCAGTGCTGTGTTTTGCTCGGAAGCCAGATTGTGAGGAGTCGAGGGATTTGTTGGCTTCGAGGAAGGCGGCGAGCTGGTTGTTGACGGCTTTCTCGATGACTTTGGCCGGGAATGGAAGGAGCGAAATGGGGCGGTAGTTTTTGAGTTCGGTGGGGTCCGCTGTGGGTTTTTTCAGAAGGGCGGTGAGTTCAGCGTGTTTCCAGTTTTCCGGGAAGGTGGCGGAGTTGAAGGAGCAGTTGATGACGTCTCGGAGGTGCGGTGCTATGACGGAGTCTGCTTTGTTGAAGATGTGGTGAGGACATGGGTCTGTGGGGGATCCTGAGTGGATGGAATTCATCAGGCGGATTGTGTCCTCAGTGGAGATTGGGTTCCAGTCGTTGAGGGTGTTTACGGGGGGAGAATGTTCAGCAAATGGTTGGGTGGGTTGGTCTCCGGGTTGGTTGTCGAAGCTGTTGTGAATGTCTGCAATCTTGTTGTGGAAGAATGAGGCTAGGGAGTCGCAGAGGGCTTGAGAGGGGGTGATGTCGTTGGAGTTGGCTGAGGGGTTGGAGAATTCTTTGACGATGTTGAAAAGTTCCTTGCTGTTGTGGGCGTTGTTGTCAAGTCGATCCTTGAATGCTGTTTTCTTGGCCTTTCGGATTAGTTGGTGGTGTGTGCGGGTGGCGTTTTTGAAGGCGTCCTTGGTGCTAGTGGATGGGTCTTTTTTCCAGGCCTTTTCAAGGGAGCGGCAGAGTTTCTTGGACTTCTTAAGATCCTCGTTGAACCATGAGGCCTTCTTGCTGCCAGGTTTGCTTTGACGTTTTTTCAGTGGTGCTAGGGTGTCGGCGGTGTTGGATAGCCATAGGGTGAAGTTGGCGGCGGCTTGGTTTGGGTTAGAAGAGTGGGCTGGGGTGTTTAGAAGGAGCGATGCGGAGATCTGGTCGGTGGTGATTTTGTTCCAGTTTCTTTGCAGAGTTGGTTGGAGGTGGTTGGTGGGTTTTGGCTTGTTGTAGGTGAAGTGAACGCAGCTGTGGTCAGTCCAGAGGAGATCCGTAGTGTGGCTGAAGGAGACATGGTTGCTGGAGGTGAAGATGGGGTCGAGTGTGTGCCCTGCGATGTGGGTGGGGGAAGTGACTAGTTGTTTAAGTCCGAGGTTGGCGAGGTTGTCCAGCAGGGTGGTGGAGTTGCGGTCGTTGGTCTTTTCAAGGTGAAAGTTGAGGTCTCCCAGAAGGATGTAGTCTTTGGAGGGGAGCGCGTGTGGAGTGATGAAGTCCGTGATGTCTTCACTGAATTTTGCGCGGGGTCCTGGTGGTCTGTAGAGGAGGGTGCCTCTGAGTGTGGTCTTGGGGTCGATGTGGATCTGGAAGTGAAGGTGTTCGGAGTTGGCGAGGTTGGCGTCAGAGCTGGTTGAGATGCGGATAGATTTCTTATGGACGATGGCGATGCCTCCTCCTGTGTGGCTGGTACGGTCCTTGCGTGTGATCTTATATTCTTCAGGGATGGCAATGGTGATGTCTGGGGCGGAGGAAGCGTTCATCCATGTTTCTGTTAGGAAGTCGACGTCTGGAGAGATGGTGTCTAGTAGGTTCCATAGGTCAATGGTGGGCCTGTGGACCGAGCGGGTGTTGAGAAGGATGCGTTGTAGGTGGTTGGGGTCGGGAATCTGTGGTGTGGTCGTAGCGGAGATGTTGTCGGTGCCGCTGAATTTGCAGGAGTAGCAGGAGAAAGGTCCATGAGTGTGTCCAGGAGCGGCTTGGATGCAGTTGGGGGCGCGACCGGGGTTGAGGGCTAGGAGGGTGGCGGCATCGTAGGTGATGCGGGAGGGCAGCGCAGCGCGAGGGGCAGGGGGTCTGGCGCTGGGCGCGGTCCAGGCACGGACGGGCGTAGACGGGCTTACCTTTGGCGCACCTTCGGCGCGGGTTGGGCGCGGGCGCTGCGCGTAAACGCTGCGCGTGGGAACTACTGTCATATATGGAGAGTGGAGGGGGAGTGGCGAGGGCGGCTCAGCTGGGAGGCGTGGCGGGCTCAAGGGACGGAGCACAACAACAACAACAAGCTCAAAATGGAGGGGAGGGCAGAGCAGGGCGCCGGGGGCTCACACAAACAATGCACAGGTCTACTTAAAATGAGCGAGTAATGGCAAAGAAATGCACACGCTTTAAAATCGCCAAACAGTGCAGCTTTGAAATAACGATACCACGTTGCACAGAGAGCGCAGGCAGGGGAGCGATCACTCGAGGAGGAAGCGACTATCCAGATCACTTAGAACCGTGTTCCACACTAGCTTTCTGTTGTTAGAGGATATCATGTGCCAAGAGAGTATCAATTGTTTTGACAAAGTAATTTTTTATGTCACCCATTATTGAAATGTATTATGTATGAGATGATATTGCAACGATTGTTTATTGAAAACTGTATTGTGTGAAAAAACTGAGATCGTGCAGATGCATTTCTAAAATATCGCATAGTTGCCCTTTGTTGTAATACTACATATGCATTTCTATCTTGTTTTTATTGAAATGTTCAGGCAGACTGTTTGATGCAAATATTTTAATCTCTGAACTGCTAGCATGTAATTTGTAAGCGTGCACTACATACGATTTCCCCTACGATTAGACAAATCAAACTACAAAACGTCTTTTGAGTTGTATTTCTCCAAATTACTAACATTGCAATGGATTCTCCATTGAAGCATATGAAAACTAGGTTTCCCAAAAAGATAAAGAGAATTAATACTTTTAGCCAAGCATGGCATTTACTCAAAAAGGGCCACACACTACCCTCGTCTAAGGAGGGAACATTTGACATACTAAAACACATATAAAGACCAAAAATGCAGGACAAAAGAGAGTCAATGTTAGAATAATGGGCTATCTTTGAAGAAACTAAACCCAATAGCACTGCAATGCCGATAGCGAGCAAGGCGTCAGCACCTCCACCTTGGAGGGATGGATGTACTTACTCACACCAGATCCCTCTGCATTAGAATTTTCAACATAGTCCCTAGAGAAGGTCTCCAAATGCTTGACTCCCCGCCCGCCATGCTCGACACGTGACACCTCAAAGACAGGTAAAACACACACTCCCACTGGTTCAGGCGTGCATAAAAAAGCATCAGGAAAGTTTGTTGCGGGTTCTCGATAGCAACACAGTGAGCTCGGGAGATGAAGGGCACCCTAGTACCCCGGGAACCGATGATGAGGGTGGGGCTACATGTTTTGCCAAGGTAGTCAAGGGGGAAATGGAGAGTGAATTTGAAGTTGAAGCCAGGCTAACGAAAGCGGCACTTAGCTCAGAGCAGAAGAGACAAACCAGATGGCACAAGGAAGAAGGGCATGAGCTGATGCTCAAGAGAGAAAGGGCACACAACCGGGAGTTAGAGCGAGAGTACAGGACAGTGCACTCTTTACATGAAGAAAGTATGGCCAGGTACAGGGTGCAGCTCTGAGAAGAATCAGAGGTAGAAGGAAGGCTACTAGCAGGGTTCCGAGCCACACTGTCCAGTTGCAGAAAAGAGAGGGGCCGACCAAGAAATAAAGGAACAAGGCAGCCTGGTACTTACCCACAAGCGATGCAGGAAAAACAAAATGGTACCTGTATGTGTACCCAAGGGAAGTGGCGGCGAGGATATGCGCTGCTCCTTACGGGTGCATGAAAAAGATAAACTAACTCTGAGGGCGATAATAGCGAAAAAGGACCTTTGTGTATCTGTTTTGTGACCTATTAGCAGATTGGACTGAGAAGAGGGACCAATATGACCGGTGTTGGCCGATTTAAAGGATCGTTTGAGCCAGAGGACATGGCAGTAGCAGATGATTGCATCAAGCATGAAGGTTGAAACCCTAGTTAGGATTTCCTATACATGCAGCAATGCCTCACAAGTTGGGAGTGCTATGTTGAGCAGAAACCCATAGAGACACCCAGAATGAGAATGTACCCATTACTGCAGAAGGGTGCATTTGGGATCGTATACGTGCCATTGGCCCAGATGGACAAAGTGGGGTTGAGAACAAAGTTACCATCATTGCTAGATGGGGCAAGGAAACGGATTACATGCTTTGAGAAAAACACCACAGGTATAGCGATTGGTGACATTAAGAGCCTACTAAGCAGCCTAATTGGGGAGCAGACAAACACGGTGTTCATCTAAGCTGGCATTCCAGCAATCATGCTAACAAATACCCTGCATGACGGGGCCATATTTAGTACACTCAGACACCAGATATGGACTGCCCTGAGAGAAATATTCCTTGAGCGCCCAGATGTAGTAGGGCTAATGGCAGAGATGTTGAAGCCAGATGAAAGCATAAACAATTTTGTAAATAGAATGAGAAAATGATGGAGACAGGAAATCCAACAGCCATGGACCACCACAGGCCCACAAGTCACATTTTTCTATATTTTGAAGAAAGGGTTACCCACCGAGATATAGAGTGGGTTGGACAGCGTAGTTGGTTTAGATACCAAACCCTGGCAGGAAATACAAGCCCATATACTCCATTACCATAAGAAAAAACAAGAAAATGATAGAGAGAAGCAGGAGCATACCCAAAGAGACGCAGTAAAATTAGTGCAGCATAAGTTGAAAAAGACTATCATCGAGGAAGCAAAAATGGGTGCAGTCATGCAGATGGCACCAGTCACAATGGGGGCTACACCGCAAAACTTTAAAGAGTTCCAAACAGGTAGTCCAGGAACACAAACAGGCTATGATAGTATAGGCCAGGGAGGCTGGCCACAACCAGAAATTAGAGAGTGCTACTTTTATTGCCATAGGGGGATCACTTGGTAGAGGCATGCCGGACAAAAGAATACCATGAGCAGCAAAAGCAAGAGAGGTTTGAGAATACGGGCAGCCACCACAAAATTCCACGTGACAGAATATGGTTAATGCCCCTCAGTATCAAGCACTGGGCAATCAGAACACATCACACACTCAGTCGCAGGGATCTACCGTTCACCACTCAACTGTAGCAGGGATCAGGTAATTGGGCTATCATGTGGCAGCAACAACCACAGATAAGGAACCCAGCTCAACAAGGATCTGGGCCACAACCCCGGCAAGGAGGGGTAGCAGTGTGGGGAGGTAGTGCCTTCACGCAACCGCAAAACCAAAATTTACCTTAAAATAGACCCCTCAGTAAATTAAGACAGGTAATAATGATCCCAGCAACTTAACCCCCTTTAGTTTACCTCTGATAATAAAGATAACCAGCATCCCTCTACCCTCCTCCCTAAAAATTGTATCAGATCAGAAAGGACTACCAGACAGGATTAAAGGTCCAAATGTTTTTACTTGCACCTAGGAATTTAGAGCTGCTATGTGCTAAGTCAATCAGGTGCACAGCAAAATCAAGTTGCCTAAGGCACATACGGAGCCTTTGCCACACTCTGCTACTGATCTCCCATGGCAGAGTTCACAGGCCACACCCCAGGGGCAGGGCAGTCTGAAGAGGGGGCGGGACAGAAAACTGTTGAAAAAGCAGACACCCAAGTCCTGCAGCCACAGTCTAATGTGACGCATTCCAATCACCAAGCCAAAAGGACCCCAGGTTTGGGCATTATGTCGAAACTTAATGTTTCCGTCATGGCATGTAGTCCTGAGAGCATCCCCAAATGCGCTAGAAGCCTATGAATCAATGAAGGCCTCCCTTTCTGTTATAAACAAAGCCATCCTCCATGACCAGAACAAAGTTCTTCCTATGCCTAGGATGATAAGACCTTTAAACTCCACAGCCCCCGCACCCGAGAGTCAATAATCTAAGACCCCTCAGTGTAGGGTGACCAGACATCCTGGACTTGCCTGAACAGTCCTGTATTTTTGGTCATCTTTCCCAGCAGATTTCAGTAAATTAAGCACTTGCACCAGGTTTTAGGTGAGACTCCATCAAACAAGCTTTTATGAATTTCGGTACAGGAACAGTTGACAGTCTTTTCAGAAATCAGTGTAATTTACACCTATGATACTCTTTGTAATAGCTGTATTTGATTTTGCCCTTTAGTGCCTCCGGTCTTAAAAAAAGGTACTGGAATTTTATTGATTCTTCTTGCACTGATACTAGGTCACTTGGTACTTTAACAATCAGATTTTTACATGTAAAAAGTTGGTTTAAGTTTGACTTTTACTTGGATGATGTTAAACCTGTACAGGCATGAGCACTTTACATGTAATTTAGGATTGTGGTTCTCCCACTGAATATCATGAAAAGTAGTTGGGCAAATGCAACTGTAACTCCTATGTGTCCACCCTGTAGTACTACCCAAGAAACTATTGAACACTTTGTCTTCTTCTGTCCTGTCTATGTCACCCTGAGGAAAACATGGATTATGCCGGCTTGTCGGTTTTTGTTGTTCTTATGTCCCTCAGACACAATCTACATGTATTTAGATCAGATACGACAAGGTAGCTTATCTTTACAATATCCAGATATCTGCTCTATGCCTGGTGGCAGAGGTCTAAGTTGTTAAAATAACATATTGGAGCAGGTCTCTGGAACATATAGTGAAAGTATGCACTGAGGTTATTAAGGGACTGCAGTGTATAATGATAGCCATGGCCTGATTTGTTAATGTTGATGCAATTTTTAATGTTTACTCTAGGTTTTTAAATTGTTTTAGTCATGATCACATAACACCACTCCTGAATGATGTACAGGACTATGAATATAATGTAATTCTATTTATGGTTTTATTATCAATGAATTATTGTATATCATGTGTTTTTATGTATGTGTATGATCATGTTATTGATCGAATAAACTCGACCTAGCCTCAGATCTGTGTTTGCTGTGTTGGCAAGCGCTGTCTTCCAAACCATTCTGTGCCCCTCAGCGATGCAAACTTATAGTTCTACTTCTATCTTTGTGAAATGTGGCAATTTCTGGTTTTAAAAATCTGGTTACCTTACCTCAACATGATGGCAAGTTCGAGACTCCAGTTGGGGGTTTACTCAACCTTTCACCCTTTTCGGAGATCAACACAATTAGCACCAATTTCGTTAGGCAATCAATGACAGAATCTAAATCGAGAGAGCTCAATAGAACCCAGCCAATAGGAAGGGACAGCCAGCCCACCAGAAATGATGATAGAAAGTGGTATGTGTTCCGAGTGAGAGGGGGAGAGCTAGGGATGGAGGCGTCCAAGTCTCTGCTCCTGCTACAGATGGACGCAGGACACTGGATGCACCCCTTTCAGGCTCACCTCCATTCCAAGCATAGTCCACCCCTGATACCTCAACCTTGCAGGCACAATCCAGGAAAACAGTTGGCCCTGACTTTCAACCCCATTGGAGCAGTATATCGAAACCAAGTGGACCAGAGAGCAGCCTCTGATCCTCTCCCCATGAGGCAAGGGAACAATGAATTAGGCGACTCAAGGAAATGCCCAAACTAAAAGAAAAAACACCAAAGTTATCCCAACAAAAAGATTCTAGATTGGAAAAAAAGGTGGGGTTTAGATCAGCCACAGCCAGGTATCTGATACCATAAGGGAGGGTCATGTAGCACATCATGTGCTGGGAACAGAGAGATGCACAAATATAAAAAATGCGTTCCTGGGGCACATGATTGCACACACCAGCAACACCAAATGAAACCACGCCCCCACTTCCCACATTCCTGTACATATGTAGCGAACATACAGGGACTGAAAACACAACTCACAGCAAGCGCAACTTGGGGAAATATCAAAACAGATAGCCCCTAGCAGGAAAATAGCCTCTGGGAGGGGCTGCACAACAATTACGCTCTTTTGCCTGCACTGGGCAAGGCATTTAGTGATGCCCATTGAATCCCTGCTAAAGCCAATCCTATCCCTTCATGAAACTCATAGGACCACTCCACAACATACCTAACACTAATCTGACCACCCAGATCTAAAATGTCAGAGAATGTCTGAAAATACCCTAACAGGACAAGGGGTGTGGGGGGTCTCAACAGCTTATACAAATTATATCTGTCTATTCATAAATGTTTATAGTAATCACTCTTACTCCCCTAACCACTAAAAGACGCATCCAACAGAGGTCACCTTCTGATACCTCACCAGCTTGTGACTGGTAAGTTGATGGGATCACACTGTTAGAATAGAAAAATATTCTTTAGCATCATTTATGTAAAGTTAGCATTCGCGGCACCATTTTATGTATGGCCACCATTTTAAATCGAAACTAATCCTTTGTCGTTTCTGAGAAACAGCCTTCTCTAGGTTATGTTTCTTCTGAGCTGAGTTCTGCTACACTAATGAATACACTGTTCTTATTAGCGCATACCTTTCTTTTTAGATATAGGCCTTCTCCCACTTATCGAGCGGTGGGCCGAGGCCAAATGGCCTTGAAAACCATATAATGTGTGCCCGGTCTCAGAATCAAAACTTACTCCTTTGTAATTTACTATCCAGCTGCATCTGCTTGGAAAATTCCATGATAAGCGTGCTTTCATTGGTTTCAAAGTATACATAATGTATTGTTATGCTTGCTGATGTCAGTCCCTCTGCAGCACTCCTAAGTGACTGGGCATGCCGGGCTCCACTCTGAGTGTATTGGAATAAACAAGCATTGGTTTGTATTCTCTACTGTCTGACCGACTTTTCATTTAGTATGGCTGGCTGAGAGGTGGTCGTGACTGACCCGGGTGACCCTATTTGGTGACCCTGGGTGGAGTTGGCCAGCCTCCATCTCCTCCCCCCTATTATAACAAGTAATTAAATATTAATAAAAAATAAATGTAAAAAATGTATCTGTACTGCGGTGACCCTGGGCTGCCCTCCTCCTCTTCCCTGCCGTCTCGCTAATCCTGTTGAAAACTGTGCATGCGCGCGCGTACATTTGCATCGTTTGCGGGTGGCGGAGTTTGTTTGCAACTCCGTGGACCTCCGCGTAGCCTCGCTATGCACACTACGCCCTGGGTTACTATTTGGGCCATTTTCTTCAACATCCCTATGATAAAATACAGGTTCTCCAAAATCATTGAGATTGGAGCATATGGACCTAAGCTGAATTAACAGTCAACAAAGTTTTTTCAAAAACAGTTAGCCTAAAGCACAACAAAGTGTGCCAGTGCCAACTTGTCATCGACTCCTAAAACTTGAAGGAAAAAGGAACATTACTGAACTTGCGCAAATCTACGAGGAGAAAACACGGGCCCTCAGTGAGGGGTCTGCTTAAGACCCACTGCCCTCAAAGAGGAGGGGAAAAGTGCATGGGTGCACTGTTCCAATGTGCAGGTGAGCCCTTCAATGGGGATATCACCCTAAAACTAAAAACAGTGAACTTTTATGAACTGGTCAGAAGGAACACAGCCAACAGAGGAGTGCAGATGACTCCCAGGAGACACATACCTAGAACTGCAGTATTGCAACAAGAGTTTTGTTTATTTACATGGTTATGTATGATCTGCCTACTATGTATGGTCCCACACTTGAGTACTACAGAGGAAGTGCTGAGTCAAAAGAAATTTACTAAAAGGGAATTGCAGTGAAGGCATAGTGATATCTTATAAGTTACCTAAAATTACACCAAACAGAACACCAGCATCCCACATGCACTACATAGTGCCCTTTTACATAACACATGATACCAGCACATGACCACAGTCAGCTCCCAAGAATCAGCCAGGTCATGTTATGCCTGTTCTTTATTCTCACATGCTGTAGTCACAGACAGGCTTTTCTTGTCCCAAGAAGTAGCCCGCAAGAAAGTAAAATGCCTTATGCACATCTACCAATTTAGAATAAGGGCCAAGATCCAACCCAACAAGATAAAGCCACACAGTGTAGCTGTAAACATAACCACATATGATACAAACCCAACAGCACTATACATCTTAACTGAACACACTGATATCCAAACCAAGCTAGACGGGATCTGTACAAAGGGCCACATAGGGGAAGATGTCATATGGCCATAAGATTTCCCGGAGAAGAGATTTTTAGAGATAGCAAAACCCCAAACTAGGGGTGTAAACACATCTGCTCCAGCATTCATCTGTGGACTGAGAGTGGCTCTTAGTGTAATCAGGGTAGTCTTCTTAAACAAAAAATGGTCTCCCAACATAGAATGTCTATGTAGGGCCATCCAACTTAGGGTTAAAAAGGAGAATGGGTCGCATGGGCAAGGGTTGAATGAAAGTATGACTACCACATGTCAGGAACTTTGGGACATCGAGGTGGGTGGATACACGTGGTAAGAAGGGAAAAGACAACCAAAGATTGTATGAAAACATCCACTGTATTTCTTAGGTTTCAGAGGAAAAGGAATACTTCCGATTGGCATAAATGCTAACTGCAGAGTGAAATTATATCTCCCAGATATGCAATGGGGCACCTCCACATTGATGGATTACTACTGGCAATGCCGAGAGCATGCCTAATCTCAGTTTGTTCCCAGATTGAGGGGACTTTGTTCTCTGATCAACATGCACACCGACCCTTAATATTCCTGGAGAAGAGCTATCAGTCTTGTACCAGTGCCCATTAAGGAAAAAGACAACCATGCTGCCTCAAGCTCAAGAAAGGAAAGCTGCATACTATTTTGGCTAGACAGAATTCAAAGACATTCCACAAGAATTTAGACTGTTCAGGGAAGCACAGCTATGTCCAGGGGAGTTGATACCCTTCTTCACCCTACAAACAAATGCTAATGCCTGCTGGTTAGAAATAACCAAACAGGAGCTGGTCAAAATGAAGAACAGCTCTGAGCTCAGCCTGAATTTTATCAAAGAAGAAATGCGAGTAATCGGCCTCATGGCAATGCAGTTCCAATATGTACTGGGCTTAATGATCGCAATGGAGGAAATTGTATGTGTCAAGATCGGAGCAGCTTGCTGCATGTTCATCCCAGTAAATGACACTGACATCGGAAAACTGACGCTTACCATTCTAGCACTGCACAGCTGGACTGGCTGTTTAATTTGAAAGAAAAAAGTTGCCCTTGACGAGGTTGCACACACAAACAGAATTTTGCCTCTTTATTCCCCACAACAAAGCCAGCAATTGGCATTGAATAAAAGAATCAACCTTACTCGTTTTGAACTTCACCGTTCTTGTTCACAGGCAAAATGCAGAATGAGGCAGATAAAGCTTTTCAGCCACTTAACGACCTTAAATACTCTTCCACCCTCAGTGGGCCTCAGGTGAGTTCAGCAAGTGCATTTTGGTAACAGTAGTTTTTGGTCAGAGTCATTTTCCCCAAGTGGATTTGCTTCACTCGACTTTCACATAAAATAAAATCTCATATAAATATATATATTACCTACTGGCAGTCGCCAGTAGGTAGTTATAGTTAGGACCTATTTTCCATAGGAAATCAGCAACATTCTATTTGGAATAACGCTGGCGCCGATTGACGAATCTTCGCGAAATGTTCCAAACTTTTGGCCAGCTCCGGTCCACTCCTATCCTGAAAATTTCACAGTGATTCATCTAGTGGGGCCCGAGAAAAAAGGGGGGTCCCAAAATGCGTTTTCCCCATGCATTTTCCCATAGGACCTGTTGACGCAGCTACAGCCCGAACTGCTGAACGGAATTATACTAAATTTGGCAAAGAGGTAGTCCTCAGTTCAGACTCGTGCCTTTTGCTTAAATGGTGTAAATCCGTTCAGTAGTTCCTGAGAAAATTACAGTTAAACAGATAGATATATCTGGGAAGAGCCTAACCACACATCTCATCGTGAGATCTGATTGGCTGTCAGTAATTCATCCAAGAAGTGTTGGCAGCCATCTTGGGACCAATATACATGATAGCACTTCATTAAAAAGCATTGCAGTTAATAGAAGGTTTTAAGACTTTAGCTACATTATAAATCATTTGTTGATGGTACCATACTCATTTTAGGAATTGTGGTGTGTTCTAAGGTGATTTTACCATGTGAAAAAGCCTTCTGCTGTGATATCATGAATTATGTTTGAGAGAAAACTATTTTCTCATGCTTTTCCCACAGAGGTTTGGAAGGTGATCTCTAAGCTAAACTGAGAGCATATTTTCTGTAAATTCACATTATCTTTCTCAGTCATGTGAGAATGAAGTCTGACATTCTCAGTAAAACATGTACATTCAACAAGGGCAGAGAATGTCAGTTGATTCCTTTGTGTTCTACTGCAGCTTCCCAGAGTGTTCTAAAGAACAACTAGAGCGCTAACAGTCCTACTTATGACAAACATATTGCACACCTGAAGCCATCTTGATTGGAATAAAGTGGTAACTTTTAAAACATTTAATTTAAAAAGGAACAAAATGAGGGGGTTCATTTTGCCATAGAAAGTATGATTAGTGCTGCAGAAAGAAAAATTAGGGCACATTTTGAGTGACTTCTCAAATCCTCTTCTATTTCATTAAAAAATTCTGACATGCAGACTGAAACATGCACTTTCAATACCAGCAGCAGACTTCTCTGGTGAGCAGCAGCTTTACTACAGTGATCTAATGAGCAACTAGAGTGCTAACATTCAGAATTTATGGCAAATGTGTGACACATCTGAATGCCTTCTTGATGGAACCAAGTAAAAAACTGAAAGTATTCCCTACTGAGGAGACTGCAGTAAATGAGGAAATTAGGAAACTTCTTAACAAATAAATCTCCCAAGATGGCCACCGGAGACAAAAGAGCCCAAATGTAGCCCAAATATCACCCAGATGTAGCCCAAGTGTAGCCCAATGACAGAATGTCCCAGAGTGTTCTTAAGAACAACTAGAGCGCTTACTGCCTTACTTATGACAAAAGTGTGGCACACCTGAAGCCATCTTGATTGGAATAAACTGGTAACACTTAAAACATTTAATTTAAAAAGGAACACAATGGGGGGTTCATTTTACCATAGAAATTATGATTAGTGCTGAAGAAAGAAAAATTAGGGCACATTTTGAGTGACTTCTCAAATCCTCTTCTATTTCATTAAAAAAACTTCTGATATGCAGACTGAAATATGCACTTTTAATACCAGCTGCAGACTTCCGTGGTGAGCAGTAGCTTTACTGCAGTGATCTAATGAGCAACTAGAGTGCTAACATTCAGAATTTATGGCAAATGTGTGACATATCTGAATACCTTCTTGGTGGAATCAAAGTAAAAAACTGAAAGCATTTCCTACTGAGGAGACTGCAGTAAATGAGGAAATTAGGAAATTTCATAACAAATAAATCTCCCAAGATGGCCACCAGAGACAAAAGAGCCCAAATGCAGCAAAAATATCACCCAGATGTTGCCCACATGTAGCCCAATGACAGAAGTGTGCAAAACACTTATTTTTTGTGTATTTGCAGTTTTATATAGTGCAGACTTGTCAGGTATTGGAGTGCTTTACATGAGCATTGATTACATCACACAAGATCAAATTAATTTTGGTTGTAGACATGGGGAGATTAAGTGATTTGACCAGAATCACAGAATGTTGAGCTGAAGCAGAAACTCCAACCTGGTTCCCCAGTTGCAAAGTCTGCAGCTCTGGAAGTAACACCACATCCTCTCCCCTAGGCGCAACATTTAATCAAGTGGCCAACTGAATAAAAAAACATAAAGATTACAAATAATTTAAAAGTTCTTTGTCGCTATTTGAAAACTCAGAAAATATGTCCTCATTTTAGTTTTTTAGAGCACTAACCATAATTTTGATGCAAATAAGACAAGAGAGTTCAGGGGAAGGGGCCTCACAACAGACCGTGCGGGGCAGGCAGGAGGAGCAGTTGCAACACAACAGACCAGGGAGGGCAGAAGGGTGTGGCAGTAAAATGGACCATGGAGGACAGGAGGAAGGGGATAGGGGCATGGCATGTGGACAGGCAGGGTGGAGGTGGCAAGGACAGGTTACAGTCATCTGACAATGCTAGGCAGGTGGGAGGGGAGTGGCAGCTCAACAGAACACTCAGAGTAGATAGCAGTGGCAGGTCCATGGAACATGGTGGGCAAAAAGGATGGAGCAGGGGCATGCACAAAGACATCCGAGGGCAGGGGGAAGGAGAATAGGGGCAGCAAATTAAGCACAGAGGCTAAGCAGGAGGTCAATGATGGGCCATAGAATTGGGCAATGGAGGGCAGGAGGAGTGGACTGGTACATCATGCTAAATGGAGGGTAGTGGAGAGGATAGGGAGGAGGTGGATGGGGCAGCAAGCTAACTGTTCAGAGAAGGTGGGTATTAGGAACTTTATTGTTTTGAAAATGTGTGTCTGTGCGAACTACTTAAAATATGAACAAGTATGCAGCATAATCGCACTTTTATTCAGGAAGAAGAGGATGTTTGTGACTGTGACTCCGGGCTCACTTGGCAGAAACACCCCCTGACCATCCACCCCCATCGCAAAATGTAATGCCTGTGAGAAGGGTAGGTGGACGCAGTGTTATATAGAACATAGTCCTGAGAGCACGATTGAACATGAAAACTAGATATAGTATATGGTATAAACTATGCACCAAAAAGTGTGATATAAGATGAACCGGGCGTGAAATATAATATGCAATACATTGTGCGCAATGACAGATTCATTGGAGAGCGCGTGCTATGTGCTATGCGCCTTGGAGTGTAATATGCACAGGGCAGTGTTGTGTAACCTAACTAGTCTCTAAAGTTGTAATCTAAAATATGTGCTGGGGAGTGTAACACTGCATATGCACTGTGACAAAGATATGGATCCCAGATTGTAATATGTATGGCATAGCGCTGTGCGTTATAACATACGTTACAACAAACAATTGATGGACGGAATGCTGACAATGCAAACATTCTCCCCCAGTCAAGAGATCTGGGTTAAATCCATCGTTCTTTTGCCCACTACGCCACCCCAGTTTAGACATGGCTATATGCAAATCAGTCTTGACCCTGTGCCTCATGGGAACAGTCCAGCCCGAACTGCCAAGCCATGTCTTCCCTGGACCGGAATCAAGCATCCTAAGACCGGTTTCTGGCTATCAGCCGTCATCAGCCAGGATAGCTTGACTCCAGTGGCGTAGTGAGCACGGGTCCCACGTCTGGGAATACCCATCCCACTTAGGGCGAAAAGCGTTACAACAAACAATTGATGGACGGAATGCTGACAATGCAAACATTCTCCCCCAGTCAAGAGATCTGGGTTAAATCCATCGTTCTTTTGCCCACTACGCCACCCCAGTTTAGACATGGCCATATGCAAATCAGTCTTGACCCTGTGCCTCATGGGAACAGTCCAGCCCGAACTGCCAAGCCATGTCTTCCCTGGACCGGAATCAAGCATCCTAAGACCGGTTTCTGGCTATCAGCCGTCATCAGCCAGGATAGCTTGACTCCAGTGGCGTAGTGAGCACGGGTCCCACGTCTGGGAATACCCATCCCACTTAGGGCGAAAAGCGTTACTACAAACAATTGATGGACGGAATGCTGACAATGCAAACATTCTCCCCCAGTCAAGAGATCTGGGTTAAATCCATCGTTCTTTTGCCCACTACGCCACCCCAGTTTAGACATGGCCATATGCAAATCAGTCTTGACCCTGTGCCTCATGGGAACAGTCCAGCCCGAACTGCCAAGCCATGTCTTCCCTGGACCGGAATCAAGCATCCTAAGACCGGTTTCTGGCTATCAGCCGTCATCAGCCAGGATAGCTTGACTCCAGTGGCGTAGTGAGCACGGGTCCCACGTCTGGGAATACCCATCCCACTTAGGGCGAAAAGCGTTACAACAAACAATTGATGGACGGAATGCTGACAATGCAAACATTCTCCCCCAGTCAAGAGATCTGGGTTAAATCCATCGTTCTTTTGCCCACTACGCCACCCCAGTTTAGACATGGCCATATGCAAATCAGTCTTGACCCTGTGCCTCATGGGAACAGTCCAGCCCGAACTGCCAAGCCATGTCTTCCCTGGACCGGAATCAAGCATCCTAAGACCGGTTTCTGGCTATCAGCCGTCATCAGCCAGGATAGCTTGACTCCAGTGGCGTAGTGAGCACGGGTCCCACGTCTGGGAATACCCATCCCACTTAGGGCGAAAAGCGTTACAACAAACAATTGATGGACGGAATGCTGACAATGCAAACATTCTCCCCCAGTCAAGAGATCTGGGTTAAATCCATCGTTCTTTTGCCCACTACGCCACCCCAGTTTAGACATGGCCATATGCAAATCAGTCTTGACCCTGTGCCTCATGGGAACAGTCCAGCCCGAACTGCCAAGCCATGTCTTCCCTGGACCGGAATCAAGCATCCTAAGACCGGTTTCTGGCTATCAGCCGTCATCAGCCAGGATAGCTTGACTCCAGTGGCGTAGTGAGCACGGGTCCCACGTCTGGGAATACCCATCCCACTTAGGGCGAAAAGCGTTACAACAAACAATTGATGGACGGAATGCTGACAATGCAAACATTCTCCCCCAGTCAAGAGAGTGGGAAGGGTATGCTCAGACGTGAGTCCCTTGCTCTCCATGCCACTGGAATCAAGCTATCCTGGCTGACGAGGGCTGAAAGCCCGAAACCGGTCCTAGGATGCTTGTTTCCAGTCCAGGGAGGACCTGGCTTGGCAGTTCGGGCTGGACTGTTCCCATGGGGCACAGGGTCAAGACTGATTTGCATATGGCTGGGTTCAAACTGGAATGGCATGGTGAGCAAAAAAACGATGGATTTAGGCCCAGATCTCTGTACTGGGGTGAATGTATGACATTGTTCTGCATTCTGTCCATCAATTGTTGTTTTTGCATTTGTCACCCCGAGTGGGAAGGGTATGCTCAGACGTGAGTCCCTTGCTCTCCATGCCACTGGAATCAAGCTATCCTGGCTGACGAGGGCTGAAAGCCCGAAACCGGTCCTAGGATGCTTGTTTCCAGTCCAGGGAGGACCTGGCTTGGCAGTTCGGGCTGGACTGTTCCCATGGGGCACAGGGTCAAGACTGATTTGCATATGGCTGGGTTCAAACTGGAATGGCATGGTGAGCAAAAAAACGATGGATTTAGGCCCAGATCTCTGTACTGGGGTGAATGTATGACATTGTTCTGCATTCTGTCCATCAATTGTTGTTTTTGCATTTGTCACCCCGAGTGGGAAGGGTATGCTCAGACGTGAGTCCCTTGCTCTCCATGCCACTGGAATCAAGCTATCCTGGCTGACGAGGGCTGAAAGCCCGAAACCGGTCCTAGGATGCTTGTTTCCAGTCCAGGGAGGACCTGGCTTGGCAGTTCGGGCTGGACTGTTCCCATGGGGCACAGGGTCAAGACTGATTTGCATATGGCTGGGTTCAAACTGGAATGGCATGGTGAGCAAAAAAACGATGGATTTAGGCCCAGATCTCTGTACTGGGGTGAATGTATGACATTGTTCTGCATTCTGTCCATCAATTGTTGTTTTTGCATTTGTCACCCCGAGTGGGAAGGGTATGCTCAGACGTGAGTCCCTTGCTCTCCATGCCACTGGAATCAAGCTATCCTGGCTGACGAGGGCTGAAAGCCCGAAACCGGTCCTAGGATGCTTGTTTCCAGTCCAGGGAGGACCTGGCTTGGCAGTTCGGGCTGGACTGTTCCCATGGGGCACAGGGTCAAGACTGATTTGCATATGGCTGGGTTCAAACTGGAATGGCATGGTGAGCAAAAATACGATGGATTTAGGCCCAGATCTCTGTACTGGGGTGAATGTATGACATTGTTCTGCATTCTGTCCATCAATTGTTGTTTTTGCATTTGTCACCCCGAGTGGGAAGGGTATGCTCAGACGTGAGTCCCTTGCTCTCCATGCCACTGGAATCAAGCTATCCTGGCTGACGAGGGCTGAAAGCCCGAAACCGGTCCTAGGATGCTTGTTTCCAGTCCAGGGAGGACCTGGCTTGGCAGTTCGGGCTGGACTGTTCCCATGGGGCACAGGGTCAAGACTGATTTGCATATGGCTGGGTTCAAACTGGAATGGCATGGTGAGCAAAAATACGATGGATTTAGGCCCAGATCTCTGTACTGGGGTGAATGTATGACATTGTTCTGCATTCTGTCCATCAATTGTTGTTTTTGCATTTGTCACCCCGAGTGGGAAGGGTATGCTCAGACGTGAGTCCCTTGCTCTCCATGCCACTGGAATCAAGCTATCCTGGCTGACGAGGGCTGAAAGCCCGAAACCGGTCCTAGGATGCTTGTTTCCAGTCCAGGGAGGACCTGGCTTGGCAGTTCGGGCTGGACTGTTCCCATGGGGCACAGGGTCAAGACTGATTTGCATATGGCTGGGTTCAAACTGGAATGGCATGGTGAGCAAAAAAACGATGGATTTAGGGCCAGATCTCTGTACTGGGGTGAATGTATGACATTGTTCTGCATTCTGTCCATCAATTGTTGTTTTTGCATTTGTCACCCCGAGTGGGAAGGGTATGCTCAGACGTGAGTCCCTTGCTCTCCATGCCACTGGAATCAAGCTATCCTGGCTGACGAGGGCTGAAAGCCCGAAACCGGTCCTAGGATGCTTGTTTCCAGTCCAGGGAGGACCTGGCTTGGCAGTTCGGGCTGGACTGTTCCCATGGGGCACAGGGTCAAGACTGATTTGCGTATGGCTGGGTTCAAACTGGAATGGCATGGTGAGCAAAAAAACGATGGATTTAGGCCCAGATCTCTGTACTGGGGTGAATGTATGACATTGTTCTGCATTCTGTCCATCAATTGTTGTTTTTGCATTTGTCACCCCGAGTGGGAAGGGTATGCTCAGACGTGAGTCCCTTGCTCTCCATGCCACTGGAATCAAGCTATCCTGGCTGACGAGGGCTGAAAGCCCGAAACCGGTCCTAGGATGCTTGTTTCCAGTCCAGGGAGGACCTGGCTTGGCAGTTCGGGCTGGACTGTTCCCATGGGGCACAGGGTCAAGACTGATTTGCATATGGCTGGGTTCAAACTGGAATGGCATGGTGAGCAAAAAAACGATGGATTTAGGCCCAGATCTCTGTACTGGGGTGAATGTATGACATTGTTCTGCATTCTGTCCATCAATTGTTGTTTTTGCATTTGTCACCCCGAGTGGTAAGGGTATGCTCAGACGTGAGTCCCTTGCTCTCCATGCCACTGGAATCAAGCTATCCTGGCTGACGAGGGCTGAAAGCCCGAAACCGGTCCTAGGATGCTTGTTTCCAGTCCAGGGAGGACCTGGCTTGGCAGTTCGGGCTGGACTGTTCCCATGGGGCACAGGGTCAAGACTGATTTGCATATGGCTGGGTTCAAACTGGAATGGCATGGTGAGCAAAAAAACGATGGATTTAGGCCCAGATCTCTGTACTGGGGTGAATGTATGACATTGTTCTGCATTCTGTCCATCAATTGTTGTTTTTGCATTTGTCACCCCGAGTGGGAAGGGTATGCTCAGACGGGAGTCCCTTGCTCTCCATGCCACTGGAATCAAGCTATCCTGGCTGACGAGGGCTGAAAGCCCGAAACCGGTCCTAGGATGCTTGTTTCCAGTCCAGGGAGGACCTGGCTTGGCAGTTCGGGCTGGACTGTTCCCATGGGGCACAGGGTCAAGACTGATTTGCATATGGCTGGGTTCAAACTGGAATGGCATGGTGAGCAAAAAAACGATGGATTTAGGCCCAGATCTCTGTACTGGGGTGAATGTATGACATTGTTCTGCATTCTGTCCATCAATTGTTGTTTTTGCACGTGCGTTATAACATAGGCATCGAGGAAGGCATGTTAACTGGGGCAATATAACCCGTGCGAAGGCAAGTGTGGTATGACATATTCGCGGGGTGGTGTTACAGTTCACATGGGCTAGAGAGTGTCATAGCATATGCACTAGCTGGTGGAATACAACACAGAGGTGTGTGGCACTGGGCGGGCACTGGTGGGTGTAACACAGCATTGGGCTCAGCCAGGAGCATGCTGTGACTCTCAAGTTAGGTTTGTCTTCTTTCCAGAGAGTAAAATAAAAAGTATTACACATCCGGCGATGGATGTGTGTTTTATTAACCGTGAGGGGGGTTTCTTGCATAGTTTGGTTGAATTTTTGTCGAATCCCCTTTGAATGGCTTGGTGTGCGTGTGTATTAAATGTGCCCGTCAATAGCTACCCATGTTTGTATAAATAAACAACAAGGGTGTCTGCTTGGAGAGTACCCACCGGCGGGGGTGCCGGGATTAGGCACGGTAGGGCGTCTGACATGTCAGAGCTTCACTAGCGGTGTAAATACATTCCACGTGGATTCATTGTATGCATAGTCGCCTTTTAATGAATATCACGCAAATCGTCATGGTGATAGGTACATACGGTTTGTCCAGCATGTCTTAGGTGTATCTATAAATATATATTTTTTAAAAATAATAAAAAACAAAGGCCGGCCCCGGGGGATGGATCCCCGGGGCCATAAGTGGCCTGAGGAGGGGGGCAACGCAGCCCCCCTCCTAAAGATTTTTTTATAAAAAAAAGGCCATGGGCCGATTAAGGCCTTGGGAGGGCCAAATTAATTTTTTTCAACAAAAAAAATTAGGGTGCAGGCCCTGGGGGATGGGGTCCCCAGGGCCAATAACTTAGAAAAAGAAGGGGGCCACACTGCCCTTCTTCTTAAAAAAAATAAAATAAATAGAAGACCGTCATCGTGTCGGAAGCCACACACCCTCCTTGCAGCACTCTGCAAATGCGCCCCCTGGCCAGTTGTAAGTTGGGGAATTAATTCCCCTTCAATACTGAGGGTCCCTGAGGGCCAACTTGCCCAACAGGTATCTCCAGTATGCGCCAGTTAGCTGCGTTGCAGACAGGTGTTCTGAGGCCATGCCCCTTTTTACACCTCTATGCAACGCAGCTCTGTGGCACTTACTGGAGGTACCTAGTGGGCTAGTTTGACCCTAGGAACCCTTAGGATTCAAGGGGACTTAATCTCTCAACTTAGAACGGCCACAGGGCGCGTTTACACAGTGGTGAAGGAAGTGGACGGGGCCTGAGGTGACGTGTGCAAACACGCCCTGCGGCGCGTTTTAAGTTGGGGAAATAATTCCCTTTCAATCCTGAGGGACCCTGGGAGCCAACTAGCCCACCAGGTACTTCCAGTAAGCGCCACTGCTCTGCGTTGCAGAGAGGTGGTGCAGGATCGTGCCCCTTTTTACACCTCTCTGCAATGGCGCTTACTGGACGTACCTAGTGGGCTATTTTGCCCCTAGGGACCCTCAGGATTTAAGGGGACTTAATCTCCCAACTTAAAAAACGGCCACAGGGCCTGTTTACACAGTGGGGAAGGGAGGGGACGGGGCCTGAGGTGACGTGTGCAAACAGGCCCTATGGCGCGTTTTAAGTTCGGGAAATAATTCCCCTTCATTCCTGAGGGCCCCTGGGGGCTAACTAGCCCACCAGTTGCTTCCAGTAAGCGCCACTGAGCTGCATTGCAGACAGGTGGTCCAGGCCATGCCACTTTTTACACCTCTCTGCAACGCAGCTCTGTGGCGCTTACTGGAGGTACCTAGTGGGCTAGTTGGACCCTAGGGACCCTCAGGATTCAAATGAACTTAATCTCCCAACTAAAAACGGCCACAGGGCGTGTTTACACAGTGGTGAAGGGAGGGGACGGTGTGGAAATTTAGCTTGCAAACTGAACATTATCTGCGCCATCTTGTCTCTCCCCAGCGCGACACACAGGAAAGCGCACGGCAGCCATTTTAGGCACCCTGGTCTCTCCCTGCTCATTGCCGATCGCCAGCGCGTCCCCCTGGCGCTGCAAGCATCCCCCGCGCGCCGGCCACCCCCGCTCTCTCATACACGGGCCATAAACCCTCTCCTTCTGCGCGACCCTGCCATGGAACCGCATCCCACGCCTGACCGACATCCCATACATGGTCATGCATCTCTTTGATAACCCCCTTCCTCTGCGCCCCATTGTCCGAACCGATCCCAGGCCATCACCTAGCCCTGCGGATGCAGTTTATTGTCCCTACTGTAAGGGAAACGCCCCACATCAAAGGGATTACAGTAGATCAAGGCCCCCCACCCCCTGAGACCCGACCGGTCACACACACCCCCGGGAATTGGCGGAATATCCTGCTGTGTGATAGCCATCTCCTACTGCGGGTGGGGTGGGAACTTCTACTGTAGCTATGCGTGGGATCGGATCTGAGCCAAGGATTCTGAAGACGTTCTTTCATGCATCAAAGTGATCTCAAGAATGTGCCATGTATGATAAACCTGCAATAAAGTCATAAACCTGTGTATAAGAGGCCAGGCCTAGGGAGATGCAGTTAGAACACCTCGTGACGATACCTTGCTGTCTGATCTGATGTGTTCTGCTCCGACGGAATAAAAACTTTGTTTCCTGCCTTCCAGTCTCCGGCGCCTGCCTCTTTCATTGGTAAATTATCGAATGGTATGAGAGGCGATTACCGCCGGGCAATACTTGAAAGGTTATCGACTGAAACTGCCGCTACCATTTAACAATTGGCGTCCCAAGCGTGGGGCCCATCAGCGACACGTGGATCCAGTGGGAGAGGTCCCGACGACAGAGTGAACGACTGCAACGATCGGGAGAGCTCCTGCCCGATAGACCCTCGTCTGGCAGCCGATCATCCGAACTTCACTGGTTCCGAGCAGACCTCTCTCGAGTGATCTACGGTCCTGACTGGGAACCATCAGGAGTGCCGCGGCAAATACGGAGAGTAGAGGACGATCGGGAGCTGGAGGCGGAAGACGAGAAACTGTCCACGCGGTCCGGGTAAGGTCGTGAAACACGACAAATTGCGAAACGATTGATTGATTGATTGAAAATACTAGTATTACTTATTGATTGTTCTCTTTGAGATATTCGCTGTCTACAAACGGGGAGGAGTAGAAATACTCTCTCTCTCTCTCCCTTTGCAGATAGTGAAGGGTAGGTAACGCAGACTTTTGTCCCCGTTGTAACCCGTCGTGCCTATCTTTATCTCCCCACTGATTGATTGTCCGAACATTGATTGTTTTGAAGGATAGTGCTCTTTGAGATATTCTCTGTTTGCAAATAACGTAGAATAGAAATATTCTGTCTAGTCTTTGCAAATAGTGAAGGGTAGGTAACACAGACTTTTGTCCCCATTGTAACCCGTCGTGCCTATCTTTATCTCCCCATTGATTGATTGATTGTCCGAACACTAGTTGTTCGATATTGGTTCTTTGGAGGTATTCTCTGCTTACAAATAACGAGGAATAGAGATATTCTGTCTAGTCTTTGCAAGCAGTGAAAAGATAGGTAGTGCTGACTTTTGTCCCCGTTGTAACCCGTCATGCCTATCTTCTCCCCACTGATTGGTAGTTGGTTATGCCCGGACCGCTTATTAGAGGTGGACCATCCGGCTCCACTGGAAGGCACCCCTAATAAGGACATGTTCACTAAATATGGACTAGTCGCCGTAGCTTATAGCAAGCTATGGCATAAATATACAAGGCAGGACCCCGAGAGTCAGTGGCCACTGATGGGATCCTTCGACGACCATAAGATAGAAATGCTAGAAATAGCTCTGCGTAGCAATAAGACGACGCCTACTATGCTTGACAGTATCGGCATGTGGCGCAAAGAAGCAACACAACGGAAAAAGAGGGAAGAAGTAAAAGCAGAAAAGGAATTACGAAAGGCAGCTCACCTTGCCGCTAGAAAGTTAGAAGAAGAAATAAAGGAGAGAAGGGAAACTAAACTAAGACAGGAGCCCGAAACATCAGGCCAGTACGCTGTTAGGACCCCTCTATGCTCTACCCTGAGTTGTCCTCTAAGCAACGAACGAATGACGAATTACTATTAGGTCCCCCGATCATTTACATGCCCCCTCCATACGCACCCTCCCAATCGGTAGTGCAACACCCACAACCCCCAAACACGAGCGAAAGCAGTACAGGGGCCTCGGTCCTCACGGCCTCCGCGCCGGCTGAGCCTCTTGTACTAAACACAACGTCGGCAATAACGTTGGATGACCCTGAGATGAGAAAGAAAGATTCCACCAGAATGAATCGACTAACAAAGGATGAACGAGCAGGAATCGACAAGATAGTAGGGACACTGGTAGAGCGAAAGGAAAGTGAGGAGTATATAACAGACGTGTATAACTCGTATGCCGACAGCCGCAGACGACACTTTGTCGTACGACTTTGTTATCACGCCCTGAATACATATGAGGATAGGTACCACGATAAAGGTCCCGAAGGCTTAGCGGCCCTATATAGGAAGGTAGACATTGGGGAAGAAGGAGAGGGCGATGTGACGAACCTCTTCACTCGTACACTCGAGGTCTATCGACACCTTAAAGAACACAGACAGACAACCAAAGCAGAAACCCCCATAGCGACTAAGCCCCAGGAAGGAAGGACTTATACCATGATGCCCATCAAAGAGGCCGCCCCCTACTGGGTCCCCCCACGAGGTCAGGGAACACATGACGACATCAACCACCAAGATGCGAAGGGAAGGGTTGTATATAATTGGGTCTACCAGCCATGGGACCGACAAGACATTTTGACCTTTAGAAAAACCCTACCCGACTTAAGAAAGAACCCGACTGCCTTCTACACCGAACTAGGTACAGCCTTAGGTTCAACAATAATGACCTTAGCAGATATCGACTTGTTCTTCGGGTTATGTCTGCCGGCTGATGTGTGGAAGCAAATCCAGAAAGTTGACCACGCTGAGCCGTTCGGATATACCTGGGTACAACTCGATACCATAGATAAACAGCGAGAACCGGGACAGAAACCCCCGAAAGCCATATTGGAGCTCCCAGACAAGATTGTACAGAAGTTGAAGACTCTAATCCCAGAAAGAAAGGTAGACTGGTCGATAGTGACGGCTTGTCGCCAGAAACCCCAGGAGGATGTGTCTGAATACTTCTCTCGATTCGAGACTGTGTTTTCCGATTATAGTGGCCAGGACATGACCACTGCAACCGGACATCACCTCTTTGTCCAGAATTATGTGAAGGGTCTGTCACAAGAAGTCTCCCAGAAGCTACAGACCAGCGAGAGTAGTTGGGCAGCCTCCAAACCCGCAGCAATCCTCCAGATGGCCCAATACTACGAAAACCAAAAGAATGAGAACGATAGGGCGTCAGAGAGGAAGAAAAAGGAACTGAAGGAGAGGGTAATGATAGCACAGTTGCAAGGGGTGACCATAGGAAGGGAACCCCCGAAAGGGAATTACCAACCAACCGCCCCTAGAAAGCTACCCCCTAGAGACCATACACCTGCACCCTACAACGGACGGAGAGACTTAGATGGGAACCAATGTGCGTTCTGTAGAGGGTTCGGACACTGGAAATCCCAGTGCCCGGTCCTTCTGGAATTGAACAAAAATAGGGACCCCAGAGACACAGCATATGACCCCAGAAATAGAGGACAGGGACGAGGGTACACGAACGACACCATCAACGACAGGCCAGGCAGACCAAACACCTTTGATCGCCCCCGACAAAACCAGTGTCAGCAGTCCGACTACGAAAGCACCCATGACTTCGCATAGGACCGCCAGGGGCAAGGGAGGGATCCAGTCGAACTCCGTGTTGACCAGCAAGGTCCTTACGTCACTGCTAAGGTCTTGGGCACAAAGTCTCCATTCCTGGTAGATACTGGGGCGACACGTAGTGCGTTATCTAAACGACTGATTCCTAGGGCACCCTTGTCTGGCTCACACGTAACCTCAATAGGCTTCGATGGAACGCCCTCCACTAACCCCTTATCACCACCAATCTCCTTTGACTTAGAAGATAACGCCACTGACACGACCTTTCTGCTCTCCTCCAACACCCCCGATGCTATTATGGGACTTGATTTGCTAAAACATTTTCGAGCTACCATCAGATGCTCCCCAGACGGAGTTCGAGTCATCCTGCACGATAACCCAGATCTGTTCAGACCTTGTCACACACGACGTATGCTCTCTATAACCGATGCTGACCTGTCCCTACTCGACACGTTACCTTCACATCTATGGGCTAAAACCGACTCAGATGTAGGGCGCATGGTGATCGACCCAGTACACATAACCGTCCGACCGGACGCAGTGCTCCCAAAGCTTCCACAGTATCGGATATCGCCCGAAGGCGAGAAGGCATTGGTGGAAATCATCGAGACCCTAGTCGATGCAGGAGTGGTAGAAGAAGTAGTCAGTAATGTTTGCAACAGCCCTATCCTACCCATTGTAAAAAAGCAAGGCGAGGGAGATGAGAAAGCATACCGCTTTATTGTTGACTTACGAGAAGTTAACAAAGTAGTCATACCTCAGTACCCCGTGGTCTCAGACATCACCACCATCCTCACCCTAATTCCGTCCACTGCCACCACATTTACCGTTATTGATCTCAAGAACGCATTCTTTTCCATCCCCATCCACCCAGACAGCCGCTACCTGTTCGGCTTCACTTTAAAAGCCCGTTCGTACAGATTCTGTAGGGCACCCCAGGGCTACACTGAGAGTCCCAGCATTTATAGCCAAGCCCTCAAGAGACAACTAGATGCAGTCCAACTACCCGATGGAGTGGTGTTAATACAGTACGTCGATGACATTCTTTTGGTGGCTGACACCACTCCACTTGCCGTCACAGCCACCATTCACCTCCTCCACTTCCTCGCAGAAAACGGTCACAAGGTCTCCAGGAAGAAGTTGCAATTCTGCCAACCCCAAGTGACATATCTAGGCCACCTACTATCCAAAGACGGGAGGAAACTTACCCCTGACCGAATTCAGACCATCCTAGAAACCCCTGTTCCCAAAACTCAGAAGCAAGTGCGGTCTCTAGTAGGCCTCACCTCCTTTTGTCGACAATGGTTGCCAAACTTCAGTCTTATTGTAAAACCTCTGCTTTCCCTGCTGGCTAAAGATGTCCCCTTCCCCCTCCCCTGGACACCCGAATGCCAATTCTCCTTCAAAGAATTACGAGACGCCCTCTGCTCGGCCCCAGTCCTAGGAACCCCAGACTACACTAAACCTTTCTCCCTCTACACCCACGAAAGGGAGGGATGTGCGTTGTCTGTCCTAACCCAGTCCATAGGCCCTAAACAACACCCTTGTGCCTACTTCTCTGCCACTCTTGACCCTGTAGCCAGAGCTTTGCCCGCCTGCCTTCGAGCAGTAGCTGCCGCTGCTGTCTCTATCCGGCAAAGTGAGGGGATCGTGCTCTCGAACCCCCTCACAGTATTGGTACCCCATGCGGTTGACACTCTCCTGAACCAAACCAAGACTCAACACCTGACTAGCGCACGACTGACTGGTTACGAACTGACTCTGCTTGCACCCCACATCACATTGAAACGATGCACCACTCTGAATCCAGCTACTCTACTACCTCTCCCTGACGCTGACCCCAATGCGTCCCCTATACATGACTGCGTGACCCTCACCGACGAACAGACCAAGAGTAGGGTTGACCTCCGGGATACTGCCTTCCCGGACCCTGACGGAGAACTGTGGGTGGATGGCTCATGTATCAAGCTCCCCGATGGCACCACCTCAGCTGCCTATGCAGTCACCACAGCCCGAACAGTTGTTGACACAGCCCGCATCACACAGCGATCCGCACAGGCGGCGGAACTAATTGCTCTCACACGAGCATGCATCCTGGCAGCAGGGACAACCGCAAACATTTACACAGACAGTCAGTACGCCTTCGGGGTAGTTCACCACTTTGGGCTCTTATGGAAAGAGAGGGGATTCTTGACTTCCCATGGCACACCCATCCTGCATGGAGATCTAGTCTCTGCCCTGACCGAAGCAGTCCTCCTCCCCACACGGCTGGCTGTGATCAAATGCCAGGCACACAAGAAGGTGACAGACATTATAGGACAGGGAAATGCACTAGCTGACATTACTGCCCGAACCACAGCCGAGAATAGGTCCACGACCCATATGTACGTGACCAGGTCACAAACTGAGAAATGGAAGGATGCTAGGGAAACGATTAGGGATATCCAACTAGCCAGCACACCACACGAATTAACTGAATGGGCCCGGGTGGGATTGAAGGACAATGACGGTTGCTGGCGAACTAAAGACTCAAACAAATGGTTGCTACCCGACTCATACTTGATCCCCATGCTGACCATGGCACACTCCCCCGCACACATAGGGTCTGCCCCATGATCGAACTCATCTCCAAAGTCTGGCACAACGACAAAATCCCAGACTCAGCCAAACGTCTGGTCCAACAATGCCTGGTATGCCTCCAACACAACCCTGGGAAAGGAACTGCTGTACCCCGGGGAGGGTTTGGGGTTCCCAATCACCCCTTTGAAGTCCTACAAATGGACTATGTCCAGTTAGAAAGGTGCCAAGGTTTGAAGTACGTACTTGTCGTTGTGTGTGCCTTCAGCAAGTGGGTGGAAGCCTACCCAACCCACGACAACACCGCTATGACTACCGCAAAAGTACTACTGAAAGAATTCTTCCCCCGATACGGCCTTTGTCGAATTTTGTGGAGCGATAACGGCCCCCACTTTGTAGCCGAGGTTATCCAACTCATCTTAAAGGGGCTGGGTGTAAAACAGAAATTCCATGCGGTCTTCCATCCCCAATCTGCAGGCTTGGTTGAGCGACATAATGCCACATTGAAGCTTAAGATAGCAAAAATAGTTGCCACCACAGGACTGAAATGGCCAGACGCTCTCCCGCTAGCATTGCTATCAATGCGTTCCACCCCCACTAAACACCACTTAACCCCCTACGAGGTCGTTTTCGGGCGGCCCATGAACCTTTGGACTGCACCAAAGCCAACATCCATCCACGACGTCCCGGACGTCCTCATGTCTGACTATTTGTATAACCTAACTAAAACGTTGTCTGTTATCCATCAGCAGGTGCTGCAAGCCATTCCCGATGTTTCCAGGGGCCCCGGACACGACATCCAACCCGGTGACTTTGTCTTAGTGCGTAACTTCCAGCGCACCAAGAGTCTGGAGCCCCGGTGGACGGGCCCCCTGCAAGTCCTGATCACCACCCGAACAGCTCTTCGAGTGGAGGGGAAACGCAATTGGCTGCATGCACACCACTGCAAGAAGGTATCACCGACCCTGACGACCACGGACAACATCACCGCCCAAGAAGAACTTCTGGACAAAGACCGACCATCCCTGAGCCGCTGCCCAGATACGGAGACACTTGAGTTAGTGAAATATCCCGATCCCACCGTGCCATCCAAGGAAGGGTATAACCTGCGACGAAAGGAGAGAACTTCGGCTAAGCAGACCACAAACTAAGTGGAAATCTCAGAGCGGTAGCCTAGTCACCTCAAAGGCCACCAGGAGAGAAACTCAACAAAGTCTGTGGTTCTGCCCGCTACCGAGTCCCTTGAAGGTGATGGAAGCGCCCGACATGAAGATGATGGAAGCAACCGGACGTCCGAAGATCCACTACAAAAACCCAAAGACTGACAGAATGCACAGCTCAAAGACTATTGCACTTTTCATTACCCTTCTCTTTTGCCTTCTCCTCGTGGTCACCTTCTGGATCATGGAGGAGAGCACACCCGCTCATAAGACATTGCTGACCACCGTTCAACCTACCACCATGAAAGAACACCATCTGATCTCACTTTCACCCCAACTCCGAGAAAGGCGTAAGGAGTTCTGGAATAACTCTTTTGTGCAGTTGCTCCACCAACACAATCTTGCCGCCAACGCCACTAATTGCTGGATCTGTGGATTGCTACCACATGCCACTGGACACTCTATCCCTTTCATCCCTTCACCTTTTTCTGTCCATGGTTCCTGCCTCGCCTGGCTAATCCTCCTGCAGGAAAGCTACAAGGACAATGCCACTTCCGGCAAAACTGTGTCACACTTCTACCATGGGTTCTGGCTGAACAAAACTGGAAAAACTTCTGCCCCCTTCTGCCCTCTGAGATCAAACACTTCCTTTCACATGGACATCCCTGCCAAAGAACGAGTTGAAATGCAAGTGTTCAACAACCCAGCCAGACCCACCTTCTCTTACCTCCGGAAACGAACGGCCGCCACCCTGAAAGTGGCCCTATCCGTCATCAACATCACTGGATTTGTGTGCCTCGAAGGCCTGGGGGCGCAGCTGGTGGGCCACAGCTCCTGCCTCATCACCCGAACATTGGACTCAGTTGATCCACCCTCCTTTGTTGCCTCCCCGAATATGTACTTCATCTGTGGTACTAAGGCCTACACCTGGCTCCCGAAAGGTTGGGGAGGCACCTGCTACATCGCTTTTGTCCTTCCTCCGACATATGTGGCTCCAGCAAACCATCACCGACAGAAACGTGCCAAAGACCTTGTACAAGCCGACTCCACCGGGGCACAGTTCCTGGATTCAGTAAAGGGACTTGTTCCACTCTGGGGTCCAATGGCAAACAGCCGTGCCATCCGCCACTTAACTCAGGCAGTCGAGACGGCCATGAACATTACGGCTGGCATCCTCGCCAACAACACCGCCGAGCTTCAGGCCGTCCGCCTGGTGGCTCTTCAGAACCGCCTCGTTCTAGATGTGGTTCTGGCTGATCGTGGAGGAGCATGCCGCATCATTGGGTCCACCTGTTGTACCTACGTACCGGATAACTCACCCTCAGTCTACAAAGCAATTGAACACCTCCACAGACTTTCCGCAGAGGTTCATCAGGAGCAAGAAGGATGGTCCCTTGGGAGTTGGTTTTGGGACACTATTAAAAGTTGGGGATGGAGGCTGTTTTCATTTATCCTAATACCGATTGTGATACTATGTGGATGTTGCTTGGGGATTCAGTGTCTGCCACCTTTATGTTCGCTTTTTATGAACTGCATCTGCCCTAAGACTTTGAACTTTGAAGCGGAACGAATGAAAGCTCTGTATGAGGTGGAAGTTCGTAGTATTATGGGGATAGATCCGAACTAGACAAGCTGGCGAGATATGTTAAAAGGGAGGACTGTGGAAATTTAGCTTGCAAACTGAACATTATCTGCGCCATCTTGTCTCTCCCCAGCGCGACACACAGGAAAGCGCACGGCAGCCATTTTAGGCACCCTGGTCTCTCCCTGCTCATTGCCGATCGCCAGCGCGTCCCCCTGGCGCTGCAAGCATCCCCCGCGCGCCGGCCACCCCCGCTCTCTCATACACGGGCCATAAACCCTCTCCTTCTGCGCGACCCTGCCATGGAAACGCATCCCACGCCTGACCGACATCCCATACATGGTCATGCATCTCTTTGATAACCCCCTTCCTCTGCGCCCCATTGTCCGAACTGATCCCAGGCCATCACCTAGCCCTGCGGATGCAGTTTATTGTCCCTACTGTAAGGGAAACGCCCCACATCAAAGGGATTACAGTAGATCAAGGCCCCCCACCCCCTGAGACCCGACCGGTCACACACACCCCCGGGAATTGGCGGAATATCCTGCTGTGTGATAGCCATCTCCTACTGCGGGTGGGGTGGGAACTTCTACTGTAGCTATGCGTGGGATCGGATCTGAGCCAAGGATTCTGAAGACGTTCTTTCATGCATCAAAGTGATCTCAAGAATGTGCCATGTATGATAAACCTGCAATAAAGTCATAAACCTGTGTATAAGAGGCCAGGCCTCAGAGATGCAGTTAGAGCACCTCGTGATGATACCTTGCTGTCTGATCTGATGTGTTCTGCTCCGACGGAATAAAAACTTTGTTTCCTGCCTTCCAGTCTCCGGCGCCTGCCTCTTTCATTGGTAAATTATCGAATGGTATGAGAGGCGATTACCGCCGGGCAATACTTGAAAGGTTATCGACTGAAACTGCCGCTACCATTTAACAACGGGGCCTGAGTTAACGTGTGCAAACAAGCCCTGTGGCACCTTTTAAGTAGGGGAAATAATTCCCCTTCAATCCTGAGGGACCCTGGGGCCACCTAGCCCACCAGGTGCTTCCAGTAAGTGCCATTGCGCTGCGTTGCAGAGAGGTGGTCTAGGCCATGCCCCTTTTTACATCTCTCTGCAACGCAGCTCAGTGGTGCTTACTGGAGGTACCTAGTGGTCTAATTGGACCCTAGGGACCCTCAGGATTCAAGGGGACTTAATCTCCCAACTTAAAACGGCCACAGGGCGTGTTTACACAGTGGGGAAGTGAGGGGACGGGGCCTGAGGTGACATGTGCAAACACGCCCTGTGGCGTGTTTTAAGAGGTAGTTTTAATCCCCTGTCCTATTATATACTAGGGGCTTACAGAGGAGGTCATGCTAATCACAGGGGGACCCCAACGCATAGTGTTCCCTAGTGTATGTAGGTGTTTTCACTGTATTCTGAGTGTCTTTTAACAGCACTGGCTCTACGACTGGTTAGTCAGACTCAGTTACCACCAGTATCCGTCTGAAAAAGTTGAGGGTACAAGATGATTTTGCAACAAGGCTTCTTTCTGCTCTTCTGTTTGTTCTTTCTGCACGTTATCCTTCTTCCTGCACTTTTCTTCATCTTTGAGGACTTCTGTTGCTTCTTTCTGCATTTCTTTTTGTTCTTTCTGTGCGTTTTTTCTTCTTCACATGTCCTATCTCTGTAGGCATAGTTAGAAATTAGCATTTAAAAAACCTTAAAAATTCACTGAAAAAAACATAGGTTTCAGGCATGTTATAGTTAGGAATTAGCATTTAAAAAACCTTACAAATTCACTGAAAAACCATAGGTTTCAGGGGCGTTATAGTTAGCTGGACTTTTCACTCGTACAAAACCATTGAAATTCCCCCTTTATAGTTAGTTCAGCTAACTTTAACTCGCGCGCCCACAATGCACTGCTGATGATGTCACATATTACATCACTCATGACATGGTCAGTGACATCACTCATGACATCACTGATGACATCTCAAATGACATCACTCATGACATCATCCTTGTGATAGAGTGGCAGACCTCCTCTCCCCCTAATATAACCTTTGATACACACATTCAAAAATAGAAACTAATATTTTCAAAACAATGGACATAGCAACACCAGTTAAAACAACCTATTCAGTAATTCTAAGATCCACATACACATCCACTCATTCACCAACAGTCCTATACAGTCACTCATACATGTACTCACTCATCATATGTACTCATACACCTATACATCCTGTTACACAATGCCACTCTTCCATAGAGTTACTCACACACATAGTCACTCATGCTAATAAAGAATCAAACATCCATTTACTTGCATATACAGTTATACACACACCCCCACACTTACTTCTACAGAAACTTACACATTCTAAGTCTTTTAAACAATCACTTATTCATACAGGAACTCTTTCAATCTCTCACTCTCACATATACTCACTTATATACACCAATAGTCACATATACTCGTTTAAAACATATGTAGTTACTCATAAAGACACTATTGAGACAGTCATTCATTCACTAACACACCCATGCACACACTCATCCACCCATACAGTCCTGCAAACATGCTGTCTTCAACACATACAAACAGTGAGTCACTCATTCATGCACCTATGCACTACGTAATACCCCCACCGAACCATACAGACACTCAGACACTCATACTGATACTCAAAAAAACAACTAATAACCTAGATAGACACTCATGTAGCTACTCACCAACCCATGCAGCCACTTATACACAAAGTGAGAGACTGATTCAGATATTTACATATTTAAACATTACTCACTAAGCCATGTATTCACTAAGATACACTTAATCAGTCAGTTATACAATCAATTTTTCAAAAACAAATCATCCATTTAGACATTTATATACCCATTTATTCTTCCATCGACCTTGAGATATACATTAATAAAACATATGTAATTTTCAGAAAAACACACATTCACTGGATGATGTCATCAGTGTTGTCATCAGTGATGTCATTTGAGATGTCATCAGTGATGACATGAGTGATGTAATATGTGACATCAGCAGTGCATTGCGGGCACGCGAGTTATAGTTAGCTGAACTAACTATAACGGGGGAATTTCAATGGTTTTGTACGAGTGAAAAGTCCTGCTAACTATAACGCCCCTGAAACCTATGGTTTTTTCAGTGTATATATATATATATATATATATATATATATATATATATATATATATATATATATATATATATATATATATATATATATATATGTATATATATATATATATATATATATATATATATATATATATTACCTACTGGAAGTCGCCAGTAGGTAGATATAGTTAGGACCTATTTTCCATAGGAAATCCGCAACATTCTATTTGGAATAACTTAGGCGCCGATTGACGAATCTTCGCAAATTTTTCCAAACTTTTGGCCAGCTCCGGTCGGCTCCTATCCTGAAAGTTTCACGGTGATTCCTCAAGCGGGGGCCGAGAGAAAAGGGGGGTCCTAAAACGCATTTTCCCCATGCAATTTCCCATAGGACCTTTAGCCGCAGCTACAGCAAATTTGGCAAAGAAGTAGTCCTTAGTTCAGACTCGTGCATTTTACTTAAATGGTGTAAATCCGTTCAGTAGTTCCTGAGAACATGCCATTTAAAAGTACATATATATCTATGGCCTCGGAGGATCCGCGCACCCTATGCGCACTCAGCGCTCACCCTGCCGTGCACGAGCTGTATTCTAATTGGCTGTCAACACTTGAAATCAGGAAGTGTTGGCAGCCATCTTGTGCCTCAGTAGAACCGAGGCACAAGAAAGCTAAAAAACAAACCCGAAAAATGCAAAAAGGGGGCAGGGTAGAAACACCCTGACCCCCTAGGCCTGCTCAGGGGGTCCCACAAGGACCCACAGGGCCAAAAAAAGCACTTTTAAAAAAAAAGAATCTGCGAGATTCGCGCTCCCAGCGCGCTTTTCGGCTGGAAAAAAAATAAATAATCAACGCGGGCTCCTGTGCTGAATATGCTAATTTGCCCCCGGGGGGGCAAATTCCAGGGGCATATTGAAAAAGTGTGGTGGGGTCCCAATCCCCCCCACACTGCCCGAGGGACCGCCAGCCCCGGGGCTCTAACATAATATCCGTGGTGGGCTCACGGCCCCCGCAGCCCCGGGGACCGCCACCCCGGAGCTTCTTGAAAATGGGTGGGGGGGTTCTCAGCCCCCGCCACCCCCCAGGGCAACATTAAAATGTGGGAGGGGGGCCGTGCGGCCCCCCTCCTGGAGCCTTGTACAGGCCCTGGGGACCACCACCCCCCAGGGCCGGCTCCTGCACTGTCCCAGGGTGCCCACCCAGGGACACTGCTGTTTGCAATCGCAGGGCGGGAGCCTCGTGGCCATTATGGCCTCGGGAGGGGGGCCTCACGGCCCCCTTCCCAATTTTTATTTTTTTATTAAATAAAAAAATTGGGGCAGGCCCTGGGAAATGGGGTCCCCAGGGCCAATAAATTAGGAAAAGAAGGGGGGCTACACAGCCCCCCTTCTAAAGAAAGAAAGAAAAAAAAAAGACGGGATCCGGCCGGAGGCCATGCCCCCTCCTTGCACCACTCTGCAAACGTGCCCCCTGGCGCATTTGCAGAGGGGGATCTTATTCCCCTTGAATACTGGGGGTCCCTGGGGGCCAACTAGCCCACCAAGAACCTCCAGTATGCGCCAGGGGGCTGTGTTGCAGAGAGATGTAATGAGGCCACACCCCTTTTTACACCTCTCTGCAATGCAGCTCCGTGGCGCTTACTGGAGGTACCTGGTGGGCTAGTTGGCCGCCAGGGGACCTCAGGATTCAAGGGGACTTAATCCCCCAACTTAAAATGCGCCACAGGGCGCGTTTGCACAGTGGTGAAGGTAGGGGGCGGGGCCTGAGGTGACGTGTGCAAACACGCCCTGTGGCATGTTTTAAGGTGGGGAATTCATGCCTCTTCAATCCAGAGGTCCCCTAGGGGCCAACTAGCCCACCAGGTACCTCCAGTTAGCGCCACGGAGCTGCGTTGCAGAGAGGTGTAAAAAGGGGCGTGGCCTCTGAACACCTCTCTGCAATGCAGCTCCCTGGCGCATACTGGAGGTACCTGGTGGGCTAGTTGGCCCCCAGGTGACCGCAGGATTGAAGAGGGATTAATTCCTTAACTTACAACGTGCCACAGGGCATGTTTGCACACGTCACCTCAGGCCCCGCCCCCTTCCTTCACCATTGTACAAATATTCCTCTAAAATCAGCTGAACTACGAATTCCGATTTACTCACCTGTTATCAGGAGAGAACCCAGGGCTGCATCTTTTAGCCTAGCACTGACCCTGAAAAGTAATTCTAAGCGTACTTACCAGTAACTTGTATTTCCTTCCATAGGAATCCATTGTGTGGTTTTCACCAGAAAAGTTTCTAAGTGTCCAATTTTGAAACGTACAAATATTCCTCTAAAATCAGATGAACTACGAATTCCGATTTACTCACCTGTTATCAGGAGAGAACCCAGGGCTGCATCTTTTAGCCCAGCACTGACGCTGGACAGTTAATCTAAGCGTACTTACCAGTAACTTGTATTTCCTTCCATAGGAATCCATTGTGTGGTTTAAAGCAGAAAAGTTTCTAAGTGTCTATTTTCACAAACTAAAAATATTCCAAAAAAATTGTCTGTATGACTTAAAAACATTCTTTCAACTGTTTACAGGAGATTCACCAGTGCTGGATCCAGGATCGACCACTGAGTAAGAAAAAGTAACGATAACACTACTTACCTGCTAAGTGAATTTTCTGCCATAGGATAACATTGCTTATCCTATGATTATATATATATTTATTATCTACTGGCGGTCGCCAGTAGATAATTATAGTTACAACCTAGTTTCCATAGGAAATCTCAAAATTCTATTTTGAATAACTTTGGCGCCGGTTGACGAATCCTCGCGAAATTTTCAAAACTAATGGGGCTCTCCATTCAGCTCCTACCCTGCAAGTCTCGGGGTGATTCGTCAAGCGGGGGCCGAGAAAAAGTGGGGGTCCCATGCATTTTTCCATAGGACCTTTAGTCGCAGCTACAGCCCGAACGGCTGAACAGAATTACGTGAAATTTGGCAGAGAGGTAGCCATAAGGTCAAGGAAGTGCCTTTTGCAGGTCTGGTGTAAATCTGTTCAGTATATCCTGAGAAAATAGCATTTAAAAGCATATCAACATCTATACGCGAGCGCAATTCTGATTGGTTGTTAGATGTCGGTAAACATTCGAATCGGTCGTAACCAGCAAGTGTCGGCCGCCATTTTGTCTTTCGCAGTCTGAGGGGGTTAAAATAAAAGGTGGAGAACTTGAAAAGGGGGCAGAGTGGACAGTTCCTGACCCCCTAGCCTTGGTCAGGGGGTCACAGAAGGACCCCCAAGGGCGAAAAAAACAATTTTTTTTTTTTTTTTTAAATCGCGAGGTGCGCGCACGGTGTGTGCATGCCGAATTGTGGGTGCTCGGTGCGCGAAGCGCGCAGGGTGCGCGCACTGTGTGCGCACCCTGCCGTGCGCGAGCGCAATTCTGATTGGTTGTTAGATGTCGGTAAATATTCGAATCGGTCGAAACCAGGAAGTGTCGGCCGCCATTTTGTCTCTCGCAGTTTGAGGGGGTTAAAATAAAAGGTGGAGAACTTGAAAAGGGGGCAGAGTGGACAGTTCCTGACCCCCTAGCCTTGGGGAGGGGGTGGTCACAGAAGGACCCCCAACGGCGAAAAAAACGATTAATTTTTTTAAATAAAATCGCGAGCAGCGAGCACATTGCGCGCACGCCGAAATGTGGGTGCTCGGTGCGCGAAGAGCACCGAGCGCCCACAGCGCGCGGACGGTGCGCGCACGGTGAAAAACCTGAAAAACATTTAAATAAATAAATACATAACTTAGCATTTAAAAAACCGTACAAATTCACTGAAAAAAACCATAGGTTTCACACACGTTATAGTTCCGAATTAGCATTTAAAAAACCTTGCAAATTCACTTTAAAAAACCATAGGTTTCACACATGTTATAGTTAGCTGGACATTTCACTCGTAAAAAACCAATGAAATTCCCCCGTTATAGTTAGTGCAGGCAACTAGAACTCACGCGACCGCAATCCTCTGCTGATGACGTCAGATATTACATCACTGATGACATATGTGTCTTAATGAAAAATAAATATTTTTAATATATGTATAGCTAAAGATTAATGGAAGAAGACATGGGTAAATAAGTGTCTAAATACAGTGATGTAATATCTGACGTCATCAGCAGCGGATTGCGGTCGGGTGAGTTATAGTTGCCTGCACTAACTATAACGGGGGAATTTCATTGGTTTTTTACGAGTGAAATGTCCAGCTAACTATAACATGTGTGAAACCTATGTTTTTTTTAAGTGAATATATATATATATATATATATATATTGTTTTTTATGTCTATTGCTCAAATCACACACCTGATGCATTTCATAATGAGGTTGTTCACTTTAAATACTTCTGTCACGCCCTCAAACGTTGTCATGTGATCAAGGCCCCACGAGGGCTGAAACGCGTAATGGCGGCATTGGTGTTGGGCACTAAATAAACGCTGGCACAAAATTACATTGGGTACGCTTCGTCTTTTGCCAAGGATTTGGTTACCTGAAGGCGTTCTCTCTTCATATATATATATATATATATATATATATATATTCACTGAAAAAACCATAGGTTTCAGGGGTGTTATAGTTAGCTGGACTTTTCACTTGTACAAAACCATTGAAATTCCCCCGTTATAGTTAGTTCAGCTAACTATAACTCGCGCGCCCGCAATGCACTGCTGATGACGTCACATATTACATCACTCATGACATGGTCAGTGACATCACTCATGACATCACTGATGACATCTCAAATGACATCACTGATGACATCACTGATGACATCATCCAGTGAATGTGTGTTTTTCTGAAAATTAAATATGTTTTATATATGTATATCTCAAGGTCGATGGAATAATAAATGGGTATATAAGTGTCTAAATGGATGATTTGTTTTTGAAAAATTGATTGTGTAACTGACTGATTAAGTGTATCATAGTGAATACATGGCTTAGTGAGTAATGTTTAAATATGTAAATATCTGTATCAGTCTCTCACTTTGTGTATAAGTGGCTGCATGGGTTGGTGAGTAGCTACATGGGTGTCTATATAGGTTATTAGTTGGTTTTTTGAGTATCAGTCTGAGTGTCTGCATGGTTCGGTGGGGGGTATTACGTAGTGCATAGGTGCATGAATGAGTGACTCACTGTTTGTATGTGTTGAACACAGCATGTGTGCAGGACTGTATGGGTAGATGAGTGTGTGTATGGGTGTGTTAGTGAGTGAATGACTGTCTCAATAGTGTCTTTATGAGTAACTACATATGTTTTAAACTAGTATATGTGACTATTGTTGTATATAAGTGAGTATATGTGAGAGTGAGAGATTGAAAGAGTTCCTGTATGAATAAGTATGTGTTTCTATAAGTGATTGTTTAAAAGACTAAGTATGAGTAAGTTTCTGTAGAAGTAAGTGTGGTGGTGTGTGTATAACTGTATATGCAAGTAAATGGATGTTTGATTCTTTATTAGCATGAGTGACTATGTGTGTGAGTAACTCTATGGATGAGTGGCATTGTGTAACAGGATGTATAGGTGTATGAGTACATATGATGAGTGAGTACATGTATGAGTGACTGTATAGGACTGTTGGTGAATGAGTGGATGTGTATGTGGATCTTAGAATTACTGAAGAGGTTGTTGTAACTGGTATTGGTATGTCCATTGTTTTGAAAATTTTAGTCTCTATTTTTGAATGTGTGTATCAAAGGTTATATTAGGGTGAGAGGAGGTCTGCCACTCTATCACAAGGATGATGTCATCAGTGATGTCATCAGTGATGTCATTTGAGATGTCATCAGTGATGTCATGAGTGATGTCACTGACCATGTCATGAGTGATGTAATATGTGACGTCATCAGCAGTGCATTGCGGGCGCGCGAGTTATAGTTAGCTGAACTAACTATAACGGGGGAATTTCAATGGTTTTGTACAAGTGAAAAGTCCAGCTAACTATAACACCCCTGAAACCTATGGTTTTTTCAGTGAATTTCTGAGGTTTTTTAAATGCTAATTCCCAACTATAACGTGCCTGAAACCTATGGTTTTTTCTGTGAATTTCAAAGGTTTTTTAAATGCTAATTTCTAACTATGCCTACAGAGATAGGACATGTGAAGAAAGAAGAAAAAATGCACAGAAAGAAACAAAAGAAGTGCAGAAAGAAGCAACAGAAGTCCTCAAATACGAAGATAAGTGCAGGAAGAAGGATAACGTGCAGAAAGAACAAAAAGAAGAGCAGAAAGAAGCCTTGTTGCAAAATCATCCTGTACCCTCAACTTTTTCAGACGGATACTGGTGGTAACTGAGTCTGACTAACCAGTCCTAGAGCCAGTGCTATGTTAAAAGACACTTAGAATACAGTGAAAACACCTACATACACTAGGGAACATTATGCGTTGGGGTCCCCCTGTGATTAGCATGACCGCCTCTGTAAGCCCCTAGTATATAATAGGGCATGGGGATTAAAACTACCTCTTAAAACAGGCCACAGGGCGTTTTTGCACACGTTAACTCAGGCCCCGTCCCCTCCATTCACCACTGTGTAAACACGCCCTGTGTCCATTTTTAGTTGGGAGATTAAGTTCATTTGAATCCTGAGGGTCCCTAGGGTCCAACTAGCCCACTAGGTACCTCCAGTAAGTGCCACAGAGCTGCGTTGCAGAGAGGTGTAAAAAGTGGCACGGCCTGGACCACCTCTCTGCAATGCAGCTCAGTGGCGCTTACTGGAAGCACTTGGTGGGCTAGTTAGCCCCCAGGGGCCCTCAGTATTGAAGGGAAATTATATCCCCAATTTAAAACGTGCCATAGTGCGTGTTTGCACACGTCACCTCAGGCCCCGTCCCCTCCCTTCACCACTGTGTAAACGCGCCCTGTGGCTGTTCTAAGTTGAGAGATTAAGTCCCCTTGAATCCTAAGGGTCCCTAGAGTCAAACTAGACCACTAGGTACCTCCAGTAAGGGCCACAGAGCTGCGTTGCAGAGAGGTGTAAAAAGGGGCTTGGCCTCAGAACACCTGGCTGCAGCGCAGCTCCCTGGCGCATACTGGAGATGCCTGTTGGGGGCGCGTTTGCAGAGTGCTGCACGGAGGGGGCATGGCCTCCGGCACGATGCCAGTCTTTTATTTATTTTAGTTTTTTAAGAAGGGGGGCTGTTTGGTTCCCCTTCTTATTCTAATTTATTGGCCCTGATGACCCCATCCCCCAGGGCCAGTCTCCTAATTATATTTTTTTGACCCCAATCCCCAGGGCCGGCCACTGTTTTTTATTATTTTTAAAAAATATATATTTATAGACACACCTAGGACATGCTGGACAAACCGTACGCACCTATCACCATGACGATTTGCGTGATATTCATTAAAAGGCGACTATGCATGCAATGAATCCACGTGGAATGTATTTACACCACTAGTGAAGCTCTGACATGTCTGATGCCCTACCGTGCCTAATCCTGGTAGACACCCTTGTCGTTTATTTATACAAACATCGGTAGCTATTGACGGGCACATTTAATACACATGCACACCAAGCCATTCAAAGGGGATTCGACAAAAATTCGACCAAAACTATGCAAGAAACCCCCCTCACGGTTAATAAAACACACATCCACTGCCGGATGTGTAATACTTTTTATTTTACTCTCTGGAAAGGGGACGAACATCACTTGAGATTCACGGCGTGCTCCTGACAGAGCCCAATGCTGTGTTACACCCACCATTGCCTGCCGAGTGCCACACACCTCTGTGTTGTATTCCACTAGCTAGTGCATATGCTATGACACTCTCTAGCCCATGTGCACTGTAACACCACCCCGTGAATATGTCATGCCACACTTGTCTTCGCACGGGTTATATTGCCCCATCTAACGTGCCTTTCTCGATGCCTATGTTATAACGCACAGTGCTATGCCATACATATTACAATCTGGGATCCATATCTTTGTCACAGTGCATATGCAACGTTACACTCCCCAGCACATATTTTATATTACAACTTTAGAGACTAGTTAGGTTACACAACACTGCCCTGTGCATATTACACTCCAAGGCGCATATCGCATAGCACGCGCTAGTGCCTGTGCTATCTCGCGCTCTCCAATGAATCTGTCATTGCGCACAATGTATTGCATATTATATTTCACGCCCGGTTCATCTTATATCACACTTTTTGGTGCATAGTTTATACCATACACTATATCTAGTTTTCATTTTCAATCGTGCTCTCAGGACTATGTTCTATATAACACTGTGTTCACCTACCCTTTTCACGGGCATTACATTTTGCGATAGGGGGTGGAGGGTCAGGGGGTGTTTCTGCCAAGTGAGCCCGGAGTCACAGTCACAAACGTCCTCTTCTTCCTGAATAAAAGTGAGATTATGCTGCATACTTGTTCATATTTTAAGTAGTTCGCACAGACACAATGTTTTAAAAACAATAAAGTTCCTATTACCCGCCTTCTCTGAACAGTTAGCTTGCTGCCCCATCCCCTTCCTCCCTATCCTCTGTTGGGTGAATCCATGGACTAGCCTCCTCCCTCCTGCCATGCATGGTCTGATGTGCTGCCACTGCCCTCAATTTAGTATGATGTACCAGTCCACTCCCCCTGCCCTCCATTGCCCAATTCTATGCCCCATCATTGACCTCCTGCTTAAACTCTGTGCTTAGCTTGCTGCCCCTATTCTCCTTCCCCCTGCCCTCCGATGTCTTTGTGCATGCCCCTGCTCCATCCTTTTTGCCCACCATGTCCCATGGACCTGCCACTCCTATCTACTCTGAGTGTTCTGTTGAGCTGCCACTCCCCTCCCACCTGCCTAGCATTGTCAGATGACTGTAACCTGTCCCTGCCACCTCCACCCTGCCTGTCCACATGCCATGCCCCTATCCTCTTCCTCCTGTCCTACATGGTCCATTGTACTGCCACACCCTTCTGCCCTCCCTGGTCTGTTGTGCTGCAACTGCTCCTCCTGCCTGCCCCGTGTGGTCTGTTGTGAGGTCCCTTCCCCTGAACTTTCTTGTCTGTGCACAGGTCCTGACCCTCCCTTCTATCCTCCATCGTCCTTTGTGCATGCCCCTCCACCCTCCTTCTTGCCCATCATAGCCATTGTGCTGCCACTAACCCTCCCACTTGCCATGCATGGTCTTCTGTGCTGCCATGGCCCCTCCCACCTTCCCTGTGTGGTCAGTTAGCTGCCCCTGACCCCCTCCCACCTTCCCTCCATGGTCTGTGTGTATGCCATCACAGTCTCACTGTTGCTCTTCATGGTGTGTCTTGCTTCTAGTTCCCATCCTGCCTGACCTCTATGGCTATCTTGCTGCTCCTGCCCTGCCCCCTTGCCCCCAGCCCTACTCCCTCCCTCCTGGCTTGTCTGTTCCATTGTAATGCCCCTGATCCGTCCCTCCTGCCCTTTATGGTCTGTTATGCTGCAGCTTTCCCTCCTGTCTGTCCATTATGGTCAGCTAGCTACCATTGCCTCTTGCCCCTCTGTTCTCTGTTGTCCATGTGCATGGTCCTGTCCCCTCCCTCTTGCTTTCTATGGATTGTTGTGCTGCACTCCCGTCCTGCATGCCCTGTGTGGTGTATTGTGCTGCTGCAAACCCTGATGCCTGCCCTGCAGGGTCAGTTTGGTGCACCTCTCCATGTCCCTCCTGTCCTCTGTTATCCAAGTCCATGTCCCTATCCCATTTCCTTCCATGATCCAATGTACCATACTTGCGAACATTTTGAACTTGGTAAGAGGGAGATTTTGAAAAAAACTGGGGTATTGATTTTCCCCTTTGAGTTACATTGAAAAAGAGGATATTGTAGACAGGAGACAGATCAAATAAAGCCCATTTGAGCTTAAAAATATTGGACGTTTCCTAGCTGAATCGGGTCTGTTGGCATGTATGGTTGTACTACCATTGCCTCTTCCTTCTGCCCACAATGGTCTATTACATTGCCACAGCCTTGAAGGAGGGTAGATTTTGTATCACAGGGGGCCCCTGGCCCGTTCTGTCCACACCTGAAGTATGAGACCCTTGTCCTTGCCCTGCCAGCTGCATTTGTAGGCCGTATTAAATTGACCAGCGGGTCCTGTGTTGCTATATAATTATCCTGAGACATCCTTACCACTCAGCCAGCATAAAACCCCTGTGTAGGCCCTTCTGTTCAATATGTAGGCCTCTTTGTTAAATTGACCATAGCTCTGCAATTTTAGTGTATAGCAGTCTGAAGGCAGGTCTGCGAGGCCTTCTTATCCAAACTAGTAGCCCCCACCCTACCCGAGTGCTCCGTGCTCGGTATCAAAGTTCAACATCCCCCTGAAGCTGTCGACATACAGTAGGCTGCATCCTGGACTGGTACTTGCTTCCTGGGCAGGTTTCCCGCTTTTAAGGAAGAGGCAACCGCAGAGCGTCAAGTTAGGAGAACTGAGGAGATTTTATACATGAATATATTGAATTCCCGTACAATACCCATTATTTTCTGCTTGCTCTATGGAACTTACGATAAGCGATTGGCCTGAGAGACTGACCTTTTCACCCAGTCCATTGTCAGCATTAAGTGGGTAAATGACGAAATGTCTGGTAAAATCTGCAGACGAAGCTTTTGGGTAGCATACGTAGGTAGATGTAGCGTGCAAAGGAGCCCACAAAATGATATAAAAAGGGAGCACCCACAGATATCGACGGACTACCTCGCCGTCTGTATGTAGGTTAACAGGCAGTGCAGGTTTTCCCCAAGAGCTGGGAGCTCTTGTCTTCCTTTGCTTAAAATGTCTTGCTCTGCTTTGCTTGAAGTATCTTATTCTATTTTACCTATATGAAATGTCATGTTATGTTTAACCATTGTTCTCTTTACTTTTGCATTTAAAAGATTTTGTATTGTAATTGCAGGAATGCTTGCTCTAAGAGTAAACGTGAGTGTTCCTAGGTAACATTTTCCTTGGTGTAACTTGTTTCTCATGATGCATTTATAGATGTGTTTTCTCTCTCTCTCTGTCAGTACATTAATTGAGATACAGAGAATATTATGACAGCTGTATGATTATCTGGATTCTGTATTTTGTACTTTATGTCTCTATTCTGCGGTTTCTTTGAAGTTGCATCTTCTCATTAAACTCCCATTGTATTCTGCCTCCAATTCCATGTCTCATATGTCTGTTTTCTTCATTTTTGGAGCAAGCGTTCCTAGGCACCCCGGCTCAAATTAAGGTGCCCCTTTTGTCCCTGACTCACTCTCCTGCTCAGTTCTGTGGTGGCTCCCGGGGATCTGGGGACTGCCCCTAGCTTCCTTGACCCGTAATAGATCTTCCCTCCAACAGCCTCTCTTGCAAGTCCTGTATTGTTGGTTTGTTGCCCCTGCCCCCCTTTCCACTGCCCTCCATAGTCTGTTGTGCTTCCACGGCCCTTCCTGCCTGCTCAGTGTTGTTAAATTGTTGCCTTTGCACCCTCCTACCTGCCTTCAATTTTCAGAGTCCGTGCCCCTGGCCTCTGCCTCTCAACAGTATCCTAATGAACAACTAGATTGCTAACATTCTATATTTATTACAAAAGTGTGGAACGCCTGACATCATCTTGATGTAAACAAAACTGTAATACCTAGAGCATTTCCTTTAGAAATTACATATATGAGAGGGTCTTATTGGCATCAAAATTATGGTTAGTGCTCTAAAAGACTAAAATAAGGACATATTTTCTGAGTTTTCAAATAGCGACAAAGCACTTTTAAATTATTTGTTATCTTTATGTTTTTTTATCCAGTTGACCACTTGATTAAATGTTGCACTTAGGGGAGAGGATGTGGTGTTACTTCCAGAACTGCAGACTTTGCAACTGGGGAACCAGGTTGAAGTTTCTGCTTCAGCTCGACATTCTGTGATTCTGGTCAAATCACTTAGTCTCCCCATGTCTACAACCAAAATGAATTTGTTCTTGTGTGATGTAACCAATGCTCATGTAAAGCACTCCAATACCTGACAAGTCTGCACTATATAACACTGCAAAAACAAAAAAATAATAAGTGTTTTGCACACTTCTGTCATTGGGCTATATTTGGGCTACATCTGGGTGATTTTGGGCTACATTTGGGCTCTTTTGTCTCCGGTGGCCATCTTGGGAGATTTATTTGTTATGAAGTTTCCTAATTTCCTCATGTACTGCAGGCTCCTCAGTAGGAAATGCTTTCAGTTTTTTACTTTGATTCCATCATGAAGGTATTCAGATATGTCACACATTTGCCATAAATTCTGAATGTTAGCACTCTAGTTGCTCATTAGATCACTGTAGTAAAACTACTGCACCATGGAAGTCTGCTCCTGGTATTAAAAGTGCATGTTTCAGTCTGCATGTCAGAATTTTTTAATGAAATAGAAGAGGATTTGAGAAGTCACTCAAAATGTGCCCTCATTTTCTTTCTTCAGCATTAATCATAATTTCTATGGCAAAATGAACCTCCTCATTGTGTTCCTTTTTAAATTAAATGTTTTAAGTGTTACCAGTTTATTCCAATCAAGATGGCTTCAGGTGTGCCATACTTTTGTCATAATGAAGACAGTAAGCGCTCTAGTTGTTTTTAAGAACATTCTGGGACATTCTGTCATTGGGCTATACTTGGGCTACATCTGGGTGATATTTGGGCTACATTTGGGCTCTTTTGTCTCTGGTGGCCATCTTGGGAGACTTATTTGTTATGAAGTTTCCTAATTTCCTCATTTACTGCAGTCTCCTCAGTAGGAAATACTTTCAGTTTTTTACTTTGATTCCATCAAGAAGGCATTCAGATGTGTCACACATTTGCCATAAATTCAGAATGTTAGCACTCTTTTTGCTCATTAGATCACTGTAGTAAAGCTACTGCTCACCAGGGAAAACTGCTGCTGGTATTGAAAGTGCATGTTTCAGTCTGCATGTCAGAATTTTTTAATGAAATAGAAGAGGATTTGAGAAGTCACTCAAAATGTGCCCTAATTTTTCTTTCTGCAGCACTATTCATACTTTTTATGGAAAAATGAACCCCCTCATTTTGTTCCTTTTTAAATTAAATGTTTTAAGAGTTACCACTTTAATCCAAGCAAGATGGCTTCAGGTGTGCCATACGTTTATCATAAGTAGGACTGTTAGCGCTCTAGTAGTTCTTTGGAACACTCTGGGAAGCTGCAGTAGAACACAAAGGAATCAACTGACAGTCTCTGCCCTTGTTGGATGTACATGTTTTACTGAGAATGTCAGACTTCATTCTCACATGACTGAGAAAGATAATGTGAATTTACAGAAAATAAGCTCTCAGTTTAGCCTATAGATCACCTTCCAAACCTCTGTGGTAAAAGCATGAGAAAATATTTTTCTCTCAATCATGATATCCCAGCAGAAGGCTTTTTCACATGGTGAAATCACCTTAGAACATACCACAATTCCTAAAATGAGTATGGTACCATCAACAAATGATTTATAATGTAACTAAAGTCTTAAAACCTTCTATTAACTGCAATGCTTTTTAATGAGGTGCTATCATGTATATTGGTCCCAAGATGGCTGCCAACACTTCTTGGATGAAGTGCTGACAGCCAATCAGATCTCAGGATGAGATGTGTGGTTAGGCTCCGCCCACATATATATATGCTTTTAAATGCTATTTTCTCAGGAAATACTGAACAGATTTACACCAGACCTGCAAAAGGCACTTCCTTGACCTTATGGCTACCTCTCTGCCAAATTTCAAGTAATTCTGTTCAGCCGTTCGGGCTGTAGCTGTGTCTAAAGGTCCTATGGAAAAATGCATGGGGAAAACGCATTTTGGGACCCCCCTTTTTACTCGGCCCCTGCTTGACGAATCCCCCCGAGACTTTCAGGGTAGGAGCGGAGCGTAGCGCCCCACCTATTTTGAAAAGTTCGCGAGGATTCGTCGACTGGCGCCAAAGTTATTCCAAATAGAATGTTGCGGATTTCCTATGGAAACAGGGTCCTAACTATAACTACCTACTGGCGACCGCCAGTAGGTAATATATATAATCTACTGGCGGTCGCCAGTAGATAGTTATAGTTAGGACCGTGTTTCCATAGGAAATCTCAAAATTCTATTTTGAATAACTTTGGCGCCGGTTGACGAATCCTCGCGAAATTTTCAAAACTAATGGGGCGCTCCGTTCAGCTCCTACCCTTAAAGTCTCGGGGTGATTCGTCAAGCGGGGGCCGAGAAAAAAGGGGGGTCCCAAAACGCGTTTTCCCCATGCTTTTTTCCATAGGACCTTTAGACGCAGCTACAGCACGAACGGCTGAACAGAATTACTTGAAATTTGGCAGGGAGGTAGCCATAAGGTCAAGGAAGTGGAAATCTGTTCAGTATTTCCTGAGAAAATAGCATTTAAAAGCATATCAATATCTATACGCGCGCAGGGTGCGCGCACCGTGCGAGCACCCTAACGTGCGCGAGCGTAATTCTGATTGGTGGTTACATGTTAGTCAACATTCGAATCGGTCGAAATCAGGAAGTGTCGGCCGCCATTTTGTTTGTTTTCAGTGCGAGAGTGAAAAAGGAAGGTGGCGAACGTGAAAAGGGGGCAGGGTAGAGAGTTCCTGACCCCCTAGCCTTTTTCAGGGGGTCCCTGAAGGACCCCAAAGGCAGAAATTATTATTTTAGTTTTTTTTAAATCGTGGGGGTGCGTCAAAATGGTAAAAACCACACAAAAAAAAAAGAATTTAATACGTAGTTTATTGTAAAATAAATATATAAAAAAAATAATAATACATAAATAAATTAGCATTTAAAAAAACGTAAAAATTCACTGAAAAAACCATAGGTTTCAGACACGTTATAGTTAGGAATTAGCATTTAAAAAACCTTGCAAATTCACTTAAAAAACCATAGGTTTCACACATGTTATAGTTAGGTGGATATTTCACTCGTAAAAAACCAATGAAATTCCCCCGTTATAGTTAGTTCAGATAACTATAACTCGCGCGACCACCACTCTATCACAAGGATGATGTCATCAGTGATGTCATGAGTGATGCCACTGACCATGTCATGAGTGATGTAATATGTGACGTCATGAGCAGTGGATTGCGGGCGCGCGAGTTATAGTTATCTGAACTAACTATAACGGGGGAATTTCATTGGTTTTTTACGAGTGAAATATCCACCTAACTATAACATGTGTGAAACCTATGTTTTTTTAAGTGAATATACATATATATATATATATATCCAAAACACAGTATTCCACCTGGGGCCAGCCGAACTCGCAGCGGTGCAACCGGGAAGTGGTGGTGGAAGCCAATTATTACACAGCAAAAACAAGGAGTTCATGGTACTCCAAAGGTCCGGTGCACTCACGGGGTATGTGTCGGCTATAAAACATCCGCAGATGCGTTTCTGGCTCTTGCCGTCATCAGTGCGGAAAAGCCGTCAATAAAAACATCCCCTCGCCTGCCGCTGTTAGAACGAAAACTCTGTGAGTGTCCCACATATGGTGAAGCACTCTACCTTTGTATAAGCCACAACCTGAATAGGTCAACAGAGTCCATAAGCGGCGGTTCAGCAGCCCAAATTGAATCCTAAACACAGTATTCCACCTGGGGCCAGCCGAACTCGCAGCGGGTGCAACCGGGAAGTGGTTTCAGGATTCGTAAGCCGACGCGCTTACCTAACGTGTAGACTACATTTCCCAGCAGCCTCGGGGACCAGGAAGTAGACGTCCTTATAACGACGTCCTCCACAGCCGGAGGTGTGCGTTATTCGACTTTCAGGAGGAACTTCCGTGTTCGCAGCGGAGAAGCGGAGCTGCATTGCATCCTTGGAGAGAACCCGTTTTTAAGAGCACCTGGCAGACGGACGCCCGCGTGCAGCGGAAGGTTAGCGTCCCGCGACTGCCGTGATTCATCCGGAGCAGGGAGGAAGATATTCCCTGGCTCCCTTTCCCGCAATCGAGCGCTCGCGACCCAGGGGGTTGACGAGCGAGCCGAACAGTTTGTCCGCGTTGGGCGGTTTCACTTTGAGGCACCATAGGAGGTGCATATGTCATGATCCAGTTCGAGGGTGCTACACACCCCCCGCAGACACCCCTCCCGTTCCCGGAGGAGAAGAGACAAGACCAAAACTTGCTCGGCTGAGCATAGAGACATAGAGCTTACTGACAATCCCTCTTTGCAGGCAAGGGGGGGGAAAGGCATTACCCCCACAGGCTGTACTCGTGGTGAGGATAACCAACGAGGAGCGGTTGTGTATTTTGAGGCGAGACTCCTAGCGTGTTGATCCTCACGGTGTGAAGGAGCGCTAACACTTTGAAAAAGCAGGCGGCGGTTTAAACACCGTGGAAGCCAACAGAGAGTTTCTGGGAGCACACTGGGTATCAGAGTGTGGATTACTTACCCTTGGTCTGAAGGAAGACTGAGGCTCAGGCCATTACGTGTATGACTGTTGCGGAGTGGTGGTGGCTGCCAGGCCCGGAATAGGCCGGGGTATTGGAGTGAGATTTTGGCTGTCCTGAGAGAAGTATCTCAGTGATCGCGGGGAAGGATTCCCACCACACATGGTAACTATTTTTCCTAGTGAGACCTATATGAGAGTAGATAGCCAATATGGCTCCTATATGAATGTTGTTCCTTTTGTCTTTCAGGTTCTATTCCCTGCTGTCCCTTCCCCCCTTCCTGTTTTCCCTCGCCTGATCGCCTCTGGGCTCTGTAACCATCTGGTTGGAGTCCGGGGATATCGGGAGGTGGACCCCTGTTACGTCGCCCGGACCCTGAGGAGCCCCTCGTTCCTAACAGAATAACGCACCCACGATACGTGCTCCTCCCGGTCCGGGGTGTACGACATGGCCACCTTAGAGGATGTAGTGCAGGCACTAGCCTTGGTCCAGCAGGAACTAGTGGCATCACGAACCGAGACGGCAGCCTTGAGGGACAGGGTAGACAGATTGGCACGTAACCCCTTTGATGCGTCCCCAGGGGGCGGCCCGCAGATTTAGGTGACGGTGCCACCGCCCATTCCCTTAGCCAGTCCGGAACGGTACTCCGGAGATCCACAAAAGATTCAAGTCTTCTTGACGCAGATTATGCTACATTTCTCGTGTAAGCCCTCATCTTTTCCCACCAATCACTCACGGGTGGCGTTTGCCATATCCTATCTAGTAGGAGACGCTGCATCTTGGGCGGTCCCGTTGGTCAGAAACAATGATGTTGTTCTGTCCGAATGGGACGCGTTCAGAGCGGCTTTTGAAGCGATGTTCGATAGACGAACCACCACGTTCAGTACCGACAGAGAATTGCTATCCTTGAGGCAAGGAAAGAGCGACCTGGTTACCTATCTCACCTCGTTTAACAGGTTGGTGGCGGAGGCGTCATGGCCCGAAGAAAAGCGGATGTCCCTGTTCTATTAGGGATTGAGCGATGATCTCAAAGACCTAGTGGCCCAGATTGACCCCCAGCCTACCACGTGCACCGCCATGATGAATCTAGTATTGCGACTGGATCGGCGCATGGCGGAAAGGGGGGGAGAGAGATACCGAGGGGTAGGGTCCACCTACAGATCCGCCAGGAGAGAAACGGCTCCTTTGGCCTCCGACAGCGAACCAATGGAGGTGGGAGCAGTGAGAGCCCGATTGTCCAAAACCGAAAGGGAAAGCCGCCGTACCCTAGGCCTTTGTATGTATTGTGGGAAACGCGGGCATTTCGTGCGTGAATGTCCGGCGAAACCCAAGGCCACCCATCTGTCATACAGGGGAAAGAGGGCAGCGGTGTCTACTTTGAGTAAGGAAACCCGCGGTCTGGAGAGAGGCCCTTCGGGAACCTCGGGGGACATGGAGTGGAGAATCCCTTCGTTGACAACGACTCGTTCCACCCACACTGAAGCCCACACAGTGCTACAAGCCGGACTAGAAGTAGGGCCGCAGGTGCATCAGGTCCTAGTAATGTTGGACTCGGGGGCCACTGGTAACTTTATAGATCAGGGGTTGGTAAAAACTTTAGCAATAGGGGTAGTCCCCAGGGGATCCCCGGAAGAAGTACGGGCCGTAGATGGTAAGCCATTGAAATCTGGTCGCATTACGCTCCATACCGAAAGCCTGAAGATGTCCCTAAGGGATGGGTCCAACCACCATATAGAAGTCATAGAATTAAACATCCTAGAGGCCCCACAATATGAAGTTATCCTAGGAATGCCGTGGTTCTGTTGCCACAACCCGACGGTGGATTGGAAAGCCCGGACGGTCCGGTTTCTTTCACCAGGTTGTGCGGAACGATGTCTACAAGAACATCAAGCGATAGCCCTAGCCTTGACATACCCCTTTTGTGTCGCTACGGCGGCAGAAAAAGAGGTGGAATTACCGGCGGAGTATTCCGGTTATGAAGACGTTTTCAATAAGATACAGGCGGAACGCCTTCCTCCACATAGGACATACGATTGTCGGATTGACCTGGTGGAGGGAGCGGTCATCCCCACGTGTAGGGTGTATGCGCTGTCTGAGCCGGAAACACGCCATTTGAGGGAGTATTTAGACCACTACCTGGCACTGGGATTTATCAGGCCATCCCGCTCCCCTGCAGCCTCACCCCTGTTTTTCATAGCAAAGGCCAACGGAGAGCTGAGAGCTTGTTGCGACTACCGGAGTCTGAACAAGAACACCGTCAGGAATAGGTACCCGCTGCCACTTATCAGCGTTCTGTTGGATCAAGTGCGTAAGGCAGTCATTTACACCCGGCTAGACCTACGAGGGGCCTATCACTTGGTAAGAGTCAGACAAGGGGATGAGTGGAAGACAGCGTTCAAGACCCGTTTTGGGCTCTATGAATACCTGGTGATGCCGTTCGGGCTCTGTAATGCCCCGGCGGCATTCCAGTTTTTCTTGAACGAAGTCATGCGAGAGTATATGGACATCTTTGTAGTCGTCTACATTGATGACATTTTGATCTACTCCACCACAGTAGAGGAACACACCAGACACATAGGGCTGATTTTGGAGAAACTAAGGGAGAATAAGTTGTACTGTAAGCTCAGTAAGTGCGAGTTTGGGGTGAACACGGTGGAGTTCTTGGGAGTAATTCTGAGTCCGAATGGGTTGAATATGTCGGAAAGAAAGGTGAAGGCGATCCGCGAATGGCCCGTTCCCGGAACTGTTCGGGACGTTCAGAGTTTTCTAGGCTTCGCGAACTATTATCGCAGATTCATACAAGAATTCTCCCAGATCGCAGTGCCCATTACTCGCCTGCTTCGTAAGGGAGTGCCGTTTGTGTGGACCGATGAAGCCACCAAGGCTTTCGAGTGCCTCAAGATAGCATTCACCTCGGCTCCCATACTCCGGCACCCGCAAACGGACCTTCCGTTCATAGTGGAAGCAGATGCGTCGGATGAGGCCATAGGGGCCATACTGGCCCAACGAGATAAGATCACAGGGAGGATGCACCCGGTAGCCTTTCTTTCCAAGAAGCTGGACAAGGCCGAATTAAACTATACGGTTGCAGAGAAAGAACTGCTGTCAATAAAGAAGGCCTTCCAAGAGTGGCGGCACTACTTGTGGGGGGCGCAACATACAGTGACGGTTTATTCCGACCACCGAAATCTTCAGTTCATGAAGACGGCCAGGCATTTGACACCCAGACAAATGCGGTGGACTCTCTTTTTTGAGGAATATTACTTCCTAATCACTTTTAGACCAGGCTCCGAGAATCGGAAGGCAGATGCGCTGTCTCGACAGTCCATGGAGGAGGACCATCTCGCCCCAGTGCCTGTGGCTATCATTAACCCGTCCAAAGTCATCTGTGTGTTGAGGGCAGATCGATTTGTGGAAGAGGTACGGATCAGTCGTTCCGTGGGTGACTGGAAGAAGTGGGCTCAGGGTGACACCGTGCGAATACTGAAGAAGGGACTCCCCTTTCATCGAAACAGGCTGTTCCTGCCCACACCCAAACTGCAGCACCAGGCATTCCAATGGTGTCACGTGTCGCCCGTGGCAGGTCATCCAGGAATCAGGAAAACATTGGAGGCCATGAGAAGGCATTTCTGGTGGGACAACATGTCCCAAGACATACATCAGTGGGTACGGCACTGCGAAACATGCGCCCGAACCAAAGGAGACAGATGCCGAAAGAAAGGGAAACTGCTCCCACTGCCCACTCCCAAACAGCCATGGAGGAACATCAGTCTGGATTTTGTCACCGGTCTCCCCATGGATCAGGGGTGCGCGGCTATCCTGGTGGTGGTGGACAGTTTGACCAAGATGGGCCATTTTGTCCCATGCAAAAACCTCCCTACGGCAGGACAGACTGCCCAACTGTTGTTGACTCATGTGGTGAGATTCCACGGACTGCCGTCAGTGATCGTTTCAGACCGAGGCCCTCAATTTATTGCCAGTTTCTGGAAGACTTGGTGTAAGGCGCTACAAGTGGAGTCGGCCACCTCTACCAGCTTTCATCCGCAGACTGACGGACTGGCGGAGCGCCTGAATCAGACTCTGAAACAGTTTCTGAGGTGCTATGTGTCTGAGGCGCAGGGCTCTTGGGTATCCTGGCTTTGGTTGGCGGAGCTGTCTTACAACAACGCCCTGCACAGTTCGACGGGCATGTCCCCGTTTATGGCGAACTTCGGGTTCAACGCCAAGACGCTCCCGGTGGAAATACCAACAGAGGTGTACGATCATCCTTCGGTGCAGGCGCATGTCCGCGCTCTCAGAAGGCTGCATCGGAAGGTGCAACACTCTCTACAGGCCGCCAAGCTATCCTACAAAAGGTGGGAAGATAAGAAAAGGAGTGATGGTCCACAGTATGCTGTAGGTGACAGAGTGTGGCTGTCCACCAAGAACATCAAGTTCAAGCTTCGCAGCATTTTTCACCCAAGATACATCGGGCCTTATGCAGTGGTCAGGCAAGTCAATCCTGTGGCTTATCGACTCCGGCTTCCTGGCTCTCTCAGGATCCACCCAGTTTTTCATTGTAGCCTGCTGAAACCGGCGGTGACAGCCAGGAGGAGAGCCCCGCCACCTGTTTGTGGAGAGCAAGGTTTGGAGTATGAAGTCAGGAGCGTCCTTGACGCGAAGTATCGCCGGGGCAAGTTATGGTTCTTGATCGCATGGAAGGGGTACACGGCGGAGGACGATTCCTGGGAACCAGCGGAGGCGGTGCACGCGCCGCTCGCTGTGAGGAGATTCTATGTCAGGCATCCGGGGAAGCCAGGTGCTAGGAGGCGCTTGGGAGGAGGGCCTTCTGTCAGGATTCATAGGCCTACGCGCCTACCTAACGTGTAGACTACATTTCCCAGCAGCCTCGGGGACCAGGAAGTAGACGTCCTTATAACGACGTCTTCCACAGCCGGAGGTGTGCGTTATTCGACTTTCAGGAGGAACTTCCGTATTCGCAGCGGAGAAGCGGAGCTGCATTGCATCCTCGGAGAGAACCCGTTTTTAAGAGCACCTGGCAGACGGACGCCCGCATGCAGCGGAAGGTTAGCGTCCCGCGACTGCCGTGATTCATCCGGAGCAGGTAGGAAGATATTCCCTGGCTCCCTTTCCCGCAATCGAGCGCTCGCGACCCAGGGGGTTGACGAGCGAGCCGAACAGTTTGTCCGCGTTGGGCGGTTTCACTTTGAGGCACCATAGGAGGTGCATATGTCATGATCCAGTTCGAGGGTGCTACACACCCCCCGCAGACACCCCTCCCGTTCCCGGAGGAGGGGAGACAAGACCAAAACTTGCTCGGCTGAGCATAGAGACATAGAGCTTACTGACAATCCCTCTTTGCAGGCAAGGGGGGGGAAAGGCATTACCCCCACAGGCTGTACTCGTGGTGAGGATAACCAACGAGGAGCAGTTGTGGATTTTGAGGCGAGACTCCTAGCGTGTTGATCCTCACGGTGTGAAGGAGCGCTAACACTTTGAAAAAGCAGGTGACGGTTTAAACACCGTGGAAGCCAACAGAGAGTTTCTGGGAGCACACTGGGTATCAGAGTGTGGATTACTTACCCTTGGTCTGAAGGAAGACTGAGGCTCAGGCCATTACGTGTATGACTGTTGCGGAGTGGTGGTGGCTGCCAGGCCCGGAATAGGCCGGGGTATTGGAGTGAGATTTTGGCGGTCCTGAGAGAAGTATCTCAGTGATCGCGAGGAAGGATTCCCACCACACATGGTAACTATTTTTCCTAGTGAGACCTATATGAGAGTAGATAGCCAATATAGCTCCTATATGAATGTTGTTCCTTTTGTCTTTCAGGTTCTATTCCCTGCTGTCCCTTCCCCCCTTCCTGTTTTCCCTCGCCTGATCGCCTCTGGGCTCTGTAACCATCTGGTTGGAGTCCGGGGATATCGGGAGGTGGACCCCTGTTACGTCGCCCGGACCCTGAGGAGCCCCTCGTTCCTAACAAGTGGTGGTGGAAACCACTTATTACACAGCAAAAACAAGGAGTTCATGGTACTCCCAAGGTCCGGTGCACTCACGGGGTATGTGTCGGCTATAAAACATCCGCAGACGCGTTTCTGGCTCTTGCCATCATCAGTGCGGAAAAGCCGTCAATAATAACATCCCCTCGCCTGCCGCTGTTAGAACGAAAACTCTGTGAGTGTCCCACATATGGTGAAGCACTCTAGCATTGTATAAGCCACAACCTGAATAGGTCAACAGAGTCCGTAAGCGGCGGTTCAGCAGCCCAAATTGAATCCAAAACACAGTATTCCACCTGGGGCCAGCCAAACTCGCAGCGGGTGCAACCGGGAAGTGGTGGTGGAAACCACTTATTACACAGCAAAAACAAGGAGTTCATGGTACTCCCAAGGTCCGGTGCACTCACGGGGTATGTGTCGGCTATAAAACATCCGCTGACGCGTTTCTGGCTCTTGCCGTCATCAGTGCGGAAAAGCCGTCAATAAAAACATCCCCTCGCCTGCCGCTGTTAGAACGAAAACTCTGTGAGTGTCCCACATATGGTGAAGCAAACTAGCTTTGTATAAGCCACAACCTGAATAGGTCAACAGGGTGCGTAAGCGGCGGTTCAGCAGCCCAAATTGAATCCAAAACACAGTATTCCACCTGGGGCCAGCCGAACTCACAGCGGGTGCAACCGGGAAGTGGTGGTGGAAACCACTTATTACACAGCAAAAACAAGGAGTTCATGGTACTCCCAAGGTCCGGTGCACTCACGGGGTATGTGTCGGCTATAAAACATCCGCAGACGCGTTTCTGGCTCTTGCCGTCATCAGTGCGGAAAAGCCGTCAATTAAAACATCCCCTCGCCTGCCGCTGTTAGAACAAAAACTCTGTGAGTGTCCCACATATGGTGAAGCACTCTAGCTTTGTATAAGCCACAACCTGAATAGGTCAACAGTAGGTAGTTATAGTTAGGACCAAGTTTCCATAGGAAGAGCATTTATTGTCTTGCTTATAACTTTGGCGTCGTTTGATGAATCTTCATGAAATTTTCTGACCTAATTCTGTGTTCATATCAGCTCCTATGTTGAAAATATGGGGGTGATTTATCAAGGGGGGCCGAGAACAAAAGGGGGGTCCCAAAACGTGTTTTCTACATGTTAATTTCCATCGGAAACTTTAGACAAGGCTACAGGTCGAACGGGTGAACGGAATTACTCCAAATTTGGCAGGGAGAAGGGTCTTGGTCTAGAAAGCACGCTTTTGTTTATTTGGTGTAAATCCGTTCAGTAGTTTTGGAGAGATATCGAAATTGACAGATATCGATATTTGGGAATTCTGCCTTCTGATTGGCTGAGGGGTTACGAGCCGAGCTTGCTGCTTATTGGCTGCGAGCGGTGCGAGCGGTTGCAACTAGGAAGTGTTGGCAGCCATTTTGTGATTCCGTTGAAGCGAGTAAGGGGAAAGAAGGGTGAAAAGAGTAGGAAAGAGGAGGGTAGGAGCCCTGTGAGGTCTGTGGGGTGGTTAGGGTGTGCTACACAGGGAGTGTGAAGCGATGTATTCACCTCTATCGGTATGAAAGTGCTGTTTTGCCCAGAGTGAGATGGTGCTAAGGTGAGGTGCCAGTACACTCGGGGATGAAACAGTGAGCTGATTGCTGTAAACTGATGTGCTCTGGGCGCTGTAACATACTGACCGATGTAACATAGCAGTGCAAGTGGTGTTAGTATGGGGTTAGACTATAACGCTGTGAGCTCTGTGGGGTGGTTAGGTTGTACTATAGAGGGAGTGTGAAGCGAAGTATTCACACCTAGCGGTGTGAAAGTGCTGTTTTGCCCAGAGTTTGATGGTGTTCAGGTGAGGTGCCGGTACACTTGGGGATGAAACCGTGAACTGATTGCTGAAAACTGAAGTGCTCTGGGCGCTGTAGCATACTGGCCGCTGTAGCATAGCTGTGCAAGTGGTGTTAGCATGGGTTTAGACTATAGCAGGAGTGGGAAGCAAACTACTCACCCCTACCAGTCTGAAGACTCGAATGGAGTGTTTTAGCAAGCAGGAATAAAAAAATAATCATGAAGAATATAATGCAGAATGTTGCAATGCCACTGAAAACATATGGTGAAATCAGGTGTGTTTAAGAAAGTGGCGGTGTGGGATAAAGCGATGGAGTCTGCAAGTTATATAAAAAGTGTCTTTATTTAAGTGCCATAAATGGAACCACTGGTGCAAGAGCTAAGGCATTCAGCTGAGGCAAACTCCAACCGCTTCTGCTGTATTCAAACCTAAGCTCCTGCATCAGTCAAATCCACATTACATGTTACAGTTCCATGTGACATAAACAATACCTATTAGACATGAATGACTGTAAATTGTAGAATGAAAATAAAGGTAGGATACGATTACCACACTGTGCCAACCAGTTCCTAAACAATGCAGTGTTTTTTTATCTTGATCGCTTGCTCGTGAGCAGAGGCTGAGGATGAGCTAATTTGTGTGAAATGGCTTCTTGGATAACAGGCAGGCAGAGAGACGTGTGTACAAAGAATAGATATGGTTTCAAAATGGATGTCTGGTTTAGGGTAATTTAGCAAGTAAATAGCGTATTTGCATAGGCCATACATCATCCATCCCTGGTTAGTGTGGAGATGTAAGGACCAATAATCAAAACACAGTTCAAATGCCTAAGCATACTTAGAAAGTTATTATATGAAAATAGTTCAATTGAAGTGTATTAAAAAAATGTATAGGAAAAAGTCCAAAAAGTTGGAAAAAATCAATCCAAGAATAAAGTGAATTTCTTACAAGTCTTAGAGATTTCAGTCCGGAAGTTCTTCAGCTGCTTGAGATGCGAAATGTTCCAAGAGGCGATTGTTGCCATCGTGTGAGAAAAGCGAAGCGATCCAATTCATATCCTCGAAGGAACAGTAATGTTCATTGAATGTTGGAGTGGCAATTTGAATTGGCAGGCAATCTGCAATGTTGTCAAAGGTCTCACATTGCAGGAGATCTTTCGCGGCTGTGCAGAAATCCCATTCCGCCAGGATACCTTTTTTGCGTTGCTTCCGCCATTGCTCCACTGCCCGGACAATCAAGTTCATGGTTTTCAAGATATTCCATTACCTGCTGGATATCGGGAGCGTTTGCTGGGATGTTGGCAAGGCATAGATCCATTCGCCAGTCGATTAGGCACGTTTTGCAATAAAAAGATGGTTGCACGCAGATTGTATATGTGTAAATAAATGTCATGTTGTAGCTAGCTCCGATAATAGATAGAGGCAAGCAGCCGAAAAGTTGTTCCATTTTTTCACTGTATTGATGTAGCTTCATGTAGAGGCGTATTCTGTCAGACATGCTTGTTACCACAGGGAGTGCAGTCATTTTTAACAAGCTAAAATAGTAGTAGGATGGCCGAAAATAGAGCGAGAATTATGGGCACTGTTGCTGTTATTCCAGAGATGATCAAATGAATGAAGTCTGGTATTAGACTAAAAACAGTTTGAAAGCCTGTGAGAAGGCCGGAGGAGACAGTGTTAAAAAAATGTGCCAGACCTTAAATGTCATATGTGTTGAAAATTGTGTAACAATTCACAAAGTGTAATGGGAGGTTCGTATTTAAAAAGGAGTGTATTTGAAGTTTGTGCTATCTGCAGTCGACAAATTACTTTTGGAGAAGTGAGAACACTTCTGTTTGAAACAAAAGCACTTTCAGTTTGCTCCGTTTAATAAAATCTGTTTTCAAAGTAGGTATTGAAGGCCAAGATGAACTTTGAGAGTTACTTTGTGTAGGTGGAAATAGAGATTGCCAGAGGGAGTTATCCGGTTTAAAACAGTAAGGACCCAATGAAACTACGTACTGTGGGAACCGTGGCTAGCCATGTACACAAACCAAACATAGCACCTATGCCACACAATGCAGAATGCGGGGAGAGATGGGAGCAAAGTATGTGCGAAGATGGCAAGTGACTCTCGATTATAAAAGTATATAATGCAAAGTGTTGAGGGTATGTGCCAGACAGACTTGAGTATGCAGAGCACAAACATGTACATGTCAACATACACTGATGGTCTATTGAGTGAAGTGGACAGTGGACGCAACCATGATAGTACAGTCAGTAGGGAAGATTACGAAAACATAGCGCGTACGTGCCCCCTCAACCCCCCAAATCTTTAGCGTAGTGGGCTGGCTCGGCATACGCAAGGCTAGCGTAGGGGTATGAATAAAAGGCACATTTCTCTGGGCGTGGTTCTCTTCCGGAATGGCGAACATGTCTGTCAGGTCTGTGCAGCTTACTCCGCCACGAGGCTTACGCCGTGAGCGAAGGTGGCTGCGGAAATAATGCTCTCAGCCTGCTGGTACCCAGAAACCGTCATGGCTGCTGCGACGCACATATGCCCCACAGTTCACCTTTCGACACCGCTGTATGGTAAAATACTGGTACAGGACTTCAGTTTTCTCCCCAAAAAAACAAACAAGCTACATACTTTTTTTTGAAGATATCAAAAATTACATATTTTTCAAATAAAAAAAAGGATAATAGAGTTCCAAAATATTACAAAAAAATAGAAAAAATATAGGTTTTATAAAGATTAAAATATGAAATTAACATTTAAAAAACGTTTGAAATTCACTGAAAAAAACATAGGTTTTACAGACGTTATAGTTAGGAATCAGCATTTAAAAAACCTTAGACATACACTGAAAAAACCATAGGTTTCAGGGACGTTATATTTAGTTGGACATTTGACTCAAGAGAAATTCGCCTGTTAAAGTTAGTTGAGCTAACTATAACTCGCGCGCCCGCAATGCACTGGTGATGACATCACATATTACATCACTCATGACATGGTCAGTGACATCACTGATGACATCTCAACTGACATCACTGATGACATCACTGATGACATCATCCTCCTGATAATCTGATGCACATACTGATGGCCTAATATAAACTTTGATACATGCACTCTAAAATACAGACTACTATTTTTGAAACCATACACACAACAATGCCAGATACTACATACCACCCACTATTTCCTAGGTCTACACTCACATCCACTCACTTATACATGCAGTTACTCATCAATACAGTACTATAATATGCACTCATACACCTATACATACAGTCACAGTCTGCCACTCATCCATAGAGTTACTCATACACCTAGTCAGTCATGCAAATAATCAATCACAAATCCATTTACTCATGTATACAGTTATACAAACCGACTGCGTTATTTATACACACACCACATCACTTATTTATGCAGATACTAACACATACTTACTGTCTTATACAATCAATGATACAAGCAGACACTCTTTTATACACCCACTCTTCAAATAACTTACTCTCACGTATAGTCATTTATATACTCCAACACTTACATATACTGCCTTAAAACATATGTAGTTACTCACACATATACCAGTGAGACATTCATTCACTCACCAACATACCCATACACACACTAACTCACCCATACAGCCCTTCCCAGATGTACTTTTGCATCCATACAACCAGTGAATCACCCACTCAGACATGTATGCACAGAGTCACACACCCCCCACCCACCCACACAGACACTCAGGCACTCATACAGATACTCAGACAACAAATCAATAACCCATATAGACACTCATGTAGCTACTCACCAGCCCATGCAGCCGCTTATACACCAAATAAGACACTAATACAGACTTTCACACAGTTTAGTCACTAACCCATACATTCAGTAACACATGTTCAATCACTCACTTATACAGTCAGTCAAGCACCTACTAAATAATCCATTCAGGGACTTGTAAATTCACTCTTTCTTCAATACACCTTGGCATAGATATATATGAAAAATATTTAACCTTTACAGAAACACAAATTTACTGGATAATGTCATCAGTGATGTCATTTGAGATGTCATCAGTGATGTCATCAGTGATGTCACTGACCATGTCATGAGTGATGTCATATGTGACATCATCATCAGTGCATTGCTGTCACACGAGTTATAGTTAGCTCAACTAACTATAACAGGCAACTTTTTTGTGTTTTATATGAGTCAAATGTCCAACTAACTATAACGTCCCTGAAACCTATGGTTTTTTCAGTGGAAAAATATATATATATATATATATGTACTAATGTATTCCTTAATATTAATTAAAACACTAATTTGTGTTTTATAAATTACACATTTTAAATTACATTTTAGAGGTGGGATGTAATGGTTATATGGTTATAGGGTGGGGGTGCACTAATAGTTAAGTATTCATTGTAATACTTAAATATTAATGCACCCCCACCCTATGAGTATTAATGTAATCTACATTTTTAAAAGTAATTAATTTACTTCCTATGTAGTTATACATTTAAGAGAATTGATTTCAGGGATAGGATGTAAGGTATATAGGGTTATAGGGTGGAGACGAGCATTAATACTCAGGTATTATTTTTTAGACCTGAGTATTGATTAACAAGACAATTATTTAATTAATAAGTACTTTTTTTAGTTTTACTAAAACAAGGGACATTTATTTAGGGTTGGGTTGTAAGGGATATAGGGTAAAGAATAGGGAAAGAGCATTAAAACTCAAAAATGTATTTCTAAAAATAGAGTGTTAATTTAAAAGACCATTTTTAATTGAATAAAAGGACCCCTTTGTAGTTTTAAATGAAAGAGACTGTATTATAGGTATGGGATGCAAGGGATATAGGGGTACAGGGTGGGGAGAGTATTAATACTTGAGTGTCAAAAATATACAATTGAGTATTAATTTCTAGTATATTTTGAATGTGTATAAATATCAATGACACTTGATTCTAAGAATGTGTTGTAAGGATATAGGGGTATGGAGTGGGAGAGTGTATTAATGCTCAGGTTTTAATAGTAAGACATGAGTATCAATTTAAAACAAAATAAAATACTTCACATTTTTTAAAATAAATTGTTAATAAGGTTGAAGTGTTTTATTTTTATTTTTATAAACATTGCAACAATATTTAGAACACAGAAATAATATAAATCAAAATTAATTCAACATTTATAACAGCAATTAAAAAATAAACACAACACCATTTTTTTGTAGAAAACGTTTATTAAACATTAAAAATAAATTACATTTTTATTGAATATGTTAAATTTTTGTAAAATAATAATAAAAATAAACAACATAAGAAATAACGCTATCCCATTGATTTCAATGGGCGAAATTGTCCTTTTTTAGTGTCTACATCCAGCTACGACGTACGCAGTTGTGCGTGTCTTTCGACAATTAGTGGAGCATTACGGTGGAGAACAGAAGGAAAGGAGAACTGCAGTCAGGTAAGACTAACTTTATTTACTTTTTAGATATATGTATGTGACTACATTCTTGAAAAGAATAGAAGGCGGGAGGTATTTAATAGTAGGATTGTACAATGATGTACTGTTTGAATGTTTAACAGACAATTCCATTCCCATACAGGTTGTAGTAGCATGCCAGCACTGCGATGTCTTTTTTTTTTACAATAAACATTTTAAAAAGTCAGTAAGCACTATGAGGCCTATTATGATCCGCCACCGTACAGGGAAACGGGACTACCTGCCATTGTTGCGGCGGTCCCACCAGTGGCATTAAGATGCACCCGCCACACTGGTGGGTGCATCCCGCATTTTTTACATTGCAGCCGGCGGTGCTGCAAGCAGCACCCACCGCAATGTGAAAAATGCATGTTGTGCATTTGAATGCACAACGTGACAGGCACCGCTCGGGGGTAACGTAGGTACCCACCGAGTGCACACCCCACCCTCCAAACACCCTGGGGGCCCGCAATGGACCGCCAAAGAAAAGACGCCATGCCTTTCCATGGCGGTGTCCCCGCCATGGAAAGGCAATTCACCGCCATCATCCTAATATGGATGGCAGTGCCTGCAAGGCACCGCCACCATATTGCTGCCCTTTTCCGCCCAGTAGCCAATCGGGTGGATTGCTTACCGGCGGAAAACCGGCAGTCGGTCTTTCTGTCCGCCGGGGTCCCCCCCACCATCCTAATATGACAGGGGGTAATGGTAGGCGGGTGGTAGGAATTGGCGGGCGATCCGCCCGCTATGATAATGACCCCCTAAGTGAGGACTTTTTAAAACATTTTTGACAAGAAAAAAAGTTTACATTTTTTCACGCCCCATTTTTTTATTTGGCTGAAACATCATGTACTTGATGGAACCAGGCTGGAACATTTCTAAAAAGGATGTCTGGGATTTTGCTTTTTAAGAAAAGGAAATCTGTTTGGAATTATGCTTACTATGGAACACATTGATCTGCAACCAAGGATTACTTTTTGGAAAAGGATTTAGTAATTTTTAAATGGATTACCACATGTAGATGGGAAATAGTTTTGCTTTTGAAAATACTTTGGAAATTGATTTTTGGATAAACCATTCTGGAAAATGTGCATGGTTTTCTTTGTCAGGTAACGGAATAATTTTCACAGTAGAGGTTTTGCATTTGGATGTGGAACTTGCATTTGGATGTTTGGGACATGAAAAACTCTTGGTGACAGGTGGCCTTAAATTATTGCCAAGAGTTGCAAAATGAAGACATCATCAGGTAGGAAGATTTGATTATTAAAATAATGTTTTGAAAAATGGCATTTAAAATTAGAGTTCTGTAATGGGACAGAGTGTTAGATGATTTTAGTAGTGCAAGAGAAAGGTAAGGTCCTCTAGGTTATCTGATGCACCCATCAAAGAAAAGTCTTTGATTTTTGCCAAAAGTCTTTCTGACATTTCTTTACTCCTTTTAGATACCCGGGGATTCAGACTACCTGTAAAAGATTGTTCAATGCTCTTTTCCTGAAAACTTTGCTCCTCCTTCAAAATTTCCCCAAAATGATAGAGGTTTGGATGATGTTTGCCAATAGATTTGTGGAAGGAGTTGTGCCATCCCTCAATGGCATTGTTAGTCTTCGCACCAACCAAGCAGGTTGTGTAGCAGTTCCACCTGTCATTCGGGAACCTTGTCTTCCTCCTACGACCCGACCTGCTTAGATGGCCAATCCAGGTGTCTAGTAAGAGTGCCAATTTGTTGACATTTTGTGTAAAATAATCTGATTAAGTAATTGTTGTGTTGAACTCATCTACACATTCAGGTGGTATGAAGCATAAAGCAGGAAGTTTACGTAATTTGAATTGCAATTTACTGTCAGACATAATCCTCAACTAAGGATGTTTTCGGGATTTTACGCCAAAATGCCTGAGGAAAGTCGAAAAAACACCATTGAATTTGGGTGATAGGATATACTTTAATAATGGTATTAATCATTTATATTTTGATGTCAATAGTCAGTTTTTAGGGCTTTTATTTTAGGTTTTGGATTTTATCATTCACAAAAATTTAGACTATGTTGAGGAATGTTTATCTGGGAGTAAACTGTATACCAATGGTATGGATGTAATATTAATTTTGGTATGGATAGTTTATATTTGGGCAAATGGATGGGGTGTATATATCAAAGTACCATTCATCAATCAGATATCACTATTCTCAAGAGTTAGCAGGTTATGAGTTGTTGAAAAAAATTACAATTCTTTTTTTAGGGTTTTCGTTATCAAGCAGTAGGAATGTTTCATTAGTGGAAGATTCTAAGTTCGTGGGGAAAGGTAATATCAGAAAAGGTCTGTAGGTGGATCACACGTTGGGGATTACTTGGCTGTTTTTGTCTGTGGATCATCCTTCGAATGTTGGATATTGCAGGCATACTATTAGCAACATGCATGGGAATGTTTTGTGAGACTTCTCTCAAGGCTGTGTCATAGCATTCACTGGAGGTGGATGCAAGATGTTTGATTTGTTGAACGTTCTCTCTAACTTCTATCTTCATTGCAGAGGCAGAGTGGTTATGGACAGATGTGCTTTCTACACAGCCACCAAGAGTAACCGCTCTGCTTGTGCAATGGGATAACATGTATTGCACGCACATCCAATGACTCCTGGGCTAAGCCAATCTATCCTTACAACAAAGGTAGGCCTTATGTTTGAGCAGTTGTTTGCCCCTTCTTGATTTTACTAATCTAATCGCTTGTCTTAGTGCCGCCATTTATTTTTATTCTGTTGGCAAAAAAGGAAAGAGAAAACAAAGTATATGCTTCTGTGTTTTTTACAATATTTATAATGGCATTTGTGCTTTTTGTATGCATGTTTGGAAAAAAAACAGATTGTTTGGTTAATTTTGGCTAGCAACAAAGAAAAATAACTTTTCAGAAACTCTGTTGAAATTGTTAAATAGCATAGCTTATTGGCACAGTACAACCTAGAAAAATAAGGCTCTTATTTGAGAAGTAAAAATGGACAGGTGAGATTTATTTACCTGAAGTATATATAGTGTTTTTTTATTTTGAATCAGGTTTGGGCTTTTCGAATCTCGCCGTCCAATGTTGCTGATTTTCTAGTTATGGAGACAAAAAGATAGCACAAGTTATTAGCTTTATAATCTTTACTAATGTTATGTTGTCCTATTTTGATGACTTCTTTGTATCTTTTCGCTTACTTCTAAATGTGTGATGCCTCATGGTGGTCTGGGGTTTTAAGGTGAATATGTTGTGAGTCTCCACAGTACTTGTAAGGAATGAAAAAACATGTTTCTGTTTTTAACATGACAATTTCATTCACAGTTCCTGTCACTGTTGGGAACTTCCCAGAGTTGAACACTAGTGGTCACATAAAAGAAAATTTGCCACCAGTCACTGTCCATCACCTGCCCAGAGGGACACCTCCAGCAGAGTTAGAATAGTAATTTTGCCCCAGTTACTCTCCAACACCTGCCCTGTAGGATGCCTTGAGGAGAGTTACATTAATATTTGTTTGTCACTAATTAGTTTCCAGCACCTGGCCAAAGGAATACTGCTAGTGGAGTTTCATTACTAAATTTGCCCTCAATTACTGACCTGCACCTTCCCAAAGGGATACCCCTAATGGAGTTTGATTATTACATTTGTCACTGTTAGTCTCTAGTGCCTGCCTAGGGAGACGCCTACAGTGGAGGGTAAATAGTATACTTGCCCCTATTCTATGTCTAGTACCTCCCTTGAAGGTCGACCCAGATGGTGTTAGAATAGTTATTCTTTTTATTATTTTAAGACTTAATTTAGAATTTATTTTTATTAGTTTCATGAAACATGTAATTATTGGTTACTCACATTATGGTAATTTATTACTGTTGTGGATAGAAAAAAAATTGTAGGGGATGTAAAAATCTGAGAAATAATGGAAAAAGAATTAATATCAATTATTCTGAATAATATGCTTGTACTATGTATGTTGTTTGTTTAAACTCTTTAGTTACTTTGCCTGCTAGATGGCAGTGTCTCCACATCAAACTGTCACTGTTTTGAGAGAGTCGAAGAGATGTGTAAACACGAGCAGTGTCAGTGTACCACTGGTCACAACATGGTGGATGGATTGTATTATGCTTTTCTTGAAGGGACAACCACATTTTGAACAAAAATATGCATTGGAATGTACATTTTAACGGGTTTAATATTCTGACTGGAAGTGTATTTATTTGAAATGCTTGAGGAAAATGTTCTCAAAGTCATCACTTACTTTTACAAGCAGGGAAATAAAGGAAGGACTACAGCTGTAAAGGGATAATTTCTGATATATGCCTCTAAGTTATGGGTTGCTTGAGTTCATTTTGTTTTGGAACCATTTTTGGTAAAAAGTTTTAAAAAGTAAAGAACCTGCATTCATGTCACTTTTGCTACAATTTATCAAATGTCTACAAAACCTTCTCTCTCTAAAAATATATTTAGCATAAACTTGCTGTAATTCTTTCCTGTTGTTTCCGCAGGAGCGAAATGCAAGATGTGGAGATAGGTCCCAACTTCCCACACCCACCACCGTCAGCACAACAGTGTCAATGCTAACATGACAAAGTTAGGGGAAGATGGAAAACAAAACAAGGAAATGGAGAAGGGAGAACACTGAATCAACATGCATCTGGAAAGAACATTCTTGTCAGATGGTCCTTATATGGTTCCTGTAGTGGAGATAAGTTTATGTGTATTAATATACACTTGTGAGAGGGAAAAGAACATGGTGGCCCAACTAATGATGTAATGGAATAGCTACCAGTAGAATTCCCTCTTCCACTTAGGTATATTGATAATGATGAACAGAGTCAATGGCATATATCTATATGGAAAAATATGAAATCATGAACTACTGTTTAGAACAACAAGATATACCAATCAAAATAAGTATACCTTATACTAACCGAAAAGAGATTCCGCGTGGAATCCATGTAGGCTCCAACTTATTCATTTCCCATAAACCCAGGAGAAAGCCAAACAACATATTCTCTCAGAAAGGATAATAAAATATTACAAAAATATACACACAAATGTGCAGGACTAATGACTAGGAATAATATTTTACCCATTCAATCTCAGGAGACTAAATATATTCTTCTTGTCACTTACAGCCTTCAAGTAACTCCACAAGGGAACAGAATTTCCATACCCCTTGGAGACTATCTCAGATAATGCAAGTAATATTAAATGTTTACCACATAAAAAGACTGTGAATTCTTGTAATAAATGTCTTTGTAGTTTACAGGTCTCAGGACGACAATGCCAGAAAATGGGGGAAAGACTCAGAAAGCCCCTGTGCCCTTGGAAGAATCACCATATCAAAATGCAGGAAGTGAAGGCTCCCGCGGCGTTAGATGCAATGCGGTGTCAAAATGCAGGAAGTGAAGGTCCCTGTGCTGTCGTATAAACCGCTGTGTCAAAATACAGTAAGTGAAGGCCCCCACAGCGTAGGACAAACCGCCGTGTCAACATGCAGGAAGTGAAGGGCCCCGTGTTTTCGATTGCAGGATTTCAGTGCGCACGACAAGAAGGATGTCGGAGCACCCGGAAAGGGAAACCAGGTAAGGTCAGAAAGCAGGAGACACATACAATGAACATCTAGAACGTGAAGTGCTCTTCTGTCCTCCTCTGCCACTTTTGTTCCTGGCTTGCTCTGCCCCTCCCACACATGCAATTGAGAGCGGAGCAAGCCTAACAATTGCATTGTAATGGTATGCATAGTGAAGGTATGTGCGTTAAAAGTATGATTGGTAAAGCTAGTTTTCATGTAGCTCTATGGGTTTGTGTGGTAGTGGTATGTGCAGTAAAGACGTGTGTGGTTCAAACTTATTTGTGGTTGGGTCCACATTTCATAGTGCACCCCCCAGAGACTTATGAGAATGCGCAAATCAAATTTGTTCCAGACTTTATGGTCAAAGTTCAAAGACAACGCCGCAGCTTCCTTGAGTTGAAAAAAGTGTTGAGGGATGAGGCAATTAAGTATGCAATGCTCCTCCATGCTAGATTAAGAGTGGAACCAAAGAGAAAACATGGTTTTTCACATACCCTGAAGAGGCCTGGGAGTGGCTGGATGATTGGAGAACCATCCACAAGCAGGAAGCTACGAACCGCAATGGAAGATGGCACCACTGCTCAGGAGATCCATCAGGACAACAGGCCCAAGACACACGTCAAGAGGAGACATAGACATCTCCTGAACACAACCAATGAACAGAACACAACATATTGTTCTGATCTATTTGAGAACTCTGGGACATCTCACGCGGCGATATGGAACTGTGTACAGCACAGGCCAAGATTGAAGCCTAGACTACTGAGCTGAGGAGGGGCAGTGAACCTATGAAGATTGGTGAAGTAAATAGATGCAATGGAACAGTAGAATTGTTCAAATTTATATTTACATGTTTTGCACTGCTGTGGGGAGGCCAGGAGTATGATACGTTGGGTGATACACAGCTCCTTCACTGGTTTCATGTTGGAATGGGGCGATGGGCTCTCTGCAGATTTTGGGGGTGGACAATTTTGAGTTCGTCATGCAGGTAGGTGGGGTATTTTGGGGAGGATGGAAGGTGGGGAAAGAATGGGTTCTGTTGAATGGTCTGTCATTTTTCTTGATGACAGTGCAATGCATATATTGTTAAGTAGGGACCACTCTGTATTATGTATATGCAGACAGGACCATCCCCACGTGGTTATCAACCACACTAGGCCCCTGGAATGACAATAAAAACAGTTTCTGATATCTGCATCCCATCCTGGAATGTGATCGGTTTGGGAGACAGAATCAAACGATGGGTACTGCTACAATATTTTAAACAACACTCACCTGAGGTGGTCCTCCTACAGGAGACACACCTGATGGGTAATACTTGCACTGTGCTTGACCGTTTGGATTAAAAGATGGTGGTACACGCAAGTTTCATGACAAGCTCCAGAGGAGTAGGCATTTTACTTAAAAAACAGTTGCAGCTGACGGTGAAGCAATCCTCGGCCTATCCCCTTGTCAGACATGCAGCCCTCTCTGGGATATGGGAGGGAGAAACGATTAGTATTCCATCAATGTATATCCCTCCAACCTTACACAACTTTACTCTTCCTGGACCTGAGTGGACTCCCACTGAAACTACCTTTAGGTGAAGTCCTAAAGAGGGAGGACTTTCTTATGACCATGTGTGATTCAGTAGATCATTTAACCGCACGCCACATGACCCCTTCTAGCACACACTTAACAAACTTCTGCTTATAATAGGGTTGATAGATATATGGTGCACCCATAATCCCAACCCTCAGAATTTTACATTTCAATTGATGGTGCATGGGAGTTTCTCCTGTATTGATCTCCTGCTTAATTTGGCCCACCGAGTTTCACGATTTCGAGAGGTACACTATTTAGCCATGGGGATATGTGACCACTCCCCCATCTGGCCTATATAGGGCGTTGATAAACACAGAACCAACATAAGTATCACGTTAAACCCATGGTATCTGAAGATCTGAGTGTTAGAACAGGCCTAAAGAAGGCCTCACAAAAGTATTTTTTTTTTAAATTAGACTCTCAGTGGACGCCTCTCAGACCCTCTGGTAGGCTTATAAGACTGTAATTAAGGGTGAAGTACTCTCACTAATAGTAGGGCATAAAAAGGAAAAGAGGGCGGCAATTGAGAAACTTGAGAGCAACATCCTTGCTCTAGAGGCTCGGTTATGTATCGATACCACAGTTGAAATAAAGCATGAGCTGAACATTAAATTACAGGAATATAGGGACCTTACAATGGATGCCGCCAGGGATAGTTATCGCACGAATTAACATCAGGTATATAAACTCGGTGACAAAGTGGGAAAACTGATAGCATGGTTGATAAAAAGGAAACGGCGAATCAATGGATTACAGAGCTCTCTCAGAAGTCGGGGGTGTCTCTCACGGATCCCAAAAATATTTTGAATACCTTCGCAGATTTCTGTGAATACTTATACTCCCCAGTCAGAACAGCAACTAGTTGTGACTCTCACAACCTTCTCCGTGATTTACGGCTTTCCACCCTCACCACTGAGGACAGAGCCTTCATGAAGAGTGACCCAACAGAGAACAAAATTGCTCAAGTGATTTGTAATATCACATCAGGAAAAGCAATGGGACCAAACTGACTCCCAGGAGAGTTTTACAGGAGCACTATGACTCTTATTACACCGCACTTACCTAAAACGTATCTGGAGAGCCGAGAAGAGGGAGTATTCCCCAGGGACCAAAGGCTCACTTTTCAATACACTATGTTGCACTGCATACAACTCCCACACTAAAACATCTATTCACATCCGGTTGCTTATTGAGTAGGACAACACTGAGTGTTATATTCATAACTCCTTCTAAAACATCCTCGGGCTCCCTGTTCCCTATGAAGGGGTTGCAGCCCTTAGTGTCACTAGTGACATCAAGAGGAGACCCAGATGATGAAGCATGTCACCATTGGTGAGTGATGGGAATCCGTATTTAAAATAGGATTTTTCCTATATTAATGGCCTTAATCAGGGACATTAGCACACCTTTTTTAGTTTTTTGATTTCTTATTGCTCAAACGATACACTGAGACCCGTGGATATATTTGTCATATAATTGTTAGTTTTTGGGGTAGGTTATCCACGCCAGGTCTTTAAAAATTACCTCAGACCCTACTTAAACATGAGTGTTTTGTCACATCTATAGTAGTCATTCATAAGGAGGGTAGGCTGGCTGAGTACTGTTTTTCCTACAGACCCATCTCACTCCTCAACGGGGAGGTCAGAACTTCTGGTAAAACTATTAGCCCTTAAACTAATACAAATTATTACCAAATTAGACCAATCCGGTTTCATGCCAGGCAGGAGCACAGCCTTAAATCTGCAACGTTTTCATGGTGTGATGGGGCGAGCTGGTTCTAAAGCAGATAACACGTCTATCTTGTCCCTCAATGCCCAAATGGCATTCAATAGGGTGGAATGGCCATACTTTTTTGATGTGCTGGAAAGGTTTGGGCTTTGTCCCCAAGTTCTTGTCCTGAGTACGGCTACTATATACTGATCCCCTGGCCCGAGTAGTCATTAATGTGAAAACCTCAAGAGATTTCCACCTGCTGCATGGGACACAGCAGGGTTGCCCTCTTTCACCTCTCTTCTTTGTCGTAGGTTTAGAACCACTAGCGAACTGAATCTGCACTGAACCTTTGCAAAGTGGCTTACGCTGGACAGAGGAGTGGGAGGACAAAATATATTCATACGATGATATATTATTGCAAAAACAACAGTTGATGGACAGAATGCAGAATAATGTTATACATTCACCCCAGTACAGAGATCTGGCCCTAAATCCATTGTTTTTTTGCTCAGCATGCCATTCCAGTTTGAACCCAGCCATATGCAAATCAGTCTCGACTCTGTGCCTCATGGGAACAGTCCAGCGCAAAGTGCCAAGCCAGGTCCTCCCTGGACTGGAAACAAGCATCCTAGGACCAGTTTCAGGGTTTCACCCCTCTTCAGCCAGGATAGCTTGATTCCAGTGGTATGGAGAGCATGGGACCCATGTCTGGGCATACCCGTCCCACTCGAGGTAACAAATGCAAAAACAACAGTTGATGGACAAAATGCAGAACAATGTCATACATTCACCCCAGTACAGAGATCTGGGCCTAAATCCATCGTTTTTTGCTCACCATGACATTCCAGTTTGAACCCAGCTATAGGCAAATCAGTCTTGACCCTGTACCTCATGGAAACAGTCCAGCCCGAACTGTCAAGCCAGGTCCTCCCTGGACTAGAAACAAGCATCCTAAGACCGGTTTCATTATATATTATTGTACATAGCAGCCCCACGCGTCTCCCTGGGTTGTATACTGGACATATTCACAGCCTTCGGCACAAGCTCGGGTACTAATTGTTCTCCGGGGGGATGCCCCATGAAACCAAGGGTGATGTGATGCAAGGGTAGCTTCTGGCTGCTTCCAATACTTGGATGTCTATGTCACCACAATCCTGACTCATTCTGTGACAATAATCTCCAGGGTCCCCTACAGCATCTCAGGATAGTAGTTGAGAGATCATCAAGAATTGTATCACCAAATGGACATCTTTTCTCCTTCTTATCCTCCTCTTCCTCCTTCTCCTTCAAATTACTAGTATTAGTTTTCCAGATAGAATATCCATAAAACATGCATACTTAAATGTAAAATATAAGATAATTTTATAAGAGGTCTATTGTTTAGAAACAGACATAGGGCCAGTGTTAGACCTGTCAGCCTTAGGGTGGTCTTCCCCAAAACAATTTGCCTCACCTCCTCCATTTTTCCTTCACTTATTTTGTTGACCTTAGAACTCTGTGCACTTTACCACTGCTAACCAGTGCTAAAGTGCTTGTGCTCTCTTCTATAACATGGTTACATTGGCTTGTCCAATCTGAACAATTTATTTTACTTGTAAGTATCTTGTATAGTGGTATTCCATATACCCAGGGCCTGTAAATTAACTGCTACTAGTAGACCTGGGGCACTTATTGTGCCACTCACTTAATTAGCACTTTAAAACATGTCCCAGTTCTGTCACTGCAGCCTGAATGCAGTTCTAAACTGTCTTGTGGAATTGGAATTCAAACCTTCTTGCTATGTCATAAACACCTGTTTTATTACATATATATCACCCATAAGGTAGGCCATTGGACATGTACTTTTAAGTTTTATGAGTGCTGGTGATAAAGACGTCACTCCTAAATTAATTTTTTAGCACCATGAGGCCTACCCCTCCTATAGGATAACATTGGAGATTAATTAGTACAATTATTTGTCAGTAATTTCTAAATAGAAGCCAGTAGGTTTGTAATTTCTGGTGTTTTTGGAATTTTTGGGAAGAGCCCTGTTTAATGATAAAGTTGGATTTTTTCTCAAATTTATAAAAAAAAAGACTTTAAGAAACTTGCCATATTTTTACCCTTAGCCCTTTAGTGCCCATAGCCTGGCCTGGGTCACATAACTGGGTGTAACTGACAGTTGTAAATTCCTCCCAGACACACAATAGAGGGACTAGGTGTGCCTGAATGGACCATCTGCTGGCAGGATGGGGGGTTGGAACTGAGCACAGCCCCAGTTACAACTAAATTGCCTGTGCTTTATCATCATACAAAGTGTCTAACAACCTGACATTGTCACTTCAGTCAGCTTGGAGCCAGGGCAGGGGAATCACTGTCTAGAAGCTTCTCCCACTTTCCAGAACCAGGGCACAAGGGTCTAAAAGTGATGCCTCAGACAGCAACACTTGACTATACTTCTGGAACTGTGGATACTGTACAGAAAGAAGGACTGCTGTGCTGCTGGAAAGTCTGCCACTCTGCTGGACTGCTGCTCCTCAAGACTGCTGATCTTCTGGATTGCTGTCCTGCTGCTCTGCTACCTTCTGACTGGGGACAGGGACTAGATCTCCAACTATCCTAGGACCTCCAGAGTGACTCACAAGAGCTAGTTTGCTGACCTCCTGTTGAGAACCACAGGGACACAAAAGGCATCCTTCATCTTGAATGTGCACCTGCATCCTGACCCTACAAGTGGTCCCTCTCCAGTCCTGGACCTCTTAAAGTGGTGCTATAGGAGTCCAGATAGCCATCAATCAATCAATCAATCAATCAATCAATCAATCAATCAATCAATCACATAATTTGTAAAGCGTACTACATACCCGTGAGGGTTTCAAGGCGCTGGGGGGGGGGCTGCTGCTATTGGTCGAAGAGCCAGGTCTTGAGTTGTCTCCTGAAGGTCAGCAGGTCTTCGGTTTGTCGCAGGTAGAGGGGGAGGGTGTTCCAGGTCTTGGCGGCGCGATGGGAGAAGGATCTGCCTCTGGAAGTAGTTCTCTGGATGCGTGGGACCGTGGCCAGGGCGTGGTCAGTGGAGCGGAGTTTCCTGTTGGGTACGTAGAAGGAGTGTCGACTGTTGAGATAGGCTGGGCTGGTTTTGTAGAGTGCCTTGAGTGCGTGGATCAGGAGTTTGAAGGAGATTCTTTTGTCGACGGGGAGCCAGTGCAGGCTCCTCAGGTGGGGGGATGTGGTCGCGGCGTGGGACGTCGAGGATCAGGCGTGCCGAGGCGTTCTGGATTCTCTGTAGACTGTTGATGAGCTTGGACGAGGCTCTGGCATAGAGAGCGTTTCCGTAGTCGAGTCTGTTGCTGACTAGGGCCTGGGTGACTGTTTTCCTCATGTTTGTCGGGATCCATCTGTAGATCTTGCGGAGCATGCGGAGGGTGTTGAAACAGGTGGAGGAGACTGCGTTGACTTGTTTTGTCATGGAGAGTTTTGAGTCGAGGATGACTCCCAGGTTGCGTGTGTGGTCGGTGGGGGCCGGGGGGGACCCCAGTGATGTGGGCCACCAAGAGTCGTCCCATGCGGAGGGGTTGGACCCGAGGATGAGGATTTTTATCTTGTCTGTGTTCAGTTTGAGGCAGCTGTCCTCCATCCAGTCTGCGACGGCCTTCATTCCCTCGTTGATTTGGCAGGGAGGGTGTCCTTGGTGCGGGAGAGGATCAGCTGAGTGTCGTCGGCGTAAGAGATTATGTTGAGGTCGTGCTGCCGGGATATGCGTGCTAGTGGTGCCATGTAGACGTTGAACAGCGTCGGGCTGAGGGAAGATCCTTGAGGGATGCCGCAGATGATCTCAGAGGCATCAGATCGGAATGGGGGGAGACGGACTCTCTGAGTTCTGCCGGAAAGGAAGGAGGTGGTCCAGTCCAGGGCCTTGTCTCGGATCCCTGCGTCGTGGAGGTGCGTGCATAGTGTGCGGTGGCAGACGGTGCCGAAGGCAGCGGAGATGTCCAGGAGGATGAGGGCCGCCGTCTCGCCGTTGTCTAGCAGGATCCTGATGTCGTCTGTGGCGGCGATGAGAGCGGTCTCTTGTGCTGTGGTTGCTGCGGAATCCCGATTGGTACGGGTCCAGGATGTTGTTGTCTTCGAGGTGACGGGTGAGCTGGGTGTTTACGATCTTCTCGATGACCTTTGCTGGGAACGGAAGCAGGGAGATGGGTCGGAAGTTCTTGAGGTCGCTCGGATCCGCCTTGGGTTTCTTCAGTAGGGCGTTGATCTCTGCGTGCTTCCAGTTCTCAGGGAAGGTGGCGTCTCGAAGGAGAGGTTGATGATTGTGTGCATGTGGGGTGCGATGGAATTGCTGGCTTTGTTGAAGGGGTGGTGCGGGAGATGGTCGGACGGGGATCCGGAGTGGATAGTTCCCATGGTCTTGATTGTGTCCTTAATGCTCACGTTGGCCCAGGTTGTCAGGGTGTCGTGGGCGGTGGGGTGTGGTGGGTTCGGTGCGGTGTGGTCTGTAGGGGTCGTCCGGGGTCTGAAGCTGGCATGGATGTTGGTGATTTTCTGGTGAAAGAAGGTGGCGAGGGAGTCGCACAGGGCTTGCAATGGTGGGATGTCGTTGGCGTTGGAGCTGGGGTTGGAGAGTTCCTTCACGATGGGGAAGAGCTCCTTGCTGTTGTGTGGCGGTCTGTGAAGGAGGTCCTTTTGGCGATCCTGATGAGGTGGTGGTGGTTGCAGATGGCGTCTTTGTGGGCAGTGCGGCTGTCTGGCTTCTTTTCGCTGTGCCATATGTTTTCCAGTTTCCCGCAGGTTCGTTTTGAGTCGAGGAGTTCCGGGGTGAACCAGCTGACTCTTCTGCTGGTGTCTCTGCTGGTGGAGTTTTTCAGTGGGGCGACGTTGTTGGCGCAGTCGTTCATCCAGCGTTCGAGGGTGAGTGCACCTTCATCGGGGTTGGTGGGGTTCATCGGAGGGTTGAGTGCGAGGCTTGTCTGTAGTTGTTCTTGGGAGACTTTGCCCCAGCCGCGGCGGGGGTCTGTAGTGTGCGGTGGTGTGTGAGGGGTTTCCAGAAGGAGAAGTGGATGCAGTGGTGGTCTGTCCAGGTGAGTTCGGAGGCGTGGCTGAAGGTGACGTGGGGGTCTTGAGGAGAAGATGGCATCTAGCGTGTTACCGGCAATGTGGGTCGGCGTTGTGACGAGCTGTTTCAGTCCGAGGTTGGCGAGATTGTCGATCAGGGTGGAGGAGTTGCTGTCGTTGTTGTTCTCCAGGTGATAGTTCAGGTCTCCGAGGAGGATGTAGTCGGTGGAGGTCAGTGCGTGCGTGCTGATGAGGTCGGCGATGGAGTCGCAGAATTGTGCTGGGGGTCCTGGCGGTCTGTAGACGAGGGTGCCTCTTAGGGTGGTCTTGGGGTCCATGTGGATCTGGAAGTGCATGTGTTCGGCAGTGCTGAGGGTGTCATTGGTGTTTGTTGAGACCCTAATGGTGTTTTTTGTGGACGATGGCGACTCCTCCTCCAGCCCTGTTGGTGCGGTCTCTGCGGGTGATCTTGCACCTGTCTGGGATGGCTATGGCGATGTCTGGCGAGGAGGTTTCGTTCATCCAGGTCTCGGTCAGGAAGGAGACGTCCGGTGATGTGGTGTCTGTCGAGTAGGTCCCAGAGTTCCACGGTGTGTTTGTGTGCGGAGCAGGTGTTGATCAGGATGCATCTAAGCTGGTTGCTAAGACCTTTTGATCTTACTACATCTATGCGTATAGCATGCCTACTTATTGGGGCTTTCATCCAGGCCTTTTCATACATTCGTATAGTATTGTATCAGCTCAATTCGCCCATTGGCTAACTTTACTGTAAGGGACAACAATCTGCTTCTTCATTGTCGGGGACTATTGTGGCAATGTGTCCTTTATGAAACCAAAAGATTTGTTTGACAAGGTTTTTTTTTAGATTGACATCAAGATTTTGAAAACAAATGTCAAATATGTATTCACAAACGTCTAAAGGCTAGCAACTAATGCCAGGCCGATTGGCTTTGCCAATTATTGCCGAACATTTCTTTGATTAATTTCAATGGAGATAAATGATGTTCTTTTTGAAAGTGACCATTGGTCTGACTGAAGGCAGAGAACACTCCGGAGTAGAAACAACTCCTGGAATAGTGAAGTGTTGGGCCGCTGGTGAACCTTTTCAAATTGACCTACCCCTAATTTTACATAAGTTTAGAGATATGCTAGTAGTAAAACTAATACATAAATTAAAAAAAACTAAAGATGGCAAAATGTAATGCAATGCAAATTATTGTAGAGGAACCATATGTCAGTCCCCCACCACCCTTAGCCTTTTCAAGCTCCTTCTAATGTCGCATTCACATCATCCTTGATTAAATATATTTACCCACCACAAATCTTGATTATCTATAGAATTAACTTATTGATACACTATTAACCACAAATGCTAATCAAAGAATATATGCTTCAGGTTTGTAATGTTAATGGCCTATGTGGATAAACAAACAGGTGAACTAAAAAAATAAACCTTAACTAGACATTGTACAAAATACCACAGTAGAACTGTTGTCCAGTAGCTATGATGAGGACTTTGATCTACCACACAGTATTGTACAGCTAATTCTGTTCTACTCAAATTTTTGAGTGTGGTCTTTGCCCAATTAAGATTAAGAACCTTGCTCCAAAAAACATTATTTTCAGAAGGACCTTACTGCATTGCACAGTTCTACTATGGAGCATGAATCATAGTATTTCTGGCAGAATCATTTCTAATGGTACATTATTCTGCAAAGTTTTTATTACCATAAGGCATTCGATCTGATGGCCATATTTATTCCAAGCACTTCAACAGTCCTCACTATTGCCCCCTGTCTTGCTGAACTCAGTCTAGGGTCTCTGGGGGTGCTGCATCACCTGCCATACCTCTAAATCCTGAGGCACTGTGTAACTGTTTCCAAGACTTAGTGCTTTGAGCTAGGGGGAGGTATAAATGTGTGTAATTTGAGTGCTTTTGCCATAAGATAGTCAATGTTGTCTAAATATTCTTCGAACTAAGGCATTTTTTTGATGATCAAAGGTTTGTTTGATAGACTATCAAAGCTAAAAATATTGTGTGGACAGAATATTGTGTCAAAAATGTTGAGGACTAAAATATCAAGAAGGTGAAGAGCAAATAAGTAAGAATCAATTTTCTATTCTTAACTTAACACCTACTTCACTTGAAGATACTTATATTGTCAAGGTACATATATGTGGAGTTAAGTATAGTAAAACTCTGCTTACCTATAGAAAGTTACCTTTACAATATTTTTGTCCTCTATAGACCACTGACTCATTGTCAGTGAAATTGCTCTCCCTACCTCGCAGCTCCACCATTAAGTGAGGCCTTCCCCCAAGCCCCTGCACACTCGAGTATTGGTGTTCGAGGCCCTCCTCCACCCGCAGGTTTCACCTGTGCCTCATCCCTGGTAGTCCAGTTGATCTCTGTCTCCATTCTCTTGCTCCACTTTTTATCTCCTTTTCACGTGTTTTTTTCCCTGACTTCTATCTCCCCCTTTACTCTCCTTCTGGGTCTTTTCTCCATTTTCTGTCATTTTCCCCTCATTTCAAGCTCCCCCCTTCGCTCTCCTTCTGTGTCTTTCCTCCGTTTTTCACTCGTTTTATACCCTCATTTCAATCTCCCCCTTTCACTCTCCTGTGTCCTCTGTGTCTTTCCTCCACTCTTTCTTGCACTTTTGCTGCCTTATTTCCACTTTTCACTCTCTCTTTTTGCCTTTTTCATTTTGTCTTTTTCAGCCAATTTTTCCCCACCGCTGCTGCCCCCGTGGCCCCTCCCCCCAGCATGACCAGTGCGACCGGCCCAATCCAGCTCCCCTCCCAGCATCCCAGCTGTCCAGCCCTCTCCGACCCCTACTTAATGGTGGCCGCTGTGGGGACAGGCGAGCAAGACCACTGACTCATTGTCAGTGAAATTGCTCTCCCTCCCTCGCAGCTCCACCATTAAGTGAGGCCTTCCCCCAAGCCCCTGCGCTCTCGAGTTTTGGTGTTCGAGGCCCTCCTCCACCTGCAGGTTTCACCTGCGCCTCATCCCTGGTGGTCCAGTGGACCTCTGTCTCCATTTTCTTGCTCCGCTTTTTCTCTCCTTTTCACTCGTTTTTTCCCCTCACTTCTATCTCCCCCTTCACTCTCCTTCTGGGTCTTTCCTCCATTTTCTGTCATTTTCCCATCATTTCAAGCTCCCCCTTCACTCTCCTTCGGTGTCTTTCCTCTGTTTTTCACTTGTTTTTTACCCTCATCTTAATCTCTCCCTTTCACTCTCTCCTGTGTCCTCTGTGTCTTTCCTCCACTCTTTCTTGCACTTTTGCTGCCTTATTTGCACTTTTCTCTCTCTTTTTGCCTTTTTCCTTTTGCCTTTTTCAGCCTGTTTTTCCCTGCTGCTGCAGTCCTCTGGCTCCTCCCCCCCTCCCCTCCAGCACGACCAGTGCAACTGTCCCAATCCAGCTCCCCTCCCCGCCTCCCAGCTGTCCAGCCCTCCCCGACCCCTACTTAATGGCGGATGCTGCGCGGCCATGCCGCCGGGGTGCCAAAGTCAACCTCGTCTGGCCCGTCCGTGAACCAACTGCGACCAGCGCCAGGTACCCTGGATCCCTGCACCACCAACGCCATGACCCAGTGGCACTCCACGCTCTCAACCCAGGCCGCAACAATAACTGCAAGCTAGCAACACCAGCTGACACCCACAGACCCTTCATCTGTCACCGCTGCAGGCACACCTGCAGCACTGCCAAGACTACTGACCCAGCGCAATTCACCCGCAAGAACACAACCGAACAGAAGACCCTGCAATGCATCCTCCTCAACATCCGATCCCTCCACAAACATGCCACTGAAATCTGGGACCTCCTCGACAGCACTACCCCGGACGTAGCATTCTTTACTGAAACCTGGACCAACACCACCTCGGGACCAGACATCGCCATTCCCATTCCCAAAGGACAAAAGATCTCCAGGAAGGACCACCCCACCCACCCAGGAGGAGGAATCGCCATCGTCCACAAATCCACCCTCCGCCTAAGCACACTCCCCGACGAGCCCACAAACCTGATGGAACACCTTCACTTCAAGATACTGGCCAGCCCTACCTCCACTCTCCGAGGAACCCTCATCTACCGACCCCATGGACTTTTCGGCAACTCCATCACGGATATCATCTCACCACATGCCATCATGTCCACCAACTACACCCTACTGGGAGACCTCAACTTCCACCTCGACAACCAACTGGACACCAGCACGACATCCCTCCTGGACAACCTCCACAACATTGGACTCTGCCAGATCGTGACCGAACCCAAGCACTCAGCAAGACATACCCTAAACCCCCTCTTCACAACAGGAAACTCCATCACCTTCAGCCACACCGCCAAACTCCCATGGACTGACCATCGATGCGTCCACTTCACCTTCAGAACACCCAACCTCCACAGACACCAGCACCTGCTCCCACGAAGAAACTGGACCAGAATCACCGATGACCAGCTAACCTCATCACTCAGCAACTCCACCCCAACCATCGCAGAAAACGACGACGCCAACACCGCAGCCCGAACCATGCACAGATGGATCTCAGACAGTGCCAACACCATAGCCCCTCTCAAGAAAAACAACAATACCCACGCCAACAAAGCTAGATGGTTAACCTCCGAACTTCGAGGGTAGGGGTGGGCGGAATTTGCGAAATGGCAAAAAATCTCAGTGAACACGTGAAATTTCACGTGCTCGCAGAAATTTTGGGCTGATTAATGCGTTACTGAATTTAACCTACAACTCAGGCACCTGCTTTATTTCTATCTGTAAGTGCTTCCTGTTGAGGTTTAAATTTTGTGACAGGAGCATCGTGCCAGAAGGAATCCTGCCCTGCATATTTATCCAAGAAGATGCCACCGTTTTGTGCAATACCTCTACTCAACTAGAGTACTTTCTACTGGCTAATCAGCAGGTGCTACCTCGGTGGGTAAATGTATAGTGCTTTTCCTACACTACAGCTGCGTAAAGGGCCAGAAGAGTTGTCTCCAGCGACCATGTGTGTCTGTAACTTTTGCCACCGCGCTGATGGGCGCCGGGGTCCCTCGAGTGAGCTGTCCATCATAGTGGGGAAAGGGCGGGAAGACGTTGCACACCGCTGGTGTCTGGGCTGTGGCCAAATGGGCGGGGCTTCTATGCAGTTCACATGCCTCTTGTTTATAAAGGGTCAGAGTCCGACCAGAGCAGCAGATGAGGAGACAGAACCTCCTGGTGTCAGGAACCACACGGGGATTGCGCTCGAGAAACTCATGGATGCACAGACCTCCATCAAGGATTACAGCAAATTGTTGACGGTAGATATGGGGAGAAAGTACACCTGCCTAGCCTCCGCCATGCTCACAAATCTTTTGTGCTGATTAATGCGTTACTGAATTTGAGCTTCAACTCGGGCACCTGCTTTTTGATATCTGTAAGTGCTTCCTGTTGAGGTTTAAAGACAGGAGCATCGTGCCAGAATGAATCCTGCCCTGCATGTTTCCGTTCCACCGCGGACCGCGGAAGTTTAGACATTTTCGCGTTCTGCGCAGAACAGCAAAATGTCAACATTTCGCAATTTCCGTGAGCGGAATGGAAATTGTCGCCTACCCTTATTCGTGGGTCCAGACGCACTTGCCGTCGCCTCGAAAAGCCTTGGCGGAACACCAAATCCACAGAAGCCCACAACAACTTCAGAGCCGCCACCAACGCTCACCACTAACTCATCAAAAAAATGAGGAAAAAAGCGATTGAAGACAGAATCTCCACTCATGCACACAACAGCAAAGAACTCTTCAACATCATCAAGGAGTTAGCCCAACCCACCAGCGAGTCCGCTAACATCCCTCCCTCACAAGACCTCTGTGACAAACTCAGCACCTTTTTCCACCACAAAATCAAGAGCATCTACGACAACTTCGACGAAGACAACCAACACACTGAACCCTCACCAACCACCCCCGACACCCTGCCGCCAGCGATCGACAACTGGGCAGCCCTCACCACCGAAGACACACTGAAGACGATGAAGTCAATCCAGGCCGGGGTCCCCATGGACCCCTGCTCCCACCACTTTTTCAACAGAGCCGCCGACACCATCACACCCATGCTCTGCCACACCATCAACTGATCCCTGGCAACCGCCTCGTTTCCTGATGACTGGAAGCACGCTGAGATTAACCCCCTCCTGAAGAAACTCTCAGCGGACCCCACTGACCTCAAAAACTACAGACCCATCTCCCTGCTCCCGTTCCCAGCGAAAGTCATTGAGAAAGCCATCAACAGCCAACTCCCCACATTCATCGAAGAGCACAACATCCTCGACTCCTCCCAATCCGGCTTCAGAAAAAAAACACAGTTCGGAAACCGCCCTCGTCGCCACAACAGACAACATCCGTACCTTACTGTATAAAGGAGAAACAGCAGCCCTCATCCTCCTCGACCTCTCAGCGGCGTTCAACTCAGTCTCTCACCGCACCCTAATACACCGACTCCACGATGCAGGGATCCAAGACGAGGCCCTCGCCTGGATCCGCTCCTTCCTCTCCAGCAGAACGCAGGGGGTCAGACTCCCCGCTTTCCTCTTGGACCCTACACATACCACCTACGGAGTCCACAAGGGGTCCTCCCTCAGCTCTACGCTCTTCAACATCTACATGGCTAAGCTCGCCCCGATTGTCAGAACCTATGGACTCAACATTGTGTCATACGCAGACAACACCCAACTCATCCTCTCCCTATCCAACTAACCCAACACCGCCAGACACAACTTTCGAGAAGGCATGGAAGCCGCCGCCAATTGGATGAAAAACAGCTGCCTACAGCTAAACACCAACAAAACGGAAGTACTTATCATGGGCCCAAACCCAGATGCCTGGAACGAAACCTGGTGGCCCCCAGCCCTCGGAAGCCCACCCACCCCCACGGACCACACACGCAACCTGGGAATCATCCTGGACTCAGAGCTCAAAATGGACCGCCAGATAAACTCCGTCTCATCCTCCTGCTTCCATACCCTCCGCTTCCTTTGTAAGACCTTCAAATGGATCCCCCTTGAACACAGAAAGACCGTCACTCATGCCCTGGTCACCATCAGGCTCGACTACGGCAACGCACTCTATGCCGGAATAAACAAAAACCTCACCCGCAAGCTACAGAACATCCAAAACACTGCCACAAGACTGGTCCTCAACCTGCCAAGACACTGCCACTTCTCCCAGCACCTGCGCACACTCCACTGGCTCCCCATCGAATCTAGAGTCACCTTCAAGATGCTAACCCACGCTCACAAGGCCCTCCACGACACCGGACCAGCATACCTGAATAGCCGACTCAAATTCCACGCACCCCAAAGGACCCTACGATCAGCCCAGCTCTCCTATGCCGTGGTCCCCCGCACCAAAAAGACCAGATTGGGATGCCGCTCCTTCTCCTTCCGTACGGCCAGAGCCTGGAACGACCTTCCGCTCCACCTCAGACAGGTAACATCGCTCCCCATCTTCGCAAGAAACCTCAAAACCTGGCTCTTCGACAGACCCCCTCCTTGATAGAATGGAACCTGCAAACCCCCCCCACCCTCCCCAATGCCTTGAGACCCTTACGGGTGAGTAGTCGCACTTAACAAACACCATGATTTATTCTTGACACAATATTTTGTTCACACAATATTTTTAACTCAATACTTTGTCCAAACACCGGTTAAAAAGAACTCTGTGATCCTGCCTGACCCTTAAATATCCCTTTTCCCTACATTAACTCAGGTCCAGTAGACAGCTTTTATAGTGTTTGGGAACCCTGATTTAATCACTTGAGACACAACCCTTAAGTCTGCAAAGCCCATTGCCTCATGTGAACTGTGGACATTTTTGCACCAACCTGTTTCTAACTCATTGCCAGATAAATATATCCCTCAAGGCATCTATAAAGGATTTAGCTCCTGGATACTCCAGATTTGTGATCCAATGCACAACTGGTTTTGACCGTGAAAGGGCTGCAATATCTGTTAGAACATGATTCATATAGAATGGGATGCTTGGTGTGCCCAATCACTTGTCACATGTGGTCAAAGTAGTGAGGTTTGCAAACCCCAAAACTCTGTCCCATATAGCACAGGAGCCTGTGCCTATGCCTCATACACTGCAAGCACAGGTGACACAGAGGATCCGCCCAGCCTCTTTGTAGAAGGGCAGTGTACCTGTGTGTTGTGCCAGAGATAAATAGCTTTTATATATTTGCTTATTAGATTTTATGGGCATGAATATTGTCAAGATGTCCTCCTGTGCCCATTGGACAAATCCCTCAGCCATTTCCCTACAGCAGGTCTATGAACTTATATTGTTGACTTGTGGGCTTGTGTCTTGGAAACTGATCCAATAACACTGCAGTGGCACCTGAAGTTCCAACCCTGTGTCATCTTCTATTATCCCAGTATCTCCTTTTAATAGGCCTGTATTACAGCACCGTTTCACACCATGTGGTAGAAGTGGACCATGGGTTGCATACCTCTAGGACAGGTGTCAGCAGCTCCAGTATACATTCTAGAAATTCTGTGAGAAGAAAAGTAGGTCTGGTGTAGATAGTTCACCTGCGTAAACTGAAACCTGGGAACAGTCTACACATATTTCAAAATGTTCTTCCACATGCCATCTGTGAGATCAGTGCAAACTGCTTCCTCCCACCTGTGGAGTGTTTTACATGTATCACCGTGAATAAAAGATGACAGCACAGAATGCAGGAATGGTATGGGTCGAAAATAGTATAGTAGGTGTGAAAATACTATCATGGTGATTACGGCGACTATGCTGAGAGAGGAAGGGCAGCCTCCTCCAGAAGGCCATTGAAGTTCACACAGAAGTCACAGCCCTACTAAGATTACCCCTCACTCATTGTTCCTTCTGATGGCAGATCCAAACACCAAGATATTTAAGACCAGCAGTGGTGCACCTGCATGGACTGTCTGGACAGTTGTCTCCACAGTGTGAATGGGGTAAAAAAGTGATTTGCCCCAGTTAACTCAAAGGCAAGACTCTGCCCCAAATTCGGCCAATATGAAAAGAAGGTCTATCATACTGCAACCCAAGTACTGCAAGTACAGTAGAGCATCATCAAGGTACAGAGAAACAATGTGCGATTATCGTGTCAAAAGTATACCCCAAGCCAATCCCTTTGAGTGCAGAAGGCAAGCCAGTGGATCAATCGCTAAAACAAATATCAGGGGTGATAGAGGCCATTCCTACCTGGTGCCTCTGTGTATGTTCCATTGTTCTGATCTGATTGAGTCCGAATAGAGGTGACGCATGTAGCACAGGAAATAATTCCCATACCAACCTTGTGGAGGACATCAAATAATTAGAACCACTGAAGAGTGTCAAAGGGCTTCTCTATATCTAGGGAGGCCACCATGGCACTCTTCGGTAGCCACTCCAATCTGTCCAACACTTGAAAATGGTGGTGTAAGCTTATGTGGGTATTTTACCAGGTATAGACCTACTTTTGTGTTGGTGCACCAAAGAAGATACCAGTGATGCATAGTGCTGTTGTGTGTTACCTTGCATTAGGTAGGCATTACACGGGTGGTGCATCCACCCATGTATTTTGAAGCAAACCTATATTTACAAAGACTTGTATAAATGGGTTTGCTCCAAAATTATGCAACTACCAGAGGCAAAGAGGAAATTGACTCAAACAATAGTTTTTGTGCAGGAAAGTATCCCTTCCTGCACAAAAACTAACCTGATGACAATGCAGGCATTCTTCCACCATGATGCAAGGGTGCCTGCGTTGGCGCTAGGCAGCCATAAGTACGCCAGGACTAGGAGAGAGCTGAACTGTACCATATCTTTGACAATGAGACGCTTCCCTGCTCTGTCTCTTTCATGCAGTACAGCATGGCAACTTCAATTGCTGCACTGTGTTTTGTAAAATATCAGGAAACATGTCTCATACTTTCACAAATAACAGCAAGTATGAGCCAACCTGAATTCCCAGCACTTAAAATAGCTAGTCCGCACATAGGTACAGATTTATTAGTGAGTTGCATTGCCCTTGTGCCACGCAATGGGGCACAAGAGCAACGCACCTCTTAAGTTAGATTTATTAAGCCACACAAGGACACCTTGCATGGCCCTGCATGGCTTGATAAATCTAAAGTAACGCAATGCAGCGCAAATCACTGTGTTGATTTACTCTGCTCCAGGGAGGCCTTCCATGGGCAGAACATGGTGTTCCAATGCAACACCCATGAGTTTTGGCGCATTCCCAGATTTTTACCATTAGTGGTAGACCTGGGAATGTGTCAAAATGCTATGCATCCCCAGGGGAGATGTAACGAGGATAGATATATTTATGTCTCCCAGTTTCTTCCTCTTTCTATGTTTACTGCATTCTGCTGCACACATAGAAAGAGTAAAATGGCTCAGGGGGTTGTTTTTGTGCAGAATGGTGTCCTTTCCTGCACAAAAATAATCCTGCTTACAATGCCCTGGTGCAAGGGTGCCTGCATTGGCGCTAGACAGAATATTGTGTGCCTACACTGGGAAATGACAGGAATGCACGTATAATGTTAATTACCGCACATTCCTGCCCTTTCCCAATCACGCAGCGCAGCAAGGTGGCTTGTGCTACACTACGTGATTTTTCAATATAAATATACCCCACACCTTATTAGGAATGAACAGGGGTCACGCATAGGTGCATCTTTGTTAATGTAGCTCACGTCAAAGGAACGCATGCCAAGGAATTGTGTGAGAAAAAAATGAATATTCCTTACAAAACTGAAATTTTTCTTTATCTTTAGGTAAAGTTGCCACAGGTATTTTTTTGTTTCAAATTTCGCTTATTGCTTAATAGAAATTTCTGGATTTAGATTCTATTTTACTGAAACGCCAGCGCTTTCAAATCAAGTTTGCTTGTCTAAATTCAAATGGTCTGAGCTCCCCTAACAGTCTACTGATAAAACATATTGCGTTCATTGATTCACATTAAAGATACAAGTTTAAAGTACCTATTACAAAAACTTCTTGATTTAGGCAATCACACTTACAATGGTAGACAGTATACAGCTTCTCAGTTCTCAATCCACTCTTTTTTTGCACACTCTTAGTGTTGTGATTTGAAGCACACCAACACCATGCAAAAGCAATTTCATAAGTGCCAAAACAAATACAGCGTCTGTGATGTCACTAGGATATTATTTCACACTGTGAATAAAGTACAGTGTACAGAAAAGCATATTTTAGGGCAATCGCTTACATAATTTACCACATATTCCGAGGTTAGCAGTCAGAGCATTTTGTTTCATCCATCACATCTGATTTTACGAAAAATAATCAATTATCCCATTAAGAATTTGAGGTCTCGATTTATGAACAATGTTACTTAAAATGGTTGGGTAGTTTGAATAACATGATGGAAGAAATATGACACACCAAAAAAATGAATACGGTACACATGTGGGCATAGTATAAAAGGAATAGATTGGAGAGTTTAATATCAAACTTGTTCAGAGTGCTCAATGTGTTCTCCTGAGGTATTGAGGAATTTACTTTCTGAACAAACGTGTACTGTAAAAAGTTTTGGCAGTTTTATAGGGGAAACACTAAGGTGTTTTTATAAAGAAAAGGGCATAGTGAAATGTACACTAGCCAATGGTGCCTCGACTCCCGCTAAGTGCAACCAGATATGTGTTGACATAACTCGAAGGCTACCGAAACGGTGACATCATTGCTTCCTTTATGTTTGAAGTGACACTGGCTTAACATCTGGAAAATGATGGATTTTATTTGGGATCAGGTACTATGAGTAGATTCATTCAAAGCAGAAAGCAATGCATAATAGATGTAGGCCTATTAGAATGGGCTTTAAATATTTATACCTGCCATGTACAAATATACAAAAAATGAACACAATGGAAAGGTAGATTTTTGAGTCTATTGACAAGGATTAGAAACATCATCAGAGTTGTCAAGTCATGAGCAGCGTATGAGAGAAGTGTGTTATGTGGTATTGTTATGCTGCTTACTATAACTAACAAATGTCAGTTGTCGGTAGATTTTACATTGGACAATTATATCACTAGAGAGAGAGAGAGAGAGAGAGAGAGAGAGAGAGAGAGAGGCAGCGCTTTCTCTCTCTCTCTGTCTCTCCATATATACATATGTAGAGATCTTAAATTCCCTTTGGAAATTAACAGAGGAAAAACACTTTTTCTACCTCCCTTTTTCTCGGTCCCTGTTTGACGCATCCCCCCCCCAAAACTTACCATGCACAATAAGGCTCACCAGCACACATTTTTTGGAACATTTCATTAAGATTCGTCAACCGGTGCCAAAGTTTTGCACAAGTCCAAAAAACGCTTTTCCTATAAAAAATAGTAAGCCTGGGCAAAGCACTACGCTACGCTCGCGTAGTTTGCGAAATTTGCGCTACTTCGCACAACGCGAATTGCATGTAGCACAGTGCAAACACGTGTAGCGTAGTGCAGCGTTAATTTTTTGCTTGCTCTCGGTCCTCAACGTCAAGTTGGCGACCGCGAGGAAGCAAAATTACATCCTAGCGAGACTTTTTCCTCGTTCGCGATCAGCAACATCAAGTTGCCGATCTCGAGCGTGGAAAAGAAACCACCTGGCGCAATTTTCAACGCGAGGAGGTCAGGTTTCTCATTGCGAGTGGTCGCGTATGCTCGCGACCCCTCGCCATAAGAAACTTCCAGTCCGCGTTGAGAAAGCTGCAGCTTGAGTAAAAATCTATTTGAGCGGCAGAAAACGACCGCTTGCACTGTGCAAGATGCAGTTTGCACTGATTGCACAGTGCGGACAAGCATCCGGCACTGTGCAATCAGGGTGAACAGCATCTTGCACAGTGCACTATGCAGTTTGCGAAGCTACGAGTAGCTCGCATAGTGCGAAGTGCACTTCGCGTAGCTACGAATAGCGCTACTGCGCAAACAACGCCCGGGGTTAGAAAATAGGTCTATAACTACCTACTGGCAAACTCAGTGATCTATATCACTATCTTTCTTGAAAGAGAGACAGTGCTTTCTCTCTCTTTCTCTCTCTCCATAAATATATAGACACGATTACCAACAATGAACAAAAGAATAAAACTCCCACTTCCAGTTCCACTAACAAACAATTACATTACAATTACATTGCACCCACATACTCCCCTGATTTAATGCTAAATACTGTGTTTACTGAAAAAGAAATATCAAGATTTGAGAAGCTATATTTATCCAGTGCACGTAAGCTATCATGACTCGATATGAAGAATCTTAACAAAATGTTCCAAACAAAGTGTGCAGGTGAGTCTTATTTTGCATGGAAAGTGCTCACTTTGCCACTGGATTCAAGCTAGCCTGGCTGATGAGAGGTTTTACCTCAAAACCATGAGGAACAGGGTCAAGACTGATTTGCAAATGGCTGGGTCCGCACTGGGGTGGCGAAGTGAGCTAAAGAAAGAAGATGGATTCAACCCATATCTGTGACTGGGATGAGTTTTAGCAAACTTTCAGCGCTCCATCCATCATCTCCTTGTGTTTGCTTTGTTCGCCCTAAGTTGGCAGGATATGCCTAGATGTGGGTCCCTTGCTCACTTTGCCATTAGATTCAAGTTAGCCAGGCTGATGAGGGGTGTTACCCCAAAACCAGTCCCAGGATGCTTGTTTGCGGTCCAGGGAAGACCTGGCTTGGCAGTTCAGGCTGGAATGTTCCCATGAGGAACAGGGTCATGCCTGATTTGCATATGGCTGGGTCCAAACTGGGGTGGAGAAGTGAGCTAAAGAATGATACTGGATTCAACCCACTGGGGTGGGTTTTTGAAAAAGTTTCAGCTCTCCATCCATCATCTCCTTGTATTTACATATAGATTCTCCAGCTTGCCCTTCCCAAGGAATGACCACGCTCCCTGTGCAAATGTGGACTCCACGTTAGGACGTCACGGTAATGACCTGAGTTACCCTGATGACAGGGAGTAACTGTGTGCACTGAACACAGATGTATGCTTTATTGAGCATGTTCTGGGGACTTCAGAATGTACAGAGTGCCACCAGGACTTTAAGTCGGATGAAAAAACTGGGGGTCTCTCAAAGAGGTGTAGCCGATGTGAATAAGTGCATGGCTTAAAAACACTTTAAGCTAAAAATCTGTTCTTAGCAGGGGCGGCATTCAGCATTGGCGAGCTGGACCAGGGCACCCAAAATTCTGAGGGGTGCACAGAGCTGTGTGCATTAAGGTACGGCCAACAGCAGCACCCCTGTCGTCTTGTTCCAGCCTTGTCCATGTCCCTTCAGGCTTGTTTCTGTATGATTTGCCAGTAAGTGGTTTTAGTCCTTCATTATCATACCATGGGCAATGATTTTAACACCCTGTTGCCCCTTTCCTTGCCCTCCCTTTACAGATTGATCGCTGCTAAAACACACCAACAAAATCATCATCAGTTTAAAGCAGCTAAGCTATCGGTAATTTAGGTGAGCTGGGGGAGTTCTGTAGACGCTTGTGTTCAGGGACCAGTCACTGCTCAGCCAGGGACTGACCAGTGAACTCAAAAGGGCCCCCCTGCTGCCTCATTTAATTACCTAGCATCAGCAAGGACGCTAACTTTCTTTCTGCCCATGGCGGTATCTTAACAAAGGCCGGCTCTGAAGCTTTGCATAGCCTGCTGCCCAACTGGTATTTTGCTGCTTCTGTCATTGCATCCAGATATATAATACAACAAGTAATATTACACCTTCAACAAACCAGGATCATTGGCTTTGTCAATGGTTGTTAGTTGCACAAGCTAAATAAGCAACAACTATGGCTTCGTTGTATAGAATATTGACAATGCTTCAGTGCTGAAATGATGAGATTGAAAAAAACAGAAAGAGTCTCATTGAAGTTACATCAAAACCTTTAAAGGTTGGTACGGCTGCAAAGTTTAGACTTTTTTTTCACCTTGAGGGTGAGAGTAAAAATAGTGAGCCCAATGGGGACCCGTCTCAGCACCTGCTTTTCAGAACTGGCGGTGCTGAGCACCAGCAGACCTGGCCCACTTATAGCCCTGACTCCTGCAAACCGGCAACTATGTTATACCAACCTCCACTCACACTTCAAGTGCCATCCCTCTTTCCGTACCCTCCATCCCCCCTTCCCGGGCTGCTTCTGGTTACTAGCCATCTCATTTAAAATATATACCCCTATGTGTACACGCAAAGAAAAAAGGATAGCATTCAGATGGCTGATTTATTTTTGTAAGATGACACAATGGCCCTTGAGCTGTACACTCTTGTATTGACCACATCGCCATCAATACAGCTTCTATATTAAACACAGGTATTATGAAATTGAACACATTCTAACAAAGATCTGCGACATACACTGATTACCCCATACACAGTACAGCAAGTTTACGGTCACACACTTACAGGGTCCTCCCAGTGAGCATAAACACAGTGAATATCTTAGTTTCACCAAGCATCAAAACATGAAGGAATACTTTGGAATCATCTATGTTGGTGACACATCGCTAGATACATATATAAACCTCTTGGTTAAAGCAGTGGATATGCCCATCTTGCTGCACAAGGGTGTGACCCCCTATTCCCTCATTAATCACCAATTTGTATTTAATGGTATTTATAAAGCGCATCAATCATCCCAAGGGACATCACGGTGCTAAAACGGATTAGAATAGGTGTGATTGATCATTCGTAGGGTCAATGTCTAGGAAACAGGGTAGTTTCCATATAATACTGATAATCTTTTTAATAGTGAGTCTTTGCTTTCTTCGCGATGCAAAATAACAGATATTGCCACTATCCAAATTCAATGGCACCTTACTAACAACTAGGGAAGGGTGGACAGTGGAGTTGACCTTGCTTCGACTTGTGACTCAAGGATCACTGCAGATGTAAAAGGTGGGCGTTAAATGAACCATATTTCAGTACTGCTCTTCAGCTCCTTCCCCCGCCTTCTGGCAGTCCACCCATTCCCCAATATCCCCGCCATTACTCCCCTATTTCTATTAGTGGTGGAAGAAAGCTAAATGCAATCTTGGAACTGTGTTTTACCAATGGAGCCCAACATTCTCCTGGATGGAGTGATGGGGTGTCAGGGGACTCTTTACCTATCTATAAGAAGATTGTGTTCGAGGTCTCATGGCTGTTAATCCGCCTGTCCACCCATAACTGTTGGCACTCGCTGGTCCTCAGCCCACGGGCAAGTGGAGGGAAAGAGGCTCCATGTGATTCATATGGTCTAGCCTAGACTTTTTTTTTAGCTCATTCTCTGTTATTTGACTCCAATATGGACACTGCTGCCTGTTGTTTCCTATAGTCCCCTGTCCCTCTCTATCCTTCTCTATCATCCCTTGTTCAGAACCTCCATTCTTCGCTTCTAGATATGTGCAGAGCTGCTATGGTTGGCTGGTATAAGTTTTATTCACATAGTATTCATAATAGTTTTATTCACAGGTTTGGCTTGCCTCTACTGTTTTTCTTTCTTGCTTTTTTTTTGTCCTCATTCATAAATAAGTGGATTGTCTTTAAGCAGTCAACTTCACCTTCTGGATCCAACAGAGGGGAGACACAACCTTGTGTAGTGTTTGATCACCTCTAGGGTCCTAAAGTAGCCAACCGCAAGACTCCTGGGGATGGGACGGGAAAAGCATAACCACCTTCCCCAGTCTCCATCCACTGAACTCATTTATTTCATAATCATTGAACTGTTTTAAGAAGTTGAGATATCAAGTTTGCTAATCCATTCCTCCCAGGCCCCCAGAATCTAGTTCTTTTTCTCGACATACAGCCCTGATCCAAGTTATGGACTCTTTTAACAGAGGAATCCCAATCTAAAAATAATGGAGGTTGTGAAGATACCTATTTTAGACAGATTTCCCTTCTGGCCAGGTGTTTATAGAGCTTACAGCTAGTATTCTCCTCAGGCCAGACTCCAAAGATAACCAAAACCAAGCTTACCTTGATTTCTTGCCCCAAGACTTCTGAGATCGTCTTACCCACGTGGTACCAAAAGCCCTGGATCTGGGGTTCCTGCAGGAACATGTGCACGTCGTCCGCATTCACCGAGGCGCACTTCAGGCAGACCTTTACCCCTTCGCCTCCTAACTTGGCAAGCTTCTTCGGTATCCAGTAAACTCTATGAAGTGTAAACAGATGGTTTCTCCTAAGTGGGGCAGCTTTAACAACACTCCATAAAGTGCGCATCGATACTTGCCAAAGAGTTGTTATATTGCACGAAGGCAGGTCTCTTCTCCAGGGCTCTTCCATAGGCTTTAGCGGGGGTTATCCTTTTACTAAAAGCCAGTATCATTTAGATTATTCTTTACATTGATGGAGTGGGCCTAATAACATGTTTTCATGTTCTTCGTTTCCATCCCCATCCTTGCCCAGATCTACGGCCCAGCTGGATAATTGATAATATTTATATCTGGACCGCCTTTGATTCGTAAGATTGCTGAGGAAGTCCCATGAAAGTAGATTGTTATTTTGGAGTAATTGACCCCATTTCTCAATGCCTTCTTCCATAAGTGGGGCGGACAGGCTATCCTCGAGGCACGCAGGCGTACCCGGAGAGTTCCAAATGGGAGCATTAAGACAGTAGTACGTTATTCTGAGCATCTTCCTCAGCTGATACCATAGTTCACAGGCAGAACTCAAGACCTTTCATTTAACTTTTTGTAATATTTGGGGTGCCCAAATAAAAAAAAAAACATCACAACCCTGGGGGACATTTTTGGACATGGCTAAAAGAAAAGGGGGAAAACAGGAGGAATCAAACAAAAGGGATCTCACATAATTTAAATTAAAAGGCCAACAGTAAAGAGGGAGATCAGAGCTAGCTATACCCCCATCTAACTATGAGCATCTTCATTTCCTCCACGCAATCCTAACCACTTTATTAGACCTAAGGAAGCTATTAATATCACTTTGTACATTTTTTAGTATTGTGAGACTAAAATATAGGGGGATTGCATCAAAAATAAAGGTGAATTTTGGCAGAATTTATATTTTGACCAGGTTAGAGCGACCCAAAATAGAAAGCAGGAGACTACCCCATGATCTTAGTAGAGTTCCTGTCTCTTTCTTTTTCAACTCAAGATTAACCTGGGTCAATCTATTAATATCATGTGTGATTTGTATACCTAGGTAACTAATTTGCTGTTTAACTAATGGGATACTAGATTGTATGGTCCAGGACATAATTTCAATTTTTTGTGAATTGATTGAATACCCAGAAATCCTCCCACAATCTGTCAAAATGTGCTCCAAACTTGGTAGGATGTTGTGACTTACCCTTGTAAAAATCATCAAGTCATCGGCATATAGGGCTATTTTTTTCACCCCCCCCCCTCCCATTCAAACGGAGCAAAGATTTCACTAGCCCTGATGCTGCAAGCCAGTGGTTCAATATAAAAGTTAAAAATTATCAGAGATAGAGGACATCCCTGTCTAGTTCCCTGCTCCACCTTGATTGAGTTAGTTAGATTTCCATTAACTACTATCTTTGCTGTAGCGGTTTTATAGATATTACTGATAGCTCTTAAGAATGTATCCCCTAACCCAAAAGAATGGGCTATATAGCATAGACAGGGCCAGCTCACCCTGTCAAAGGCTTTAACCGCATCAAATGCAAAGATGGTACGTGGTTGCTTATTAGCTGAAGCGATGTTGATTGCGCCGATCAGCTCATGGGTCAAATCGCGGAGGTGACGACCCCAAATAAATCCCTTCTGATCAGAATGGACCAGAGAACCCATCACAGAGTTCAACCTCCCTGCTGGAATTTGCACAAAGATTTTATAATCGAAATTCAGCAGGGAGATGGGCCTCTAGGACTCACATTTTTTTGGGTCTTTATTAGGCTTCAAAATTAGGGTCACAGCTGCCTCATCCCAGGAGTTAGGAATCTGAGTGTCATTGGAGAAAATACTATCAAATAATTTCACCAGGAAAGTAGCAAGTAGCTCGCCGAGAGAGATATAAAACAAATTGGGTATAGCATTTAATCCTGCTGCCCTACCTCTTTTTAGATGTTTCATTGTGGCCTTAAGTTCTTCTAGAGAGATAATTTAATTCAGCTGTAGGGCCTGGTCACCAGCTAGTGAGGGTAGAGTTATTCTAAACAGGTAATTTTTAATTTGAGAGTCAGAGACTACCTGATTTTCGCAATATTTGAATAACAATATAAAGTGGCAATTCAGAAATGATGCCAATTATGCCGATGTGATTTACATGTCAATCAAGCCATTGCAGAGCACCATTTTTCATACAACAGTTAATGAAGCTCTGTTTGGATTTTGCCAGGGTTTCATATAACAAATAGGTTGGCCCAGGTTTTTTGGTATTAGGGAGAGCCCTGCTTGGTGCAGATGTAGTTGGCATAGTTTGTTTTTGTTTGGCACATCCTGAATTGGTTACAGCCTGCACAGCTTGGATCAGCTGTAGTGGGTATTGTTCTGTGCATCTTTTGTTGGCACAGCTTGGACCAAGAATCGTTTAAATGACTTGGTTATTTTTCATTTGGCATTGACTTGTTCCATTTTCTTCTCATACAGTGGCACCATGTGCTTCACTTCTAGGTGGCATACATTTGTGCAGGTGCAGTTGGTACAGATTGATCTAGAGGGCACTGGTGAGCCTTGGCTCAATTACAACTCAGATTGATTCATCCCACTTTTGTTGGGATGGAAATTTGCCCACTATGCCACCTTGGATTAGACTCAGCGATATGCAAATTAACATTGTGTTTGCTCCAATAGGAACTGTCCAGCTCAAACTGCCAAGCCTGGTCCTTTGTGAACCAGAACACAAGCAACCCAAGCCAGTGGCAAATGTCCAGTCACACTCAATCAGACTATGCCCATCACACTTAGAACTTTATGAACAACATTGAGGCAGCAGCCATACTCTGTACCCAACCCACTGTTTGCAAACAACCCCCAAACTGCCATAGTCAGCCAATCGCAGCTGCAGGTGACCAACTGTATTTGTGCACACTGTTTGCAGCTTCTTTTGCTTGAATGGGACCGTTTTCTTTTTTCCTATTTTCTCCTTGTTTATTGATGGTGACAAATCAAAACTCTAATGACATTTTTAATAATCAGCAGAAGATAGTGTCTTTATGCTATTCACAAAATGGGGGCTGCTAAAATGTGATTTTCAATACAATTTGTATTTTTGCTCATTAACACTGGTTTTTGGGTGGGTTTTGGTGCATTCTTCCATAGCTCTGGGTGACCCGTAGCACTCCCCTGGAGCAGGATACTCTTGCCGTGCCCTCCCAAGGCTGTGGTAATTATTTGTCCACCGCACAAAACTTTAATTTTTTTTAAATAATGAGTTTGAAGATGGCAGGAAAAAAAAATAATTTCTGACCCCTTCTCCAGACAAAGCCCTTTTGATAAAAAAATTTAAATGTGAGGAGTCTTGATTGTTTTGTCTCACGATTTAAAATGGCAAAGATATACAAAAATGTTAACCCTTTCAAGTCTTGTTTGAAGGGATATATTTCTAAAACTACTGACCGGATTGACACTATACAAATGAAAACATGATTTCCAAGTAAATTACTACTTTCATGCCAGGCTTTGTATAAATCCATTTAGCGGTTTTTCACGTAGGTGCAAGTATTGTTCCCTATGGGAGTTAAAAAGGAGAAAAAAATTGCACCCCCCTTAATCAAAATTACCATGCTGGATCCTAGTTGAATATGCAAAGTAATTGCCAATTTTGGTGTAGATCCATGCACTGGGGAAAAGGTTACAGGCAAATTAAAACATGCCTTTTCAATGGAAAGTGAGAGTGAACCATAACTGCAAAGGGGGAAATTGCCACTGTGTAGGATAGCTGGGTAAACAGATAAATAGATTGTATTTTCTGATATCCTGAAGCCTTTCTGCAATTCAGAAAAAGCTCTCTGGATCTCAAAAGGGGTGCTGCAACCCATTCTGAATCTCAATATGAAGGGGACGAGAAAGAGGACACCCCTCCTCATTAAAAGTTGCAATGAGCTGCATCAGTGCTTTGTGAGCGTAAATCAACAGCACAAGGGAGGTGAAAAACACATGCAAATGAGACCTGCAAAAGTCCTTTTATGTCTATTGATGAATATGTATAAAATGTGGCTGACACTTAGCAGGTCTACTTTCTCTCCGCGCTTTCAGTTTTTTAGTTCAGATATGTCAAGGGAGAACACAGTTAGAAAGAGCCAAAAAAAAGGCAGTTCACTTACTAATAACTTTTATGCTTTTTAATGGATCAACACTCAGTTCTTGATTATGTGTGGGCCACAATGTTCTCACCAAGCGCAAAAGCTAGAGTGAGATTTATGACTTTTTCATATTTTATACAAACTGGTTATTACTAGGTAAAATAAATCTTCAACCCACCACTGAAAGATGTAGAGGGTACTGAATGGATTCCTTGTGATACCATTCACTCCCCTGTCCTCCACGCTCCCTGTGGCTAACTGAAGTATGTGGGGGGTGTCAAGGGTATAGGAATGAGGGCATCATATTGGAGCGTGGAAGAGCAAACATTGATGCAGCTATCAAATAAAATATTCAAACTTCACTACAGAATGTCCGGAAGATGTGGAGAGTAAATTAAAACTTGAAGTGGGAGAGGGTGGGAGGAGGAGGGGGCTTACTTAGGGCAGAGGAAAGGTAGTAAGAGAAGGGATGAGTCTTCTCCACTTAATCTCTGATGCTCCTACTCACACCACAATATAACCTTTCATACACCCACTCTAAATATCAGACTACCATTCTTGATACTATTGACACACCAAAACCAGTACATACATACCCACTCACTGATTCATAGGTCTACATACAAATCTACTCACTCACCCATACAGGTACTCCTATGCTGATATATCCAACGATTAAAACCCATACAGCCACTCATGCTCCGTCAGTCACCCATAGAGCTACTCACACACCTACTCACTCACCCAAACATTCAATCACACAGCCACATACTCACCCATATAGAAACACACTCACACTCACTACTCATACAGATACTAACAAATACTTACTCTCCTGTACAGTCACTGGCACAAGCAGACACTCACTCATAAAGCCACTCTCACACTCACTCACTCACTCACTCACTCACTCGCTCACTCACTCACTCACTCACTCATTCACTCACTCACTCACATACTCACCTATATGCTCCAACACTCACATATACTGCCTTTCACATATGCAGTTATTCACCCATATACCACTGAGACATCCATTCACTAACCAACACAGGCATATGCACACTCACTCAACCACACCGTCCCTCACAGATGCACTCATGAACCCATATACCCAGGAATTCACCCACTCATACATCCGTGCACGGAGTCACACAGCTCCTCACCCACCCACACAGACACTCAGGCACCCATACAGGTACTCAGACAACTAATCAACAACCCATATAGACACTCTTGTACCTACTCCCAACCCATGCAGCCACTTACACAACAACTGACAGACTGATAAACACATTCACACAGATTAGTCACTCACCCATACATTCACTAAGACACATTTAATCACTCACTCATACAATCAGACACACACCCAACAAATCATCCATACAGACACTCATACACCCACTCATTCTTCAACACACCTTGATTTATGTATGTTGGCAGGGGAAAGGGTTTCTGCACTTCAATAAACCATCACGCAAGAATTCCTGTGGGTGACGTCTTTTGTTTTGGGACCAATATTGTCTCAATTGTACATATATATATATATACACACACACACATATATATATATAAAGGTATATATATATATATATATATATATATATATATATATATATATATATATATTTGGAAAAGAAACTCGGTAGCATCCCCCACCAAGACATCCACGGCAACAAGGAAGTCCAACAGCACAGCAAGGTCAGTCAATAATGTTTTATTTCATCTTCACCAGGTGCACAACAACAGGGATGGTCGACGCGTTTCGGCGAATGCCTTCAACTGGACCATAGAGTCCCAACATCTAGACAGTCTTTTTAAAGTGACAGAGTGCAAAAAAACAAATAATTAACCTTGTGTTTATCTGTAAACTAGAATGTTAACCCACACTCAACGATGGCATACATTAGGCGCCATTTTACATTTCCATTATTACTTTTTTATTATTATTTTATGTATTTCTGTTTATTTATTTATTCATTTAATTTTTTTATATATTTTATTCGTTATTTTTTTATTTATTTTCTTGTTTATTTATTTATGTGTTTTGTTGTATATATAGGAAAAACTTCCTATTTTTCGTCCTTAAACAGGTGACCAGACAGCGTTGGCGTGTTTATTGACTTATTTATGAGAGCCTTAGAATACCAAGTATGCTATGATTGTCAGGATCATGCATACATTCACATTCCAAAGAAAAAAGGAGAGAGCTCCTAAAAAGGTCCTAAAAAATCCTAAAAACAACCTAAGGGATATGCAGGCAAAAAACTGGATTTTATATATATGTATATATCAGTTTACGCTCCAAGATGCATGCAGGCACAACGCAGAGAAAAACGGACTATATATATTTATTTATTTTTCTCCAACAAGGAAACTATATACAGCGGCAACAAATGGATAGCACACACGAAAATCTTCAGGCTGGGTGCTTTTATTGTGCAGACCCCCGCTGACAGACGCGTTTCGCCTCACGGCTTCGTCAATGTCAGTTTGTTTGTGTAACACGGAAGTATTTAAAATCACAATACATCTCATGTTAGTGAAAACATTAAAAACGGACTTATGCAGCATTGAGTATAAAATTCATGGTGGCCATCTTGTATTATGTTATATCTACAAAGTGAATAATAAAATACAAACAAACAAAAGTGCTTAGTGCTCTGTGCATTGTTTTAGAAAAAAAATATAATAATCAAGTTATGGGTGAGTCCAAGTTGCTGTGCATATAACAGAATATTCATTCTTCAATTTTTTACTTTTGTTTTACATGCACTTTTATATCTTTGCAACTTTTTAAAAAAAGGCAGAAACAATGGTGTAATACACCCTCACCCTTGTGTTCTTCATAATTGTGCCCTGAATGGGCCTTCACACTGTTGAAGCCTATATGTATGGGAGGTATATTCTTCAATTATTGGCAACAGACATTTCATTTAAGCATCTTGGCATATTATAACCCCTTGTCTAAGCTCAAATATCAATTTTTACTATATCCCAAATGAGTTGTTATTCTAAATGGGTCCACAGCTCCTCATCATCATTTAACCCTGTTGGTGTTTTTGTTTGGAGATCAATTATGTATCTTGAATCCAAAGCTCAGAGTTTTCTTATTCTGTCCCCACCTCTTTCATGCCTTTCATATCTATTCAGTAGAATTTCAGAAGATCCCTGTTGCTTTGAATAAATACTTCGAAATGGCGAGCAACAGGGTATGTAGCATCTTTGTTTACAATAGCGCGCATGTGTTTAAGGATGTTGGCCATGTGGTAATGTAATGATTTTAAAACAGAAAAGTCACTTATTCTAATTGCACCTTTTATTTACACAAAGATATGGCACTACAAGGTCCAAAGTGCAAAGTGTTGTTTAACAGGATATGATGTAACACCATATGGTTAATGTATGTCTCTTTAAAAACATGAGTACTACTGGAAACACTTTGTACCCATGATCAAGGTCTGAGGACAGACCGAAACGCGTAGGGCTGTTTAGCTTGTCACCAAAAATATTGTTGCCTGAATAAACTAACAACGATTCAACCCGTGAGTGCAAGTAGTCATTTCTTGTGGGAAACTCGTGGTGGATATATATATATACTTCTTAAACTTTTTAGAAACACTCACACTCACCGAATGTGACTGAGGTCATCAGCGATGTCCTCAGTGATGTCACCTGAGATATCATCAATGAAGTCATCAGTAATGTCACTGATCATGTCATGAGTGATGAAATATGTGACGTCATCAGTAGTGCATTGCGAGGGCACAAGTTATACTTACTCAGCTAACTATAACAGCTGAATTTCTTTGCTTTTGCATGAGTTTTTTCAGTGAATATATATAGTTAATAATTATAGTTAGTTGGACATTTCACTCGTAATAAATCAGAGAAATTGTACCTTATAGTTAGCTGAGCTAAGTATAATTCATGCCCCCGCAATGCACTGCTGATGACATCACATATTACATCACTCATGACATGGTCAGTGACATCATTGATGACATCACTGATGACATCTCAAATTACATCACACTGTAGGTTATATATATATATATATATACACACACACACACACACAGACACACACACACACACACCACTTTGGCCTCTGTGAATTTGTAATTATGCCAATAAAATTAGTTACATTTACGATTTGTACATTATATAAAATTCATGAAATTTCCTGAAATTACACATTGCGTGATTTCATGTCATTTTTCAACTGTAGGAGACTTATTGATATGGAGATGTCTTGCTCAAGACTAGGCCAGGCCAGATTTTAGATTACACTGGAGTAATCAGAGTAATTTGGTCAATTTGAAGTTACACTTTAACCTGAAATCTAACTTTAGACCTGAAGTCTAAACTTAGACTTTATGTCTAAATCTAGACTTCAGGTCTAAACTTAGAATTCAGATCTAAACTTAAACATCAGTTCTAAAGTTAGACTTCAGGTCTAAACTTAGAATTCAGGACTAAACTTAGACATCAGTTCTAAAGTTAGACTTTAGGTCTAAACTTGGACTTCAGGTCTAAACTTAAATTTCAGTTCTTAGGTTTACGTTTGTGAATCAACCCCTCAATGTCAGCTTAAACATCACTGCTTTAATGTGGTTGCAATGCCCACTAATTGGTACACAGCTGTAGCTGCACAGTGCCAACAGAATTTCCATTCTTTCTGGATGGGACATTTTCTGCATGAAATAGACCAAAGTGACCTGTGGGGGCTGGAAGAGATTAAACTTTGCATTAGAGGAAGTCGTGCAGAGGTTTACATCTGCAACACCTTCATAAAGAATGAAGTAGTCCTCTGACTTCTCCCTACATTAGATGAAATTTTTTACTGTTCCCTCACCGCTAATAATTCCATGGTCTAATAAAGATAACCACATTACTAGTGTCAATCCACATCATACAAAAGAATATACATAATTATAGCTCAAATATTTACTGGGATGTTTATTCATTTTTCAATTAAATGAGGTTCTGCATAAGAATGATAGCAAGTTTCATAAATAACATGAACTGAAAAACAAGCTTCATCTTCTTATGTCTACAGAGACGGTACTTTGATTTCAATTTACTATGCTGGAAGGGTTCCAGGGGCATGGCCAAGCAGTGCATAGAGGAGGTATCATTAATTCAGATCTCCCTAAGTTTTGCCTTTGGAATCATTTATTCTGCATCAAATGCAGCCTAATTAAAACCAAAAGGCCCAGGAAGTGTCGCCAAACACAACAGAATGAAACTAAAGCAGGCTCAAATGTGCTAACAAGCTGATTTTGTAGGAGTCTCCCCTTGGGCCTGGAGGTATTCAGGATCCAGGCACGGAAACAACAAAGAAGCGGACCCAGAAGGACTTCCACCATTTAACCTGCTGCTTACTTTTTGCTGGTTTGGTAGCTTGGGGCGTTGAGAAGACGGGTCAGTAAGTAAAAGGCCCGCTGAAGCTGGCATAAGGATCTCATCTGCAGGAGGTTGAGACCAGCACATTGTGCCTTGGTAGGAGTGTGACTGCAAGCCTGCACCTGCCTGTGGTGCACTGAAGAGGATGACAGAAAGGGAATGTGGCATATAGGTTTGAGTGTGATGAACAAAGCTCTCCCAGGTTGAAAAGGACTAGAAGTTCAGAAACAAAATCCTGCATGTGAACTTAATATAGCAGGTAATTGAAGGTGTGAGTAAGGTACTTAATTTACAGAAGTAGCACTGCATATGCGGCACAGACGGAGCAGAGAAAAGCATCTCCCAGGCAAAGTTGGGACAGCTCTTGAAGCTGTACAGAGGCTAGAGGATGGAGGGCTAGCTCCCTGACCACCCATGTGACCCCCACCTTCAGAAACCTACCTGTGGTCTAAACTGGACCATTATCTTGGCCCTAACTCAGCCTTCACGAGCTAACCCCACTCTGCCTACAAAACTGAGCAACGATCAAGCTTCATAATTCAAGAGGGAAATGTAGCAGTTTGACCACTCTGACCACACACTACGCAAGGGGCTTTCTTGACACTGCTGCTGGTCATTGCAAAAATATGCTGTACATCCAGAGTGAGATTGTTGGATAAGCATACAACGTACATCTGGATGCCATGGCAATCATGGAAAGTAAACCTTTTGTCACTGATACAATGCCCCTGATTATCTTTAATTAAACATTGCAGAAATTGCTTGCAATTGACATATAATGGGGTGGCAGAGATTACCCCAGCTTGAGTCCAAGATTAGCAATGCCATTATTTACATTATGTTGTTATTCAATGACCAGTGAGCCTATAGGGGCAAACAAAAAGAAATTGCCTTTCCGTGACTGCAGCCATGCACAACTGAAATTAAAAACAAGTTCAATACTTTGCATACAATTTCTGGAAGGCTAGGCAGAGGACACCAAAAGGAGAGCCAGACAAAATAATATCAGAGTGATTGGCCTAGCAGAGGGAGTGGCTGAACTGGACCTACATGTCTACCTTGCAAACTGGATAGAGACATTTGTGGTCTACCAGGGACTTATCAAGTTCCAGGCACTAGACATAACCACATGATTCCAGCAAGAAACCCCTATCTGCCTCACCTCTTCGACCAGTGATCGCTTCCTTTCCAGACCTATTATCTCTTATTATTGCACTAACAAGGTAGATGCATTATCCAACAGACAGCCCAGGAGTTTGGCACCATCAATGATTTCTACATATACCCAGATTATGTAGAAGCTGTCCAGCACCAGAGGTCTTCATTTGTAGCAGTGAAAAGACAACTGAGAGGAATAAAAGTGAAGTGTATGCAGCTGAGCCCTACCAGACTCATGTTTACATTCGATGTCAGAGTGCAATCCCAAGGAGGCACAGGGCGCTGCTGATCATCAGGGGTGGGGATGAGCTGGTAATTCACCATGGTCCAAAGTGCAGAAAACAGAATAGACCACCACAGTACCACACTTTAAACAGGCCCTCTGAAAGCAGAGAGGGAAGCTGCAATTGCTGCAGCCTGTATTCATATCCAGATGGAGCCATAGACCGAGAATAAGGGAACCTCAACTGATTTAATCAATGGTGAAACAAAACTGACCCCTCTGGGTGATGAGCTGAAATATTGGCAGAACTCATGCAAGATTAGCTAATGACTCGAAAATGAACAAGCAAATCGAATGTAGACCAACCTGAGGCTGTTAATCATTGAAATCAGCAAAAAACTCCATGAAGGTAAGCTACAATGTAGTAACAAACATCAAACAAGTGGGGGGACATTAAGGGACAATGGACCCAGAATAGTCAGGCACCCCTCCCAACAACGCTTTCCTCACAAGAAAAGCGTCCAGGTTTAAGTACAAGGTTTGTTTGCTGGGGCGTGGGAGTTAAGAGAAAATGTATTGTTTGATTCAAAGATCACATGACAGAAATGATTGAAGGGGAAGGTTTCTAGGCAGGGTGAAGCTTGGGGACCAGAAGAAATGGGATGTGAAGGAGGAAATACAACCAAGTCAGGAGCACAAACATAATAAATTACTAACATGACACATCCCATCAAATACAAACCAATAATGAGGAATACATCGGTTTCGTATGAGCAAACAATCTCAGTCAACAACTGTGCCGTTGCTTCTTCGTGGACCAACAAAGGCAACAAGAGATATTCTGGATAAATGCAAGGGCTTTTTTCATACCACAATTGCTCTATTTGTATACTGGGAAATGACAGCTCATAATCAATAAAAACAGAGAATACTTTCATAGGTTCACTGCAAAGGTATATATGTGGCCTACATAATCAATTACCCTTGCAAATGCACCTATTTTGGAAGAACCACTAAAATACTCAAAATACGTGTTCAGGAACACTTTCGGAACATTCATAAAGCACATACCAATATGCCATTAATAGAGCATATTCTCCAGCATCATGAACATAAAGGGTCATTCAAATTCTTTGGAATACAGCAAATACCAGAAAAACAGAGGTGATTGCAAACTGAGATTCTGATTTAGACTTTGGCGGACGGATATCCTGTTTGCCTTATTACAATTATATTATATTCTGAAGTACTTACTGAAGTACTTGTAATATTGCGGATGTTTGTGTAAGAGTAAACCATTCCCAAAATTCTACATTGAGCCACAAAACTGTGAAGAAAAGAGAGAACGCTGATTCTCATAATGCACAAGTGGGCTGAGATGCATTACTGACTATCCCAATTTTCATTCCTCCCAGGATTTATCTCTGTAAATATGAATCTAATACATCTGACCCTACATTTCTTCCTACATCACAATCTGTACATATGTGCAAAACATCTTGGCATAAAACTGTGGTCTTTTGTCATAACGATGATTTTTAAAGATTTTCTGTACAGCTGTTACTTGGCATCCTTGACAGGTTATTATTTAAATGAATATGCAATGTCACAAGTGTCCTGATAAAGAATGCAAAGAGCGGAGGATACTCTAGAGTTATTGCAACGGGGGAGGACGAAGGCGATTGTTTAGTCTCACTTTATACATTACAATCTCTATGGTTTGGGATGTGTTAATCTATGGACCGTGCTGCTTTACTTGACTAACGTTGATTATAGAGTTGTTATGCGTGTAATGTACATGGCAAAAGGTATAATGCTATATCACATACTGATGTTATGGATAATAGAAAATAACAAAAAAAGATCAAACAAAAAAAATGCAATGTCACAATTTTTTTCTCTGAATTATCAAACCTTCAGGAAATATAATGATAACACAATTTTGGTTTAAATATTGTTATTTCAACAGACACTATTTAACATTCATTTATATCAGTTGATCTCACTTTTTTGACAACACACATTGTACCAAATTATAATCACTCTAAAATGTGGGTAATTTATAGCTTAAGTCTCTACCCTAAACTTTCTGTACCTTGTAATTGTAGGCAATTATGTATTTTCTCAGCAAACTATTTTATGGTAAACTATATGGTTCCCTGCTTATAAATAAATGCCACTCTATTTTCTGTGGGGATTTATGACTTTTCACTTTGGGCTCCTTTTGTTATTACCAGACTAGAGAAGTAGTTTTTATCTTTGTCCAAACAATACACTGTATGCCCAATATTATTTCTCATAATGCTGTGATTTTATTGGTTAGAATAATGCTCTATGAATATCTCTCTATCCTCTCCAAGTAAGACTCATACGTAGATTCACTTATAACTAAAATATTTGTATTAGCTCCTCTTAGCCTACTAAGACAATATTTGAGATCATTTGGGCCAACCAAACTCTTTATTTATTAAGGGTTAAAATGTTTCATGGCTGCCCACACCACCTTGGCTGGCATTGGAGGTGTAATAGACTTTTACACTTGTTACGCCGCAGGCCGACTCGCGACCCGTGGTGCTACCTGTTTCCTCTTTGACGGACATGCTGCAGCCTGTGGCACCCCTCCCTCCTCTTCGGGGGTGACATGGTACAGGATCGCGGCCCGCTGTGGCCATTTTAGCGGCATCGCGGAAAGCACCCGCGACACCTGTTGGTATTCGGGCACGCCAAATACTTACACGGCAGCCTATCCGCTTCCCGTGGCACTTTGTGACATTACACTCACCTGGTGTGGGCGTCTGGTGATCCCCCTTCCTTGGGGTCCATATTGTTGCTCTCCTCTTCACCTTGCTCCCATAAGGCAATAGGGGAGGGTGACTTACCTTCCTAACATGGTGATCTTTCTGTAATGCAATTCACCCTTTTCCCTATCCAAAATGGTGACACCTCTCCTTCCTGTTTTGTCTCTTCCTGTTCCTGTATGTCACTTCCTGTATGTTACTTCCTGTTTTTCCGTATATAAGAGACCGGAATCTTTCCTTCCTTGCATTGCAACACTCCTTGTTCTTGCTGGCGTGTCCTTGCTCCTGTTGGCTCCTTGACTCTTATTTTGGTGATCCCTTCCTTCCATTGGCGTTCCTGGTTACCTTGCGACTTCTGCTCCAGCTTGAGTTCCAGTTTTCTCCTGGTTCATTTTGGGCTCCTGGTCTTCTAGTGTTTTCGGGCTCCTTGTCTTCTCCTTAATTCCTGGAGTCTCGTCATCATGAGAGGTTTTTTACCTCTTCGGTTTTCCTCTTGGGACTCCTTCTGGAGGGCACTGGCTGCTTAGGCTTTCAAGTTTCAAGTTTAAGTTTATTATGTTTTGGCTCTCAAAGAGGGCCACATAAAATAAAGACACAATTATACCACAATACTTACAATAAAATCACAGACAAACAGTTGAGTAGAAGATACATCATATACACTGGTCAGACAATTGACAGATATTTCTCTATATTTCAGTCAATAAATATTTAAAAAACCTTTAAAAAAGTTAAAAACTTTAAAACAGAACATTTCATTTGGAGGACAGTAAAGTGCATGAAAAAAAGTGTTTACATTTAAAATTCCTAATTGTAAACAAATAGGGTTCAACCATTTATAACGCAATGGGCGTAAAGCAGGACAGATAAACAGAACGTGATTACGATCCTGTACAGCATTATGACAAAGATTACATATAGGAGATACACCATACCATTTAGCTAAAAGTGGATTTAGTGGAAGCAAATCTTGTCTTAACAGGTACCATAACCTACGGACTCTGTGGGGGATATTCCATGTAAGGTATTGTTGTGGCAGCTTTAATGTATATGTGTTTAAAAGAAGTTGCCTTTCCGATTTTCCTTGTTGGGCAATCATATCCAATTTATAACTGAGCTCCCAAGATGCATTTTTTAATTTAGACTTTAGTTCAGAGGGAGTAAGTAGGAACAGAGTACTTACATCCAACTCTAACAGAATTACTGCTTCTCTAAAGTTTTTTACTAACAGGGAAAACTCATTGAAATTGCCCAGAAGCTCATTTTTTATGGCTTCCCGTAAGGAATCCTTTTTACCTCTAGCTATGCAAGCTACCCACCTTACCAGAGCTATCAGCCCCTGTACCCAACAACTTCGGAGTCCGAACTCCAATCTACATGAGGATACAGAACAAGCTGTATTAATGGAAGTAATTCTTCTTAATATCTTTCCTTCCATTCTATGTAAAACTCCCCAGTGTTTTAACTCTACTAATTCTAACCCATACAATAAAGTTGCAGGGATCTTTGCCCTAAATACCTCCATAAATAGTGTAAGGTGTCTCTTCCCTGTAGCCTTGTGCAAGGAGCATAATCCCATACCATGGGCTAATGCTTTACGTGAGTTATGATCTGTATGGAGTTTCTCACTTAAGTTTGCCGAGATTATTTTACCCAAAAAGGTGTAGGTTTTTACCACCTCTAACTTATGTACGCCTATGGCCCATCCATAATTTACAGACCTACATTTTTTCTTTCCAAAAATACACATGATTTTACTTTTCGAAGCATTAATCTTCATGAAATTTGCCTCTGCAAATTGATTTAATGCACATAAGCGGTTAGACAAGCCCTTCGGAGTTAAATGTAATATGAGGATATCATCTGCATACATTAAAATTGATACAGGAGATCCTCCAATTATCGGGGCTATTCCACCGCACACTGAAATGGAAGAAGGAAGGTCTGCCGTATAGAGAGAAAACAATATAGGGGCCAATATGCACCCTTGTTTCAGCCCATTAGGTGAGGGAATAGATTGAGACAAACCTCTTTCTCCACCTTGTAATACCTTACACCACGTGTTCGAGTGAAGGGCTTTTACAAGTTCGAGTAAATATAACGGCATCCCTAGAATAGCGAGTTTTCTCCACAGGGTTGGTCGGTCGACCTTATCAAACGCTGTGGAGAAATCAATGAATGCCGCATATATTCCACCACCGCGAACACGTACATATTTATCGACAATCACCTGTAATGCTGTTAAGTTATCAAGTGTACCATGCTCTTTACGAAATCCAGTTTGTTCCAAAGGTAGGATGTCATTCGCTTCCGTCCATTCAGAGATTAAAATCAAAAGACATTTTGCAAAGATTTTCCCTATCGAATCTAAAAGAGCAATTAAACGATAGTTCCCAGAACTATCCCTCTCTCCTTTTTTGAATATCGGGATTAATATACTTCCCCTCCAAGAATTAGGGACTGTTCTCTGTAAAAAGCACGCACGGAATACTGGAAGGAGAATCCTACTCCAGGATATAACGTCTTGCTTTAATATAGACATGGGCAGCTCATCCGGGCCCATAGCTCCGGACGCACTCATACTCTTTATCACCGAAGCGATCGTTTTCTGAGATGGGAGCTCTATATTAGGCTGACTATTTAGGGCTGAATCCCAGCTGTCCCCCTCTACATTATTAGAAGCATACAAACTGGATATAAATGATATCCAGACATTTTCAGCAATAGAGATAAGGATAGGGGAAGTTCTCACCCCACATCCTTTCCCTATTAGGGTCCAGAATTCTCTAGATTTATTAAAGGCCGATGCCTCTCTTAACCTGATCCAGAGAGAATCTTCTTTTTCTCTTTTTAATTTGATTCTAAGTCTAGCTCTCCTTCTTCTTAATAAGGCTATCTTATACTCATTTTCCTTAGTTCTACTAATGAACTGTTGCCTTACGAGTTTATTTATTTCCTTATTTAGGGGTAATAATAAACTAGGAGGGAGATATGGCTTTTTAGGTTTACTTAATTTCCTAGCTCTCATGGTAAGGGTTTCCTTAAGAGTTTCAAAACATGAAAATTCCCTACCCTGCCAATCATCTAGTTCAAGTAAGGTTTGGGCGAGAATATTTTGTACATCTTTCATAGTGGAAGGGTCCCAGAAACACCTTCCAGACTTGCAATGAATAGAAACACCTTTATTAATTATAGACCATGATTCAGTATCTGGGGTTTGTATTGAAACTATTATATTAATCACATTATGATCGCTCAAACAAGATTGAGAGACCACCATGTCCTGAACATAAGAAAATGAATCATAATCCGTAATTACATAGTCCAAGATAGATTCCCCCCTAAAGGAATTATGTGTAAACTTAGCCGGAGTGTCAGAGGGCATCCTACCATTTACAATTAACCCCTCTACATAGCTAAGTTCTTCAAGTAATATCTTTCCTCTTTTGTTAGTTTTCATTTTACTAGGAAAGATTGCTTGGGGAATATTGTATGCTTCTTCCTTAAATTTACTTCTAAACATGTCTATACTCGAAGTGGACACTTTACTATTTAGGTCACCCATAAGTAAAATATATGGGGGGTGATCGAGCTCTAGTAGTTGTTTGACATAAGAAAACATTCGCTTCAGAACGGTATTAAAAATCTCTTCAGGTGGTATATATGCATTAAGAATTACAAGAGAGGACCGTCTACCTGTGGACACTAGATTATTAATAGTAATTGATTGAAAAAGATTACTAGTGTCCTTATAATGGGAGAATTGCCATTGTAATGTGTTTGATAAAAAACAGGCTATTCCTCCTTTCGCGTGCCCTTTTTTTGAGGGTGTGGCAGGGGCCTCAAATACAAAATAATTTTTCCCCCCATAAAGAGAATCTTTGCACCATGTTTCCTGAATACATAGCACATCTGTATTCAGAGAGAACAGATAATCAAACTTCTGAGGACAATTATGTAATCCTGCAGCATTCCAGGATATAATTTTTAATTGACTGTTAAAGATGTAAAAGCGGTCTTAAGTTGTTCGATGTGTTACTGGATAAAACTCCAGGAAGCCAATTCCAGTGTTGATTATCTTCTGTCATGGAAATAAGTAGATTTTCAGGGGGAGAAGATACCTGAGAGACCATACGCTTTCCTCTAGAAACCCGTATCTTTAGATCTTTATTTTGAATGGTTGGGTCTTCTTGCCCAAATCCCAGCTCAGAAGCTCCTTTTCTAAAGAGCATATGATTTCCATTATTAATAAAGGGCAGCACATCAATCCCTCTACGTTGAAATGATTCCGCTTGTTGGAGGACAAGATTCGCAATTATTTTTTAACAAAATGTTACCCTTACGCGCGGACCATTATCAAACCCCATTATTGAAACCAAATCAATGTCGCTTGACAAAATAAGTTTTAAACATTCAATGTCCTTGAAGGAATTCAGCAACCATGATCTGTTCATATTAAGGTCTAAATCGAATAAGGGGAGAAAATCCAGTAACAAAGTATCCACACATGGGTTGGAAGTTTTTAGTGTTACAGTAGATGAATTAGTGGTCACATGCGCTAAAGGCCAAAAAGTAGATGCCGATGGGTTAAGTGCTATTTTTTCAATAGGCATATTACTTGTAACTTCATCCCTTGGTTCAAGAGGTTCTATCCCACCAGCCTCAGAACAAAGGGGTCCTCCATCCAAAGTGCTGACACCAGGGGGGCCTTCAGCTAAAGGATCGGTGAGGCCACCAGCAACCTCTATAGATGAAGTCTCCTGCATTAAACTATCTGAAGTTTCTATAACATCAGTTACTTCTGTATTTGCATGCTTTTGAAAAATAATTTTCCTCTGTCTTTTCTTCTTATATTTGCGAACTGGTTTCCTATTTTTCCCTTTAATCTTTCTGCTTTTTTCTATTACTGTCCCAGTAGTCACCACAGTACCTTCAGGTTCTTTTTTATCCTGGATAAAAATAGGAAAAAATTCGCTTCCAGCGGTTGGGTTAACCACTGCCGATTGTTCTTCCTTCAAAATCGGTTCTAATTCTTTCCTCAAAGATGCAGAGATTGGTAGAGAAGAGGTTGAGGGCTCATGAATATCTACTTTTAATACCAACCCCGCAGAAACATTTTTTCTTAATGCAATGTTACTATCAATAACGTTCTGGACTACAGGTTCGATAGGAAAAATAGACCTGTTCACAGCATTTTTGGCAGTTAATACTTTCAATATTTCAGTACCTGAATCCATAATACAGTCAGTGCTCCCAACGAATTTAGTCAGTAAACCTAATATGGAGGTCAGCAGATGCTCAAGTGCTATCAGAGAATCAGAAATTGGTTTTTCATTTTTTATATATTCAGGTGCAGTAAGAGAGCAGATACCTGATAGGTTAAGTTGAGGAGATTTCAAATCGGTCTGCAGTGAAAAAATATCATTAGATGTCATAGAGGGGGTGCTACTATATAGCCGTAATCCTGAAGGCGTTGCTCCGTTTAAGGAAATACAAGGATCAGGCTGTTTCACAACCCTCTCACCCATATAGCGACCACACAATTCTAGATCAATACTAGACGGAATAGAGATTTCTTTTATATCCTCCACCTTCTCTTCTGTGACCTTAGGAGTATTATACTGAAAACCTTTCAAATCTGCCTTCAGTAAGACTGAATTATCTCCTTTAGGAGGACATGCTAGGATGTCTACATCTTTAGTCAGGAGTAAGGTGGGAGAAACTTTTTCCGTAGCTGACCTAGAGTTAGTGTCGAAAGCTGCTTCTAACTGCGGTTCCGTCGTAGTTATTGTCTCATTGTCAGTAGTGACTGGAACTTCCATATGTTTATTCTCTGGATTTTCCCATAATTTAAACAACTGCATCTGTCCCTTCAATTGTAGACTATGTTCAAAATTATTCCTCAGGGGGTTGGACCTAGTTTTAATACATGATCTCCCCCCTAAGACTCTTCCAGAGCGTAGTTTTTTGGCTGTCATTTTGTATCAAATAAAAAGATAAAAACAAGAACTAATACACAATAAATTAACCAATGATATGCTAAGAATCAACAGTCAATGTATAGTTTATATATGCGACCAGTCAATAGTTGTATAGTTGTATCACCCTCACCGTTTTATCGCCTTCAATAGCTGTGGAGAATGTACATGCGGTGAGCAGCAATATGGAAATAACGGGGCCCTGCCCGGCCAACCTCGGCCACTGAGGGCCACAGAGGGCCCGCCCTTTGCCCGGGCTTAGCCCGGCGTCCGCCCGCGCACGTCCCGCGACGCGGGAGGTGTGCTTGTTTTTATGGGACCTCCGGGCGCGTGATTAGCGTCACCTGCTCCTGGGGCTGGGGATTCTGGGGGATGAAGTTTTTCTCCTCTCGGCGGCCGCGTAGTCAGCAAAGCGGCGGCGGGAGAAATAAGAGCCAGCAGCAACCACAGGACAAGCAGGGAGAGCAGGTAACTATCTGCAGGGTTCCAATTTTCGTAATCAGCTCAGGGCAACACCCGCTCCCCCGGAGGTGTGCTTGTTTTTATGGGACCTCCGGGCGCGTGATTAGCGTCACCTGCTCCTGGGGCTGGGGATTCTGGGGGCTGAAGTTTTTCTCCTCTCGGCGGCCGCGTAGTCAGCAAAGCGGCGGCGGGAGAAATAAGAGCCAGCAGCAACCACAGGACAAGCAGGGAGAGCAGGTAACTATCTGCAGGGTTCCAATTTTCGTAATCAGCTCAGGGCAACACCCGCTCCCCCGGAGGTGTGCTTGTTTTTATGGGACCTCCGGGCGCGTGATTAGCGTCACCTGCTCCTGGGGCTGGGGATTCTGGGGGCTGAAGTTTTTCTCCTCTCGGCGGCCGCGTAGTCAGCAAAGCGGCGGCGGGAGAAATAGGAGCCAGCAGCAACCACAGGACAAGCAGGGAGAGCAGGTAACTATCTGCAGGGTTCCAATTTTCGTAATCAGCTCAGGGCAACACCCGCTCCCCCGGAGGTGTGCTTGTTTTTATGGGACCTCCGGGCGCGTGATTAGCGTCACCTGCTCCTGGGGCTGGGGATTCTGGGGGCTGAAGTTTTTCTCCTCTCGGCGGCCGCGTAGTCAGCAAAGCGGCGGCGGGAGAAATAAGAGCCAGCAGCAACCACAGGACAAGCAGGGAGAGCAGGTAACTATCTGCAGGGTTTCAATTTTCGTAATCAGCTCAGGGCAACACCCGCTCCCCCGGAGGTGTGCTTGTTTTTATGGGACCTCCGGGCGCGTGATTAGCGTCACCTGCTCCTGGGGCTGGGGATTCTGGGGGCTGAAGTTTTTCTCCTCTCGGCGGCCGCGTAGTCAGCAAAGCGGCGGCGGGAGAAATAAGAGCCAGCAGCAACCACAGGACAAGCAGGGAGAGCAGGTAACTATCTGCAGGGTTCCAATTTTCGTAATCAGCTCAGGGCAACACTTAGGCTTAGGCTTTCATTGTCGGCAGCACAGTGGCTACTGGAAGGGGTCGCCTCAATCTCGGACAAACCAGGACTTATAAGACCCGAAGCCGGGAACCGTCCCAAAGCCTCAAGACTGGTAAGAAAGACACTAAACCCGACAACACTTTCTAGTGAAACTTTAACTATGTCAATCATATTTATGAACCTTGTAATTGACATTTCCCTTTTAAAGATGACTGTCATATTTAGATGTGTGTCTTCTTCTGCCCGTCATTACCCTTTACATGACACTTTCTATTGCTAGAGCGAAAATAAATTTAAATATTTATGGCTTATTGTCTCAAGCACAGAGCTGCTCGTTGCTCCCATTTCTTCCTTGTTCTATCAAATGTGCGACAGATCTTGGCCGATGTTTAGGAGAATCAAGAGCTAGTCATCACATAAACCATAATCACGGATCCTAATGCTAAGTTTAGTGAGTCAGTCATTCATACTTTCTTTATTTGGCCATAGGTCATAGAAGACAAGAATAAAAACAAATGCAATATTTGTCCAGGTAATTTAACAAAAACATATAAAAACATCCATTTCCATAAAACAATAAAACATTCAATATTTGAACAACATGTAATAATATATTTCCACCCACATCAGCATATGACAATACATCTCCTCTCATATTTTATCACTGGGAGACCATCTCATATCTCTTTCTGATGGATGTTGCTTTCCTTATAAAATTCAAAACAGTGAAGAAGGTTTCCCTATCCATAAGACTTTGTAAGTACATTAAGACCTCTGGATGTGTTCTCAATTTGGTCTTCTGCAATACGGGTAATAGAAAATCATTTCTGGGGATCTTAAATAGAGGGCAAAAGAGAATAAAGTGACTAATGCTTTGTTTGGTAGTTTGGTCACACGGAAGGGCAGTAAGTCATCTGACCAAACAACTTGGACCGGAAAAGCTACTTGAGCTATATCTTAAAAAATCTAAAAATGGATAAGTCTTAGTAATAGTTGGGGTTTGTTATCCATACAATATATGGTTCCAGGTTGTCTGTTGTAGAGATCGGTACATATATTTGAATAGCTACAATAGACTAGCATTTCTGAATCCTAATATATCCGGTTTACTTTCTTGGGTGATGATAGAAAGATTTTCAAAACATATGTTTTTGTCTATTACAGCAAAGTTCTTCTTTAAGTAGGTCACCCAAGGGATTCCGCCATCCCCCTTTCCAGTACCGGACAATCCAAAATACAAGAGTGGACCAACTCTGCCTCTGTATTTAGCCAAGACTTGATCCACAATCAGGGAGGGGCTAGCCCCTACATATCGTCCAAATAAGAGAGACCTACTTCTTCATGGCAAATCACTGTTGCACAATTTTTGACTTTCTGCAGAATGTTCACATGTGTGAGGAGGAAGTAAATAAAATCCCCAAGTAATTAAATTCATTTGCTTTATCCAGGGTTGAATTTCCCATGACATACGTTTGAGTGGTACATGGCCGGCAAGTCATAATGTAAGATTTAGACAGATTCACCCTGAGATCCAAGTTACCCATAAAATTAGAAAATGCGTCCAATAAAATTTTCAAGCCATTAGCCATATGCGCGATTAACACTACACTGTGTGTAGAGTAAAAGAGGGACTTTTTGCCTTCATATAATGTTCAGTATTTGTAAAGCACAAACAATTACCCGAAGGTGTCAAGGAGCTGGGGGCCATCGGGAAGATTAATCGAGCTATTGCCAAGAGTCACATGGTGCATGGTGCTGGGCTGATCTGCCGCCAGTGCTGGGGATTGAACTGTGAGCCCTCAGGTTCCAAAGTCAGTCACCCTGGCCGCTGCACCACACCTCCTCCACCAAACATTTGGAGATTCCATTTATATATAACAGAAATAAAAACGGAGCAAGGACGCATCCCTGTCTTACTCTACACAGCGATTTAATATAGGGGCTGGTTTCACCCTGCTGGCTATATCAAATTTGGACTGTCAGGTTCTGGTAAGGCATTTAATTAATAATAAAAGCTCAGGTTTGAGTCCCATAGACTCCATCACTGACCACAATTTGTATCAGGTAGAGATTTAGACACTGGTCTACTGTGCTCAGACCACGACTAAACGCAAATTGGAGGTTTGACACTATGTTATTTTAAGTAACCAATGATTCCAGCTGTGCCAAGAGGAACCTACCAAGTATTTTCATGCTGGGCTGGAATCAATTAATGATATGGTCGATAGCAGGATGGATAATGTCGATCTCCTTTTTTTATAAACCAGAATAATTATAGCGGTTTTCCAGGTGTTTGGGCTTGTCCTTTAACAACATTTCTACACACATTAGTTAGAAGAGGAACCCACAGATCTATGTTAGATTTAAAAAATATCTGCAGGCACCCCATCCAGACCTCGCACTTTCCCTGTTGCACATTTACTAACGGCATTGCTTCTTGTACTTCAATGTTAGCCAGAAAATCCTGGTAAGTATGACCAAACAGATCTGATTCCTGGTTTGAAATGGTACTAATGAGGAGAGTATATTCAGATTGAAAAATAGCTGTAAAATGGGCCACACATAGGTCCACAGGGATCACTGCCTCAATTTTCAGAGAAGCACTATCTGAAAAGAAAGGCCAATTAATTGTATCTCAAAATAACTTGTCTCCAACTGTCGCTGCTAATTGAAGTTCTTCCCATGCTAGTACTTGGATCTTATGTTTCCTTCCCTCTATCCTTGCTTTATACAAATTGCTTGCAACTTAAATCTCCCTCGCTGTGCAAGGATTCTTTTTTAAAAGAGCCCTCAGGTTTCAATATGCTACAGTACATTCTTTATGAAACCATCCATGCAAAGGCTTATCCCTTAAGGGCTTATCTTTAATTAAGTTGTCTGGAATAGCTTTACACAAGCTCTTAAAACCTTTGCGTACAACTTGGCCTTTTGTATATGCTGATAGACAAATTGATATGAAGTCCATGTTCTGCCCAATAATTTGCCTGGTGAAATTTTCTACACTTACCTTTTGCCACTTTATTCTCAGGCCCTTCTTATTTGAATACACACTACTACTGTATTTGGGTGCAATTGGATCCTTTAGCTGGTGATTCAAAACTAGGAGAAGAGGATTGTGATCGCTCATACAATTTATAAAAACATTATAGTCCACAAAGTAACATGCCAATTCAGAAGACAATACAGTATAGTCAATGCGGCTCCCCTTATCACATCCCATGACGGTTGGAAGTCTGCTTACCTCCCTATCAACCAAGTCATTTACTAGGACCAGGTTATAATTTAAAATAAGGTTATTCAAAGCTAACCAATAAGGTGAGTGTTTAAAATGTGTCAGATTTTCCCCCAATGCATTAATAAAACAACAGATCTGTTCCCCACTATGCTCACATAGACTGATAATAAAATCACCAACCTAGAATAACATGGTCCTACACTTGGCTGTCAGGAGAAATGAGGCCACAAAATTGCCAAAAGGGTAAACCTCCTCCAATGTCAATTGTCTAAAATTATTATAACAGGCATAAGATATTCCCTTAGGCTGGACAGTGAAATAACCAAAAATAAAGGAGAAGACCAAATCTTTGCTACCTGGGATTAGGATATATGAACAGTTACAAAGGTTGCTAAACCTCCCTTGGCTCTTCCCACAGGCAAGGGACGAGCAGACTCTTGAAAGGCATTGTAGCCATTTTGATACACCTCTGCCATCATTCATGTTTCCTGGAGGCATATAATATCCCTGAGTTTATGAATTCAATCTAATCTGGGTTTTCAAGTTTTGAATGAACTCAGGGCAACTTCATTAGTCTCTGAATGTAAAGGAGGAAGGGGATCAAGAGGTGATGCCACACTGAGAAGTCAGTCTGTTTGATCCAGATCAGAAATTGTGAGAAGTTGGCCTGGCATATGCTGGTCACTAGTTATAGTGGGCACCTTGCAACAGTCCAATTCGACTCTTATGGTAGATAGGTTTAAGGCTACCTTTTAAAGAAAGCTATCCTAGTGGTAGCTGTGGAGAGCAGCCTTCAGGCTAAGTCTCGGAGGAATGTAAAGCAGCTTGTTTTCCCTTATAACCTCTTGAATTACCAAATAAAAGGACACCACACAGGTATATATATCAAATATATTTGTATTTATTTCTAGACGCACTCTACTAATCTCTTTATACGATTAGAAGCCAGGAACACATTCAAACATCAACGTTTCACAATAAGTTAAGCACAAATATGGCTGGGGCCCTAGGGCCGTACCAGACCATATACTAAAAAAGAGGTTTAGGAAAGTCGCCTAGGGCCTGTAGAATCGCTGGGGCTTCACTAATCCACCCAAGGCAGGTAAGTAAAAGACCCACGGGAGACGCATGCAGTGTGAGAACACAGCCGCGGGTTCCCTATTGATTACAATGGAGCAAGTCATGGTTGGATTTTTAAAGTTTAAGGGTACTTCAACGAAGTCTACAAACAGGCCACTTACAAGGTAAGTAACTCGAGGGCCAACACACACTAGGGCACAGAGTGCACGAGTTACCTCACCCGGGGAAGCCGTGTGCATAGGTGTCTTTTGGTGTCGGGTCGCGTCGCTGTTTTCTATGGAAGCCAAAGAAGATTTGCTGCTTGCGAAGACTGACGTAGTGTCCGGTGGAATCCAAGTCTGGATTGAGGATGAAGATGACCGGAAAGCAGAAGGGACAGGGTTCACAGTCACTTGCCAGTGACCCGGGGCCAGGAAGATGGATGCCCACGGATGTCGGGTGATTTCAGGTGATCAAGGGTGTTTTGACTCTTCGCTCACGAAGTCCAGGAGAAATTGACGATGACCAGCAGCTGGATTCGGAGTGTCCTACAATGTCTGCAGCTGACTGAGGTGTCGGTAACCGCATTGGAGCCAACAAGCCTTGGCAACAGCAAGTCTCGTGAAAAGTGAATAAAGTCAATGGTGCAGACCAGCAAGGATTGAGGGACTCACCCAGCAAGGGTGTGTGAGGGCAGGCCTGGAGCAACTAGGGGAGCCCTTTGGTTTGTTAAAAAAGTCTTCAGAGGACCCACAAGCCAACGGGCAAGGGATCGCAAGGATGCCTCATGAGGAAATGCTTTACAGGAGACCACAGTCACTCGAGACGGGGTAGGCCTCTGATTTTTGGTGTACAACCTGCTGGAGGATTGGGCCACAAATGGTCTAAAGCACAAGTTCATAGATGATTGTGAAGGGGTTGCACTCGACAATAGTGCACGGGTCCCAGGTATTGCGGTTCCTCGTCACTCGTGGGGTCCACTCACCTCAGCTCTGCTGAAGACTCACAATGGCCATCGAGAAGTCAGGAAATCTACTTCCGGGGCTGCAGGGACTTCGGACTCCAGCGGGAGCGGGAAAGTTTGCGACCGTTGATTCAAGTTTTTGGTGCCTGCCAGGCAGGGAAGTCACTCCTTGACTCCAAGGGAGATTCTTCCATCTTCCAAATATAGTGGAACGTCGAAGGACCAGGATATTTCTTGTAAAGCGTCATCCAGGGATATGTAATTTGCAATGGCAAGGTTTCCCTAACTTATACTAAAAGGAAGGGAGGGACTAGCTCTATGACCACTCCTCTGGGAGGGTCAGGGGAGGGGGTGGTTACACCCACTTCCCTTTGTCCAGTTTCACGCCAGAGCAGGGACAGGTAGCCCCTGACCTGTTTGAGCTGGCATATGCACAGAGGAGCCTGCTGCTCTCCCAGCGCAGGACTTCAAAGCACTCTAGGAGTGCACCCACCCAGCCCCAATACACTAAATCCTGTCTGGAAGGTGATGACACCTCCCTGTGACAGGATGCCTATCGTTGGGCTTCCTCCACTGTGAGTTTCAGTCAGCAGCAGGAGGGCAGCCCCGTGTCTGTGCTGGTGGCATCCATTTTGTGATGCCAGGGCTCTTTCAGATTTCTACCGTGTTTCCACAGTAGGTACATGTCGTCCCCTCTAGAAGGGTGGGATCATACTCCCACACCAGTTACTGGTGTGGGGGTATGATTCCAAGTTGTTTGACACCAAACACGACATGGTTTGATGCAGTCATTCCAAAGTTAGCATTTACCGGTAGGTTATAATGCACTTAAGAGTATATGGTTTAACCACATTCACAAACAGCCACAGAGAATAGACTCTGCCAGCTGCATAGGCACCCCCTCACATTGTAAACCAAGCACCCTGCCCTCAGGATCGATAGGGCCTGCCTTAGGGGTGACTGATTTTCTATGTGTGTGTATGGTGAGATATAGGAACCTATACCTCAGTGAGGAGTGCTAACACTACCTCGCCCAGGCTGCAGTAGCAGGCCTGTGGTGTCAGATTAAGTCTGCTTTCCAGGGGTGGCATAATACATGCTTCAGCCCCTGATAGACCTGTGAAGTACCTATGCCCTTGGTACCTAGGGTACCATATACTAGGGGCTCATAAGGTACCGCAGTATCCAATCACTAGTGCATCTAATATGGACTCCAAGTTGTTTAGAGGGAACAGAGAGACTGGGGCCCTGATTAGCAGGGACCCAGTCAGACTATAGCCAGAAACCAGTGTAAACACCGGAAAAAAGTGGGGGCAACCATGCAGTCAGATTCCACCTTCCTACAGAAATCATCTCCTATCTACTTTATGTAGGCACTGACTAAAGTGCAGAATTTGAGGACAAAAGAGGGGAGGAGAAAGCTTAGATGGCCTTCAAAAATATCCCAAAGGAAGAGCTTTAATCCCACTATGTGAAATGCCAAAGTGTTTTAGCCCTATTAAAGTATTTTTTACCACAATCTTACTTCTAAAGTTGACCACTACACAGCCACCTTTGTACGTTTTTGGAATAGTGTCAACCCAAGATACGCTACGGACATGAATTATTTTATTGTGCGATGTGTTGTTGCCTCTTGAACTCCTATTTAGCCAATGCACCACCTTGTTCTTAAGTGATCTTCTTTCCCGTTATTCCTTAACGGAGGAACAACTTTTAACATCAGGGGTCACTTGCAGCGGCAAATGCTAAACTTTAGAGCCGAAGGATCTTGGGAAGACTTCTGATTGTCCTCTTTTATTGTGTTCCTAACAAATGTTTGCTGGTGGCCATGGTGGTCACCCCTGACAATCTAAATGGTTGATGTCCCGCAATTTGGGACACCTCTTACATGACCTTCACCCCGGGTTACTATTAAGTCCCATGTTTGATGAACATGTATGAGCATGTGGTGGACTGATATTGTTCCTTTGCAATTGGTTTGAAGATGACTTTGCTATACCAAGCTGTGAGGGCCCTGCTACAGACCCCTCTTTCATAGTGCGATAGACACATGGCAATTGTTCTTCAATTTTATCTAGTTGGCATATTAATAGATTTAATGCTTCTATTATAACTTCATTTAGCATGGCCTGAAAGATAGAGTGAAACCACTCTGTAAAAGACAATTCAACACCTTCTCTTTTTACAATTTCTTTATTAGGTGGATCTTGGGTGGAATTCTGCATGGGATTCTTGGTGGCCAGGCATTGTCCATTAGATTTTTCTTATCCCACCATACGTTTCCTGTTACCCCTTTTCAGCTTTAGACACACCTTGTTACCCATAGTATGTAAATGGGAGTTCTGATTGCAATAGAATAGAACGGGGTTGTTGGGCAGCAGTATGAGCCTCAATAGTTCCCCCGACCTGATTCTGCACCAATGCAATGTGATTGGATGAGGGAGAGGATAGCAAAAGGCGTCTTTTGGCTAATTCAATTTCTTCATTTAAAACAGCTACTGCCAGATGGAGAAACACAGCGAGAGTGTTATCATTTACTGGGGCTATAACAAAATCTGCTTTAATTTCCCCATATTCCCCTACAAGCCCGCCAAAGAAAATACACTTAAATGAGTAGTATATAAGTGGGGTGGCCTAGCCCAGTCTCTTATGGGTAATGATGGGCATAGACAGGCCGTGACTTCGCCCGGGCTCAGGAACACAATGCGGCAATGTTTAGGTGAAAGTCCATTCCCAGTTCTGGAACCCATGCTGCGATACTTCTGTAGAGCTTTTAAGAGTGACCAGTGCTGCCGCACCCCTTCTTAGACAAGGGAAGTTTGGCCACCCCAGCCATGGGTCAAGAAAACAATGCAGCCAAGTTGTGCAGAAAGCCCGCTTGCAGTTCTGGAACCCGTGCTGTGAAACTGCTGTAGCGCTTTTAAGAGCGATGAGTGCTGCCATGCCCCTCCTTAGTCAAGGGAAGGCTGAGGGATGTAGTCCCACCCCAGCCAGTGCTCACGTGGCCAAGTTGAGCAGAAAGTCCGCTTCCAGTTCTGGACCCCTTGCTGCAGGGCTGCTGTAGCACTTTTAAGCATGACAAGTGCTGCCATACTCCTCCTTAGAAAAGTGAAGGCTGTGGACATAGTCCCAACCCCAGCCAGAAAACAATGCAGCCAAGTTGAGCAGAAAGTCTGCTCCCAGTTCTGGAAGTTTAGTCAATAATGAGACTTCAAATTAGTTTCAAGGGTTTTTATGTTCATGAAAGTCTAGTAAGCTCTCTTTCTCTTTTTTTGATTAGTTAAGTTAAATATCACAGTCAGTTAACAGAAATTGATCAAAAGTATGGTTAGAGCAAAATCATATTACATGTAATAAAACATTAAGCGCATTCCATAAAGGAAAGATCCCTATTCTAAAATGGGGTGAAAATGGTGTTAGTCAGAACCCATAAAGAGTTCAAGTTCAAGAAGAAGAGTGAGATAGAGCATGAAGCTCAAATTCAATCAATCAATATCAGCATAATTTCCCATGAAGTCTCGTTTAGGAAACTTAATAGAGTCTCAGGGAAATGAGGAAAATAATCATGCAGCACCAGTAGCAAACCACAGTCAGCAATATCTTCAAAAATTATAAACCAGCTTTCTACCTTCATCATAAAGCCTTCAGCATTCAGCCTGTGGAGAGGGTATTGGAGAGGGTAAAGATTCTAGAAAATGGGGGCATCTGGAAAAACGCATCTGGGAAGCCATTTGTGAAGGCATGAAGCATTACTCACTCTAGGAACATGCACTAATATAAATAGTTGAAAAAAAGGTTGCAGTCCATGTTGGCTCTTTTTCTCCTCTCATCCAATCAGCTTTCAGGATTTTTCTGAGAAAAGTCTCTCCTCTTTCTTTCCCTGGCATGGATCAAAGGACTACAGGCAGTTATCACAAGGTGTGAAACAAAATTTTAATTGTGGCTACATGTAAGGGCTTTTGATTCAGACCTTCTTTTCCTTGAAACATTTCTAACCTTCTAATGAAATACACTGTATGTTAACTAGACAAACTATATAAAAGAGAAAAATCAACCATGCTGAAGAATTATTCAGCCTCACATCCTTCCTTATAGTATAAAAATATGTTAATAGGTTAACAATTTATTTAAGCATTACATTCTTGTGTGATATCTCTCTATTGCTTTATTTATCAATGGTTGCTTTAGCAAACATTTCAGAACTAATCAGAAGATTTACAGAGTTATGTGAAGCTCCTCACTAAAAGCCATAAGCATGGAAAGGCCAACTTTTAAACAGTTTTCATGCTGATTTCAGCATTTCTCTGCTGAGTCATATATGAAGCGAAGCTTCTTTGTAAACATTTTGAGGCCTAGTACTAATAAGTATGGCTTTTTAATATTTTTTTTATACATTTGAAAACATCAATTCAGTTCAAATTAATTTGCATGTTAATGTTGCACATATAATTTTTATTTACATTTTTTTGCATTATTAATAATCTCTCTCACTATCATTGATAAACAGGTTGTAGTCGGACTTTGGTTATGCTCCGGACTGTGTTGTCACTCACACAGGACAGCAGCGATTCTACCATGACTATTCTGAGAGAAAGGCCTTTAATCCAATTAATTTTCCTTAGGTGCTTCTCTCCCACCTACGGTGGAGTATTAGCTTGCTCATTGCGAGTGATACAGTCTGCTTAACAGCAGTTTTTAAAGATTGCCCCTTGTTTCCCTTTATTTCTGTTTCTCCACAACCTTCATCTTTATTTTAATATTAGCACTGCCTTGCTGATGTATATGTGACCTCGCCTATTGCAGGCATTTCTTTCTTTCCTTGTATGTTTACGGATGTACCAGTGCTTGAACCCCAGATTTTTCACTTTTATTTCTAGCCTTTACAGATTTCTTCTGTCAAGGAGCACTTAATCTGACTTAGTTGTACAAGCCCACATGAGTTATTTACACCGCCTTGTTCTTTGAATCTACACTAAACTCCCTACCTTAAGAAAGTGAAACTTTACATTTCATTTGCTATAAATCAGGGTACTACAGGATAATTACATCACAATGATCTAATTTCCATGCATGACTAAAAAAGCAACAGTTTATTTGCGCAAATCGCTAATAAAGCATTGCTCTTCCCTTACATATAACTAGCAACATAGATCCTTGTACCTCTATTGCCTCCTAGGCCCCTTTAGCTTTGCAATATAGCCGTATTTTAAAACAATACACCAGTGCACTAGTTCGCTTTCTCGAGTGTACAATACGAAGGTATCTGTGAGATCTGTCTTGTGCCAGAAATCCTCTTTGTTGACCAAACTAACTTATCAAGAGGATTGTTTCATTTCCTGCCGTGATTTTATTTTGGGTCACAACGCTCGAATGGTGTCCAGCCACAATCTAGTAACTTACATCTTTCCAGTGACTTGATAAAGATGTTTATATCTGTGCTATCCTCAGTTTACTCATCATTTGTTTCACTTTTATATATACCTATACAAGCTACATCAAGGCTGCATGTCAGTATATAACAACCTACGTAAGAAATCGATTGGAAGAGTGTTCTTACTTTTTAAACCCGAGTGCAGCGTTACACTACTGTGGTAATCGCTCACTATTTTCTCATTTTTACCTGTAAAATCTGTATATAGATTCAAACCACTATGAAAATTATTTACTGCCTTGAAAACAGCCCAGGCATGCAGAGGAGTGACATACATATTGGCTGTTCATTTCTTATTTTGTTTAACCAGAACCATATATCAAGATAAAGATCTGTTTCCTGAAGCACATATGAAGATTAGGAAACTCGACAACAAAGAAATATGTAGGGAGTGATATTAGAATAATGCCAATGTACATGCTATAAAGGCGATCTGACTTGGGGGCATATGTATCAGCATCTCCATTTGCGATTCTCAAATAGCGATTTTTTGAGAATCGCTATTTGAGAATTGCAAAACGGGATGTATTTAAAAAATTGCACAACTTTAGCGATTTCTTAAAATTCGTTAATTGCAATTAGCAAATTGCGAAATCGCAATTAAGGAATACCTTCTCATTCATTCCTAAGGGCCAGGAGGCCCATAGCAATGAATCTCAATTCTCAATTTGCGATTCGCTATTTGCTAATCGCAAATTGAGAATAATTTCAAAGGTGCAAGGGTGTCATGATGACACCCTGATGCACCCCTGAAATCAGCATCTGTGCACATATGGCGCACATACCTGCCCTAAGGGCAGGTATGTGCACCACATGGCACTTTGAAGTGTGCAAAAAAGTGCATATTTCAAGGAAATCGCAATTTACCACCAACTTGAAGTTGGTGGTAATTTGCGATTTCTTAAGGAGAAATGGCACAACTTGGGTGCGTGTTACATTGCATTTAAGAAATCGCAATTTGCGATTTCTTAAATGCTTACACAAACTTAAGAAATCGCAAATTTAGCGATTCCTTAAGATTGCGAGGCTGAAATGCCTCATACATCTCCTTTTGCGATTTTGTATTCGCAAACGCTGTTTTTTTGCGATTCGCAGCGTTTGCGAATACAAAATCAGTTGATACATATGCCCCTTGGTCTCTGTAAATATCCTATTACAATACATTGTTGTATATTCTAACGTAAGCATTATGCTGGCAAATTTCGGTGAGTCTCATGCCACTTTACTGATTCATTTACTGTAGGATAGTGGGGGCCCAAAGTTGATAGGAATGAACCACTCCAGAACGACATTTTGAGAATTCAGTGTAAGGATTTATGTTGACACAGGGCTTTGCAGGGCCTTCCATTCTCCTTTAAACCACAATATCGAATGTAAGGGCCATGGGCACTAACACTAAGAGCCCGATTACAATGTCAGTTGTAAGGCCTACGACCTTAGGTCAGAGGCCTTACAACTGGCATTGTCAGTTTCATTTCCGACCGGCTGATTATGATGCAGCCGGTCGGAATTGAAATTGACCGGTCATTCCGGCTGGCTTCCGACGGGCTCCAGGAGCCCCTCTACCAATTGGAGACCAGCCCGTACTCCAAATGGAAGGCTTTTCCGCCTTCTGGATTATGATGCACGGTTTCCAGCAGGGTTTCCATCCTTGCCTTTGAAAGCGTGTCTGGGGCCCCTGGCAGGGCCCACTTCTGTATGGGACCTCCAGTTGGGGGTTGAGGGGGCACCTATGGTGCCCCAGTTGATCCCAGCTCCTTGTGGCCACAAGGTGCAGGGATGAACCGAGACTCCCATTTTTCAATGGGAGCTTGTGTTACAGCCAGTTTATGGCTGTCACACAAGTTTCCATTGAGAAATGGCAGAATGTGTGTTGGAAATGGGGGTCTCTAGTTGGCAATGGCTGGCCACTGTCCAAGTAGGGACCCTTCTTCCTAAGTCAGAGTAAGCAGCCTACACCCTTTGACAACCCCTGCTCAACCCTGTGGTAACGTAGCACGAGCAGCTAGGCTTATCTCAGAGGCAGCGTGTTAAGCATTTATGACCATACACAGTAATATAATGAGGAACACTACAAAGGGACACCACTCAAGTAGTTATGAAAAATAGGTATTTTTATATAGACTTAATCACAAGACCAATAACAGTAAAAATCCACAATACGATAAAAATATAATTACTTTAGAAATGCTGCAAAAATAGTTCAAGGTGCACAAAAGGACGTTTAGTTCAATGCAGTGGTCTCTGCGACCCTTTTACTCACAAAGTATCTGGTTCCTGGAGCAAAGCAACAAAAATGTCGCTAAGGAGCTGTAGCGATAAATTTCCTCACGCTAACCAGCGATGCGTTGAATCCTTACCGCAAGGTAGGATGATGCGCTGGGTTGCGGGCAGGACAAAGCGACAAACTTCTTCACGCTAAGCCGGTGATGCGATGAAATCCTTGCCGCGAAGGGAGGATGATGCACCGGGCCTGTTGCGTGTGCGATCGTGCTGCGATGACGAAAATGGCGCTCCGCGAGGGAGCGACGATCCGGATGCGATGCGGGGAAAATGGCGAACGCTCTGCGTCCGGGCTGCGATGATCCTGTTGCGATGATTTTCAGATAGCGGGCGTTTTCGGGCCCGCTGACAAATGATGCGATGTTCTTGGGGATAGCGAGCACTCGGCGACAGCGGAGCGGCGATTTTCCTCACGCTCACCAGCTGCAGCGGCTCGCTAACGGGGGTTAGCGACGATTTTCAGCGCTCTCTTCTCAGCAGTAGAAATAGAGGCCCTGGAACACACAGGGGCCTCACCTGCAGATAGTAATCCTCGCTGGGAGGAAACATGAGGCTGATGGTGGAGTCTGATGTGCCTGAGACTCCAGCAGGAGGCTAGCTCTCTTCTAGCCCTTGGGTGATTGCTGTAGCAAAAATAAAAGTCCAATCAAAGTTCTTTTCCTCTTCTTGAAGTCCAGTAGTGGCAGCTGCAGGCCAGTCCCAGAAACAGCACACAAGGCACAAGGACAGTCCTTCTCTTGCAGATTCCTGTAGCCACACGGACAGAGGTTCTTCTTGTTATCCAGGAGCAATACCAATTGTAGGGGTTTGTGCACAAATATTTATACCCCAAAGTCTTTGTTCTTAGGGGTCCCAAGTCTCTGAACCCAGCCAGAACCAGTTTTGCCCAGCCCTGGAGCACTTTGTTGATCAGGCTGCATCCTTCCTTTCAGAAAGAGGGGGTCTGCCTCAGACGCACAGTGGGAGGTGGAGCCAGCATTCACCTTGCCAGGCACAGCCCTATTCAAGTGCAGGAGCTACCCCTCCCCTCACACCCAGGCAGGTCGCTCTATTCAACCCAGGTCTGACTCAGCCTGCCCTGTCCCTCCAAAACCAGACAGCCAATACACATAATAGCAGAGCAACTGGAAGGCTTAGGCAAGAAAGTACCTATTCTCTAAAAGTGGTAGTTTCAAACACAGAATATAAAAATAACCTTCACTAAAAGATGTGTTTTAATATTCTGAGCTCAGGCATACTAGATTCGTTTTTCTACCATGTTCTGTGGGTCAGTTAGGACTATAGGATGTAATAGCCCAGACCTCCCATTCTGGCCTATGGAGAACAGGTAGCCTTACCGTAGTGAAAAACGAAATTGGGTGTAATTCACTACTAGGACATGCTACATACAACAGGGCATGTCCTACCTTACACATACAATGCGCCCTATCATAAGGGGGGCTTACATGATGCCAAGGGAAGGTTTAGGGGCTGGGAAGTGGGTGCACTTCACAGCCAAGATGGCAGTTCTGGACTGCACGCAGACACTGCAGTGGCAGGTCTGAGACACATTTTACAAGCTGCTTCTGTGGGTGGCACAAACCAGTTCTGCAGGCCCACCAGCAGCATTCGGTTTACCAGCCCTGGGCACACACCGGCCACGCTACTAGGGACTAACAGGTAAACTGAATAAGCCAATCATGGATGTACCAATTCATATGTTATCTTTACAAAGGGAGCATTCGCGCTGTGGCACTGAATGGCAGTAGCACAGCGCCCAGAGCATCTATAACCAGCAAAAACAGAGGAGACACAGCGAAAAAAAGGAAGGGAGACTCACGCCAATGGTGCCAGGTCTAACACGCATCCCCACTAGCTGAAATGTGGGGAGAACGGGCGCTGTACACATGGCAGTTTTGAGGGCATCAAAAGCTTTCTGACAGGTGTCAGTCAAGTTCACAATCTTGGGCTGCTTCTTGGAAGTCAGCTCAGTCAAGGGGGCAATGAGGCTGCCATACCCCTTGACAAACCTCCTGTAATAACCCGTGAGTCCTAAGAAGGCCCTCACCTGGGTCTGGGTCCTTGGGGGCTCCCACGCCAGGATGGTTTCAATCTTGGGCTGTAGAGGTGCCACCTGGCCACTCCCTACCTGGTGTCCTAAGTACACCACCGAACAGTGCCCAATCTGGCACTTACTGGCCTTGATTGTGAGGCCTGCTCTGCGCAGCACCATCAACACTTCCCAGAGGTGGTGTAAGTGGTCCTCCCACGAGGAACTGAATACTGCAATGTCATCCAGGTAGGCGGCACTGAAATCCTCCAGCCCAGCCAACACCTGATTGACCAACCTCTGAAAGGTGGCAGGGGCATTCTTCATTCCAAAGGGCATCACACGGAACTGGTAGTGCCCATCTGGGGTGGAGAATGCTGACCTCTTCTTTGCCCCATCAGTTAAGGCGATCTGCCAGTACCCAGACGTTAGATCAAACGTGCCGAGGTACCGGGCAGCCCCTAACCGATCGATGAGCTCATCAGCTCTGGGGATGGGGTGCGCGTCGGTCCTCGTGACCGAATTGAGACCTCGATAGTCCACACAGAACCTAAGTTCTGGAGTGTCACCAGGCGCTGCAGCTTTTGGTACCAAGACCACGGGGCTGGACCAGGGGCTGCTAGAGGACTCAATCACCCCTAGAGCAAACATTTTGGAGACCTCCTCCTTGATGTAGGCCCTTACCCGGTCAGTCACTCGGTAAGCCTTGTGCTTGACAGGAGGACTGTCCCCGGTGTCCACCTCATGGACGCACCAGTCGGTGACACCAGGCACCAGGGAAAATAAGTCAGGGAATTGCCCCAACAGCTGGCGGCAATCTAACTGTTGCTCAGGGGTCAGTGTGGTGGAGAGGACCACACCCTCCACTGACCCATCCTTCTCTCCTGCACACAGGAGGTCAGGAAGAGGCTCACTTTCCTCCTCCATCCCTGCATCTGTGGCAAGGAGCATGCCCACTTCAGACCTCTCAAAGTGGGGCTTTAGGCGATTCACATGCAGGACCCGCAGGCGGTTCCTGGGAGATTTAAAGTCCACCAAATAGGTAACTTGACTTTTGCGCTCCACCACCTCAAAGGGACCGGTCCACTTATCTTGGAGCGCACAAGGCTCCACTGGGGCCAGTACCCAAACCATCTGACCAGGTTGAAATTCGACCAGAGTGGCATTCTGGTCGTGCCAACGTTTCATCTCCTCCTGGCTGGCTTCCAGATTTGCCTCAGCAATTTTTCTGAAACGCCGAGTTTGGTTCCTGAAGGCCAGGATGTAGCTAAATACATCCTGGGGAGGTTTCCTGGGAGATTGCTCCCAGCCTTCCTTGACCAAACTCAGAGGCCCTCTTACCGGATGGCCATAGAGCAGTTCAAAGGGACTGAACCCTAAGGACTTCTGTGGCACTTCACGGTATGCAAACAACAGGCATGGCAAGAGGACGTCCCACTTACGCCTCAGGGGCTCTTCTAGGCCCATGATCATGCCCTTCAAGGTCCGGTTGAATCTCTCAACCAGACCGTTACCCTGGGGGTGGTAAGGAGTGGTGAACTTGTAAGTCACCCCACACTCCTTCCACAGAGACTTCATATACTGGGAGATGAAGTTGGTCCCCCTGTCGCTCACCACCTCTCTGGGGAACCCCACACGGGAGAAGATCCCCATCAGTGCACGTCCCACCACGGGGGCCGTCACTGTCCTGAGCGGGATGGCTTCAGGGTACTGGGTGGCATGGTCCACCAAGACCAGGATGTACCTGTTGCCCATGGCTGTCTTGGGGTCCAGAGGCCCCACAATGTCGATGCCCACTCGCTCGAATGGGGTACTAACAACTGAGAAGGGTTGGAGTGGGGCTTTGATCTTCCCCCCACTTTTCCCACTTGCCTGGCAAGTCTCACAGGTCCTATAATATGTATCTGAACTCTTGCGCATCTGGGGCCAATAAAAGTGGGTGACCAGCCTTTCAAAGGTCTTGGTCTGCCCCAGATGTCCTGCCAATGGGATGTCATGAGCCAACCCCAGTAGGAAGGTTCTGAAGCACTCGGGTACCACCAGCACACGGGCTGACCCCGACTCAGCAACCTTAGGCTCGCTATACAGGAGACTGTTCTCCCAATAAATCAGATGTGAACCGGACATATCACCTGCTGCCTGGGCTGCAGCCTGTTGCCGCATACCCTCAAGAGAGGGGCAAGTTCTCTGCTGTTCACAAAATTCCTCCCTGGTGGGCCCCCCTTCCTGCTGCCACTGGGTCAGCTCAGGCAGGTCCCCCAGGTCGGTACTCTGCTCCCCGGTAGGCTCCAGGGCATCCCCCTCAGGGTCTGCTCCCTCCTGGGCCGTGGGAACCAAGGGGGCCGGTTTCCCGCGCCCCCTGCCCCCTCCCTCTAAGGCAGGGACCTGGGCCATATTCTCAGGCTCCAGGTCTTTCTCAACACTCTCTTTGGCTGCCATGGACCGAGTGGTAGCACATGCCCACTCAGGCAGTCCCAACATTTGCAAGTGAGCTCTCCTCTCCACCGTAGCCCACGGGGAGTTCTCCAAATCATTGCCCAACAGACAGTCCACAGGCATGGCGGGCCTCACAGCCACCTGAAGAGTTCCTGAGACCCCCCCCCACTCAAAGGGAACCTGAGCCACCTCACATTGGCTCTCTGTGTTGTCTGCAGACACTACTGGGTAGAATGCATGGGGCACAACCTGCTCTTTGGACACCAACCGGGAGCTGACAGCAGTTACACTGGCTCCTGTGTCCCTCAGAGCCTCCACTCTATGGCCATTGATGGTTACCCACTGCCTGTATTTTTTAGTGTTATCAGGCAGTGCAGGCTTAGGAACCATTTCAAAGTCTCCTAGTGAGACAAGGGTCAATTCTACGGGGTCCCACCCACCTTGGGCACCCATCTCCTCCTCCCCCAAGGCTACACTAGCAAGCTGGCGGGGCGGTGCACGGGGTGGTGCAGGAGTATCCCTTTGGGGACACTGGGGGTCAAAGTATCTGTGGCCCACCTGGCCACACTTAAAACAAGTAGGAGGCCTCCTTGGAACAGGATTACCTGTTGGAGGCATTGGCTTCTTATCCTGGGGAGGCTGGGACACCACTGCCTGGTTCCCTTGGGAATTATCTTGGGGCCCTCGGTGGAACTCCCTTGGTTTACCCCGGTCCCCCCCACCTCTCTGCTGGGGACCCTGCCCACCTTTGGCGAAGTCTCCCACTGGACCCTTGCGGACCCGGGTGCTCACCCAGCGGTCCGCCTCCTCAGCAAGCTTCCTAGGGTTAGTTAGCTTGCTATCTATCAGATGCTGGCGTAGCTCAGGAAAACAGTTACTAGAAAAATGCTCCCATGCAATCAAGTCATACAGTTGCTCAAAAGTTTCTACTTTGCTGCCTTTTACCCAGCGCTCCATTGCTCTGCCAAAAAAAGACACATATTCAACCCACGTGGTACCCTCCAACTCCTTGCAGGTTCTAAATCTCTGCCTGTACATTTCAGGGGTCAAACCATAGCGGGTAATCAAAGCTGCCTTCATGTGGGCATAAATCATTCTACTTTCTGGGGGTAGGTTCAACAAGGTATCCCTCCCCTCACTCACAAAGCGTCCCCACAACCCCGCTCCCCAATCCTTCTCAGGGACCCGGTGGTAGGGGTGGGCGGAATTTGCGAAAGCGACTTTCGCAAATTATCGTGAAAATGTTAAAAATCTCCGCAAACAAGCGGAAATATCGCGAAGATGCGGAAGTTTTTTTCCCGCCCGTTCGCGATATTTTTTGCATGGTTGCGGGTCGCTAACTTACCCCTGCGGTTGCTCGCGGGCGCGGCCACCTTGTTTTCAGTTGTCTCGCGGTGCATGATCACGAGAAAAAAGACGTGATCGCGCGACGCATGACGTCACTGCGGACGCGAACTGTCGCGAGACAGCGCAAATGGCTAAAACAATACAACATCTCATGGAGAACGCGACCGGATCGGGAAAACTTGTCGGCGAATGCGGGGATTCAGGTAAGGGGATCGCGCGCGCACGAGAGTGTATTATCTTACAGCGCGAGCAAGAACCAAATTATCGCAAAGCTGCGGAATGCGGAAATTTTGACATTTCCGCGCTCTCCGCGGAACGCGGAAATGCCAAATTATCGCAAATTCCGCGAACGGAACGGAAATTTTGCCCAGGCCTACCCGGTGGGACACCATAGCTAATTCATAAGCGGCAAACCATTGCCCAATATCCTCACTTTTATGAAAATCCTTAATAACCTCTTTAGGTATATACACTCTACTCTCATTATGCACTACCGGTATGCTGCCACCAGAGGGGGAGATCTCAATACTCTTGGCCTTAATCTCCAACTCCCTCAAAATTCTCTCATGTTCAAATTTCATCTTCATTATCTCAACTTCAAACTTCTTATTCTCTAGGTCTCTCTGACCATCCAATTTAAGCTTAGCCATCTCCATATTATGCCGCCTATCTCTCTCCCTGTCCTCCATCTCTTCTGGAGTCAGGCCCCTTGAGGACACACTAGTGCCCGGGCTGGAAACTGCTTTATCCCCTACCAAATCTACAATTTCGTCCTGCCGCTCTCCTGCATCCTCTCCCCCCTCCACAGGCTCTTCTACATTCTTTGGGGCATCCCTGGCTTCTAACCAGGCCTTCAGCACCTTGTAATACTCTTCCCTTCTAGTGAGACCTGTGATAGGGACTGTGAAGCGTTTGCAAAAATATTTGAGCTGCTTGGCATTGTAGGTGTCTAATTTCTCTTCTTCCCAGGAGAGATCCTCAGAGGCAATGGATCTGGGCTTGGCCATTGTAATAATAACTGGCAATATCGATCAAAAATAGAATCAAAAATCTCAAAAACGTACGTGGTTATGTTATGGTCTGCACTCACTAGTAGTGTACACTACAATTACTGTATGCAATCATAAATGCAAGTCCAGATCCTCACCGCTGACCACCAATGTTAGAAATGGGGATCTCTAGTTGGCAATGGCTGGCCACTGTCCAAGTAGGGACCCTTCTTCCTAAGTCAGAGTAAGCAGCCTACACCCTTTGACAACCCCTGCTCAACCCTGTGGTAACGTAGCACGAGCAGCTAGGCTTATCTCAGAGGCAGTGTGTTAAGCATTTATGACCATACACAGTAATATAATGAGGAACACTACAAAGGGACACCACTCAAGTAGTTATGAAAAATAGGTATTTTTATATAGACTTAATCACAAGACCAATAACAGTAAAAATCCACAATACGATAAATATATAATTACTTTAGAAATGCTGCAAAAATAGTTCAAGGTGCACAAAAGGACGTTTAGTTCAATGCAGTGGTCTCTGCGACCCTTTTACTCACAAAGTATCTGGTTCCTGGAGCAAAGCAACAAAAATGTCGCTAAGGAGCTGTAGCGATAAATTTCCTCACGCTAACCAGCGATGCGTTGAATCCTTACCGCAAGGGAGGATGATGCGCTGGGTTGTGGGCAGGACAAAGCGACAAACTTCTTCACGCTAAGCCGGTGATGCGATGAAATCCTTGCCGCGAAGGGAGGATGATGCACCAGGCCTGTTGCGTGTGCGATCGTGCTGCGATGACGAAAATGGCGCTCCGCGATGGAGCGACCATCCGGATGCGATGCGGGGAAAATGGCGAACGCTCTGCGTCCGCGCTGCGATGATCCTGTTGCGATGATTTTCAGATAGCGGGCGTTTTCGGGCCCACTGACAAATGATGCGATCTTCTTGGGGATAGCGAGCACTCGGCGACAGCGGAGCGGCGATTTTCCTCACGCTCACCAGCTGCAGCGGCTCGCTAACGGGGGTTAGCGTCGATTTTCAGCGCTCTCTTCTCAGCAGTAGAAATAGAGGCCCTGGAACACACAGGGGCTTCACCTGCAGATAGTAATCCTCGCTGGGAGGAAACAGGAGGCTGATGGTGGAGTCTGATGTGCCTGAGACTCCAGCAGGAGGCTAGCTCTCTTCTAGCCCTTGGGTGATTGCTGTAGCAAAAATAAAAGTCCAATCAAAGTTCTTTTCCTCTTCTTGAAGTCCAGTAGTGGCAGCTGCAGGCCTGTCCCAGAAACAGCACACAAGGCACAAGGACAGTCCTTCTCTTGCAGATTCCTGTAGCCACACGGACAGAGGTTCTTCTTGTTATCCAGGAGCAATACCAATTGTAGGGGTTTGTGCACAAATATTTATACCCCCAAAGTCTTTGTTCTTAGGGGTCCCAAGTCTCTGAACCCAGCCAGAACCAGTTTTGCCCAGCCCTGGAGCACTTTGTTGATCAGGCTACATCCTTCCTTTCAGAAAGAGGGGGTCTGCCTCAGATGCACAGTGGGAGGTGGAGCCAGCATTCACCTTGCCAGGCACAGTCCTATTCAAGTGCAGGAGCTACCCCTCCCCTCACACCCAGGCAGGTCGCTCTATTCAACCCAGGTCTGACTCAGCCTGCCCTGTCCCTCCAAAACCAGACAGCCAATACACATAATAGCAGAGCAACTGGAAGGCTTAGGCAAGAAAGTGCCTATTCTCTAAAAGTGGTAGTTTCAAACACAGAATATAAAAATAACCTTCACTAAAAGATGTGTTTTAATATTCTGAGCTCAGGCATACTAGATTCGTTTTTCTACCATGTTCTTTGGGTCAGTTAGGACTATAGGATGTAATAGCCCAGACCTCCCATTCTGGCCTATGGAGAACAGGTAGCCTTACCGTAGTGAAAAACGAAATTGGGTGTAATTCACTACTAGGACATGCTACATACAACAGGGCATGTCCTACCTTACACATACAATGCGCCCTATCATAAGGGGGGCTTACATGATGCCAAGGGAAGGTTTAGGGGCTGGGAAGTGGGTACACTTCACAGCCAAGATGGCAGTTCTGGACTGCACGCAGACACTGCAGTGGCAGGTCTGAGACACATTTTACAAGCTGCTTCTGTGGGTGGCACAAACCAGTGCTGCAGGCCCACCAGCAGCATTCGGTTTACCAGCCCTGGGCACACACCGGCCACGCTACTAGGGACTAACAGGTAAACTGAATAAGCCAATCATGGATGTACCAATCCATATGTTACCTTTACAAAGGGAGCATTCGCGCTGTGGCACTGAATGGCAGTAGCACAGCGCCCAGAGCATCTATAACCAGCAAAAACAGAGGAGACACAGCGAAAAAAAGGAAGGGAGACTCACGCCAATGGTGCCAGGTCTAACAATGTGACCGCACCATGTGTGGTCACATTGTAATTAGGTGGTCGGGACCGCCGACTGGAGTTCGGTTGGTCCCGTTCCCGCGACAGTGTTGCGTGGACGCAAGTTCGCCCGAGATCGTAATAAGGCCCTCTGTAGTTTAAGATCCAATTCTTCCTGAAGAGCATTTCTGCAGGAAATCCATCTCACTCAACAGAAGGTATTAAAATTATACCATTTAGTAAAATTAGAACATAAATGGAGGTTACAGATGATCGTGATGGGATATTAATGGGTCAGGCATGGTATACCCTTCAAATCCTTGTACACATATATTTGCAAAGAGGGTGGACAAAAGGAAACAAGGCTAGACAGTATACATGTACCAAATGAAGACCAGACAGACTTCTCAGCAGCATTGCCTTCAATATTGGCCCAGTGGTCAGAAATTCCAATAGTCCTGGATGGATACTTTAATAGTATGTTAAATGCATACCTGCATTGCTCACACCCTCCACCCCTAGGTATTCAAGTAGATCAATCAAGTAATCACTCAATAAAGATTTATAAAGCGTGGTTAATCACCAGAAGAGTATCTATGTGCTAGTCCCAGAGAATTATTCGAACAGCCATGTTGTGTGCCAGTCGGAATTCCGGAAGTTATGTGATGGTCCTGAATTGTGTGGGGAGGCTGTTCCAGATCTTTGCTGCGATGTGGGAAAAGGAGTGACCTCCACTTCTGCTTTGGTGGATGCAGCGAGTACCAGAAAGTGACAGGGTGGCAGAGTGAAGTGTTCTCAATGGTTGATGGAAGTTCAGACAGTGGTTAATGTAGGAGGGTCCTTGGATGTGTTGGGCTTTGACTGTGTGGGTCATCTGCTTGAATTGGCATCTCTTCTGTATGGGGAGTCAGTGGAGTTGACTAAGGTGGGGTGTGTTGAGGGTTCGCTGGGGAAGGTCGAGGATGATTCTGGCTGCAGTGTTCTGTATAGCCTGAAGTCTCAGGAGGAGGTGTGTGGCGATTCGTACATAGAGAGCATTGCAGTAGTCTAGTCGGCTAGTGATAAGGGCCTGTGGCATGGTGCATCTTGTATGCAGTGGTAGTCACTTGAAGATTTTACGTAGCAATCACAGAGTGAGGAAGCAGGCAGAGGAGATGGCATTGATCTGTGATTTCATTGTGAGCTTGTTGTCAATGATGATTCTGAGGTTTCTGGCATGGTCGGAGGGGATGGGTGCAGGTCCTAGATTTGATGGCCACCAGAAGTCATTCCTTGTGTTGCTGTTGTAGCTGAAGAACAATACTTCTGTGTTGTTTGTGTTCTGCAGTAGAAAATTGTTCTTCATCCAGTCGGTAATGCTTGTCATGAATCTGTGGAAGTTGGTTATTGTTGTGGTGAGGTCATCAGTGAATGAGAGAAGGAGTTGGGTGTCATCTGAGAAGGAAATTATGTTTAGACCATGGGATCTGATGCTGTTGGTCAGCAGGGAAAATATATATGCATTGAAGAGCATGGGGCTGAGGGATGAGCCCTGGAGAACACCCCAGGTGATATCCTTGGATTCGGAGGTGAAAGGTGGGAGGGGGGTTGTTTAGGTTCCTCTGGTGAGGAAGGAGGGGATCTATCTAAACACATTTCCTTGGATGTTGATGTGGTGGAGCTTTCCGTCAGTGGTGGTCAAAGGCATCAGAGAGGTGAAGGAGTATCAGTGCTGCTGTTTCTTCTTTATCGGGGAGGGTTCATATGTTGTTGGTGGCTGCAGTCAGGGTTGTCTCAGAGTTGTGATTGTTGAGGAAGCAAGATTGGGATGCATAAAGTAGCTGGTTCAGCTCAAGGTGTGTTAGGAGTTGCTTGTTGATTATCTTTTCCAGTACCTAGTAGGAGCAGGAAGATTGGCCGGCAGTTTTTGAGTTTGCTGGGGTGAGCGGATGTTTTTTTTAAGCAGTGGTCTGACTTTGGTGTGTTTCTAGGTGTCGGGAAATGTTGCGGTGGTGATGGATGTGTTGAGCAGGGTGATGAGATCTTGGCGGATCTTTTGGTTTCTGAGACTGAAGATATGGTGTGGGCATGGGTCCTTGGGAGTGGATGGATTTCATGATGAGGTGGTGTCCTGAGTGTAGAGGAGGTTTCAAGTGGTCAGTCCTTGGATCATGTCAGTTGCGGTGATGATTTCTCTGTCAAGGAAGTCCATAAATGTGGGTTGGGGTTTGAAGTTTCTGAATATGTTTGTGATCTTGTCATGGAAGAAGTCAGAGACGTTTGTTGCGGGTATGATGTTGTTTTCGCTGGCAGCCATGTTGGAGAATTCCTTAAGGATATTGATAAGTTCCTTGGTGATGTTGGCTCTGGTTTCAATGCAGGCAGCTAGGTCTGTCTTCTTTGGTGCCCTCAGCAGGCAGTGGTATAGTTTGAGGAAGGTCTTGAAGGCTGCCCTGTCGTAGATGTCCTTGCTGGCACATCACCTCCTCTCTAGCTAGTTTGTTGTCTTGTTGGGCTGTTCTGAGTTGTTGGGTAGATAGGTGGTCCTAAATTTTAAATAACTATATGGTGCATTGGGGGTTGGTGGATGCTTGGAAGAAATTACACAGAAGGAAAAGGGAATTTACCCCAAGAACACAGTCTGCACATTATATTCGATAGTGTTATGTGCACTCCAGACATCCAACATGAAATAACACTATCCAAATGTATTTCAGAAGGACAATATCTGATCACAATCAATTAATATTGAACATGACATGGAAAGCTCTGCAAATGATAATTCTTAACTGGAGGCCCCAGTGCACAGTAATAGAGGATGGACTATTTAGGAAAGCACTGAGAGAACTAAGAATTAAGAATATTTTCTGCAAAAACAAGGGGACCACTTAAGATAATCTAGTTGAGTGGGAGACCTTCAAGGTAATTGCATGTAGAAAATGCATTTAAACAGTAGCAGGAGTAAAAAAAGACGCTAGATATCAAACTGAACAAGCATGAATGCACCATTAGAGACCTGGAGTGGGAAGAGGCAGGAGACCCAAAGTGACAGAGGCAGCTGTTGACCCAGAGAGACATATACAACAGTAATAGAACAGCTTAGAATCCACAATCATAAACAAGAAAGAGAAAGTACCCAATTCATGGAAGATAAATCTGTTGATAAGGCTGGGCATACCAGAATTTAGAGGTTTCTCAAAGACAAATCGAGAAAGTCAATCTTTACTCAAAATGAGATAAATGCCACTTTTCTCTCATACTCTACGGAACCATGCGGGATGACCAAAATTTAAATCCCAGACAAACAGTTACCTATTTTTAGATCTGATAACAATAAATAGTCTTCCCCAGGACCAATGAGAAATATAAAACTTCCCCCGTACAGAAGCAGAGATGAAAGAGCCATATGTGACATGGCTTCCCAGATAACACCAGGATCCAATCAGCTGTCTGTAGAATTCTACCAAACCTATTCTGACCTACTGGACCCATGTCTATTTCAAATGTACAAAACTGCATTAGAAAGGAGTTGCCTTTCCAACCCCACAAATGAAGCCTTAATACTATCTCTCCAAACCCTGACAAGACTTAGTTGCCGATTCGGATCCTGGAAAAAATGTCCCCGTACGACTCGTATCCGGTCTTTTTACCGTACAAATCGTACAAGTGCCGTACAAACTGCCAAGTACGATTCGCATGGGAAAAATTCCATACGAATCGCATTGGGAATAATTCCCCACACGTCCTCGGGTCGGAAAATGTGTCCGACACGTCCCCGGACGATTTACCGTACAAATGTGAAAAGTGAAGTCCGACTGCGCAAGTACGATCCATCCCGTGCGTCTGATGTTACAACCGTATGGAAAAAACACCGTCCGCACCGAACTCCCATAGCAAGCATGGAGACATGTGCCCGCATACGCGCCGAACCCCCCCCAGCCCCCGTGAGTACGCGCCAAACCCCCACCCGTGTATGTACACCCGTGTACGTACGAGTCGTACCCCCGTGTATGTACACCCGTGTACGTACGAGTCATACCCCCACCCATGTATGTACACCCGTGTACGTACGAGTCGTACCCCCCGTGTATGTACACCCGTGTACGTACGAGTCATACCCCCGTGTATGTACACCCGTGTACGTACGAGTCGTACCCCCACCCGTGTATGTACACCCGTGTACGTACGAGTCGTACCCCCGTGTATGTACACCCGTGTACGTACGAGTCGTACCCCCACTCGTGTATGTACGGTGCGTACCCCTGTGCTGGGGGTATGCACCGTACATACACGGGTGGGGGTACGACTCGTACGTACACGGGTGTACATACACGGGGGGTATGACTTGTACGTACACGGGTGTACATACACGGGTGGGGGTACAACTCGTACGTACACGGGTGTACATACACAGGGGGGTACGACTCGTACGTACACGGGTGTACATACACGGGTGGGGGTACGACTCGTACGTACACAGGTGTACATACACGGGGGTACGACTCGTATGTACACGGGTGTACATACACGGGTGGGGGTACGACTCGTACGTACACAGGTGTACATACACGGGGGTACGACTTGTACGTACACGGGTGTACATACACGGGTTGGGGTACGACTCGTACGTACACGGGTGTACATACACGGGGGTACGACTCGTACGTACACGGGTGTACATACACTGGTGGGGGTTCGGCGCGAACTCACGGGGGCTGGGGGGTTTGGCGCATACTCACGGGGGCTGGGGGGGGTACGGCGCATACCGGGCCCCCTAATCTGGTCGTTTCGCGACGTACTTCGCTTTTCCGGCACTTTTTGGGTGCTGTAAAAATATTGCCGTCCGGACTGCTGTTGGTTCGAATCGTACTTCCTGGTTCGTGAAACGCTGCCTGAAAGCGTCCCGACGTCACGTCGGCGCTTTCCCGGATCACATTTGTATGTATATTTGCGTCGGTCGGTGTCTTTTACGATTCGTACGGAAATGGTGTTTCCGTGCGAATCGTACTTGCATGTTTGTAATGTTTTTTTCCCGGGTACGAGTCGGACGGAGAAAATGCTCCGACCGACGGTTCGTACCCGGTTTTTCCAGGATCGAAATCAACACCTTAATGTACAGGTTGTCCTACATACCTTTGTCTGTGCTAAGCACAGAATATAAGATCCTCAATAAGATTCTAGCCAGAAGACTATGGACAATATTTAGAGGTTAGTGGAATGGATACTCCATCAAACATAGCATATGATCCGTCCACCATATAAGTACCTCAGACTATTATGCATTTATATTACTGTGAACAGGACATCCACCTTGTTTGTAACATATCATTAGAGAATTCTGTTTGCCAAACTCTAAATACGGCCCTAAATCATTTAGTACCATGACTGATACACCCAATCAAATTGAGTTCATCTAAGGATGAAACACAACCATGAATTTTAAATGGCTCCTCAGACTGCTTGAAAAAGCCCCTAATGACCTAGAACAACCAATGATGCTGTTGATTGACATTAAAAAATCCTTTGATACATTCAGTTGTAGGCATTTAATGATATTGTTGAGATTCATGGAATTAGGGAAACAAAGAGTGGCTGGATTAGTCTCTTATATTTTCAACCCACGACTGGAGTCAGAAAAAGACAAATAATTTCAGGTGCATTTGAGGTGCACAGGGGTATGTGTCAAGGATGCCATTGTCCTGAGTGCTTTTGCATTGGCCGTGGAACCACTAGCTGGACTATTAAGATCAAAGGACAACAGGTTAGGCATCCCACTGGGAGACCGTATACAAGCAATCAATATGATACCCTACTGCATTCTTACAGAATGACAGCACATGCCTAGATGCGATTATCCAAATATTATCAAATTTTGGGCAAATAGCAAGGCTGAAGTTCAATTTGGACAAAATGTAAGATTCCTGGTTCGATTGGACGATAAAAGAAAACCTGAGTGACTGGAAAACATGGCAGTGAATTGGGAACCTGGCTCATTTTGATATGTCAACGTGCAAGTATTTCATGCAGAGACATATTTGAGAGATGGCATCCACCGGAAAACACTATTGGCTCTGGAAAAATGCATGGCTTTTTGAAAAACCCTAACACTAGCACTCATAGGCCAGATAGCATTGGCATATATCGTCATGCTCCCATGACTCTTGTATCATTTTTCATTGTGGCGAGTCTAGCTTCCTCAGTCATATTTTAGAGAGCTGGATGTACTGCTGTTTGGTCTGATTTCAAGTGTATACAGTCTCATGGCTGCACTACATAGGTTGAACATCCCTAAGGAGGAGGGAGATCTGTAAGTCAAAGATTTTGAATCTTAGTACCTGTCAGAGCAATTACAATGGATTGCCAGAGGGATAGAGGGTCAGCAGGCACTTAGAAGTATGTCATAGATATGAAAATCCTGGAGGGCAAGTAATTGTGTCTCCAAATCGATAAACATGCCTCTGGCACCAAATGTAAATGTAAATGTTGTAGACTTGTAAAGCGCACAGCTGCCCCAGCAACGGGGCGTCCCGGCGCTGTAGACCGCTGGGGAACCCGTCCTGGCTATCCCTGTGAGATGGTCCCTTTCTGGGTATCTCCAAGGTGAAACCAGGCATCCCCGGCGTCTGTGGGGGGCCGTTGTAGAGATGAGGCAAGCTTAATGCCCAGAGTTGCCGAGTGTGTTCCTGGTTAGAGTAGGTACCGAGGCGAGAATTATCAATGCCGCGTCGGGAATTGAACCCTGGTCCCTGGCCGATTCTCTGCTTACGGGTCTGCCGCCTCTAACCAGTGAGCCACACCTCTCCACTTCTCCAGCCAACTAAGTACTGCCCTAAAAAGTTGAAACAAAAAGGGAATTACCCAGCCATACAGCCTTCATTGCTTCTAGAGGGACCTCAAAGCCAAAGGGGTTGTTGTGCAGGGATGCACTCCTGAACAGGAAGTGGAATACTGATGACTTCTACTGCTACTGATGACTGCCACTGCTGGCATAGTTAGAATGCTCCAAAATCTTATTGAAAATAATGTACTCCTAAGACGTCAACTCCCATATATGATATACTAAAAATACATTTGATTGGGTGCCTATGTTGTGTATAGCTCATTGTGTTAAGCAGTATGTAAATGAGATGAAAGACCTAAGAATGAAATCTCCTCAATTAAACATTTATATTGCCTCTGTTTCTTCATTCACTCTAAGTAGGTTAAATGGGTTGAGTGGATTATGGCTCTGGCTAGAGTGGATGAAACATATTTTGGAACCCTTCTGTTAGTGGTGCAAAGGCTTCCAATGTTTATTTGTCGAGAACCAGGCTGGAAGACAGTCTTAGATCTGCTGAATGCTCCAATGTATCTACATTTAAAACATGTGATAGTGAACATGTGCATCACACTTCTTTACCTGTAGGTCAAATGTTTTGAACCTGCATAATAAAGCCTACAGTCTTGTAATAAAATGCAAATGTTCCGAACTGATTTGCAAATGTAAGTCCTGATTGAATTAAAGACAGATGGAAATATTAGCCCATCTCTGTACTGGAAACCCACCATACATTGAAATTTTACTTGTAATCTCTTCTGTTAGTCCCAGTCTCATCTACTACAGCAGCTTCCTGAACGATGAATGGGACATTCTTCAGATATGATATAAATCCTGATAACCATTAGCAGGAAACTGTAGATATAAAGTGTGATGTGAGGTATAAAGCTGTCTGTTGTCTTTCTGTTATCTTCTGTTACATATATGTTTTGCTTTTTTTCATCGACAATGACGTATTGTCATAAAAAGAGACAGTGCACATTTCGATTCTATTCTTGTGGACTGTTGAAAGTGTTTCTTTGTGGTTTCCTTTTGAGTCTGGGTAGGCAACATTTTATGTTGTGTCATCTTTACTTTGAATTCTATGGCTACTACAAATAAACAGCAAGAAGAAAGACTGCGTAATGTTAGTCTCGTGCCTTTTACAAACGAGGACGATCCTGCACTTATCAGTTAGGAAAATCTTCAAATACATAATCAGTGATCCTTTTTGCAATTTCGTTTGCTTTCTCAGGTTACCCCCTCTTCTTTTTAATGCACTTTTTGCAGCTTTCATAAAATGTTCTATAGTTTCCATTTTTAACAATACATAGTTTCTGAGTTTTGAATTTATATGTGGATTTTGTATGTGTGATTCTGTCTGTGCACCCTTTTTACTTCAGTATTCATGTTTTTATTTGAGCAAAGCAATTTATTTTGTTAATTTTCTCCAGCATATTCCAGTATAGTTCCACAGACTGAATGGGTACTGGAGTAAACTTTTATCGTAACCTTAGTTGTGCTAACTGGGAATTTTTTTAATTAATAAAACCTGCATTTAGTATCGTTAAATTTTGTTCAGTGAAAATTATTGAAATGATTTAGTGCTACTTTCTGGAAATTACAGGATATCAGTCTTTCCTGTGGGTTTCATATTTTATCTCAAAAGACAAGCCTTAATGCTAGTTTTCTCGAAAAGATCTACTTCAAGTACCCTGCATGGGTGAAAAGCGTCGAGAAATTAACAACGTGCTGTAAGAGTTACGAACTGAAGTACTCTGTGTTTGGCAAAGCTTGAAATTAAATTGACCATATATTTTAAATATTTTCTCCTTTACTTAAAATACTGTCTATTTTGGCTAGTCATTATTGATAAAAAAATTCTAAATGTTAAAACTGCACATTGCATATTATAACATATGCCGTGAAAGTGAATGTAAATCTGTAATAACTTTGAAGGCTCTACTGCCATTCATAACACGTTTCAGCTGTGTTCCAGTTTGATGATTTCATCTGAACCTTTACATCACTTTACATTATATGAAAAGAAGAATAAATGTCTGCCTTATGTGACTTCAAGCTTAGTAGCAAGAAAAGGAAAGGATCTTGGCGGATGGTTTGCATAATACAGGAAATCCCTCTATCAAGCTTTTCAAAATAAAAAAGACTCAAACCATTAGAGAAACAGACATTCTGAAAAAGAAACTAAACAAGCTAAATGGTGCACTGCTTCAGTGCGTGCTCCTGTTATGTGAACAAAATGTAGACAATATTAAACTTTTTCCACATCCCACCATAAAACAGATGTTGTACCAATGTTAGGCATGGCTCACGACTGTAGTGATGACAAATAAGAAATTACCAGAAATGATCAGCGGTAATCCCCATGTGACAAAGTCTAGGGGCCAAATGTACCAACGCATTTTTTTTGCAAACCCTGCGATTCAGAAAATCTCAGGGTTTGCAACAAGAAAATGTGTTTTTGAATGCACTAAGCCCATATAACATTTTACAAAATCGCTAAATGGGTTTGGGAAATCATAAGGAATGGCTATTTGAAAGGGGTGTGTTTAGGGCATCCCTTCCAAATAGCAATTCCTTATGGTATGTATTAACGTTTTGTGACAGAAATGTGGTGGGCAAACATTAATATTCAAAGTAGGTAGTTATCTGTTCCACAGGGAAAGGGGTCCCTGAGGGATCTTTTCCCTTTTGTGATTGGTCCAGAGAACGTTTCTTATGAGTAATCAGTGGTCCATGGGGACCACTGCCTACTCTAAAAAAATGAATTAAAAAAACAGACTGCATTAAAAAAAAAAGATTGCTTTATTTAAAAGCAATAACAGGTCTGCCATTTCTGTGATAGCAGTGAAGAGTAGCGGGAAGCAATTTGCGACCTATCTCATTAATATTTATGCAGTAGGTCGAATTATTATCCACTGCAGTTCAGTATTTTGTGAACCGACCTAATAGTACATAGGTCGGCTTGCAAAATGCCGTTCGATTAGCTAAACACCAGTGAGAGAATTGCGACCACTTTCAGTGAGTCTAATGTACATACGTATGGCCCTCCATCAGGCCCATCTCTGCCGTTTCAGTTTAATGATTGAACAAGAAATAGGCTGTGTGTCTACAATTTTTCAACATCGCAATACATATGCTCTCCGACAGATTGGGCAACAATCCTCCTGTCGGATTGCTAATTATGTCCATTCTTGCAGTATTTAACGCATTTGGTTTGAAAGTATTTGAATTATGTTTAACCACAGTACTTCCTACACTGCTAACGTCCTATAAGCCTCATGTATTTTCTTTCCCACAGATAGAGCAGGGTCTTGCATTGAGACGGCATCAGAGTATAACTCTAGCAGTTAATGAACATGAGTAACAACTGTTAGGCTAATGATTATACAGAATATGCAAGCTGTTGAGGAATGTCATAGTCAGTTATTTAATCAACATACATTCACCATAATCAGATCGTAATCAGTCGGGAACAACAAGTATGTGATATGGGTAGACCCTTATAGGTGGGTTTCACATCAGCACATACAGATTTGTTTACTTAGTTATTCAAGTACTTGAATGGGTCAGGTGGTATTACCGTATGAAGCACGTAAGGCAGGAATAAACTAAGCCTGAGTGAAATTTCAAATCATGGCAGAGTAATCAGGGTAAATTTGATAATTTTGTGTTAATCTTTTAATGCAAAATTACTGAAAGTTTAGGTGTCTACTGCTGGATAAGCTCCTTGCATAGTTATACTTAATCTTGCATAACTTTGCTGTAATTTCTTGTAATAATACTTCAATAAATGATGCAAGTTACACCCACCCCTAGAATAAACAGTTGGGCCCCAAAAGTGAGAAAGGTGCTCAGCCAGTTTCCATCCTTGTAAAGGTGCATGTACTTTAACTTCTGAAATTCACAAACGTTTCTCAAAGTATGACTGGAAATCTAAACACTGAAGTGATTCAATGCCTATTCCACTGTCATTAATAAAGTGCACCCAAGGGGAGCAGCTGCTACCTATGGATTTAGCTTTGTACCCCTGAAACTGTACTTGAAATCCCTGATGTCAGGTAACAAGGGCAGGAAAAAGGTTAGCCTGGGTCTAAGAGCCTGGGTTACTTTCTGAATTTTTCAGTCCTTGTCATTGACATATACCATAGCCAGCAAACTGGACACTGTGGAGGGATTAAATATGCTGTGGAAGATGGATGCTTGACTTCACTCTGCTATTGTTGGTGAAATATATGGTGAATTTCAACACACAAGCAGCCAGGAGCAAATGCACTTTTTTATTTTTTCCTTCTCCACGCAGAAACTATCTTTTCCCATCAAGATAATTTTTCCCTAAACCTCCAATGGTTTTGTAAAAATTACCTTCCGAATCCTGTACTAGAGAGGAGTTCAGCTCTGCCCTTGACAGAAGAACATTTCTGACTGGATTTGTTTATGGATGTCCACCAACTTCCAGCATCTACCGCCTTAGAAGGTCCCCTTCATTCCCATGAGAGTAAGGACACTAACATGAAAATCAATGTATAATTCAACAATTTTACATGGGTAAAATGCCCTTTTGTGAATGTTCCCACACAGACACACAGCAGTAGTATGTGTTTTTCTTCAACAAACAGGATGCTATTGAAGTATAAATACAGGAAGTTTATTCATGTGCATCATTAAGTGCTCTGTACAGAAAGCATCAGTTCAGGAAGTGGATTATTGATTTAGAAAGGGAGGACCCATACTAAAATAACAAAAGTACCCTGGGTAGGTCTTAACATCAAGAATGTAGCAATCCTCTGCTCAGAATGTGGTAGCCATGGGACAAATAGCAGGCAGTTTCCCAGGAAAATGTATGTTAATTTGAAGTAGTGCAGACGCACAGCACAATACGGTTCCCAACCCCATTTAAAATAATACAGAACAAGTTGTCAGCAAAAAGACACATAAACAATTTAAATCAAATAGAGGAACTGCAGCTAGGCAGAAAACACCTAGAAATAGTTAAGCACCCTTGCAAAATATCACTTCACAATGGGCGGGAACTTAGGAGAAGCTGACCTCAATGGGGCGGAGGTTGAATGCACCAAGCAGGCACCCTGGTTAAAGTGCTTACTTGCAATTTAGTCATTTATTGGTAGATCAAAGTTTGCCTGTGGGGAAAGGTCCAATGTTAGATCCAACAATGGCTCCTCAAAGATGGTGAGCTCCTGCGGAAGCTGTTGATTTTGACATCAAAAGCTCAGAGCAAGACTAAGCTGGATTTCATAGACATAGAGGTGGCTTTACTTCTTGGTTAGAATTGGAGTCTCATCCTGATCCAAGGTTTTACTTTCAGATTGAGGGCCTTATTTAGAATTTGGCCGACAGGTACTCCATAACAAATGTGGCAGAGATCCCATCTGCTTAATTGCAAGCCTATTATCTCCTAAAGAACTTGTAAAAAGTTGGACGGATATGTGTCACGTTTGGGATGGAGTGCCCATTCTGCAAACTTTAAGTCAAGTCTTCACCTTTTGGTCCTAAAAAATCCTTCAGCAGGGCAAGGCAGGGAGCTGTATCAGAGCAAGGCAGGGAGCTGTACCAAGGCAAGGCAGGGAGCTGTACCAAGGCATGGCTCAACTGGGCCAGATACTTTTACCGTGATAGCCCCTGAACACGTTTTCAGCACACCAAAAAACTTTGAGTGAGAAAAAACTGTTTTCTTTTTTGCACTGGATGCATTTTCCCTTTGTAGGCCTCTGCACCTTAGCCCAGTCCATCGAGGTAGAAAAAATGGATAAATCCTACTTTTCTCAAACTGCTCAAAAATGCATTTCTATTAATTTCTGTAGACCTCAAGGTCCCAAGGGCATGCTTCTGTGCACCAGGTCTCTCTCCAGGTACAGCTCTACAGGGCGTAGTAATCTCTGGTCAGAGGGGCCTTCTTGCGGTCTAAAGTCTGTCTGCTTTTCGTGTCCCTAGTGCAGGCAAACAGAATATCAGCCACCTGATCTTTTTAGAACAGTTCAAGTTCCTGGCTGCTAGCAGGAGTGAAGATCACTTCAGTCAGTTGCTTCCAGCACAGACTTCTTTTTCAGGTGGTATCTTCCCAGGTCTAAGAATGTTTTGATAAGATCATGTCAAGATACCAGTTTTATCTTGTACACTAGCTAGTTTTTTAATCCAGTTTACTTCCAAAGTCACATTCTCTTGCAGCACTTCCACTTTGCTTTACTGTAAAAATTCCCACTAAGCTTTTAATCTAAAATATAAATCCTTTCTTCAATTGCTGGCTATCTTTTAACCCCTCCCCTAGTTATGCTATACCCACAGGTTCAGAAACTATTTTACCCTCCTGCTGAAGTTGGAATCAAAAGGTCTAAAAGGGTCATGGGAACTATTGGTACCTGATCCTGCAGCCACTTTGCCATCTCCCAGTCAAACAAGGATGTGCCAAGGCTGTCTTCTGTACTGCCAACTGTTCCTGTATCACTCCTAGCTAATCCTTGGCTAATCCCTGTAGCAAATTGCTGCCAGACCTTCGTCCTTCCTGGGCTAAGAGACCACGCCCTTATCCTATGTCAGCACTGTCATTAAGTCTCAATCAGGACTGTGTATTGAACCTTTGTATTGGAGGTGAAAATGAAACGAGTTTTTAAAAAGTATTGATTGAGACAGCACAAATATATTTTAAAAACTGTACTTTTTCACACAGTTATAAAAAATCTACGTTGACTATACATTTTTAAATAAGAATTTTAATCTCACCCAGACACTGTTAGGAAGTCGCGCTTTGAAACAGCGGCGAGAGAGACACACACAAATGAAGGCTGGGAGACAGCTTCGGTAAATGCCCAGCAGGAGGAGGACAATGATGAAAACGAAGTGGTAACTTTTATGTCACCAGTGGAGATGAACAGAAGGGGAACATCGCTAGTTAGATAAGTAATTGATACAGTACGTTCACGCTGTGTCCATCCGGGCTGTGAGAGGACGCCGTGCGCCTCGAGGCTCCTGGCTGGGGAACTGGATGCCACAGGAAACTGACAAGTTTTGCTGCAAGTTTGGGTCAAGCGGCAGAGGCTCTAGAGGAACTCGGGCGAGTGGACCGGCGGGAACAGATGCAAAGGGAGAGGCTGGGACGGTGAAAAGTAAACCGGGAGGGAACCCGTGAGCCTGGTGCATGTGGACAACCAGCAGGGGACCAGAAGGGCACCAGCGTGAGAGCTGAAGGGTCCAGTCTGTGTCTGGCGGCTGAGCACCATCACATCGGATTACACCCTAGCGCCTAGAACAGAAATTTGGAGCTAGCATTAAAAGGAGCTTTAGGCGAGTGAGCCGTGACCTCTCACCTACAAGTGAAAGTCGGTGACAGTGCAGGCGAGAGTGGACTGTCTTCCTCTGGAAATGTCTCTTTCGCTGCCCTCACCCAAACCCCTGTTTACTCTATCAAAAGTGAAACTTCAAGTCCCAGGCTGCACCTGCCTGTGAGGGGGCTGTTTGCTGTCCTTTGATCCTGCCGTGAGGGGAATGGCTGAACCTGGTCACCACAGACGCCGTGAGGGAAACGGCTTGAACTTTCCTCCGGACTTCAAGTTCCAGCTGCCCCAGCCACGGCGTACTCTTCCTGGCGTCATTGCTTGGCGCCAGGTGTCTTTAAGAGCGCCCTTCATCGGGACGCGCACGGGCCGTGATCGGGCGAAGCCCGGGCCAAGGGCGGGCCCGTCCTTGCACGTCAGTGACTGGCAGAGGCTGAGCTGTGCCATTTCTCTTTAATTGTCTACCTTATTTGGCCACAAAGTAGGTGCTCCTTAGATATATTTATTTCAAATCTAAAAGGAGGTCCTCTGTTTGATGAACAATGAGTAGGCATGTAATTATTGATAAGCCGCAAGTTGTTCCTGGGACAGAGAGAACTGGTCCCAGAGGAATTTTTATCACCAAGCGCAGCAGAATCCTCTGTGTACAGCACCCTTTTATAATGTTTCGGTTTTTAATAGATTCTGTGGTAAATAAAATATTACGCTCTATGTATTTCAGAATATCAATAGGATCATGCATAAAGCAAGAGGCTGAGTCTGTGGTATCAGGTTCTAAAAGGGCTTTATTCCAATAACTCGAGTCAAAGGGAGAATATTACCATCACCAAAAAGGATCTGGAAAGGGACTCAAAAGTATTCTCAATATTCTCAAAACATTATTCACAGAGTACAGTATATATACATTTCTCAATTGTACGTAAGCAAAAGAGCAAGAGAGAATGAGATAAGAGCATGTGGGCGTGTAAGTAGGCGTGAAGGTGGGCGTCCATGTGGGCGTCCACTTGATGATAATGGGTAATTTGTCATGTGTGGGTGGATACCTGGAGGGGGTTGCGTGATCTGCTGGAATTGTACTGGAACTTTGCCTTACTTGTGCTCAACTCGAGCATGACGTGTAACTGACGTGGGGAGGGTTGCTATGCAACCGGACAAGTCTGGAAGTGAGGCCTTCAGTGAGTGAGGCCTTCAGTGTCAGGACGACCAGCACATCTTGTATTATCTGATATCCGATGTCTGGAGCAGGGACTGATTTGTGACATAGGTTGCTCATCACCAAGAGCCGATGTGGCATCTATTTCTTCATTTACTTCATTTACTGCAGAGGCCTTACATGGGGGCTATGGGCTTTTTACTGACGTGAGCTTTGCAATCTCACAAAGAGAGACAGTAGGGCTGGGCTCCCTCCTTGCAGATGGGTCGCGTTCATTCCTCCTTCACCAGGCAAGAATGTGGTTTCAGTAAGAGTAAGCAGATAACCGTGCTCAATACTGTCTCGACACCTCGGTCGGGGCCCCTTTGGCTGAGGCCCAAGTGTGCAAGGCCAAGGATACGTAGCTGTAGCTTTCAGAGCGTTCTGAGGCATGAAACCTCTTTTTGGCTCTGGCTGAGCCATAAACATGGGCTTCATGAAAATGCAGGAAAACATGATGAAAAACGTGTAGGCCTCAATACAGATTTGTCGTTTCTCTCATGGGAGACTGGATGATGGCAGGCCACGTTATAGCATAAGCATCATGATAGAAAGGCCATGGAGGGGAAATACATAGGTTACATGTATGTGCACATAAGCGTTCGGGGGGGGCACATGGGGACACATAGGCCTCATAGATTTTTATTTTCCTCATTCCCTCCTTGTACCTTAGTGAACCCCCTATGTAACGTCTATTTTCATGAGACAGTCGATCTGTTCTTGCAGCATTATTTTTCCATTTTCAATGCTTTGTAAATAGGGATGTGGAACACATGCAGTAGCACACAGGCCACAAATGGCCGGGCCACACTGCAGACATAGGCAACAACTGAATATCATTAATAGTATCAACCCACAGACGGTCAACACTTTCCATCCCCAAGCCGATATTAATCCCCAGAGCCAACCGGACCATGTCCACGTGCCTGGGTCTTGATGTATTTTTGGGCAATCTTGTGGAGCCTTGTTATTGCTTTGTATTCTTTGGCATCACCGTTGATGGATGTCATTAAGGCAAACCATGCTCCGCAAGAACCATTATGGGAGAACGGAAAAGGAAAAAGAGGCAACACTCCCTTTACCTTCTGATACGGGGGAAATCGGCCACAGACCCAGCAGTCTGATGTGAATGGTGCAGTATCTGAATAAAGGTATTGTTGCGTAAGGCAAGTCGATATGATAGCTCATAGGATGGCAGATCACTAAATGTGTGCTTTATGGTATCATTAGTGGAGGAGTATAAGAGTGAGGCAATAGGAGGAAAAATAGCATGTAGTATTAAGCTGATACATATTATCGTGATGCACAGAAGAGATAGAAAAATTACAGTCACTATACATCTACCACGTAATATTTTACAGTATTTGTTTTTTTGTTTTTTTTTTATCTTGCTCTTTTTATCAATGTTATTGTCCAAGATCTTATGCAAGCCAGAATACATGTTCAACCGCTTCACCACCTAGTGGACTTAATTGATCAAACGGGTTCTGCCCTTTTGTTTCGCTGCTGCACGCAGGTGCTTGTTGAACCATATATTCTGTAAGCTATCTATCATTGCTTTCTCTCCTAAGTGTGCAGGACTATGTGCGGTATTTATAATCACTTGTACCATCGAATCAGGAAGAAACCATGTGGATTTGCCCTTATTCATCCAACCCTGATCAGTCAGTACCCCTCCTTGTTCCGACCATTTCTTTAATTCGTCCATAGTAGCATGTGTCTGTATGTCTTGTACATCCTTGGAAGGATCCCTAACTGTCATGGCTTTGGACAGTGATAGTATCTGTGATTTTGTCATGTCTAGTGGGGTCTGAGCTGTCTGTTTAGCTGTTCGGTCTGCCAGATCATTGCCTTGGGAAATGGTATCTGTGGCTCTAGTATGTGCTTTACATTTTAGGATAGCTATGGCTGTTGGTAAATGTATTGCTTCCAGTAGGGCTTGAATAAGGGGGCCATGCTGTATCTTGGCCCCATGAGAGGTCAAGAAACCTCTTTCTCGCCACAGAATCGGTGTAAATGTTTACTCTCAGGTGCTTAGCTCTTATGCACGCTTGTGTCAGGGCGATGAGCTCTGCTGCTTGTGCTGACAATATGTCTATTCTTTTAGTCTCTATTATTACAGTATCAGTAGTCACTGCATATGCTGCCACTAATTCTCCCACCCCTGTCCTCATGCATGAGCCGTCAACTTATAGTGTTAGGTCGGGGTCTGGGAGTGCAACGTCTGTCAAGTATTGTCTTGGTTTAGTCACGGTATGTATTACTTCAACACAGTCGTGTGGTGAAACGCTTTCTGTACTGGAGGGCAAAAGGGTAGCAGGATTCAGTATGTTGCATCGTCTGATCTCTATGTGTGGTTGAAATAACGTTGGCTCATAGCCTGTCAGTCTAGCTACAGTCAGGTGTTGTGTTTGTGTCCGGTTCAAGAGAACCTCTACTGCGTGTGGTACTTGTACTGTCAGAGGGTGGCCCAGCACTATCGAGTCACTTTGTCTTATGGCTAAGGCCGTTGCTGCAACTGATTTTAGGCACGCAGGCAAAGCCTGTGCTACTGGGTCTAATGTACTAGAAAAATAAGCACAGGGCTCGTGTTTTCCTGCATGATCTTGTGTTAGGACAGATAGTGCTGTTCCATCCCGCTCTGTCACAAAAAGCATAAACGATTTGTTGTAATCAGGGTTTGCTAAAACTGGTGCTTGACATAAAGCTCTCTTTAATTCTTCAAATGCCACAGTGTGTTCTTGTGTCCAAGGGAGGACTTTAGTAGAAGCTGTATTAGGGGCTTGGACTAATTCCCCTGAAAGATCACAATAAAACAAGAGAAAAAGGGGAAAGCACCATACCTATTTCCTCGGCTTAATTTCTAAGGGGGCTAATTTCTAAGGGGCTTAATTTCTTAAGGGGCTAGCGGGAAGCGAACCTCCTCAGGGGCCAGCAGAAAGCCAATATTCTCCTCCTTCCCCCCCTTTTTGACAGGAGGAAATCCGAAACAGATTTCACTGCTGTCAAACACTATCAAACCCTGTATCTTGTCAACACTATTAATCCCAGTGTGTAGCTACTGGGCGTAAGCAAAATTATAGGAGATACACAGCGTATTTGAAACGGCGAGAAATCCTTCAAATTAATGTACAAACCTCATTGTGTTAGCTCATAAGCTGGCCAAATGACATCTCATATGCAAATGTCCCTATTACATGAACCTACACCAACCTGAAGTCAATATTAATGCTAGGAGGCCCTAATAGGAATGCTAAATTACCTAAATATTCGGAAAACCAAGTTTAAGAACAGTTGTTAATGTTGATAATTAATAATTCATCTGCTAAAGAAATCAGTCATTTTGCAATAATTTCCACCTATACAATAAACAGCCTAATTTAAAACAAGTCAACTTTTGGGGCCACCACTTACAAGAATGAGCTTACTAAAGCAAACTTTAAAAAGGAAATCCTGTCAGATATTTTCTCATTACCCTAAATACCGAGCCTCATTTGTCACTCTGGGGTGGCAGTCCTTATTTAAAACAGGCCTTACAAGAGTTAAGATGCGAGTGCACAGATCATAATGGTTCCTCAATGTCCAATCTGGAAACATATGACCAAGGCTGCCTGTCTATAAGAGAAAGGCAGTCATGTGAAAAATATTTTAGTCTTGCATAACTTTTTCTTTTATTTCATTCATCTCCAACACCAATTAGACATACACTGATAACGTGTTGTCTGCTATTTTGACAGCATGATAAAGGTAATATCATGTCTGTGAAATTTAGTAATTGTGAACAAGTTCCAGCCAAGCGCTGTGCAAAGATCGCCGTCGTCACGACTATCTCTGTACTGCACAGGAGAACTTTGTATTAAAACGCTAAACAGACTGGTCAATACAACACAAAAACAAAACATATACAAAATACATATGCCAAGCCATCAGTATACCAAGCACAGAAAGCATAAACAAAGTGCGTTAACATATATAAATGAGCAGTGACGCCCAATTTCTGTACCTACAGCTCAGAGGCGAACATTCTGGCCTGCTTAATTTGTCAGGCTTATAATCAATAACTGATTTACCTGCCCTATACACCCCCATCTGAAATCACCGTGTCAAGTCTGACACACAGGATCAGCAACAATAATCAAAAATGAAGAACACACGAACCTGTCTTTGTTTTATAAAAATGAGCTATGCATCTGTGTACACAATGTACCCTCATGTCCTAGTCGAAGATGCATCTCCCATCTTTCCTCACAGACCCGTAACCACTGGATCATTTATCCAATGCAACTGGTGGCTGCTTGTGGCCACAATTCAAAAATGTCTGAATTTGAAAATCGTTTTTATATAGGCACATAGCCCTTAAAATTCCAAGCAAGAGCAACATTTTACTTTCTGGCCAGAAGCAATATAACATTTGCTAAAAAATAAAACAAATCTTCTCCATAGACATTTCCCCGGGGCACTGGTTTAGCACAGAATAGACCAAGGGAATCTTTCTCGACTTACATTTCTCAGCTGCCCTGTCTTATCAGAGAAGCTAAAAATAGCCCCTCAGCGCGGCCTGAGCCTGGGCTGCCAGCCATCTTTTTTGTTTTTCCTACTCCTGGCCCCCAAGGCTCTCCGGCTGCAGGCATTACACAGATGCGATGTCAGAGAAGCTTTCTAAGCAGTGCCTCTGTTCCGCTCCTCTCACCGGCCCCCACCTACACTGGCTACAAGGTCAGAATCTGTCTCCGATTTCTGTATCACATTCTGCTCTACACAGCCCCCACCTTCTCCTCACTCTGAAGCTGTCAAAGACAAAAAGACTACTCAATTCCATAAAAACTGCAATAATTCGCCCAATTGAAAAATTATTTTTACATACAATTTGCTCTCAGGGGGTCATAATCTTACCGTCTTGACCCAGCACATTGGCTCACTGGACCACCAAGAACACAAACCTGTATTCTTGAACAATTTGCAAATTCGAAATACCCACAATTCTTTTTTCAAGCTAAACTTTTCACTAATTATTTTTTCGTTAACACTTTGTACATTAGGGGTGTCATCAAATCACAGGTGTTGCTATTACCCTAGCTACACCCCTCTCAAGTCCCTTTTAACAACGTAATCAAATGTTGGACCATGAAAACACCAGCTATGCGCTGTTCGTTTGGTGGGAGGCTCAAGAACCTTTGGGCTACTATATCATTATTATATGTATCGTGGTACTTGCGGTGGCACTCTAACTGGACCTTCTACTGGGGCCACTCTTGCTAGGTCCTCTGAAAGGACGGGATAAATACCAGCAACGTCAGTATTTCTTCCTCTGTCAGCCTGCGCTTATTTTACCTGCTCCACTTCCTCCTGTAACATCTTTTCCTTGGCTTTTCCAGACTCCAGTCTACTTCTCTCTGCTTCGTGAAACACTTACTCTGTCCTCCTATGTGACTCCTTGCGCCAAAACTCAATGGCATCCTTCCGAGCTGGTCTACATTTTCTCTTTCATAAGAGTGTTTCGTTGTCTGTCTACTTGTTCTGCTTTTACTCGGATACCTTCCTCAACTAATACGTTTTCTCGGGCTTTGTCTGAATCCTCCCTACTTTTCTCTTCTTTTCTGAGCGCTTTCTCTGTGCGTCTATGCAATTCTTTACGCCATAATTCAATGGCATTTTTCTGTGACTGTCTGGCTGTCTTTTTCCATAACTCTTCTTCTACTCTCATGATGCAATCTGCATCCCAGGTCCCAGCTGCGGGCCACCTCTGACTTTCTGGTAAATCCTTGGTGTAGTCCACCCATAAATCAAGAAATAATACGGCATCTAGGCCATGCTTATGATACATAAAGTACCCTGGAGTGTCCCTAGGTGGAATGGGAACAGCTTCCTCGAGTACCCCTTTTCTAGTTTTGATCTGTCTTAATTTTGAAAAGAACGGCATCTTTAAACTTTGCTACTTGATTTTGAACACAATAAATTACAATAAACACAATAATGAACACTCATTCATACCACAATTTTTAAAACATATTAAAACATTTAACATTTAACATTTAACGAACGATGATAACTAATAGGAAACTAGTTACTGACATAATACTAACACTAGAGAATACTGAATTATATGCAAGACAGTGCAGTGCAGACCGGATTTGTGTACCCAAACCCGTCTTGACCGGCACAACCTAATGTGCACGTCTAACTGCCTCCCCAGCAACGGTACTCACCGGGTAGCACGGAACGGAAGGCCTCGGAACTGAACTGGACTAGACCAAACTGGACTGGACTGGACTCGACTCGTGACTTGGATACTTCGGAACTTCGGAATCTGGTGGGCCTCTGTATACCTCGGACACAGCTCTCTCGCAGGTGGGCTCTGGGTAGGACAATCTGCGTTCCTCACCGCCTCGTATGGATGCCTGGTCGCAGTCTGTCCCCTTCGTTGGCCTGAGGGAGTTGGCGGGAAGACCCGCGACGTGCGCGCTTGAAGTCCGTCACGGCTATGGAAGGGGGCAAAACTGGACCTTCATCTCCGGCGTGTGGGGAAAGAGATGTCCCTGTTCGGGCGCCATTATGTGGTAAATAAAATATTACGCTCTATGTATTTCAGAATATCAATAGGATCATGCATAAAGCAAGAGGCTGAGTCTGTGGTATCAGGTTCTAAAAGGGCTTTATTCCAATAACTCGAGTCAAAGGGAGAATATTACCATCACCAAAAAGGATCTGGAAAGGGACTCAAAAGTATTCTCAATATTCTCAAAACATTATTCACAGAGTACAGTATATATACATTTCTCAATTGTACGTAAGCAAAAGAGCAAGAGAGAATGAGATAAGAGCATGTGGGCGTGTAAGTAGGCGTGAAGGTGGGCGTCCATGTGGGCGTCCACTTGATGATAATGGGTAATTTGTCATGTGTGGGTGGATACCTGGAGGGGGTTGCGTGATCTGCTGGAATTGTACTGGAACTTTGCCTTACTTGTGCTCAACTCGAGCATGACGTGTAACTGACGTGGGGAGGGTTGCTATGCAACCGGACAAGTCTGGAAGTGAGGCCTTCAGTGAGTGAGGCCTTCAGTGTCAGGACGACCAGCACATCTTGTATTATCTGATATCCGATGTCTGGAGCAGGGACTGATTTGTGACATAGGTTGCTCATCACCAAGAGCCGATGTGGCATCTATTTCTTCATTTACTTCATTTACTGCAGAGGCCTTACATGGGGGCTATGGGCTTTTTACTGACGTGAGCTTTGCAATCTCACAAAGAGAGACAGTAGGGCTGGGCTCCCTCCTTGCAGATGGGTCGCGTTCATTCCTCCTTCACCAGGCAAGAATGTGGTTTCAGTAAGAGTAAGCAGATAACCGTGCTCAATACTGTCTCGACACCTCGGTCGGGGCCCCTTTGGCTGAGGCCCAAGTGTGCAAGGCCAAGGATACGTAGCTGTAGCTTTCAGAGCGTTCTGAGGCATGAAACCTCTTTTTGGCTCTGGCTGAGCCATAAACATGGGCTTCATGAAAATGCAGGAAAACATGATGAAAAACGTGTAGGCCTCAATACAGATTTGTCGTTTCTCTCATGGGAGACTGGATGATGGCAGGCCACGTTATAGCATAAGCATCATGATAGAAAGGCCATGGAGGGGAAATACATAGGTTACATGTATGTGCACATAAGCGTTCGGGGGGGGCACATGGGGACACATAGGCCTCATAGATTTTTATTTTCCTCAATTCGAACCCCTGTATGCTGTAGATTGACATAACCCCAGGGTGTCGTTGCAAATAGATTTGGTCAATCATGAAGAGTCCCCACTTAGGGGGTGGGCTGATGTATCATATCAATGTCATAAAAAAGAATGCAAAGATTTGAAAGTAGATAACTTGAGCGATGCTCCTAGGTCTGTGACCCCTAAGATTAAGAACTTGGTAAATGAGGGGTTGAGCCCTGAACCACGCCCCCTTCTCCTGTAGTGTGTTTGCCTTTAAGCAGGAGGGTGCAATTAGTTGATTCTATGGTTTTAGATTCTTGTGCCCTTAATATACCTCTAGGAACAGGTGCTGCGCCTCTCCGGCTCCTCTCCTGGAATTTCACAGGGATTGCACCCAAGATGGATATTCCAGAATGGATTGAATTAGTCGAATCATTTGACCTGTGTTTGTTCCAGGAAACTTGGGCCCGGTTAGAGCCCTGTAAAGCTGGCTATGAAACCTTTTCTATTCCAGCAACACAGCCGGGGAGGGGTAGACCCTCTGGAGGGTTGTGTACTTGGGTGGGAACTCATTTAGGATGCGAAGTAAAGCAGGTGGATACACATTCCCAGGACATTTTATGTATTTTTAAATTTTTTGATAAAGGGACAACATTTGCCTTATTTAATGTCTATTCTCGACCAGTTCGTAGGGGACATATTTCTCCCACCTTAGAAGATCTAACCTCTTTCCTTTTATCCATACCTGGTGATATTGAGGCGATTGTGGGAGATGATATGAATTGCCATTTTGAACCCCTAAATGGACTTGACATGGGCACATTTGAAGAGGAGGACCGGTATTGGTCCATTCCCGAGTCAAGTTTACCATCTGTTGACATTTGGACTCCATTAGCCTTGCAACTAACCACCCTTATCTAAAATTTTCCTTACGAGCATGCAATGGTAGGACCAAATCAGACAACCCAGGGGTTTGCACATTTAACAGACCTGGGCATACCTCTTTTATTGATTATATAATGGTCTCTACAAGCTCTTGGAATAGAGTGTGTGATTTTAAAATTATCCCTCGCATTTATAGTGATCATAATGCCCTTTCTTTAGAATTTTTATTGCCTTCTGTAAAGAGTGGCAGGAAAAAAGTTTACATGAAGACCAGGGACTGATACACGTTAATGGGTGTAGAAGAGTCCGGTGGTGTGAATTTGTTAAATCCCAAGATAACTTATATCAGAAAATTATCCCGTATTTAAAGGTTGCCGGCCAAGCTGGTGATATTAAGGAGTTTCTTGAAGTTCTGGAAAACAACCACCAAGATCTTACCAACTCTGTGGCAGTATTTTTCCACAGAGAAAGGAAAGTAAAGGGTGTGACTAAGCCACGGCACGGCTGGTATAATTCAAACTGTCGTAAAGCCAGAACCAACCTCCTTTATTCCATCAAACAGAGTGAGAGGTCAAGATCAGAGGAGAAAGGGTTAAATAGAAACTAGAGTTGACTCGTGATATGCGCACCTTTTGGAACCTTATCAATCAGGGCTCTAAAGTAGGTAAACCAGCCCTTGAATGCAATATTAGTGAGGGAGCCTGGAAGGCCTATTTTGAAGCCCTTTTTGTAGGAATTAGAGAGGGCGAAGCTACCAATACATATGATCAACTGCAAAGGACCTCCAGTGTTGCGGACCATCTCCTGATAACTTTGAAAGGGGTTATATTGGCATTGGGGGAGATAGCGCCGGCTAAGGCCCCAGGCATAGACAAGATTCCAGGCGATCTCTTTCGCTCCGAACCGTCTATATGGGCTCCTTACTTGCTAGTCTTGCTTAACGCAATTCTACAAGGGATGTCAATTCCACACTCGTGGGCTGGGGCAGAAATAATACCTATTTTTAAGAAAGGCTCACCCCTTTTGCCTGTTAACTATCGCCCCATTAGCTTAATAGATGTGTCCCAAAAAGTATTTGCTCGTGTTCTTCTAGCGCGCCTACAGGCCTGGATGGAAGACTTTAATGTTGTCACCAAGTTGGTTTCAGGGAACGAATGTTGACAATCGATCAGATCTTCAGGCTACAAATGATTTACTGGAAAACAGTAAAAATAGAACTAGGCAGTTTATACCTCATTTTTGTAGACCTGAAGTCTGTGTTCGACCTTGTACCGCGGGATAAGCTCTGGAAAACTCTCTTAGATATGGGAGCTCCAGAATATCTTTGCCAGTTGATCCAACGCTTGCATTTAAACAACTTTGCACAAATTCGTTATGGCAAAGTGGGTAGATTAACATCTCCTATCCCGGTGGAGAGTGGTGTGCGCCAGGGCTGTGTCCTGGAGCCTACTCTTTTTTCCTTATAAATCAATGGCCTGGTGGACGCCCTTAATGCGGGGAAGAATATTGATGCCCCTAGGTTGGCCAATAGAAAAATACCGGCCCTGATGTTTGCGGACGACACTTTATTGGTTGCCAAGTCCCCTATGGGGATACAGCGGACGTTGGACAACTTTGGTGTCTTCTGCAAGCATCGGGGCCTGGAGATAAATCTCCAAAAAACTAAATATATGGCCTTTAACACAGGCAGTACCACTCGCTTAAATCCCAGCCTAAATGGGCAAGCTTTAGAAAAGGTTAATACCTTTGATTACTTGGCATTACACTTACCGAAAGAATGGATTGGGGAGTACAACTTATTAAAGCCAGTCTAAAACTGACTCAGGTAGCATGAGGTATACAACAATTTTACAGGAGTGCTGCGAATCGTGCGGTCAGCCCCGCCCTGGAATTATACAAAGTACAGGCAAGGAGTGCTACTTTGTTCGGGGCAGAGCTATGGGGCCACTGTGCATTAAATAGGCTAACATGTATTGAAAATAGTTTCATCAGACAACTCATTATGTTACCATCTAGTACTCCTCTAGTTCCATTACGTATGGATCTAGGCCTAAGACCCATTGCGGAGGAAGCCTCCCTAAGACCAATACAATACTGGCGGCGCCTATGGAGCACCCCAGAATTAATACATTTTAGGGAGGAATTGCAAGAATTGATGGGGCTACCGGGAGCCCAAAAAATTCTCTGGCTCAGATTTGTAAAAGATACATGTAAGACCCTTGGCAGATCTACCCTTTGGAGTGCTCCAGAAGAATGCTCCATGTCGATTGCTAAGAAGGAATTGGCAATGAGTTCTAGAGAATACAAGTTTTTGGCTCTTTTTCGGAGCCCTACTCTGGGCCGATTAACTTCTGAGTTTCTAGCTGTAAAGGAAAGCTATTCCATCGAACTGGTTCTGGATGATATACAACCCTTTTTAGCTAAGAAACTCTATTTACAGTTTAGACATGGGGTTCTCCCGTTACGCACTTTTGCGAAGAAATGGGAAAACTCTGGTATAGAGATCTGTCCAGCGTGCAATATCGCAATAGAAACAGTTCCCCATGTTTTATTTTTTTGCCAAGAATACAAACGAGCCAGATCCAGTTGGTTAAAGCAACTTATCAAAAATCTGGGCTCTGGGAGGTGCAATGAGGTTTATAGAATTCTTAAATATGATACTCAATTACCCATTGTTTTCTCTGTAGCCCGCTTTTTGTTCTCTATATGGTGCACTCGCAATGCGATCCTTAAAAGGGCTCTTTTAATAGTCTGAGCTGTTTTGTAATGAACTATAGGCTATTGATCAAACTCCTGTTACTCCTGTCCAATCAATTTTAACACGGTTTACCTGTACTTTTAGAAAGGCTGGGATCTCTTTTTTTTTGGAATGCATTTATCGTTACTTTTTTGTACTTTGCATTTTGAAACGATGCACCTATGATGCACTTATGGTTATTCTTTGCACTTTGAATGTTGAGATGATGGCCAAACTGAGTCCTTTGTTTTTTTTTAATGATCTTATCTGTGGGTGTTGTGATGAAGATTCCACTTTTTGTAAAATGTGATGATTGTTTTCACATATGTTTTTTTATTTTTATTGTGCTTTTATGGCAGTATGCCAAAATAAAGTTTTCAAATGGAATGGTTAAAGGAAAACGCAACCTACCCGACACAGTGAAAACAGATATTGTGTATTTATGCACTATGAGAGCACACATTTCTTAATATGTGGTATGACATTTTTTATATATTACGCACTAAACTCTGAGGATATACAAGGCACGGTTTATGGGTGAGATTCATATACAATAATATGCCTTCCTAAGTGGCAAGGGTTCTTTGCCCTGCCATGTTTTGTTGCAGCCCATGTGTGGCATTTAAGTTCCTCACCACTTCTGCAATTTCTGCACCAACTCCCAATGGTCTTAGTGGAGAGCTAAATACACCAATGGTACGAAACCGATTTTAGAGAACCATTTTAGGGGGAGAGCACACGCACACAAATTGTGGCACTGAGGCCAGTGCATACAGACCTAATATCAGCAAAAGTAGGATCTAGAAAAAAGTGAAAAATCCAGAGTTGAAATGCAGAAAGGCAGATTTTCAATAAATAGTCTGCATTTCTGATTTTTAATAGAAAGCATGGTATATGAGATAAAATACCAACAACCATACATCATAAGGAGGTAGAACATCACTGAGAAATACTCAGACCATTCAGAATCTCAAGGCCAGACGCTGAGTGCCTTTACAATATCACAAAACTCTGAGATTATTTTCAATATTCTTTCAGTGTCTGGCTGTGGATATTTTATTTATCATAATACATGATCATACTACAAACATGATCCTTCAAGCACCCTGTCAAACCTTGGTTTCTTAGTGCTTCTAATCAGAAATATTTTATGGCTACAGATAATATATAACCAATCGGGAATTTGTACTGCAAAACAAACAAACAATCAGTGGTTGTCCAGAGGTGGTGCAACGCTTACAGATTCTGATTGGATGTAGGCAAGGGAGCTTTGCATGTCCTTACTCACATGTAATGAATTATTATAAACACGTAGTGAGGAGTTTTTCTCATTGCAGCTGAGTTCTGACATCACACCTGTAAAAAATATAAAATATGGACGTTTGTACTCTTATAGTGTGTGTGTGCATGCATAACATAATTCTGCTTTAGCAGTAGCTCCTCTGCTCATATGATTATGTCTTGTAATCACAAACACATTATACAGAAACATATTGATAATTTAAAATGCAGAAAAGTTAGGCAACCTCAAACCTACATGTTATGTTGAAGTATGTTATGTTGTATAAATCTTTTCAAGAGCACCAACACCAGGAGGTTTCTTGGCCTAGACGTAATAAGCGATGCAGCTCCCATTGGACAGGACGAAAGTCTGAATAAATAGTACACTTTAAACATTTTGCAAAACTGTACAGTAGGGCAGAGTAGCCTTTAAGATAAAGGAAAAGCCTGCTATTGCATAGGGGCTACTCAAATAAGGCACGGCCACCAAGTTTGTCCATTTTAAGTTTTAACTTGTAGCAGCACCTTGCATGAGGAGCACTGTGATCTATTTGGCTAGCATTACATCAGTGGTGTAATGAAACTTGAGGGGGCCCATCTGCACAGTACATGAAGGGGGCCTTCACCGACCACACACAGGAGCTCTGCTGACAGGGTACTGGGCTGAAGGGGCCCCCTGGAGCTGGGGGCTCCCCCGCACCACGGGGGCTGTGGGGGCCTTTGTTACACCCCTGAATTACATCTAAGAGAATTGCCTTTATAGGCAACCAATGAAAAGACTTTAGAATAGGTGTGTTGTAGCTAAAGCAAGGCACAGACACTACCAGTCAGGCAAACTGGTTTAGAGTATGCTGTAACTAGTGAATGAAGGAGGGATTAATTCCCAGGACATGCCATTGAAGCAGCTCAGGCCTCAAGCTATAAGTGACAATAAAATAGTGTGTTAACTCTCTTTAGAAAGAAGGTGTATGGGTCAGATATTTCTCTTGTTACAAATGCTGCCCAAAGTCACGAAACAACTTGAATCTTCATAGATAAAGAAGAATCATATTTGCCACCAAGGTTTTTTCCCCATATATATGTAGGTCAATTCCTACTATATGATATAATAAAAATACATTTGATGGGGTGCCTGTATTCTGTCAGGACTTGCATATGGCTGGGTCTGAACTGGGGTGGCAAAGTGAGCTAAAGAACAATGATGGATTCAACCCGGATCTGTGACTGGGGTAGTGTCTGAAATTCTTTAGTGCTCCGTCCATCATCTCCTTATGTTTGCTTTGTTTGCCTTAAGTTGGCAGGGTATGCCCAGACGTGGGTCCTTTGCTCACTTTGCCACTGGATTCAAGCTTGCTTGGCTGATGAGGGGTGTCACCCCAAAACCGGTCCCAGGATGCTTGTTTCCCGCCCAGGAAAGACCTGGCTTATCAGATCGGTCTGGACTGCTCCCATGAGGCACAGGGTCAAGACTGATTTGCATATGGCTGGGTCTGAACTGGGGTGGCAAAGTGAGCTAAAGAACGATGATGGATTCAACCCAGATCTGTGACTGGGTGTGAGTGTCTGAAAGGTTTAAGCGCTCCGTCCATCATCTTGTATTTACTTTATATTCTGTATAGGTCATTGTGTTAAGCAGTATGTAAATGAGACGAAAGGCTTAAGAATGACTTTTCCTCAATTAATCATACTATTGCCTCTGTTTCTTCATTCACCCTAAGTAGGTAAAATGGGTTAAATGAATTATGGCTCTTGCTGGAGTGTATAAAACATATTTTGGAACCCTTCTGTTAGTGTTTCAAAGGCTTTCAGTGTTTATTTGGCGGGAACCAGGTTGGAAGACAGTCTTAGGTCTGCTGATTGCTCCAAAGTATCTACATTTAAAACATGTGATAGTGCACATGTGCATTACGCTTCTTTACCTGTAGGTCAAAAGTTTTCAAACTGCATAATAAAGCCTCCAGTCTTGTAATAATATGCAAATGTTCCTAACTGATTTGTGAAGGAAAGTCCTGATTGTATTAAAGACACAGATGGGAGTAATAGTCCACCTTTTGACTGGAAACCCACCATTCATTTACATTTCACTTTTATTCTCTTTTGTTAGTCCCAGTCTCATCTACACCAGCATCTTCCTGAACTACTATTGGGACATTCTTCACAGTTGATATACATCCTGATAACCATGAGAAGGATACTGTAGATATGAAGGGTTATATGATCTCCTGTTGCAGATATTTTTTGCTTTTTTTGATGGACAATGATTATTGTCATAGAAAAGAGACAGTACGCATATGGATTCTATTCTTATGGACTTTTGAAGGCATGCGTTTGACTTTCTTTAGTCCTGTATATAAGAGATATGCATGGACTGTAAGAATGTTAGATGTGTTGATCTGTCCTAGTGTTTACATAAATAAGAAATTAAATACCTCTATTTTGTTTTATTTCTTTTATAGTGCTATAGTGCTACTTATTCCAATGCAGGGTATCAGAGCACTTTACATCACACATACTCATTATACATTGACAACAAATCATATGTGTGTAAATCAATATGTAGGACATGTTACATAAGACAGTGAGGATTACAAGGAGTAGGAGCCACATGTCCTTCATAGCTCACTGTGCTACATCACAAGGATTACAATTTATGAACTGCAAGTGACAAAAGCAGTAACCCATTTATCTATTCCATAAATCTATCTAAACCTATAACAACTAAGCGCGTGTTGTCTATTTAAATAAATGTGAAAAAATACTATCTGCAACGTCTTTTTTTGCTTGCGACAACAATAAATGTGGATTAATGCAGATAAAATTACCCAAAAATAAATATGGATGAATAGAGATGGCAATGTTAAAAAAATAAATACGATAAAACCTGGGAGCCCTAATTATTTGCTATATATTTGTGTCACATATGTGTTTCTTAATGTTTTTATATTGTTATTATCATGAAAAATGGTAATGTAATTCATTTGTATTAATTGTTTAAATAATGTTTACATTTTTAAAGAACATTTTAATTTCATTTCTTTTTTTAACTATTAAATCAATTTTTTGTTTCCTAATATTTTTTCGGGATATTTAGGTAAAGCTGTATTTTTGGTGCCTATATTAGGTCATACAACCAATTATATTAGCACCAGGAGTTTTGTACAAATGGGTTTCTTAGACGACCTTGGCACACAGACACCTTTTACTCGTAGCTGTTCTATGTTTCTCAGTGTGTTGCATATTGGGTCACTTTCTGGCATTTTTCTGATGCATTAGCTGATAAAGCAACAGTTACCACCTGTGCATGACCTTCTGACTGTTTGTGCTGTTGATGCTCTTTAGAAAAGCTGAAGATTATCTCTGTTGAGAAGCCTTTACATCTAACTTATATATGATTTTTCAGCAGTACTAGGAGAAAACCATACCTGTGATTTGTGATGTAAGGTGTGAAAAGAAATATGAATTTCTCCTGCACATTTTCCTAAATGTAAGACACTCCATAAATACACAATGCAATTCATAACACACAAGAAGTAAATAAGAAGTGTTCCTCTTTCTTGGAAACAAAAGTCTACTGGAGCCTATTCATCTGGTTTTGAGGGGCACGGAGACAGTGCTGCTGACCTTAGGATGCACCTTGACAGTGGAAAAACTTCGCCTTGGTTCTGCTGTGCCTTTCAGACACTTTCGATATGGTCTCTCATAACACCATGATTGTTGGCATTTTTAAGGCAGGCATGCACAAAGAAGCTCGGAAATGGCTATGTTCTAACCTGAATGACAGAACTGAAGCAGTCTCTCTACAGCCTTTCCGCAACACCACCTTCTCACTTCCCTACATGTGCCACAGAGATCCTCCTTAAACCCCACTTTAACATATATATCAGGCCCCTGATTACTGTTATATACTATACAGATCTACTTCTCCATCCTTGAGAACCCTTTGGACACCAACTCCAACTTTTGTTCATGCATTAAAGCTATAGCCAAATGAATGAATCAGAACTGCCTCAAAATTAAAGGAGACAAAACTGAAGTTCTATTATGTGGCAAAAGCTTGAATAGCTGGTCTCCTTCCAGGTGGCCCCAGGAACTAGGCCAAGTCTGGTTCCTTTGGAATCTGTATAGAATGTTGACTTTTTCTTTGATTGTCACCCTTTTTTTTACCAATAGGATTAGCCATATCTCCACCACATGTTTTACCCTTCTTATAGTGCTGAGGAAAATGATTCCCTTTCTCCCAGAAACTCCCTGCAATTACTTCCAGGCCAGACTATGAAACCTTGGTGTACCATGGTGTCCTGAATGCCTATGAGGCTCCAGGTTGTGCAAAACTCTGCAACCAGAATAATCTTCAGGCCCCATCTTCTTCCACTTCTAAAACACTCAGAGGGCTTCACTGGTTACCCATTAGGAAACAAACCATCTTTAAATCTCTCTGCTTGGTCCATAAAGTGATTGACAACAGTGGACCTCTAAATCTTTGATGCAATGTTTTCTCTGGCATCCCCTTGTTGCACTTTCAATCAACTTCCCTGAAGCTGTTATCTGTCCCTCTAGTGAAGAGCTGCCAGTGTGGTAGATGCTCCTTTGCATATCTTGCCAGCAAGCACTGAAATACCCTGGCAAACTATCTGGGGTCTATTTCCAACCCTGCTGCCTTCCTGAAAAACTTTAAAATATGTCAGTTCTAAGCTTACCCCTTTCTTCTCATCAAATCTTCAGCCTCAGGCTGCCTATTCGGGACGACTTAATATACATACTCATATGAGCTACCAACTATCACTATCAACCTATATCAAAGCAACGTACTATAAAATGAATATAAACAATACAATAAAAAGAATGTATAATGAATAATTAATGGATATAAATACGTGAATAAATTAATGATCTGAAGAGCTCAAAAGCAGGTACAACTCAAAGTGCGATGCTCTGATTACATTACTCCTGGTGCTAGCAGTGGTCAGAGAAGTGTACCTGGCCAGATGGTTGTTAGCAGGATTGATGTTCTTGTGTGAGTTAAATAGATGCCTTGCAAAAGCTCCTGGTGTCAGCATTTGGATTTGGATTTTTCTATTGGCAAAATACTTTTGATGCAGAATGAGACAAGTGGAAAGCCTGGGCCTCTGAATAATGTGTGCTCGACAGTGGCTAGATATGTGACCATTCTTCCTATTCAATAAAGAAATAATATTATCTAGCACAAACGAAAGTGGGAAGCAAGCCAGCTCTTTGCAGTCCCTCACTTATGTTCATAATTCTGGAATGAGGCTGTTATGCATCCTGTTAGCATCCTTGACGTGGAGGATTTAACTGTATCCCAAAGGCTAAAATCCAACTCTGGAACCAAATCAGTAGTAGTGACTGAGTGTGGTGGTTTTGTTGTTGGTTCTGATTCCTTTATCACTTTCCTCCAGCTCTTCACTGATCCTTGTCTTCTCCAATTGCTACTATGCCAGTATACTGTACAGGTGTTTGGTCATCCAAGCATGCTGATCTCTTTATGACCATCGATGTAGGAACACATGCTTACATCATATACAAGTGTTGGCAAATCCAGTAGGTTTAGTTAGCATTTTGAGTCAGGAGTAAAACATCAAAACAATCTTGCTATAGTGTAAATTCAAATGAAACAAAATGTTGCTTTCGTATACAATTGTTGGAAATTGTCATCTTTTGTGTGGCATTCCCCCAGATTGTTGCCCTCTTTAACTTAACCCCGTTTTTGTTCCCCATAGGACTCTACACACTTTACTCCTGCTAACCAGTGGTAAAGTGGTAAAGTGCTTGTGCTCTCTCTTTAAAACATGGTCAAATTAGCATACACCTAATTAGCATAGGTAGTTTACTTATATGTCCCTATTATATTGTACTACATGTAGCTGTAAATTATATGCTAGAAGTGGGCTGCAGCACTTATTGTACCACCTACTAAAGTAGTGAGGTAAATACGTCTCCAGGTCTCCCCTTGCACCCTGAGTGTGCAGTTTTAAATTGCCATTTTGCCCTGGCAAAATAAACCTTTTGCCAAGCCTGAACCTTTATTTTTAGTATTATAAGTCACTCCTAAAGTAGGCTGTAAATGCCTCTAGGGCAGAGTGCATTATATTTCAAAAGTAGGATATGTATATTTAAAGTTTTACATGTTCTGGCAGTGAAAAAAACTCAAAGTCGTTTTTCACTACAGCAAGGCAGAATTTCACAGGGAAACACTGTATTACATTATAACAACGTATAATGCTTAATTTCAGTTTGAGAGCAGCTAAAAAGTAATTCAAGGGCTCATTTTATTAGTCATTTTTAATCCAACTTAATGGTGAAGTCAGATTTTAAATTACTATTTTGAAAATGACTCTTGTAGAAAGTTGTAATTTCCTGCGTAAGTCTAATGTGCCTTTCTGTTAGTATTCAGTGTCACCTGACTGTTGAATGGCTCCCCCGGGGTGACATGTGGATTGCTTCTAGACAGCGTACAAAAGGTTTCGGTGTGGAGAGGTGATTTTCCTCTTTGAGCAGAATGGCCTGTTCCCGGCCCCTTTTCATCACTCAAAATGGTGCCTATCTTGACACTGGAAGATGTAGCTCACACCTAGGCCTTCCTCAGTTTGTTTTCCTAGTCATAGGGGAGACCCAGTGGGAGGGGGGATATGCCCCAGAACTGGTTTGGAGTTACCACACAGGAGGGGTGTCCCATTTCCATATCCACACCTCTGAGTTGGCACAGGGAACGCTAACCAGGGGAAGAAGGGTTCTGCCATGTTGTTTTCAGGGAAACAGAGTTACGCTGGGACTGCTTACAGTAAAAAAAACATGAAGTGCCTCAAAACTGGGTATAGCCTCCCGGGAACATTTACCTCATTATTTATTTAATGGCCAGGAGTTTCCCCCACCCCCTGGGCATAAATGTAGAAACCTTAGTACCCTCCTCCGAACACTCCTGGACCTGTGATGAATCAGAAGAAAGACTGCCCTGCTGTCTGAAGAGCCGGAAGTACAGCTAAATCAGCTTTCCTCGAATCTAGAACCCCAGAAGTTGCCCCAAGGGTCAGTTGGCTGACCTTCTGTTTGAGCTACAGGGGCACAACAAGCTTCCAGAACCCTTTTATGCAACTGCCCAGCTGACAACTTCCAACTGGACCTGCCCTGAACCTTGAAGAGTCCTAGACTATTAGCTGCTGTCATAGTATACTCCTCCTAAAGATCCTGAAATATAAGACTTTGAAAATGTTGGCCAACATTCTGCTCTCTCTAGACTGTGACCAACCTGCCAAGCCAATCTGACAATTGTGCATCACCACTGTGCCAAATATTTGAGTTGCTCCCTCTACCTTCTTCTCTGCAGCTGCAAATGCAATCAGCTAGACTTTGGAGAGAACGTGTCTGGCCTCGTGGAGCCCTCTTTGGCTACAGCGAGCAGCCTTCTCCTGCTGGAAGACTCCGTCTTCCTAAAGAGTGACTAAGTCTGAAAGTTGAATTCTCCACTGGGTGAAGGCATGAAAGTATCAGGCCAGCAAGCGACCTACTCTAGGAGTGAAACTCAAATTTCTTTCCCTCTGAGCTTTCCCACCAAGTGTCATCAGCTTCACCAAGACCTCATCCGGTGGCTATCCGGTGACATGAAGCTCTCTTTAGCTCAGCCTGCCACCTTCTCCAGATGAGAAGTTTTGACTTCCATCTCAGGGACAACGTTTTTACCAGAACAAACCATGTCCCGGTAATGTGTGCTCCTTTGCAGTCGGCCTTGAACCTTATATTTATCCCGGTCAAGCACCAAAAGGTGTCCACTGTAGGCACTTAACACATTTCGGTGCTATTTTGAACCTTAAATTCATAACTGTGGTTCTACTGATTTTTTTGTCACTTTAGTGCCATTATTTTAATTAAAATGTTCTAAACTTTTCTAATTTGGTTTGGGTTTTTCTTTTGCTGTTTTTTTCATTTTATTAAGGTTTTGTGTTGCATAAATACTTTATACATTCCCTGTAACTTAAGCCTCACTGCTTTTGTGCTAAGCTACCAGACGGTTAGCACAGGTTAATTGAGTGACTTTTGTGGTTCACCCTGACAAGGATTTTGATTATTATTCGAAGCTGGGTCTCACCCCCTGATGAATACTCCAATTCCTTACAGCAATGTTTTCATTAGATAATTAATTGAATGCGTGATGATTCAGATTATTTTGTGATGGTAAAATAGTCCCTCATGCACTGCTACTCAAGCACTGAATAAGAGATGGAATGATTCACCAAAGAATGAATAGCAGGAAGTTAAAGAAATACTCCTATTTGTGGAGCCAACGCCTGCTCTAATTGTTGTTAAAGAAATGGTAATGTTAGGTCAAGAATTTAGTTGTGCGGTCAAGACAGACTTAAAACAGGAGCAAGCAGATGGTGCAGGCAATTGATTGTAGTGCCGCCGCGTGAACTGTTACTTCTGCAACTGGTGAGGGTTCTACTGCCATTGTAGTTTTGCTGAGCAATCCTGCTGTCAAGGACCTTCTTTCACGTCCTCTGTTGAGGTTGTAATTAGGGTTGGAGATAAACTCTGCTCCTCCGGCGGAATTCATGGAGTTTTCCCCACTCCACGCTCCACCTGGAGTGTTGAATTGTGGAAAAAATCCCACCGTGTCGCAGAGTTTTCTTTCATGCACAGCTCAGCAATGATATGTTGGCAAGCGTGAGCAGGAAAATTGAGTGCTAGACTACCTACCGGGAAGATTTCTCAATGGTGAGAAAATTGTTGCTTGTGTTGAGAAAGCTGGCGCTCAAAAAGAAAATCTACTCAAGTGGCAGAAAAAAGGAGAGCTATTTGGTGCGCTGGATGGTGCTGTTCATGCTGGACAAGTTTCCGGCACTAAAAATCAGCAATCGCAGCTCGAGTGCAAAAAGTTTTTTTTAAATAATAACGCAACGTTAATAATCTTACGTTATTATAATTTCCTTCTTCAATAAGGAGTCAGCCAGTTTGGGGTGGGACCGGCTGAACTTGTCACAGCCTAGGAGTGGGAGGAAGAGTGGTTCCTGCTGCACCTTAAGTGCACATGATGGTTTGGCCGTCCGTATTAAGCCGGCCAAACCTTTATGTGCACTTTGCATGTTCTCCACAGGTTGTATTGTACAGCCAGGGTGGAGAACATGCACAGCCTCCCAGTCCCCGACTGAGCATCGAACCACGGCGCTCAGACCAATCACAACACTGTGGTCAGGAAGCGTCGTGATTGGCAAGGGGAGATTGGGAGCCTGGGTGCTTCCTGTTCCTGAGTTGGACGAAAGGCGGTGATTGGCGACCGGCGAAGACAAGGTAAGTCTTTTTTTTTCTAACCCCCCTCAATGCCTTACCGCCTCTGTTCCGAATCAGCCGCCACAGCCACTGCTTGACGCAATGATTTTTGCCACTCATGTAGCTCTGCGGGATCGCACAAAGTTTTCTAGTAACTCAGCAGAATTCCACAGAGTGAAACTCCATGAGTTCTGCCCACCCCTTGTTGTAATTCAGTTACAAACATAGGTTGCCAAAGGCTGAATTAAAACGTAAGTATAATACAATCATGCCCAGAAAGCAGATTGAGATATAGCTGATGTTCACTAACGTAACAAGCAAACTCAAAGTTTCTCCATTAAAAAACTCCTCAAAATCTCTGTCTCAAAAACACACCAAGCACACAGAGAAGACAGACAAATGCCGCCGGTTCCCCTTGGTACTTAGAACTCCCTAAGAAATTTCACATTCTGTGGAAGGATGCAGTCACGGCTGCTCCCACGAATCAGTAGTGGGGCAGGAAGGGGGAGAAAAAAATATTAAAAATCACTTACCTGCTGGCCAGCTGGCTGGCCGGCTGCTGCCTCTCTTCCGTCTTCTTCCTGGCTTCTGTTAGAACAGGAAGCAGGATAGGCTCCCCTATCCAATTACAATGCTGCAATGCAGTGTTGTGATTGGTCTGAGCACTGTGGTTCGGCGCTCAAAGAGGTAATGAAAGTTGGTGCATGTTCTCCACCCAGGCTGTAATGCAGCCTGGGTGGAGAACATGCAAAGTGTGCATCAATGTTTGGCGGGCCTAACTTTCATGCGCAGTTAGGAGGGTACCACCACTCCCCCCATCGTGCAGCCTAGCCTGCAAAAACCTGTACCCAGCACAGAAAAATAAAATTATGATAACATCTTGTTATTATCATTTCATTTTTCCTTTTAACGTGCTGAAAGGCAGTGTAGGGCGACCCTCCTCTGCCTTAGCAGAGGAGCCACCCCTGGAAGGATGTTGTAACGGGAATGACTTGTGGAGGTTTGCGAAATCCTGGCACCACTTAGACGTTCACACCAGAGCATTGTGTCAAATTGTGCCTGTGGTGTCGTTTGCAAAATGTCAACAAATCGGATGACTGCCTTTTTTTCCCAAAAGTTGTTCGTTTGCTAAAATGCACTTTTTTGCCGATTCCAAACTGGGCTGCAGTAGACATAAATAGTGTCCTACGCTGAAAATCGCACAACCCTAATCGGGTTGTCACGTGTTTGAGATGGAAGAGGCAATTCTATAAATTGTCCAACCAAAACCAACAAAAAAGTCAGCTGAAATGACAAAAAAAGGCGGGAGTAAAAGAGTGTGCTTTTATTGTGCAGCAGTGACAAAGAACCCCATCTATATTTTGCCCTGTAATTATACACAAAATACAGCTGAAGCCTTGATGACTGCATCCGCTTGAGCGTTCGTTCCTGTAGGCGAGCAGAAATTAGGTGAACTCGCTGAACTGCTTCTCAGCGACAGACCCACACATATTGACTTTGGGACTCAAGCGCCTAAAATAAATACTGCGGTTTCTACCAGTAGCTTAGTGCGGAGTGCCTTTTTTTGGGTACGCTCACTTCGGTTGCTTTTAAATTATTATTGTACTCTTCATTGCTGAACACACGAAGCGTGCCGCTTTCTCAGGCGTTTCCATTCAGACAGCAGTTGCACAGTAAAATATAGAGCCCCTAAAACTTCAAAGAAATAACCTACAACTTGGCAAACTCGGATATACGGTGTGGTAAACAATAACAGCATGTACTGAACAACGTGATTTCTGGTCTCCACGGGTCCTGAATTCATTGAGTAAATTCTAGGCACCCTCAATCCAAAACTGAAAGGGCGGGCGACCTTCCTTCTTTCAGTATTACGGCTGTCAATGCCTAACACTAAAGTCATTTTATGTAATGCAGCGCCATCTACCGGTCATTTGATAGTATGTTTGCAAGCTGAAAACATAGGTTATCTTTGAAGCACTGCACATGCAATTTTATTAAAAAATGAACACATGCATAGACATTTTATATCGTTATTGGATACTTTGTTATGCAGAGCTGCCTTTGGTGATCGACCAAAGCACGTTTATAAATCAGTTATGCAGAGCTGTCTTTGGTGATCGACCAAAGCACTTTTATAAATCACTTGTTTGTTAATACCTCAATGGTTAAAATGAAATTATGTATGGATTTTGAAATGCAGAATAATTTTGTGTTACCTCACATAGTTTATTGAAACTGGAAAGAATGAAGTAACTTGAAGAGCGTTTTCATCGATGTAATACCATTGCGTTCCTTTGTGGGAATATTTCCCTACTTACATGTTTTGATCAAATCGTTTTGAATGTTTCTAGCTCTCTAACCAAACAAGCGTTACAAAGCTGAGCATTTTTAGTTGGTGCATACTGGAATTACATCCACAATCCCGAGTGACAGAAAAGAGAAGGCACGAGGGTGCCTTCTCTCAGACCTTACTCTGCATATACAGAGAATGGTAAACAGCTGCTGTCCAAGCTGCATCTGATCTGTGTGGCATAAGGCATACACTGGTATCATTTGTACAGTAACTGTGATATGTACTAGGAAACTCGGCACTGCTGCTGCACATGATGTATCTATGTCTCATCATAGTGAAGCTTGGGGAATAACTTTTTCTGTCCAATATTTAGACCAATTAGCGTTGTCCGTGAGAAGGAGCAATCAACATATCAATTGGCACTGACGCAGAGAAGAAGCAATGCACAGTGCAGTGGGGAAAAGTTATGCAGGGTGCAATGGGGAAGCCAAAGCGCGTAATGGAGCGGAACCGCAGGGCGCAGTGAGAGCGTAGCTCGTGGTGCAAGCTTCCATTACACAAACAGAACTGATGAAGTGAAGGCAGAAGAAGATCACGCCTTCCACGCATACCCAATCAGTATCATACAGGCATTTGCAGGGGAAGCATTCCTTAAACACACAACAAGGAGTGTTCAGCTATTCCCTTTCCTGGCATTAGGTATCTTGGTACGGGTATTCACTATTCAGTGGGTTAGGAGGGACATCTACACCATCATGTCCGATAATCTGGTGAACCTTGAGTTGATAGCAGACAGCCATATTCACCAAAAGATACACTTTGTGTGCTAGAATGAGTCTTGGCCACCTCTAAAGTTGGTGTTCCATATCATCGCTGCCCTTCTCCATGTAGCGCTTGAGCCTTTGTATGGATGGTTCTTTGCAGTCATGTCTTTCCATGAACCCCTAATGGGTTCCTCTCCAGTGGCAATATTACATATGTGGCACACTTTCCCTGTTTGGCCCACAGAGCACCTTTAAACAGTGTGTTGTGAGCAAACAGGGTAAGTGCACCCTATTACAGTGAATGTGCTGCCCTCAGAGCTGACGCAACCTTGTGCTGCCCTAAGAACAGCACATTCAAGTGAAATATGGAGCGGCTGTTCCAAAACCACTCTGAGTTTCACTGTGCAGGCGGCAACCCCCCTGCATTTTGAGGAGGAATTTTCAGATCCTCTTGCAGATGGATGCAGTGAGTGACTGAACTCACCTGCAAGGTGAGGGTCTGGGGGTCCAGGGGATCCCCTTTTCTTCTCCAGAGGGCTGCCATCAGGGGGTGCACTGACAGTGCACCACCTTTTTGCGGTGCACTTTCAGTGAGCCTCCGGACAGCTTCTTTCGCCTTTGCACCTGCATCCATAATATGGCACGGGCGCAGAGGGCGCGGTTCCCTCAATTGCATGGGGCCATGCCTATGCAAAGTATGGTACACCCTCTTAAGACAGCGCTGATGGCACATGCACATCAGAGCTATCTGTATGACAGAATGGGCCACACAAGCATCTGCAGCCCCTTCTGTAATACCAAAGTGCCCCGGTGGTGCACAAAGTGGGCACATATGCCTGTTGCGCCACGTGGTCACGTGCTGTAATATGGCCCCAGGTGTGTGGTGGCAACGTTCACAATATCATGACTCATGTTATGAGGTCAAATGTTGATTTAAAAGTTCACATACAGGCATCGATTTGCAGAGCTCCATCGCAATACATTTGGAGACAACAGTAAGTAGCTGCCTAAAACATACTAGTTGAGCAGTGTGGGATTCTTGTATGAAATTCCACCCCACCCAATCACAAATTGCCCTGTATTTTTTCACCCCGTTTTTCCAGATGTGGTAACACAGCACTCAGTGTTGGAAACCCTGTCTGGGAACACTGCTTTTGGCTGTGAATGCAGCTTCACCTAGACTTCGTCTCTCGGCCCCACCTAACTCCCTTTTCCGATAGAAGGTGATCATGCTATGCTCTGCCTGCCAGGACACTTTTTCTCCTTTGTTCTCCTAGCCTCCACATGCCCCTCCCACCACCACACCTTTTACAGAAGACCCAGCTCCCATTTACAATCTGAATACAGCACTTGGTAAATTGGAGCACTAAACCCCATGGAAATGGTAATTCCTTGTGGTTTGATGCAATGTAAAAGTGGGTCCACAAAGTTATCCCCATTTTATGAAGTTCAACTCATGTTTGAATGGTAGTGGCAAGTGTTACCACTGTGGGAATGGCAATTGCAGCAGTGACTGAGTGAGCGTACCAGAAACAATAAGCCACATTTCTGTGCCAGAGATTGCCTACTAACTAGAACGTAATGAGAGGATAATATTTTAAAGATCGATAGTGCCACACTGACCCCGACTTTGCCTGGAGCACCAAGTGAAAAGTCTGCCCCAGCACAGACCGGAAGTGCTTATATCTGGACCATGGTCTTGTATGCCATGCTTACATTCTATGTGAAATATCTCAAATGAATGTGTAAATAAATCGCCTCATCACACCCCATAGTATTACTTCATAGAAAGTAATATTTAATGGTAGAAAGGTGAAATAGCAGAAGAATGCTCACATTGTCTGCTTCTATCAGATTTTCGAATTGTAAGAGGGATAGCAGAGGGTGACAGACTGTTAATGCTACACCATTTTCTAATGAACTGTAATTTCATTTGCATATTGCTTACTACACCTGGTGAGGTGTTGAGATGCTTTTCAGTCGGTAGCACACTACTTTGGAACCCAAGGTTAGTGGTTAATCCATTGTTTTTTTATGGTTATTGGTTGGTTATTGGTTAGTATTGGTTATTTTGTGTTGCTGCGATTAGTTTTGCACTAGAAAACAATTCCATGTGGTAAATTAAATGAATAGTAGTTGCACATGATCATAATTGGAGGTATGTGAGTTCATGCAATGGTTGGTGGGATGAATGAGTAGACAATAGGAGATTAGTGGTGCACCTGGCCATTTTTGCAGGGTCATCCCCAAATTTTTGCCTTCACCCTCCTGTTTTCTAAACCTGTTTTTATTGGCTTTTTAGGATTCTGCACACTTCACCATTGCAAACCAGTGCTAAAGTATTAAAATATGGTAGAATTGGCTTATACCCAATCAGCATATTTAATTTACTTGTAAGTTCCTAGTAAAGTGATACTACATGTACCATGTATAATAAATGCTACTAGTGGGCCTGAATTTATTTTACCACTCATGTAAGTAGCCTCTTATAACAGGTCTGCCATTGCAGTCTGAGCACTTGTAAACTGCCAATTCATCTTTCCAATATGTCTTCCTTGCCAAATCTTAAACCCCCTTTTATTGCATACAAGTCACCCCTAAGGCACTAGGGAGACCATAGAGCAGGGTGCACTGTAATTAAAAGGGTGGACATGCACTTCGAAGTTTTACATGCCCTGCTAGAGACAAAACACTAAATTCGTTTTTCACTACTGTGGGGCCTACCGTTCACATAGGATAACATTTAGTTCACTTATTACATTTAACAAGTGCTCATTTTTAATTGGGAACAGGTTAGCATTTTGTGTTTCATATCTGAGAAACTGTCATTAAAAATCATCTTTAACTTTGAGTTGGATTTTAAGTTACAATTTTGAAAATGCCACTTTTAGAAAGTTTGCACTTTCCTGCCCTAAACTATTTGGTGACTGTCGCCTTTCCCAGGTCACATTACAGGTGGAGTTGGCTGTTGGACTTTGTTTATTTCTCCCAAATAGCCACACCTTAGAGGGATTAGGTGGGCCTGGAGGGGTAATCAATTGGCATGATGGGGGAAACTGAGCACAGCTCCACTTGCAAATGAGTAGGCTGTGCCCTGCCTTCAAACAAAGGACTTGTCACCACTGCATTATTCAAGCAGCCAGCTTGGTGCCAATGCAGAGGAGGGATGAGACTTCACATGGAATCTTCCAGAAACTTCACCTTCTTTGGAGATGGCAACAGGTATAAAATTAGGACCCTCTGACCCAACTCTTCAGTACACTCCTGGACCTGCAGATACTATAGAAGAAGGACTGCTGTGCTGCTTTGCTGTCACAAGGACTACCACTCTGTTGCCCTGCTACTCTGTAGCTCTGTTGTCTGATGCCCTGCTTGCTGAGAAGGAGGACTGAACCTGCACCCTTCATCCCAAGCAGGATTGACTCAGGCTCAGCTGACTGACCTCCTGTTTTGCGCTATCGGGACATAACAAAATCCCGAGGCTCCTTGCAACTGCCCAGCTGACTGGCTGTCTGGAGCTGTAACTAGACATGCAACTGAACCTGCTTGTCCTGTTGACCTCTGCTGGAGTGAATTCCTGACCACAAAGAGGTGCTCTTCACTAGGTCTGGGACCCTTGGTGTAGCCTCAGTTGACCTCCTCTCTAAAGAAAAGGAGAAATCCAGAAGTTTTGGGCTCTTTGTGAATGCGAATGGGCCAGTTTGCACCAAGATCTTGCCACCCACACGACACACCAATGAGAAGCTCCAGCAAACCAGACCCTTCACACCACAGCAACCACCAACAATGCCCTGGCAGCAAGAGATCTGAACTTCACGCTGCAGCATCAACAGCTCGCAGTATCCGCCAGTGTGAAGCTCCATTAACGACCGGCGGTGACACCCAACAGGATCTTCGCACTACAGTGATGACCATCCACAACGCCCCACCTTCTCTTCCTGCTAACTTAACCACCATCCGTGAAGCACTCCCTGCTCATCACGGCCCCTTCCACTGTGAATAGAACTCTTTGTGCTGGTCTTCGAATGTAACTCTTTCAGTGGTGCTAACCTGGTCCCTGTATTCAGCCCGTGCTCCATCCCTGTCGACCTGAACTTCTGACTTTCACACGGTCTTGCAAGACCAGATAACCACAAGGGGCACCTTGTGCTTTTGGGTACGTTACTTACCTGAACTCTTTAACATTCAATATCTCCAGTTCTGCCAACTGGATTTGTGGCATTTTGGTCTAAAAAAATGGCTCCATTTTGCTCCATTTTTTAGGTCTCGCTGAGCCCATGCGCTTTAAGTGGGATGAAAAAACTGGGGTTCTCTCCAAGCGGCGTGTCTGATGTGATGAAGGGCGTGGCTTAATACACCTCAGCTGAAAATATGTGCTGAGCATAATATGCCGCCCGACTGGTATTTTGCTGTTTCTATCATTGCATCGAGTAACATTAGACCTACAAAAAGCCATGACCATTGGCTTTGTCAATGGATGTTAGTTGCATAAAATAAATAATCAATCATTGGCATAGCCAATAGGTCTCGCCTTTGGGCCCTTATAAGTGTTTAGCCATGCAACAGTTAATGTTGTTGCACCAGGGATATTGTGCTGCATAACTAAATACTTATAAGGTCCCAAAGGTGAGACCTATTGGCTATGCCAATGCTTGTCTAAATTGGTGTGCGATTTTTCTTGTGTTGTTTTTGCACTTTATTACTGTTTTGAAGTGCTGCATAAGTACTTTACACATTCCCTCTAAGTTAAGTCTGACTGCTTTTTTCAAAACTACCAGAGGGTTGAACACATGTTAATTTGGGGTTTGCTTGTTTCTCACCCTTGACAGAGATTTTGGTTGCTGCTTGAGTAGGGTTTCACTCCTCCCCACAACCAGTAACCGAATTTCCAACAATTAGGTGTTGGTAGTTTGCATGTGGCTGTGGGTGCAATGCATGAGCGTCTGTGTGTACCTACCAGTTGGTGTGATGGGTATGTTGATTATTTGTGTCTTTACATTTGTATACGTATGCCTGCACAGGTGCATGCTTCTGTGCTTTCTTAACATCCATTGATCAATAAATGCCATTGTGCTTTGCTGCTAAGACATCCAGTGGGCACCTCATGCAGAGGAGTATAGGGCCTGCTTTAATTCAACCTTTCATCCTATGAGAATGATTACTGTAATGTATTTGGAGTATAGAACAGGTCAAGATAATGTTGTCTTTGAAATGTGTTTTTTACGGTCCTAGATCCATGACTGCATGTCAATCAATTACAGTTCAGATCCCTCTGATCTGTTCGCTCTCCCCATTCACGACTTCCCACCACCCCCTCCTCTAAATGAACCAGCATAAGATGTACTGAATTTAAGCGTATGGTAGAATGATTGTGAAACGTTTGAGAAGTAGTTAGGAGCAGGCATGTGGACCTCTACTTTGTGGTGTGTTACTCTCATTGCTGCCTTTAAACTGAACTGCTGAACACAGTGGTTAATTTGTAAAAAACATAAGTGCCAGGGCTCTTGTCTGGAGGCAGCTTGCACCAACCCATTTCTGCTATTGGCGCTGCCTAAAACAGAACCAACTCCTGGGGAGAGGATGTGGCGTAATGACGAGAGCAGCCGACTATGGAGTTGGGGAACCAGGTTCGAGTCTCGGCGTCGGCTCAACATCCTGTGATTCTGGGCAAATCACAGTAAATGAATGGTGCTCATGAAAAGCGCTGGTGTTAAGCACTGGAAACCACCAGCTCAAATTAAGAACTGGCTGAAAGAAAAGGGGCAGATTTACTAATTCTTCATGCAAATGTGCTACTCTACATGAAAGGGAAAGAGCAGAACAGAACTATATCTACTAAGATATTATGCTGTTTTCCATTATCCTTGTGCTGGCACACTTTAAGCTGACATGCACAAAAGTGCATAACCTAGCACCATAGTGCAGGGGTGTGTGCATTCTATTAAGGAGAGGTTTTCTATTGGAAGGGGACCCTTCCAGTACAAAAACTATGCTTAAATACTTTTCCTACCTTACATGTGTACTGTACAGTGCAGCACCCTTGCAATTTTTGAAAAAATGTGGAGAGTTTTAAAATTTGCTCCACAGTTGCACCTGCCTCAGGGAGGCATATGGCATAAGGTTTTGGTGCAAACTCATGTCTACAATTGTGAGTAGATAGCAATTTGCATCAAACACCATCGGTGGCGGAATGGGAATGCCCATGTACCACCCATAGAATGCCCCTTGATGTAAAGAAGTGGAAAATAGTGCCATCAAAAATCATTTGCACATGTCACACCGATTCAAGATTTGAAAGGGACGCCTACAACATACTCCTTCAAATACTGAATCGGTTTGGCACTACAGTTCCATTTGAGGTGTTTGCAAAAGTTTACCAACGTCTACAATGGGACTAGTGCTTTAAGAAAAGGAATTTTGCAGTCACAAACTCTGACTCAGAGTGTGTGATGGTAAAAATACTTGCTGTACATGGCCCTTGAATTGAATGTTTAAGGAGGTCCAACATTTTATTGTCAGATGCGTTGACCTTCCTTGAAACCTTGACAGGTACAGGCTATGTGGCAAGCAGTGAAACATGGAGGCAGGAAAGGAGAAGGAAGGATTAATACATGTATCTTAATTTCGAATGTAACCATGTCACTATGACAGTCTTTTAAGTTACCACTGTCGGGCTCAAGACTTAAGATATAAGATGTAAAATTTCCATTGTTTGTAGCTTCTTCTCTTCTTGTAGATTTCTGTTTTATGTAAGTCTTCATACTGTTCCACTGAGTTAGTGAATCTGCCATGGTGAAGATAAAAATATAGCAAAAGGCTATATTGTTATTAGAACTGAGGATACAATGTATTATTGTGTCTAAAAAAGGGATCATTAGAAAGGAGGATTAGAAAGGAAAGCTTATGGATGTTGTAGAATAATGTCTACAGCAGCCAATATTAGTTCTGAACAGCTTCATTTTCTCCAATGGAGCTCAAAACATTCCAATGTTCTAATATTCATTATCACCATGACAATATAGTAAATCATAATAATAAAAGCCTGTTTTAATAAGGCAATTCAAACCACACCTACCAATTATAAGTGTTCATTGGAAATAATTCATTAAGGAAAATATCAAGAGAAAAAGCAAATGTGAGTAGTCATTTTCAGGTTTAAAATTGAAAGCCTCCCGAAGATGTGTTGCGCTCAACTCGCAATAGAATACAGTTTGAAACCCTGATTTCTTTTGTCAATGATATGCTGCTCACAATTCTCACTTTGATTTTATTAGGTAATTATATTTTAGTGAATCTCTCACAGTATTTTTTTCAATGTACTAATGTTAAGTTATTTAAGATACAGTTTGTTTATCCCTGTTCTTTCCTGGTGAAGCTGGAACAATCCATAGTTGCTATTCATTGAGTGAACTTTACTTTTAATCTGTTGCTGATAACTTTTCACAGGCTAGATAGTGTCTTACCTCTTTGCAACAAACCCCTTACAATATCTCCTGCGGTTGCGGACTCCTTCTAGACTCCTTCTGTGACAGCCAATCTGGGGTCGCAGACGTTCAGAGAAGACCCAGGCAGTTTGGTAGAAAGTCTAGTGATCTGGTTGTAGGAAAAGGAGCTCAAAAGGAAAGGGCAGCAGTAGTGGTCTTCACATGAAATTTTACATTGTGCATTGTATCTTTCATCTGTTTCCTCAGAGGCTACCTTTTTCGAGACTTTCGTACCTCTTTGGTGCAAGTCGCTTCCGGTGTGCCTGTTGTTACATAATTTTACAGGACTTGTGACCGAACAGAGAGAGGCATGATAGTTAAGTGTGACTTTGAGTGTTCTGGTAGGTCTAGTTGGTCTTATCCTAGTGTAGGGTGACGGAATTGATGCAACAGGAACTATGTTCAGTGTACGAAGTGAAATATATTGACCTAGTAAGCCTGCAGGTTGCAGGACATTGGAAACTCAATGCTTCTTTTTCCATTTAATATTTAGATGTTTGTGTAAATTTAATATAACTCATGCCCAAATGAATTCAGCTTATACACAATCACTTTGCAATCATAAAATAGCACCCATTGAAGAAAATATTACTTAGGGTGGGTCCTCAGATGTTAATAGCAATATAGATTATCCTGCTTCAATGATTTCCTAGTCCAAAATAAAGTATTTATATTTTAAGATAAAATCCATTCTGCCATGATAATGTTCATAACTTAACTTCATCTCTTAGATGTAGAGATGTGTTTGTCATTTTCAGGAGAGGGCAAATCAATTTATGGTATCAATGAGAATGAAGTAAGCAATTTTGCAAAAGGCTTTTTTTATGCTTTTTTCCCTATGTTTTTTGCTAATGATACAATTTGGACTTTGGAGACGTTGGCAGCTCTTGAAGCTATGCTATCAAGGAGTAGCCTTTGACCCCTGGTCTTGTGCTCCACTCCCTCTGGCTGCTTCTTAGGTGCTGTCATCTCGAGGACGATACCTCAGTCGAGACATCAAGAACATCCTCCGGTCCGATCCCGCCTGTCGCAGGTTCATTTCTCCCAGCTAATTTGGCATTTTAATCTCTGTTGATGGTATTGTTGTACTCTGTACTGCGTGATCGATTTTGATCTTTATTGGTGGTATAATTGTAGTCTGCTGGTTGCTATAGGTGGCGCATTTGTGGCGCATTTTTACAGGGCATACTCTGCCTCTCTTCTTCACTCATTTTGTTTGTATCTCCTGCCGCTTTCCCGCTCCCGTCTTCCCACTGGTTCCCACCCTCCCACCTCCCTGCCAGCCCCCTTCCACCTCCTAGGACTACTTATGGAGGCTGATGTACCGCTGCTGCGTGCAAGCCTGTCTGCACCAGTCCATGTCTGGACTGTGCCCAGCACCAGGACCCCTGGCTCTTCCACACCAAGAAGATACACCACTGCTGAACTCCAAGCCTAGGACCTCGGTTGCGCCAACAACAATCTCTGTAGCCACAAATCCCCACAATTTGCCTGGGGACCATACTCCTGCTGCCACTGCAGTCTTACCATCAGCACTGAAGCCACCAATGTCACCAGCAACACTGCTAACACAGCTGCTTCCACTACATCGACTGTGACTTCCACCATGTCACTCCCGTGCATACTATTAACGCAAGTTCTCTCTGGAAGCACGACACAGAAATCTGGGGAATGATCTCCTCCCTCCCTCCGAACGTCATCTTCATCACAGAATCTTGGCTTCACACCGCATCCGCACCAGACATCACCACCACCATCCCTGGAGGTTACAATACAATTCACCGGGATCAAACTAACAAGCACATAGGTGGAATCACCATTATCTACAGGAACATCATCCACTGCACAACATCCCCCAAAGACCCAACACCGGTAATGGAACACCTCAACATCCAGTTCCACACGGACAGGAAAAATACCATCAGAGGTACCCTTGCCTACAGCCCAGTAGGGCCACAACCCAACTTCTGCAACACCCTAACAGAAATCATCGGCCCGCTCGTAATCAACTTCAAGCATTACATCTTCCTAGGGGACCTCAACTTCCACCTTGAAGACCCCAGCGACGCCAACTTCACTGGCGAGCAACATGAGACTCAAGCAGCTTGTCACTGACCGCACCACATTGCCGGACACATGCTGGCCCCCATCTTCACATCCTGAGACAGAATTAGATACTCCCACACCACACCACTCACCTGGTCCGACCGCCATAGGGTACAGTTCACCATCACAAAACAAGTGGAACCACGCACTCAACACTCACATCACAGACCCCACACACAACCCTTGTGGAAATTTAGCTTGTAACTGAACATTATCTGCGCCATCTTGCCTCTCCCCAGCGCCACGCACAGCGAACGCACGGCCGCCATTTTAGGCGCCCCACTCTCTCTCTCTCCCCGCTCATTGCCGATCACCAGCGCGCCCCTCAGGCGCTGCGAGCATCCCCCGCGCGCTGGCCACCCCCGCTCTCTCGTACATGGGCCGTAAAACCTCTCCTTCTGCGCGACCCTGCCATGGAAACGCACCCCGTGCCTGACCAACACCTCCTTTTCATCCCATACATGGTCATACATCCTTTCCGATAACCCCCTTCCTCCGCGCCCGATTGTCCGAACCGATCCCAGGCCATCACCTAGCCCTGCGGATGCAGTTTATTGCCCCTGCTGTAAGGGAAACACCCCACATCAAAGGGATTACAGCAGATCAAGGCCCCCACCCCCTGGGACCCGACCGGTTGCACACACCCCCGGGAACTGGCGGAATATCCTGCTGTGTGATATCCATCTCCTACTGCGGGTGGGGTGGGGGGACTTCTACTGTATCTATGTGTGGGATCGGATCTGAGCCGGGGATTCTGAGGATGTTCTTTCATGTATCAAAGTGATCTCAAGAATGTGCCATGTATGATAACCCTGCAATAAAGTCATAAACGTGTGTATAAGAGACCAGGTCTCTGAGATGCAGTTAGAGCACCTCGTGACGATACCTCGCTGTCTGATCTGATGTGTTCCACTCCGACGGAATAAAACTTTGTTTCCTGCCTTCCAGTCTCCGGCGCCTGCCTCTTTGTTGGTTTAGCATCGAATGGTATAAGAGGCGATTACCGCCGGGCAATACTTGAAAGGTTATCAACTGCGACTGCCGCTACCATTTAACAATTGGCGTCCGAAGCGTGGGGCCCATCAGCGACACGTGGATCCAGTGGGAGAGGTCCCGACGACAGCAACGATCGGGAGAGCTCCTGCCCGATAGACCCTCGTCTGGCAGCCGATCATCCGAACTTCACTGGTTCCGAGCAGACCTCTCTCGAGTGATCTACGGTCCTGACTGGGAACCATCAGGAGTGCCGCGGCAATAACGGAGAGTAGAGGACGATCGGGCGCTGGAGGCGGAAGACGAGAAACTGTCCACGCGGTCCGGGTAAGGTCGTGAAACACGACAAATTGCGAAACGATTGATTGATTGATTGAAATACTAGTATTTGCTTATTGATTGTTCTCTTTGAGATATTCGCTGTCTACAAACGGGGAGGAGTAGAAATACTCTCTCTTCCTTTGCAGATAGTGAAGGGTAGGTAACGCAGACTTTTGTCCCCTTTGTAACCCGTCGTGCCTATTTTTATCTCCCCATTGATTGATTGTCCGAATATTGATTGTTTTGAAGGATAGTGCTCTTTGAGATATTCTCTGTTTGCAAATAACGTAGAATAGAAATATTCTGTCTAGTCTTTGCAAATAGTGAAGGGTAGGTAACGCAGAGTTTTGTCTCCATTGTAACCCGTCGTGCCTATCTCTTTCTCACCATTGATTGACTGATTGTCCGAACACTAGTTGTTCGATATTGGTTCTTTGGAGGTATTCTCTGCTTACAAATAACGTGGAATAGAGATATTCTATCTAGTCTTTGCAAGCAGTGAAAAGATAGGTAGTGCTGACTTTTGTCCCCGTTGTAACCCGTCATGCCTATCTTCTCCCCACTGATTGGTAGTTGGTTCTGCCCGGACCGCTTATTAGAGGTGAACCATCCGGCTCCACTGGAGGGCACCCCTAATAAGGACATGTTCACTAAATATGGACTAGTCGCAGTAGCTTATAGCAAGCTATGGCATAAATATACAAAGAAGGACCCCGAGAGTCAGTGGCCACTGATGGGATCCTTCGATGACCATAAAATAGAAACGCTAGAAATAGCTCTACGTAGTAATAAAATGACGCCTACTATGCTTGACAGTATCGGCATGTGGCGCAAAGAAGCAACACAACGGAAAAAGAGGGAAGAAGTGAAAACAGAAAAGGAATTACGAAAGGCAGCTCACCTTGCCGCTAGAAAGTTAGAGGAAGAAATAAAGGAGAGAAGGGAAGCTAAACTAAAACAAGAGCCTGAAACATCAGGCCAGTACCCTGTTAGGACCCCCTCTATGCTCTACCCTGAGTTGCCTTCCAAGCAACGAACGAATGACGAATTGCTATTAGGTCCCCCGATCATCTACATGCCCCCTCCATACGCACCCTCCCAACCGATAGTGCAACACCCACAACCCCCAAACACAAGCGAAAGCAGAACCAGGGCCCCGTTCCTCACGGCCTCCGCGCCGGCTGAGCCTCTTGTACTGAACACAACGTTGGCGATAACGTTAGATGACCCTGAGATGAGAAAGAAAGATTCCACCAGAATGAATCGACTAACAAAGGATGAACGAGCCGGAATCGATAAGCTAGTAAGGACACTGGTAGAGCGAAAGGAAAGTGAGGAGTATATAACAGACGTGTATAACTCGTATGCCGACAACCGCAGACAACACTTTGTCGTACGACTTTGTTATCACACCCTGAATACATATGAGGATAGGTACCACGATAAAGGTCCCGAAGGCTTAGCGGTCCTATATAGGAAGGTAGACATTGGGGAAGAAGGAGAGGGCGATGTGACGGACCTCTTCACTCGTACACTCGAGGTCTTCCGGCAACTTAAAGAGCACAGACAGACAACCAAAGCAGAAACCCCCATAGCGACTGAACCCCAGGCAGGAAGGGCTGATACCATGATGCCCATCAAAGAAGCCGCCCCCTACTGGGTCCCCCCACGAGGTCAGGGAACACATGATGACATCAACCACCAAGATGCGAAGGGAAGGGTTGTATATAACTGGGTCTACCAGCCATGGGACCGACAAGACATTTTGACCTTTAGAAAAACCCTACCCGACTTAAGAAAGAACCCGACTGCCTTCTACACCGAACTAGTTACAGCCTTAGGTTCAACAATAATGACCTTAGCAGATATCGACTTGTTCTTCGGGTTATGTCTGCCGGCTGATGTGTGGAAGCAAATCCGGAAAGTCGACCACGCTGAGCCGTTCGGATATACCTGGGTACAACTTGATACCATAGACAAACAGCGAGAACCGGGACAGAAACCCCCGAAAGCCATATTGGAGCTCCCAGACAAGATTGTACAGAAATTGAAGACTCTAATCCCAGAAAGAAAGGTAGACTGGTCGATAGTGACGGCTTGTCGCCAGAAACCCCAGGAGGATGTGTCTGAATACTTCTCTCGATTCGAGACCATGTTTTCCAATTATAGTGGCCAGGACATGACCACTGCAACCGGACATTACCTCTTTGTCCAGAATTATGTGAAGGGTCTGTCACAAGAAGTCTCCCTGAAGCTACAGACCAGAGAGAGTAGTTGGGCAGCCTCCAAACCCGCAGCAATCCTCCAGATGGCCCAATACTACGAACACCAAAAGAATGAGAACGACAGGGCGTCCGAGAGAAAGAAAAAGGAACTGAAGGAGAGGGTAATGATAGCACAGTTGCAAGGGGTGACCATAGGAAGGGAGCCCCCTAAAGGGAATTACCAACCAACCGCCTCTAGAAAGCTACCCCCTAGAGACCATACACCTGCACCCTACACCGGACGGAGAGATTTAGATGGGAACCAATGTGCGTTCTGTAGAGGGTTCGGACACTGGAAATCCCAGTGCCCGGTCCTTCTGGAAATGAACAAAAATAGGGACACCAGAGACATAGCATATGACCCCAGAAGTAGAGGACAGGGACGAGGGTACACGAACGACGCCATCAACGACAGGCCAGGCAGACCAAACACCTTTGATCGCCCCCGACAAAACCAGTGTCAGCAGTCCGACTACGAAAGCACCCATGACTTCGCATAGGACCGCCAGGGGCAAGGGAGGGATCCAGTCGAACTCCGTGTTGACCAGCAAGGTCCTTACATCACTGCTAAGGTCTTGGGCACAAAGTCTCCATTCCTGGTAGATACTGGGGCGACACGTAGTGCGTTATCTAAACGACTGATTCCTAGGGCACCCTTGTCTGGCTCACACGTAACCTCAATAGGCTTCGATGGAACGCCCTCCACTAACCCCTTGTCAGCACCAATCTCCTTTGACTTAGAAGATAACACCACTGACACGACCTTTCTGCTCTCCTCCAACACCCCCGATGCTATTATGAGACTCGATTTGCTAAAACATTTCCGAGCTACCATCAGATGTTCCCCAGACGGAGTTCGAGTCATCCTGCACGATAACCCAGATCTGTTCAGACCTTGTCGCACACGACGTATGCTCTCTATAACCGATGCTGACCTGTCCCTACTCGACACGTTACCCTCACATCTATGGGCTAAAACCGACTCAGATGTAGGGCGCATGGTAATCGACCCAGTACACATAACCGTCCGACCGGACGCAGTGCTCCCAAAGCTTCCACAGTATCGAATATCGCCCGAAGGCGAGAAGGCATTGGTGGAAATCATCCAGTCCCTAGTCGATGCAGGAGTAGTAGAAGAAGTAGTCAGTAATGTTTGCAACAGCCCTATCCTACCCATTGTAAAGAAGCAAGGCGAGGGAGATGAGAAAGCATACCGCTTCATTGTTGACTTACGAGAAGTTAACAAAGTAGTCATACCTCAGTACCCCGTGGTCTCAGACATCACCACCGTCCTCACCCTGATTCCGTCCACTGCCACCACCTTTACTGTTATTGATCTCAAGAACGCATTCTTTTCCATCCCCATCCACCCAGACAGCCGCTACCTGTTCGGCTTCACTTTAAAAGCCCGTTCGTACAGATTCTGTAGGGCACCCCAAGGCTACACTGAGAGTCCCAGCATTTATAGCCAAGCCCTCAAGAGACAACTAGATGCAGTCCAATTACCCGATGGAGTGGTGTTAATACAGTACGTCGACGACATTCTTTTGGCGGCCGACACCACCCCACTTGCTGTCACAGCCACCATTCACCTCCTCCACTTCCTTGCGGAGAACGGTCACAAGGTCTCCAGGAAGAAGTTACAGTTCTGCCAACCCCAAGTGACATACCTAGGCCACCTCCTATCCAAGGACGGGAGGATACTTACACCTGACCGAATTCAGACCATCCTAGAAACCCCTGTTCCCAAAACTCAGAAGCAAGTGCGGTCTCTAGTAGGCCTCACCTCCTTCTGTCGACAGTGGTTGCCAAACTTCAGTCTTATTGTAAAACCTCTGCTTTCCCTGTTGGCTAAAGATGCCCCCTTCCCTCTCCCCTGGACACCCGAATGCCAATCCTCCTTCAAAGAATTACGAGATGCCCTTTGCTCAGCACCAGTCCTAGGAACCCCAGATTACACTAAACCTTTCTCCCTCTACACCCACGAAAGGGAGGGATGCGCGTTGTCTGTCATAACCCAGTCCATAGGTCCTAAACAACGCCCTTGTGCCTACTTCTCTGCCACTCTTGACCCTGTAGCCAGAGCTTTGCCCGCCTGCCTTCGAGCAGTAGCCGCCGCTGCTGTCTCTATCCGGCAAAGTGAGGGGATCGTGCTCTCGAACCCCCTCACTGTATTGGTACCCCATGCGGTTGACACCCTCCTGAACCAGACCAAGACTCAACACCTGACTAGCGCACGACTGACTGGTTATGAACTGACTCTGCTTGCACCCCACATCACATTGAAACGATGCACCACTCTGAATCCAGCCACTCTACTACCTCTCCCTGACACTGACCCCAATGCGTCCCCTATACATGACTGCATGACTCTCACCGACGAACAGACCAAGAGTAGGGTTGACCTTCGAGATACTGCCTTCCCGGACCCTGACGGAGAACTGTGGGTGGATGGCTCATGCATCAAGCTCCCCGATGGCACCACTTCAGCTGCCTATGCAGTCACCACAGCCCGAACAGTTGTTGAGACAGCCCGCATCACACAGCGATCCGCACAGGCGGCTGAACTGATTGCTCTCACACGAGCATGCATCCTGGCAGCAGGGACAACCGCAAACATTTACACAGACAGTCAATATGCCTTCGGGGTAGTTCACCACTTTGGGCTCCTTTGGAAGGAGAGGGGATTCTTGACTTCCCATGGCACACCCATCCTGCATGGAGATCTAGTCTCTGCCCTGACCGAAGCAGTCCTCCTCCCCACACGGCTGGCTGTGATCAAATGCCAGGCACACAAGAAGGTGACAGACATTATAGGACAGGGAAATGCACTAGCTGACATTACTGCCCGAACCACAGCCGAGAATAGGTCCACGACCCGTATGTACGTGACCAGGTCACAAACTGAGAAATGGAAGGATGCTAGGGAAACGATTAGGGACATCCAATTAGCCAGCTCACCACACAAATTAACTGAATGGGCACGGGTGGGATTGAAGGACGATGACGGTTGCTGGCGAACTAAAGACTCGAACAAATGGTTGCTACCTGACTCATACTTGATCCCCATGCTGACCATGGCACACTCCTCCGCACACATAGGGTCTGCCCCCATGATCCAACTCATCTCCAAAGTCTTGCACAACGACAAAATCCCAGACTTAGCCAAATGTCTGGTCCAACAATGCCTGGTATGCCTCCAACACAACCCTGGGAAAGGAACTGCTGTACCCCGGGGAGGGTTTGGGGTTCCCAATCACCCCTTTGAAGTCCTACAAATGGACTACATCCAGTTAGAAAGGTGCCAAGGTTTGAAGTACGTACTTGTCGTTGTGTGTGACTTCAGCAAGTGGGTGGAAGCCTACCCAACCCGCGACAACACCGCTATGACTACCGCAAAAGTACTACTGAAAGAATTCTTTCCCCGGTACGGCCTTTGTCGAATTTTGTGGAGCGGCAACGGCCCCCACTTTGTAGCCGAGGTTATCCAACTCATCTTAAAGGGGCTGGGTGTAAAACAGAAGTTCCATGCGGTCTTCCATCCCCAATCTGCAGGCTTGGTTGAGCGACATAATGCCACATTGAAGTTTAAGATAGCAAAAATAGTTGCCACCACAGGACTGAAATGGCCAGACGCTCTCCCGCTAGCATTGCTATCAATGCGTTCCACCCCCACCAAACACCACTTAACCCCCTACGAGGTCGTCTTCGGGCGGCCCATGAACCTTTGGACTGCACCGAAACCAACATCCATCCACGACGTCCCGGACGTCCTCATGTCTGACTATTTGTACAACCTAACTAAAACGTTGTCTGTTATCCATCAGCAGGTGCTGCAAGCCATTCCCGACGTTTCCAGGGGCCCCGGGCACGGTATCCAACCCGGTGACTTTGTCTCAGTGCGTAACTTCCAGCGCACCAAGAGTCTGGAGCCCCGGTGGACGGGCCCCCTGCAAGTCCTGATCACCACCCGAACAGCTCTTCGAGTGGAGGGGAAGCGCAATTGGCTGCATGCACACCACTGCAAGAAGGTATCATCGACCCTGACGACCACGGACAACATCACCGCCCAAGAGGAACTTCTGGACAAAGACCGACCATCCCTGAGCCACTGCCCGGATACAGAGACACTTGAATTAACGAAATATCCCGATCCCACTGTGCCATCCAAGGAAGGGTATAACCTACGACGAAAGGAGGGAACTTCGGCTAAGCAGACCACAAACTAAGTTGAAATCTCAGAGCGGTTGCCTAGCCACCTCAAAGGCCACCAGGAGAGAAACTAAACAAAGTCTGTGGTTCTGCCCGCTACCGAGTCCCTTGAAGGTGATGGAAGCACCCGACATGAAGATGATGGAAGCAACCGGACGTCCGAAGATCCACTACAAAATCCCAAAGACTGACAAAATGCACAGCTCAAAGACTATTGCACTTTTCATTACCCTTCTCTTTTGCCTTCTCCTCGTGGTCACCTTCTGGATCGTAGAGGAGAGCGCACCTGCTCACAGGACATTGCTGACCACCGTTCAACCTACCACCATGAGAGAACATCATCTGATCTCACTTTCACCCCAGCTCCGAGAAAGGCGTAAGGAGTTCTGGAATAACTCTTTTGTGCAGTTGCTCCACCAACACAATCTTGCCGCCAATGCCACTAATTGCTGGATCTGTGGATTGCTACCACATGCCACCGGACACTCTATCCCTTTCATCCCTTCACCTTTTTCTGTCCATGGCTCCTGCCTCGCTTGGCTAATCCTCCTGCAAGAAAGCTACAAGGATAATGCCACTTCCGGCAAAACTGTGTCACACTTCTACCATGGGTTCTGGCTGAACAAAACTGGAAAAACTTCTGCTCCCTTCTGTCCTCTGAGATCAAACACTTCCTTTCACATGGACATCCCTGCCAAAGAACGAGTTGAAATGCAGGTATTCAACAACCCAGCCAGACCCACCTTCTTTTACCTCCGGAAACGGACGGCCGCCACCCTAACATTGGCCCTATCCGTCATCAACATCACTGGACTTGTGTGCCTCGAAGGCCTGGGGGCGCAGCTGGTGGGCCACAGCTCCTGCCTCATCACCCGAACATTGGACTCAGTTGACCCACCCTCCTTTGTTACCTCCCCAAATATGTACTTCGTCTGTGGTACTAAGGCCTACACCTGGCTTCCTAAAGGTTGGGGAGGCACCTGCTACATCGCTTTTGTCCTTCCTCCGACATATGTGGCTCCATCAAACCATCACCGACAGAAACGTGCCAAGGACATTGTACAAGCCGACTCCACCGGAGCACAGTTCCTGGATGCAGTAAAGGGACTTGTTCCACTCTGGGGTCCAATGGCAAACAGCCGTGCCATCCGCCACTTAACTCAGGCAGTCGAAACGGCGATGAACATTGCGGCTGGCATCCTCGCCAACAACACCGCCGAGTTTCAGGCCGTCCGCCTGGTAGCTCTTCAGAACCGCCTCGTTCTAGATGTGGTTCTGGCTGATCGTGGAGGAGCATGCCGCATCATTGGGTCCAGCTGTTGTACCTACGTACCGGATAACTCACCCTCAGTCTACAAAGCAATAGAACACCTCCACAGACTTTCCGCGGAGGTTCATCAGGAGCAAGAAGGATGGTCACTTGGAAGTTGGTTTTGGGACACTATTAGAAGTTGGGGATGGAGGCAGTTTTCATTTATCCTAATACCGATTGTGATACTATGTGGATGTTGCTTGGGGATTCAGTGTCTGCCACCTTTATGTTCGCTTTTTATGAACTGCATCTGCCCTAAGCCTTTGAACTTTGAAGTGGAACGAATGAAAGCTTTGTATGAGGTGGAAGTTCGTAGTATTATGGGGATAGATCCGAACTAAACAAGCTGGCGAGATATGTTAAAAGGGAGGACTGTGGAAATTTAGCTTGTAACTGAACATTATCTGCGCCATCTTGCCTCTCCCCAGCGCCACGCACAGCGAACGCACGGCCGCCATTTTAGGCGCCCCACTCTCTCTCTCTCCCCGCTCATTGCCGAGCACCAGCGCGCCCCTCAGGCGCTGCGAGCATCCCCCGCGCGCTGGCCACCCCCCCGCTCTCTCGTACATGGGCCGTAAAACCTCTCCTTCTGCGCGACCCTGCCATGGAATCGCACCCCGTGCCTGACCAACACCTCCTTTTCATCCCATACATGGTCATACATCCTTTCCAATAACCCCCTTCCTCCGCGCCCGATTGTCCGAACCGATCCCAGGCCATCACCTAGCCCTGCGGATGCAGTTTATTGCCCCTGCTGTAAGGGAAACACCCCACATCAAAGGGATTACAGCAGATCAAGGCCCCCACCCCCTGGGACCCGATCGGTTGCACACACCCCCGGGAACTGGCGGAATATCCTGCTGTGTGATATCCATCTCCTACTGCGGGTGGGGTGGGGGACTTCTACTGTATCTATGTGTGGGATCGGATCTGAGCCGGGGATTCTGAGGATGTTCTTTCATGTATCAAAGTGATCTCAAGAATGTGCCATGTATGATAACCCTGCAATAAAGTCATAAACGTGTGTATAAGAGACCAGGTCTCTGAGATGCAGTTAGAGCACCTCGTGACGATACCTCGCTGTCTGATCTGATGTGTTCCACTCCGACGGAATAAAACTTTGTTTCCTGCCTTCCAGTCTCCGGCGCCTGCCTCTTTGTTGGTTTAGCATCGAATGGTATAAGAGGCGATTACCGCCGGGCAATACTTGAAAGGTTATCAACTGCGACTGCCGCTACCATTTAACACCCTGAACAAGCAGCATATAATTTCACCAATTGGATCTCAATCTGTGCTGACGCCATTGCTCCAGCCAAGACAACCAAGACTAAAAAATACAGAAAAAGAGCAAACTGGTTCACCAAAAAACTACATTCAACCAAATGCAACTACCGTCAACTCAAATGGCAGTGGCGCATCGGCAAAAAACAGAAGACTGCACCACTAACAAGACTGCCCTTAACCAACCAACCAACCCCTTGAAAGAGACCATAAAGAACGCACTAGTGAACAGCAGTGAAGCCAGCACCAACCACAGCAAACAACTGTTCACCATCGTGAAGGAGTTCAAGAATCCTGCAGCCACCAAGAACAACATCATCCCCTCTCAAAAACTGTAGGACAGCCTTGCTGACTACTTCCACAACAAGAACTCGTCCATCTACGAAAACTTCAAGCACCAACCCTATGCTGGAGACAACATCATTGAGCTCACATCCATGAACACAAAGACTGAACACCTTCTCACCCACTGGGCACTCATCCACACGCAAGACACCATTTCCATTATGAACTCCGTGCACTCAGGGGCACACACAGACCCATGCCCTATCATGTCGTCAACCTGGGAAGGTAGACAATAGGCGATGAGTTTATGAAGATCCTGAACACCTCCATCAGCACCGCCTCCTTCTGTGAAGATTGGAAACACGCTGAGGTGAGACCCCTCCTGAAGAAACCATCCACTGATCGGAAGAACTATTGGCCCATCTCGCTGCTCCCCTACACAGCTAAAGTCCTCAATAAAGCAATCAACCAGCGCCTCCCCCAACACCTGGAAAACCGCAATCTCCTGATCCTCCCAATCAGATTTTTCAGCTAACCACAGCACAGAGAGAGCTTTGATGGTGGCAACGGATGAAATCAGAGACCTCCTGGACTATGGGGAAGCAGCAGCCCTCATCCCCCCCGATCTGTCAGCAACATTTGACACCGTAGCCCACCCTATCCTGATCAACAGACTACACAGCATCGAGATTCAATGAAATGTGCTCAAATGAGTCGCTTCATACCTTACCAGCAGAACCCAAAGAATCTGTCTCTCCCTATTCACCTCACAGCAAAGGGGATCATCTGCTGAGTCCCCCAGGGCTCAGCCTGACCCTCTTAAACATCTACATGACCCCACTGGCCGACACCATCAGATCACATGGGCTCAACATCAACTCCTATGCCGATGAAACACAGCTTATCCTCTCTGTGTCCGAAGATCCCTCAAACACCATAGCCAACTTCCACAGATGCATGATGAACGTTGCGGACTGGATGAACTATAACTGTCTCAAACTGAACTCGGACCAATTGGAAGTCCTCATCTTTGGGAACAACACCTCACCATGGAATGACTCAAGATGGCCAGCAGAGCTCTATGAATATGACACTTTACAACGCACGCGTTACAATGCGTGTCATTACAACACATTTTTTACATCGCAAAATCCATCACAACTCATGTCATTAAAACCCATAATCCATTACAACGCAATTAAAATTCTAACTCCACTGGGGTGTTACTTTTGGGAATGCGTTGTAATAGATTATGCAATGTAATGACATGCGTTGTAATGGATTTTGCGTTGTAAAGCATTTGTTGTAATGACACGCGTTGTAACACGTGTGTTGTAAACGATGTTTCCCAAGCTCTATATACCCCCATTCCAACAGATCATGCCCGCAACCTTGGTATCATCCTAGATGACAAACTATCAATTTAGAAACAAGTCAATGCAGTTTCTTCAGCCTGCTTCTGCACCCGCCACAAAATCTTCAGGTGACTTCCGATATACACCTGAAGGACCTTCACACAGGCCCTCATCACCAGCAGGCTGAACTACGGAAACACACTTCATGTGGGAATCACTTCATGCCAAATGAAATGACTCCAAACTATACAGAATTCAGTGCAAGACTCATACTCGACCACCCCAGAAGGACCCACACCACATCCCAGCTCAGAAAATTAGACTGGCTCCCGATTCAGAAGAGATGCCAGTTCAAGCTGTTGACCCATGCCTAGAATGCCCTGCACAATGAAGGACCAGCATACATCAATAAATGCCGGACCTTCCACCAACCGACCAGACACCTTCGATCAGGTTCTACCTCCCTCACAGATACTCCAGGGATCCGTTGAGCCTACAGCAGAGGATGCTCCTTTTTTTACCTGGCAGTCAAATCCTGGAACATTCTTCCCGTGCACCTCAGGACCGCACCATCACTCCAACAATTCAGAAGAGACCTAAAACCCTGGCTGTTTGAGTAAACACCTCCATGCAGTAACAAACTGCCCCAGCACCTCGGGTCCCTCACAAGTGATTTGCAGCTCTCAACAAATAATTGATTGATTGATCAACCACATTATAAAATGCACGGATATGTTTATATTCTGTTACAGTCTACCTAGTACTGAATCACTATTAACAGCCAGTATTGAAGCCCTCACTCCTTTCCAATTCAGTAGGTTTTATTTCCTCGGCCTTTACATTGACATCTGAGACTTTCATGGGGCATGTTCAACAAATCTGTATGTTTTCTAGAAGATCTACATAATAGTAATAAAAAGGGCTTCATTTTCTATGCTATGAAAGCACTAAATAGGACAAAAAATGTCCCTAGAAACTTATGTTAACTCCTGTCAGAACCCATCTAGTCTTGATGATATAATCATCCTTTTCAGAATATTACGTGTGACCATTGCAACTACATTAAATGATCAGTTATGGGACACTTGATCTACCCAGAGATATTGTAAATTATCTGAATGATAAAATTGTCCGAATTATGTTGTACGTTTTACCTGGCTATTTAGGAGAACTTAGTGGAGTCTTGAATATTTTTTAAGGTTGAATGCATTTAACTGTATTCCAAAATCATTGAATCTCTGACAATCGACTCCATAGTTTTTATCCGTCTGGAATGTGGACATGTATCTCCCTCTTTTCTGATAGATAAATCTGTTTTAAACTATCTGGTGGCTTGATAATTTGTGTAATATAATCAGGGAGCAGTCATTTTACGATGACTCAGTTAAGCTAAAAAGTATTCATGCAATAATATGAAAACTTAAGCACATAGGATTCAAGTACATATTGAATCTCGCCTTACTTCTACCGTTCAAATGAGCTAACTTTTATTTAGAATGCCATGTCTACCAGGCACAATTTCAGGGTTCCTGGAGGGCATATGGGACTGATCATGCTGTCATTACTGCTTCGATAAGGAGATGAGTTAGCATATTTTGTGTATATGCTCAGTGGTACTTGATTTAATAATGTAGTCCTTAAAGCAATTTATCGAAATTGAGGATTGAAAACAGTAAAGAAGGCTGTCTAGCTTTGTTTTAATGGATGTTTAAACCCCAGTTATCAGCAGGCCTATTAAATTCATATGTGTTTTTGGCCAGCGGCTGCTTCCTATTTTAAATGGATATGTATATGTTAAAACTTATTCTGAGCCTCAGCTTACTTTAGATATGGGATGGACTGTGCCTAATATTTTCTATCTAACTTTTGTATAGAGACGGGCTCTTTTTTGTTTTAGTATACATGATCGAACCCAGTTTTTTCTAAACTGTAAGCTGATTTTTGGTAGGTGGGGATGCATAAAGATGCTTTTAAATTCGTTATTTATCTTATGGTATTTGTTGCGCTTCAAAGACAGAGGTCAAATATAAGGCTATGTTCTGACAAATTGCTGCTTAGGTTTTCTAAGACTTAGACTGGTGTTTACAAACTCCTCTCACTTGGCAGTCAGAAAAATTAAAATACAGTTACTTATGTGACAATCTTTCTGGGGTACATAGAATGTGAACAGAAAGACTGTAGGATTTCATGTTTCCTAACACACAACAAAATGTAAATGCCTGTAAATGAACTGTGCACTTTGAGCAGATAGAAAAGCAAACTGAAGCACATTATTTTGTAATTCTGAAGTGTGTTGTAACCAGGGCCGGCTTTAGGGCAGTGCAGCTGGTGTGGCCACACACTGGGCGCTGACCTGTGGAGGGGTGCTGACGACAGGGGTTTGGGCACTATGTTTGGCAGTAACTCACAATTAAAAAACAACGGCAGCAGAGTTCTTTGTGTGTGTAGCTTTTAGGCAGCAATAAAAATGTGAAGATAACTCTTTTGGTTAATGTTTCTGCTAGAGAGAGAGATTAGAGGTTTGTCTAGGGCAGTTTTGACTGTCCATATAGTAGCGCAGAGGGTTAATATGCCTCCTGCAAAGAATGCATATCATGTAGATCATTGATCCTTATTTTATGTGGATCGATGAGTGGATTACTGCTTTAGTCACAGAGATGCTTTTGTTACCGCAGTTCATAAGATACACCCCAACATAGAACAGTTAAAAACTGTCATCAAAGAGCTGCATGAAAACTGCATAAAATATGTTAGGACGTTATGTTCTTTTCCCTATTATCTATTCATAAATGTTGCTGAAAAGGTCTTGTTTGTGTAGATATACATTCTTATCAGTAAAGCCAGTGCTTTACCGGTGCTACAAAACAAATTAAATGTATGTGAGAGAAGGGCTACGGAGAGCTTTCGGGCACATTCGCCCCATGATAGTGAGAGAATCCGAGGAGGAGGTCATGTGGGGTGCCAAAACTGATGGTGTTACCAGGCGCCACCTGTGCTAAAGCTGGCCCTAGATGTAACGTTTTCTAAACAAAGACTGTAAGCAAATCAAAACACTTTACTTGGCGATGCACAAGAAATAAGTATTCACTGGAAATTGATTTCTGCACTTTATCATTTGTGTGCAATATAGTTTTATCAGCTAAAACTGTATGTCTGTTCAGATGTAGTGGCCATTTCAATGGAACATATGCTGTCTGTAAATGACAATGCGCTACCACATGATGCTTTAGTTGCATAAAAAGCCATCTGCCTGATGTCCACTCAAGCTCGGTGGTCACAAAAGGTTGTCATTCTAAAAAGTGAGTTGTGATTCTAAAACGTTTGGAAAGTACTAATCTAACGCATTTACACAGTAAATATTTATTTTCACACGTGCCCCCACACACGTTTTTTGTTAGTACATCAGTGTGAAAATAAGGAATGAATATTAAAACATTTTTAAAATTGACCAACATTTTACAACAAATAAATGAGGGCAATATTTGGCCAGACAACCTAATCTGACTAAACAGCCGCATCCGTTATTACATGATTAGGTAAAATTATTGTAATTCCTGGAAACATTAAGAAAATGTTGTCTATATGCATATAAACTATAACAAACCACGTATCTTTTTGCTTCCGAAACATTTAGTGATTTACTACCACTGTGACAATGGGAGCAAAGCCACAAAACATAGTCAAACTGTATCTGACAAAGCAGACAATATGTAATATATTTCTTAAATTCACAACTTGACCCTGTGTGTTTGTTGTAACAGATCCACAGTAGTATACATGAAGGAATATTATGGCATTTATGTTGCCATAACTGATTAATTCAAGCGTTTTAAATTGTTTTACCTCCTTTAAAACACTTTATTTGAATGTTATGGACTAATTCAGAAAAAAGGAGTGGAAATTAGAGTCTCTCCTATTTCTGTAGCAAATATCAGTTCAGCCAAATACTGTTGTTGCCTGCTAAACTGTCATGGGGCAAAGGTTAAAATATGTAATTTCAAAAACAATGCTTTCCTACAGTCATCTCCAATTAGCATTTTACTTTTAGGACCATGACCATACATGAATAAACTGGGGGTTATTTATTAGATTCCCTCAATATTATATACCTTTTTCAGTTCAATGTATTTATTGTAAATATTACCACAGCCATATTTAATTTCGTCATCTCATCATAAAAAAGGAGAACATGTATATCATAATACATCAAACGATTTTAAACGGACAAGGTGCTAATAATGTATAATATAAAGTAGGTTTTAAATATATGTTTTGATAGGAATAATTCTGTGCACAAGAAAAATACATTATTTAAATATTGGATTTCACAGATACAGAATGAACATTCCGGATGTTTCATATTCTGTCTGTCTTTTTCAGTTCATTATGCTTGGAACCGGGTTCTGCAGTAGTGGTTTATATTATCTTCAACCATTATTATTATTTTTTTTATCAAGGATGCATGTGAGAGGCAACAAATAATGACATGCGGTGTGCATTCCGTGTATGATAGTAAACAGTAAAATTCAGTTCAATAGGAAATTTTAAAAATACAGCCCATGCTGAATACAATATAGAGACTAGAAAAAGGACTCATTTCCGTTATGCAAAGTTAAGAAATTTAGTAGTCAGTTGACTGGGAGGCTGCCCTCGAATGGCCATTGTTAGAAACAAAGAAAGTCATTACCACTCTATCACATTTCTAACATAGGTCGATGCAAAGGACTGAGTGAAATGCTTTGTCTACAATTCAAAGAACATTGCCAACTAAAGAAGAATTGTTCTCTTGCTAGGTGTACCTTGAGGAAATTAGTCCATGCCCTCTTACCTCAGGACTCAGAGGCTTGAGCTCAACACTACAGTTCCTGAAGGGCAGAACGGTCATCTGCCTTATGGTGTGAGTTTCCGCCAAAAAGTGAATGCGTCTCCCAGCACGAGTATGTGCTACGCCCACCTGGTCAAATAATCAAAGTACAATATCCTTAACATACTGCCTGCTGGACTTTCTCAACTTTGGAGCACATAAAGCATCCCCTTCTGCTACAGTGCAGGCCTCTGTGTGGACATGAAGTGCAGAAGTGTGATACACCACCCTCTTCTTTCCTTATACTTGCCATTCTTGGGAGACCTCTCCTGGGTCATTCTATTTCCTGAAATTCAGCTCAGAGCTGCAGAGCAGGCCCTCAGTTCCTAAGAACCATGACAGAAGTTGTGGGTGGAGCACTCAGATATGTTCTTTGCTGTCACAAACAATAGGGATGAGTGTAGGAGGCCATGGCTAAGATGTCTCTTAGCAATCTTTCACAAAGGGAGACCTTCCGCATACCTTTGCCACTGCTGGTACAGTCGTACATGCCCATTTCGCTCCATTAGTGAACCCAGATTATTTACCAGTTCAACTGCGCAAAGTCAAACAAGGAGCAGAAGAGTCTCTAGAGAGATGTCAGAAAGCAGATCAGGAAGCAGGACTTGTCATTTATATCCAACGGGGCGTGGTTAGAACCTGCTTGCACTAAGGACACTGCAGTTAAGGAACGGCTAACGGTGAGAGCAGAGTGTCAGCAAAACCTTGTAGAAGGTTCTGCACTTATGGAGAGCATGTCACAAAACGTGCCTTGTCAGAGAACTACAAGTTCCAGAATTCCTGAGCTCTCGCTTACTTTGTATATGGTAGCAGTAATGTTAGATTGCTGGGTATAACTTTCCTCATGTTTCACAGCGTCCATGCTAGGCAATCAAATTGCTATGCTGATGCAGCAGGGACCCTTGCATTGTGAATAACTGATTCATGTTTGTGAAACTTTTCTTGGTGAGAGTTTGCTGAGGACAGATTTAGGCACAGGCATGGATTTTGGTGGTCGTGTGTTGGGAAAACAAACTTTGAATTAATATTGTTTGGGGAACTGAACTTGGGCACTAGGCCTGGGCACATTTTTCATTATGCCTGCATAATCTCCCTTAAGTTCAGGATTTTTTTCGGTTATGCTTTTTACATAACTTTCCCAAAAGCATGCTATGAGGCCACATGGCAAAATGTTAGCGTGGGACCACAATATTAGCAGCTGTTGTTCGCGGTACTTTTCTTTTTTTAGACTATATTGTTTGGCATGAAATGCACTCTCAGGTCCAAAATTGATGTATGGACACATTTCTTGCTAAATTATATTACTAAATGGAGATTTAGCATTTATTTTAAAGTCATTTTTGCGGAGTTTCACATACTTACACACAAGCAAATTACTTGAATTGTGCACACCCCTACATTTGGAAACTGTTGAAATTCTTTTGCAAAGGAACAGAAGGAATTTTATCATCAAGGCATCATTTATATTGTTATGTATATATTATGTGCACTAAGGTATCAGTGATGCTCATTATGCCATATATGTGTAATCAGGAAAGGTGTTTAGTGAGCATTAACAAATGTTAATTTATTTCTAGTTGCATTGAGGTTATCATAAAAGAATCAACTAATTCCAGAAGTTTGAAATCAGAGGTAGTTATCATAGTGATGATTTGCAGACATTTCACTGTGAGGCAAATTTTGACTCACTTTCGACGCTGTGTTTGCCCTACTGGCATTGCCACTTTCTTGGTTTTTTTGTAGCGAGGGACACCCCCTGTACCCCTTCTCTATTATCCAACCGGCAGACAGGCATTTCTGCACCCTCCAGTGCAGCGCTCTTTAGTTAGGCACGGCAGTGCATGCAGCAACATGTCCATCCGCAGGAACAACACGTGCCAAAGTCTGCATACCATCACATATAAAGAGGGCGTTGAGTCAGATGTTGATTGGTCACTTACGGCTTATTTTAGTTTCACAATAAGCTTACTTTATAATAGAAGAGAGAGAATTTGTCACAGAGAGATAATCTAAAGGTATATTTTTTCACTTGTGGAGTTAGGTGCAGGAGATGAATGATCTATTGTTAAAGGCTTCATTATATTCCTTTAGATATCTGCCATGATCTGCAACCACACATGCCAAGCATTGTGGCAAGGCAGGGAATAAAATCTGGTGCCACTCGTCTCTCTGTTCTCCCATTCCCTTTCCCCAGCTTCTACTATTTATTGTACATTTCATATTGTGTGTGGTAGGTAGTGCTTGTGATGAGGATGAAACTCTCCAATTAGATTCAAAGTACAAGGTCACTACTTTTTGTCAAAAGTAAAAACACCCTGCTCAAACAACTGGCCAAGGCCGACACACAAGATGATGAGACTGAAGAAATGCAAGCCTCACTGCTGTGCTTCATCAAAGTTACATTGACTTGTCTTATGAGAGCCTAATAAGACACTGCAAGACATCCTAAAACTGGGACGCTCTCTTGAACTTTCCAACTAAAGATTATTTCACATGGAAGTAGCACTGTCAACCATCATCAAAAAATAAACAGTCCACCAAGTGCATAAATCATCAGGAAATTGAAAACCAGCTCTGTGACCACCAAAATGCTCATAGTGTGTCCATGTAAGAGGCTCATTTCCACACCAAGGGTGATGCCCTGCACCTGGGAAGAAATACCCATCATGTAAGAAGCTAAACCACTTCGCCATGGTCTTCCACTCAGGTTCTTCCTAACCCCCTACATCAGAGAACACTAACGCCATCCAAGCCAGTACAGACAGCAAACCAGGCTATCAATGCCTGAAACAGATAACAGGCATGGCGACTAAGAGGAAGTGGAACTCGTGACTGTGTTACTGACCTCTGCAAAAGCTCAATACTGCACACAATCCAAATGCATCATTCTTGTTGGTAACAAAAAGTAGTGGGGCTTATTGATATTGGCACATCCATAAGTGTAAAGAGCAGTTTAATCATCTCTCACCTGCTGCTCATTGATCTCTAGGAAATTTAAAAATTCCGAGCTGAGACTAGAACTCCATGTAGTGAAGTTTATCTATACTGTTCACACATATGACCTTGAATCACTGGTGAAACAGTTTGAATCAGTTGTATGATATTAGATTGCTGAAAATCAAAACAATTTGCCTGAACATTGACAACATCATTCATTCTGTGGCACTGTACTATGGATAAGTGGTCTTTCACGACAGTCTAAAATTTGAAGTGTAACCCTCAAGGTTAAAAGGCACCAACATTCGCAACAAAGTAGAGGGTCCCACTGCCTTGGTAGACAACCCCAAGGAAGTTTCATTATGTATTGCCTTGCCCCTACCTAAAATAGCCATCAAAAGGAAACACCACCTCACACTCACCATCGATAGCGCAGGTGAAAAGCATGTGTTTGTTCTCCCAAGTTTACCTAAATTCTTGGCATCATCAGCTCTATCTTGATCAGGAATCCAAACACATTACATTTTCCACCCACTTTGGTCTGCAAGCCTACAAAAGGCTCAACTCTGGCATCTCCAGTGCAACCAAAGATTTTCAGAACTGGATACACAATGTCCTATTGTGGGTAGAGTGTGGTATCAGCATGAGTGATGACATACTTATACATGCCAATGTGATAGATGGACGCAACAAGAAACTTCACACTTCAACAATTGAAGGACTGTGATCTCAGGCAGAGCAGAGCATTTTTTTGAAATATTGATACTTACCATCAATTTGTTTTGGCAACCACTTCTCCTCGAGTTGTGATGCTCAAAACCCCCACAAAATGACAGTTGTTAATCCCTGTAATCCTGAGCAACTTGGTATGATTTATCAGGAACGCCACATCACCATGAGTCCACTAGGAGATCTGATCAAATCTAACATCCCTCTGGATTGGTCCGAAGAAAACCAGTGGGCATTTCAAGCAATGAAAAATGCCCCATTATTACAATACATTGACCCTTTGAAAGACTCTGAACTATCAGTCAATGCCAATCCCACTGACCTTTTTGCCGTTTTGCTGTAGAGGCAAGCATGTGGACAGTGGGCACAATTTGCTATGTTCTCAAATGTGAGTCAGAACAGAGCAAAACACATATGGAGCAAAATACTTTTGCAGTCCACTGAAGGTGCTAACATTTCCACTTGTGCTTTCACAGATGCCCCTTCCAGGTCTCAATTGATCATATACCACTCCAAACCCTCTTCCAAGTGTCAGTTTCCAAACAGGTTGCAAACGTCAAAAAATAGGTCCTGCAGGTGCAAGAAGATTGATTTACAGAGTTGTACAAGCCAGGGTCCTCAAACCCAGTGAATTATCATTCCCAGCAGCCCGACCAGCCACAATGGAGAAAGGAAGAGTAAACATTTACATTATAGTATAAAGATCATGGCCATTTCCATTTTTGTTAGAAGATATCACTGAAGTTTCCACAACAAACAAGTGTCTTCAACTCACAATTGAAGAAACACAGATAGAGAACTGGAAAATTCTCCTGCAGAACAACTCCAGACTACAGAATCTCAAACACACACATCTCACTGCACCATGTATGATCTGAGCTTGCTGTTGTGCAGAAAGGCTGCTTCCTCTGAGAAAGCTGACTTGTAGTCCTGAACAGACTCCAAAGTAGAATCCTAAAACTGGTGCATACTATCCACCAACACCAAGCCAAAACAAAGGTCAGAATCCACATTGAAGTGTAGTTCACACTGCTTGATGAGCACATAGAGACATTGGTGAAAGTACAACCTGCTATGGTCCTTCAAACCAACCTCACTGACCATCCTCTGCACAAGACCAGCAGAATAAATAATTGCAAGCCTTGTAAAAATAGCCTTCACTATTGTCAGGTTCATGAGGGTGGAGGGTGCTGACATATACATTACAAGGTCTGGGAAGCTTGGGTGGTATAGCTGAGAGACATATACTGCAGATGGTAATGCTGACTACTAATGATTATGAGGCAAGAAGCTGAGAATTAAAACCAGTTGGTCTAAGAATTATGCTTACCTTTGGAGAATTGTTAATTCCCAAATCACTGCATTCATGACGTCATTTCTGAAAGACAGATCTCAGGAAATCTGGACTCCTCCTCTCTCATCCCCCATGCCAAATTATAATGTAGGAGTACCACAGGGCTCTATTGTTAGCTCCACCTTCTTTAATAAATGTCACCTCTAGCATCTTTGGTAGATAAAGATGGAGTTAAGATTATTCCCTACGCTGATGACACACAACTGATCTTTACGTGTGAAAAAGGAGCCGACTTTGTTGGAGACAGCATTAGATCTTGCCTCACAAAGGTGGTCAACTGGCTCAAAATAAAGCAGCTAAAATGCAACCCAGGACAAATCAAAGATTGTCTTCTTCGGTCAACTGGCAGTGAGTAACTGGAGTACATGGTGGCCAATGGAGCTGTCTCCCCCTCAGTTTACCCAAGAAAGTGTTAAAAATCTGGGCATCGTCATTGGCAATGCCCTTTCCACGGGCCCTCAGGTTCAAACTCCAATTAGCTCCTGTTTTGGTATACTTGGTATGCCAAAAAAATTCCTCCTTCTGTTGTCATTGGGCATTCGGAAGATCGTCGTTCAGGCGTTGGTGACATCAAAATTGGACTATGCTGATAGCCTGTACCTGGGCCTATCTGACTACCTTACTCAGCGCCTACAAGTAGTGCAGAATGCTGTGGCTAGAGCGATCCTTAGGCCGAAGCCTAGATCTCACATGACTCCCATCCTCAAATCTCTGCACTGACTACGAATGAAGGAAAGAATCAAGTTCAAAGCCATGGTAATAATTTTCAAAGCACTCCATGGCTAAGGCGCCAAGTACCTTAAGAAGTGTGTTAACCACTACATTCTGTCTAGGACCCTAAGATCCTCTACTGCAGATCTTGCACACATCCCCAAACTACGTCTAGCACAAATAGGGGGCAGATACTTCGGGTTTTCGAGTACATAAACAAGGAACAGCCTACCTACTACGTTCATAGCCTCCGCCGACCTGTCAATGTTCAGGAAAAACCTAAAAACCTGAATTTTCAAGAATTAGTTACACTTCAGTGATCTGCCATTGGTGTCCACCTTCAGCACCAGGACACTCTAGCTTGAGTAGCTGTGCGCTATATTAAATCTGTGTCATTCATTCATTCATTCATTCATTCTTGTTGACTCCATTTAAATATATTATTTTTCTTGAAAAATCAATAAAATAGTTTATTAAATAAAACACTTGGGACTATATTGAACTCCCAAGGCCTGATTCAAAAATTATACACTGATAGTGGTCTTCAGTTTCAGTTGGCTGATTACCTACGCTCATGAAACATCAAAAACGTATAGATCACATCCACTTACAGAGGCACCGCACATCATAGGGATACCTGCAGCTCGTAGCTCATCGCTCCCATCCAGTCAACCCCAGAAGTGCCGATACTTCCTCTGAGAGAACCCAGCTCTTACTCAAAAGTATAAAAGATTTATGCAATGATTTTACTTTCTTACAACTTTCAAAGAACTTTGCCAAATCGATCCTCTTATGTTGATTTCTCCTTATTTCTTGTTTTGCCTGTTCGAGGGATGTAGCACCTGCGCGTGCATTTGGCACTGTAGTTTTTCTCGATGTTTTCCCCTTCCAAATATGTGGACATTTGGTTTAGCTTGTGATGTCTGCACAAGATGAATAAATGTTCTGCAACTTCCTTACTGCTTACTGTAGGCATAGTGTGGGCTGTATATGTCTTCAAATGTGTCCTGCACCATTTGGCTGATGTGAGTAATAGACTGTGGTCCTAATCACAGAGCTTAATTTGAGTCAGTAGTTTCCGGTGCCGGGCACCTGCGCTTAATTATCAACACCGGTGCTTGTGATAGTCTTCCACATGATGGCGATGTCTTTCTAATTTAGAGATGACCACAACGACAGTTAGTTATTAATTCAATATACATTAAAAATTACTAGTACCTGCCGCCCAAGCCATTCTTATAGCTTTGGGGGCCTGGAGTAGTCCGAATTGTAACACTTGTAGGAGTGTGATGGTTAGTAGTTGTGTTATCATCATCAATGGCAGCATGTTGGTGGTGCAAGCCGCAGTGGCCTCCTGACGAGAGCCCTGGCACTTAAGCTTTTTACAAATTAAGCACTGCCTAACCATAACTTTGCGAATTTCACTGTTTTCTCAGTTTTAAAATCGTATCCATAGCTGCACCACAACTTCACTCAATACTTTGTTTTTTTAATGAAGCTCCTTATAAAGCAAAGTTTACCAGGTATGCGTCACTATATTTTTTGAATTTACTTTATATGAAGATGCTGAATACAGACAGTGTACAGCTCCACTTGGAGCATCGTTCACATTTTCTTCCTTTCTATTGCATTTGATCAAAGCTAATGCTGCTTTCTAGATAAAAGCGTGTATTTAGGTCATGGAACCATGGTTCAGTTTTGTTAAATAAATAATCTAATATACATTTTCTCCTAACAGTGCAGTAGTATTTCAGATTTCTTCTCTGACTCACTCTTTCTTTCCTTTTTTCAACTGCTGTTACGTGATTGAAGGCGATTTTCAGCGAAAAAAATGTTTCCACGCATACTGCAATTTGGATTTAGGAAGAGGGCTTCCCTTTCAGGGCCCAATGAACATACAAGGTTCAAACAAAGTACGAGGTGCTAATGAACAGAAACTTGACAAACTTTGTTTTCCTGTGCAGGGCCTCGGTGCATAATGGCTTCATTCAGCAGGCCCAGCTCAAGCATGGAAAGTGCTGGTCGAGAATCCCACAGAGTTCAGACGACCTTTTCCCAACTTCATTTTTTTTTCCTGTTTGCCTTTCAGGTTTTTGCCAGGCATAACATAAATATTCATCAGCTGATATTTACAGTAGCTGTGAAGTTATGAATGAAGTCAGGCGGCTTCCCCCCGTCTGCAAAATGGCAGCTTCTGGTCTTAGCTCACAGCCAAAGGACACTTTCCAAAACCCCCAAAGTGCACTCGCAGGCTTTCAAATCCAGTTGGATTCTTTTAATGCGCAAAGCAGAAATTCTGTCTGCCTAATATATGCCTTGGGATTACACGACTGAAAAGCGCACATGTAGTGCACTGTGGCTAAAGCAGTCTCCTGCCTTGACGTAACAGGTTGAGGTGTTGGCAGGTCAACGCGTTGGTTGGTTTATTTCACTGGACATTGCTGTGGCAGGTTTCCGTTCTGAATCAAGACACTTGAACCGACTGTTGCCAAGAAGAGAGAAAAATGCCTAATCCCTGTAATTTGGCTTCCTGGGTTCGGTGATTGCTGTCACATGGCGCTTCAGTGCAGGCTTTGACATAAAAAGTAACTCGGACAGCACACATCCTGAAAACAATCCTGCTCCTTAAGTGAAGTGCAATAAAGTCGTTAATCTGAGTTCCTCATGAACTTTACAACTGAGACCCAGATTACGATGTGTTTGTGCTGGAGCATGCAATTCAAAAATACTCAAATAGTAGAGTTCCTCAACTTTTCTATGCAAAATATATTTGACATGGTTATGGTATTGCTTAGCGCCAATACCTTGCTAATGGATTGAAAGGCAGCGTACCAGAGTGGGAACACCTCAAACACTTCCAGGATGTCACTCAAAGCCACATCCACTGAAGTACCATGATTGGCCTATATTTGAAATTCTACCGTCAAATGAAACTAGGAGCAAACAATGAAGAATGTTGTGTATTTTTCCAATGTATAACGTCGTTTTTGAAAAATGTCACGTATTATGATTTTTCTCCTTTACTGTTTGTCACAGCATATACATTTGTAGCGGAGAGTGCACCATGGTTGCAAATTATACACACATGCCAAAACAGCATTTTTGAGCAAGTTGCCATTTGTTTACCATTATAAACACCAATGCACTGAAGTTTCTCGCGCAGCACTGAAATATACGACTTTTGGTAAATCTGAAACTGGGCTTTCTAGTTTGCATCTGTTAGACCTGACAGTCTTTGGTGTGGTCTTCCTCCAAATATTTTGCCTTATCCACACCAGTTTCTTGAGATTCCCTTTTGTTGGCTTTAAGACTCTGGGCACTATACCACTACTAGCACGTTTTACAGTGCTTGTGCCCACTCCTTTAAGTGTGTTAATATTCGCGTGCACCCATATGGCACATTTAATTTAGTTATAAGCTTCTAGTAATGTGGTACTACATGTACCCGGGGCCTGCACATTAAATGCTGCTAGTGGAACTGCAGCACTGATTGTGCCACCCACTTAAGTAGCCCTTTAAACTATATTGCAGGTGTGCAATTGCAGCCTATGTACAGATTTAAACTGCCAATTTGACCTGGAAAACTGAACATGATGTCAGGCCAAAACCTCTTTTTATAATACATAAACTTCACCCCTATGGTAGGCCATTACAGCCCATAAAGACAGGGTGCTTTGTATTTAAACGGTAGGATATGTTAATTTAAGTTTTAACTGTCTTGGTAATTAAAAACTCCCAACTTCGTTTTTCACTAATGAGAGGCCTACCTCTCCCATAAAATAAAATTGGGTTAACGTATTACATTTAACAAGTGCTATCCTTTGAATGGAAATAGGTACAAATGTAATGTTTGATCCAAAAGAACAGTAATTTAAAATCCTCTTAAATGGTAAAGTCGGATTTTAAGTCACAATTCAGAAAATGACACTTTTGGAACTGTTGTCATTTTTCTCTTTTAACCATTTGGTACCTGGAGCCTGTGTCCTGTGTCACATGACTGTTAATAGTTGGTAGTTTGCCCAAGTGTATTCCTTCACTCTGCAGAGAGTTCCAGCCTATGCTTCTCGGAAATGGACTCAGTGAGAACGGATTTAGGGGGATTGCACCTCTTTGCCTGATGAGCCATAAGTGATAAGCGACCATTGGATCTGTGGCTGCAGGGCTCTCTGAGGCTCTCTGAGACCGAGCGAGGCTGGCTGCTGCTTCGATCCTCGTGTGGTTGGGGAACAAGAGCACCGTGGCACTGCGACAGCGACAGCGACGGCTCAGCGTGTGCCTGGCCTTGTTTTAGCTCTGGGCGCTCGATAAATTCCAGACATACATCGAACAGCCGTGGAGGTTTAAAAGGTAGCGCTCCGTTAGAAACAAAGAGTCTGAGATGGCGCTTTCACTCAGGCTTCTTAATTGAGAAAGCCCGGCCCTCTTTGGCATTTTAATCAGAAGGTGTTTGTGGATTGAGTCTCCTCAGCAGTCGGAAGCGGAGCAAGCAGCATCTGGAGCTGCATTTAGGAATCTGCTGCTGGGTGTGAAAGGTGCAAGACTTCAAAGGAGAGCGAGACCTCATCAGTTACAGCCAGTAAGCGTGCTGGGAGTAAAAGGCGGCAATACGATATAACTGCATATTAACATGAAGGAACTGTAAAATTAAGAGAGTTGGACTATTTCCGGTCTCTTTTTTTTCTTTTTTACTGAACTTTGTGACTGAACTCTGCTTTCACTGAAGAAGCAGACTTGGGAGAAAGGAGAAAGGAGGAGGGGAGAGGGAAGGAGGAAGTTTCTGATCCAGTCCGTGATTTTGCGATCTCGCAAGGCCGGAAACAGGGGAGCCGCTTTGCCATTTGGTGACCTTGGTTGCTGACTTTGTTTGCTGAGAGGACTTTATCGCCCAGGGGGCCAAGCGGGACTCACCATTCGCCGCACCTCTGCCATGAGTGGTAGGACATAAATCCATTGCATAGCTCCCACCCCGCGGGACGCGCGCGGGCGAACCCCGAACCAAGGGCGGGCCCGTTTGAGCCCGTTCGAGGCCGTGCAAGGCCAGGCCGGGCATATTCTCTGACTCGCGCCCCCCGAGGTCCTGTAGTTCCAGGGCCTCCCACCATTGTCAATAGTACTTTAAGTGATATTTTGTTTCTGATTTGAACGAGCTATAAGTAATCTGGGATTGGTTTATTTTTCTTTTGCCTTTTTTCGTTGTAAAAGTATTATGGCTACTGGATCTACGAGGTTGGCTTCTTTTTTTTATAAGTTCAAAATATTTTATTACATTTTTCCATAATATTAAACAAATACAGACAATACAGAAAAAAAATTGATCATAAGCGAAAATACCTATGTAAAATAATAAATTTCAAAAAACAATTCTAAATACAATAGGTAAAGAAGTATAAATAATCAATCAAAGGAGGGAAGACAAACTAAAAAGAAGGGAAGGAGCCATGAAAAATTGCGATGTCAACTTATTTAGAAAAAAGAGCTATAATAATCATAGAAATCTTGAAGTAGAATGACTATAAAACGGTGGATCAAGTATAAATAAACAATTATAAAGATAAATATATATCTATAGGTAACCAGAAAGAGTGAAACAACTTAGAATTATGATTGATCCCTTGCAGGGATAATTGAGCACCTCTTCTTGTAAAAATGACCCATGACCACCAACCATGAACCGATAAAGACGAAATATCCTTCCAGCAAAAAGTAATGGACTTTAAAGCAGCTGACAGTAGGAAATTAAACAGTTTACCTTCTAATTCAGATAAGTTATGCAAAAGACCAACAGATTTACATATTAATATTTCGTAAGAAATAACATCATGAATATGAAATATTTGTTGAATAATATCCCAAACATCAGACCAAAATTTAAAAATTAATGGACATTCAAAAAGCATATGTCGTAATGATCCAGGAAGTAATTTACAATGCCAACATAGGTCGTCTTGCATCAATTTAGCACGAAATAAACGCACTGGGGTCCATAAACAATTAAATAAAATATAAGAATTGGTTTGGTAAAGTGAAACAGGCAGCCATCCTGAAATACTATTAAGCCAAACAGCCGTCCAAGTATCGTTGGACAAAGAAAGTGAAAGCTCAGCATTCCAGAATGTTCAAATAATATTTAAATTGTTTCCTATAGAATTAGATAATTTCTTATATAAAATAGAGACAGTATGCGATGACATAGAGATAGTTCGAATATATAGTGCTAAATCTGCTTTAACATTAAACGGAATACCATGAGGGAAAGAGTCTAAAATTAAATTACATAAAGATTCATATTTAATCAAATCAGAATGAGGTAAACTAAATTTCATTTGTAAAGCTTCAAAAGAAATAAAAACATTGTCAAAATAGATATCTTTAAGATACAAGACACCAGCTTTAATCCAAGCATTCCAAAAATTAACATTTCTATTCAATTTAATCACATTACTATGCCACAATGACAGATCTTCAGTATGATTCATAGGGGTCAAAAAAATTGAATCCAGGTCATTAAAAATGAGTTTAGCGGATTTAATAATAACCGACTTATGCACATATGTTGACCTATTGGACATTGTTAGTAAGGCGGTCAATGGAAAAGGAGCCACAAGAGACTGCTCTATATGAAGCCATGTAGGTTGGTTATTTAAAGAGGAAGGAGGAAACCATATGGAACTTTGTTTCAGTATAAAGGCCTTGTGATATAGAAAAAAGTCAGGCACCCCAAATCCAGCATTGCATTTAGGTATTTTTAATTTCTTATAACCAATACGAGCTGGTTTATTGTTCCAGAGAAATTTGGAAAGAAGTCTATCAATGTCTTTATAGAATTGTAATGGAAATTGAATAGGAATCATAGCAAGTGTATAGAAAATTTTAGGAGCAATAGTCATTTTAATGGAGTCCATTCTACCCCACCAAGAGAGGTGCAGTGAAGACCATTTAGATGTTTTATCTTTGATATAATTCAGAATAAAGTTACTATTTAATGTTAATGTTGCTTTTATGGAGGACGCAAATAGAATCCCAAGATATTTTAATTCATCTTTTTGCCACACAATATCAGCCATGGGTAACATATCAGGAGTACAAAAAAAGTTTAAAGGGAAGAATTCAGTTTTATTAATATTAAGTTTATAGCCAGAAACCATGGAATATTTTGCAATAATGTCTAATAAGGCAGGCATTGAGGATATAGGTTCACTAATAAATAACAGCACATCATCAGCATATGCTAAAGTTTTGATATTAATCTCCTTAATCTTAATACCTTTAATATTAACACATTGTCGTATATGAGTAAGGAAAGGTTCAATTCCAATGAGAAATAAAAGTGGAGAGAGGGGACAGCCTTGTCTCGTGCCTCTAAAAAGAGAAAACTGACTAGATACTTGGCCATTGATAAATAAACGAGCAGTAGGGGCATAATACAGAGCAGAAATCATGCGTATAAACGAAGTACCAAAATTAAATGATAGTAAGGTTTGAAATAAAAATTGCCAGTGAATTTTGTCGAAAGCTTTCTCTGCATCCAAAGCCAAAATTCCTGCAGGGGAACTTAAAGTGGAACTCTGTTCAATAACATGTAATAAGGTTCTTGTGTTATTTGTAGAATATCTATTCTTCATAAAACCGGATTGATCAAGATGTATAATAGAATCCAATACAGGAGCCAGTCTGGAAGCAAGTATTTTAGCATACAATTTACAATCTTGATTAATTAAAGAAATAGGGCGGTAATTTGAAACAAGAGTGGGGTCTTTATCTGGCTTAGGAAGTACAATAATTAAAGCATCAGTAAAAGAACCGGAGACCGTTCCCGAAGAACCAAAAAAAGTAAAAAGTTGAAATAAATAAGGCAAAAGTTGGGATTGGAACTCTTTATAAAACTCAGCTGGAATACCATCTGGGCCAGGGGATTTATTTTTTTTAATAGATTTAATAGCAGCTAAAATTTCATCTGTAGTAATGGGTAAATCTAGCCCAAGCCTGTCCAAGTGTGAAATTTTGGGCAAATTACATGTATTTAAAAAAGAGTCCAGTATGGAGGGATCATGAGGATCAGGCTTATTATATAAAGTAGAATAAAAATCCAAAAATTCCTTAACAATATCATTATGAGATATTGCAATATTACCATTAGGGCCGTGAATTGAGGTAATTTGCGTTTTATCTTTTTTTATGCGTAAGTAATTAGCTAAAAGCTTCCCAGACCTGTTGGCATTAAAACGGAATTTAGCCTTAGAGTTAGAAATTTGGATGCCAGCTCTTGTACTAAGGATTGAGTTAAATTCATATCGAAGTTTTTGTAGCTTGACTTTAAATTGAGGATCATTTGATGAAATAAAAAGCCTTTCAAATTTCGCAATTTGTTTTTCCAAACATCTAATACGAGCGTTGAATGTTTTATTTTCATAGGCCATAATTGAGATAGTTACACCCCCCCTAATATAAGCTTTAAAGGCGTCCCATCTATTGACCATAGAAGTGGATCCTTCAGGATTGAGTAAAAAATAGTCTTGAATAGCATTTAAGATTTTAGGCTTATTATGTTCATTAAGAATAATTCCAGTATTCATACGCCACCTAGTTTGGTTTGCAAAAGTTGAAGTTAAGTTCAGAACAAACAAAATCAAGGCATGATCTGAGATGTCAATATTACCAATCTTAGGAGTCTTAACAGATTGAACTAGTTGTGTGGAAATTAAAAAATAATCAATTCTAGAATGTGAATTATGTGGATTAGAGAAAAATGTAAAACATTTTTCCGTAGGGAAGTGCACACGCCAAATGTCAACTAACTTGGTGGTATGAATAAATGATTTAAAAGCATGAAAAACCTTAGGAGGGCGAAATTTAGTACTGGACATTCTATCCAATAATGGGTCAGTAATAACATTAAAGTCACCTCCAACAATTAAAGGAACTTTTCCCAGTTTTAGAACCTCAGTGGTAATATTAGACCAAAAAAGAGGGTCATCCACAGTAGGACCATAAACATTGAGTAAAAATATGACTGAATCATGAATTTTAATTTTGGTTATAATATATCTTCCATCTGTGTCCGAAATTTGGTTTAAGACTTGGCAATGTAACTTTTTTGCAACAAAAATAGCCACCCCATTTTTTTTACCAATAGCAGGTGATGAAACAATAGTATCTACCCATTTTTTCTTCATATAAGTTAAGGTTTTGTCATCTATATGAGTCTCTTGAAGAAACAAATATCTGCCTTACAACTACCTAAATAGTCTAAGATTTGTGTACGCTTAACTGGATGACGTAAACCTTTAACATTTAGTGAAACAACTTTAATATTGTGATTATCAGCCATAATGAAGAAAGAAGGAATAAAAAGGATCAAGAAGAGGAGAAAAAGAGAAAAAGGAGAACAATAATAAGAGAAGATAATAGCTCCAGAACAAATAAAAAGAGGTGGAAAAATTAAAAAAAAAAAGAGAGAACAACAAACAGGGTACAAACATATCAAAGATGAGACGCACATACGCTCAACAAGCATGACCGAACCGTTGGAGCCCAATGTAGCATTGACCCATTAACCTGTCAGAAAATACGTAAATTAGCTATAATCAAGTATTAGAGTCATGAGTATCCATGGACTGCTGTGAACGCTGATCCAAAAACTGCCGTAAGTCATCAGGATGTTGAAAAGATTTTGACAGATTGTCTTTCCAGATACGCATTGTTGAAGGGTCAAAAAGACCATATTTGAACCCAAGACTTCTTAGCTGAGGCCGAAGAGCAGAAAATTCCTTGCGGATTGAGACTGTTTCCTTGGCAAAGTCTTGGTGAATAAAAATGTTATTCCCATTAACCATCAAAGAAGGAATCTCTCGTGCTGCCTTGCGAATCAAAACCAAATGATGATGCCTGAGGACTTTGAAAATCATTTGACGAGGTTTTGTATGTTTAGGATTGCGGTGTGAAGGAATTCTGTGGGCCTTGTCAATCTCAAATTTTTCTGGAAATTTAATTTGTAGAAGCCCAGGAATCAAATTTTCCAGATACAATCTACAGTTACCACCCTCCACATCCTCTGGTAAATTAAAAATGCGTAAATTGTATTGTCTGTTACGATTTTCCATTTCTAGAAGTCGGGTAGACAAAGGAGATATTTTAGCTATCAGTGGAGCGAAAGTCTCAAGCTTAGCCTTATTATCGTGTATTTTAATTGTGTTATCAGAGATTTTCATTGACAGACTCGCCATTTCCCTTCAAACATTTTTAATCTCTGAGGCAATGGAATCTGTGTTGACACGAAGCACTTGAATTTCCTCTAAAATTAAGGCTAATGAGGGTTCTGTAGACTCTACCGCCTTTGATTTAATTGGCGGAGGCGAAACCTGTTGCTTCCTTTTAGGATGAATATTTTTATTATCCATGTTGATGTAGTATAATAATAATAACTTATAAAATAAAATAACAAAATTGCGAAAATAATATCCACAAAGCAAGAAGATGAAGGAAAAAATATTGCAGCAGTGAGAAAATCCTTATTAAAGCTGGTGCAGCAGCTATAACTGGCTATGGGAGTGGCTAGGCCCAAGCCAGGCCCTTTCCTGAAAGCTTGCTCCGCCCCCTGACAGACAAGGCTGGGAATACCTGAAGGTAGAACTGGAAGCAGAGGCTGGGCACCGAAAAACGCCTCCAACACCGTCCAAATCCAGAAGAAATCACAGCAATCGGCAGGTAAGACTTTCAAAAGCCAAGCGACCTCATTTGCGCCGCAAAACTGACAGGATTCGTCGTTTTTAATCAAAACACGGGCGAAAAAGCGCCGGAGCTCTCTAAACGGCGGCCATCTTGTTTTGCGCGCTCGCGCGACCACCTACGAGGTTGGCTTCTAAGGGCTGTAATGTTGCGGGGACCCTGGGTAACTTTATCACCCGTGCAAGTAATGTCCTTGCCTATGAGATTGCTGCCACTGAACGCTGTCTATCCTTGGACCCCCTCTCAGGAAAACGCTCTTCATTGGGAGGTATTATATTAGTACCCTCCCCTGATAATTCCTTGGCTCCACACGTAGATGGTCCACCAGATGAGCAATTGATAACCGATTTAGCTTCTTCTGTCGGTCCTATTCCACTTATTCCATCCGTAGCAAAGTCTAGAGAGCCTAATCCATCACGCTCTGAGCTCCTTTCATCTGCTCCCATCTTTAACTTTGCTACCACAAGGTCTATGTCGAACCCGAGTGTAAGAAACAAGAGTCCTGGGGTGAAGTTATTACCATAAAGGGGAAGAAACGCAAAGGGGGCCCTATGAGACACTCCTCTAGGAAAAAACAAAAGAGTACGCTTAGTACAAATCTAGACTCTAATAACTCGATCCAGGAAATTGATTTACCCAGAGGCCCTACGTTGGACGCCGAAGTCCCCTCTATCCTTACATCGATAGGGGAGGAGGAAACACGGGGTCTAATTAATGACGTCTTTTGGGCAAAAATGGAATCTGTAATTGCTGGGAGCCTGTCCCCCCTAATCAAGCGCATATCCATATTGGAAGATAAAATAGCGTTGATGGCCGATCCCACTAATCCTAACCCTGTGGTAATGGCTCCGTTGGGCCAGAAGGCTTTCTGCCGACAATCCGCCCTCCCACCCACTGATAGACCAAGCGAGTCGGGCTACGACCATACTTCCCCCTGTAACCTACCCCCAACTCGAAGGGATATGCCATCTAACGAAGTTGGAAGGAATGCTCTTCCCCCTTCCCCCCAACACGTGCAAGTTCCAGGCGATAATAGCCGTCTGAGGCGGCCCCCACAGCAACCTATAACTCCATCCCCTATCGACCCTAGTAAAAATATTTCTCCAAGATCTAGGAAACTACAGAGAATTAATTTGCCCCCAGAGTGCAGTGTATGTGTTGTGGTTCTAACAGGTGTTCCTGAACTCCCCCCTGATAGTGCCGAACCATACTTGTCCCTGAAGTATAAGGTAATCCACTGGCTGAATGTAAATAGACCCCTCCCGCCCAAATTAAACGGGGAGATTATGATGGTGCGCAGAGTGCCGTGGGTAGGCCGGGGTGTGAAAACTACAAGGGGTGATTGTATTGTCGTAAATTTCAGGGACAAAAAGGTGGTTGAGCACCTGGGGGATGGGGGGTGGACTAGAACAGTTGATGGGATTCAAACTTCATTTTTATCACACTTCTATCCGCTAGAAGCATTCAACCATAGGATGGGTGCAGTGAGAACATATGGGGCCACAGGCGGGAAGGGCTTTGGTTCCTATGGAATCACAGAGGCAGACCCTTATGATCTACGCTTCAATATACCATGTCACAATAGGTTTAGCCTGCTTGATTGTGTTGATTGACTGTTGCCAGCTATTGATACTGGTCCCAGTGACCTTACGCAGGGGGGGGCCTATGTCCGGGCGAGTCGGTAGGTATCTCCCTATTGCCAGGCTAGCCCAGGGCATGATGGAGGCTTATCCCGGAAGGCTAGGAATGCCCTGAGAACCAAGGGGGGTGATTGTAGCGCCCCCGTACTGACCCTGATCCCTGAGCCAGACGAAAGCCGTATAAAAGGGACACACGAGCAAATAAGGGCGAATCTAATGGAGATATCCAATCCAAAGTTAACTGAGACCCACCTTGATACCTCTCCCAGTCATTCGTTGTTCCCTGGGCCTCCTATACCTCCAGGGCAAACTGACAACACCAGGGAAAATTTAGGTACTCTATCCGGAAACAATGCTACCCCCCAACATACACACTCAGCTACTCACTGCTTCAATCATGCTGAGGGGCTAAAAATCTTATCATGGAATGTGGCGGGTCTATCCTCCCTGTTGGACTCTGCCGATTGGGGGGAGTTCATAGATGAACATGACATTTGCCTATTCCTGGAAACATGGGCATTGAGGCCATACCACCGCCTAGGGTACGTTACTTACTGGGAACCGGCAGTGAGGGCTAAAAGGGGGAGGCCATCAGGAGGGCTGACCATATGGGTGCGAACGCATTTGGGCTGTGCAATCAGGAAAATCATCACTGACTCGATTAATATCATGTGCCTAGCTATGTCTTTTCGCGATAACCATGAGTTGAGTCTGATAAATATTTATTCTCACCCTGTGAATAATGGCCAGGTTTCCAGTACTCTCTCTAGTTTAGAGAAATTTCTGAGCTCATTCACCAACTCAGACCACCAGATAATTGGTGGCGATTTTAATTGCCACTATGAACCCTTGAATGGGCTGACCACCCCAGTGTCGCAGGAAGAGGACCAAGTATGGGCAATTCCCTTATGTAATTCTTACACCACGAGGGCTTGGACGCCTTTGGTCCTCCAACTTACTTCGATAACTCTCACTTTTTCTCTAAGGGCATGCAATGGAAGGTTTCCGGCAGACAATCCAGGTAAATCTATCTTTGAAAGGAATGGACAAACATCCATTATTGACTATCTAATGCTTAGCTTGGGATTGTGGTCCAGGATCCTGGATTTCCAAGTAAAGCAACGATGCGAAAGCGACCATAACCCCATTGTTGCAACTATGGAGGGCTTTAGCAACACCCGACACCCCGGTCCAGACTTGATCCATCCAACGGCCCTGGTTACAACCTGTGGCGCTCAAAGAGTCAGATGGGAAAAGATTGTCCAATCCCAAACGGAGCTAAGTGATATGTACAGGGAGATCTATCCCCTCTTGGAGAGGACACTGGGTGAAGCCGCTATGGGAGAGGGCTCTCTAGACCAGGCTATGATAGGATCTACACATGTAGAACTTTGCGGTATCTTGGAGACCCATTTCCATCGGGAATCCAGGAGGAAACCGGTAGCCGTGAGGGGCAATAACTCTTGGTATAACAAATCCTGTAGGGAAGCTAAGCTAGCCCTTCTATCAAAACTAAAAAAGGGAAATAAGACACCGATTAAGGAAGCGAGGGTATATTTTAAGAAAGTCACCGAAGAAGCTAAAAAAGAATGGGAACTAAACAGATGGGAGGAGATCTCCTCTGCACTAAAGAAAAGGGACTCGAGGTCCTTTTGGAATCTGGTTAAAACTGGGTCATCAGGTTCCCGGCAAGCAGTTCAACCTAACTTAGGGGAGGAAATATGGTGTAGGTACTTTGAAGACCTTTACGCCTCTAAACTATCAGATCCAGATGCTCCTTCTCCCCTGCCAAACAAAACCTTATCACCTTACCAGGGGGTGGTCCAAATGTGCACGCTTGCAGAAGTTAAAATGGCTTTGAGCAAAGTTCTCCCAAACAAAGCCCCAGGTTTAGATAGGATCCCAGGTGATCTATTTAAGAGCGAGCCGGACATCTGGGTTCCCTATCTACATGCCCTTTTCAATGCAATCCTGGCTGGAATGCCATTACCGCCGACATGGGCCGGTGCCGAGATTATACCCATTCATAAAAAGGGCTCACCCCTTGATCCGGCAAATTACAGGCCGATCAGCCTAATTGACGTGGCCCAGAAGATCTTTGCGCGTATTATATTAGGGAGACTCCAAGTATGGATGGATGACTCCAACATTTTAACACCACTCCAGGTGGGTTTTAGAGCCAAAATTTCAACAATAGACCAACTGTTTAGATTACAGATGATCCACTGGTGTCAAGGGTTCAAGAGTATTCTTTCAGTAATCTTGCACAGGAACAGAGACGCTGATTCCCAACTCCCCTTCAAGGATATTTCTGCGGTCCAGTTTTATTTCTAGACCCACAAATCTACGCCCAAGGGGGAAGGGGGAGTGGATAAAATAATAAACAAGAAGAGACTGGTCCTGAAGCTTGTCTTCTCTCTTTCGTCTACTTCTTCATTCTATCTGCAGACTGCGTGTCAACTGAGAGAATCTAAAAAACCAAGCATTAAGTTATAATTTCTTACACTTAGCTGAATTCTATATTCTATTCCGCTCCCTTGTTCTTTACCTACCCTTAGCTCCAAGCACTGTTCCCCTCTTCTATTATTCTTGTTACTATCTCTCTTTCTGTTCCTTCTTTTTCTTGAAAAGGCACCTCTGGAATTACCTGTCAACAAGATATCACTTAATGTATTTATCTTCTATTTACCCCTTGAAACTCTCTTACACTTTAGGTAATCTAATTCACTTACTTGAGTGTGTATGCCTTTATCTTTGTAAGGACTCTTCTTAATAGTATCTACTTTCTAACTACTTTTCTTAACTGTTCTGGAATTCCCTTTTGACGACCTTTTCCTTCTTAGCAGGATATTGCCGTTAATCTAGATTATTTCTGGTAAGTACTGTCTTGTCTCTAACTATATACAACATTTTATTTACAGTTCATTCAGAGTAATTCTATAATTTTCTTTGTGACTTAGCTTATGACTTCTTTCTCCCTTCAGGTTCTGGTAGCGCTAGGTATCCATCGACGAGTTGCTTTCACCTGCTGAAGCCGAGAAATCGGGAAGAGGCGCCACAAACTGTTACCTCAGCAAATTCTCCTTCATAACCTTGCTGCGAACTAGACTGCTTCTAACTACTTCCGACGGAGGTAGCGGACGAGAAAACCGGGCGAAACCCGACGAGGTTGCTCTCTGACTAAATCTGAGGAGCCTAAGAATTAACCTGCGTGCTCTGAAACTTCCTCAGTGAAGTGCGCGTTGGTTCCAGCGCGCGCGCCTCAAGCTGCCTCTGAACACCTGTGGGGAATAAATAAACTAGACCGCTGCGATGACTAGAAAGCGGCGGCCTTTCTTCGGTTCCATTTCTGATTCAGCCTGGTCCAGCCATTGCCTCTGGCCCGCATTCTTCTTCCTGACCCATAACTTCTGCCCAACACTGTACCCGCTATTGTCCAAGCGCCCCTAGGAGCCCTGACAGTACCCCCCAACAAAGGAGGTCCTCTCAATCGTGGCTTTGTAGGAAATCTTTGATGAAAGGACTTTACCAATCTCGGAGCATGCACAACGGACTCCAATTCCCAAGATCGCTCCTCTGGCCCATAGCCCTTCCAGTCCACTAAGTAGTACAATTTGCCCTGTACCTCCTTCAAGTCTAAAATCTCCTTGACTTCAAATTCTGTTCCAGATTCTAATGGAATGGGTTTCGGAGGCAAGTTTTTTCGCAGTTCTAGTGGTGCCTTTTTCAACAATGATACGTGAAGCACTGGATGAACCTTCAATTTGGTGGGTAGTTTTAACCGATAGGTAACTGGAGACATCTTTTCTTCTATTCGATAGGGCCCTATAAATCTTGGTTGAAATTTCCTGTTACCTTTTAACCTTAGGTTCTTTGTACTTAGCCAAACACAATCTCCTGCCTCTGAGGGAGGACCCTCTCGTCTTTTTTTATCTGCATAGGTCTTGTATTTTTTCTTAGCCTGTTCTAAGTTTTGTATGACCGTCTGATGGACTTGTTTCAAATGAGATACTAGGTCTTTCACTGCTGGGACTAGAACATCAGTCTGCCCTATGGTGAAATTTGGGTATCGGCCATAGTTCAAGTAAAATGGGGAATAGCCTGTGGAAACATTCCTGGCATTGTTGTGTGCAAACTCAGCTGCCCATAAATAATCTGCCCACTCTCCATCTTGTTTCAAAAGATACAACCTTAGATACTGCTCTAATTCTTGGTTCACCCTCTCTGTTTGCCCATCTGTCTCTGGGTGATAACTGGTTGAATACCTGGCTTCGATTCCCAGACCTTCCAGAAAAGCCTCCAAAAATGGGATACGAACTGTGTACCCCTATCTGAAATGACAATCTTCGGAATTCGGTGAATCTTCTCAATTTGTGTACTGAAGTGTCTGGCAAGTTGCTTAGCTGTGGGAACCCCTTTTAGAGCCCTAAAATGTGCCATTTTAGAAAATGTGTCCACTACCACTAGGATGGTGTTGTAACCTTGACTAAGGGGTAAATCTACAATGAGGTCTAACGTAACTGTATGCCATGGAAAGGGTGGTGTAGGCAAAGGTTGTAACAATCCCTTAGGAGCTTGCCGTTCTGATTTTCCCTGAGCACAGATTTCACAGGTCTTGACATACTGCTCCACGTCCCTGGTCATTTGAGGCCACCAATAAAGTCTTTTAATTAATTCTTCGGTTTTAGCTTCTCCTTTGTGCCCTGCTAAAAGAGCATCATGGCACTCGTACAGCGCTTTATCTTGTAACTCTTTGGTAGGCAAATACAAAGCTCCTTTAAAATATGGCAACTGATGTTGGATTTCTCTTCCAGCGCCCTCTTCGGCCCAACCTTGCATTTGTTCTGGACTCATGATTTCGATTATTTGTTTCTTCAGGTCAGTTGAGGTGGTGGCGCCAATGATTCTGGTACTTGGAATTATGGCTTGATTTTCCGTGTTACTTTTTTGGTTATTGGTTCCTAGTCTAGACAAGGCATCTGCTTTCCCATTCTGTGCCCCAGGTCTGTAGGTGATTATAAAGTCATAATCGGCAAAGTACAATGACCATCTAAGTTGTCTTGGTGTTAGTGTCTTAGCTGATTTTAGAAATTTCAAATTTCGATGATCTGTGAAAACTGTCACGATATGCTGAGCTCCCATGAGGTAGTGTCGCCACTCTTTAAAGGCGTCTTTAATGGCCAGTAACTCTTTTTCCGTTATAGTGTAATTTACTTCAGCTGGCGTTAGTTTTCTCGATCTGTAAGCTACTGGATGCAGCTGACCTGTTTCCTTGTGTCGTTGAGATAGCACTCCCCCAACTGCTAAATCGGAGGCATCAGTCTCAACATAAAATGGTTCCGAAGGATCTGCATGTAAAAGTATTGGAGCAGTGGTAAAGTCTTTCTTCAGAGATTTAAAAGCTTCTTCGGTTTCTTCTGTCCAATCAAAGCGAACTCCCTTCCTGAGTAGTTTTGTTAGAGGAAGTATTTTCCGTGAGAATTCACTTATGAACCTTCTGTAGAAATTTGCGAAACCTATAAAGCTCTGAACCTCCTTAACACTTTCGGGGGACTTCCAGTCGACCACTGCCTTGATTTTCCGTTCGTCCATGTTTATTCCAGTTGGTGAAAGGACAAAGCCCAAAAACTCCACCTGGGAAACGTTGAACACACATTTTTCTAGTTTCACAAACAGCTTATTTTCTCGGAGCTTCTGTAAAACGCCTCTCACTTCTCCTCGATGCTTATTCTTGTCGGATGAATAAATCAGAATATCGTCAATGTAGACTATTGCACACTGATCAATATATTCATGGAGGATGTCATTAATAAAATGTTGGAAAGCTGCCGGAGCGTTGCAGAGACCATACGGCATAACTTGGTATTCAAATAGCCCAAATCTTGTTCTGAAAGCTGTCTTCCATTCATCTCCTTCTCGCATTCGGACAAGATGGTAAGCCCCTCTAAGGTCGAGTTTTGTATATATCTGTGCTCCTTTCACCTGATCCAAAAGGACGGAAATAAGTGGAAGCAGGTACCGATTTTTCTTGGTGATTCTGTTAATTGCGCGATAATCGATACAAGTTCTCAAATCGCCTTCCTTCTTCGGCACGAAGAATAGAGGCGAAGACACTGGAGATTGCGATGGTCTGATGAAACCATTTGCCAGATATTTGTCTAAGTATTCTTTTAAATGATGATGTTCTTTTTCTGTTAAGGCATAAACTCGACTGCAAGGCAGATTGGAGCCCGGTTCCAGGTCTATCTTACAATCATACACCCGATGTGGTGGCAATTGTTCTGCTTCCGTTTCATTGAACACATCCTCAAAATCTCGATACTCTTGTGGAATTTCTTGAGAATTGATGACGCAAACAGATTCTGCAGTCATACACAAAGAATGAGCTGGATTACACCCATTGGTTTTTTCTTTTGCTTCAAAACAATTCTTCTTTCAATACTCTGAATCCATTACAATTGTCCTGGAGCTCCAATTAATTGTTGGGTTGTGTTCAGTAAGCCAGGGTAGGCCTAAGATGAGTTGAAACTGGGGTGCGTCAATTAAATTGAATTGGATCACTTCTTGGTGTCCGTCACTGGAAATCAGCTGCACTTGCTCTGTATGGCTCACTATGGGTCCGGAGGAAAGATTTGTTCCGTCCACCGCCCGGACGGGTTCGCTCCTAGATTTCAATATTGCTCGTAACCCTACCTTGGTTGCAAATTTTAAGTCGCAAAAGTTTCCAGTAGCTCCGGAATCTATCATTACTGAAACCTCGGTCAATGTTACTTGCCGAAATGTAATTACCATTGACAAAATCAAGTGTGGGGCCGATGACTGCAGGGTATTTGCTACTTGATGTTCAGTTGGAGTTGATTTTTGATTAGCATCCACCGGTCCAACTCCCGCTACTGGTGGTGCTGCAAGTTTTCCTTCGGCTTGAAAGAAGTCTTTGGTTTCTTTGGACACCCCCTAACGAAATGTCCACTGGAGCCGCAGTACATGCATATATTGCCTGTCCTTCTCTTTTCTTTCTCCTCCTTGGTCAAAGGACCCCTTATAGTTCCTATTTGCATCGGTTCTGACACCACTTGTCCGTCCACAAACTTGATTCCTTCTGACCGAGCCCTGTCAAATCTTGGAACTATTGGTTTAAAATCTCTTCTCTTTTCTCCTTTTCTCTCTCCTTGGCGGAAGTCTATTTCTAAGAACAGATCTATCAGCTCTGAGATTTGGGTGGGTCAATTTGGAATTTGCGCCAACACATCTTTGAGTTCGTCTTTTAGCCCTCTATAGAAGACTGCTGCTCTTTTACTCTCAGGCCAGTCAGTCTCACCCACTAGTTTGTTAAATTGTGCCAAGTATGCCACGAGATCTCGGTTTCCTTGTCTTAAGTCAAGTAATTCGTTATCTACCGCTTGAGAGATTCTCCGTCTGTCAAAGATCCGAAGAAATTCTTGTTTGAATGCTTCGTAATTATGCAGTAGGGGGTCATCACGGGAGACCAAGGGCATTGACCAGGACGCCGCGTCTCCGCTTAAGTATGACAACACGAAGGCTACTCTTGACTGTGCATCTGGGAAAATCGAAGGGCGGCACATGAAATGTAGTGAGTACTGAGTGATGAATATCTGCGCTTTTTGTGGGTCTCCGCTAAATCGCTCTGGGGAAGCTAACGGTATGACTGGGGACAGAGAATGAATTACTTGTGTTGCTATTCTACTTGGACCTTCAATAGGAGGGTCTCCGGTTTCTCGTCCTGTACTAAATGGCTGTCTTAACCTCTGAGCTACTTCTGCTGTCTCCTTCCTAGAGTTGACCACCTCCTGTCTAAGACTCTGATTTTCCTCCCTTACTGCCACCAACTCCTTCTGTATTGTCTCTAAAACTGTTCCTAAGGTTTGCAAATTTATTCCTTCAGCCATCTCTGCTCAGGTGCAAGTTTTTAAACGTGGGCACTTCACCCTGTCAAGGGTTCAAGAGTATTCTTTCAGTAATCTTGCACAGGAACAGAGACGCTGATTCCCAACTCCCCTTCAAGGATATTTCTGCGGTCCAGTTTTATTTCTAGACCCACAAATCTACCCCCAAGGGGGAAGGGGGAGTGGATAAAATAATAAACAAGAAGAGACTGGTCCTGAAGCTTGTCTTCTCTCTTTCGTCTACTTCTTCATTCTATCTGCAGACTGCGTGTCAACTGAGAGAATCTAAAAAACCAAGCATTAAGTTATAATTTCTATACTTAGCTGAATTCTATATTCTATTCCGCTCCCTTGTTCTTTACCTACCCTTAGCTCCAAGCACTGTGCCCCTCTTCTATTATTCTTGTTACTATCTCTCTTTCTGTTCTTTCTTTTTCTTGAAAAGGCACCTCTGGAATTACCTGTCAACAAGATATCACTTAATGTATTTATCTTCTATTTACCCCTTGAAACTCTCTTACACTTTAGGTAATCTAATTCACTTACTTGAGTGTGTATGCCTTTATCTTTGTAAGGACTCTTCTTAATAGTATCTACTTTCTAACGACTTTTCTTAACTGTTCTGGAATTCCCTTTTGACGACCTTTTCCTTCTTAGCAGGATATTGCCGTTAATCTAGATTATTTCTGGTAAATACTGTCTTGTCTCTAACTATATACAACATTTTATTTACAGTTCATTCAGAGTAATTCTATAATTTTCTTTGTGACTTAGCTTATGACTTCTTTCTCCCTTCAGGTTCTGGTAGCGCTAGGTATCCATCGACGAGTTGCTTTCACCTGCTGAAGCCGAGAAATCGGGAAGAGGCGCCACAAACTGTTACCTCAGCAAATTCTCCTTCTCAACCTTGCTGCGAACTAGACTGCTTCTAACTACTTCCGACGGAGGTAGCGGATGAGAAAACCGGGCGAAACCCGACGAGGTTGCTCTCTAACTAAATCTGAGGAGCCTAAGAATTAACCTGCGTGCTCTGAAACTTCCTCAGTGAAGTGTGCGTTGGTTCCAGCGCGCGCGCCTCAAGCTGCCTCTGAACACCTGTGGGGAATAAATAAACTAGACCGCTGCGATGACTAGAAAGCGGCGGCCTTTCTTCGGTTCCATTTCTGATTCAGCCTGGTCCAGCCATTGCCTCTGGCCCGCATTCTTCTTCCTGACCCATAACTTCTGCCCAACACTGTACCCGCTATTGTCCAAGCGCCCCTAGGAGCCCTGACAACTGGAAAGCCATTATCTTAGAAGGAGGCAGCCTTTATCTCTCATTTGTAGATTTAAAGTCTGCCTTCGATATGGTGGATCGCCGATAGTTGTGGGAGCTGTTAAAAGGGATGAGAGTGCCCCTCTATTTATGCCATTTACTTGAGCGCTTATATAAAGACACCTTCGCCAGAGTTAGGTTCGGCCTAAACGGAGAACTAACTTCCCCGTTCCGAGTTGAGAAGGGAGTCAGGCAGGGTTGCGTATTAGCGCCAACCCTCTTTTCTCTTTTCTTAAACAGGCTGGTCGAGGACCTCCTGGCTTTAAGAAATGTAGACGTACCTAGGTTGGCGGGCAGGAAAATACCTGCATTAATGTTCGCAGACGACACCCTGCTCCTGTCCAGGACCCCAATGGGGATGGAAAGAATCCTGGATGGATTCGCTTCATTCTGCAGGAAAAGGAACCTGGTCATCAATGTGAATAAGACTAAATATATGGTTCTTCATGCGGACACTACAAATCGCCCCATGCCAAAATTGGATGGCTTGCATTTAGAACGGGTGACCATTTTTGACTACTTGGGCCTAACACTTAATAATAAAATGAATTGGGGCCCCCAGATATCAAAAGCAAACTTAAAATGTATACAGATAACAGGGGGCATCCAAAAGATGCATAAAGATAGCCCATTAAAGCTAATCAGTATTAGTAGAGGTATACAAGGCCCAGGCGGGAGGGGTGGTGTCATATGGTGCTGAACTTTGGGGCCATAATATGGTCCAGATTTTAACCAAGTCAAAAAATCATTTTATCAGACAATTATTGGCACTACCCACGAGTACCCCCATGCAGCCTCTCAGGATGGATCTGGGCATACAACCAATTGCCGACCTGGTAGCCTCACGTCCGGTCATGTACTGGCGTAGACTATGGAGCACTCCTGAACTTGTCAACTTTCGGGAGGAATTGAAATCTATTTTGTTGCTCCCAAAGGCAGGTGCCATCCCATGGCTAGCCTATGTAAAAAAATCTTTGAGGGCAATCGGGAGAGAAGACCTCTGGCACACACCTGAGGAGTTATGCCCTATCCTCCCAAAAAAGACTCTGGCTAAAGCCTTGGAGGAACATAATTTGATGCAGGTCCTACGCACAGAGAATAGAACTAATCTGACGTCGGCATTTCTCGAGGTGAAAATCGGATATAGTTTTGAGCCTGCACTAGACTTGATTCACCCGCTAACCGCCAAGAAATTATACATGCAATTTAGACATGGATCACTCCCCCTCTTTTGCAGAACAAGCAAGTGGGTTGGTTTTAGTAGACAGCCTTGTCCTGTGTGCGGTGTTGGTGAAGAGACAGAGGTTCACGTCATATTCTTCTGTACAGCCTACAAAATCCCCCATAGAAAATGGATTATCCAGCTCGCTAAAAACTTGGGGGTTAGGAATTATAGAGATTTGTTCAGGCTGTTGAAGTATGACCCATCCCTTTTATTCGTCACAGCGATAGCTACATTTTTATTTTCAATGTGGTTAATTAGAAAACGCTTAATACCACGATAAGGTATATCTCTGTACTATTTCATTTTAAACATAGTGATAAATTTGCTGTTCTGGTCTAAGTGTATGCTTACACGCCTTTTTATCCACACTTTTAATGTTGTATCTTTTTATTATATTTATTGTTTTAAAGTATTGTGATGTATGAACTTTTATGGCTGACAGCCGAAATAAAGTTTTCTGACTGACTGTATTCCTTCCAGACAGAGAGACAAAGGGGGACTAGGTATTGGCAGGTGAACCATCCTGTCTGGGTAGATGAAGCAGAGCTGTTCCCTGCCTCACTTGCAGTTCAAAGGAATGCCTGCCGTACACCCACAAAGGAAATTGACACCAGCCAATTGTCACCTTAGACCACTTGGAGCCTGGACAGGAGAAATAAGGACATTTCCATAATCAGGTGGCGGGATAGACTAGAAGCATCTCACACTTCAAAGGCTAGAACCAGATATAAATATTGGACCCTCAGCCCAACTCTTCACTACACTCCTGGACTTGCGGAGGACCCCCCCCCCCCCCCCCCAAGAAGTGCTGACTTGTCCTTCAAAGGACTACCCTTCTGCTTGTGGCCTGCTTGTACCCTTAGATGACTGTTCTGCTGCTTGAGGCATGCCTTTCTGCTTGATCGAAGGATTACCAGAGGGCTCCAGGGGCTAGTTAACTGGCCTCCTATTCTGAACTACAGGGACGCAACAAGTTCCAGCGACCTTGAACCCATGATTCTTGACTCTGCCTGAAGTGACTCCTGCCGTCCAGGTGGTGCTCAACCAGGTCTAGCCGCGTAAAAGTGGTGCTGAAGATTTCAAACAGTCAAAACCTGAAACTTGAGTCTTAAAAATATTTCCACTAAAACGTGGCTGGCGAATCAACAGAAGACCATGATCTATTTGCTCGTCGATCCACCAAGGTGCATCACTGGTTGGCCTGATTTTGCTTTGACTCCCCTCTGTTATTCTCCACAGCAGCACATCCTGTTCACCTGGGCCTCTCAGAAAGGGTATCAGGCCTCATGGAGCCCTCATCGGCTACAGCCTGCAGCTTCAGTCCACTGGAGATGTCTGACTTCCAAATAAGTGCCAAAGTTTGAACGTATAAATCTTAACCACAATTTTGCACAGCAACTCCCAGAAGATGATGCCTCCTCCTCGGACAGCACCGGCTGCCTTGACCCACTCAACTTTACCTTCTCAAAGACTTTTTAAAAAAAATTCTTTTAAGTCTATTGGTAAGCCAAAACTAGGCCCAATCAACCTCGTGTGTCTAAACCATGTTCCATTGTGGTTGACTAGAACTTTAAATTTTGATCTTGCCCCAGTCTCGCACAAAAGGATGCCACAATTGACACTTTGAGCTTTTAAGTTAAACTTGACGGGTTTTGTAGCAAACTACCAGAGGGTTAAGCACAAGTTAATTCAGTGACTTTTGTGGTTCATCCTGCCATAGATTGTGGTTGTTTATGAGAAGGGTCTTCACCTCCTCTTTCTAAACCCAATTTCGTATACATTCTCTATAATAGAAAAAACTCTCTTTCTCAAATTGGCAAGTCTTGAAGTGGTGAAGGGACTTAATATCGAGTAAGGAATATAAGGAATATCGAGGCGCAAAGTATCAACAGGCAGGTGCACATAGGTAAGAATGGATTTACTATACGTAATTCCCTATACTTGTGTGTTTGTGTGTGTATATATATATATATATATATATTAAGAGGAACTGCACCCGAGAATGCGACTTCCAAGCAGCAGCAGTTGAAAGTGCAGCCAGATTCCACACACGAGGATACTCAGAAGCCACTTTACAAAATGCTAGATGTAAGGTAGACACTAAGGACAGAACGAAATTAATAAGTGGACTATCCAGAACTAAACAGAAGAAAGAGCTAGCCACACTGTCCCAAAATACGGATTGCAGAATGATTACCAATTACTCTAGCAACCATTATGACCTTAGACAAATATTGAGGAAAAATTGGCATATCCTCAGATCCGATCCTGTTATAGGAGAAGATCTGACAAAAGCACCTCAATTGTCATTTAGAAAGGCCAGATCTTTACAAGATCATCTGGTCCACAGTCATTATTCTTCACAAAAAAAGGACTCACGTTTGGGTCCAGTAAAAGGCTTCTACCCGTGCAGGAAATGCAAGGCATGTAAAAACAGCGATAAGACCCTAGTGTATGATGTGCCAGGTTTAAAGACCCCTAAGAAAATTGAAAAATGTATGAATTGTAATACATCATACACGGTGTACTGCTTAATCTGTCCATGCGGACTCAGGTACATCGGTTGCACCATACACCCTACTAAGATAAGGATCTTGGAACATCTGCAAGCCATCACCACAAAGGATGTTAACTATCCAGTGGCTCGCCATTTTGAAAGCCATCACAGTAGTAACAGGGACCTGTTACGCTACTTTTGCTTAGCAAGAGATAATTAGTGCACCTTTGTAGACTTGAGTTCTCTGCCCCAGTGGGCGCGGCCATTCGCATGGCCTTCTGGGAGTGCACACTAAGTATTGGTGCAGTGAGCTATCTTGCCGTCCATAATAAAACCATGTAAAACCCATGTGGGTCGCTCGCCACTCCTCTCTTGTTTAAGCCCGCATCTTGTAGCCTTAATTTTAGCTCCTGTCCTGACGTGACAGCAACCAACTTGGTGTCATCCAGGTCTGCGTGGCCGCAGCGGGACTCCCTCACAGCTAGGCTCACCATTTAACAACATGGGTTTTACCTAGTTTTATTATGGACGGCGAGTTAGCTCACTGCAGCAATACTTAAAGTGCACTCTAAGTTCCAGAAGGCCGTGCTAGTGGCCGTGCCCACTGGGGCAGAGAACTCAAGTCTACAAAGGTGCACTAATTATCTCTTGCTTTCCGGATCTTCCAAGCCAATGATTAAGGGCAGGGGCCCGAAACGTGTCTGGCTTTAGAGACTTGCTCTGCATTTCCCATCGTTTTTGCCTGCAGCCTTAAATAAAAGGGAAAGCATTAATCACCTGTTTTGGGCTCCTTTGATTGAAGTACCTTTGCGGATTGGGGTTTAATGGTGAGCCTAGCCATGAGGGAGTCCCGTTGCGGCCAGGCAAAGGCAAAGGGTGCTGCATGTTAGCAGTTCCCTTGTCCAAAAGCAATGCCGGCTCCTGCAGGAGGCAGGGAGCTGGCTGGGACCGCAGGAGGCGGGGAGCCGGCTGGGACCGCAGGGACATTGAAGGGCCCCCATGGTCCCCAATGTGAGAGCAAGCCCCGGGGATGGGGTCCCCTGGGCAGATACCGAATAATGGAAGTGGGATGTTTTTTTTTCTTTCAATTTTGGAGTCGCAACCCCATCTCAGCGCGGCCACCCGTGTATCGTCACGTTGGATTTGCAGATCTACCTCAAATAAATATTTTAATAGTGTATAATTTAAAAGGAAGTGTTGCATTTGTGAATTTGCTTTATAGACGTAGTGTGATTGAAGTTAATCATAAGATTACATTTGATAGAGTTAGTTCAAATATATAAAATGAAAACTTAAAAGTTAAACCTGAAAAGTGTATTGTATTGTAGTGCATTGATTTCATGCTTCACGACGGGTGCGCGAATCCACAAAAATGTAAAGAAGAGTACATATGTGTAAAAAAAATTAGATTCACTATTGTGTTATAGGGTGGCTCTAAAAAGACCCCTTGTTTTCATTATGAGTTTGTTATAGCTACATGTAAGTGCGAATGCACAGCTTTAGGCGGTTGAGAAATACTCTGTTCCCTTGATCTGTGAAATGTACACCATCACTTTCTGTAGATGTCATCCATATCAAAACGTATATTCTTGTTATAGATGGAGCCCATCCTATGGTCTCAGAGGTAAGCAGAAACAGCTTTATTGACATTCTTTCTAGCTTTCTCAATCTTTGGACAGAATGTATTTGACCACTTCCATTTCTGTCTTCGGCATATATACAAAGGCAGTTTTGGGGCAAATCAACAACAATTGTGCAAAGGTATCCTTCATGAGCATTTCCAGTCCTACTCCAATCAATGAACCTAGGTCATTGTCACCACAGTGCACAATCATAAGGTCAGGGGGTTGGAGATGCAAAATGTTTTTAACCACAGGCATCAATTGGTGCCACTTTAATCCTCTCTGTGCAATCCATTAAATATCCACATCTTGCAAAGCTAGGTCTTTGTCAATACCTTGTGTTCAGCATACCTTTTGCACCGGAAAACATAGCTGTACCCTACAATCCATACTGTAAGCATCTTTAAGGGATGTCTGGAAGGGATCTCTGACATATTATCGACAGACACATTATCGAACTACACAAATATCGCATCAAATATATCGACATCAAAAATATCGACATTGTATACTTATTTAAAAAACGACACTAATATCGACACTACAATATCGTAATATAATTATATCGATCACACAAAAATCACACACATAAATATCGCAATACTAAATATCGACATGAGTAAATAAATATGACACATGTCACAAATATCGATAACCAAAATATAGACATCAAGAATATCGTTTTTTTAAAATATATCGACAATTCTAACACTACTAAAAACAATATTTTAAACAACATAAAAACAATATTTTCCCAAAACATACATTTTTCAAATGAGATTCTACTTAAACATAAACATAACATTTATAGCTATCTCAATATTTAACAACATAATAAAAAAACACTGAAATAATTATCACATTGGCATTTCGAACACATTTAAAAAACATTCACTACACATTATAAACAATCTTTTTATATATAATGATTTAAAACTCTCCTCCTTTAAAACTAAATATACTCTTACTTAGCATTTTCCATAAAAGGAAACCAATTAACTAAAAAAAAATCAAACCATCCAATAGAAAGGCCACATACAGAAAACAACCAATAACATGGACATTACAAACGTTAAAGGCAGGGAAGGTCCCCAGGGACTATTTTAATACAACATCTTTATTTCTTCCCTTTAACCTTACTGAAAAACAGCAGTTAATGTCCATGAAAGATGCTACATATTCATTGTTACATATTGAAAAATTAGAACCTTTAGCTTTCTCTGTAGCGGAATTGGATACAGGCGTGTGGTTATTACATGGGTTGATCACTCTCCCGTTCGCGCTTTTCAAGTTTACGTCCTGTATGAAACACTATGCTCTGGGTAGATATGAACAGCTGGGCACCGCTTTCATACATGAGGTTTGGTCCCTCCCTTTTATGTATAGATGTACAAGGGACGGTACTGAGGTTTATCTGACAGGTGAGGAATGTACAACGACACCTGATCATTCTGTAGTATGTAGACACATTCAATTACACGGTGCATGCAATGTACAAGCTCCAAATTTGGCCTGCGTCCTGAAAGGTATCCCAGTGCCAGAGATTACGCCATCTTTCACGCTGCTTGCAAACGGTAGTTATTTAATTTTGAACAATGAAGCTTGCTGCGGGATGTTAGTGGGAATCCCTTACATAGTGACTGTATAGCAGAGTTGTCTGCTGCAATAATGTTCTATTTCCACCCCCGCATGGGCGGCTGGATGTTTCCATCTGGCCTTCGATTCCGACCTTGAAGGCAGAGTTCAACAAGATGAGCAGAATAAGGGCGCTATTGTCCCAAAAGGAGGTGCCATTGACTTCCTCCGGTGAAACATTTGTCCTTCACGTTGCAAATACGCGTACTGAGGTACAGGCGCTTTTGAATACTGACCTCCCCCTACATTTTGGTGCTTTGATCCAAACAATTTTCAATGCCTCGTCCACGACGGGCCTGGCTCATTTTTTTAAGCTTGTGGGCTCGGGCCTCGTGACCTCTTTCCAAACTATTTTTGGTGTGATTCCGGCATTTTTTCATTCTATTTTCTCGAGCATCTTTGGAGGTGTCCCGCTGATTCTGGCGCTTGTGGCAGGAGTGCTGCTTTTACTTTTCATACTGCGAAATGGCTGCTCTTTCTGTGCCACACGACAACCTGTCCCGTCTGCATCTTCTCCGTGACAGGATGCTTGAATATTATGGTACGCTGCCATTGGCGACTTTGAGCCTGGCGTATGGATTATCCTTCCGGTATTCCTACTTCACCTGCGTACAGCCAGTCTTTCACTGCCTAGATTGTCCCTTTGAATGGCCTTTGGATTTGTGCTTAACCAACACGGTGTCTCCGGTGCCGGATTATGATCGACTGATGAGGCCCTTAGTGTCTCACGAGTTTGCCTGTTATGGTGTTCGGATTATGGCCTGTGGTGCGGCGCATGGTATCCTGGGTAATTGGGACATCGCAAGAGCAGCCTATGATTTCTTGAATATGAGCTATCTGGAGGAACAATTTGGTTGCCCTCTGATTGTGCTAGAGGCTCCGCTCATTGAAGAACATGTATGTTCCTTTTCTTTGATTAATTGGATGGCTAAAACTTTTCGTGGCTCTGCAAACGATTTCTTGTTGGAAGCAGTGGCCACGTATGCTGCTTATACGTTCATGGATTGAGTAAACTGTGGTCCTCTATGTTTTTTCTCCCGTGCCTTTGGACTGCTGTCCACAGCAACATTTTTTAATTTTTCCCATCACACGTTTGTGGTTTTTTTCTCCCCTTTTCGGTTTTCATGTTTTCGGCTTTTGCCTGAACTATAAATTGTTTATTAATTGAATACGCCTTGTTCTGCTCTGTCGAAACTGAACTTTGCATTCTCTTTTTTCTTGCCTACTGTATAGTGCTTAGATCAAGGGGGCATGTAGTGAGGACTCCCTTAATACGTACATACATTGTTAAGTTAGCATAACCGCGTTAGATGTTAGAAAGCCATCTTGCCGCTTTTGCGCACGACACTGCGTTTACATGTTATTGCTTAAACACACTGCTGACTCGAGCTTTGCCTCACACGGAAGCAATCTGTTGTTACCATCCCGAGCTCTGCGCAGCGACCTTGGTCTGTACATGGCGTGACAAAACAGTCTGGTTTGTTAGACATTGGTGCCGATCACGATCCTGCAAAAACCGGGTACGAACCGTCGGACGGAGCACAATCTCCGCCCGACGCGTACCCGGTCGTCAATTTTCACAAACAAGGAATTACGATTCGCACGGGTACACCATTACCGTACGAATCGTAAAAAAGCCCGACCGAACAAAAAAACACCTACCAATGCGATCCGGGAAAGCGCCGACCTGACGTCGGGACGCTCGCAGCCAGCCATTCACGACCCAGGAATCACGATTCGCACCGACGTCACCCCGCACGGTGAATATTTTGCGGCAGCCAAAAACTGCCGGGAAATCAGGACGACGCGAACAAGGACCACCAGTACGCGACGGACAGACGACGACGCGAACAAGGAGGACCAGTACGTGACGGACACACAGGACGACGCCACCAAGGAGGACCCGTACGCGACAGGACGACGCGATCAAGGAGGACCCGGACGCGACAGGACGACGCGAGCAAGGAGTACCAGTACGCGACGGACAGACATGGACTCGAACCTACGAGTCATCCCTGCCCTCATAGCAGTACACCTCCTCTACAGGTTACGACGCAGACGCCGCAGAAGGTCAGAATAACTAAGGGAGGGGGGAAAGTGGGTTGGGGTGGGGGTGGCAGGACCAGGGCAGGCCACAAAACAACCACATAAGTCACACACCACACATGGCCTGGACATACCTGACTCCCATGCCCTGGTCAGCACGAGGGGGTGGGGGCGTGTCCTGATAAGCCAGCGACCGCCACAACGGAAGTCCGTCACCACGCGAACCGGCAACACAACCAGACAGGTACGTCCCGTACCCACGCCTGAAGAGCGTGGGTACGAGTCGGACCACGCCCACACACGTCACCCCAACAATGGTGGGACGGATCGCACCCACGTGGCATAGGCCTGGGTACGGGCCGCACAAACATCACATAGCGTGGGGACGGATATGTACGGACCCTACCCCCACCCCGTATGCAAGGAGCGTACCCCCCAGCCCAACAGTGTAAGTACGACTCGAACCCTCACCCGCGTATGCAAGGAGCGTACCCCCCATGCCAACAGTGCAAGTACGACTCGAACCCTCACCCGCGTATGCAAGGAGCGTACCCCCAGCCCAACAGTGTAAGTACGTCCCGTACCCCCACCCGCGTATGCATGGAGCGTACCCCCCATGCCAACAGTGCAAGTACGACGCGAACCCTCACCCGCGTATGCAAGGAGCGTACCCCCCAGCCCAACAGTGTAAGTACGACCTGTACCCCCACCCGCGGACTCACGGACCGTACCCCCACCCCAACAGTGTAAGTACGACTCGAACCCTCACCCGCGTATGCAAGGAGCGTACCCCCCAGCCCAACAGTGTAAGTACGACCCGTACCCCCACCCGCGTATGCATGGAGCGTACCCCCCATGCCAACAGTGCAAGTACGACCCGTACCCCCACCCGCGTATGCATGGAGCGTACCCCCCATGCCAACAGTGCAAGTACGACGCGAACCCTCACCCGCGTATGCAAGGAGCGTACCCCCCAGCCCAACAGTGTAAGTACGACCCGTACCCCCACCCGCGGACTCACGGACCGTACCCCCACCCCAACAGTGTAAGTACGACCCGTACCCCCACCCGCGAATGCAAGGAGCGTACCCCCCAGCCCAACAGTGTAAGTACGACCCATACCCCCACCCGCGAATGCAAGGAGCGTACCCCCCAGCCCAACAGTGTAAGTACGATCCGTACCCCCACCCGCGAATGCAAGGAGCGTACCCCCCAGCCCAACAGTGTAAGTACGACCCGTACCCCCACCCGCGGACGTACGGAGCGTACCCCCACCCCAACAGTGTAAGTTCGACCCGTACCCTGACCCGTACCCTCACCCGCGTATGCATGGAGCGTACCCCCACCACACCAGTGTAAGTAGACTCGTACCCTCACCTCGAATGCATTGAGCGTACCCCCACCGTGTATGTGCCAAGCGTACATATCCTGAAATCGGAGGTGTGTGTGCAGAGTCCACCCAGCAGTGCCCTGAGACAGGAGGGGTGTGTGCAGAGTCCTCCCAGCAGTGCCCTGAGACAGGAGGGGTGTGTGCAGAGTCCTCCCAGCAGTGCCCTGAGACAGGAGGGGTGGGTGCCTATCACTCCCAGCAGTGCCCTGAGACAGGAGGGGTGGGTGCCTATCACTCCCAGCAGTGCCCTGAGACAGGAGGGGTGGGTGCCTATCACTCCCAGCAGTGCCCTGAGACAGGAGGGGTGTGTGCAGAGTCCTCCCAGCAGTGCCCTGAGACAGGAGGGGTGGGTGCCTATCACTCACAGCAGTGCCCTGAGACAGGAGGGGTGTGTGCAGAGTCCTCCCAGCAGTGCCCCGAGACAGGAGGGGTGGGTGCAGAGTCCTCCCAGCAGTGCCCTGAGACAGGAGGGGTGGGTGCCTATCACTCCCAGCAGTGCCCTGAGACAGGAGGGGTGTGTGCAGAGTCCTCCCAGCAGTGCCCTGAGACAGGAGGGGTGGGTGTGGAGTCCTCCCAGCAGTGCCCTGAGACAGGAGGGGTGTGTGCAGAGTCCTCCCAGCAGTGCCCTGAGACAGGAGGGGTGTGTGCAGAGTCCTCCCAGCAGTGCCCTGAGACAGGAGGGGTGGGTGCCTATCACTCCCAGCAGTGCTCTGAGACAGGAGGGGTGTGTGCAGAGTCCTCCCAGCAGTGCCCTGAGACAGGAGGGGTGGGTGCCTATCACTCCCAGCAGTGCCCTGAGACAGGAGGGGTGTGTGCAGAGTCCTCCCAGCAGTGCCCTGAGACAGGAGGGGTGGGTGCCTATCACTCCCAGCAGTGCCCTGAGACAGGAGGGGTGTGTGCAGAGTCCTCCCAGCAGTGCCCTGAGACAGGAGGGGTGGTGCCTATCACTCCCAGCAGTGCCCTGAGACAGGAGGGGTGTGTGCAGAGTCCTCCCAGCAGTGCCCTGAGACAGGAGGGGTGGGTGCCTATCACTCCCAGCAGTGCCCTGAGACAGGAGGGGTGTGTGCAGAGTCCTCCCAGCAGTGCCCTGAGACAGGAGGGGTGTGTGCAGAGTCCTCCCAGCAGTGCCCTGAGACAGGAGGGGTGGGTGCCTATCACTCCCAGCAGTGCCCTGAGACAGGAGGGGTGGGTGCCTATCACTCCCAGCGGTGCCCTGAGACAGGAGGGGTGGGTGCCTATCACTCCCAGCAGTGCCCTGAGACAGGAGGGGTGGGTGCAGAGTCCTCCCAGCAGTGCCCTGAGACAGGAGGGGTGGGTGCCTATCACTCCCAGCAGTGCCCTGAGACAGGAGGGGTGGGTGCAGAGTCCTCCCAGCAGTGCCCTGAGACAGGAGGGGTGTAACACATGTGTGTGAGGCCAGAATAATCCACATGCATACTGGCTACAAGGGAACATGTCCCCATGAACTCATGTCAACAGACTCCACACACAAGTACAGTGATCATCAAGGATGCCACGATTGTTGCAGGTGGAGACATGGCCCTGCATGCATGGCCAAAGTAGAAGGGCTCCGTCACACACACAGCTCATGTAGACACAGCTCTGCGCTAAACATTGGGAACACCCTGCAGGGAAGAAAGCTGGGTACACAGAGGAAGGAATACACCCTGGGACAAGTGCCCCATGCAGTAACTGCTTACATGAACAAAGAAAGTTAGCCAACACCTTGTGATGGCACACAGATCCCAGGGTCCCACCAATGAGCAGTACACTACTACATATCCCACACACCCAAACCCTTACACACCACCCAAAACCATGTAGCAGCCCCACCAACACCAATACCAGCATAGCAGTAGTGTGATAATGAAAACAAAATTAAGCTTTATTCAGCATGAGCACAATGTCCGTGGATCGCAGGCAGTTCAATCTTCACAAAGCCCATAGGGCAGTCAATGATTCTCAGCTGGATGGGGGACACAGTGGGATGCGTGTCCCCTACCTTGCCTGCACAGTCAAATGGCATCGTCTTCCACACTGGTGAGGGCATCAGGGGGGGGGAAGCAACAGGCACCGCAGGGACATCAGGGCAAAGGGGCGGCGTTGTGGGTGCAGGGATGGAGGACTCCACCACAGGGGGTGGGTCAGTGCCAAAGGCGGAGGCCAGGATGGCACTACACACCTTTGCAAGGTCCTCCAGGGAGTCCCCTGCACCCGAAGGGTCCTCAGGCCCCAAGGAGGGGGGGGGTCAGAGGGATGGGTCGCAGCGCCACCGGGGGAGGGTGGAGACAGGGGGGGAGACTCAACCACCCTGACCGTGGACCTCCTTGACCGCTTGCGTGGTGGTGTAACTGTGGGGCTCAGGGACAGAGCGGCCATGAAGGAGTCCTTGGGGGAGATGTGGCCAGGAGAGCTGAGGGGAGGGGATTTGGAGGGAGTGGACTGGGTGGAATGCGGACTCCCACTATGGCTGCGTGTCACACGTTTGCCCCCCGACCCAGTGGGTGTGCCTACCTCACCCTGTGTGTGCGTGTCAGGAGGAGTGCGGTGGACCTTCCCTGCTGGTGTGGTGCCCGTGTCCGTTGATGTGGGTGCATGCCGACGTCTGGGTGTACGTGGGACAGGCATGGGAGTGGGAAGTGTGGATGGGGCAGGGGTAGGTGGGGGGAGGTCGCGCTGCAGGAGACCCACTGCTGCAGTCAGTGTGGAGTCGATGGACCTCAGCAAGTTGCGTTGGTCAGCCTGCGATGAATGAATGCCCTCCAAGAAAGCCTCGATGTTGGTGAGGGTTTTGCCGTGGGCATGGAGGACATTAAGGATCGCAGCCTGACCAACCTGCAGTTGCCGCTGGATGTCCACAGACTCTGCATTGGCGGCAGCAGTGGAGACAGGGGCAGGGGGTGCGGTGCCTGGCAGGAAGGAGACATGCTGTGACCGGGCACGCTGGGAAGGGACACGAGCAAGTGGGAGGCGGCTGGTGGGAACTGAGGGGGCGGTGCGAGGTGTTGTTCCGCTGTCAGCTGCTGGTGCAGCCACCGCCCACTCGGAGACATCCTCCTCGGACCTGTCAGCTTCGTATTCTGACGTGCCAGTCGACAGGTCCTCGGCCGCACTATCCTCCACCTCTGTCCCACTCGATGTGCCAGCCCCGATATCACGGCTGGCACTGGTGCTCGGTCCCTCCGCCTTGCCTGTGTCCATGTCTCCCTCTGTGTCCCCCGACGATGCTGTGGGCAGGGTGGAGAGACAGAAATTAATCAGACAGCTGTACACATCAGTCACATGAGTCCAATCGACATAGGTAACACTGCATAGCCTGAAAAGGAAGATCCCTAACATCTACTAAACAAGGTACCGATGTAGGGCATGAAACACACAGTTGGTTGAGCCACCATGCCACTGAAATACCATGGAGAGCATGAGACAATAGCTAAACACAGGAAACGGAGTCTGACATAGCACCCAGGCCCTGGGGACAATCCAGCACTGCATCTGCACCACACAGCGTTGGCGAAAATACCGATGACCAGGGACCATATCCATGAACTTGAGACACATGCTGCATAGGTAATGCTGAAAACATGCCCAACATGACTCGGTCACTGCACATTGCGTGTGTGTCCAGACACATCACACGCTGCCCAGACCCAGCAAGTAGAAATCAGGATTTTACACATAGGCATTGCCTGCACCAACAAGACCCTACACGAGGCAAATTGTTGAGACACAGGTGGCACCAACATCTCATAGTCTGGCTGATACACACAGGGGCAGGCAAAAAGCAAGAGTGTACGCCAAACAGCCAAGGTGCGCCTGTACAAATAATGAGGTACCAGTGCCCATCCTCAGATGAGTATAAGAAGACACACAGGCACTGGCAACTGTGAGTATGTAGAAGGACAATCAGGTCAGGCTGCACAGTGGACACCTGTACAAAATAGCACGTCTATATACATGGTGACAGGGGACAATGGCACAGAGCACAACCTACGCTGTAGACACTGAGATTGTCCACGTTAATGATGACACATACACCACTGAGGAAAAGGTGCCCCAGGGGACAGTAGTGGGCACGCAACTACATGCTACTGAATGGTAATGACTGCAACACACGTCACCATCCCTGCACTATGTGTATCGCACACTCATGCACATCATGTCACAGGCCACTACATAGGACATGCGCGCTGTAAGGCATGACACATGAGAGACCAACTCCCATGTCTGGAGTCAGCATCAGTGCCAACTGACATGGAACCCACATGCAGTGAACTTGACAGTGCACAGGCAAGGTCCCACAACCTGTTACACACCACCCCCACACATGATGCTACAGTCATTGTTCTCGTGGACAAAGCGCCAGCCTACATCACCTTGTGAAGGAGTGACTACACACAGACCAGGGAACACATTGCAAGGAGGGGAAGGGTGGCAGGGGCACAGCGCTATACTGGGGCAAACAGGATCTGCACAGCACCTTTAAACCCTGCCAGTTAATTCATGCTACTGTGCCCTTACAAATACCGGTGACACACAACAAACACACATGTACCTACCCCCTTCCGGCTGCTGCATCGCCTGTAAGCGCCTCTCCAGGTCTGGAAAGACCACCGGCAGCACACGCCTGTGGAGGTGGCTCAGACGGCGGCGGACGCGGTTCTTGTGGCTCTCAGGTGAGTCCCCCAGCAGGAGCCGTGCAATCCTCCGCGTCCAGCACCGGATATCCTGCCAGCGTTTTCTCACCTGGGGCAGGCTCCGCCTCCGACCATCCACACCCCTCACGGCACTGACGGCAGTCAGCCAGATCTGCTCCTTGGCAGTGGCGCCTACCTGTGAGGAGGAACCAGTGACACCACATCAATACACCAGCCACATGTCACAGAGAGACATATGGGTACAAATTAGCTGGTCACAACAAGGCATGTCATGCAGCCAACGCATTGCACCTTTGTCATAGGGACATCATCCCCTGGTGAGGGAAAAAGCAGTACGTGCCACAGTGGGTACACAGGTGGAATGATGGCAATGTCACAATCAATGATCAAGGCTCACACTGTGCATCACACCCACCCCTCCTGTCTCAGGGCACTGCTGTAAGTGATAGGCCCCCACCCCTCCTGTCTCAGGGCACTGCTGGGAGTGATAGTCCCCCACCCCTCCTGTCTCAGGGCACTGCTGTGAGTGATAGGCCCCCACCCCTCCTGTCTCAGGGCACTGCTGTGAGTGATAGGCCCCCACCCCTCCTGTCTCAGGGCACTGCTGTGAGTGATAGTCCCCCACCCCTCCTGTCTCAGGGCACTGCTGTGAGTGATAGGCCCCCACCCCTCCTGTCTCAGGGCACTGCTGTGAGTGATAGGCCCCCACCCCTCCTGTCTCAGGGCACTGCTGTGAGTGATAGGCCCCCACCCCTCCTGTCTCAGGGCACTGCTGGGAGTGATAGTCCCCCACCCCTACTGTCTCAGGGCACTGCTGTGAGTGATAGGCCCCCACCCCTCCTGTCTCAGGGCACTGCTGTGAGTGATAGGCCCCCACCCCTCCTGTCTCAGGGCACTGCTGGGAGACATCTGGCACCCCCCCCTGGGACCCCCCCGACAGTACATGGCATGTGTGTTACACCTGGACGCAATGGCAGAAGTCACAGTCACAACATAGGGACAGTCTGTGGCAGTGGCCTATGCACTCACCTGATACCCTGGTCGCCCATACAGCATGGAGTACTGTGGGAGGATCACATCCAGCAGAGCCATGTTCTCCTCCAGGGTGAATGGCTGTGTCATCTCCACAGCCCTTGACATGGTTCCAGGGAATCAGTAGCAGCAGCTGGGTCGACGAATGCAAAGATGTGCAGGCAAGTGCTCCCTCATGGGACCTGGCTGCCTTATATGTGCCCTTCTGCCCAGTCTCATGCACAGGAGTACAGAGTGATTGGTCACTCACATTTGCATCCTATGTTTCCACCAATCCCTTCAAACCTAGCAGTCTGTGGGTTCTCTATCGGTTTCATTCTCCTGCATGATGTCAGCCCCACAAACACATTGCAACAAAGTAGAAGAATTCCAACTGACTTCTGCTGTGCACCTTCCAGAACAATTTCGAAATTTGAACTTGGTCTCCATGACAACCAGCATGCATGTAGGCCTTAATACTTGTACCCTAGGTAATTTGGAGCATCACACACAGGTACAGTGCGTTTCGGGGCCCTAGGGCACCCCAAATGCATGTCAACGGCCCGTACATGCATGCCTACGTTCACTATCACTATGGGTCTGCACGCGTATGCGTACCCGTAGTGTTACGGACCGTACACACGCATGTACGCTCTCTATCACTATGGGTCTGCACGCGTATGCACGCGTATGCGTACTCGTAGTGATAGTGAGCGTACATGCGAGTGTACGGTCCGTACCACTACGGGTACGCATACGCGTGCAGACCCATAGTGATAGTGAGCGTACATGCGAGTGTACGGTCCGTACCACTACGGGTACGCATACGCGTGCAGACCCATAGTGATAGTGAGCGTACATGCGAGTGTACGGTCCGTACCACTACGGGTACGCATACGCGTGCAGACCCATAGTGATAGTGAGCGTACATGCGAGTGTACGGTCCGTACCACTACGGGTACGCATACGCGTGCAGACCCATAGTGATAGTGAGCGTACAGGCATTTGTACGGTCCGTACCACTACGGGTACGCATACGCGTGCAGACCCATAGTGATAGTGAGCGTACATGCGAGTGTACGGTCCGTACCACTACGGGTACGCATACGCGTGCAGACCCATAGTGATAGTGAGCGTACATGCGAGTGTACGGTCCGTACCACTACGGGTACGCATACGCGTGCAGACCCATAGTGATAGGGCCGTACACACGCATCTACGCTCACTATCACTATGGGTCTGCACGCGTATGCGTACCCGTAGTGATACGGAACGTACACACGCATCTGCGCTCACTATCACTATGGGTCTGCACGCGTATGCGTACCCGTAGTGGTACGGACCGTACAAATGTCTGTACGCTCGCCATCACGATGGGTACACATACGGCAGCACTCCCACAGTGATTTGGGAACATGCACAGGCCCACTCAGCAGCAGTACGGCGGTTTTTACACATCACTGTGGTGATAGGCGACACACATGTAGGAATAGGGCAGACATACTTCTCCATGGATGGACATACTTGTCCAGGAATGGACATCAAGGCATCGTCTGTGCATTACTACATGTGTGGGGCACAGGTGTCACAGGCTGTGATGTGGAACATGCCTCCTGAGTGGAGAAGGCACCAGATGTATGATGAGATGTGTACATGTGTACTGTGTGAGGGTGCAATGTGTGCCAGGCATGCCCTTGACTCCTTTGACATGTGTGCATGTGGGACTGCGCACTTGGGGTGAGCGTCACTGGCATGGCACGGACACCAACACACGGAAGTGTCCCATGATGCCCGGTACAGGGGTCATGACACATGACTTGTCACTACCCACAGTGCACAATGTGACTATGTCATATATGTGTCCGGGATTTACATCAGGTTGATGTTGTAGCACCCTCAAAAGCTGCAGCCGTTGCAGCAACCAACATGTGGCTGTGTGTAGATTGTCATTGTACACTGTTCCGCACACCATGCCACATGTGTTATCGGATGTGAGGTGCACATGTATGCATGGGACACGGAGTAGCGTGACAAGGCCATGTCAGCAAACTCACAAGGAATGTGTGGTGAGTCATGACATGTGCACCTTCATGGCAAGGTGTGTGGGCTGGACTAGTGTAATGTCATGTGACCTGTGGCTCCAGTGTTCCGCTACCAGTCTCTGCAATCGGCATCCCACTTCTGCTGATGTGTGGGTGTATGTCACTCCTGTCTTGCGTCGGGCAGTGCACTTGCACTGGGACACAGCTATTTCCATGGCGTGCCATGGGGAGGTTCTCAATCACCGTGTGTAGCTGGGTCTTGGAAGGAGTGTCACCTTGCATCCATACGTGTCCTGGGCATGTAGCACATGCCTGACTCTCTATGTGGCATGTGTGTATTGCCAGATTTACATGTGCTCAGTAGACATGAGTTGTTCTCGTAGTGCACTCACTCTTCCTTGTCAATTCCAAATTACTGCAGAGCGCCTCCTGTTGCCCGAAGAATTCCAGACTTGGCTACCATGCAGGAGAATGACAGGATCCGGCTCTACCGCTTCACCCAACCGTTGATTCTTCAGCTGACGGCGAGACTGGCACCACACCTGCAACCGCAGCACAGGTATCCTACGGCACTGACACCCCAGCTGAAGGTAATGGCTGCCCTACATTTTCTTGCCACGGGTACCTTCCAAAATACCATAGCTCATGTTGGTGGCATGTCCCAGAGCATGTTCAGCGGTGTGCTGCATGATTTCTTGGAGGCCATGTTGATTCACCTGGATGACTTCATCAAGTTCCCAACCCCTGAACAGATGACTGAGGTCAAGCGTGGATTCTATGCCCTGGGAGGGATGCCCCATGTCATTGGGTCCATAGATGGGACACATGTAGGTTTGGTACCACCACACGCACGGGAGGTGGCGTACCGCAATCGGAAGCACTACCACTCCATCAATGCCCTTGTGGTGTGTCTGTCCAATATGGTGATTTCACATGTCTGTGCTCGTTTCCCAGGATCAGCACACGATGCCTACATCATGAGGCGTAGCGGGATGCCTGATATGATGATGCAGCTGCGCAACGAACGGGCATGTGTTGTTGGTGGGTACAGTCTGTCTGTCCTGTATTCTGTATAGCCGACCAGCACGACCGCTACACCAGTTCTAACGATGTCCATGTGCTTCCCATGTAGGGGACGCTGGCTATCCCAACATGCCTTGGCTGCTGACACCTCTCCGCAACCCCATCACGCCGGCCCAGCTCCGCTATAACACCGCCCATGGCCGGACAAGGCGAGTGATAGAGAGGACGTTTGGCATGCTGAAGAGCCGATTCCGGTGCCTCCACAAGACCGGCGGTGCACTCCCTTATGCCCCGGCGAAGGTCTGCAAGATCTTCATGGTCTGCTGCATGCTGCACAACATGGCAGTTGAAAGAGCTGTGCCACTCATCCTGAATCAACATGACGAGGACCATCCACCCGTGGAGGACGAAGGGCTTGGCAATGGGGCTAGTGATGTGGAGGATGTGGAGCCGCAAGAGGACATCCGGACTCGGCTCATACGCGACTTCTTTGCTTAGTGGTGAGTACCAGGGTCTGAGTGTGCACGCATTGGTCCCCGTGTGGCATGCGTTGTGATGTGTGTCTCCACCTGCATGTATGGCACGTGGGTCAGAGGTGTGTGTGGGTGTGTCACTGGAGTGATGGTGGCAGTGATGGTAGTATTTCCCCAGTCATAATTGTGACCTAGCATGTTGTCATCCATACATGTGTCGAGTAAATGCACATGCAAGTGGCTGTGCTTTTTGTGGCTGACTTCTTGTGTGTCTCTCTTCCCCAGGTACCTGCGCATGCCGTTTGCTGGTTGCATTGTTGTGGCACTGCTATTCCTCATGGACATGACATCGTGGGCTGACTCAGCGTTACAGGCACGGACACGTTTGGAAGTCTCCATGGGGTAAGGGATGCATCTGGGGTGTATTGGGTGTGGCAGTTGTTCACGATGTGTGCACACTGCCCCGGTCGGGGTTTGGTTCCTCTGCAGACATGTGGCATCCCCATGGGACACGACATGCAGCTGGGTACACCTGAATAGATGGGCTGCCTGGTTGTCAGTCATCAGTGATGGGATAGTGGATTGTGATGATGGCATCAATGTGTGTGACACTGCCCTCGGACACATACGGTTAACATTGTCTTGACATGGCGTGGGACTTCCACATCAGCGGATCTATGGTGTATGGCAGGCTCTCCGTGAGCAGCTGTGGGTGTTTAGCTGTTAGCCGACGCTTGTGTGCCAGTTCCATGGCTATCACGCATTTGTGCTGCAGAAGGGGGGTGCCAGTGTTGGAGCCACATGTTACTCCACATGATGTGTTCATGTGTACTTCAAGTTGCCTCTGCAATCCCAAAAACATGACTAATAAAGGTGTCCCTATGCCTCCAAGGTGCCTCTTCTCAGTCAATGCTGGTGTGTTGGCACGGAGCATCCTGCATGCCTGGCATGGTATTCCCTGATTGTGGCTATGTGTCAATGTGTCGAGTGGCAAGATGCAAGCTGTGTGTGTGTGCTGAGACTGTGTATTGGGCATGATGTCCATGACTGTGTGGGTATTGTGACATGTGCCATCCCCATGCATCCAACGTTGTCCATGACCCCATTCTCTGCATCCACCGGACTCAAGCTTGCAGGACATGGTTCTGCCACCTGTCTACACATACCTGGGTGCCCCCCAGGACACGGGCCAGGATCCCTGACCTCTGCGCATGACTGTTGCTGTACTCAATGTGTCTGTCAGCACGGTTGTTCGGCCACCCCCTCAGCTGGTTCTGCCCATCACGGGTGTGTATGGTGCTCCATGTCTGTCTTGCCTAATAAACTGTGACCCATGTGTCCTGTGCCAGACTCAGGCCCCAGGGTGTGGATGGTTGAAGTGAACAGATGACTCAGGCATGTTTAGACTGTACAAGACACATGTTAGGTAATAATGCTACCAGCAGGCATCTACTCTTAATAGTGGGATTTATTATTGGGGGGGGGGGACAAAGTGAGGGGCTTTCCGGGATTAGGGAATCCAAAGTTCAGTAGGGGAGTTGGTGTCCTTGCCATTGGAAATCCTCAGAGTCCATGCCACAGTCTTTGTCAACATTGGTCAGCCAGTGACCAGCAGGGCCATGTGGCAGAGAATGTCTCTTGATGCTGTGATGCTGTTGCTCCAGTGGGCCAGGTGCCAGGCCAGGTGTCCTGGGAGATGGTGATGTAGCAGCCACCCTCACGGTCCTTTCCGTGGACGACCCGGCTTCCTGCGGGGAACCTCAGCAGCAGGCCGTGACGACGTCTGGGATGCTCCGTCGGATGTTTCCTCCTCCTCCTCATGATCCCTCCCTGTGGGTGGTGATGTTCTCCGCCTTCTGGCACAGGGAGGGTCGGCCATGGTGTCGGCCATCCGACGGAGTGCAGCGTGAATCCCCTGGGACGCCGTCACTTGCTCAGCCTGTCTGTCCTCCATCCTCCGTTGGTGTACCTGTAGACAGGCTATTAGCTCCGCATGTTGCTGGGCCTGCTGGACCTTGATCCCCTCGAGGACGGACACAACCTGGGCCATGCCCGTGGTGTCCTGCCGGTATGAGTCCAGGATGTTACGGACATGGGAAAATACCGGATCCCCAGCCAACTGGTCAGGCTCGCGCCTCCGCCGTCCTCCACTCCCACCACCCCTGCCCACTTGCGTCTGGCCTGCACTTGTGGGAACATCGGGTCTCCGGGACCCCTGAGGGGTGGCATTGGCGTTGTCGCCTGCCTCCTCCTGGGTGCCCGGGACACCGTGTCCCTCCTGGCGAGCCTGGCTGCATTGTGGTATTGGGGCAGGGATCCTGGGTGTCTCCTGGGATGTGGCAGGAGTGGGGGTGGTGGTTGGCACGGTTGTACCTGACGCAGGTGCTGCAGGTGGTTGGACACCAGAGGGGCCAGGTCGGTCGGGGTCGTCCGCAGAGTGGTGAGAGTGGTCGCTACCGGTGGGATCGGTCTCCTGCAGATCCGGGTCCTGTGAGTGTTCCCCCCCAGTGTTGGGGGGTGCAGCACGACGTTGACCTGTGTGTGAGAGAGAAAATGTTAATTTTGGTCCATGCAACATCCATGTTTCATCCGTTTCAAAGTTGGCACATTTCCTCTTGGAATTAGGATCTGTCTTGCATTCCACTCACAGTGCACTTGTGCATGGGTGTGTCCCTTGGGCACCAATTTGGCCCCTTTAACTATGTGTGGCACAGTCTTACTTGCTGCGTCAAGTGTGACTGCAGTCAGCAGTGGAGTGTGCAGGGGTGGCGAGCCATGCATTTGCGCCTTCCTTGTAGCACTGTACATGTGCACATGGAGTGGATCCACACACTTATATGATGCAGGTGGCTGTCCTTGTGCTCGTGTACAGGTTGTGACATGGCCCTGCGTTTTGACATGATGAAGAGGGGGGGTTCTGGCACTGGCCACCCTTGTCTACATGCACGCAGTCCACCTGCTGACGAGCAGACATTCCCACACACCAAAGGACTGATTTGCTCTCCCTGTGTCTCCCTCCTTCTCTGTCCCCCTCTCCCTCCCTCTCTGTCCCCCTCTCCCTCCCTCTCTGTCCCCCTCTCCCTCCCTCTCTGTCCCCCTCTCCCTCCCTCCGTGTGTCACCCTCTGTCACCTTGGCCCAGCTTCCTGGGCACACACTGTTGGCAGATCTTTGAGTGGCCCTTGGCCTGTTGAGGTGAGTTTGTTTCTGATCTCCAGGCACCCATTTTGTCTGCTGTGTGTCTGTGCGCTGCTGCTGTGGTGGTGTGTGCTGCCACTCTTTCACAATGTTGGCTGTTCATTAGCTGCTGTCATGTGCAAAACAGTGCCTTCACCCCCATGTGTTGATGCAAGGCGTCCGCCATTTGCTGGCAAGTCATTCCTGTGTTGGGACACAGTGTTTGTCTGGCTGTGACCTAGGCCATATGGGCAGAGGGCATTGTTGTCTGCTTTGGAGTCGCACTATGTGATTTTTGGTGCCCAGCCTCCCGCCATCCGGGTTACCGTGTCATGTGTTGTTGTCTTCTGTGGCCTGTGACTTGCCATTGTCCAGCTGGGTGCATGGGGCATGGTGGCAGCAGTGGCATGTGCATGCTCATGGAGTGTGGTTGAGTCATGCGATGGCTTGTGGTGGTTGCGTGCCTGTTAGTAATTTTGGTTGTGGTTGCAGTTCCCCCCATGTGAGGTGCGTTGTTTGTGTACTCACCCGGGTCTCGGAGTCCTTCTACTCCTTCAACTGCCTCCACCGGCAGTATGGCCATCACCCTCTCCTCCCAGGGATGGTACTGTACGGCTCTGCGGGAGGGCCCTCCTCCGGTGGCGTTGGCCTGGTCGTGTTCCTCCTGCCTCTTGGCTCTGACCCTCCTCCGCAGATCGTACTACCTGTTCTGGCAATCCTGCTTGGTCCTCCTGGTGTCCGCAACAGCATTCACAGCATCGACGATGGTCTGCCACATGGCTGTTTTGGCTGCCTGGCTGGTGCTTTGGATTCTTGGTAGTGGGCATGGTGAGGGGTGTGGGTGGGGATGGTGTGGGTGTGGGGGGTGTGTGGATGTTGGGGGGGGGGTGTGGATGGTTGTGTGTGTGTGTGAATGTGATGAGAGGGTGTTTGTGAGGGTGGTCGTGTGAAGGTGTGCAAGTGTAAGATGTGGTGTAGCTTGTAGTCTGGTTCTGTGGTGTCTGGCAGCAGTGAGTCTGTTGCAAAGGCTCATGGTTTGTGTGTGTGGGCCCTTTTCATTGGTCCATGGGTGGGTGTGGCAGTGTTTGAATTTTGGGTGGGTGTGTTATAAGGAGTGGTGGTGTATTGGGCCTCTGTTTGTTTTTGACAGTTGCAGGTCAGTGATTGTGTTATTTTAGTGGTTGTTGGCCATGTTTAGTGGCTGTGTGCCTTTCGAATGGTGTATTCTTGTGTTGTTTTGTTTTGTCCTTGTTGTGTACGTGCGTTTTGAGCGTGTGTACGGTGTGTACATGGGCCATTTGGTTGTACGATTATGTCCTTGTGTGTGGCTTTGTACGACTCGTACATGCGGTTGTGATGTTGGGGCATGGGGTGCGCTCCGTACTTAGGAGGTTGTGTTGGGGGTGCGCCAGGAACTACTGGGGTGTACATGGACGGTGGTACGACACGTACAGGGGTAGGGGGGTGTACATTGACATTGGTGCGACACGTACAGGGGTGGGGGGGTGTACATTGACGGTGGTACGACACGTACTGGGGTGGGGGTACGACTGGAACGTACTGGGGTGGGGGTACGACTGGAACGTACTGGGGTGTGGGTAGACGGGGCTATGACACGTACTGGGGTGGGGGTGGGGCTCGAACGTACTGGGGTGTAGGTACACAGGGGGTACGACACGTACTGGGGTGGGGGTACGACTGGAACGTACTGGGGTGTGGGTAGACGGGGCTATGACACGTACTGGGGTGGGGGTGGGGCTCGAACGTACTGGGGTGTAGGTACACGGGGGTACGACACGTACTGGGGTGGGGGTACGACTGGAACGTACTGGGGTGTGGGTAGACGGGGCTATGACACGTACTGGGGTGGGGGTGGGGCTCGAACGTACTGGGGTGTAGGTACACGGGGGGTACGACACGTACTGGGGTGGGGGTACGACTGGAACGTACTGGGGTGTGGGTAGACGGGGCTATGACACGTACTGGGGTGGGGGTGGGGCTCGAACGTACTGGGGTGTAGGTACACGGGGGGTACGACACGTACTGGGGTGGGGGTACGACTGGAACGTACTGGGGTGTGGGTAGACGGGGCTATGACACGTACTGGGGTGGGGGTGGGGCTCGAACGTACTGGGGTGTAGGTACACGGGGGGTACGACACGTACTGGGGTGGGGGTACGACTGGAACGTACTGGGGTGTGGGTAGACGGGGCTATGACACGTACTGGGGTGGGGGTGGGGCTCGAACATACTGGGGTGTAGGTACACGGGGGGTACGACACGTACTGGGGTGGGGGTACGACTGGAACGTACTGGGGTGTGGGTAGACGGGGCTATGACACGTACTGGGGTGGGGGTGGGGCTCGAACGTACTGGGGTGTAGGTACACGGGGGGTACGACACGTACTGGGGTGGGGGTATGACTGGAACGTACTGGGGTGTGGGTAGACGGGGCTATGACACGTACTGGGGTGGGGGTGGGGCTCGAACGTACTGGGGTGTAGGTACACGGGGGGTACGACACGTACTGGGGTGGGGGTACGACTGTAACGTACTGGGGTGTGGGTAGACGGGGCTATGACACGTACTGGGGTGGGGGTGGGGCTCGAACGTACTGGGGTGTAGGTACACGGGGGGTACGACACGTACTGGGGTGGGGGTACGACTGGAACGTACTGGGGTGTGGGTAGACGGGGCTATGACACGTACCGGGGTGGGGGTGTGGCTCGAACGTACTGGGGTGTAGGTACACGGGGGGTACGACACGTACTGGGGTGGGGGTACGACTGGAACGTACTGGGGTGTGGGTAGACGGGGCTATGACACGTACTGGGGTGGGGGTGGGGCTCGAACGTACTGGGGTGTAGGTACACGGGGGGTACGACACGTACTGGGGTGGGGGTACGACTGGAACGTACTGGGGTGTGGGTAGACGGGGCTATGACACGTACTGGGGTGGGGGTGTGGCTCGAACGTACTGGGGTGTAGGTACACGGGGGGTACGACACGTACTGGGGTGGGGGTACGACTGGAACATACTGGGGTGTGGGTAGACGGGGCTATGACATGTACTGGGGTGGGGGTGTGGCTCGAACGTACTGGGGTGTAGGTACACGGGGGGTACGACACGTACTGGGGTGGGGGTACGACTGGAACGTACTGGGGTGTGGGTAGACGGGGCTATGACACGTACTGGGGTGGGGGTGGGGCTCGAACGTACTGGGGTGTAGGTACACGGGGGTACGACACGTACTGGGGTGGGGGTACGACTGGAACGTACTGGGGTGTGGGTAGACGGGGCTATGACACGTACTGGGGTGGGGGTGGGGCTCAAACGTACTGGGGTGTAGGTACACGGGGGGTACGACACGTACTGGGGTGGGGGTACGACTGGAACGTACTGGGGTGTGGGTAGACGGGGCTATGACACGTACTGGGGTGGGGGTGTGGCTCGAACGTACTGGGGTGTAGGTACACGGGGGGTACGACACGTACTGGGGTGGGGGTACGACTGGAACGTACTGGGGTGTGGGTAGACGGGGCTATGACACGTACTGGGGTGGGGGTGTGGCTCGAACGTACTGGGGTGTAGGTACACGGGGGTACGACACGTACTGGGGTGGGGGTACGACTGGAACGTACTGGGGTGTGGGTAGACGGGGCTATGACACGTACTGGGGTGGGGGTGGGGCTCGAACGTACTGGGGTGTAGGTACACGGGGGTACGACACGTACTGGGGTGGGGGTACGACTGGAACGTACTGGGGTGTAGGTAGACGGGGCTATGACACGTACTGGGGTGGGGGTACGACTGGAACGTACTGGGGTGTTGGTACACGGGGGGGTATGACACGTACTGGGGTGGGGGTACGACTGGAACGTACTGGGGTGTACATGGACGGGTGGGGGTATACATATACGGGGGGTACGTGTCGGACGTACGGGGGCTGGGGGGAGTGTTGGGCGCGTATGCGGGCACATGTCTCCATGGTTGCTATAGGTGTTCGGTGCGGACGGTGTTTTTCCCATACGGTAGTACGCTCGGACGCACGGGATGGATCGTGATTCCTCGGTCGGACTTGGCTTTTCACGTTTGTAAGGGAAATCGTCCGAGGACGTGTCGGACACATTTTCCGACCCGAGGACGTGTGGGGAATGATTCCCAGTGCGGTTCGTATGGACTTTTTACCATGCGAATCGTGATTGCCAGTTCGTACGGCACTTGTACGATTCGTACGGTAAAAAGACCTGATACGAGTCGCACGGGGGAATTTTTTACCGGATCGTGATCGGCACCAATGCATGTTTTCTACTCTAGATTGATCGACCCACTATTTAGACATAACACACAGGCAGCTGTAAATACCTGAAAGTTGGTGCTTTTAATAACACAGACATCATGATTATTATTCAGACCGAAGACGAGCCTTCCTGCGAGAAGACTCCTGATGCTCCTGTGATGTGATTTCACTAAGCTGATCTTTGAGGTATGGGGTCCCCTATTGAAGCCTAAGAGACCTTCTATTAGCATAATAATAATATTAGCTTCTTTGTAAAGGGAAGGTGGTATTATCCACTGTCATTATAATATGATCACCCCTTTTATATTCTATGGTATTGTAACGATGCTGATGGTTTTGATTTTAATCATTTGTCTGCTTGTATTAGCCAAACTACTGCATCTTAGGACACGTGGTCTATAAAAATAAACTATTTTTATTTTCACCGTGTCTCTGTTGATTCTTGTTGTGGACTGATGTGAGAATAATATACGAACAGGTATTTCCGATTCCCACCATTCCTGAGAGTATACTGAGTCGCTTGTTCTGGGTTGTCTTTTCATTGGGATCTCTGAGCCTAATCTCGGATAACGAATGGGACACTAATACTAGCCGGAGACTGGGTTCTGGGTTCTGAGGTGAGTTTCTGGTACACCACAATTCACTGAGTTGGCAGTATGTGCTGGACACAGAACTTAATTAATTTACTATTCCCACTCCAATCTATATTTAATTAAGATAAGTGCTGGACACTGAACTTAATTAATTTACTATTCTCACTCCAATCTATATTTAATTAGAATAGATGCTGGACACTGAACTTAATTAATTTACTATTCCCACTCTAGTCTATATTTAATTAAGATAAATGCTGGACACTGAACATAATGAATTTACTATTCTCACTCCAACCTATATTAAATTACAGTAGGTGCTGGACACTGAACTTAAATAATTTACTATTCCCACTCCAGTCTATATTTAATTAAGATAAGTGCTGGACACTGAACTTAATAAATTTACTATTCTCACTCCAACCTATATTTAATTAGAGTATGTGCTGGACACTGAACTGAATTAATTTACTATTCCCACTCCAGTCTATATTTAATTAAGATAAGTGCTGGACACTGAACTTAATTAATTTACTATTCTCACTCCAACCTATATTACATTAGAGTAGGTGCTGGACACTGAACTTAATTAATTAACTATTCCCACTCCAGTCTATATTACATTAGAGTAGGTGCTGGACACTGAACTTAATTAATTAACTATTCCCACTCCAGTCTATATTTAATTAAGATAAGTGCTGGACACTGAACTTAATTAATTTACTATTCTCACTCCAACCTATATTTTCTTAGAGTATGTGCTGGACACAGAACTTAATTAATTTACTATTCCCACTCCAATCTATATTTATTAAAATAAGTGCTGGACACTGAACTTAATTAATTTACTATTCTCACTCCAATCTATATTTAATTAGGGTAGATGCTGGACACTGAACTTAATTAATTTACTATTCCCACTCTAGTCTATATTTAATTAAGATAAGTGCTGGACACTGAACATAATTAATTTACTATTCTCACTCCAACCTATATTAAATTAGAGTAGGTGCTGGACACTGAACTTAATTATTTACTATTCCCACTCCAGTCTATATTACATTAGAGTAGGTGCTGGACACTGAACTTAATTAATTAACTATTCCCACTCCAGTCTATATTTAATTAAGATAAGTGCTGGACACTGAACATAATTAATTTACTATTCTCACTCCAACCTGTATTAAATTAGAGTAGGTGCTGGACACTGAACTTAATTAATTTACTATTCCCACTCCAGTCTATATTTAATTAAGATAACTGCTGGACACTGAACTTAATTAATTTACTATTCTCACTCCAACCTATATTAAATTAGCGTAGGTGCTGGACACTGAACTAAAATAATTTACTATTCCCACTCCAGTCTATATTAAATTAAGATAAGTGCTGGACACTGAACTAAAATAATTTACTATTCCCACTCCAGTCTATATTAAATGAAGATAAGTGCTGGACACTGAACTTAATAAATTTACTATTCTCACTCCAACCTATATTTAATTACAGTATGTGCTGGACACTGAACTGAATTAATTTACTATTCCCACTCCAGTCTATATTTAATTAAGATAAGTGCTGGACACTGAACTTAATTAATTTACTATTCTGACTGAAATCTATATTTAATTATGGGATTAGTAAAATTCTAAATTATATTTAAATTTTCTAAATAATTATTTTTTCAAATTTAAAAATATATAAACATTTTAAATTAACTTCCCAACCTTATCCCCTATAACCCAACATTCCGCTCCTAAAATTATTTGTAAAATTCTAAATTTAATTTACAATTTCAAAATAATTTTTATTAAAAATTAACAAATATATAAACATTTTTAAAACACTTCCCACCCTTATCCCCTATCAACCAACATCCAGCTCCTAAAATTATTTGTACATTTAGAAATTTAATTTACAATTTCTAAATAATTTTTTTTAAAAATTAAACATTATATAAACATTTGTAAAACACTTCCCACCCTTATCCCCTATAAACCAACGTTTGAAATCGTTTGAAATCTATATTTAATTATGGGATTAGTAAAATTCTAAATTATATTTAAATTTTCTAAATAATTATTTTTTCAAATTTAAAAATATATAAACATTTTAAATTAACTTCCCAACCTTATCCCCTATAACCCAACATTCCGCTCCTAATAATATTTGTAAAATTCAAAATGTAATTTACAATTTCTAAATAATTTTTTTTTTAAATTAAACAATATATAAACATTTTTAAAACACTTCCCACCCTTATCCCCTATGAACCAACATCCCGCTCCTAAATTTTTTTTTACAATTCTAAATTTAATTTACAATTTCTAAATATTTCTTTTTTTTATATTAACAAATATATAAAGATTTGTAGAACACTTCCCACCCTTATCCCCTATAAACCAACATCCCGCTCCTAAAATTATTTTTAAAATTCTAAATTTAATTTACAATTTCTAAATTATTTTTTTTTAAAATTAAACAATATATAAACATTTTTAAAACACTTCCCACCCTTATCCCCTATAAACCAACATCCCGCTCCTAAAATTAAATATACATTTCACATTTTAAAAAAAAATTCGAATTAAATTTTACAATATATTAAAAAAATTAATTAACTTTTTTAAAACAGTCCCCACCCTTATCCCCTATAACCCAACATCCCGCCCCTAAAACAATATAAATATTTCTCATATTGTATACATTTTAACTATTTATACAAACAACTTCAAAATATTTACTAAACATACAATGACGATATTTTCACATGTCGATATTATTACTAACGATATTACTTACATCGACATATAAGTAAAAAAAAAAAACGATATTTTTCACATCGATATTATCTATTTCGATATTTTGTACAGTCGATATTTTTGACTCGATATTTCTGTCCCTCGATATTAAAAAGTCGATATATAGACTGCTCACCGTCTGGAAGTTATGAGAAGATGTCTGTAGCTGACGTAGTCAGTTGGTGGAATGAGAGGTATCTAAAATGGTAGACAAGATGCTGTTTTTTTAAAAAACAGATAACTAATTGGCTGTCCATGAACACTGTACACTCAAAAATAGGATGCATGTTACTTTCTTAAAAAAGCATCTTTCTTATTTTCATTAAAAAATGTTTGTAAGGTACAGCAGATAGGATACGGTAATATTTTGCAAAAGTCAATCGCACCTGTTGTTTGCATTTGTAAGCTACTGTGCTGAATTTGAAAATGTGGTGAACTTGTGACCATCCAGTTCTGTTTAATGTTGCAGAAACTGTTTCTATGGAAACTGGGATTGAGCAGGATGGGTAAAGGGTTGAAACTTAACTGTGCTTTTAAAATATTACATTGTAATTTATATATAAGTGATATGTTATTAAAGTAAGATTTCCCAAATCAGTAGTATGTTTAGGAATGGTGTGTTCTTAAAAAACAATAATAGTATTAATAGTAATAGGTTTTTGAACTCCCGTATGGATTCACGTCTCCACCGCAATGCTTTCTGAGGCACCGCGGTGAAGCTGCGACTTCATAAAATTACTGAACCAGTTTGGGCACGTTTAGAAGTTAGTTGGTAAGGGTTAATATGTCTAACCAATAAAAATGTGTTTCACGATTTGAAATAATGTAGTAAGGAATGTGATTTGTTACGTACATTTATTTGTGTGGAGAGAGAAAGAGAGAGAAATCTGGTTTGACCTTATTGAGAGTGGTGCATTACATTAATTGTGTGTAAAGAAAATCTTTTATGAGTTTCTGATATTTCATATTCTTAATACTATTTGAAAGGTGAGTTACAAATTTGTGAGGTGTATAATGTATTACCTTTATTTTCAAACTTTAAAAATTATTCAAGAACTGTGATGTTTGAAATATGTTATTAAATGTAGAGATGTGTATTGTAGTTTATTAGTGTTTAGAGAGGTCTGCATGGTCTTGTGTCTGAAGTATGTCTCTACTTACACATGTATTCTGATATGTGTTATCCATCTGAGGATGCTAGATGTGTAAAACACAAGTATACGTGTACTTGTATGCTTCTTTTATATATGATATTGCTAGCAAAAGGTACACACACATGCATTCATGCATGCTTTTAGACATATGGGGAGACTTACAACAGTCAATTGTATTTGTGCCACATTGTTTTGCTCCCTTTTAAATGTGATAATTGATCATCAAATCATTGTCGCTATCAATGTTATCACCATGTATTTAAATGGGTCTATTTTTGAGTGAAGTATGATTGCTGATATGATTGAGATAGTATGAATAGATTATTTTATTGCTCTTGATATCATCAATAAAAACACATTTTGTACTTCTTTGGTAAAAACAATATCTGTTGGTTCTTTCTTTAAATCTAAATGATATTGTAATGCGATTGCATTATTCGTGTTGCCTTAAGTCTTTACAATGATTTAATGAGCCCTGCCTTAAGGAACTCTTACCCTACCAGCAGGGGGCCTCTCTCTTTACACTGTATGTGTCTACTTGCACATGTATTGTGATAAGTGTAATGCATCTGAAGATGCTAGATGTATAAAACAGAGGTGTACATCAATTTGTATGTTTCTTTGATATACGATGCTTCTAGCAAAAGGTACAGACATATGCATGCATGCCTTCAGGAAGATGGTGAGACTTACAGCAGAGACATGTGAAGGGTTGCTGCTTTATATTTGGCTCGGCCCAACACTCTAATAGTTGTAGAATAGTTAAGCTGCATCACAAAAGTGAGTTTTAAGAAATGTTTACAGAGGGATTAGTGATTAGGCTACTTTGTATGAGTCTGTGGAAAGGTACACTTTAAATATACCGCATACATTTCAGTGTGTGCTTGAAATGTGAAGTGCAGTCTCTCACATTTAAAGGCCTCTATGGTCTTGTGAC